>NC_089894.1:7718070-9120855 GCF_040182565.1 Anser cygnoides
GCGCCGAGCTGCGGGGGTCCCCGGCACACAGGGAGGCCACGGGGCGGGCGGCGCCGGGGCTGGCACCGGCGGAGGTCAAGCGGGGTGAGGCTGAGCCCGGCCTCCCCCCCACACCCCCGCCTCGCTGCCGGTCACGGCGGTGTCAGCCCCGCGGGGCGCGGCAGGGCACGGCGCGGGGGTCACGGCGGCCGTCGCCGCTGAAGGTCGGCGCGGTGCCGCCGGGGGCCACCGCCGCGGCCGCACGCCCCGGCGCTGCCTGGCACGCGCCCGGCACGGCTCGGCGCGGCACAGCTGGCGGCGAGGTCGTGCCAGAGGCCCGAGCGAGCGCCGGCTCGGCTCGGCCGCCCGGGGTGACCTTGGCCGCGGCGCCTGCTTGCCCTGCCTCAGTTTCCCCCCGGCGCACCGGGGGCTGCACCGGAGCTGGGCCCGTGACCGTGGCCCACGCCCCGGCGGCAGCACCGTGGCCGGCGGTCTCGCCGCCACGCTTCTTCCAGGCCGGGGGGGGGGGGGACGCGGCAGCTCGGCCCCCCCCCCCCGGGAATCGGGAGCCGGCGTGCCTGGGGAGGCCGGGGCGGGTTTGGGGAGGGCAAGGCCCCGCCACGCCCCTCGGCCCCGCTCGCGGGGGCACCCCGACGGGCACGGCCACGGCCGCCGGTGCCCCCCTCTCTGCCCGTGCCGTGGACGCCCCCGCCCCAGCGAAAAGCAGCGAAAACAAACAAACGAAAAAAAAAAAAAAACGGGCGCTCTCCCTCCAGCAGAGAAAAAAAAAAAATCAAAAAATAATAAAAAAAAAATAAAAAAAATATTAAATGCATTCCTGACGCCGCCTGCCAAGAGCGGGGCGGGGACGGCCACGGGGCACGGCCACGGCCCCACCGCCGCCGCCACGGTGGGCCACGGCACCGCCACGGCCGGGCCACGGCCTCCCTGCAGCACGGCCACGGCACGGCCACGGCACCGCCATGGTACCGCCACGGCACGGCCATGGCACGGCCACGGTACCACCACGGTACCGCCACAGCACGGCCACGGCACGGCCACGGTACCACCACGGCACGGCCACGGGCTCCCTGCAGCCCGGCCACCGGTGACCGTGCAGCCCCGGTGCAGGCCCACGGCCACGCCACGCCGCAGCCACGCAGCTGCCACGGGGCCGGGGGGGAGCTGCCGTGGCCGCGCCGCGCATGGCCCCCCTCTCGGTTGGCGGTGCCGTTGTGTGCGTGTGTGTGCGTGTGCGTGTGTGCGTGTGTCCCAGCGGGGGTGGGCAGCGGCCGTGGCCCCCCGGGGCAGCCCCGCGCTGCAGCACCGAGCGCTGGAGGGGGAGGGGGGGGGATAAAAGGAGGGGAGGGGGGGGCGCAAGGCAGGGCAGCGGGGGGTTGGGGGGGGCGGTACCCCCGGCCCTGCGGCGCCCCCCCCTCCTCCCGTGCCGAACAGCCGGATTTTTTCCCTCCCCCCCCCCCCAAAAAAAAAAAAATTAAAAAAAATAATTAAAAAAAAATTGGCTATTTTTATATTTACCCGCAATTCGCCTCCCGGGGCGCGCTCGGCCCGGGGGAGCCCCGCGCTTCCCGCCCCCCCCTCTACCCCCCCCCCCATTGCACGGCCCGACCTGCGCCCGGGCTACAGCCGGGGGCGCCCGGGGGCCGCGGGCCCTCGGTAAACAACCGGGGCTGCGGCGGGGCCGGGGGGCGCGGGGGCGGCGGCGGGGCCCGCTCGGGGCCGTACCTGGGCGGCGGCGGCGGCGGCGGCGGGGCCGGGGGCGCGGAGCCGGGGCGGGGGGGGGGGACGCGGAGCGGAGCGGAGCCGAGCGGGGCGCAGCGGCAGCGGCGGCGGCGGCAGCGGCGGCGGCGGCCGACGGCGCCTGGCTCCTCCCCCGGCCCCGCCGCGCCGCCCGCCCGCCCGCTCCGCCGCGGCCGCAGCCCCCTCCGCCGGCCGCAGCCGCTCCCTGCAGCCGCCGCCGCCGCCGCCGCCGCGCCCGCTGCGCGCTCCCTGCGCGGGCTCCGCGCGCTCCTTGTGCTCCCCGCGCGCTCCGTGCGCGCCTCCGTGCGCTCTTCGTGCTCTCTGCGCGCTCCCCGCGCGCTCCGCGTGCCCCCTGCGCGCCCCTTGCGCCCTCCGTGCGCGCTCCCCGTGCGCTCCTCGTGCCCCCTGCGCGCTCCCTGCGCCCTCCGTGCGCACTCCCCGTGCGCCTCCGTGCGCTCCGCGTGCCCCCTGCGCGCCCCCTGCGCCCTCCGTGCGCACTCCCCGTGCGCCTCCGTGCGCTCCGCGCGCGCTCCCTGCGCGCTCCCCGCGCGCCACCGTGCGCGCCCCGTGCCCTCCCCGAGCCCCCAGGGATGGGGTTGGTCCCGCGTGGGTGCCCACGGGGGACACGGATCGAGGAACGGGGGGGGGACGGGGACGGGGACGGCGCCCGCGGGGAGCCGGGGATGGGCCCGCACGGAGATGGGGGGCGAGAGGCGGAGGGAGGGGGGGGGGACAGCGCCCGGGGGGGGGGGGGGCTGGGGGGGTCCCTCCAGGGACCTGGGGACGGTGTCGGGGACCACGGGGGGCTGGGGACAGGGACCGAGGACAGCTGGGGGCGACGTGCACGGGGGGCCGGGGATGGGGACATGGGGACACAGCCGGGGATGGGGGGGTCCTGGGGACGGTGCCCACGGGGGGGGGGTCTGGGGACGCTGCCCAAGGGCATTGGGGTGGGGGGCTGTGGGGCGGGGGGGCTGTGGGGCCAGGACCCCGCTGCGCAGCAGGCCACTGGGGGCCAGGGGTGGCCACAGGCACTCGAGGCCCACGGGGGTCACCAGGGGTGGTGCTGGGGTCGCCCCCCCCCCAGCACCCCCACCCCTCCCGTCCCCCCCCCGAGCTCCTTCCCAGCAGCCCCCGCGCTCAGCACCCCCCCCCCCCCCCGGACTACACATCCCATAATGCCCGGGTTTAAAGGGCTGCTGGCATGGCGTGTGTGTGTGTCCCCCCCCCCCTCACACCCCCCAAGGGACGGTGGCACCCAGGGGTGGCAGCCCAGGGTGCTGGGCTGATGGTGGGTGCCCCGCACCTGTGGTCCCCAAGGTCCCCATAGCCCCGCGGCCCCCCTGCTCCCCAAGGCCCTGTGACCCCCCCGATCCTTATACCCCCCTGCTCCCCATGGCTCTGTGACCCCCCCTCCAGCAGTCCCCATGGCCCGGTGCCCCCCCCCCCCATGTCCCCATTACCCCTGGTCCCCATGGCCTGTGACCCCCCCCCAATCCCCATGTCCCCCCAGTCCCCATGGCCCTGTGACCCCCCCCCCCCCGCAGTCCGCACGGCGCTGTGACCCCCCCAGGTCCCTGTGACCCCCCCTGCAGTCCCCATGGCCCTCTAACTCCCCCCCCCCCCCCCCAGGTCCCTGTGATCCCCTGGTCCCCGTGGCCTTGTGACCCCCCCCAATCCCCATGCCCCCCTTGTCCCAATGGCCCTGTAACCCCCCCCCCCAGGTCCCTGTGACCCCCCCAGTCCCCATGCCCCCCTTGTCCCCATCACCCTGTGACCCCCCCTGCAGTCCCCATGGCCCTGTAACCCCCCCCCCAGGTCCCTGTGACCCCCTGATCCTCACGGCCCTGTACCCCCCCCCATTCCCATGACCCCCCCCATTAGTCCCCCCCTTCCCACAGCCCCGGGCAGCGGGGCCGCCAGCGTGGCAGGGTGGGGGCGCGGGTGCCCCCGCCGTACACTTTATCCTCGGCAAACACGGCGCGCCCGCGGCCCCCCCCCCCTCCACCAGCGCCGTCTGCCCGCGATAAGGCCGGGGCCGGGCTGAGCTCGGCTGCCCCCAGCCCGTGCCCCCCCCCCCCCGCCCCCCCCATCCCCGTGTCCCTTGGGGCCCCCACCCCAAAGGGGAAACTGAGGCAGGGCCAAGGGGGGGGGGGGCTGCATCCTTCCCCCTCCCCATCCCCGGGGTGCGCTGCCTGCTCTCAGCCCCCTGGTGCACCCAGCTGCCCCCACAGCCCCCTCGACCCCCCCCCCGACCCCCCCCGGCCCCATTTGGGGCGAGGACCCCCCCCCGGGCCGCGGAGGGGCCGCGGTGCAGCCGGCCGGAACAAGCTCATTAAAATCCATCCCGCTGCTCCGCTATATTTAGCCCGAGCTGGCGGCACCGCGCAGCAGCCCCCCCCCCACCTTGGACCCCCCCCCCCTTTTTTTTTTTTCTCCCGGGGGCGATGGGGGTGATGCTGAGCCCAGCAGCCCCGCGGGGGTGTCCCCAACACCCCCCCCCCTGCATCCCATCCTTCATACCCTGTAAAACGCCTCCTTGGGGGGGGGGGGGGGGTGGGAAGCGGCACCGGGGGCTGGGTGCCCCCCACCCCTTCACATTTCCCCCACCCCCCCCCCTCCAGCTTGGGGTGCTGGGAACGGCCCCGGCCCCATCCGGCCCCCCCCCGGCTGGAGGCAGCTGTGCCGGGGGCGCCCTGCCAAGGCGGGGAGCCAGGCCCAGGCCTCGGCGGCGCCTTCCCCACGCCGGGGGGGGGGGGGGGGGGCTGAGATGGACCCCCCCCTTCCCCCCCCCCAAACCCAGAGCCCCTCATGGAGCCGTGGGGGTGCTTTACTGGGGGGGGGGCACAACCCCCGGTGCCGGTGCTGGGGGGGCTCCGTGCGCTCCCCGCTCCCACGACGGGGGTCTCGCACCCGGGGGCTCCGAGTGTCCGGTTACCTCCCCCCCCCCACAACAAGCAGCTGTGGGGACCCCCCCTCGGCCTCATCCCCGTCCTCGGCACAGGAAATCCGTCCTCATGAATAGGGGCCGGGTGTCCCCCCCCCCCCACCTCTCCCTTTTACCCCCCCCCCCCCAAGCCGGGGTCCGGGGCCCCACGCCGCCGGCTGGGCCGCGGCTCGCCCGCCTAATCCCGGCTGCGGCTCTCGGGGGATTTGCAGCCGCCCGCGCGCCCCGGCCCCATGAATGATTAACGCGGGCATTAAGGGGCCGCCGAGACCCCCCAGCGGGGCTGGGGGGGGTGGGCACCGGGGGGGGGCACGGGGAGGGGGCCACGAGCCCACCCTAGGGCAGCCGGTGCCGTGGGGCACCCCCTTGTAGGCCCCTGGGGGGGCTTTGTCCCGCTGATGGGGATTCAGTGGTGGTGGGTGGGGGGCTCGGGGCCCCCCCCCGCGGTGTGCAGCCCCCCCCCCCCCCCCCCCCCCGGCACCCACTCCCCATCTGCCTGTTGCCATGGCGATGGCCGGCGGGAATCCTGCCGGTTTTTGGCTGGTTTTGGCGCAGCCGGGGAGGGGGCGGCTGCCGCTGGGTCCCGCCAACGCGGGTGGGTGCGGGCGGCTGCGGGCACGGCTGGGTGCGTGCGGGGGTGTCCGTGTGTGCAGGGGGGGGCTGTGCACACCTGCACGCGCACACGTGTATCCCCGCACGCGCAGGCACCCCCCTGCTCGCCTGCAGCCAAGCTCACACGCGTGTGCACAGAACCCCGTGCGCACCAAGGCGTGCACGCCCTTAGCCACCCGTGCACACCCCCTTGCACACCCACCCCCCCCCACCTGGCTGCACTGCCGTTGTTGCACACCCACACGCACCCCCCGCGTTTGCACCCCCTGCGTGCACACCCCACGCCTTTGCACGCGGTGCTTGCACACCTTTGGAGCCTGCACTTTTGCAACCCTGTCTGCGCGGCCTGCTTGCACCCCCCCGTGTTTGCACCCCCCGTGTTTGCACGCCCGTGTTTGCACACCCAGCACCGGGCAGATTTACACCCACCCCCCCCGAACTACAACTCCCGGCAGGCCCCGCGCCCCGCCGCGCCCCGCCGCCCAATCAGCGCGCGGCTTGCTGGCGGGCGCCAAGATGGCGGTGCCCAGGCGCTGAGGGCGGCGGGCGGCGGCCGGAGCCAGGCGCGGGGCTGCGGGCGGGGGCTGCGGGCCCGGCTCGGCCCCCCCTCGGCTTCCACCCCCGGTACCGCGTGTGGGACCCCCCCGGGACCCTCCCGGGACCCCCACCCGGCGCCATGAAGGTGGTGAACCTGAAGCAGGCCCTGCTGCAGGCCTGGAAGGAGCGCTGGAGCGACTACCAGTGGGCCGTCAACATGCGGCGCTTCTTCCCCCGGGGGGGGGCCACCTGGGACATCCTCAACCTGGCAGGTGGGGGGGCGGGGGGGGGGGGGAATGGGGGCAGAGGGGGGGGGGCAGGCCTGGGGGGGGGGGGTGGGGAAGGGGATGGAGGGACGGGCAGGGATGGGGAAGGGGCTGGGGGTGGGGGTTGGGGGGGCTGGGGGGCTGGGGAACGGGGGTGGGGGCAGGCCTGGGGGGACGGGGAAGGGGCTGGGGGGACGGGGACAGGGATGGGGAAGGGGCTGGGGATAGGATGGGGGAGTGGGGGGGATGGGGGAAGGCTGGGGGGGATGGGGAAAGGGGGTGGGGGCGGGCTGGGGGGACCAGGGGATGGGGATGGGGACAGGAACTGGGATGGGGACGGGGGTACCGTAATGGCCCGGCGGTGGGGGGCACGCAGTGGGGACACGGTGATGGGGACAGCAACGGGGGACACAGAGCAGTGGGCACGGCAATGGGGATACCGCAACGGTATGGCAACGGGGACGTGGTAATGGGGACATGGCAGTGGGGACACCACAATGGCATGGCAATGGGGACGTGGCAGTGGGCACGGCACCAGGGGACACGTGGCAGTGGGGGCAGCAATGGGGGGCGCACAGCAGTGGGGACACCACAGTAGCATGGCAACAGGGGACATGGCAATGGGGACACGGCAGTGGGCAGAGCAGCGGGGACACCACGATGGCACAGCACCAGGGGACACACCACAGTGGGCACAGCAATGGGGACACCACAACGGCACAGCAGTGGGGGACAGTAATGGGGACGCATGGCAATGGGGACACCCCACAACGGTCACAGCAGTGTCCCCCCCACATTTGGGGTCACGCTGCCCGTCCCACACCACCCCCCTGCTGCACGCAGGGCTCTGGGCTCCGTGCCTCGGTTTCCCCCAGCGAGGGCGCAGGACGACCCCGCAGCCTCGCGGCTGTGCACGTCCCCAGGGGGAAGGGGTGCTGCCGAGGGGCCTGGTGCTGCCCCCCCCCCCCCCCCCAAAGGCCCCTTCCCGCCCCCGCTTATCGGGATTTCTTTTCCCGTCCCTACTCAAGGGCGTTTGCCCCAAGCCCTGCCAGCCGCCGGTGCCCGCTGCGCCGCACGGTTTAAAGATTTGCCAGGGCTTTGTGCCGATTTTAGAAACTGGTCGCGAGCTTTGTTTTCCTGCGCAGGGGCGCGGGTTTGCGAGCCTGGGACAAACAAACCCCGAGCGCTGCCCGAGGCTCGCCGCGTTAAAGGCGAACGGCCCTGGCGCTTGCACCGAGCTGCTCCTCGCCCTGCTGGGGCGCAGGATCTTGCCCCAGTGGGTCTTTTTTTCCTCCCTCCACCCTACTGGTATTTTTTTCTAGCAGCTGTGGGGCCCGGATGTGGCTGTGGGGCAGCCCCGGGGGGGTTTGGATTTGCTGGGTGCCCGCTCAGGGCGCTGGGTGCCAGCCCCTCCGCCCCTCAGCTTCCCACCGGCCGGTCGGCAACGATCAATCCCCGCAGTTCCCAGAGAAATGGGGTTTTTCCTGGCCACCCTTCGGCACCTCTGCCGGGGAACGAGGCAGCCCGTCCTCGTTGGGGAGGCTCGTTAGCCCGCGGTTCCCCCGTGGTGAGGACGGGGACGGATCCCGCTCTGCTGCAGGAGCGGCGCAGGGCTGGCAGGCTGCGGGCACGCGGGCAGCTGTCACCTCCCCCAGCCCACGGCGCCCCATCCCCCCGGCTCGCGCCTCTCAGATTTCGAGTACAAAGGAAGAAAAACCTGGCACGGGCGCCCCGAATCACGGCCGTGCCCGGCAAATGCGCGCTGACACGCCTGCGGTGGGCACCAGCGTGTGGCCGGCTCGTGCTGGCGCTCCCCGAGCCGGCGGGGAGGGTTCGGCCGCTGGCAGCCTTCTGGCTCCGAGCTGCGATGCCCCCGGCCGCGTTTGCAGCCTTCCACCGGGACCCCGGGCGTCTCCCGCAGCCGGGACCCGGCTCGGTGCCACCTTTTTTTGGGGGGGCCGCCCGCCTCCCCCGTCCTGCGGCCGGGTGCCTTGACCTACTTCGAGCCCGGGGCCTGCTTTTGGGAGGCGCTCCCTGCGCTCTGCCCCGCTTCAAGCGATCGATTAAAGGCTTGGCTGAGCAGATGGGGCGGACAGAGCCCCTCCAGCCTCCCCGTGCGGGGCCCATCCTGCCCAAACGGGGCCGTTCGTGGTGTGCCCGGAGTCCGGCCCCCGGTAGCAGGGCAGGAGTCGCGCGCTGGCGGCTGCCAGAGCCCCCCGGGCAGGACGTGGGAGGAAGGGGAACGTGTTGGGAGAGCAGCTGGCGCTGGATCGGGCCCGGGATGCCTGGGAGAGTTGAGTTGTTAGCAGGAGGCTGCTGGCGCTGCCTGGGTCATTCAGGAGAAAGCAGAAAGCTCGGGGATTCGTTTGATTTCAGGGCAGCGCTGCGCAGAGCTGCCGTGGGTAACGAGGTTTGTCTTTGCAGCCTTTGCTGGGGGGTGAGAGCACAAACGAGGGCACGGTGCGTGTGTCCCCGTGCCGTGTGTGTCCCTGTGCCGTGTGTGTGTCCCCGCGCTGTGCGCTGCCTGACCCGGGACCTCCTGGCCCCTCTCTTCGTTTGCAGAGGCCCTGCTGGAGCAGGCGATGATCGGGCCGTCGCCGAACCCACTCATCTTGTCCTACCTGAAATACGCTATCAGCTCGCAGGTAATCGCCCTTCCCGCGCCGCAGACGCCGCTGGCTGTCACCTCGCGGCCCCAGTTAGCAGGCAAAGAGCCCGGGGTGCAGGGTGGGTGGTGGGCAGACACCCCAAACGTCCCGTCTGCGCCTCGCAGGCGTCGTGCCTTGCTGTTGTGGGGTGGAGGGGGGCTCGGTGGGTGCCCTGGGCAGGGAGGTTTCTGTAAGTGGGGCCTGCCTGCTGCGCGCAGGGTAGGGATCCTCGCCCCGAGAGCCTCCGCGCTCGCCGGAAGCCCCGCGCTTCCTTCGCGCGGCGTTTTAGCGTCGCCTGAAGTTTGTGTGAAGCGAGGCGGCCCTCATCTCAAAGCGTCTGCTGGGATCTGTGCCGGGTTCAGCGCCCCGGCCCCGTCCGCGGCGGCAGCGCCGGGGCCGTGCCCTGACCTCGCCGTTCCTCAGCACCGAGCGCCGCGCTCGCAAACAGCGCCCGCCGACGCGCCGCTCCACCGCGCCCGCCCGGGCTCTCTGCTTTGTTCCTAGATGGTGTCCTATTCCACGGTGCTGATGGCCATCAGCAAGGTACGGCTCCGCCAGCTGCTCCCCGAGGTTTTTCTCTTTACCTGAGACCCGCGGATCCATTTCCCGCCCCGCGACTCTCCCCGAATATAGGTCAAGTGTAAAATGACATCCTGCGCTGAGTCAGCAGCGCGCCAGCCCCGTCGCGGCCCGCTGGGGACGGCCCTGCCGGTGCTGCCGGGCACGGCCGCGCTCCGTGGGCTCAAAAACCTCGTCCCCGTGTCGTGTGGGGCGCCTGACGGGCTCCTGCCCCGCGGCACCTTTGTGTAAACCACACCTGGCTGCTGGGAGCAGCATCCTCCTGCGGCCGGCGGAGCCACGAGGCTGCTGCCTGCCTCCCGAGGTGCTGGGCGTCCCCGTGCCGCTGTGAGGGGGGCGAGGACACCGCAGAAACGCGGCTGCTCGGTGTTTGGTGCTCGTCAGAGCACCCCCAGATCTGAAGAGAGAGTTACAGAAGGGGGGGAGAATTTTCCTCTCCCCTCCTTGTGCTCGCAGAGAGGAGCGAAGCGCTGGTGGCCGAGCGACGCTGGCGTCGTTTCGGAGCGCCGCGCCCGACGGCGATTTCGGGGAGCCCCTGGGCAGGGCCAGCACCCCTCTCCAGGGCTCTCGGGGCGGCAGAGGCAGCGTACGGCCGGGCTCGGCGGCGGCGCTGCCCGTCGGAGAAGCGCTGACCTTGACGGCGGCGGCTTCCTCCTTCAGAGCAGCGTGGGCTCGGCGCGGACCCGCGGGCCAGCTCCGGCCCGGCAGGGCGGCCCCATCTGCTCCGCCGAGCAGGCGGCAGCGGCGCTGCTGCCGTCCCCGCGGCCAGCCGGGCTGTCGGCGCTCGCTGCCAGCCCCGCCGAGCCGGGGGTGGGCGCGCGGGCTGGCACCGAGCCTCCGCCGCGTCAGCGGGGCCGCGAAACAGAGCTCCGGGCCCCCGCGGAGCCTCGGGGAGGGCTGCTCACAAACGCAGCCTGGTCCGCGCCGCCCCGCGCTCCCGTTTTGCCACCCCGCACAGCTGCGACCCGGCCAAGGGACAGCCCTGACCCCGTTCCTGTTTGGGCGGGTGTCCCATGTCTGTCTTTTGGAAGTGCTGCAGCCCGGCACCCCCCTTTTTTCCTCCTCACCCCCCCCCCCCCTTCTGAAATCCCTCCTTGTTCCCTGCTGTAGTTCGACGACTTCTCCCGGGACCTGTGCGTCCAGTCGCTGCTGGAGATCATGGACATGTTCTGCGACCGCCTCAGGTACGGCGCGGCCCTGCCGTGGCCCCGCGAGCCCCCGGCCGATCACGGGGTGCCCACCCTGGCTCCGTTCCCCCCTCCGGCTCCGTTCCCAAGCTGCCGACCCGCTCCGGGCTGGGATGCCGTGCGAGTGCCAGCGTTGAGCAGAGCAGGGGGGCATGTCTGAAACCCCGCCGGCTTTGTGGGAAGCTGCAGAAACCCACTTATTTTGGGCTAAGGCCTCTGCCACGATATTCCTGCCCAGCTGAGGTCGGTACGGGTGGGTGTAAGCCCTGCAGCCCGGGGGTTTCTGTCCCCTCTCTGTTTTGTTTCTCTTGTGTGGCCTCGGCGGCTTCCCAGGGCCCCGGCTGCCAACGCTCGCAGTCCTGCCTGCGCTGCCCCAGGCGCTCCGTGCAGCTGCCTTGTTTTGCTTCGTGCTCTTCCGCTGGTGTCACAGGGCCCAGGGGAGACCAGACAATTCAGGCCACAAAAAACTTTTATAGAAAGCTGAGGAATCTTCCTGTTAACCCCTGACAGCCTCTTCTGGGAGGCCGGTGCGGAGAGCGCGCGGCGTGGGCGAGCGGGAGGAGGAAGGCTGAAGGTAGCAGCTCTTCAATTACATGAAATGAAGCAGCGGCGATGAATGTGCATCAGTCGCAGATGTTAACAAGGAGCTGTTGCTGGCCAACTGCAGAGCTGGCCACTTAATCCAGTTCCTGCCTAATCTGATCCTCCGCTTAATTTGATCAAAACTTCTGGCCCCGATGATTTGTGCATCAGGAGGGGAAAGCGTTCGCCTCTCGAAACACATTGATCAGCGCTGAGCCTCTCTTAGCAAGATAATTTGATTAGAGGCTTGGAAAGTTTCCCTGCAGTTGAGTGGCCAGAGAGGAGCCTGCACTGGGCAGGCTGTTATTTCCCCTGGCGTGGGGGAGACGCTCGCGGGCCGAGCGGGTCGAGGTCTGCAGCAGGGGAGCCGGGCTGGGCGCGCGGGACGTGGTTTGGTTCCCCGGGGTGCCCCATTTCTGTGCCTTGGGCCCAGGGTGAGCACGGTTCCGTTTCTCTCCCCTTCTTCCCAGCTGCCACGGCAAGGCAGAGGAGTGCATCGGGCTGTGCCGGGCGCTGCTGAGTGCCCTCATCTGGCTCCTGCACTGCGCCGCCTTCTACGCCGAGAAGGTGAAGGAGACGCTGGAGCAGGCGGCAGCCGAGAGCCAGCTGAAGATGTGTTTGGAGCGGCTGGAGAAAATGCTGGGCAGCACCAAGAACCGCGCCCTGATCCACATCGCCAAGCTGGAGGAGACGTGTACGTCGCTGCCCCGGGGGCCATGCTCGGCCCGCGGCCGCCGCCAGGGCTCCCCCCTGCTCGCGGCTGGCCCTGGGGAGCTGCCACCTCCCCTTCCCCCTGCCCAGCTCCTGCCGCATTGTCCCTGCGGCTCCGAGCCCCTCCGCCTCCCAGCCCTGTTGCCGTAACCGTCTCCTCCTTGGCTCCGTGCCACCCCCTGCCCCCTCCCCTGCGCGCTGCCCTTGGAAGAGGAGCAGAATTAATGCGAAGGCTGCGGGAGCCGTTCCCGGGCGCGCGGCGGGTCCTGAGCTCTGCCAGCCCGCCTGGCACAGCTCCGCGCCTCCGCTCGGTCCCCGTGCCTGGCCAAGAGGCCGTGCCAAGGAGCTGCTGGCCAGCACGCAGCCCCCCCCCCCGCAGCCCGGGCGGGCAGAGGTGTGCGGACTCCTGCCCGCGGGAGCCCTCTGTGCGTTAGAACCAGGCTGCTGGCTTCTCGTCGTGTCCCTGTCCCCCCCCACCGAACGCCTGCCCTCCCTCCGCAGCCTCGTGGAGCACCGTGGAGCAGTCCCTCGTCAAGCTGGGGGAGAGCCTGAGCAGCCTCAGCAACTCCACCCTGCGGAGCCAGGCTGACGACTGCATCTCCCTCATCAAGAGGTAGCTTCGTGCTGCTGTCCTCGCGGGCTTTTGGAGGGTGAAAGGGGTCTGAGCCCTCCTCCTGCCTCCCTCCACGCCGGCTCCCCGCCTTCCTGTCCCTTTCCAGCTCGGGCTCCTGTGCTGGCAGTGGGCTGGGGCTGGTGAAAACCCTGGAGCAGGAAAGGGGACAGGGACTGGTGACCTGCCACAAAGGAATCCTACAGGGCTCCTAGGGCCCCTCGCCATCCCTCAGCTGCTCCAGCGTGGGCAGAGCTGCTGTCCCCGTCCTGCCTGCCCCAGGAGGTGCTTCCAGGGCCTGAGGTGGGGCTTGGACGTGCCCAAAGGCTCTTCTGCAGGGCAGGGGTGGCAAGCTGTCCTGCCCCAGAGAGATGTGGGACCGCAGAGGTCTGGGGCTTGGCTGGGAAGGGAGGATGGGACAGGAGGAGCAAGGATCCGTCCCTGCAAGGCTCCAGTAACCCTGCGTTATCATCTCCCTCCCCCCAGCATCCCCACCATGCTCTCGGTTCACTCTGAGCAGCTGAACAAGACCGGCTTCCCCACCGTGCACGCCGTGGTGCTGCTGGAGGGCACCATGAACCTCACGGGAGAGACCCAGCCGCTGGTGGAGCAGCTGATGATGGTGAAGAGGATGCAGGTACAGTCGTGGCACCCCCTGGTCCTGCTCAGGGTGGCCTGGGAGACGTGGAGCAGGGTCGTGCTGGGCGAGGAGGGGGCTGATCCCGGTCCGAGGACATGGGGAAGGCTGCGGGGAGTCGTGTGAGCCCATCAGTAGCTTTGCAGGGGGTGCAGGGCTTGGCTGCGGCTGGGGGAGTCGCGTTATTGTTCTCCCAGCACTTGGGGGTTCCTGTCCGTGTGCCCCGCAGCGCATCCCCTCCCCGCTCTTCGTGCTGGAGATCTGGAAGGCCTGCTTCGTGGGCCTCATCGAGTCCCCGGAGGGCACGGAGGAGCTCAAGTGGACGGCCTTCACCTTCCTGAAGGTAGGACGTAGCCCCAGGGGGCGCGTGGTGCCCCCAGCTCCTGCCTTTCCCTGCGCACCTGGCCCTGCTCAGCGCCAAAGCCTGGCACGGCGATCAGCCCTGACCCCTGGCGTGCCCCTCGGGGCCCCCACTCGCCCTGTCCGGCCAGTACGAGGTGGCTGAGCCTGCAGGCAGCCCTCCTGCAGCCCGCTTTTCAGCCCAGCCCCACTTTGTTTTGTCGAGTGGCTTTTCCAGGGACGTGGCGGGGCAAACGGGGGCCTTTGAAGGATGCCCCAGCGAGGCTCCAGGCCGGCGCTCCCACGGCTCAGCGGCGGGCAGCCCGGCACCACTCCGCTGCGCCTCTTGTCTGCGCACCAGGCAAAAGGGATCTGCGTTGATTCCAGGCCTGACACACGCTCGGCCTGTGCTGTGCTCCTCCGCAGCCTGCCTGGCCGTGCCCTGCTGCTCCTCGTCCTGCTGGAAGGGCCCTGCAGAGGGGAGGTGGGGGGGAAAAAGTCCCCTGGGCGCACGAGCTGCTGGAGGAACGCTCCTTGCCCCAGGCTGGGAGGGCAGTCGCTGCTCGCAGGCGGGTTTTGCCCGTGCTGCTGAGAGGTCCTGGCTGCAGGAAGGGGTCTGCCTCTCGGTCACATCGCTCCCCCGTGTCTTTCAGATCCCCCAGGTGCTGGTGAAACTCAAGAAGTATCCCCAGGGGGACAAGGTGAGGCTCAGGGGACCTCGGAGGTGTTCGCAGCGTCGTGCGCGAGCGGATGGTGCTTGTCCTGATGGTGCTGGGGCCCGGCCAAAGCCGGGCGAGGGTGGCTGGGGTGGGAAAACGGGCTGAGCCCTGCCGGACGGGGCAGCGTGGGAGGGAAAGGCAGGCTGGTGCCAGCAGCGCTGGGGGCTGAGCGCTCGCCTTTGTGTGCGGCAGGATTTCACCGAGGATGTGAACTGCGCCTTCGAGTTCCTGCTGAAGCTGACCCCGCTGCTGGACACGGCCGATCAGCGATGCAAGTGAGTGCTCGCGTGCCCCGGGCTCGCCGGCAGCACCGTGAGCCCGTGGCCGGCCTGTGTTCCCCCCCCCAGCCCCCAGCAGCGCTGCGGGGAGCTGCGGTCTGGGCTGCTGGGGCAGCTCCGTGCAAGGCTTTTCCTACTATATGACAAAACGCTCGATTTCTGGTCGGGTTCCTTCTTCCTGAGGCTGCGGCGCTGCCAAATGAGCAAGGCAGCGAGTGTCTGACAGCTGATTCACGCGGGGCTGATGCTTTGTGATGTCTGGAGCTGCTTCCAGCCCTGCAGCCCCTCAGAGGGCTGGGAGCAGAGGCAGGAGGACAGCTCAGGAGTTCTGACCGCTTGCTGCGTCCAGGAGGCTCCAGTCCTGGTTTTCAAAGGGTTGCCCGGCTCTGTCCTGCCCTTCGGGGGTGGCAGGGAGGTCTGGCACCGCTGCTCTGCCCCCCCTGCCCTGTGTCCCTGTCGGGGCAGTGGGAATGCCGTCCCTCGGGCTAGCGCTCTCCTCTCCTCTCTTTTCCAGCTGCAACTGCATGAGTCTGCTCCTGCAGGAGTGCAGCAAGCAGGGGCTGCTCTCGGAGGCCAACATGACCAACCTGATCGACAAACGGTAGGGCCCCCTCCAGAGCCCGGGTGACCAAGCAGGGTTTTGGGGTCCCTCGTCTCACCGCCCTCCTCGCGGGGAGCAGGAAGGACTGGCTGCGGCGCCGCTGGCTGCCCTGCAGCCCAGCACCCTGGCCTGGAGGGGGCTGAGGCTCTGCTTTCGGTGCCAGACGGCGCGGGGCAGAGCCTGTCATCTCCGAGTGGCAGCCGGTGCCGCCCTGAGGCGGTGGGAGGAGAAGGGCAGTGACACCCCCCCCTGCTCAGCGCCCCTCTTTGTGGGTCCCCAGGATGGCAGACAGGGAACACGCCCCGCACCTGAAGTCGGCAGAGAACGCCAACATCCAGCCCAACCCCAGGCTCATCCTGCGGGCCGAGCCGACCGTCACCAACATCCTGAAGGTGCGTCCCCTCCTGCCTCGGCGCCGGCCTCCGCCCAGAGCCCGCTTCCAGCAGCACCTCCAGGCAGCCGGGGTGGTCGGGAGGCACCCTGCTCCCACCCTGTGCTGGGCTGGAGGAATCGCTCCCAGCCTTGTCGCAGTCCCTGCCGCGCCGGCTGGAGCTCTGGAGCTCCCCTCCTCCTTCCCTGGAAGCTGGAGGAGCTGTCAGGCAGCACGGCGCAGTCGGTGGTGCCAGCAGCCCGAGCCCAGCCCGCTCTGCCCGTTCTCCCAGCCGCTCCCCCGCATGCATTTCCCCCCCGTCCCCGGGGACTCCCCCCGTCTCTGCGTCACTCCTGCTGCTGCGTTCGCTCCCGAAGACATTTTGCTGCTGGTTGTGCTGCCCCTGCCTGTGTCAGCTCTCCTCTGTGCGGGAGCTGGCGTGCCCCGCAGAGCCTGGGGCGCCTGGGGTCCCCCCCAGCCCCGTGAGCCCTGCAGGTCCCTGCTCACGGAGGCCTCACGGGATGGCTCTGGCAGCTGATCAGCTCTGCCCCAGTGGCTGGAGTTGTATTGCTGCTCCGCAACCTGCCTTCCTCGTGATTTCTTTCCTCCTTTTTTCTTCTTTTTCTGTAGACCATGGATGCGGATCACTCCAAATCCCCTGAGGGCTTGCTGGGGGTCCTGGGTCACATGCTGTCTGGGAAGAGCCTGGACCTGCTGCTGGCGGCGGCAGCAGCAACGGGAAAGCTGAAATCCTTCGCTCGGAAGTTCATCAAGTGAGTGTCCACCTGGATGACGCCGTCCCCGAGCGCTGGGGTGAGCGGGCAGCCCCCAGCCTCTGCCCCAGAGCCGCGTGCCTCGGCCGTGCTGCCCTTTCTCCGCTCCGTGTCCCAGTTCCCTCCACTCTTGAGGCTGGATCTGCCTCTGGCCCGGGTTCTGATCCAGTGGAGCCCTGGGGTTTTGGGGAAGCCGTCCCCACTCCCTCTCCTTTGTAAACAGGGCAGGGTATCGAAGTCAGGCTGGTTTGGGGCCTAGGTGAGAGCTGGAAGCTGCAGCACAGCCCCAGCTCCAAGGTGCTGCTGCGTGCGTGCCCGCGGTCCCCAGGCGCCCGTGTCCTGGTTAGAGCACACGCACCAGCACGCGTGGCGCTGCGTGACGCCCCCTCGCCCGCCGAGGGGGGCAGCTCGAGCAGCACCAGCCCGGCTGGGTGCACAGCACCACTGCAGAGCGCAGCCCGGCGTGGCCGTGGTCACGACATCTGGGGTCCCTGCCTGTCCGGGGGATGGGGAGAGGGCTGATTGACGCGATGCTAACGATGCTAAGGATGGTAACGATGCTAACGCCTCACTGCGGCTCTCTCTGCCCCCTCCAGGCTGAACGAATTCACCAAGCACATCAGCGGAGAAGGCTGTAAGTGCGTGCGCATCCGTCTGCGGGGTGGCGTGAGCTCTGCTTCCCCCGCTGCCGCGTGCTGGGACGCCGGGGGGGCCCACGGGGTCCCTGACGGGTTAAACTGGGGCTGGCTGCGGTGCCAGGGCGAGCTGAGCTGTGCCGGGGCAGCGAGGGGCTGCCGGCAGGGAGCACGGCACGGCCACGTGGCCGGGTGCCAGAGGGGATCCGGGCTCCTGCTGCCCTTTGGGTCTCACACCTGGCACCCGCGTGTCCGTCCCCAAAGCAGGGTGCTCCCCGCTGGCGGGGAAGGAGCTCCCTCGTCCCCAGCCCCTGGGGCCCCTCGGGGCCGGCCCTGCCCCGGCTCCTTCCCTGGAAGGGGTGATGTGTCAGCACGGCGCCTGAGATAAGGACTCTGACTGCGTTTGCGTGTGATTAAACATGTTGAGTGCTCTGACCTTCCACGGCACCGAGGGAGCCCGGGGTTGGGCCGGGGCTGCCAAATGGAGGTCAAAGCCGTTCTGGGAGCTTGAGCTGGGGCAGGCAGGGGTGAGGGGAGCACCTGGCATGTCCCCTCGAGCCCTCATCGACACACAAACACCTGAGGGTTAGGAAAGCACCCCGGAGGAGGCAGGGCCCCGGCCCCCAAGCTCGCAGTGCCGCCCGTCTGCCTCCCTGTGCTGCGTGAGGTCCCTCAGGTCTTTGTTTCTCCTCCCCCAGCCAAGGGAGCCTCGGTCCGGGCCCTGCTGTTCGACATCTCTTTCCTCATGCTGTGCCACGTGGCCCAGACCTACGGCTCGGAGGTAAGCGCCCTGCGCCCCCGGGGAGCGGGGCTGGGGAGGCAGCGGTGGGGCTCTGACCTTGCGAGAGCGGCAGCCTCTGTCCCGCAGCATCCAGCCTCCTCTAGCGGCCGTGCCATTGTCCCCAGCGCCCTGTCACCGTCCCCACGTCCTGCAGCTGCCCCTCAGGCAGCGCCCCGCTGTGTGCGGGTGAAGCGCCCGGCGCGATTCCCCCGGGGCAGCCAGAAATCAGCCTGCGTAAAGTCACGGAACGGGGGTGTCAGCGTTTCCGAGGACTTTGATTTGTGCCCCCCCCTTTTCGATACCACGGTGTGGGAACGTTGCTGCCGCACCCTCTCTGGGCAGGCTCCGATCTCCCCGGCCTTTTCCCAGCCTTGCCCCTCTGACCCCGCACGGTTTGGCTCCGGCTGCCCTGGGGGGTGTAGGGGGGAGCCCGAGCTGAGCGTCAGCCCTCCCCTGGCAGAGGAGGAACTCGCAGCCTCCCTCAGGAAACGGTACTTTGGTTGCGTGAAAATTTTCCCCGTTTCGACATCTGTGTGTGCTGAGAGGTGAAACGATACCGAAACGCCAGGAATGTGGAGAAGGGAGGGAAAAATCAGTGTGTGGGGGGGAGCTGCCCGGCCGGCCCCGGGGAGCGGAGAGGGGGAGTCCTGGCTGGGGGCAGCCCCCAGCGGATGTGCCCGGGGCTCTCTGCTGAGGTCTCAGCCCCCGGCCCAGCCCGGAGCGACTTTCCTGACCAGCTGCTGCCGAACAGATGTGCAAAGCTTTTGTCAAAAATAGCGTCCCTTGGGTGTCGGGGGGCTGGAGGGAGGAAGCGGCGTACGGGATTCCCAGCTCGTGTCCCCCTCGGGAGCGCTCGCAGCTGGCTGCCAGCTGGGCCGCGCATCCCGGAGCCGTGGGGCAGCCGACCCCAGTGCTGGGGAGCCTGAGCAGAGCTCGGGGGGCGGGGGACGAGCAGCCTGTGCTCTGCAGGGCACGGTGACCCTGCCGCCACGCTCGCAGCCCCTCGGGACTGGCCCTCTGCTGGCATCTCCCCGAGGGATGCTGCTGGAGATGGGCCGTGGTGCCGGCAGAGTCCCGTGCAGAAGGGGCAAAGCGCAGCCTGCAGACTGGAAACCAGTGCTGCGCTGGTGCTGACCAGTGCCTGCGTCTCTGGGCTGTGCTGGTTCCCCAGCCACGAGCTCCCCGGGCTGGGGGATCCTCCCCAGGGTGGGGGTCTCCAGGCGGGGTCCCTGCAGGGCACGGGGCAGACCCAGGGCCGGTTCCCTTCCAGGTGATCCTGTCGGAGTCGAGCCCGGCGGGCGAGGTGCCCTTCTTCGAGACCTGGATGCTGACCTGTATGCCCGAGGAGGGCAAGATCCTCAACCCCGACCACCCCTGCTTCTGCCCCGACTCCACCAAGGTGGAATCCCTGGTCGCCCTCCTCAACAACTCCTCCGAGATGAAGCTGGTGTAAGGGCTCCGCGTGTGGGCAGGCGCCGGGAGGGGAGCAGCTGCTTTGGGCAGGTACCTGACCCCTCTGCCTCTTTCCCCGGCAGGCAGATGAAGTGGCACGAGGCGTGTCTGAGCATCTCGGCCGCCATCCTGGAGATCCTCAACGCCTGGGAGAACGGCGTGCTCACCTTCGAGTCCATCCAGGTGGGGCCGGTGGGAGGGGGGTGCAGGGCAGAGCGGGGCACCGGCTCTGCGCCCCGAGGAGGGCTTAGTTTCGGGCAGGGCAGAGTTCCCCTGTCCTCCTGCCCTCAGTGCTGCTGCAGTCACTGCAGAGCTCGCTGTCTAATTTGTGGCTTGCGTGGGGAACTGGTGTGGCCCTTTGACATCGCCCCTTTGGGGGCTGCGGGGTTGGCAGGGGCAGATTCACCCCACGGAGAGAAAAAGGCTTGGACTCTGCCCTGGGCGGTGATGCGCAGGCTTCACCCCGGCATCCCCACGTCTGTGCCATCCCCCTCCGCTCCCATCTCCCGCAGAAAATCACGGACAACATCAAGGGGAAGGTGTGCAGCATGGCGGTGTGTGCGGTGGCCTGGCTGGTGGCCCACGTCCGCATGCTGGGCTTGGACGAGCGGGAGAAGTCTCTGCAGATGATCCGGCAGCTGGCCACCCCGCTGTACGGCGAGAACACGCTGCAGTTCTACAACGAGCGGTGAGCCTGGCTCGCAGCACGCCCCGGGCTGGCCCTTCCCCTCCCTTTTGGTTCCCGGAGCCCGCCTGATCCCGTCTCTCTCTCTCGGCCACAGTGTGGTGATCATGAGCTCCATCCTGGAGCACATGTGCGCGGACGTCCTGCAGCAGACGGCCACGCAGATCAAGTTCCCCTCCACGGGCATGGACACCATCCCCTACTGGAACCTGCTGCCCCCCAAGAAGCCCATCAAGGAGGTGCTGACCAGCATGTTCACCAAGGTGCTGGAGAAGGGCTGGGTCGACAGCCGCTCCATCCACATCTTCGACACCCTGCTGCACATGGGGGGCGTCTACTGGTTCTGCAACAACCTGGTCAAGGTATGGGGTGCAGGAGGGAGGTGGCCGTGACCTCCAGCGCTGCGGTTGGGTGTCCAGCCCAGGACTGCTGGGTCTTGCCTGTGCTCTGGTGGCAGTTCTGAGCGCAGGAGGAGAGCGGGGAAGGGTCCAGCCGTACCCCTGCCCCCCTCAGCCCTGCCCCGTGCCTCGCAGGAGCTGCTGAAGGAGACGCGGAAGGAGCACACGCTGCGGGCCGTGGAGCTGCTGTACGCCATCTTCTGCCTGGACATGCAGCAGCTGACGCTGACCCTACTGGGCCACATCCTGCCCAACCTGCTCACGGACTCCTCCAAGTGGCACACCCTCATGGACCCGCCGGGGAAGGCACTGGCCAAGTAAGCCCTGGTGCTGTGCTCACTGTGCTCCTCAGGGTGCGTGGGCCTGTTTGTGGGGACGGGGAGATGCTCCGTGCTGGGACAGGGGGCTGGGCTGTCCCCAGTGGGGCCCAGCAGCCCAATTCCCACTCTGGCCCCAACACAGGGCTGGCAGGAGCTGCTGGCCCCCACCACCACCCGTGTGGGATGGCGGCAGCTCTGCAGCACCCCTGCTCTGTCCCCAGGCTCTCCGTGTGGTGCGCCCTGAGCTCCTACTCCTCCCACAACAAGGGCCAAGCGTCCAGCAGGCAGAAGAAGAGGCACCGGGAGGATATCGAGGTGCGTCCGACACGGAGCGGGGTTTTCTTGGAGGCGCTCTGTGCCCAAGGATGGGAGCTGGCTGGGAGGTGACAGCGGCAGGAGGAGGGAGTCGCTGGGACCGGGCTCCCCACCCAGGTCCGCTGGGCTGTCTGATGTTTGGTCCCTTGACCTCGGGATGCAGGGTTTTCCCTTCCCTTTTCTGGGAAAGGGGGATCGTAACGAGGTGCTCCGTACGGGGCCGGCCCGGGCTGAGTCACTCCGGGTGAACTGAGACATTCACCGGGGGGGTTATGGGCCCCGCAGAGGGGCTGCTGGGGCTGACCCCCCCCTCTGTCCCCCAGGACTACATCAGCCTGTTCCCGCTGGACGACACGCAGCCCTCCAAGCTCATGCGCCTGCTGAGCTCCAACGAGGAAGACTCCAACATCCTCTCCAGCCCCAGTAAGTGCAGGCGGGGAGGGCTGCTCCCGGGGAAGGCTCCGTGCTGCCCCGCCGCTCGTTTCTGGGTGTGAGACGTGCTTGGGCGCAGAAACACTTCCCAAGCGGGCCAAGTGCTCTTGAAGGCAGCAGGGAGGCTCCCTGCTCGCCTCTCCACCTTTCCAGAGCCTTGTGCCGGTGCCACGTGTGCTGCCAGCAGACGGGCAGCGTGCCTGACAGTCCCTTTGCTGCCAGGACGGACCCGCAGCAGCGTTTGACATAACGCAGGGTATTTTGAGAAGATTCAGAGCGCTCGAGTGTGTTATGTTGGGTTCCCGTGGAGCTTTTGCTCCAAAAGGTCAAGCTTCTGACTTCTCTGATGACAACAGCTTAGGAAAGGCGATGAGGTTACACCTTCCCTCCGTAACGGTGCCACCTAACCCCGTGCCGGACACGTGAGGGGCTCGGGGAGGTTTTTGTTCGAGCCCTGTCACCCCTGGCCAGCCCGTGTGGGACCAGAGACCCCGATGTCACCGTCCCAGCAAGGGTGGCGAGGGGTGACGTTTCTGTTTGTGGCTAGATCCTGAAATTCCACTGTTATTAACAAGGCGGCGAGCAGAGCCGATGAGTCCCTGCAGTCACGTCTCCGCGTCCCCGAGCGCGGCGCTGCGGGTTGCGACAGCCCCGGCAGGACGTGCGCCGGGGGGACCCGCGCCCTCCTGCCCGCGGGCTGCGCGCAGCGAGCGGCCGTGTCCGAGTCGCGGCAGTGAGTCAGGATGCTCCCTGGTCATTGTTCCCCCCCCCCCGACGTCCTGATCCCAGCCCGCTCTTTGTTTGCCGGTTTTCAACACAGTGATAACCTGTGGTTTTTGTTGGTTTCGCTGCTGTTGAAATGCGGGCTTTTCCCTTTATATCACTATCTTTTTTTAACTTTTTGGTGCAGTTCCACCTCTTCCCAGTGACATTCAGGACTTTTTTCGGGCTGTTTGCTGTAGTGATGTGGAAATCCTGCTTCCTGCAGCAGCCGCGCAACTCGTGATTCCATGAGAAAAGTGGGGGAGGGCTTTCTTTTTTCGGTGAGCATCCTCAGAGCATCCCACTGTGGGTCCTGCTGGCTTTGTCAGCAGCTGCATTTCAGGGCCGGCGCGGGATCCTGAGCCTCCCAGCCCGCTGCAGGAGGTGGCACCAAGCAGGGGGGACCCAGCGGTGCCTCTCGGCGCGGGTCGCGCAGATCCCCTTGGCATGCCCAGGATGTGCTGCTAGTCCATCGGTCACGCCTTGGCTCTCTGTTAGCTAAATTCTGCCCCGAGAGCGAGCTTCCAGCGCTGCCGTGCAGCTGGTGAACATCTGGCTTGCTCCACCCAGCTGGCGGCACGCACGGGACGGATAGCGCCGGCGTTGCGTGGCCGGGGCAGCGCGCCGCTCGCCTCTCCCGAGCGTGACATTGCGTTACTCCGCTCGTGCCCCGGTGAAGCGTCAGGGTCGAGTCACTGCTGCGATGACACCCCGGTGGGGAGCAGCGGGGAGGCACACTCACACTCGCACAGTCACACTCGCGGAGCCTCGCTCACGCTCGCCCCTCGGGGATGTCATCGGACTTGGTCAGACTCGGAATGAATGTGACTTGTGCAAGAGCGAGGCCCGGTGACACATCCCGGGATGCGAGGCCCCCCCCGAGCTGCTGCGCTCCGTCACGCCTGGGGCTGGCGTGTGCGGGCAAGCGCCCGGGCAGAGCGGGATGGCGGCGGAGCCCGTCAGCCTGCTGCGCATCCCCGGGGTGCCCAAACAGCGGGGGCCGCTCGTTAAGCATGGAGGGCACCAAGCACCGTGCTCCCAACCTCCCCTTCTTGGGGGATGGCTCGGAGCAGAGCCCGGAGGCTGGGAGCTCTCGAGGACTCAGCGCTGGCTGCGGAGGGCACCTTGGCACAGCTGAGGACTGTTCCGACCTCCCCGCAGCCTGACGTGCGTTCTCCTCCCCAACAGATCGCTCGATGAGCACCTCGCTGTCCGCCTCCCAGCTCCACACCGTCAGCATGAGGGACCCCCTGAACAGGGTGCTAGGTAATGGCGGGGCCGGATCCTGCCCGCGGGGCCTGGCTGCGGGGTGGGGTCCTGCCGTGCCGCGACACCGGCGGGGACCCGTCCCCAGGGGCACCCTGCGCAGGGGGCTCGGGCCACCCCAGCCGTGTCCCTGGCCTCCCCGAGCCCGCACAGCCTCTGATATTTATTTCCCTGTCTCCACAGCAAACCTCTTCCTGCTCATCTCCTCCATCCTGGGGGCCAAGACGGCCGGCACCCACACCCAGTTTGTGCAGTGGTTCATGGAGGAGTGCGTGGACTGCCTGGAGCAGGGCAGCCGCGGCAGCATCCTCCAGTTCATGCCTTTCACCATGGTGAGTCCCACCCCAGGGGTGCTTCTCCCCGCCTGCAGGGTGCTCGCGTGCCGCCCCACCGGACAGGCGGGCACGTTCAGGGCATGGGGAGGGCGCTGGGGGTAGCTCGAGGTGCTGGTTTGAGCAGACGAGGCTCTGCTCTTCATTCTCTGTCCCCTTCCCTGCTCCCACGGCTCCATGCTCGGTGCTGACAGACCAGGGACCAGCTCCAGCTCTGTCCTCAGCTCCCTGCAGCCCTGGGCTCTGCCTGCACCCGGGGACAACCCAGCCTTGGCTCCGGGGGAAGCGGGAGGGCGATGGTGATTTAAGCTTGGGGTTCTCATGAGCGTGCAGTCCCCAGCCTGCTCGGCCAGCCCTGGGGCTCTGGCGTGAGCCCAGCCGCCTGCCTCTCGTCTCTGCCGTGCTGCCCTGAGCCGGCTGTGTGCCTCCTCTCTCCCCGCAGGTTTCAGAGCTGGTGAAAGTGTCCACCATGTCGAGCCCCAAGATCGTCCTGGCCATCACGGATCTCAGCCTGCCCCTGGGGCGCCGCGTCGCCGCCAAGGCCATCGCCGCGCTGTGAGCGGGGCCTGACCCTTGTGCCCGCACAGGAGGGGAGGCAGCAGGGCAGCTGCTGGGAAACCCACGGGGCTGGGACACCCAGAAGAGTCCCTCCCTCACCGCAGGCTTGGCTTGGCACTGCCCAGCTTGGAGGCAGAGCTGGCACAGCAGGGACTGCCGTGGCACCAGGGGCTTCCCTCCGTGTTCGGCCTCCTCGTGCTGGGCTTTCAGATGGAGACAAACCCCCTGCTTTTTTTTTTTTTTTTTTCTGTTTTCTAATTCATTCGTTCCTTTTGTAGAATCAGGCTTTGCCTCGTTTCTCACTGGTTTTCTGACAGTTTTCTGATCTTGAAGGGGGGCAGAGGCTGAGGCAGGACCTCGCCAGAGGGAGGGCAGAGCAAGTGGTTGATGCGCTGGGAGACCGTGCTCGCTCTTTCCTTAACCCCGGCTGAGAGCTGAGGTCAGCTCTGAACCGAACACGGCTTTAGCAGCGCACAGCAGCCGTCAGGCTCATCCCTGTGCCTGGGGCACAGACTTGAGGAGGGTGCAAGTGATTCATGAGCAGAGGTCTGGCGCTGTTAAGTGATGATTCAGGTGCAGCTGCTGGTGAGGACGGAAGGGGCAGGATGCGTCCCCCGTGCTCCTGCAGCCTTTGCTGCTGGGGCTCCCCGTGCCCCCCCTTGCAGACCCATAGCCCTGGGTGCTGGGGGAGTTTAAATGGGAGCTCTCAGAGGAAGGGAGACCAGGGGCTGCCCTGGCTGGGCATCTCCCCGTGAGGGTCTCAGCCCCAGGGAAGCTCGGGATGGCGTTGGGGTGCCGCGGCCCCGCTCCTGGTGCTCCTCTTGGTGGAGGGGTGCCTGCAGTCGTGCAGCTGGGTGGAGCAGGGATGCTTCCCTGCCTCGCTGTAAGCTGCAAGCAAATTCTTGTTGGAAATTCCTCCACGTGAGCATGAGTTCACCCCGTGTCTCCCACCAGGAGCGTGGCACCCAGCGGCCAGTGAGTAACGGGGACCACGGCAGCGCTGCGCTGGGAGCGGCTCCGCGGCGGGGCTGTCCCGGCCCCCGGTCAGCTGCGTGGGTGGTGAATCTGCCTCTGTCACGGAACCTTGTCCTGAGGGGGCGGCAGGGCTGGGGCGCATTTGCTTCTGCTCCTTTCATTTATGTTTTCTGCTTGACTCATGGGAAAAGGGGGAAGCGGTGCCTGGGCAGGCGCGGGGGAGCCGGGCACCTGCCTTCCCCTCGGCGCCCCGGCCCCGCTGCATCCCTGGCGCTGGGCTCTGCCTCCAACCCGGTCCGTTAGTGGGGTTCACAGCCCCCGGAGCTGCCCTGGGGGCTCCGAGCTCCTTGGTGGTGCTGGGAGAGAGCACAGGGAGGCCCTGGAGCGATGCCGCGAGGTTTGGGTCGGTGCTGGCTGGGGATGGGGCAGCTGGAGACCCCGACGCGTTCGGTGGCGGAGCTGTGCTGTGTGGGGCGGCTGGGGGCCGCAGGAACAAGCGGCCCTTATCCATCACGCCCCGAGCATCCTGCCCTGCTCCCTGGCCCTGAGCCGGAATGTGTGCCCGATACAAGCAGGGGCACGACAGCGGGACGCGGGCCGGGGTGGAGCGGCTTCCCCGGGCCTCGGCGCCCCGGCGTGTCCCGGCCGGTGCCGCTCCCCACGGGGCCTGACTCGGGCGTGAGCTGGCACCGACCCACCCGGGCACCTCTGGCCGGGCCCCGTGTGCCCAGGGCGGCTCTTTACCGTTAGCTCGGAGCAAAGAGCAGGGCCCGGCGCTCCCGGCCTCTCCCCCCCTCTGTCAATATTTGCCCGTGGCAGCCCCGCGGGCGGCATTGGCCCTTCCCCGGCGCTTCACCTTCCAGGAAAGGGCTGGAGCTGGGAGAAGGGGCTTCCTGTAAGCCCTGATAAGCCGGGCGTGGAAGGAGCAATGCCGGGCGCTGTTTGCTCTCCCAGGATCGCAGCCGGCAGGGTGCTGCACTGCCAAGCACCCCGGCCTCGCTCCTGCCCCTTCCCAGGGCTGGGAGAAGTGGGGGGGGGGGGGGGGGCAGCCAAAGGGACCCCAGCAGGAACCAGAGCTCGGCTCCGTCCCCACCACGGCCGGGCTGAGCGTGGTGCGGGGACGAGGGCGGTCACAGGACGCGAGCACGGGGCCTGCGGGAGGAAGCGGTGAAACGGGGGACAGGGCAGGGACAGCCCGCGGTGGCCAAACACCGGGGGGAGAGGGGCTGGGGGCGGCTGCGGGGGGGTGCCAGGGCCGGGGGGAGATGCCCGGGGCTGCGCCGTGGTGCTGGACCTCCTGGTCCCCTGCCTTCCCGCATACGCGTCCCCTTGTCCCCCACCTCCCTTTTCCCACTGCTGCCAGCCCCATCCCGGCCTTGGGGGCTCCAGGAGGGCTCCAGGAGCATCCCCGGCACCGCTGAGGGGAACTCAGACTCGGCTGAGCCCCCCGCACCACCTCCAGGGTCTGCGGTGGTCCCCCCGCCACCACCGCAGTGGAGCCCCGAGCCCTCGACACCCCCCCCCCGGCGCTGTCGGCACCACCAGGGCCACGGCCGCCGGCCTCAGCTCGGCGCTGCCGGCACGGGTGGCTGCGGCGCTTTCTAGGAATCGGCTCTTGCCCAAGCAGCGCCGCGGGATGCAGGAAGGAAGCTGCCACCTCCGGGTCGCATCCGGCCTCCCCCGCATGCTGTGGGTGCTTCCCAGCCCCGGGGGGGGGTCACGCCGTGCTGCGGGGGCTGCGGTGGTGGCCAGTCCCCAAGCCCGGGGCTGGCTTCCCCACGGCAAGGGCTGAGCCGCTGCCAGCCCCACGCGGTCCCCTTTTGTCTTGCTGTCCCCACGGCCCGTCTTTCTGCATCCCCCCCTGCAGCTGGGGGGGGGCCCTGCAGCACCCAAGGGTCCCCATAACCGGGTTTGGAGCTGTCACAACTCCCCCCACACACACCCCAGGCAGTCTCGTCCCACGCGGGCAGGAGCCGGGGAAACACAGACAGCCCAGATGTCGGAGTAAAAATAGTTTATTTCCATCCTTATCGCATATAAAAAAAAAAAAAAATAGCCTGCGTTTCTCTGGGGCTCGCCCAGCTGTGGCAATAAATACAGTACAAAATACACAGCTCACGAGACCCTGCCAGGGCGGGCTGTGAAATTTCCAGTACGCAAATCCGGGTGCGTGGGACGGGGAGAGCTGCACGCGGCCGCCGTGGGCCCGGGGGCTGCTGCGCGTGAATAAGTTAAAGGGCAATAAATACAAACGTGGCGTGGAGGGGGCGCGGGTGGAGCAAAGCCTCAGCGCCCCCCCCCCCCCCCCCAAAGGTGGGAGCGGAGAGCCCCCCACGGCGCCGCCGTCCTCCCCTCCCTCCTAACCTAACGGCTAATAAATATTAATTAACGTGAATAAGCCTAATAGGAATAACGCCCGTCGGCTCTGTCCCCGCAGGCTGCAGCCTGGGCAGGGAGGTGCTGCTCCGGAGCATCTACAGCTGCGTACGAAGGCGGATTCCCCTGGGCTCAGCGGGACGCCGCGGGGTCACCGCAGCTCCCGGTGCAGGCGGTGCAGGAGCCAAGGCTCGGCCCGGCTCCCAAAACTCCTAGCAGAGATACTCTTTTGTTTAAATATTAAACAAGGGCGATGCTGCGCACAGACGCCCGTGCGCGGATGCCACCGCAGGGCTGGCTGCCCTGCTCGGGGAACCGAAGGGCAGGGGGGGAGCCTCCTCGGCCGGATAAATATTAAATAGCGATAAATATTAAATAAGCGGGGAAGGTCGCTGGGGCTGGGGAATAAATAGCGCGGGGCGGCGCGGGGCCGGGCGTCAGAGGCGGGCGAGGTGCCGCAGCGCCCGGTACGCCGTCTCCAGGAACCGCTGGAAGTTGGCCAGGATGAGGAAGCCGCCGACCTGGTGCTGGAAGCGGGAGGAGAAGGCGGGGAGGGGGCCGCGGCCCTCGGCGGGGAACGTCACCGTGTCCAGGCCCAGGTCCTCCATCTGCGGGTGGGCAGGGGCGCAGGCGTCAGCCCCGGGGCCAGGAACACCCCCGGAGCGCGGCGACGGCGGCAGTGCCGTGGCGGTGCCCACTGGAGCCCCGTGTCCCTGTGTCCCCCTGCAGCCGTGCCCCCCCCCCCCGTCTGCCCCTCACCTGCTGCTGGATGTTGGAGGAGAGGTTGGCCGCGTCCAGCTGCAGCGTCTCCACCAGGCCGGCGTGCGAGGGCAGCAGCTCCAGGACAGCGGCGAGGGAGCTGTGGTAGGCGTGGAGCCCGTTGCGGATCTGGCTGAAGCAAGCCTCCTGCGGGCGGCACGGCCCGGGGGGGGGTCAGCAGCGCTCGGCAGAGCCTGGACCCCCCCCACCCCCCATTCCCTGCCCTGACCGCCCCTCCAGAGGGCTGCCCGAGGCTGAGGCCGGGCAGCTCGTGGCAGGGGTGGCCGCTGGCACTCACCGCCTGGAAGCTGGGGCGGTGGCAGTGCTCCAGGGCCACCTGCGTGATGCGCAGGTCCTGCTGCACCAGCAGCAGCTCTTCCTCCTTGCACAGCTGGAAGGTGTCGCACTGCGGACGGGGGGGGGGGGGGCACAGGGTCAGGGCGGCCGCAGAAGCCCGCCACCCCCGTGACGCCCCCACGGGACGCGGGACCCCCTCCCCACCCTTTTCTGGGCATCCGGGGGACGAGGCGGAACCGCTGCTCGCTCGGTGCACGGGGAGGTCCCCGTGCATCCCCAGGGAGCCCCCCTTGGGTGCCGTGGGACCGAGCGGCGCAGGGGGGAGGCCGGGGTGTGGGGAGGCCGCTGGCTCCCGGCCCTGCGGTGCCGATAAGGCCAGGGAGGGGAAGGTCACCTTATCTGCGACCCCGCGGTGCCAGCAACTCACCACCACGCGCTGCAGCGCGGCCACATCCCCCTTGATCTTGCGGGTGAACTCGAGGTTCTTGTGCAGGAAGAGCTGGAAGTCCTGGTCCCCCGAGAGCTCGGCCAGCGGCGCCCCGTGCAGCGCCCGCCACGGCGCGCCCAGCAGCGCGCCCAGCACCAGCACCAGCACACCTGCGGGGACAGCGGCTCAGCCACCGCCCGGGGACACCCCGCCACCGACGGCAGCATCCCCAGACATGCTGCTGCCCGCGGGGGCGTTTTGGGTACCGGGGACCCCCACGGGGATGGATGGTGGCACCGAAGGAACCCCCAGGGATGGAGACCCCTAAAATGGGGAGGGTGAAGGGGACCGCGGCTTCCCACCCACCCCTGGGTGCGTGGGGGGCTCTGGGTGTGCGGGCGCTCAAAGGCAGCGGGTGCTGTGGGTGCTGCAGGTGCTGCGGGTGCTGCGGGGGCAGCGGGTGCTGGGGCCCTCGGCTGCGGGTACTCACGGGTGAGGGAGCACATGGTGCGCGGCTCGGTGTCTCCTCCTGTCTGCGAGCGCAGCCCGGCCCAGCACAGCTCGCTCCTGCCCCGGCTCTGCGCGGCCTCATCGATTAGGGCATTTTATAGACGGCTCCGGGGATTCACACCGATGTGGCAACAGTGCCGATTGCCTCATTGCCTTAATCACCAACATGCAAATCCCAAGCTCGCGCTCGGTGCTCCCGGCTGCTGCCCGCGCCTCGCCGCACCGGGGCTTTCCCGGGGGCCGCGGTGCTGCCGGTGGGCACCCGGCTGGGCCCCGGCACCGGGCAGGTGCCAGGGTGCCGGGTCGGTGCTGGGCGGCGGCGGCGGCGCGGTCACTCATTAACCCGCCCGGCCGGGCTGGATGTGCCCAGCGCTGCGGCAGGGCTCCAGGCAAGGGGTCGGGGGCTTTTCGCAGCCGGCGTCCCGCGGGGCTCGCCGCCAGCCCCGGCCCCTGCGGACGCTGCCCGAGCCCCTCACCCCGGCGTCGGGGCGGGCGGTGTGGGACCGAGGTGAGACCTGGCCCAGGTGCCACGTCCCAGGCTCAGCACCTGGGGCCGGATCCTGCCCCGCTGGGTGCCCCGGGCTGTGCTGTGCTCGGTGTCCCCGCGTGTGGCACCCAGCACCCGGCCGTGCCTGACACCCAGCACCCCCCCGCGGGGAACCGGCCTCGCCAGCCCCTTCGGGGAAGCGGCTGCCAGGGCAGCCCCGGGGAGGGGGGGTGGGGGTGGCTGCTCCCGGTCCCCCCCTCCCCCCGATTCTGACGTGGGCTTTGGGCTTGTGCCGGTTCCCGCAAGAGCTTCCAGGAGGATCTGGGCCGGTGCCAGCTGGGCCCCTGCCCGGCACGGGAGGCCCCTGCTCGGCCTGGGAGGATCTGGGCAGGGTGACCCCGGGGCAGGGCTGAACCGGGGCTGAGGGGGTACGGCCTGGGGGGGGGGGGTGCAGCCCACGGGGACACCCCTGAGCCCCCAGAGCTGCTCCAGCCTCCAGCTGAGGGAAGGAGCCAGCTGGTAGACGCTGCCCAGCTGTGAGCACCACCATTAGCAGGTGTTAACTCTGAAGCCTAATGATGACTTTCCCCTCCCAGGAAGTGGAAGCAGTAAGGGTTCTGCCCTCAGGCCACGTGAGAGGACCTCAGCAGCTTGAGCCTTTTTGTGGGATTTCCTGGAAGAATCCCCCCCCATTTCTGCCTTTGCTCTCCCCAGCGCTGGAGAGAACCAGGGCCCTTCCAGAGCCAACGAGGGGGGTGCAGCGTGGCGTCGCTGCGGAATCGCCCTGTTCCGCGAAACAGGGCTGCTGCCTCAGCAGGTCGGTGCTTTCAGGATTCGGGGCTGGCTTGGGGTGGGGTTGAATCAGCACCCAGCGTGGCCCGAAGCCCCTCGTGGGCTTTTCTTAGGAAGGAAGTGGTGACCGGACCCGAAACCCTGTGGGTGGCGGTGCGGGGTCAGCACAAACCGCTGCGGTTCTGCCTCGTGGCCACCCTTCCTCTGTGGGGCCTGATCCCGGACCCTCGGTCCTCTCCTGGCACCCACCAGGATGTGAGTGCTGCCGGGGTGTCCCCAGGGCCGGCTCCGGGGGCTTCACAGGACCAGGGCCACCCTCTCGCCCTCCCTGCCCCATCCTGGCTGGTGGGGTCTGGCCTGGGGACCCCGCTGTTGGCCCCAGAGGGGCCGGATCCATCCCCCGGGGCTGCCCCATGCTTGACCCGCAGCCCCTGGCCGCCAGCCCAGCATGGGTGCGCCGGGAGATTCCCAGATTTTCCCCCCAAGGAGCACAGCTGGGCCCAGATGCTGGCGGGACTTACCCATGGTGGCTGCGTGGCCCCCGCCCTATCATCCCCCTCCCCGGTTTGGTGTCCGTGGGGCCCCGCCTGGCCTGGTGCTGATACCTTTTGCAGCGGGGGTCAGGGGATGGACGGTGGGGCTCAGCCCCTTCCCGAGGCCGTGCTGCCCCTCAGTGCAGGCTGGCGCGCGGTGCTGGGCCTGGTAATCCCAGCACTGGCAGGACAAAGCGGAGCTGGAGGGGGCCGTCGGCACCGGGCCCAGTCACCCCCAGCCACTGGTGGCCAGGGCTGAGCAGCCCCCAGCCCCGGGGAGGGCAGCAGGCACCAGGTGTGGGCTCCCAGTAGGGCTCCAGCTCCCCCTGGGAGCACAGCAGGGTCCTGTGCTCGCTTTCAGACACAAACCACAGCAGCAGCAGGGCAGGTTGGTGGTTTTTTTTTTCCAACTTTTATTTTAAAAGTCATAATTGAAGCTTAACAAAGTCTGACCCCTTTATTGTTGCAAGAGCCGGCGGCTGCCCGGGGAGCCGCAGTGCCTGGGGAGCGCTGCCGGTGCCCCCGCCTGCCCTGGCCCCGAGGAGCTCCCAACCCCAGGGCTCGCAACAAGTGATCACAAGCAACCTTAGGAGAACGTTTGTTTATTGGGGAAGGGGCTTCCCTCGGAGGGGGGCAGGGGACGGGAGAGCAGGGCCTGTGGCTGCAGGCCCAGGGAACCCACGTGTCCCCCACCCCCAGGACAGACATGCAGGGATTTATAAAAGAAAGGCAGATCGGGGGCCGGGGCTGCGTGGGGCAGCTCCCCTCAGACAGCATCTTCCCTAGGAACAAATAATAATAAAAAAAATACAGCCAGGCCAGAGGGTCACGGGAAACCATCGTCATCGTCCTCTGCCATTTCCTTTGCGAACTCCAGGTCCTGCTGCTCGCGCTCCCGGCGCTCCTGGAAAGCAAGGGCCCAAGTTGGGGACAGGCAGGGGACAGGAGCTGAGTCCCGCCAGTCACTGGCCACTGGGCCACAGCGCGAGCCCAGCGGGGCTCCCAGCGCCTGCCCTGGTGCCAGGTGAGAGCTCACCTCTGCAGATTCCAAGTCCTTGTTGTAAGATTTGGGGGGGAACCTCATGGCCTGGAGGAACAAGGGAGAAGCCATGAGCCCAGAAATGCCCCAGCTCCGCCCTGCTGTCCCCTTCGCTCAAACCAGCTCCTGAGCTGGAGCTGCCTTCTCCCTCCGTGCTGCCCCAGCCCGCGCGCAGCCCAGTGGGATCCCCCAGTGCCCCCACAGCCTCCCAGTACGAGCCCAGCACACTCACCTTGACCGACATGTTGTGGATGTCGAGGCAGAAGGAGATGCGCTGGTGAAACGCCAGCTGGGGCTCCCGGGTGGAGTAGATGTCGATCATTTCTTTGGACTGGACGTAGCCCTTCTCGTGGTTAATGCTGGCCTCGATCACGCCGTCCCGGATGGCCTGCAAGCCGGAGGGCACGCGGTCAGGGCACCCGCTGTCTCTGAGGGCTGGGGCAGCGGTTTAGAGCGAAGGAGGTGGCGCTGTGACAGGAGCAGGGGGGCTCAGGACGGCGTGCGGAGAGGGGACTCGGCGCCCTCGGTGTCCCCAGCACCCCCTGGGAGGGATCCCCTCAACCGAAGAGCAGCAGCTGCCCCAGGGAGGCAGCGCTGCGGGGACGGGGCGGGAGCAGCCTGGCTGTGAGAAAGGCAGGGACAAGGTTTGGGACGAGGTTTGGGACGAGGTTTCCTACGCAGGTACCTTGGCCACGATGAACTCGGCGTCCTCGGGGCTGTCCAGCTGCAGCTTCTGGGCGATATCGGCCAGGGAGATGCGGGAGTAGGAGAGGCTGATCATGCGGACGCCTGAGGGGGAGGGACGGAGTGGAGCACCGCCCTGCACGCCCGTGGTGGCGGCAGTCCCCGGCTGCCCCAGGGACGCCCTACCTGTCTTGATGACGTTGTGCCTTAACCGAATGATCAGGGTGTAGGTGCCGTCGGCCTGGAACTTGTCCCCAAACTGATCAAGAACCTGGTTGAACTTGGCCAGGTTTCCAGTCCTGACAGCTGGAGCAGGGGTGGGGGGGAACGCAGAGGAGAGAACGTGTAAGGGAAGGCGGCAGCAAGGGCTGGGGCACCGCAGGGAGCGCGGGGCAGGGCCGACTCCATCCGCCCCTCTCACGAGGGGAAGGAGAAGCCCTCTGAAAACTGACCGGGGCATCAGGCTGGCACGGGGGGCAGCCCGCAGCCGGCTCCCACCAAGGGGTGAGGAGCCCCCGAGGCCTCCTGCTCCCCCGAAGCGGGGCGCGCAGTGCCAAAGCAGCGGAGCAGGGGCGTCGTACCCTGAGTCAGGAGGAAGTAGGGCATGAGCGACCGCTTGAGGGAGGGCTGCCTGAACTGCAGCCTGTCCGGGATCTCCCCGAGCAGCAGTTCCACCACGATCAGCAGCTTGTGCACCTGGAGCACAAAGAGAGCCTGAGTCCCCGCGGGGCCCAGCCTGGCCCCCAGGGGAGTGCAGACCCCGTGCCCGGGGGGCACCGAAGGCCACGAGCACTCGGGCGCTCCCCGCGCCCGCTCACCGTCTGCTTGAAGCCGACGGCCGTGTGCTGCGGCGCCTTGCGCAGGGCGTTCGTCATGGTCCTCCGCGCCTCCGAGTACTCCAGCTGAATGGCCTTGATGCGCCCTGGGAGAGGGGGAAGAGCGTTCACACGGGGCTGAGGGCGGTTTGGAAAAGCCACCGAGCGAATCCAAACGGATGGGGATTCGCATCCCGCCCGGGAGCCCCAGCCCTGAGCCTCAGCGGGGTTCTCTGCAGGGCCAGAGGTGCAGCCTCCCGCATCCCGAGCTGCCAGCACCGCCCGGGACCCCGCGCGTCTCACCTGTGTAATAGAGATAGCGGGCCCACTCGTTGTTGTTGGCCTGCTCGGGGAACACGGACTTGGAGACGAGCTTCTCCGCTTGGTCGTAGAGGTTGTAGTGGAGATAGTTCCTCAGCAGCAGGTTGAGGAGCGTGGCCTGCCCGTCGGCGTCGTGGCGCAGCGTGGCTGTCCGCAGCCGGGCGTGCAGGAAGCTACGGTGCAAGGGAGGGGAAAGGACAGCGTGTTGGGGAGGGGAAGAAACCCAGGGAGAGCCCGCAGACAGCGCGGGGCACGCGGGGCCAGCCCTACCTCCTGACCACGTCGAGTTTATTCAGGAACTCGTAGATCCGCGAGTGGTAGTAATAACACTTTGCCACCACCAGGTCGAGGGCCCGGCGGTTTTGGGAACTGATCTTCTGCATCAGGTCGTCAGACACCTTCTGAGCCTGCAGGAGGGAAACGGAGCAGATGAAACGCCGCCCGGGAGGAGTGGGAAGTCTGACAGGGCTGCAGGACCGCCGCGGGTCAGGGCTGCAGGCCCTAAAGGCTGCCTCCAAGCAGAGCTGAAGCCACCGGGGGACCGTGAGGCAGGCCCAGCAGCGCCCCGGGAAGGGCTCAGGTTCAGACAGGGCTCCGGGAACCTCACCTCCGGATACCGCTTGCTGTTCATCAGGTAAATCACGAGCAGCAGCTGCAGGTAGGTCTCCACTTCTGGCAAGAGAGGGGCTGAGGCTGCTTTCCCCGTCCGCGGGCGGAACTGCAGCTCTGCTTCCATGTCCATGGGCTGCGGAGGGAAGGCACGGGCTGGGCTCCGGCCCCTGTCCCACCCCCTGTCCCCTGCTGCTGCCCACCCACAGCTCCAACACCCCTGCCCAAAGTGAGCCTGTCCCCACAGGGCCACCCCACCCGGGGCTGGAGCGAGCCCCGTCGTGTCCCGTGTGCTCCCAAACATCGGGGGCGAGGTCCCCGGCACCCCCAGGCTCCCCGTCCCCGCACCTCCTCCAGGAAGCCGAGGAGGAAATCCCGCACGGCGCTGTTGGAGGTGAAGAAGCCGTGGATGGCTTTGTGCAGCACGTTGGGGTTGAGGCGGCGCGAGGTGGAGGGCAGGGCCCGCAGGGCGCGCAGGACGTAGCGCGGCTCCTTCCCCGACACGGCCTTCTCCAGCTGCTTCACATGCTCCTTGATGTCTGCAGTGGGGGGGGGCGCGCGTGTCAGGGCCTCTCCCGGCCCCGGGACGCCGCCAGCTTCCAGGCTCCCACCCCGCTCTCAGTCCCAAGTCCCCCCCCCGCATCCCCCCGGATGCCCTCAGGGAGGTGCTGGGACCCCCCCCCCCCCCCCCCCAGGCTCCCCTTGCAGCTTCGTGGGGCTCCCCCTGCCCTCACCACCCGTCCCCTGGGGGGTCCCCAAAATGCACCGCTCTCCCCAACCACCCCCCAGTCCTTTTGCCCGCCCAGACCCCAATTCTTTCCCTGTACCTCCCCCACCCCCCCCACTCCCCTCTACCCCCCCAGCGCTGCTCCATCCCCTCATGGCAGTGCTGGGGGGGGGAAGGGGGGGGGGGTCAAGAAGGATCCCACAGCTCCCTTCCCCCTTCCATCCTGACCCCCTCCCCCCCCAGGTCCCCTCCTCTCTACCTCCTTTCTCTTTCTGACCCTCCTCCTCCTACCGATTTCCCTCCCCATCTCCCCCCCCCCGACCCCCTCCCCGCTCCCTCCCTCCCCCCTATAGACCCCCCCTTCCTCCTGACCCCCCCCCACTCCCTCCTCCCTCCCATCCCCCTATGGACCCCCCCCTTCCTCCTTAACCCCCCCTCCCTCCTCACCAACCCCCCCCACTCCCTCTTTCCCCACTATGGATCCTCCCCCGCTCCCTCCCGACCCCCTACGGACCCCCCCTTCCTCCCGCCCCCCCCCAGATCCCCCCCCTTCCCCCCCTCACCCTCCAGTGTCACAGCATCCAGCTCCCGCTGGGGCTGCTTCTCCCCGCCCGCCTCCCCCCCCGCCCCCCCCGCCGCCTCCTCCTGCATCTCCACGTCGGGGGGGGGCGGCGCGGGCGGCGGCGGCGGCCCGTCGGGGGGCGCCTTGGCCTTGTCGCCGCGGCGGCGGGCGGCGCCCTCCTGCTTCATGGCCGGGCCGCGCCGGCCGTGACACTGCAACAAGCGCGGGGCACGCCGGGAACGGCCAGGCGCGACCAGCCGAGCCCGCCGCCAGGCACGCGCTGTCGAGCGCCGAGCGCGCTCGGCTCCTGCCGTCGAGGCTGTTCGGGTGTTTCCGGACGACGCCCGACTCCGCTCGGGTGTTTCCGGCCGTCGCTCGACTCCGCTCGGGTGTTTCCGGCCGTCGCTCCCGACTCCGCTCGGGTGTTTCCGGACTCCGCTCGGGTGTTTCCGGCCGTTGCCAGACTCCGCTCGGGTGTTTCCGGACTTCGCTCGGGTGTTTCCGGCCGTCGCCCGACTCCGCTCGGGTGTTTCCGGCCGCCGCTCGGGTATCGCCCGACTCCGTTCGGGTCCTCCCGCCCGTCTCGTAGCGCATGCGCACGCCGTTTCCCGCCCGCTGGCTGAGGGAGGCGCGAGGCCCCCACCACACGCCTCAGTCTCGGTCCCCCGCCCCGGCCCGTTCCGCCCGCCCTGCCCGCTTCAGGGCTCCGGTGCCCCGGGGGCTGTGTGGGGCCAGGCCTCCGGTGGGTGGCTCTGGGTGGCTGAAAACACCCGCGGGTTCACAAGTTGCCTTTACAAGCACCCCCGTGTTCACAAATTGCGTTTACGAGCATCCCAGTGTTCCATAAGGGATTGTTCTTTATTAAGCAGCGCTCAGGACATTCGTGTCATTATTTTAAAGCAGTAGTCATTTCACAGAATCACAAAAGCAGAATGGCTGAGGTTGGAAGGGACCCCCGGAGACCACGCAGTCCAACCCCCCGGCCGAGCAGGGTCACACAGAGCCCCTTGCACAGGATGGCACCCACCTGGGTTTTGGGATATCTCCGGAGAAGGAGACTCCAAAACCTCTCAGGGCAACCCGTTTCGATGCTCTGTCACCTCGCAGTAAAGAAGTGCTCCCCCCCACATTCAGCCAGAACCTCCTGTGCTTCAGTTTGTGCCCGCCGCCTCTCGTCCTGTCGCTGGGCACAACCGAAAAGAGACCGGCTCCATCCTCTCGATACCATTAATACATTAATGAGGTCTCCCCTCAAACTTCTCTTTTCCAGGCTGATCAGGCCTGGTTCTTTCAGCCTGTCCTCATACAAGACATACTCCGGTCCTCTAACCATCTTTGTAGCCCTTACGCCTCACTACCACTTGGGGGGTGTTGTTGTGGGGTCACGGCGCCGTTTCACTGCGTGTGGGACACCAAAATGCCCTGAGGTCCCAGGGCTCCCCGCTGTCGCACAGGGATGGAAATGCACCCAGGCCTTCACCTTCCAAGTATTTGTGAATGATTGCAGTGTATCTCTGTACCTTTTTGATTAATTTTTTTCATTAAAAGTGATCACGTGCAGTACGGCTGACGGGACTGGGACTCTCTGGGGTAGTGGGTTATTCAGTTAGCACTCTACATTCACATGGGGGAAAAATTAATGTTGATATCCAGCCTCAGGCTTCTATTAGCAGCTTTGTTGATTTAAATCTGCTCAAAAATGGGTGGGAAAAGCAGCTCTGAGCACTTAAAAGGGTGCCTCGCCTACACAGGGATAAAATTTCAAAAGAGACTTAAGGTAATAGCTTTTCAATTACATTGTTAAATCGCTCCCTTTAAATCAGCCCTAACTGAGGACATGTGTAGCCTATTCTGAGTTACTCAGGAGATCTAGTGAATACAGAGATGCGTACAGGGCTTCGAGGGCTAAGAAGCCTTCTTCATCGCAGATAGCAAATTCATTTTTTGGGATCCTCACTCCACTCATCTCGAGCATTGCGATGGTTGTTTTATCTTCCCCATCCGCCGAGAAGGGGAGCAAGATGTCACCCCCACCAGAACGCCACTCTGTGTCTTCTGTCTTGCATTTGAAGAAGCGCTCAACCTTTGCAGCAAAAACAAAAAAAGCAAAATCTTAACATGGGATTGTTAAAATTTTGGGATTGTTAAAATTTTAACAGTCCCATCTGTGGAAGCTCTTAAGTAATGATCCCTGACTTGTGAAGTGCTTTAAGTAATGATCCCTGACTTGTGAAGTGCTTTCTCATCTTACAGGCCCTCTAAACAATGCACTTTTCTGTATGGGGCCTTTTACGCTGGGAAATTTTCATGCTTGTGTATTGAGTTCAATTTCCTGTAAACCAGTTATGTCCAAAAAAACTAAAGGTCGTTTTCTTCTTTTTTAATCTGGAGCTAAATAAACCAGCAAATTCTGACTATGCTTTCAAGAAAAATGGTAGTCAGCTGGATCTAATTTACTGCTTATTATCAGTGAAACAGTTGTTAGAAATCTTTGTGTTTGGGGGAGATTCCTTTCAGAGTAAGTATTTTGATTCCTGCCAAGTTTGAAGCAGTTATTCATTCCTTTCTTTTCAGCATTACTTTGAGTTGTGATACTGCTGCTATTGCCATAATCGAAACGTTGCTTTGCCTGACATAACACTGCCCCCTGCCCTCCTGTGCTTTATTTTCAGCCAGATGTCAGTAATGTATGCTCTGTTCTCTCACCAGGTTACGCTGATGTCGCACAGCCTTCTTTTCCAGGGATTCTAGCAGGACCAGCCGCTGTTCCTCTGTTTGCTCTGGAGAACGAAAAGAGGTATGTAACAAAACACCCGCCAATTTGTTTTAGAGACAACTAGCGAGATAAAAAGGGTGACGGTCTTGCTCAGAACGCTTGCTTGGTCAGAAGTTCTTTAGACTTCTTGAACTGAATTAATTGCGTGGCCTCCCTGTGAGATGAATAAAGCCATTGCTCTGTGCACAGGTGACGTTAGCAAGTGTACAAGCAGCAGCGCAGGCTGAAGGCTGACGAGAGGCTCAGACCGAGTTTTGTGGCAGCGTTGGGAAAAGAACTTTGGAATTTGTACTGCAGTTTCCGTCATGTAATCTTGCCGTCTTTACGTTGCTTTATGTAAATTCTCTGCAAGCCTCTCTGTAAGTTTTCTGTAGTTTGTTAGTTTTGCAGGTAGGAATGCACTTAATGTAGTCTAGTACTACTGGATTTCCCTGTTAAAGTGGCCAGAAAGCCTTACCACTGAGAGCATCGAGAGTGTAGTAAATTGCTTCTGCCAGGCTATGGAGATCGTTTCTTGAAAGAGACTGTAAGCTGCTCAGCATGTCTTTTAGCTTTGGGCTCTGTGTTGTCAGCTCACAAGTATTAGTTTCATAATAAACTGCTTCCATCTAGGGCAATAAGAGAGAGAAATTTCAGGATTTAAGAGACGATTCTTGATAGTTCTTTGCAATATACCCGGAGAAGCAAGTGTATGAAGTCCTGTAACGTTTTTTTTTTCTCCTCCTTAAGCTATTTATGAGGTTAACATTGAACATTTAGCATTCACAGTTAAATGCAGAATATGGAATTTAAATACTTTGATACCATCAGATAAATTTAGTCTATATTCAGGACATATTTCAGAAGCTCGCTGTGTACTGAGGACCTCCTTTCTCCGCGCAGTGATGGAGACCAGGCACGTGCTGAGTGGAGGATTTGGGGTTGGTAGTTGTGGTACAAGAGCAGACTTGGGACAGGAGGTCTGATAACAGATATCTTTACTTACAAATCCTGGCAGTATGAAGAACTTTGCTTACTTTCTGGGCCAATTCTTGAAAGACATCCTTGTCTCTCAATGCAACTTTGATGGCTTCTAAAAACGTGCCCCTCAGCTCAACAGGCAGCTGGGAGAAAGCTTGGCAGTTCTGCTTTACTTCTTTCTTCAGCACTCCAAATTGTCCCTGTGTGATACCTGGAAACCAGAAAGAGTGTCCAAACATTTCTCTTTTAAACTAGGCAGTCCTACAGAAAGATCACCGGCATCCCTAAGTTTAGAATTCGAAACATTTCTAGGAGTATTTTTGAAAGTAATGCCCGGTTTTGAGTTGGACAGTTGTCACGGCGCAGGTAGTAGGCAGTAGTGGCAGTAACCACTGCTGCGTGGGGTTCGTACTAGCCCGAGAGAGTCCACCTTACCCAAATGAGGTAAAAGTAGTGCAAGTGGAAGTATTGAAGTACGTTGCTTACCATCAGATACGAATGTTGATGTATTATTCTCTGGGATATAGTGAATACCTGCAACAGTATAAAAAGGGAGTTGCTAATTTAGAAAATATTTAGAGCTGGAGAGGTAGTGTTGGTTGGTTTGGTCTTTTTTTTGAGTCTGAAGGTAGTAGTATCACAGTTCTCAAATCTCACGTGGTAACTGTGGGTCAGACTGGTATTTGCACCCTTACCTACAGTCTTCTGCCTGCTCATTTCAGGGTTCATTTAAACTCCGTCATTTCTAGACCCCCTCCTCTGCTGTCACATGCCTCCTATTAGGGCCTGTGCTGGCCAAAGCCTGTGCTAAAATACATCGAATTTAAATGGCCTCTTGTACTCGATGGGATCCACGCAGGCACGAAGCACAGGGGGAAGCAAGCCAAATCTCAAATCCCGTGGCAGGCGTCAGGGATGTCCCTCCTTCCTCTGCCTAGCCAGCGCGAGCACCCCTGCCCAGTGCTCCCACCGAAGCCTCGGCCGCCCGGTTTTCTCCCTGGCACTTTTCTTCTGAGGAGGAAAGAAAACAAGCCAGAACCACCTTTGTCCTTTGCGCCAGTTTTTCAAGAGGAGCTGTCCCTGCAGTTCATGAAATGTCGAGCTGGGACTTCCTTTACCTTGCTTTCATTTTCTTACCACCCCTCCCTGCAAACTGCGTTGCTTTCCCAGGTTGCCCTTTTAACTTGTGTACTGAGCCTTTCCCACGTGATTTCTGCTATTTCTATTGTGTTTGTGCTTGCAGATGAGCTACGGGTGGCCGAGGGGCTGAATGACATTTTAGAAAATGTTTTTGCTGCGTTGTTTCCCGAATGGAGGAGTTGGTAGGTTCTGAAAGTTACTCACCCCATTCCGCATCTTTAATGGTCACCTGGATCACCCTGAAGGCTAGGATGCAGCCCTTGGGTATGGTTATGCTTTGTTTCCTCATGCTGGTACCCTGGTTGGTTAAAAAAATAAAATAAAATCTGTTACTGGCCTGAATGGCATGCAGGGGGCCAGGAAGGACTGACTCCTGAGCTGGAGAGGAACCAAACCTTTGCAAAAAACTTGGCATAAAGCTGGGCCACGAATTTTCCTGTTGCCTTGGTGGATTCTTCATAGCTGACCTCCTCTGAGGCTTCTATCGTTTCGTGAACCACGTATAAATTCTGTTCATCCTTCCGTAGTTGCTGAATGAAGGGGTGATTCGTGTTGACTTTTCTAGAGGAGAGAAAGGACGCAATATCTCCGCTAAACGTGCCTCTGTATGTGAGTTATGCCAAAAGTAGCGTAGCCTACTTAGAGCCACAGCTTGTCCCCTTTCTCCTGCTACACAAGGACACAAATATCACAATGTGAGGGGCTTCTGGGGGGGAAAACGGTGGCAGAAACTAGGCTGTAATTCCTGCTGTCCTCATTGCATTTCGCTTCTGTGTCTGAGAGGGACCATGGCAGCAAGGCCTGTCCTGGGCGGCCATGTAGGCGATCTGTCCTCATCTGTGCGCTCCTTGCCGGGTACAAACCATGAGAAAAGGTGGCTTGACTTGCATGGAGGTGCTCCGCTTTCTGAATAACGAAGAAATCTATAAGCATTACAAAGCTGCAGCTTTACCACCTCTCTTCCCTGTCCTCCAGAAGTGGGCATAGCTACCGGCCTGCGTGGTCTCAGGCTTTAATTCGGTGTTGGCTGTTGAGAAAACCTTGTGTGCGTGAGGCAGAGGAGTACGACTGGAGGGCGCGTTCTCCGGTTGTGTCTGCCTTACCTCTCTGTCGTCAGCACATCGAGTTGCTGTACTGGTAGGTGCCTTTCTTCCATCTTGATGGACCACTTTTTGGAGAAAGAGGCAGACCCTCCTAGTTCTACCAGCGTGGGTTCGGTGGCAACGCTCACAGCCCCATCGACTCGGTCACAGGCACTTCCCGCGGTTGCATACTGCCTCGAGTCCTGCTGGTCTCTGCCGAGAAGGGACTCTGAAATGATTCGAAGAGTTAGTTAGCGTGGTTACACAGACAGTGTTATGGCTGTCGTCCATACAGAAAAGACGCAGCGTGGTAGAGTTCAGGCACAAATGAATCCTTAATTAGCCATTGCGAGGAAGCAGGATGATGCAAGTGTTTTGCCTGTGGAAATTATAAGCAAGAATGATAAATGTGGACTTTACCGTCACTTTTACCGTCTTTTCCAGGCAGCAGCACGTCGTGGAGTTTATATTCTGTCCGTTTGTAGGAGGGAAATGGGCGGAATGCGGTTTTTCTTTTTCTTCTAACTAGACAGTGAATTCTGAAATGGTCTTGGTCGACGATACTTTCGACTGGAACCAGCTCTCCCTTTGGATCCATTTGCTTTGCCACATTTTGGGTGACTTTTTTAAACATTCTGCTGCGGCTTGATAAATTCCGGAACCGAGAGGAAGCGTGCTTGTGCCTTAGGAAATAGGCAAGACAAGCAAAGTGACTTGTAATACAAGCAGAAGGCTGTAACAAAATGCATTACTCCTTAATTTTTAAGGATAATAACCCCCCAAAGCCTCCATTAGTACAAGGACGCAGCGTGCATAAGGTTGTTGGAGGGAAGCACGTGGCGAGGTAGGATTAGCAGCTGTGGCTCGCTCGTTAGGCTTAGTGGGGCTTATCCTTGCCTGCGGTGTAACTTCAGTCGTTGCAGAACTGAGAACGCAGCTAGCTGCTGCTGCGGGACGGAGCCTCGGTGCTGCTGGTCTCACTGGAGACATTTCATCGCTTGCATGTACCCAGCACAGAGCGTAACAATTTTCATTACTAAAACCAGGCACGGCTGCTTAACCGTCTATACCGCCTATCGTGGTCCTAAATACTTGAATCTCTAATACATTGCCCTTACACAAGGTTTAACTTTTTTTTTTATCATTTTTTTTGCCGTTTTTTTTTAGTTTCTTCATAAGCACTGCTTCTGCGTTTTTCCCCTTGGGCCTTGATGCCTGACGGATGAGTAAGGCTTTGCCCTGTTTCGAAATAGCCTTAGAAAACTGATTCCGTTGGTCTCTAAGGAAGTGAAAGCGTTGAGGACAGTGGGCTGGGGAAATGGGAACGCTTGTTCTGTGCCAAGGTGTTCCTCAGCATTTCGGGTTCGTTTCGTCTGTACCCCTTCTCCCCCAAACCATGACATGCCCGCAGAGCTGCAGGTTCCCCCGCGGAGGAAAGCTGGGTGTTGGAGGGAGAGAAAAGAAATTGCCCTCCGAGTCCTGTTGCAGCTGGTTTCGACTCCAAAGTTTCGGTTTTGCTTATTACGCCCTTCGGTATAGGTACGTATGGCACAGGGAAGGACAACTTTAATTTACAAATGAAACTTCTTTAGGTGCTGGTGTGGTCTCTCCCTTCTGCGCCCTGCTTTATCGAGTCCTGTTAAATAGCAACAGCTCCCTGCCTGTGGCTCAGACGAACAGCTCCCATTCATCTGGGGTGCGTGGGGAGCTTTTCTTTCCCTCTGTCTTGCTTTAATGCGCCCCAGGGGACTGAAAAAAAACCAGACTTGGTGAGTCTGATTCTTTGGGGAGTTACTGTCATGTCAGGAAGGAGGTACGCTGCCGGGGGAAGCGGCAGTCCTGGCTGCCTAACGTGGGATGGATTCGGCAGTGCCTGCGGGACACATTCCATTGGAAGATTTCAAAACCAGATAAAACCTAGCAAGAACTAACGATTTGCTCTCCCCCTCTGCTGTACGCAAAGCTTTAAAAAACGTACCTGCCTGTTTGGGGAGCGAAACGCCTTCTCTTATCTCGCAGGTGGTGGGAAAGGCCGGGGCGTGCGTCTGTGCCGCTGGAGCGATGCAGGCGTCTGTCAGCAGTGGGGCGAGGCAGCTGCTCCCTGCCTGCTTCCTGGCCGGTTCCGGAAGCACCAAACTTATTTTAAGGGCAAAGTCAGCAAACAGCTGCAGATGCAAAGTCCTTGCCCGAAAGCTTTTTTGCTGACCGGTCATTCTGTGGTCTGCCGCCATGCTCCGTTACCACATCCGTAGGTAACTCGTCTGGAGGCCAGTTGGTTATTCCCAGGCTTCTGGCGTGGTTCTGGTTTTCCGATCGCGAGCCGCTGGGATGGGGAACAGCGCGTTGTGGCCTGGGAGCGATCTCAGTAGACTTGCGACAGCGCCAAGCTGCGAGGTGTGCGGTGCCTTCAGCAGCCTCTGTTGAGCGGTCTCCTTGGCCAACTCTTTGCTTCGCTGCAGCCCCTGGCCTGGTGGGCTTCCAGCTGCACGTTTAAAAGCAAAACCGGTCCACGTGGGAATTCAAGGAATCGAGTACGAGCTTTTACATGAATACTTACTTTATTAGTTTCTCTTAGAATGCTGTACAAAGGAGTAATAAAAATATTCACACTTTTATTTTAGAAAGTTCTCTACATGAGACTTCGGTATCCACAGCAAAAAGAAGGGCTACTGGGAGAAAAAACAAAACAACCCTAAAACTATGTACAATGTCAGAATGTTCCATTAAAAAAACAAAACTAATTTAGCTCACTTAAATTCATCCAAGGAGGATACATAAACGCAAACTCTCGCATGCTTAAAATATGTTATGCGCGATGATAAAGCAATGTAAGTCACAATAAGAAATATTAATGCGTTAACAATGGTAACCCAACTGCTGTCCCCTTTTCAAGGGCCAGTACCAACCTTCTATTAAAACAAACAAAAAACTAAACAATGAATTAAAAAAAAAGTACTCGAGAATTAAGTAGCCCTAGACCTCAGGCTTTTGTTTTTATTTTAAAGGCTTTTTTTCCTGCAAAGGGTTGGACTGTGTAACATCCGCTAGCTCTGTTAAAGGAATTACAAGACAGGATTCCCTAATTCACCAACTGGTAGCACTTGATTGTTCCCTCGTTTCCCTGGTGCAGCGGCTTCCACATGGCGTTAATAGGTGCACTGTCTTAATGATGGCTTAGAGGAGGCCTTGCCCGCAAGATCAGGCTCAGGCGGAGGGATGGCTGCTTGCCAGTGCCTGTGAACTGCTCAAGGGGTGGGTTTCTGAAGCTTTTCTCCTGCATTCATCGCAGAACAAAAAAGAAAAGCATTTTAAGTACCTACTTGCCCAGTCATTGTTTCTCAGTCACACAAGGAGTCACACACCTTAGTTCTCCAGCTGAAGTTTATCCTCGTTACTGTGTACAGTGTAAGTTCACGGGGAAAATCTGTCAAGTGCAATGTGATCAAAATCCTGTTTAAAATCAATAATGCTCAATTATCTCCTTCACAGAGGTACCGGAGAAAATTCCACAGCCTAAAAGAAGGAGCGGACAGTCTTTGGGCTCCCGTTCTGACTCTCAGCACACAAGGTAGGCTTTGCCCTTGGATCATCGCTATGCCAGCTGCAAACATATGTCTAAAAACCCCTCCTCCTGTCCGTGCTGTTCCAACGTCCCTTTTCTCAGAAATGACTTACCCCATGAGATTTTTAGTGTTTTGACTAAGTTCATTAACTTTTGTGTGCGCAAGATTAGCCTTCAAGCACTGAACTCACTTCCATATGAATTTAGCAAACGAGTAACCCAGAAGTGGTTTCAGTACGGAGTTCCAGGACACCCAGAACTGTATTCATTACTTTCACACCACCGCAACAAAGAAAATTTGGTCAGGTACGACTCGCTCCTATGACACTGGCAGGAAGGAACCAGCCACAAAACTCACATGAAGGTGGCTTGACCAGCAGTACCCAAAGCTTTTTTTTTTTTTTTTTATGGTTCCTTTCTTATTTTTGATTATTTCTTCTACCTACCCTTAAGATGGGATCTTAAGGAAGATATCAGATCAATAACTGTTCAAGTAATTATAAATCTAATGAAGCTACTCAATACACCATATTATTAACATGAAATCTTTCTTCAACTCTTGCTCTCAGTTCTGCCCATATTTCTCCAGTTTTCATTTATATTTCACTTGATTGGATTAACTGTATGAGTCCAAGTTAACTCCAGATATTTTGTGGCAAAAAATGCTACACCTGCCTTGGAAAGAATGTCATTTGCCATGTGACCCCAAATATGGACACTTGTGTAATGGCTATTTTAATGATTTCAGTGTCAATAAAGTATATCAGAAAAGCTTACTATTATAATTAAGGCTTTGCCCAACATTTTAGGCTCTGGGCTTTAAAAACAGCCTTTTCCAGAAATTTGGAATTCCATCCTCTGTTGTTTTACCGATGACCTTTAATTTAACAAAATGCATCAAATGTCCATAGTGTCAGTTAACAGCACAAATAATATATATCCAGATCCTCAGCTGTTATAATGCCAAGGCGTTTGATGCACCTACAGCGCTGTACTTTGTAGAAAGCTGATCCTCTACCTTCAATTTGTGCTTATGCTAAAAATATCAAAACTGCTCTGGCTTTGAGTGAGGCACATATACTTAGAAATAATCAGTATATGTCTGTATCTATGGAAGTAATATTTTAAGCAAAAGCACCCTTGGTATAGCTACTGTTATTGTTGCAAAAAAGTTGATGTTCCCCCCCTCGTATTCTACCTAAATGAATAGTGTTCTTCCTTCTGGAGATTTACCAGATGTTGTGTGTGCTATCAGGAATTCGGATCCGCTGAGCAGCACGGTCTGCCTTACGGATGCAGCCTTAGCCACCCCGTTAAGAACAGGCATTGCACCTTTGAGGGCAGCGGTCTTTCCGTAAGCGTTCCGGGCATCGGCGATCTCTTACTAATTTCAAAAGTACTCAGCTGATTGACAAAACAGTTCTATTCCAAAAACACTTTTTTTTTTTTTCATCAAAAGTCATTGTCTAGTAGCTTAAAGAGTATATTAGCTTTAGGGAATATAGTACTTTAACTAAAGCAGCAGTCCCTATGTCGTGGTGGTTAAAAGGTTTAAAACCCCTCCCCAATCAAGTACGCTACACATCTGCCAAACTCTCTCTGGAGAACAGCGCTCAAATATCAAGCCAAGCTCTTCTCTTTCTACCTTCTTGAAATCTTCTTTCTACTTTCTCGAAAGCTTCGTTTTCACTTAAAATATTTCTGGTTTTCAAACATATTAGGTAATGATTCTCTATGCGTTCCAGCATCCCTCTGAGGTATGCTAAGTGTTTTCTCTCTTCTCTGCAGCAGTCTGGTAGTTAATCTGAGACAGAGAGGTAAAGCAGCTTGCCTCAAATTACGCATGGAGTAGTACTGGATCTTACATGTGAACTTGGAGTTCCTCTGTCCTATGCTCAGACCATCGATCAATTCAATATCCACTGTGACTTCTTAAGCTAGGCTTAGCTAATGCAGGAACAAAACCAGCATACTAAAAAAGTTTCTACCATTGTCAGTGTGAGACAATATAAGCACTAAGACAACAAAAAATACAGGCTTTCCTAAGTTTACAGGGGAAGCATGAGGAAAAACACATTTCATCGGGCACGCAACCCAAAAGAAAAACCGATTGCTTTGAACAGCAGAAAGGCATCTCAGCCAGGAAGTCTAAACCTGCAGACCTTTTTTCATTCAGGTGGTAGTTTTATGGGGGAAAAGGCTCATTTTTCTTCCTGTACCAAATCATCTGTTGTCCTCAGTGCCCCGCAACACCCTTCTCTTGGTCACTTCAGCGTGCCGCTCGTTAGCATTGCCCTCCTGCAGCTCCCTCACCCTTGGCAGCATCACCCTGGGCCCAGGGGCTGCTGCTGCAGCATTTGCGCGTGGCGCTGAGTGCCAGGCAGTCAGGCATCACTTGTTTGCCACATGGAGGCTTGCATGTCAAGTCCACAGTTAGGACTGGCAGATCTCAGTAACGTGTACGCAGACCCAAGAGACCAAGGAGACGGATGGAGGAGAAAAATTCCAATTATTGCCACTGATTATAGCAGGCAGCCGTCCATCTCTCGCTTGGCCTGTACCCATCAGTCGGCAGCTTCTCCCATGCTCATGCAATCTCCATGTACCAAGTACCTCAGTGGCATTTGTAGTTAATCATTAAAATGAGCTGCAACCTGGCCTTTAATCCAAACGCTGCACTGCCTGAGTGCTCAGCGTGCTTTAAAATTTTAGTGGTTTGGGCTTGGGAGCAACGTTACCCAGACAAATTCTGGTACAAGTTGGAAGTAACAACTGTAGCTTAGGGTCTGGTAATCTCTTCCCTGAACCACACGAATGGTACCACAGAAAACTGAAAGCTTTGTCAAATTGCAGGTGATTCTTTCCTGTACTGTTTTTAGTAAAAGAACTTCCTTTCTCAGTGGCGTAAAAGATTTCAAAATGCAAATCTGTCATTCTGTTCCCCCTCCCTCTCCTCCCCTGCCCCAAAATGGGACTCAAACCCCAAAACAATCAACTATTGGGGAAGTCTGGCTGTCTCCCTTTGAACTTCCCCACACATCGCTTAAAGCACCTAGCTTCAGAAAGGGAAATGTATGTTAAAGTGCATTTACCACAGCAATAGTACCAGCACTAAAAGCTTTTCCCCTCATCCCTGTTCTCGCCGTTCAATGTCTGGGATAGATGACGATCTTCCCGTAACTCATCCTCTTTGTACCTTGAAGTCTCAGTGTATCTCCATCTATTTATGACGCTGGAATAAAAGAAAATCCAGCGTCATGTATCCTGCTCCGCGCTAAACTCTACTCTGGAGCTTGTTTAGATTTATTGGGCATGAGGATCCAGCATGCGGTATATGTCTATTGGGTACTGCGTTTAAACAGCCGCTGTGAAATCAGATCCCAGTGGGCATGGGGGTGAAGAAACAGAGCAAGAGAGAAGGAACTTCCCCTCGCCTCTGCTCCTCTTCCATGCGCTCCGTCTACGCAGTTCAGTACTTGTTGATCCCAAAGATCCGGACTCCGTGAAACTGAGGCAGCTTGGGGATCAGGACGCTCATTAGGGAGATGGTGTTGATTACGAAGTGTATCCGGTCATACTTTGTGTAAAAGCTGGTTAGAAAATACCTGGAAAGGCAGGGAACAAAACGAGGAATTAACACCACTTCATGCGTTCTGTTTCCCCAGACAGCACGGGCAGCAGGAGCGCTGACCAGCACAGGACACGAGGCAGCTCAGCTGCCCTGCGGTACTCACAGTACGATGGGCATGATGGTCAGGAACTTGCGGGACGCTGTGAACTGCACGCCGTAGTCCATCTGCTCCCAGTGCGTGAGCAGCCGAGCCTTCCCCTGATCTGGCGTCTCAAAAGGGGTTCCTTTCACGGTATGTAGGAAGATGTACATGCTCTGCAGCAAACACACGTACAGCGGGATCAACGCAACGAATGGCACAACTTCAGCACGCGCAGCACAGCGGTGAGAGGTTTCGGGCAGGCAGCTTGCACCAGCACGCTGTCCCGCTAGAGGGACGCATTGCCATTGCTGGCAAACTCAAACAGCGGCTTCTGAAGCAGTGAGTTAGGGTGAAGGACACTAGCCGGGGCTCTCCCAGGCTTGGCTGTTGCATGTGGGGCCCCTCACTCAGCTCTTGCACATGAGGGAAGAAGGTAGCTGCAGGATTACAGCACTTGGGTCGGGAGATTAGCATGGACTCGCTCTACCGTGCAGCAGCAATGCTAAATGCTTTCTAAAAAAAGCGCTGCTAGACCTGCAGGCAGTAAGGGTCTGTTACTATTCTGATTACAAGTTAACCTGAAAGTGGAACACGACTTAGAGATAAGCAGCAAGCGTCTGGCTCGGTCAGACACATCTTTCAAGCACAGCCATTGCTGGCTTTAACTCCTTTCTGCTCCCAGGACCTAAGCACTTAAGCTGGCAGAGGAGAGCAGGGGAAGGAGCTGGATGAAATGCAGGTAGCATGCACTGAACTCAGCCCCTAGCAGTTCTAGCCGGCGTGTTGTTTTCTTTTCACTAGAGATGTGAATAATATGAGCGTGAGGGTCCCCGATAAGGATGTTTTTTGTTGCTGGGATAGTCTTGGGCCGAGATGCTATTTAAAATAAATGACACAAAACTGATTGCTGCGCCTCTGAAGTATTCTGCCTCTTTCGCCTGAGGGCGAATGGCTGTGGAGAGGTCTGCTCGAGCCCTAGGACCCAAGCGTGCTAAGACTTGAACAACGGGATGGCAGAGGCACGGAAGTGAGCAGTTAAACAGAGCATGGTTTTCTTCTGCTCACTGGGGAAGTTGTCACTGCATGGCTGCAGCACAGCACAAGACCGCGCTGTGTGAACGGAGCAGGCGCCCCGCTTCCCCTAGCCCGATGCTCTGACACATTGTCATTTGGGTACCTGATGCTTACAAGGGGAGAATCTGTCTCTGGACCAATCTTTTGCTTTAAGCAGAGCGAGCTGAGGGTTAATCTTGCTTTCTAACTGTGACGAGGCTGATCCAGTCTGATTGTATCAACCCAAGTGAAAGCTGCCACGCCAGCTTCTGTGGCCTGGTACAGCTATTCCTCTGCTAGGGTGGACACAGCGAAGGGACTTGCTCTGCAGGCAAATCAGTTGTGTCCCCTCTGGGCAGCCTTACCAGATGCTTGGAGTCTTATCAGTACCTAGGCTGGATTTAAATATATGACCTAGAGGAAAAGGCGCAGTCTGAGGGCTGGAGGTTGAGTAACTTACCCCACGTCTTTGGAAACAGAGAAAGGAACTGTGTCAACAAGAGCTGGATTAGATCTCTCTCAAAAGAACAGCTGGTGCAGAGAGATTACCTCTCCGTGCCCCAGAAGTCAAACCAACCACGCCGCTTCCTTACCATGTTGTGAATGATGTTAGTGAGAGTCCAAACCACGGGCACGCTGAAGAAGGGGATGCTCAGGAGCACAACGTGCAGCAGGCCGATTCCAAGGACGTAGGACAACCAGATGCCGCGGCTGTTCATGACACGGGTGTTGGGGTTCACCTCGCTGTGTGCCGTTCCCACGTTCATGGTGGCTCTCGTGTCAGTTGGGCACCCCTGAAACTAAAGCAGAGTCGGGTTAGGACTCGGACCGCTCTAACCCTCCGTCCAAATTTCTCAGCTAAGCACAGCGGGGGTGGAGGGTCTTGCTGTTAAGCAAGCTGAAATTTTTGTTTGCTATAAAAAAATCCCGCGTTGGTTCATTTCTCTGCACCTTGTTACTGATGTTTCTGAGGGGAGGCTGAATCTGGGAGCAGCTCGCGTTTGGGAACAGCGTGTGGGGAGCCTGTCTGTGACAGAAGCTACGTGTGAAGCGTTTTCCTGGAACCAAGATGTCAATGTTCAACGCGAGTCCTGCCTGACAAGACTCACAAGACTCAGATGAATACTTTAAGTGCTTTTTAAGCCATCATCACAGTATTAATAATGGAAGCACTTGGCTCATGAAGTTTCTTACATGTTTCTGGGTTCAACGTACTTTAAACTAAGAAAGCAAGCGCCAGTATTTGAAGAGTGAAGGCAAAGCAGCTATTTATCAACAGATCACCCGGTTAGTTCGCATAATTCAGGAGGGTTCTGCATGCTCTGGAGGCTCGCTGGTCTCCTGGTCTGGTCTGTAAGTTTTCCAATTTAAGGCTTGCGGGATGGGGGCAGTGGTAGCAGAATTCCCCTGTAGGGAAGGAGACTTGGAGCTCAGGTTTTTCTAAGCAATCCCAGGGAGATGAGGACGCAAGACAGCGTTATCCTTTCAGATTGCAAGTGGGTAACACCAGCAGTTTTTGGACCGGTGCCCTATGGACAACGCTGTGGCTTTTCGGACTGCTGCGCTGATAGCTACCAGCAGCAGGTATTGGTCACATTTTAGGCTTACTGAGAAGATGAGGGCTGCCATACCGCTTTTCAGGGATCACAGCAAAGAGGCAAATTAAAACCCCTGTAAGGCAGACTGTCTTCACATGTGGAAGGCCTTGCATGAAATCCTCACTGTCCACGTCCCAAGGAAACGTGGTTTCGTTAGGTACTACAGCCCGTCCCTCCTTGCAGAGGACCCCGAGGTGAGGGCTTTTTCCTGCTGTCTAGCCTTGTGTTGTTGCTGCTTTCGTTCCCACAGCTGAAGAACAAGTTGCTGTTCTCTCCAGCTCTCGCAGTCTCAAGAGGCGAGCCCGAGCCAGATCTAACATTACGCGCTGGATGTCGCTGCCAGCTGTTGCGAGTTCCCTTACGGAGCGCTGGGCCTGGCTTGTTTCAGAAGCTGCTGTGCTCTCCTGCTCCTGCCCAGGGCTCGCGCACACGGCTCGTGCTCGACTCTGCAGCTCCTGGGACGCTCGCTGCCACTTTCAGCCGGTGCTTGCTCAGCACCAGAGGCTGCCAGGTGAGCTGATGGATGCTCAGCTACTTCTGCTACCCAGGTGGTTCACATCTGGAGAAGGCTTTTGTTTCCCTTGCAGAAAAAAAACCCTACAGATCTGCAGGTCGCTCAGCCTCTTGGCACCTCTCCTGGGTGAGAGGCTGTCAGCTACCGGGCACTCCCGACGAGGAAGCTTGGTCTGGAAGCAGGACTCGGAGCCGGAGTTCAGCGCTCCAGGCCTGGCTGGGAGAGCAGCTCCGTCCCGAATCTGCTGCAGCTCCTAAAGGCTTTTGAAAGGAAATCTGGGGGCTGCAGCGAGGCGTAACCCAAGTCCAAAATGTCATACTACTGGGAAAAAGAGAAAGAAAAAGCAACCACCGCTGTGGAATGCATAAACAGGAGTGCTGCTTGCCAGACAAAGGAAATAATTCTCCTCGATATTGGTAAGGCCTCAGCTCGAATACTGTCCAGTGCTGGGAGGAGCTGGAGGGAGTCCAGGGGAGAGCTGTGAGAATGAGCAGAGGTGTAGGAAAAACATGACCTGCAAGGACAGCTTGAAGGAAATGGGTTTGTTTAGTCTAGAGAACACTCAAGAAAGATGTGATGAATAGTCCTCAAGTACTCAGAAGATAGCAGCAAAGAGAATGGAGACAAACCGCGCAGCGGCGTTAGCGGCACAGCGGAGGTTCGGAGCAACTCGACGGTGCAGGAAGCCTGATGCTGAACGGCCTCGCCGGAAGCTTTAAAATCGAGTTTAATTAACACAGAAAGAGAAGATTGTTTCCTCTTTGGAACTGGGGTGGTGACATCTTCCAGGCCCTCCCGCTCCCCCTCTTTTCTCGAGGTGATGCCGTTATCCGAGGGCCGCAGGAGCCCGCAGGCCTACAGCTGGAGGGGCAGCCTGGATGTTGAGGAATAAAAGCGCAGTTTCCATCTGGGGACAACTGTGAGTCTGGCGGTCAAAAAACAAGGAGCAACTTCCACCCGGCGCCACCTGCAAACGAGGGCAGTTGCAGAGCTGAGGCTGGGTGGCAAAGGGCCAAGCTCAGACGTTGCACGTGAAGCAATCCTCCTCCCTTTGCCTCAGTTTCCTTGCTTGTAAAAATGACTGGAGTGGTGAAATGCGAGTACAAACAGCACAGGAGGTGAATTCAGCCTTGCAAGACAGCTGTGGCGACGGCAAGCGTTAGGTCCTATTATTAGGATAATTTTGCATGCTTTTCTAACACTGCCTTCCCCACCTTAAAAATATTTCATTTGCGAATCTTTCCCATTTCTGACCTCGTGTTCGCAGCCCTTGCCCAAGCTCTTTGCTCACTTCAGATTGCACACAGAGCTTTGCACGTTATTGCAAAAGTCTGGCTGACGGAGCGCGCTGCCGAAGCTCAGATCCCTACCCCCATCCCCGACCCCATGTTGTTTGCTTTCTGATTTTACACCGGGGATTTGTTCACCTGCAGGAAAAAAAAAAAAAAAAAAACAAAAAAAACACCAAGGCGAGACACAAAAGCGGGAGGAACTCCAGCTCCGCCCCTGCAGCAGCTGGCTGCTGAGCTGCCCTTCCCAGTCGTGCAGCGCCGTTTCAGGACAGAAAAGTTTGGATGTTTCAACAGACCGGGTGTGAAGGTCAGGACTGCGCTGACGTTGGACGGTGGCCATCCAAGGAGGGAAAAAGTCGTGGTGGGACACAAACAGCGCACGCGATGGAGGAGCTGAGCCCTTCCTCTCTGCCCGGGCCTTTCTGTGCCTGCCTGACCGACTGCCCACCCGTCACTCGTGAGCTCCCGGCTGCCCAGGGCTCCCTCGGGAGAACCAGACCTGTCCCGGGGCTCCGAGCAAGGTGCTTTGGGGCTGCCAGCAGCTGACGTGACAGCACCTCCCTGCTTCTACAAAAAGGGGAAACAGCCCAACGTCAGCAGCTGCTGGAGGACCATGCCTAAAGCCATGCCACCAGCGCCCCGAGGCGCAGCTCCTTCCCCACCTCTTCTTTTGCTCCCCGGGGGGAGCCCAACCACCACCCCCCGCCCCGTCCCGCTGCTCAGCCGTGACCCAGAACGCCGGGCAGGGCACGGCTCTTCCCGACAGCCGTTCCCCGGGGTGCTGCAGGATTGCACCCTGCTGCTGGCCGCCTCGCCCGCTGCCTGCTCCGTGCGGGAGCTTTATCTGAGGACCGCAGAGGTGAGGAAGGCAGCAGGTGCTTATCTCGGGCGATCTTCCTGAGCGTTCCCAGCATGCAAGCGATTGTGATCCGGGGGAGCCGCGGCAGAGCCGCAATCCCTATCTCTGGCAGCAACAGCACTCGCCATCTCCCCAGCAAATAAATATTTTAAACCCTTCTTTGCGAGAGCCGGAGTTATCGAGTGCCTCGAAGATGTTGGCTGCACGTAAAGGCGGCTGATAGGGGAAGGTGCTGGCACGTCGGACTAACCAGCACTGCTTTGTGGCCCCGAGCTGGGCCGCTGGAGGCTCTGCCGGGCCGGAGCCTGGCCGTGAACCCAGGACCCGGGGCAGCGGCGGGACGGGGGTCAGGATGAGGCCCCGGCTGATGCAAGCAGCAGAAGAAGCGAGAGCAATTGTGGGGGGGCACAGCAGCAGCTGGATCTGTGTCCTGCTGGGGGATCTGTGCCCCCCCCCCCCCCATGGGATCTGTGCCCCCCTGTGGGATCTGTGTCCCGCTGTGGGATCTGTGTCCCGCTGTGGGATCTGTGCCCTGCTGTGGGATCTGTGCCCCCCCCTCCCATGGGATCTGTGCCCCCCCCCGTGGGATCTGTGCCCTGCTGTGGGATCTGTGCCCCCCCCCGTGGGATCTGTGTCCCGCTGTGGGATCTGTGCCCTGCTGTGGGATCTGTGCCCCCCCCTCCCATGGGATCTGTGCCCCCCCCCGTGGGATCTGTGCCCTGCTGTGGGATCTGTGCCCCCCCCCGTGGGATCTGTGTCCCGCTGTGGGATCTGTGCCTTGCTGTGGGACCTGTGCCCCCCCAATGGGATCTGTGCCCCCTTCTGGATCTCTGCCCCCCCCGTGGGATCCGTGCCCCCCCCCCCGTGGGATCTGTACCCCCCTCAGCGATCTGTGTCCCCCTCCGGATCTCTGCCCCCCCTCCCCCCGATCCCCGCCCCCCCCGCCCCGTTGCGGGGGCACTGGGCACCGGGCAGCGCTACAGGTCGGGGCTGTCCGCCGGGGGTCCCTCCCCCCGCCCAGCTCCGAACAAAGCCCCGGCCGCTGCCCAGCGGGGACCCGGGGATCGCCCCCAGCCCCCGGCAGCAGCCCCCGGTTTTGCAGGGGATCACCGGAGCCGGCTGCGCCCCGGGACCGGCCGCCGCCCCCCTGCCCCCGCTGCACGCCGGGGGGGCTCGGCCTCGCCGCGGGACCCCCCCCCCCCCCCTCCGGCCCGGCCCTGCCCGGCCCGGCCCGCACTCACCGCTGCGGCCCCGGCCCGGTTCAGCCCGGTTCGGCTCGTCCCGGCTCGGCTCGGCCCGGCCCGGCCCGGGCTCTCCGCCGCGCACCCGCCGCGCTCCCGGCCGGCCCCACGGCGCGTCCCGCCCCGGCCCCGCGGCACGCCGGGAGTTGTAGTCCGGGCCTGGAGCCACAGGGTCACAGAACCGCAGAATCCTGGAATCACAGCATCACAGAATCCTAGAAACACAGAAACCTAGAATCACAAAAACACAGAATAGCAGAATCCTAGAATCACAGAATCCCAGAATCACAGAACCGCAGAATCCTAGAACCACAGAACCGCAGAATCCTAGAATCACAGAGTCACAGAATCACAGAACCACGGAATCCTAGAACCACAGAATCACAGAATCCTAGAATCACAGAATCCTAGAATCACAGAGTCACAGAATCCTAGAATCACAGAATCACAGAATCACAGAATCCTAGAATCACAGAATCACAGAATCCTAGAACCACAGAATCCTAGAATCACAGAATCATGGAATCACGGAATCACGGAATCACAGAATCACAGAATCCTAGAATCACAGAATCCTAGAATCACAAAAACACAGAATAGCAGAATCCTAGAATCCCAGAATCCCAGAACCACAGAACCACAGAATCCTAGAATCACAGAATCACGGAATCACAGAGTCACAGAATCCTTGAATCACAGAATCACAGAATCCTAGAACCACAGAATCCTAGAATCACAGAATCACGGAATCACGGAATCACAGAATCACAGAACCGCAGAACCGCAGAATCCTAGAACCACAGAATCACAGAATCACAGAACCACAGAATCCTAGAATCACAGAATCACGGAATCACAGAGTCACAGAATAGCAGAATCCTTGAATCACAGAATCACAGAACCACAGAATCCTAGAACCACAGAACCACAGAATCCTAGAATCACAGAATCCTAGAATCACAGAATCACGGAATCACGGAATCACAGAATCACAGAATCACAGAACCGCAGAATCCTAGAAACACAGAATCCTAGAATCACAAAATCACAGAATAGCAGAATCCTAGAACCACAGAATCACAGAATCACAGAACCACGGAATCCTAGAATCACAGAATCACGGAATCCTAGAACCACAGAATCCTAGAATCACAGAATCACGGAATCACAGAATCACAGAATCCTAGAACCACAGAATCACAGAATATCCCGAGTTGGAAAGGACCCGCAAGGACCTGATCTAGGAGTATGATGAAAAATGTTGCACTCCAAGTTGGAAATTGGAGAGGAAAATGTTCATGTAGACGTAACAATTGTGCTCAAACAGCTGATTACGCTTTTTTCTTACACCTTAACAGATGCTTACACCTTCTAACTTAAAACCTGAGAAGCAACAGGTAGTTTCTACGTTTCCCTTGGGGACAGTGTACTCTTCTGTATTTTGCTTCTATACAAACAGTTCAAAATTTTAAAGTCGTGTTGTCAGTCATACAACCAAACAACCTTGCACGGCATTACATGTTCCCCCCCAGACAGGTCAAGCCCTGAATGCAAGACCAGACAAGTAAATAATGCCAACATGTAAAACTAACTTGTAAATACATTACTTTTTGGCAGGTTTTTTTGGCACTTTGTGGGGCTTAACTGTACTTCAGTGAGAAGAATGTCCTCTGGTGTGAACTGAAATTATACCTCTATGCCACAATGGTTTTTTTTTGTTTTGTTTTGTTTTGGGGGTGGGGGGGAGAGGGGCAAAATTCCTTGTGGACACCTGAAGGAGTTGCAAAATAATAATAAAATTTAGGTGAAGGAAAAGTTCCTTCTCTGTTGTTGTTGTTGTTTTCTTTTCCATACAGTCTCAAAATGAAGGCCCCCATCGTTAGGGTTGGAACCCCTCCCCAAAACCACCCGGCCCAGCAGCCCCCCTACCACCACCATCACCCACTAGACCACATCCCCAAGCACCACGTCCAGCTTTCCTTAAACACCCCCAGGGACGGTGAGTCCACCACCTCCCTGGGCAGGGGCCGGGGTCTCCACCACCTCCCGAGGAGGGTCCTTTGGGGGCTGCGCTGCTGGGAAGGGGAGCAGAGCAGCGCTCGCCCCCTGCTTCACTTCACAGCTGCTCTGCCCACAGCACCCCTGAGCTGTGGCCCTAAAGGCACAAAGCACCCCGTGCTGTGCTCAGCAGGATCAACCCCAGTGGGGCGTGGGGGTGTCCCCACTGGGAAACCTCAGCCAAGGCGTCGGGCACGCCATCGATGCCCGCGGGCACCACCGGGACGCGCGGCCAAGGTCAGGGCCTGGGAGCTCAGGCAGGATTCCTGTGCTGGAGCGCGGGGCGACCATCTGGCCGTGCCTTTGTTTGCACAGCGATCAAAGCCAGCAGCGTGGCGCTGCTGCGGCCCCTCGGTGCGCGTGGCCATCTGTGCAGCCTTTGTGCGCGCCGCCGCTGCGGCGAGCTCTCCTGCCGGGGAGCGGCAGAGGGTGCAGCACGGCGCTGAGCGGCGAGGCCGCTTTGTGCTGCCAGCCCCTGCCCCGAGCTGCTCTGCTGCTGGCTCCCGTGGGACCGTGCTAGGGCACAGCCGGCCCCGGAGCCCGTCAGCGTGGCACCCCCGGGGTACCCTCTCCATCCCCACGCCCGGCACAGGCGGCTCCACCAGGATGGCTCAGAGCCCCCCAGCTCGGCACGGCTGCTGCCAGCCCTCCCTGGCCACACGGCGAAGCCAATTTTTGGGGTCTTGTTTCTGGCATGGAGGAGTTTGCGGTGCCGCCTTGTGCTGAAGGCTTCGAGGCTTCCCCTGCTCTGCCCAGGGCTGGGCACCCTGTGCCAGCGTCCTTGTGGGCCTGAGGGTGGCCGCACACCCATCCGCAGGGAACGGATGCGGGCAGGGGCCCCGCAGACCCCCTGTGCACCCATCTAGCCACGGTGCAGCGGTGCCGGTGGGTGCCAGCTCTGGATCTGGCCCCAGCCCCGCGGTTGTGCACCAGCGGGGCACGGCAGGGCCATGGGGACCAGGGCACCACGCGCTGGCATCGTGCCGCTGGCAGGCACCGGGTGGCTTCCCGCAGCCGGAGCTTCCCCCGGCGGCTGCTCCCGGATGGCCGTGGGCACGGGGGACCCACCCTCAGGGCCAGGAAAACCCAGTCCCTGCCCAGGTGCCCCGGGGGTGTCCGCGGCAGCGCGGTGAGGTGCGGGGATGCCGTGAGCGGAGGCGGGGGATCCCGCGGGAGCCGGCCCTGCTTTGCAGGGGAGCCACGCACGCATGGCAGGCTCTATTTTTATCCCTGCTCCTGCCTGACTGAGCAGCTCCCTCTGCGCGGTGACATCTAATTTAGCAGCTTCCCCGCACCCCGCTGACTCCGCACGTGAGGGGGAAGCACAATGCGACGGCTATTTTTAAACGCCCATAAATATTAATCCCTCTCGGTGATGCAGCAGCAGCAGCAGCCTCTCTCTCGCTGCCGGTGGGAGCGCAGTGAGGGGAACCGCTCCTTGGGCTCCCCAGCCCGGATTCACCCACCCAGGGAACCCCGGAATTTGGGGGCAAGGGGTCCCTGGGGAGGAGGATCCGTCCCCCCACCCGCAGCCCGGGCTGGCTGCTCCCTGCTTGCAGGGGGGCTGCTCCTGCGTGGTTTCCCCATCCACCCCCATATTGGGGGCCACGCTCCTCTCCCGTTCGGCCGGCCGCGGTCCCGCTGCCGGCTCGGTACCGGCTATATTTAGCTGCATATTGGCAGCGGGGAGCCGGTGCTGCCTATTTTTAGCCAGCCGGTGCTGGCTGCGGCAGGGAAGGGTCCGCGCGGGGTCGCGCTGCACTGCAGGCTCTGGGTTTTCAGGCTCCATAGGGTGGGGAAGCGCCGGTGCCCCCCCAGCCCCTGGGCTGAGCTCGGGAAGCTCCTCGTGGCCACCATCAGCTGGGGCTCGCCAAGAGCTCCAGCAGCCCCAGCATCGGTCTGGATGCGTCCGTGATTCCCTCCAGCCCCGCTCCTGCAGCTGGTGGCTGCCTCGCCTGGCGCTGCCGCAGCTCCAGCTCCGGTCCTGCTGCGGGCACGGCACCCGGCAGCACCGGGACCGGTACTGGGGAGCTCGGGGCTGCTCCGCTCCCCGGCCAGCCGTGGGGAGACGTGAGCCGAGGAGCCTGAGGGCAGGTGGAGGCTCCCTGCCTGCTGCCCGCCAGCCTTGGAGGATGCCCCAGCGCGGGCTTGGCTGCGATCCCAGCCCCAGTGATGGAGACGGCGGCAGGAGCGTGGGCCCCGCCAGGGCCTGGCAGCCCCGGGGCAGCTCTTGGGGGGGGGAACGTGGGGGTCCCCGGGGAGCGCCTGGCTCCAGCCCTCCCGTCAGCTTCGGTTGTCCTAATGGAGCCAGATGCAGGCCAGGCGCCTCGTAAACCGGTTATCCGCCGGAGCAGCGGCAGGGTGGCAACGCGTGGCCTCTCCAAGGAGAACGGGCACCGGGATGCGGGGGTCACCGGCATCCTTGCTCGCAAGGTCTCGTCCCCTCGTCCCCGGTGCCCGGTGTCCCGCGGGGGCAGGGGGGGCGAGCCCCGGTGCTGCCGGCCGCGTGCAGCGGCCCCAGCCGGGAACGGGGCACCGGGAACGGGCCGGGCCCGGTAACGGCGGCCGCTCTCCATGGTCCTGAGCGCAGCCCCGAGAGCCCCGGTCCGGGCGGCTCGGGGTTGGGCTGGGGGCCCGCTCCGGGTCCCCCCCCCCCCCCCCCCGTGCTGCGGCCGCCTCGCTGCCCGCCGCGGCTCGGGTTTCCCCGGGTAAGCGATGCCGGTGCCCGCGGGAGGCGGCGGCCGGGAGGGGTCGCGCTCCGTGGCGGGGGAGGGGGAACGGCGGCGGCGGGGGGCTTGGGGGGATTCCCGGTGTCCCCGGGGCTGAGCCGTGGGCAGCCGGCAGAGGCGGGGGGCACAGCCCAGCTCCGGGCATCGCCCTCCGGGGGGGGCGGGGGGGGCAGCGCCGTTCCCACGCAGGGACCCGGGGGGGCTCGACGCTCCCCGGCGGCTCCGTTCGCTGCGGCTGCCCCCGGGCTGGGGGCTCGGGGGTCCCCCCGGTGTTTCCCCCCCCCCCCTCCCCCAAACCCATCGCACCCCCGGGGCAGGGGTCCCGCGGCGCAGCCTCTCCCGGGGCCGACCGGGGAGGGAAGCCGGGAGCGAGGCGGGGGTGCCCGGCGCCGTGCAGCCCCCCCGGCGGGGCGGGCCGGGGGCGGGGAGCCCCGGGGAGGCCCGGGCGGTGGATCCCGCCCACCGGCCCCGCCGCCGCCGCCGCCGGCTCCGGGCCCGCCGCGCTGCGCGGGGCGCGGCCGCTCCGGCCCGGGGCGCGGGGCCGCTCCGCCGCCGCGGGGGGCGCACGGCAGGTGAGTCCGGCCCGGGACCCCCCCTCCCCGGTGCTCCCCGGTGCTCCCCGGTGCTCTCCGGTGCTCCCCGGTGCTCCCCGGCTCCGGGAGGGGCAGGGCGGGAGGCGGCGGGCGTAGGGGCGGGGGTGCGGGGGGCGGGGGTGGTCCCCCGGGGAATTACCGGGGCTTCCCTCGCCCGCAACGCGCCCCCCCAGTGCCGAGCGGAGCCGGCGCTGGAGCGGGGCTGGGGGGAACCCCGGGCATCCCCGGCTGCTCCGGGCGCACCGAGGGTCCCGGTGCCCTCACGGCCCCGCCGCCGCCAGCCCCGGCTGCCCCCCGGCACCTCGGTGGAGTCCCCGCGGCTGGCGGCGACCCCCGGGGGTCGGGCCGGGGACCCCGCGCCCCGGCAGGGCGCTGCACCGGGCTGGCTGCGCCCGCGCTCGGTGCCGTGCCTGGTCCGGAGCACCGTGGCCGCAGCCATCCGAGCCCCCCGTGGGGCCCTGGAGAGCCGCATCCCTCCCGAGGGGGGATCCCCCAGCCCCCGGGGTGCCGCGGACGAGGCTCCCCCCTTTCCTGGGTCACCGGTCCCGGTGTGTTCGGGTCCGTTTGCAGCGGTGCCCGGCCCTGGGCTCGCCCCCCCGGGTTACTTCTGGCAGACTTGGGGGGCTGGTCCCCCGGCCAGGCGGAGGTGTCGGTGTGGGGCTGGGTTTCCCGGTGCCCTTCAGCTGCTCTGAGCCCCGCTCCCCGCTCGGGGGGTGCCGGGAGTGGGGTGCTCAGGGTCGGCTCTGCGCTGGCGCGACCTTGGGGTGTTTCAGTGCAGTCGAGCTGAGTTACGGTGCTGAGCAGCGAGAGGAGAAAGCCCCGTCCTTGCCCCATCCCAGGCCTGGCAGCCTCCCCCCTACAGCCCCAGCAGCCCCCAGCATGGCTCTGGGGGGAGCTTGGGCCCCCCCACCAGTGGGGAGCACCATCGCCGCCTCCCCGGGGAAACCCAGCCCCAAGGAGCTGCAACCCCACAGCCTCAGGCAGGGAGGAGGACGTGGGACCCCTGTACCCTGGGGTGCCGCGGGGGGTGCAGGGGACAGCCCCAAGGCTGCGGGCAGGCTACCAAGGAGATGCCCGGGGCAGCACAGCGTGGGGCTCTCCACAGCACAGCTCTGCTTAAGCCATGCCACGGGGAGCCCTTCCGCGCCGGTGTCTTCAGTCACGGGATGCTGGGAAAGGAGAGCTCCTGCATCCTGCCCTGCCTGCGCTGCCGCCACGGCCCCTCGGTGAGACGGGACCTGTGGCTGGGAAAGCAGGGCAGCGCGCTCGCCGCTCTCGGACGTGGCCTTATCTGCTGCCACCACCCTGGGAACTTGCTAAACGCTCAGCTCCTGTGAATTTCCTTTTTCTGTTTTTGTTTCTTTCCTGCTGACGTTTTTCCCCTCCGGAATAAAGGGCTGGATGGGGACCATGGTTACAGGGTGGTGTGGGCAGCCCGGCCCTGGGGCTGGCGTGGCACAGGGCAGGGGACAGCGCAGCCCGGCCACCCGCCTGTGCCAGTCCCCTCCAAAGCAAACACCCCACAGAAAGCGTGGTGCGTGCCTGCGTCCCCGGGGCGGGCAGTGCTGGGAGCAGAGCTGGTGAGCAAGAGCCCTGCCTGCGCGCCAGCCCCGCACCGCTCGGGGAACCTGCGCTGCTCCTGCCCGCGCCTTGCTTCCATCACGCTCCCCAGGGGCCCTGCCTGCAGAGGCTGCTCGGCTGGAGCCAGGGCTTGCCGGCCGCCTCTGCAGGATGCGTTGGCCTTCAGGCAGCGCTCGCACTGCCGGTGACCTTGGCGGGGATCTCACCCCCGCCTCTGGCTCAGCCCGCGCCGTGTCCGTTTGTTACAGCCCAGCTGCTGCACGCAGGAGACGTGTGGTCGCTCGGCCCCACGGGGCCTAATCCTGCTGCGCTGGAACACTGAGCGCAGCCGCTGATGGCAGGGGGACGAGTGAGCCGTGCCGGCTGTCCCCGTCCCCGTTCCCATCCCGCGGCTGGGCGCGCCGGGGCGGGCGCGATGCTCACCGCCGGCAGAGCAGCGCCTGTGCCCCTTGGCACCTCTGCCTGACGCTGTGCCCTTGCTGTCTCCGTCCCAGATGCACCGACTCCAGCCCAAACCACCGCGGGCAAGAGCCGAGGGGCCGGCGGCCGCGTGAGCAAGCCAGCGTGGCGCCATGCCTCCGGTGGAGCCGTTCCTCCTGCGCTCCGCGACCATGTGGCTGCTCCTGCAGAGCGTCCTCCTCCTGGCCTCCTGCCTCCGCTCGGCCGCCGCCTTCCCCAAGGGCTGCTACCCCTCGGAGGAGGAGGGGCTGAAGACCTTCCGCTGCAGCAACGCTCGGCTGACCGAGGTCCCCAAAGACATCCCCAACGACACCAACAAGCTCTACCTGGACTCCAACCGAATCCCCTTCCTGCCCCGCGACGCCTTTCGGGACCTGCCGCTGCTGCTGGAGCTGGACCTGTCCCACAACGCCATCGCCGGCGTCGAGAGCGGGGCTTTCCGCGGCCTGGGCGACCACCTGCACTCCCTGGACTTGTCTTCCAACAGGCTGGTGTCGGTCAGCAAGGACGCCTTCAGCAACCTGAAGGCCAAGGTCAACCTCTCCAACAACCCTTGGCTGTGCGACTGCCGGCTGCAGGAGCTGATCCGCACGGTGGAGCTGGTGGCCGGCTCCTCGGGCGGCATCGTCTGCGACTCCTCCGTGCAGGAGGAGCACGTCGGCAAAGCCTTCCTGCAGGTGATCGCGGACACGGACTTCTGCAACATGTACAAAAAGACCACGGACATCGCCATGCTGGTCACCATGTTCGGCTGGTTCGCCATGGTGATCTCCTACCTGGTCTACTACGTGCGGCAGAACCAGGAGGACGCCCGGCGGCACCTCGAGTATCTCAAGTCCTTGCCCAGCAAGCAGCGGCGCTCGGAGGAGTCGTCCACCATCAGCACCGTGGTGTGAGGGACCCGCGGGGCCCGGGGCCGGCCGGGGCTGTTCCCGGCTGCTGTCGCCACGCAGAAATCGCCGTGCTTTGTTTTGTTCTGGGGGGGTCGGTGTCTGGCCGGGGCAGCCGTGGCCGCCCGCAGCAACGCGAGCACCGGGGTCGGGCACGGTGAGGGGACGCGGCTGCAGCGGGGAGCGGTTATTGGCAACAAGGATGAAGCAAGCGGGGAGACCCCCAGCGTGCCCCCGCCGCACGGCCATCGCTCCGACTAAGCTGGACATTCGGACTTCATTCCAAACTTTTTTATTTCCTTTGCAGAGATCCCCTGGGGCATTAACGAAATCAGTGTTTTAATCCCTCCGGCTTACCCTCCGCCGCCCGAGGGATGTTCCCAGCGGCACAGGGCGCCTGGCTGCCCGCCCGGGGGGACGCGGGCTGGGCTCAGAGCTGCAGCCCGGCGGGACCGACGGACAGGGGACAGGGGGACGCAGCGGTGGGGAAAGGCGAGGGGCGGGCGCGGGTCTGTCCCAGCTCCTGTCCCTCGCGCTGGGCGCTGCGGCCCCATCTCCCCTCTCCGCCCTCGCTGCTCCCCGGCCGTTCCCGGGTGGAGTGAGGGGCGCGGGGTCCCACAGCAGGGGGTCCCCCGCTTGGAGATGGGTGCTGGGGGGGGGTCAAACCAGGACCTCCCATTCTGAGCGTGCGTTTCTGCGAGATGCAAACGGGAAAGGAGCTTGCCCTGGGCTGAGCCCTGTGCCGAGGGAGGTGGGTGCTGATGGAGGGGGCCGAGGGCATGGGGGGAGCGGGTTCCCCCTCGGTGCTCCCCAGAAACCACGCGGGTCGGGGCTTCCAGCCCAGCGGCACCGCCACCGCCGCGGCTCCCGCCTCTTACTCAAGGACTCACACGGCTGCGACCGGTCACTGTGACGGCGCTGGGACGGGGACGAGGCGGCCGCTCGTCTGCCTGCTTCCCGCTTCCCGTGCCGCTGGCAGGAGCCTGAATCTCCCCTCACCCCAAAAAGCCCCAACGTCCCTTTTTGACACTTCCCGGATTGGGCTGCAGGTTCCTGGTTTCGGTAGGTAGAGATGGGCCAGAAGCACCGCGCCGCCGGGGCTGCCCCGCGTGCGCCCGGCTGCGTTCGGCTCCGCTCCCACCTCGGGGCGTGCAGGGTCCAAGCGGAGCCTCGGAGCAAAGCCAGACCAGACCCGGACCCTTCTGGCCCCTGAGAGCTGTTTTTTGCTGGTTTTGCCCTTTTTTAAACCAACTGAAGCTAAACTGCCTTAACTCACCAAGAGCACCAACCAAAGCTGCTTGAACATCCTCTGGCAGCAGCCGCCCCGGAGCAGCGGGGGCTTTTTATTGCTGGATCCTGGCCCCGGCTGCGCCGTGCGTCTGGGGGCAGGCAGGGCTCGGGGCCCCCGCTCTTCTCCCGCCCCTCCTGCGGCCAGGGCTGGCGGAGGGAGCGGTGCCCGCACCCTCCCACAAGTGCCTACATCCCCAGCGCAGCCCCGTGACGCACAAACGCCCCCGGCCCAGCCCCAGCCCATGCGGCCACTGCCCCCTCCCCACGGCGGAGGGAAGGGGCTGGGGGGAACCGGACCGAGCCCCCGCGGGCACCCCCGGGTGGTCGCTTGCACGCCTGGGTGGGGGCACCGCCGGGACCGTCTGACCCAATATGTGTTTTGTTTAAGGGACCTTTCACGTTCTTACTTTATACAATAAATTGGCTTTTACTTTGGAGCCCGTGGCTGGCGCGTGGTGGTTGTGCATCGCGTCGGTGCGTGGGTGCTTCTGCAGCGCCTCGTGCCGGGGCCCCCCTGGCGACACCCCTGCCACAAGGAAGGGCCAAGGACACCCACAGCACCCGGTGTCTGCCCAGAGCCGTGCCCAGCCATGCCTGGTGCCTGCAGAAACCGGACACCCCGGGCCCCCGGTAACCCAACCTACGCCTTGAATTAATGAAGACGCCGCCGCTCGGTTCCTGCGGCTCAGGTCACCGCCACGTGCCCCAGGCTGTGCCTGTCCCCAGGCTGCAGCCGCTGGGGTCCCGCTCCACTCCCTGCCCTCCTGTCCCCACCAGACCAGACCGGGGCCATCGTGCGGCATACGGGACAGGGACCGCGGTGGCTGGCACCACCGGCAGCTCTCCTTGTGCAGCTCACGCCGAGAATTGGTGCCACGGAGGGTGAAATCCAGGCCCTAACGCGGAGCGACAGCTCCCACTCGCGGGACGGTGACCTTCGCTGTCACTTGGCTGCCTCCAGACGCTGCACAGCCGTGACAGCCCGCAGAGCCTGCAATCCCGAGCAGATGGCGGCCCCCGCTCCCCGGGGAGCCCCCTCCTGTGCCCCATGAGCAGCTGGGCAGGGGGCTGCGGCTCCCCGCGGTCCTGCTGGTGCCCCCCCCCCGCCATGGGTCTGGGTAGCAGCAAGCCCCTGGCGGTGTCCCTGAGCCGCACCGTGCCTTGAGTCAGCCAGGAGGGGACCGCGGCACCGCAGCGTGCGCACCCCGGCCCCTTCGCATCTCCCAGGCTTGTCCCTGCCCGAGGTGCTGTTAGGATGGGAAATACCAGGCTCGTTACAGCTGACACTAATGAGCAGAGGGGGAAGGAGGTGGATCCCGGTGGCAGCACAGCACCGGCAATCCTCCACCGGTGGGAAACGCCTCCCGCACCCGTGCTATTGATTTTAAAGCTTCATTAAATGCGTTTTGGGTCCTGCCGGCTGTGAGGCTGCAGAAGCAGCATCCCCTGCACAAGCAGGGGAGGGAAGCCGGCATTCCTCATCCCTGCCGCAGAGAACCTGGAAATGTCACCTGCAGCCGGCTCCAAGGATGGTGACCAGGTCCGAGCGCTGCCTTTGGGGTGTTTAGGGCTCAGCACGGAGCTCGCCCTTTGGTGCTGTGGGGCCACCAGGAATCGGGGCTCCCGCTTCTCTGCCCAGCTGCTGGGCAACGGGGGGGAGCCCGGGGGGCTGCGAGGCCGATTCCTCCCCGCTCACGGTGCGGGGAGCTGTGAACACCCCGCGTGCTGTGCCGGCACGAGGAGCCTCTCCAGCACGGGCAGCCCGGGAGCGCTGCTGCACGGAGGCCGGCGCCGCACCGCCAGGGAGGGAATTTCCAGGAGGGGCAGGGGGCGAGGCGGTGCGAAGCTGCCAAGGAACTAACGAAAGGATTTCGTTTTGCTGTTTGTACCCAGCTCAGCCCCTGGCACGCGGGGAAGGAGGCTGGGGTGCGGGAGCAGCAGATCAGTGGAGCAGCCGCTGGGCCGTGCGGGGGGACAGGGAGAAAAATACATAAGAAACCTCATAAAAATCTGCAATAAGCATCGGGAAGAGAACTTCTCTTAGAACGGACTGAGCGGCATGGAATTTATGCCTGCGGTAGTGCTGGGTGTTCACTCGGGTGTTGCAAGGAAGGGGGAGAGAAGAGAAACAGGGATCAGGGAGGGATCCAGGAGGTGCCCGCGGCCGAGCGGGGCTGGGACGGGTCGGGAAGGGCAAGGACGAGGTCTGGGCCCTTCCCCCCCAGCGCTCTAGGAAATGCGTGTCTTTTTATCGAGGCAGTAAGCCCATCCACGTTAATACCGCATTTCTGGGTAATTTCTTCCCTGACACGCCGTAGATTTATCTGCTGGGATCAGTAACGAGCGAATTAGCAGCACGACCTCCTTCTGCGCTGTTTCACCACGCGCTTAAATCTTTGTTACGAACTCCCGGGGCACCTCGGCCGCTCTCGGGGCTGCCGGGGGCTTTCTGCTCCCGGGGGTGGAGGAGGATCTGTGCCCGTTTCGTTCTGCGGGACAGGCGTTTTAGGAGAACGGTAAAACAATTCTGTTTTGGTCTGTGCACGAGGTACGTTCGGTGCTCCCGGCCCCAGACCGCATCCTGAACTTTTAAATGATTAGATTTTGAAGAGGGAAGGAAGGATGTCTAATTGTTTAATTTCCACAATTATAAAAATATTTATAAATAATTAGAACTGATGGCAGCAATTACACTGTGATTAAAACTGGCCTACACTTCATCAACGGCCCTTCAGTTATGTAGGCTTATTTATTTATTTTCACCACAAAAAATCCATTTACAGTGGCATTGCTGCCAATAATGAATCATACTTATTCACTGCTTGCAAAGGACTCATTAATCCTGCGATGCTGCTTGTTACAGGACTGGTGCTGTGCATAAAATGTGGTCACTGGACTTCTGCAAGAGGAAATTTAATTTCAGGGGATGGGAAAGCGAAGCAGAGCTAAGGATCACGACAGCTCTGCCCGTCCGTGCAGGTCGTTGCAGGCTCAGCGTTTTGCCCCCCTGGACTTGCTGCTGATTTTTCCCCATCCCTCATGTGCCGCCAGGCAGGGGCCGCCGCCAGGCTCTGATCACTGTGGTTTTGGGGGAGGTTTTGGGGAGCTTTGGGGGAGGTTTTGGGGAGCTTTTGGGGAGCTTTGGGGGAGGTTGTGCCTGCTGATGGCAGTGACGGGCAGCCTGGAGGCCTGCAGAGCCGTCCCCATCACCTCTCCAGGCTCACTTCTCCCTGGTGGGACGTGTGGACGCTCGTGCCCACGGGCTGGGGCTGCCCCTCGTGTCCGTTTGTCTGTCTCACCCGCGGGGCTCCTGCCATCCTTCCCCCAGCCTCGCTCCAGGCCAGGGTTTAGGTGCCAGAAAGCAGCACTGGATCCTTTTTTTTTTTCTTTTTTTTTTTTTTTTTCCCCGGTTCCAGCTCAGCAGAGCACTTGAAAATATGCTTAATTTTCTATAAATGATTGGTCCCACCGAGGAACTTAAGGGGGGCTGCCGTACCTAAACACACTTTGCATTTCACACCAGCTCCCAGCCGCTGGCTTTGACTCAGCAAATCAAACAGCCCCGCTGGTGCGCTGCACCCCCTGTCCCCCCGGGAGCACGGCTGCAGGGGGGCTTCGCGCCCCCAATGCGTGTCCTCTCGGAGCCCCGAAGCTGCAGCCGGGGCTGTCCCTGTTCACTGAGCCCAGCACGCCCACGGGACCAGCTGGGGCTACTGGGGACAGAAGGGACACCCTGGTGCTTTTCCAAGCCACTTCACAGGGAAGCAGCTCATGGTAGGAGCCCTTTTGCCCCCTCCAGACACTGCCCCCAGTGTTTGCCCCCCCTGCAAAGCCTCCCTCCCAGATGGGATGCGTTGCAGCACCAGGTGCCCTGGATCAGCACCAGGTGCCCTGGATCAGCACCATCCCCGTGCCCTCCTGCCCCAGGAGGAGCTTTTTGTTCTCTCCTTATAATCAGGTGAGCAGGGGCTGCTGTTTTCTTGCTGCGTGGGGGTGTGCTGTGAGCCTTGGGCAGCTGCAGCCTCTCCTGCTCCTCTTCCAGCTCACGTATGGGTTAACAGAGGTGCCGTGGGAGGCAGGAGACCTTCGCACCAGTGCAGCGATGCCACTGTCACCCCGGCAGACGCGGTCCTGGCTCCGTGCTGTAACCCGCTAGCTGGCGCAGCGGCTCTGCAGTGAGTGCTCGAACATGTGTTTGTGAAGTGCTTCTCAAGTGGTTTGTTCCAGGCTGGGAAAATGCAGCTCTGACAGCGGAACAACGGGCTGCGGCTTGCAGGCGGCAGGTTGGGTTTTGTCGTTCAGGGGCTTCAAAGCGCTGCCAGCGGCTGCCTGGGTGCGAGGCTGAGTTGTTGGAGGTCTGCGCTGAGAAAGGGGGCAGGAAGTTTTCAGTTCTCAATTTATTTGTGAGAGTTCGTCGCCACGCTTGACGCGTTCCGTCATCCTTTACGGAAAGCCTCGTGCTTGGGGGCAGGCTGAGGCTCACAGTGCCTGGGGCAGCCGCTTACCTGGGGGTGTCTGTGCCAAGAGCATCTGAGGAGGGGGAGGAAGGCGTACAAAAAAAGGAGCAGGGCGAAAGGAGGACTTAGTGGTGACCATGGCTGTAATGCTCCTCGTGGGCTGCTGTGGCTGGGGACTGTAAAAAATAAAGGTGAGGCCAAGTGAGAGCTGGTTATAGTGATTTGTAAAGTTTGAAGTGGGATGGCGATCCTTCAGCTTGGGAAAAGGAAAGGGCTGGAGCTCCAAGCAATGCTGTGCCAAAAATAAAAGCAGCGGCTGCCTTTTGGGTTGTCCCAGGCAGCAATGGGGGGAGCCCCACTGGATGGGGAGAGCTTATGTCCACAACAGGCTGGAGAGAAGCTGCTTTGCATCCCCCCTCTTTCTTGAAAGTCTGCATGGGATTAATGACAAACCCCTCTGCAATGTAATATGGAAATGTTTGACCTATTTTTCCACATTTTAAAAGCCCACTGAAAACCCGAAGCACTACAAGAGCTTTCTGTAGCTGCATTTTTTAAGAGAGGGAGGAGGCAGCAAGTGCTCATTTGTGACTCACTAGCCATTACGCTCAGTGCCTACTTACTGCTTTTTTCCCCATAATAATTTATGTATGTGGCATTCCTCTGTGAGATGCTCTGTTGTGAAATAGGCCAAGGAACACAGGGAACAGTCGCAGAGCCCTTCTGCTTAATCTGTATAAGCCTGAGCGGTGCACACAGTGTCCAGTTGGCGGCTGAGATAATCAGCCTACAGGCAGTTTAAATGCTCGTTACAGTACATTTTATTCGTCAGTATTTAATAAGTAATGATTCTGAAAAGCTCGGAGCGTGGTCTGTGCCCATGCCGTCTCCTGCTGTGTTGCTGTCAAAATGGATAAGTTTAACTGGGTTGAATCTGGTCGATTTTTGGATGAGTACCCACCAAGGAATTTCTAGATGCCATAAGAAGTTGCGGTTACTGAGCGGGAGGTGTTCTTTTGCTTGACTTACTACTACACAGCGCAAAAAGGAGAGGAATTGCTCCATGGGAAGCTGGACAGGGCTTTCCAGGGCTGGGTGTGCGCATGCACAGGGTGCAGGGTCCCCTTCAGTCTGGTCCTGGGGGGCTGCAACCCCTGTGCACAGGTGGCCTCAAATAGGACCGTGCTGGTGGTTTGGCTGCCCCTGGAGCAAGAGGGGAAGGAGGGGGAGTTCTCTTGTGCCCCTCGACAGAGTGACCAAGGAGTCTGGAAGGCAACAGCTCTGGCAGGGAGCAGCTTACAAAGCTTAAAGACAAGTTGTAAAAGCCTGTTCTTGTAACTCCGCCGTGGCTCAGAAGCCAGCCACGGAAGGGATGGGTAGGAAGGCAGTGTTACTTGTGATGCTCTTGAAAGCAGCAAATCAGAATTTTTTGTAATGCTGCTTTGTGAGCAAAGTGATCGACTGCTGCAGCTACGGCAGCTAACCTTCAGCAGCAGACCAGAGTAAGTCTCTTCTGGGAAGAGAGCTTTCCTGTTATTCTCAGTGTTTGGCAATTTGTATCTCGACTTGTTACTGACCTGGTGAACTTGGGAGCTCACAGCTGCCGTAAGGGGATGGATAATCTTGTCCAACACGCCCCTGGGGCCAGCAGAGCTGTGCCACTTGTTTGCTCAGGTGGAGGAGAAGATGCAGCAGCAAACAGGCAGAGAAGGCTCAGCAGCCTCCCTGCTTCCCTCCCTGGGATGTGGGCAAGGCAAGCCACAAAAGCAGCGTCCTTGCTTCTGGCTGGGCTGCAGGACTTGCTGGTAACCCCCTGGTTTGGGGGACTCGGTCTCACTCCACGCTCCCGGTGCAGAGCTCCCACTGGTGGCTGCAGCACGGAAAGCCCCGCGTGGAGCCGTGGCTGCTCCCAGCGCATCGCGCAGGCTGCAGCATTCGGGACTCAAAGAAAGAAACAGCAAAATATAGAGGAACAGATCGCTTATGTTTTTAAATCACGAAGATTAAATACTTACTACTTCTGAGTAATTTCTCCCAGGTATTATTAATACAGAGATTCTGGCACGTCACTATGGCTCATAACTCCACAGCAGCTCTGCCACCTTTCCCTGAGTTGTTTGTAGCTTCTTAATGTTCTCTGGGCAAACTGCAGCGAGAAGCTTGTCTGGTGTCACCACCAAGAAATGGACTCCGTGCACCCACGGCCACGTGACAAACTGCCTCTTTTTTTTATTAAAAAAAAAGTTACTTTATGTTGCATGAACGCTTCATTTTATACATCACTTCTGTAAGTGTTCCCTGAATACAGAAAATGCCAGGGTGTGTGAATGATGGAGTTTGGCTATCATTCAACAATTAATGTAGGATTCCAGAACTGGTAGCTAAAAATGAAAAGTATATCACAAAAAACAGTGCTTTCATAGCTTCTATTCAATTTTCCAATTTCTGTCGTATGTTTATTAGCAAAACTTTGCTCCGTACTTCTTGATGTGAGGCCTGGTACAAACGTGGCAGGTGACTGCGTTGTTAGGACTGTATGTTCCAGGCTCGCAAACCACTGTGGAGAGAACAGAGTTTGTCAGCTCCCCTCTGCCTCAGCCGGGGCCAGCCCGTCGGCAGGAGCCCACGGGTGCTGCAGCAGAGCCAGCCCTTCCCCAGCCCCCTGTGCCACCCCCTGTGCCCCCAGCCCCAGGACCAGCGGTGGTGCGGCTGGCAGAAGGTCCCTTAAAGCAACTGAGGGTTTTCTAGCTGTGCTACCGTTAAGGTAATTGTTTTTTATTTGCCCAACATCCTGAGTGTTGTCACTGAGCAGTGGCCTGGAAGAAGGAACACTTCGCTGCTTCCATTTACTCTGTTTGGAAGTAGTTTTATCTACTAACGTGTTAACAACCATTGCAAACACTGCCAGCTCGCTCTTCCACATGGCACTTCTAAAAAAAAAAAAATAAAAAAATAAAAATAAATCTGATGGGAAGGGATGTCTTCCCAAAAGGCGAATGGAAATATCCTGACTTCTGACCCTGATGTTTACCAAATGCTTTTCAGAGAGGGCTGTGATCAGGGCTAACATGCAATACGTAAATAAAGTGTTTTTATTTACCACAGCAACCGGCACAGTTCTGGTGGGTGATATCGTTTTTCCCAAAACCTGGTTGACAGCTGTCAACGTAGGTGACTGAGAAGCTGTTGTCCACGTAGTGTATTGTAGGGGCAGTTTGAAACTCGTGCTTCAAAGCGTACGTCTGCCTACTGAAAAACTCTCCAATCCGATCTCTTGCCTGGAATTCAGAAACATTGGAAAAATAAAGAAAATAGTCAGTCATGGTTTTGATTAACAATGTCAGTAAATACCTCTTGGTGTTGTCGTCCCCCCCCCCCCCCAAGGCTGTCACAAGGCTACTATACAATAGTATATACTAGCATTAAGAAGCCAGAGATAACAGATTTCAGAAACTGGCTACAGTAGGTTTATTTTAAATTATATTCCCTTTACTGAGTCATAAATCAAAGATTTAATTTAAAGATCTGGAAGTTTAACGTACTAACATAAATGTTTATATTTGATTCCTTATTTTTGAGGTAGTATAATGGGAACAGTAAGTCTGGCTTTTTTTTTGGTGTGGATCAATTTGACCTTTAAAACAATTTTCCGTTCTGAACTTAATTATCTGAGCTCTATGAATCATCTCTTACAATGATATTAATCCCATAAAATCTGGGGGAAGCTGGATTACTACCAGTCAAATCTGTAGATGCTAAGGCAGGAATTTGTGTTAAACATGCGGAGAAGACAAGGGTGGCTGACACAGAACCTCTTGGACTTTCACGTTTGTTGCATCTTCACAGTCATAAGGAACCTGTTGGCAAACTTCTTCCCATCCGGGTGCAAAAGGATTAACTATTGGTGGGGACAAGAGATACACATTCATGTCTGTATTTAAGGATGTATTAGTGAACTTACAGCAGCTATCTTCAGGTTCATTTCAGGGGGGGAAAAAAAAACCAACAAATTTCTTCACTGAATGCTTCAGCATTTTATGTTTCATCCTCTAATTTGTGGAGAATGGTGATTTTTCTTTTTTTTCTGTCACAATCTCTAGTCAAGATAGTGTTTCAAAAAATTTTTTTACTTGGTGTACTTGAATTCTGAAAAATGAGTCACTGACAAAAGGGAGGGGGGATGGTCCTGGTGGTTTCTACCAGTTACTTAAATTGTGCTCTTCCAGTAAGAGTCAGAGGTCAACCAATAAAATAACGGAGTGGGGGGAACATGCTGAGATGTGAGGAGAAAGGAACTAAACTCTCACACAGCACCCTCACTCAGTACAGAGAGGACCGAAGACGCAGGAAAACTTCAAAGCTTTGCCCCCCACTTTGTTCCGAGCACCCCTGGATTTTGCCGAGGGGAAAACGGCCACCAAACTGTTCCACAACTTGTTGGGTGGTTCTGGTTGGCACGTGATGAGAACAGGTACGGGAGAAAATATGGTCAAAGCATTACTGAATAATTTCCTTTACTTGGCGATAAAAACATCTAAGTTAGGGCAGCCATCGGGGCTGATTTAACCTCTTTTGCAAGGCAATACAGCCACATCAGTATTACCATAAGGGAACTGTGAAGCTCTGGCTTTTTACCTCTCTGCAGTTTCCTAGAATCAAGCAAAACCACATAGGTCACAGGCTTATTAAAAATCAAATAATGAAAAACAACAGGCCATTTTCCTCTTACAATTATATTAGCGAAAAATCGTATCTATTCAATTGTCTCCTTTCGATAACTGTTTCAAACCGAACACCTTGAAAAGGATTGTTTCTTGCTAAGGCTGTAAGTACTGTACTACGCATTCAGCATATGAACTGCATTTTAGCTCCATCTGTGGGCTTGTAAGAAAAAATACAGGGATCGCAAATAAAGGGCAGCGACTTCTGCAGGTATGCTTGATTTTAATATTTTTCAGATGTTTATAGTACACCCAGGTTATTTATAAATAGAAATGATCACTCCCAAACAAACGCTGACATGTGTTACCTTGAAAAGTAAAAAATAGCTCATGCAGGAGGCCTTGGTTTGGTATCCTGATGGAATGGCATTTGTACGATGACTCTATGATGTGGCATGTCAGATCAGAAATTATGTTGTCTAAGATTTTCTTCAGTTCCTCAAAGAACTGGGCATTAGCTGCTAGCTCACATCCCTTTGTAGTAAAGCGAACAGATATCTGATATGCGTGGTCAGCTTCCCTGTATGCTTTTAAGAAAATAGTTTGTGTATGAGTTCAGCAGTGTAATCGCTCAATCTTGTACAGTGCCTTATCTTCTATATCAGTGTACTTTGTATCAGAAATACAGGCACTTATTCAAAAGTAAACAAGTAAATAGTTTACTCATTAACCAAACCAGAACAAATTTATCCTTGTTGTAGCTGACTCAAACAGTGAGGGACGTTTTAGTCTGAAATATACAGGAATTTGTGCTTGTGTTATGAGGCTCTGCTCCTACACATTGAAACAAAAAAGGGGCAAATAGATACGCTAGTTCAGTAACACGGCGTCATAGTAAAATAAATACAGAAACGGATTGGGTTGATGCAAAAACACTATGCAGCTAAGGTGTGGGAGGGAATGTTTTAAAAATGATTGAAAAAGGTTAGTGTTTTTGAGCATTTCGGAGACGTTATTTTGTGGGTGGAGAGGCGATGTTGGTGAACAGTGGTTACAAAGGGTGGAGGAAGGCTTGAGTGTACTGTTCAAGCTCGTTCTGCATCGGCGTTAGGCTCAGTATGGTAATCTCTCTTGTAGGAGACTGCGCTCAGACCTGAGCTTTCTTTCCAGATCTTGGGTACCACTGGAATTACCGTAGTTCACTTGTTTCTTGTTGAAAGTAGGGGTTATTTTATTCTTTGAGTTGCCATATGTTCTTGACTGTCATTTAAACTTTTTCCCAGACTGGAAGGATATTTGACTATCTATATACGCATATTTCTCTTCTGGCACAGAATGTTAACAATCTCTATCAAGCCTTGAAATAAACACTCCTGTTATAAACACACCAAACTGCAAAGGCTATGTGCATTAGCTTACTAGTAAGCAAGTAACCTTACCGTATAACATAAACTTATAAGTCTCAAACACGTCTACTTCTTCTTGTGTCATAGTTTCTATGATTCTGCGAGAAAGAGTGCAAGTGTAGGCTCCAGACATGGACTCCTTAAAACCCATCAGCATCAACTTTCCAGTTTCTGTAAGATTCGCATATATTTGCCCTAGAATAGAAACAGGAAATAGTTGATCACTGGAAATACTTGGTTTCTGATGCTCTGCTCATTTAAAACACTTAAAGATGAGGCTTTTAGTACATAATGACACACTGATTTGTGTTAGTCTAAAATTCGACCTCTTAGACTTGCTGCAAGTTTGCTTTTATCTCAAGCATTTTATAGTTTTAGAGGGAGAAAGGAAATGTAGTCTGTCAGAGTTTGTGGAAAACTCTGATAAAGGGCCATGCGACTGTTTGGACCCACCACACTGTTGCAGGGTAGCATCAACAGAAACAAGGAAAATACGTGATTTCATGCACGGTAACTTATTTAACCATTTGAGGTCAACTTTTCCCCTTGTAAACAGAGAAATTAGTTTTCTACCTCAGCATATTTTCCTGATTTCTGACCCCACCCCCAAGAGGCAGGGGCTGTTTGTAAGTTTGAGTAGAAGTACTGTAAAAAGCCTATTCTATCAGTGACTTGGAAAAAATGGCGAAGGCAGGAAGAGTGGAAATTCTTTGTAGTCAGAAAAAAGTAACTAACCTTCTAAATTCTTTCCATCTGGACCAATCCACAAATACTTGGGATCTATTATTTCTTCTTGAGAAAGAGACAAATCCATGCATACCAGCAATGGACTATTTGTAAATACTTTAACATACACTTTAACTGCAACACAAGAGAATAAGGTAAATGACATGGAATGAAATGACAAAGCTATACTTAATGTGATGTTAAGCTAATTTTTCCTGTTGGGACTAACGAGAAGGCTGGTCGTGTCTCTGCTTGCTGCTATTAACAGCTGGAACTGTCCACGGGGCGGTGGGTGCTGACTGTGGGTAGCAGAAACCACCAGACCGAGCTGCAGGGTCCCAGCACCAGGTTTTGAGCTTGGGTTTGTTTAGCTCAGCAGGCAACTCTTGTTTAGACACGACATCTTCCACGAGTGCACCACAGGACAAGTGTATTTCTCAGCCTGCACCATCTCGCTAATGTATGCCGTCAACCATATTCCGGAGCCTCCAGCAGTATGCTTAGCTAAGCCTGGTTGCATCACTTCCATGCATAGCATTGTTTACATAATGATCACTGTACTTAAATGGCATTTCAAAAGTCTAGTAAGACTTAAATATATTTATAATCCGACAAATTTACCTTCACGTTTGATGTCAGCATAAATATAATTATTTTGAATTAAGCCAACAGAACGTAGCTCTTCTTCAGGTACAGCACTTGCTGTAGGGAAAAAGACTTAGAATATTATATGGAGAAGTCTAAATGCATGATTCTTAGCCATTTATTTTGTCCTAGCAAATTCCTGCTGCTTCCCTTCTTCCCCCTTCCAAAACGAGGGCTCCCACTTGTTGCTGGCTTGCCACTTTTTGTTGCTTTAGTGCCCAGGCTGTGAATCTTTTTTAATACAGAAGGTTCCAGGCTAGCTGAGCCTTTCACTTTACCAAAAAAAAAAAAAGCTATATAAAAATCCAATCAGAAAGCTAAAGCTCTTTGCAATGGCTCCGTGAGAGCCTTGGGAAGCAGGAGGGGTGCAACATGGTGACTGTGGGTGGGTGTTGGGTTTTCAAGCACCTGTGAGCCTCTGCCTTTGGGGAGACAGCATGCAGATGGCTGAGCATGAGGGGTTGTGTGCAAGAACCCCACAAACAGCTATGGCAGTATTCCCAGCGTTCGTCCTGACTGCTGAGACGCTCTGGGCCTTGGTGGCAGATCAGGACAGCCCTACTTGACTTCTGCCTGTCTGGAGTCAGGCTGAGGGGGTGAAACAGCACTGCCAGCCCCCCCTGCCACCATCACCTCATGGCCTTTATTAAGTGCTGAAGGTCGGTTCTGCAGGCCACCACAGCCTGCTCACCCGGCAGCACTGCCCCCATCCCTCGGTACCACCGGACCCCGCAGCAGCCCCCTGAGGAGAACCGTGCCTGGGGTGGGCCCACCCCTGCGGGCCTTTTGGTACCTCCAGCTAGGGCACCCCAGCCTGCCGCTGCCACCGCCACCATCCCCAGGAGGACTCGTAGGGGGGAGCATGGCCTCCCGCTGCCCCCCGCCATGCCGCCCCCACACCAACGGCTGCCCCGTGAGGCCAACGGCTTGGGGGGTGCCAACGGCCCTTCCCGCCTGCCCCCCGCCCTTTCCTCTCCTCGGGGCCGCCGCTCGCTGCTGCGGAGCCTCCTGACAGGAAGGTGGGGTCCCCAGCCCCACACGCAGCTGCCTCTTTCCTTCCCCACCCACACCCTGTGCTTTTTGGGTTGTGTTTTTTTTTTTTTCTGTTTGTTTCACAGGCGCCCCTAAAGCCTCTGGGGTGCTCGGGGGCAAAGGACAGCGCTGCTCCCTGGGTGTCAGCCGCCCCCCTCCTGGGAGAGGCCACCGCATCGCCCTTCCACTGCGCGCAGCAAAATTTATTTTTGACTCAAGGTGGTGTTTCCAGCTGTGTGGGCTACGATAGGAAACTATGGGGGGGGGTGGGGAACAGGTTCAGGCCTGGCTGTGGTCGGCCCTGTAACCGCAGGGGCACCCAGGCTGCCATCTCCTGCTCCACGCACAGTTCCAGCACTGCCAGCTCTGAGGAGCTAACGGCACGGCTTGCACGCCGGGGCCGCCTTCACCTGCTGGTTTCTGGAGCGAGTCATTGTGGGACGTCTGCTTTCAGCTTAAAAGCAAAAAATATTCCTGCCAGTCGCTGTGAGAAAGACTGAAAATAAGAGCTGGGCATATCCTGTTGGCTCGAAAACAGCCGGATGGCATATTATTGAAGTACGTGGTGGTTTTCAGAGTCAGTTACATGTTTTGTAAGACTTGCTTGTGACTTCTTAACTAGAAGTAGAAATAGTGAGTTTCTTGAGTGCATGTAAAAATATTTGGGAAACAGCCCTGCTAGGGGGAGGAGGGTACCTGCATTAGAGCACACTGCACAGCATGAGATGCTCAAGATGAGGAACTGTAGCCAAGCCTTTGGTAATTAGCTAAATTACGCTTGTGGTGCAGCCCCTGATCATGCCAGTGTCTGAAAATGATGTAACAGTATTTGCCTAACAAATAAGGAACCAGCCAACACAGGAATAATAGCTATTTTTATAGATAGCTGTAAAAGTTTAAGTCAATGCTTTTGTGCAGAAAAGCATTTAAGTTACGAACGTTATTTATTAAAACATGACAATGTGAAAAAAGATCTCAAATTATTAATGGAAAATATTTTACTCAAGCCTGGCGTTACTTGAAAAGAGTGTCCCCTTCGCTTTATGTCTTGCAAGGCTCCTTGCCCTACTAAATGCATGCACTGCTTCACCATCTCACTTCTCTCTTTGCAGGGGAGTGACTACGCTTTGTTCTTTATTAGACTGACATATGAACTCTCAGCTGGTTCTTTAAGGTATAATAACTATGTCAGGGTTTTCATTCTTAATTTCCTTGAGCTGCTGAATAGTTTATAGCTAGGACCACCTCAAAAGATCCAACGTTCCCGTGTGTTGAATGTTTTCAGTTTTACTCAAAGTTAACATTTCACGCTTGTGCTGTATAAGCACAATGATTCAGTTTTTAACGTGTCTGCTATGAGCTAGTCCTATTTTTGTCTGAACATCCTCTCTTCCTAAGGATGTTTTTACCCTACTGTCCTGTCATGTAACTGTCCTACACAGCCCTTCCCTACCTGGCTTGTTAACTATTATAAAAGAGTATCTTTACTATGGAGCATTTTCTTCATTTGTCAGTCTTTAAAAACTTAGGCTCCTGGTCTGAGTCTTTTGACTAAAGAGCCATTCCTTTCAGAGTCTGATATTTCAAAGTTAGACTCATAAATTGTCATTACAGGTTTCTAAACCTCAGGAAAAACAAAACAAAGTTAGCTTGAAGGACATGGTAATGGTAGGGACAGATTCGATGGGACAGAATGTGAAGTCATGTATTTGTTACCTGGTATTTGTGCTAATAGTTGCTTCCCCCTGCCTAGGGGGAAGATGATGATAGAAAAGGGGGAAAATATTTATTGTGAACTTATTCATGGTGTGGATAGGTATTTGATCATTAAAAAGGCAAATACATTATCCTAGGAAGCATGTAGAGAAATTTCTAGGAGTACAGGGTCATCTGGAAGACCTGTGTGGAGCTCTGGAGAGATGTTTTTCTGAGATGCAGATCACAAATTTTGTCTCTAATCTTTAAGGTGGAAGATCTAAAGGGGGGATAATGCAAAGGAGGGCCATGATGAACACGGTGACACTTTTGATAGGCTGACAAGCCTAGGCTATTTTGATTTCTGCCCTTGAAACAAAAGCAGAGGGAAGAGGTATAACTGATTCTGTGATTATCAGATAAGTGTAGCTGAGGGAAAATAATTTAAATTAGAGGACAAACCTGGCAATAGGAGAAAATATCCATGAATAAATCTGGGCTGGAAAATGGTTCCTGATCATCAAAGCAGTAGATTCCAGGGCCTGCATACAACTTAAGGGAGCAAGAAACCTTAAACAGGCATGGCTACTTCTGGAAGGGGAATACAGGGTTGTCTGCAATAGTAGAGAACAGGGCTTGGTTATTCCAGATGTCTTTTTTATCATTGTTTTCCCAGACTTTTTTTTAGAACTTTTTTTTAGAAGTGGTGGAAGAGCACCCATTTAAGAAGCAGTCCTTGATGCAACACAAAGTAAGAGAATCTTGTCTCTGCCTAATTATCACACACCAGAGCTATGGTAATTTGCATTCACACTTGGTTTCTGTATCTTCCAAGCAATCAGGCTGGTTCACCATCTCACTTGCCACTTCATTAACATCTAAATCCTCCAGTTGCATTAGTATTATTTCTGATTTCTGGACCCCTTTGTGGAAAACATATGTAGTAAGGGAATAAATTGCATTAAGCCTTCATCAGTTTTCTTACCCCCAAACACTCATTTCTCCGTTTTAAAATACAGCTGAGCTGGTGTTTTTTTCTTTTTACAAAAAGCACAATGGTGACAAAGTAAGTAGAAAACTGTAGTAAATAGATGCAGCAATAACTCCAAGGGTCCAGAAGTACACCTGCCTTAGTCATACTGAAAGCCATCAGCGAGCCTGCTATCTGCAGTATTTTTGAGTTTTTTATTTTCCTTTTTCGCTCTCTGCTGTCTCTTTGGCTCAGAGTTTGAAGCTGCAAACAAACTGTGTTGATGTCAAAGCATGCCAGGTACTGACTACCTTGCACTGATGTTCTGTTCTGATTTGCTATCTAGGCCAGCTATTATCTCGAGGCGTTTTCTTGGTAATAACTCCGGGCTTTTGCTAAATCAAAATGCCATGACTATTGCTTAGCTTGCACGTGAAGTGAACGCTGCATTGGCCTGGCACGCTTCAAACTTCCTTGTACGGAGTCAGCCTCCTTTCAGACTTCGGTGTTAGGTGTGCAAGAATAACTTAACAATCCCCCGGGTACGTTGAGGGGAATCCATCTTTGCTTTAGTTTATTAAAACAAAACTTTTGTTAGCTTTTTTTTTCTTAATGCAATAGCACTGCTGTTTAAAAGCCAATCAAGCTGCAAGATCATTAATCTTCTCTCGTGAGCTAGCTTTAATATATAGTTCGAAAAGTGCAATCCATTAACAAGTAACGTAAAGAAAGCAGTGCTTGTTTAACAGTTTTGAGAGTTCATTACCATGCTTACACAGTGTGTAAACAGAAACAGGCCAAATTACACACAAAGGAAACTACATGGAAAAGAAGTTACTCTTTCATGTGTGTGGGCACCGCATAGTATGCAGTTGCCACACCAGTTCTAATAAAGTCTCAGGCTGCTTTGCCCTGCTCTGTGAAATGAGTCAGAAGTCTGCCAATGTGAAGTAGCTCCATGTCACCCTATTAAACTCTACATATGAATAACTATTGTCCTTTGAATGACCTAAACCAAGTCATCACAAGCAGCTTTCCTGCAGTGTTTTGGGTGTTGGTGCTTGCTGCAGACCGTGAAGACAAAGCTCCCTAGAACGCCAAGCTCCTAGGCAGTGCTTTTGGAGGCTTTCCACAGCGGGTGACAGCTCCTCTGGTTTCGCTGGCGGCCCTTCAGCAGGAGGGGACGTCAAATGGCTTCCCCGGAGGCAGGAGGAAGCCGCGTGGCCTTGCTTGATCGATTTGCGGATGGGGATGCGAGTTGGAGGCAGATGTCGGGTAGCTTGAGATGGGATGGGTGGCTGGGGAGCTGTGGGAGCCTCCGGCTGCCTTGGCTGCGAACACAGGCGCACGCCTGAGAGGCGTCACCCTCGTTAGGCTGGCACCTTTCTCCTTGGCCCCGATCCTGGCAGCGTGCTCCTGCCGCGGCTCCGTCACCAGCGGAGCCGTCTCCAACGGTGGGGAGAAGCACATCCCTTCCCGAAGGGCGGGCGGACGGATCCCCGCACCGCGGTACCCCCCAGCCCCCCCCCCCCCCCAAACCAGGGGGATCCCCGCGCACGGAGCCACCCGAGGACCCAACCCCGGGGGACCGGGGGGGACCGGGGGGGGGATGCGCGGCGGCTCCGCTCCCCGCCGCCCGGCGCCGCTCTCGGCCCGCCGAGCCCCGGGGCGGATGTGGCGGTGCCCGCGGGCGGCGGCAGGGGGCGAGGCCGTCGGGGCTGCCCCCCCCCCCCCCTCCCCGTCCCGTCACACCGGGAGCGGCGGCGGCGGCCGGAGCATGGAAGGTGAGGAGCGGCCCCGCGGTGCCTCCCGCCGGGGGTGAGGTGTCCCCGCGCCGTGCGATTGCACAGGAAGCGAACGAGGCTTTTTATTTCATTTTAGCTTTTTTCCCCCCCCCTCCCTCCCCGAATTTCAGCAAATTTCAGCAGCGAGTACGACGGTAAAGCTGGCTTTTAGAGCTTTACCGGCTCCTGGTGTTGGAGGTTTGAACGACTCAGGCGGCGCGTTGGTTTCTTTTCCCTCGTAAAGCGTGCGTGTAACTTTCAGGAGCGGCAAAAAGCAAGTTCCAAGTTAATCTCGGGCTGTACAGCGTGACTCGCTTTTGAAGAGAAGCAAAATATCATCATGTATTTGTTTGTTTACTTTTTAACGGGAAAAAAAAGCTTTGCAAAGTACCACTCGATTTCCTACCCCACAGGTGGATGTTCTTACTGTACTAATCCAACTCCTCGTTTAAAGGCTTGAGTTTAGGGTCCGCTGGCTCTCAGTACCTTAAGGTTTGGGGTTTGAAATTAATTGCAGTTGCCTATTTACAAACGTCTTCTCCTTTGCTGGAGGATTTTAAAACGCTTGTCTGCGTTTAAGTAACTTCTGTTAGAATCTGACTTAATTGAGGCTAACGCTGCTGGAGAGCTGTAACTAATGCTCTGAAAGAAAGGGGCTGCTGGCTGTTCGGCGCTTCTCAACGCAGCTTTGCTGCCTTGCTTGGGCGAGTCGGGACCTCTGTGTAGGGCTGTGGGAGAGGAAAGCTCTTCAGGTGCATCGGTAAATTTAGCCCGATTAGAAAAGGGGCTTGTTTCTGCCCCTGCAACTGTAATAATTTAAGAAGTCACCTTCCGTCTCCCTGGTTTTGGTACGCTTACAAGTGAATGTGTAAGTAATCCTTCAGGTTTTAGTGCTGCACGTGGGGACTGAAAAGCAGTTAATGTCTAAGGTCGTTATGTTGAGGGACTTAGTTAATGTAAAAGATGGCGTTATACTGTACTACCTCTGGACGCAGTAACTGCTACGCATCCCCGTTTTTGTGGGTCTTGGGTAAAATCTTAGTTGCACTGAAGTCAGTGGGAAATTTGTCGCTGAGAAAAAGGGGCAACGTTTCTTTCCTTGGCTGTCTGTGCTCAGTGTGAGGATGCTCAGTAGGGTTGCTGACTGGCTAACAGGCGCTCGCAAGAGTTGGTGTTTGAGACCTGGGTCGCGTAAGCCAAGATCTGCACTCTTTCCTTGGGTACATCTCTTCATGACCGGTTCATTTTCTCAAAGATAACAAGAACTGACCCTTTGCTGTCGTTTCCATTTGTTGTGCTGGGATGAGCGCGTTGAATTACTAGAAGATGCTGTGCTGTTTTCAGAAGGTTAGTGCTACAGTACAAGCAAAATGTTACCCTTACTTGCATGCTGATCATGTTTTCTTCCCAAAATAACACGTGCATGTAACCTGTCTCTGTCATTTCAAAAAGTGCATGGTGCTTAAGTGCAGCAAAGTATTAGAGGCCCTAGTATTGGAGGTGCAAAGTGTTTATTTGGCTCAGATACTTTTTTTTTTTTTCAGAAAGCTGTTGAGACTGTAAATGCTGAAGAAGGCCATTCAGTGGCAGACGTAGATGGGTTTCCTCTCTTTAGTAGTATAATGTAGGCTGAAGGTGAAGAACGCACTGGGGTGGCAGAGGCTTGCTGCTGTCCCCAGCAAAGGCACTGGCTCTGCTGCCAGCAGTGAGGGATCAGGCTGTGAGGGTCTTGGGGCAGCGGCCAAGACCGGTGCGGTTTTATTTTGGCTTGCTTCTGCCTCTTAAGACTGTGCAAAGGTGAGGAAACCAGCCGTGTGTGCTCCATATGCTGTGATAGAAGGGCTAATAGCAAACGGGATTTAAAAAGATGTCCCCTTTGCACTGCTGTTGGGTTGAAAAATGCAGTTGGCAGTAAAAAGGCAATGGCCTGGTTTTCACTTTGCAGGCACACAGGTAAGACTCTAACAATTCAAGACATGCCTCCAGTTCTGCTGCCTACAGTTCTTTTTGTTTGGTTAAAATACAGGTAGATCGTTGTGTTACTTCTATAAACTGGTCAAGTACCAGGATAAAACATTAATACAGTTATACATTGACATGCCATAATGCTTCTTTACCAAGCTATTTGAATATTTGTGCTCACTCTGGCTATTGGCGCAGAACGCAGGATGACTAAGGATTGGTTTCAAAAGCACATGAATTTTACTTCTGCTTTGTACATGAACATTGTGCGTCAGCTGCAACACACACGGGACAAGCATCTCCTTTCCATGCACCCTAGTCAGTGGATCTCATTGAAGCTTGGGAAGACTAACGTGTTGCGTAAGTGATTTCCCATGTTGTGCTTTTCTGAGCCTTCGGTAGAAATGTGGTCTTTGTACAGAACCAGGGATGGAAGCGACCTAGACCTTTTCCTTCTAGCACACTTACGGGACACAGTGAAGGATCTGGCTGAAGATATTTTACTCAGGAAAGAGACCTGAGGTTAACCATTGAGAGACCACTAAGACTGTGAGAAGCTTCTTAGGACTGGTGTCATAAAGCAGCCAGGGTCAGATGAGGCTTAGAAGTGATACAAAGACTGGGATGTTTTTCTGTGGAAAAGAAACGTTGTAAGGTATGTCGCTGTTCCCTTTGGAAGGATTGTACTGCCCAGCAGCCCATCACAGGCAGGAATTTGTACTGTTTAAAATGTAAATAAATACGCAGAGGCAATGTCCGCATGAAGCAGATGGGTGTCTGAGTCCTGGCTGCACTGAGCCCTGCCAGGGGCTCCTTGCGGGGCTCAGGCAGTGCCATTTGCTGGCCCGTTATCCTCTGGGGGCAGCTGGGGGCTGGCTGCTAGGGGTGTAGCACCGAGCCCCACGTGCCGAGGCTTCTGCTGGTGCAATTCACCCGGCGGGCTGCAGACATGGATGCATCCCTAGTGGAGTGGCTGTGTGGTAGGGAGGTGTCCTGGTGAATGCGGTGGTTTTTCAAACAATCTGTTGATACAGGAACAGATGCGGATTTCTCTTAAGTGAAACGGCCTCAGTGGGGCTCTAAGTTTTGGTTTCGAGACCCTCTGCCAGCGCCTGGAAGGCAGAATTGCTGCCGAGTCTTGAAGCACGCCCCCACCCCACCCGTGCGGGGTGCACTCTTTTTGCAAAATCCCAGGGTTTTGGCCAGTTCGGGGCTTTACCAGCCAACGGGACTCCTGCAGATGGTTTCTGAATGAAATTAAAATCAAGTTCACGTATTACAGAGTATTGGGGATTTGATTGTCTTGCCTAAAGATTTATTATTTGCACAGTTGTGAGGATTTGTTTAATTAAAGTATCTGTATTATTTTGATGTAAGGTTAAAAGCAATTCAGGGAGAATTTTGTTTGTGTACCATGTATTTACTGATGTTTCCCCGTCAGTATTCACAATATAAATCGGTCCATTTGCTTCTTTGTACTTCACTCTTCCTGGTATGATAAAATGAAACAAAGGCAAATAAAAATACCTAATAACCCCATAGTTACAGCTTTTAAATTCAGACTTAGTAAATATTTGAACTTCTTGTTATTTAATTCCATGACCTTGCTTATGACACAAGTTAAGACAACGTTCTCACTAATAAAAGAAACTTAATGAAAAGCTTCCATCCATGCTACATTTGCATGAAAGGACAGGAGCTCCGATTTAATTTTAGGACACATTTCCTAAGTGCTAATAGCTTAACAGCTTGTTTTCAGGCAGGAGTTGTGCCCTGAAGAGCTCAGGCTACCGCTGGATGGTTTGAATCATTGCTAGGTCCATCCTTACAGGCTTTTTTTTCCTTTTTTTTCTTTTGTTTCTGTTCTTTGGTAAGAACAATAACTCTTAGACTCATTCTTGAGAAACGGGAGCTGAATGCTTGTGTTTAGGAGATGACAAAACCAAACGTTAAAAGCAAAACAAAAACTTTGTTGGATAGATCTATTTTTTTTTTTCTCTGAGTTTGCCTTTATTTTGTTGGACAATTCAGTCCATGCTCTGTTCGTGCAGGTTTTGGATAGCCCCATTTGATGCTAGATTTCTGTCCTGCAGAGGTAACAGAGCTTTATACTTTGACGTTGTGGAGACCACAAAAATGTTCCATATGTAGTGGTGGTAAAGATAGATAATTATGGGGTAAATGTCACTAGTGGTTAACACCTCATGGCCACTGTATATGCATTTCTCTTATGTAACTGTCAGGAATGAATTTTACGAGTCCTGCAGCTATTACTTTTTTTATGTACAAAGATGGTAAAAGATTTTCAGATCTGCAAAAAAGAGGAAAAAGAGAGAGAGGAGAGAAAGGGGGAAGGAAGCAGGTAGCTGTGACACTGTTAAGAAAATGAGCTCTGGTATCAGTGAAATCTCAAGGCAGCAAGGCATTGAGCAAAGCCTTATCGGGGCAGGTCAGAGCCGTGCCCCCAGCTGGAGTCGCCACCCTGGAGGTGGGCACTGGAGGGGGGGATCTGCAGCTCACGTTGTCTTCCGAGAGGTCTGCTGAGCGCTCAGCACTTCTGGAAACCAGGCCACGTCTGCAGCCCTCTGAAAGTTCTTTAAATTCCTGTCGCATGATTCCTACCAAGTGGGAATTAGACCAACTAGATTTTGTAAAGATTATAGGGCCTTTCCTTTTTTTATTGAAAAAGGAATTTATCAATAGCTGGTACTTCATGCTTTATATAACTTTACTTTGTGTAGTTACTACCACTATGCTGTGCTCACAGGGTGCAAAATGAGAAGTTAAACTGAACATGTAAATAATTTTCATTCTGTATATATTTTTTTGAAGTTAGAAGATAATACTTAACCCATCTTTTGGACACATGACAGTCAGTGCTCAAGATACAAGGAAGTTGTACGATGGAACATAATCATTTGGTAGTCATTTCTTTGAGAATTTTGCTTTTTCAATTTTGCTTCTAGTCAAGAAACCAGGAATTTGTAAGATTACTAGCTATGTCATGAATGGCTCTACAAATATTAAGCAACTCAGATTGCTTTTCTGTGTCTCTTGCAGATTCACAGGCTGGTATGGACCTAAGTAATGCTCAGGAACAGCCCATGGCTGCAGGTACTACACTGTTCAAGTTCCATTCTTTTACTCTCTCTTGAAAACTTTCATTTTAAATGGAAAAAAATATAAGTTCTGCAGCTTGTTTAGATTCCCAGGACACTGAATAACAGGTATTAAAGGCAAAAAGTAGATTCTAGCATTGAAATAAAACTTCAAGTTCAGTATAATATTGGAAAATGATACTAAAGAAAAAAAAAACACTGTATAGTTGCAAGTTTTGATTAGGGAAGCAAGAATAATTTGATTCTTTTGGTTGACTGCATTTCTGAAAATATGAAAACAATCCTTTTGTGTGAGTTAGACAAGTGTTTTACTTTCTTGCTAATCAAAAAATAAAACTCTTTCAGATCCAAAGTAATACTTAGCTTGAGAAGCATTGTTTATTTTACTATCCAACTGTTCAAGTTCACAGCAACTGTTTAAATTGCTTGATTTATTAAAAATTCACAGGACTATTCACAGAAAATGTCAGGGTTTTTTTAAGTTATATATCTGAAATTTAAATAAATATGCATACCATTGAACTAGTCTGTATCACATATTTTATGAAAGAGGCTTTATTTGAAAAAAATCACCCAAATAAATTTTGCTGCAGTTAAAAATCTGACTTTCTTCCAGAGAAAAGAGGCTTGGAGTACTGGCACATACTGCTGCCACAGTGATCATCAGAAAAAACTTTCTGATAATGTTGATATTTCAAAAGATCTGTGCAATAAGCAGAGAAGTGCAGTTGGATTTGAAGTGGCAGTTCCCTGGACTGGGGCCAGAGTGAATAATATTTTGCCCCTGATGAACAAAGTAGAGCTGTAATTCCTCTTGCGTGCTCTGAAGAGCTTGTTTGCTTACCTGCTAGCAGCAGTTAGTAGAATAGGTAGAATATGTTGAGTTATCTGCGAAGTCATTGCTATTTTGTTCTTATTTGGGACAATATCCAGAATAGTTAAATTTGAGAAAAAGCTCAGGACTTAAAGGAGCATACTCTGTGTGAGAGTTTGTGTATGATTTCCAGCAACAAATCCACTCAGTGAAATTGCAGCGAGCGCATCTGTAAGAAGAGCGTTGTGAGTACTGGAAACAATATTGGGAGTTTGCAGATACTGTGAGGCAATAGCTTGGAAATAATGGAGCATTGATAGTTACTGTTTTTAACAATTTGCTTGTTTCAGAAGGACAGGAAGTTTTGACAGACTGTAATCTGAACAAATCCCAGGAAATGGAAAGTATGGAAAACGTAGAAGATATGAAGGAACTCAATCAGTCTAATGAAGAAGCAGGAGGTAAAGTGGGGACTGAATTATGAATAATAATAGTTATGGTTTCTTTTTATTCATCTGATTATGCTGTGAGAGTAATTACAAAGTTTATCCTGGATGTTAGCTCTGTTTTGCCTACACGTCTGTGAATGAAATAATGGTACAATTAGTTCAGAGCATTTTAACATGCTCTGAAGGAGGAACAACCATCAGGGAACCTCACATGCATTTTAGAAAGGCCACTTATACAGCATCTATGAAATATGAATAGCAAGATTAAAAAAAAAAAAGCTTGTGCATATGGTGACCTCGTTTAGTGTGTGTTTTAGCACGTGAACTCTTAAAAGTAGTTTGCATATGACAAATGCGTGCATTAGGCTAGTGCTTTTAATAAATATTGTTAAGCTACATTACAGCTTTTTTTTTTTTTTTGAAAGAAAGGACAGGTTATCTCAAGTTCATAGGACAACTCAGCCCTGTAGAATTTAAAACTAGCAGTAATCTCCTGCTTTAAACCAGGGGTGAAGAGAAGGTTGGTCAGTTTACCAAGTTAATCATTTAGCTTAAGCAGTAAATACTTCCCATGCAACTCTGAACGAAGACACAGGTATGAGTAAAATACTAAAACGATATGTGCTATTTCTAATCTAAAAGGTCCTACATAAAAGCATACTTCTGTGTATCTTTAAAAACTAGTAGGGCCTCTTCACTTATTAGATCTAAGATAAACAGCTCCTGGACTTAGGGGGGCTATCTTACAGGCTCTTAGAATTTAGAAATTGTCTTTGTGTCTTTGTATATTGCGTATAGGTAGAGCAAGAGACCTTGAATTTCCTCCTTGATCAAGCAGCTCATAAAATCACAGCATTAATAAACATTCCTGCCGGTGAGCTGAGCATGTTCATTTATGCCAGTTCTCAACCACAAACAGTGAAAAATGCTGCCTGGTAGAGGATGTGGTATACATACACTGAGGAAAAGACATGCATTGTTTTACCAGTTTCATGCTGCCTTTCAAGTACAGCATGTCCATGGCACCACAGCAGTGTCAAGACAAATTATGTCTGTGGCTTTGGTTAGTAGTTTTGAGGTAGGGTTCATGTATCACATAAATCAAGTAAATCACTAAAGGGTTGTCTCTGTTTTGGTTGCCCAAGTAGCCCGGTTGTTCCCTGTAACATAAATGTGATGACTTTATTTTGGACTGCAGTGAAATGTTCGGTTTCAAGCTTCCAGATTATTAAAGATTAAACATTTATTTACAAAATAACAAGTACCAAACAACATAAAGCACTCAAGGGAGTATTGCACTGGCAGAAATGGCTGTGTAGAGGGTGAAATTCGTCTCACTTAAGTATGTATGGACAGCACCGGTGTTGAAGTGGACCAGTAGCTGGCTTTTCTTAACAGTCGATGGAAGGAGCATGCAGGTTTCTGATCAAATCTGTCCGCCTGGCTTAGGATGAAGTGCCTGGTGTCCCCAGAGCAGCTGCTGCTTGTCAGGACTCCGCTTAGAGTCAGCAAAAAGCTTAGTATAGATGTCTGCATTGTAGAATCTAGCTTGGGCAGGTGAGTTCTGCTCTGCTTACCCTAAAAAGAGAAGTTTAATGTTTTTATCCACAGAACGTGGAAGGCTTGAGCCTTTTCTACATGCAGGGCATCTGTCATCTTTTTCAGATTCCCTAGCTGATGAAATAATCACAGCCATGGTCCAGCTATTTGTCAATCCCCTACGTGATTTCATAGATCACAGATTATCCCGAGTGGGAGAGGACCCACAAGGAACATCGGGTCCAGCTCCTGGCTCTGCACAGGACCACCCAAAACCCAGACCCTATGTCCAAGAGTATTGTCCAAATGTTCTTTGAAATCCAGCAGCTCGGTGCCATGACCACGGCCCTGGGGAGCCTGTTCCAGTGTCTGGCCGTCCTCTCAAAGATAAGGTTATAAATGTCAACAGAACATCAGTTCATTCTTTGATACTCCTTTACCACCTTTAGTGTTTATTCACATTATACAGTAAGTATGAATCTACTTGGTACCACTATGCTCTATTCTGCAATTCTCAGTACAGGAATGAGGAGATAATTGCTGGGAGAAAACTCCTTTAAATGTCCAAAAAAAAAAGATAGCTACAGTATATCAGTGTAAAATGGCACAAAACTAAATACTTCTTCTGTTTACTTCATTGATTCGCATACACTTCTCTACAATCATTCTGATACTGAAAGCATAATAAATCTTAAATATTTAGGCGTGCTGCACTAGTGCTGTGGGCAGTGCAAATATCCGTAGGTGCATTTAAATTTCTCCTAAAGCCCAGCGCCAATCCAGTTGCTGCTGGATACTAAAATTCACGAATAATCTTGGCTTCCGTGTCTTGCTGTTGCAGTTTGACAGTAACAGCTATGTTAGTCACTGAGCAGTCCTTGTGGGTCAGTAAGTATCTGTCTGAGTTCCAGATAAGTGAAACCGCACTCTGACAGTACTGCCCTGGTGGGAGTATTATCTTTCGGGGATCACTAACCCCGGTAAAAGCGAATATATAGTATTCTCCAGAATCACAGAATAGAAATATTGTCAGTATCCGTGGTGGCTTTTGGGAAACAGATTATGCCCTGCCTAAAAAACACCTCTGACATTTGGCACGTTGCCTGGTGCAGACACTAACGCTCTCATTACGTATCAGATTTGAAGAGAAATAACGCACAATGTGTGGTTCTCATAAATGTTAATCACGGTGTCCGTGGTCCCTTCCTTTTGTGAGTGAGCAGTTCCACTTCAGTCTTTGCTTTCACAATTCGCCATTGATGATGGCCCACAACACAGAAAACTCTTTTTTTCAAGAGATCAAGCATTCAGAAGTCTGCTTTCCACCACCTTAATATTTGGCTATCATGTTTTTTTTTCTTCAGTAAGCATTTTTTTCTTTTATTAAGCATTCATAGTAAGTGGTAATCATCCAGTTTCTTAGACTGCACAGTTTTTTTTGTGAAGTCTGTGTTATTAATGGATGACAGTCTTTAAATACATTGTGGGGACTTATTCTGAGACTTCGAACAGGAGATGGGAGGCTGGTCAAATCTAGATGTTGTCTGTCTCTAATTTGGTGGTGCCTTTTACGTTAGGTCCGCAGAAAGTGATACTGTGATCCTTTAAAAAGGCTGCAGAAATTTCCTGAATGCAGTAAGCGAACTAGGCTGAAACGTCAGCGCGATCGGCGCTCTTTTTGGTATAAGAAAATCCGCTTTTGCAGCAAGTAGTTCCACGTTTGTACTTCTCTGAGCACATGCAAACAGGCTGGCTGACATGTTCGTGTGTCAGAGCTGCCACAGCGAGGGCCATTCACTGAACACAACGCAACTTGTCCTGCGATGCGCCCCTTCGGAACGGCCTTCAGCTGCCACGCCTGCTAAATACGGGGCAAGCAGGCAGAAGGCTGCAGTAATATGTTAATTAAAAGCTTGATGGAGAACGAAAAGAAAAAAAAAAAAAAGGAAAGAAGAAACCTTTTTTTTTTTTTTTTTTGCCTCAAGGGAATTGAAGCTGCATGCTGTGGTGCACATGGTGCATGCTTGCCCGCAACCATAAAAATACCCCGTTCCCATGGTGCTTCCTGTATCTAGTCAGAAAAGAGACAAGCGGCGAGGCAGATACATGGGGGGAAGCATTAATTTCCCTTGTTCCTTTATGCACCCCGTCACCGCTACCTTCGGTGGCCAAAGTTGAAGAGTCCTCAGTTGAAAAATTCACTTTAAAAGGTACATTCCTTCCTCTGGGAGGCACAGTCAGGCACAAGTGTTTAATTATGTCTTGATTCCCTCCTCTGAGGCAGACAACTTTTCGGCGTTACAAATGTTAGCTAGCTTTCATGGTCGTGAAATAAAAAGAAATAGAAGCCACACTTGTGGTTTATGGATGCTAATTGCTGCTGCGTTTAGGTGTGCGAAGGGGGGGGCGGTTGAAAGGCTGGAGTGAGACAGGAGAGGATGACAAACCCTCGCCTCGGCGTGCACTGAGGTTCCAGCGGTGCTGCGAGCACACGCACTTATCTGCCTGAAAAGGAAGTGCCGTTTTTTATCAGAATATTACATCTCCCAAGCCCAGATCGAGCCCTGCCGCTCATGGGACTCAAGGGTTATCTCACAACATCAGCGGTGCTCTGCTGCAGAAGTTCACTTAACAGGGGATTTCTGTAAGTGTTAAAACCCGGCAAGGAGGCTGCGCCGCTTAACCGTGTCAGGGCTCCGCCGCCGTGGCTCTGCCTGAACTGAAAGCCGCGGCTCGGCGTTATCGACAAAAGATCCTCTCGACTTCTGTCGCAGCCCCACGGTACTGTACGAGCAGCAGCGGGGATGCTGCCGGCCACGTTCGGTGACATCAGCTCGGTGTCACCGCAGCCTGCAGGTGACTGACGTCGGCTCGCGCTGCCCTGCACCCGGGGCGGAGGGAGGCGAGCTCGGATATTCCGATGGCTGCCAGGTCGTCGGAAAAGTTCAGCTATTTCTTGTTGTTATTAACCCGTTATAGCTAGCAGAAAACAGAATTTGATTTTGAGAGATCTTGGCTAGCCTTTAAGCTCTCAGATGAGACTGTCCAGAAGGAGAATGGACGCACGGCGTTACTCAGTAGGTTGTGGACTCCTTTCCCTAGCTCGTTAAAGTGCATCTTTCTTCATTTCTTCTACAGTGTGCATCTCCATTTCACACCAAATAATTCCTTGAAATTAAAGGAGAGAGAAATACTTAACTCTTTTGGCATTAAACCAAAATCTAGTCCAGGGTAGGTGAGTTGTGGCTCCCCCCCGCCGCCCCCATGTATGTCAGTAAATAAGCGAGGGCAAGGCAAAGGGCCCTAGGAACTCAAATGTCGTTGCAGAAAATAATCTATTTTTAGAAATATGGTCTGGTGGAAAGGAAATTAATTAATTAAGATGACTCATGTTTTGCCCCCAGACGAGGCTGTTCATTTGGCACAAAAAGTGGGAGTTTAATGGGTTTACTAGTATTTGTGCTGCTGGAAAAGTATTGGAAAGCACAAATAAATCCACAAGAGTCAAAACTTGGCTAAAATGCAGCGAGTAGTTCCATGAGAATCGGAATTGATGAAGCTCTCTTTCCAGTGGGTTTTTGTCTTGCTGCTGGCTGACTTTTAGCCAAATTTTGCAGGGTTTGCACCGTGTGCTCAACACCATATTTTACTTCTGGTACCTCAAGCTAGCTTTTCCGTGTTGTCAACACCATCTCCCATCACACCGTGTTTATGGGCTTCAGCTCTTGTTCCTGTTTTGATTTCTGCTGCTGACCTGCAGGAGCTGTTACGAACTTTTTTTCATTCCAAGCTTGGTCCCAGGCGTTCCTGCCGAGCGTGTCCGCACCGCCCGCTTCTGCAGGGCTCTGAGCTGCGCCTGCTCCTGGCCCCTGCGACCAACAGGGCCAATTGCCAAAACTCCGTAATTCTGCGAGACTTTCCCCTCTGCCAAACGGGACTGATTTTGAATCTTCCTGAGGGAACACAGGGATGCACAAGGTTCTAGAGAAGATGAGGCTAAAAGTAAAATTTTAACATTTACCTATAGAAATATTGATTTTGGAGGGAGAATATTTATGGTCTAAAGCTCAAGTCTTAGAATCCAGGCTATTTACTGCTAGATTTTTTTTTTTTTTTGTAGTTGAATCAAACCATTACAGTTGGTTTTGTGACAATCATGTTGTTTGAGGTTTTTGAGCAACATCTGAAACAAGCTCCTGTCTCCAGTTTATAGGTGTAAAAGTTCTGTTGATATTTATCACAGGTTTCCCTGTTTTTTGAATTATTATATGATATTTTCTCTTCATATTTATTTTTTTCTAGTATCAAACATAAGAATGTACCACATTGTAACGAAGACTTCTGGGAGATGAATTCGAAAAGCTAAATAAAAATATGGTTTAAAGATTTGAAGTTCATTTGAAAAAGCAGTTGACCAGAGGTGATCATGCCTGAGTGGTCATATTAGTAACAGGTCCCTTGATATAACTAATGAAGGCGATTATCTGAATTTAACATGTGGCCTTTTTCAGTCTGACTGTTAGGTCCAGATGTTCTCTGATTAACTGTCTAATTGAAGTCTGATTTAACGGTTGTGATTGTATCTGGGTTTCTGGACTTTAGGAATTGTAATTTTAGAAATGTTTTCTGTGGGTGATCTTACCTAACTGTAAGAGAAGAACTCAGTTTCATGTTCCGTGGGTTTTTTTTTTCTTTTTCAGAGAGAGGCTTTAAATACTCTAAGGTTTGGAAGGATAATGTTAACAGGTGTCATAAGTGAGACAAAATTCATCTGAGAGAGACTGTGGAAAACCTGGGCACTTGTAGACCCTGGAACATGGGATGCTGTTCCCTCTGATTCAGTGCTCTGCGCTCCTGGGCAGCACTGTGGGTACAGGCAATTGAGGAAAAACAGCGAGCTACTGACACTTATGTTAATTAAAAAAAAAAAAAAAGGAAATTAAATCCCACGATAGTTTTAGCATAGTTTTCTATCCCCCAGCCATGTTGCCTCAGGTAATAACATTCTACTTCCCCAAATTCTCTTTGTAGTGTCAGTTAAATGCATTATTTTTTCATTTCCTTCCTTAAACCTTGGCCTAGTGCTGTGTGGTGCTGCTGTGCTGTTGTCCTGTTTATCTCCAGCTTTGGTAGTACTCAGTTTGGGATTTTTCCTTTATTGCTATTTCCGTTAGTCTAATTTTAACATACTTCAGGAATCTTTTGAACAAAAGTCCTAAAGAAAAGCTAGATTATTATTGGGCAAAAAGTTGGTAATAGATGGGAAATACCAATTATGAAATTACAGATATTATAGATTTGTATAGGAAGGTAGATTCTTAGGAAAAATACTAGTATATGTTTGAATAAGATGCTTGAAGAAGCAATTATTTAATTCAAGTGTCCTGGCTCACATGAGTTTGGAGATGATGTGCATTGTTTTTTCTTTTCCTTTTTTTTTTTTTTTTTAAGTTTTCTAATTAATTATAGAACTACATAAATTCTATTGTGTTTTGACAATGGAAAGACATTGGTATTAATGAAGTAGAAAATACACATCCAAATGCTTGGGAAATGATGCCTGATTTATTTTTTTTTCCCAATTCTCAGTGCTGCATTTCAATTTGATTTGTTTCTATTTTTGTGCAAGTCACAATAAAAACAAGGAAACTCATTACCGTAGCGCGTGCTCTCCACAAAGGGGAATTATGAAAGTTTCTCTCCTATTTTTAGAAGTGAGATTTCCACCAGGTGCATTCTGCACCGGTTCATTTAGGAATTACCCCCTCGAGTATGCTGTATATCTCAACAAAATAGATGCTTGCTTTTTATTCAAAATGAGAGCTGAACAGCAGCACCAAGAAAATCCTGGAGGAGACGAAGATCAGATCAAAGCTGCTGTGTCTGAGGAATAATTTTTGGTAAGTCAGGGAAGTGAAACCTATGGATTTCCAGTGTGCTGTAGAAGTAGTGGGTGCAGTACCTGGGCTTTTGGAGCCTTGGCCGGTAGTGGCAGGAGAAGGGTGCCCTGGCAGCAGAGCCAGGTCGGGCCCCAAAGCCTTGAGCTCCTTTCTGGTCCCTAGAGCTGATGTCTGCAGTGGTATCAGAAAGGCATGGAGGAAAGATGCTTTGCCTCTGACTGTGTTGCTTCTATTAAAAAAACTAATGGTCTGATGTTCCTATTAAGTTTTATAACTCCCCATTGCTCACAGTCCCCGCATTTTCAGTGTGTATGTAATGTATAGTTTAAGGACGAAAAAATACTTAGGTATAGCATTGATGTTCAGCTTATAATTTTGATTGGATGTACTGCAAACCTCTCTTTATAGTCATTAAGGAATATGTTTTTTTCGATTTCTTGATAACATATCTTCCCCCACGTTGCGTTAATTCCATTGTAGAGGTGTTTTTCGTAAATTTGCAGGATTCTGACTTGACTTTGGAAACTCCACTGACCTTTTCAGTTTCACAGTGTATGGCTGTTGTGCTTCAAGCTGCTTTAGGTAAAGGAATCTCACGTTCTGGGAGGGGACAGACTCTAGTATGTGTACGTTTGGGTTTTGTACTGCTATTTCTGGGGACGATTTGTGGAGATAACAGTGATGAATCATTGGTTAATACCTGTCAAATCCAGGTAGTCACAAGAATCCTTCAGTACATGCGCATATAGACACCCTTCTTGTTCTTCAGCATCTGAATCCTATTAACAGCTGTCAAAACCTGGTAAACTATTTATATGCTTTCACAATTTGTTTAATTGGATAGTTAGGAAATGGCATACAAGAAAAGCTTTTCTTTTTTTCATTTTTTTCTTTAGTCTGGCTGAACATCTGTAGCATTAGGGGCTCATTATCTCTGAATTGGCATAGCAAATCAGCAGCATCATTAAAATGCCACATTAAGATGATTAAGTTTCTTTGTTATCCAGTTGACTTTTTGCATGTGCTGAGGATTTCATGATTATGACCCCACTCCTTGTAAAACACTTGAGCAACATCACCCTTTTGTGCTGTTGTCTTTAATGGCTTCTGGTTTTTATTCTTTGTGCTTTTCATAACACTTCTGGCAAACTTTGCTTAACAACGGTACAAAACTCACATTTTTTTTCTCTGTATTTGATGCCAAAGTCTTGGATTAAATATGGGGGGGGGGGGGGGGGTTGGCGAGGAGGGGGGGATGTCCTTCAGAGACTCCCTCTTAGAACAGCTAAGATAACGCTCTAGCTTGTCTTAATTGTTTGCAGTTACTGACTTTTTTATTCTTGCGTTTTATAGAAGGTATACAAGCACTGCTCATGTGGTGACTCAGTCTGAAGTTGCCACCACAGCTTTATTTTGGATTTTTTCCAGAACCCATTGTTTTTACAGTGTTTCAGGTGAAACAAAAATATTACTCTGGAGTATGTCTTTCATCTTGTAATCATCTCCCCAGGAAATGAAACCATGTGCATCAGCCTTAACGCATCACCCGGGTACTTTGTTGTGTAAAATCTACAACTTCTTTTTTTTTTCTTTTTTTTTTTTCTGCAGTATGTATTACCTTCATGAACTGCCTCAAGAAAAATAGTTACCTGTGTTGGACACCACAACTGATTTTTCCTCTTACAACTTCTTTACTTTCCCAAGCATAGAAGAGATAATATCACTGCTTTTTTCAGCCTGGGGAAGTTTGTTAGGATTGTTAAGGATACTTGTGTTTTTCCTCACTTATTATCCCTTTTCTGCTTGATGTTACAGCTGCCTTCCTCTTGCTTAAGGAGGACCAGCTTGGAAACTCCCTCATTTCATTCAAATATGTTGATACGGTCTTTAAGTGACGGACCCAAACCTTTTCACACCCCCTGCCAGTCTCCTACCTCACACAATTGCCTCTGCCTGCCAGCATGCAGAGCAACAGTCAGGGCTGGAAAAGGAATTTGCTTGCTTCAGACCTCTGCAACCACTTGGCTAATTTTAGGCTGACCCGAACTCACCCATCTTTTCCTTGGGCTGCTTTGCACCGGTTTTCTTCTGCATGGCTGGATGCTCTTAGGATAGAAAAATTCCAACACTTCTAACACTTGCTTGATTTTTTAAAAAACCCTCTTCCTTAGTGGCTTCTGCTGTCTGCTCTCAGTCACCAGAAGGTGAATTTTTCCGTTGAGGTTCTTTAAACGCCTACTTGCAAACTGAACCGCGCTCAAGCTTTGGTGGGATATCGCTGACAGCTGGAGCGGCAGCACTGCTCGCTGGGGGAGGCAGCGGTGGAAAAGCCTTGGTAAGGGCTCAGGTGCATCCTTCCCTGTTACTGTAAGACAACAAATGCATTGCAAGCAGCCAACATGCAATATGGAAAATGCAGAGGCAATTACTTTCCGCAGCGGAACCATAGGATGCCCAGCGTGTGGCAGTCAGCAAGTGCTTGCCATGGGGATCGCAGCGCTCATGCGTCGTGAGCAGGGACGTAACTCGGTACAAGAGTGAAAAGTTGCGAGCTGTGAACTTGTGGTGAGAAACGGTAGAAAACGGTAGAGAAGTCTGCTCAATAGGAGGTTACAGCTAGTCCTCCACTGCTAAGCCATCGCATTTAATGCAGACGAAAGGTGAGACGTTAAATAGAAAGTGGGAATTGAAATTGTGTCTGAAAGCACCACCAAGGTGCAGCTGCAGCGTGCGCTTCCTTTTACCATTCTGCGCAGGATGTAGCAAATTATTTTGGAGCTGTCTCCTTCTGGGGGCGGAGATGGGGGTGAACAACTCATTTTTTTGGAAAAGCGATTCTGTTGAAAGCTGCTTTCAGCAACCAGCAATAGATTTTCCTTGGAGTGACGGAAGTGGATGCTGAAACTAATTCTGAGAGAGTGGGACCCTCCCACCTGAGGCATGAATTTGGCAGCAGAGGAAGCCCCATTTGAGTGGAAGGGGGGCTCAGGACGTGAAACAGGGCAGCAGGTGCAGCGGGACGTGGCATACTGGGAGGTGAAGCCTCCATGGGAGCCTCGGAACAAACGCCCAAACCTGTGTGAGCCCTCCAGGGGCTGGGGCAGTCAGTCCCAACGCAGAACTTCAAAAGACGTCTAGGACAAGGGGATGAAAACACACGATGTGGGGGAAAAAAATCCTCCTGTGGATGTCACCATCTGGGGAGGGCGCTAAAAGGAATCTCCTGGACTTTTCCACCCTTCTGTGGAATCTTGCATGGGATGAAGCAATGATCACCCACCTGTTTCTCGCCCCTCCATCCACTTAGCCCAAAGTCAGATATATTGGCTGAGCTTAGTGCAAGCATCAAGGCTAGAGGAGCGATGTTATCGCCAAAATATAGTTGAAAATTTTGATTTCGTGAAAGTATTGGCTGCCAGATTTTTATTTTTCAGTGCTTGCTTTTATGTTGCCACCTCATTTTCGCTGTCACCCATTGTTTGTTCTCGGCATTTGATGTGGTTTATTACTCAGAACCGGAGCTAATACATATTCAGCAGTCCATGTTCTGTACTTTGGAGAAAGGACAAGTGATTAAATGCCATATTTAACTGTCTAACCCTCAGTCTGAGAGAGGAGCAGGTGCCCATGAGAACAATACTTTCAAACAGGAAACAATATATTTTATCTCTTAATGCTTTTCTTCACTTAGTAGCTTGAGGCATAACTCAAGTTTCAGCCATAACCCAGCTCCTGTCTAGATAGGAAAGTCCACTTTAAGCAGAAAAAAAGGCTGCCCCATCAGTTAGTATGGATTTTAATGGGCGTGCTGGTAATGCTGGAGTTAATAGCAGAAAAGAAATTCAGCAACAGTTAGGAATCATTAGCAGTTTATGTAGTGCGAGCCATTTGCTGATATTTTTTCATGGGAACATTATTGTTAGTAAATTATTAGCTACTTGTCCCATTCTTCTCTTGTCGTGAAGTTGCATTAATGTGAGGTGATGCCTTTGAGAGTTTTCTCTGGACACAGCAGCAGGTTCAGGAACCTGCTCAAGGCCGTGGATGTCGGTCTTCAGGAGTCTTTGTGGTCTTTGCTGTGTGCTTGCAATGTGACTTTGGACAAATCTTGTAACATTTCTGTGATATATTTATTTATCGGTCAATCTTTACTACCTTTACTGGTTTTACTCATACAGCAGTCTTCAGTACAGGTATCAAGATTATCGAATGCTTCTCGAAACATTTGAGATCTTTTGATAAAAATTGCAAGTGAAGATTAGGATTATTGATTAGGATTAATTGATGAGAATCTTTACCATGGGAACACAGGGGGTCTTACTGGATCAGACTTTTTTTTAGGCATGCTTGAAAGTTGCACAGGAAAATACAAGTATCCCTTTTAACATGTCTTTCTGTATTTCCAATTCACAGGAACATCCTGTGGCCCTCATTTCTATAGGCTAATTGTCAGTTGTAGAAATAAGTACTTTATTTAGTATTCTGAGTAGTACCCTGTAATTGCAAGAACAGAAGTTTGTCCTGTATTATATTTTTGTAATGTGCAGAAGGAAATTATCCGTCAAAGGTAATAACAAATAGGTCAATATTTTTAAAGGTTATCTCATTGTGAGTATCACTAAGCGTACGTGACCTATGAAGATTCACGTCTTAACTGCATTTCTTTATCTTTGTGAGTTTCCGTAAAACTGTAAGGAAATTATTGATGTAATTTTATGTAATTTTTGGTGATTTTTTAAAGATACTTCCTGGTATCTGAAATGATCATTTTCTTCACTTTTGTGCTTTGTTTTACCTGCAGATGATGTTAAAGTGAAAGGTGAATACAGTGACAGAGAGGAGAGTGCTTTAAATTCAGAGCCTATGGAAAACCCAGAAGAATCTGAAATACCTTACACCTATCCCAGAGAATATAACGAATATGAAAGCATTAAACTGGAAAGACATTCTGGTTCATATGACAACATCAGGCCAGCTAGTGGAAAAATGAATTGTGATATCTGTGGATTAGCCTGCATTAGCCTCAATGTCTTGATGGTTCATAAGCGTAGCCACACCGGTAAATATCCCTATATTATTCTTGCAAGAGCTAAATACTGACAGGATAACGATCTGTAATGTAGACTACTATTTTTAAAAAAGGTTACCAAAATTGGGATTTCCTTGTTCCTTCCCTGACTCCGCGTGTGATCTCTGGCAAGTTACTCACTTTTCTGTGCCTCACTTCACCCACCTTTCTTCCTATCGGGATTCGGTATTAGTAAAAGCATATTTGTGAGGCATTTTAAGAATTTTGGATGAAAGGCACTATGTTGTTTAATCGTGTCAGCCACAAAACACAAGTTAGATTGGTTTTGTGCTGCCATTTCCAGTCTGTGTGCTGGATTTCTCTTTGTGCTTTACTTTGGCAACAAACCAACGAGCATCTTAGGTTTTGACCTGCAGTAAGATAAGACTTCTTTTTCTAAAAACTGCTAGCTTGTTGGAATCAGCCTCCTCCAGAACACTTATTTCCATGGGAAAGTCTGTACGTTGTTTTCCATAGTCATGCATATATTGCAAGAAGCTCTGACACCAGAGCTGCACGTAACTCCCACTGAAGTCAATGGAAGGGCTGTGTGTGTTTCTGTAGACAAAAAGTGATCAAGTATCTCATTCTTTCCTCTTCCAAAAAGGAAAGGGTATGAGGATAGCGTGATACCCACATAACCATTAAATGTCCTTTTTTGTATGTCATTTTAAGGTGAACGGCCATTCCAGTGTAATCAGTGCGGAGCTTCCTTTACTCAGAAGGGAAACCTCCTCCGCCACATTAAACTACATACAGGGGAAAAACCTTTTAAATGTCATCTTTGCAGTTATGCCTGCCAAAGGAGGGATGCGCTAACAGGTCACTTAAGGACACATTCTGGTAAGTGGCTTCAAAGGCACTTCACGTGTTTCAGATGTGTGTCACTGGGACACGAGGCGTGGAAAGCAGAGCAGGCGGCGAGGTCTGCTCAGCCCGCCTAGCTCTGAAGCATCGCCGAAGGGCAGAGACCCCTCGGCTGTGCTGGTGGAGCCGTCTGGGGAATGGGCTCAGCATCATCAGGTGGGGACAGGGCAGGGGAATCCCGCCGTCACAGCTGTGTGCGGTGGGGAGAGAGCAGCCTCCGAGCAAAATGACTCCCTGCTGTTCTCAAACGAGCGAGGCTAGCTAAGCTGGCGAGCTCAGAACCTGAGGAGCAGTGAGAAAATGTTTTGCTGGGGTTTTCTTCCATTCCCATCCCGAGCCGTTCAAATAATTTGGAGCATAATCAAAGAGAAGGTTACTGCCAGTTAACACCTCGCTGTTGTGTAGTGCCTTTCATCTGAATGTCTTAACGTGCTGAACAAATGCCAGCGATATTTCTCAAGACCGGTAGGGTATTGCATCCATTTTACCGATGGGAGAAATGGAGGCACAGGGCTGAGGTGACTTGAATAACAAGCCAGGTATAAACTGATTAACCTTAATTCCTCCAGTTCTTTAGGAGCCAGGTCGTGGTTGCTCTTTGATTTGTGTATATCCTGTGTCATATCGGGGTATTCTAAATTACAAATATTATTTCTGCACTGCACTTTACAGGAATAAAATAAACCTCACAAAGAATCAAAGTTAAAAATGGGATTACCTGACATGAGGAAATGAGATTCTGATTTGATCATGACCGTCCCCCCCAACACATCATGCTTCAGACACATCGGGGGGTTATTGTGACTGAATTTTTTAAGATCTGGCTTATTAAGCAGCATAAGGAAAATCTCCTTAAGTAAATCACACGAAAGAGCGAACAGTTGCATTACCATTAGGGAGTATGGTCTTTTTGCACAGCACATGATGCAAGGCTGCTTGCATTCGCGATGACGTTGTGCCCAAGTGTGTTAGGGAACGTCTGTTGGTGAAGCAGTAATGAAATAATTCAGGGAGTGCCTCCAGTCTTCTGTGACGCACTGGGAAAGGCTGCGTGGTTATCTTGAGTTTCAAACAGGCTTGTTTCTGCTTAAATGAATTAGGAGCATAATTTGCTGTACAATAAATGCCTTTGGAAATGAAGTAAACCTCACAAATGCGTTTGGCTTAACTTGAAATTCATGAAATCCTTAAAAATGTCTGTGCAGCCGGGACCGAAATCGGGCAGTTAGGACATTGTGGTCCCAGTCATGGCACTCCTGGGCTTCCCAAGGGAAGCTGTGCCAAGGGCACAGGGCTCTGGGCCCCCGAGGACCGTGTCTGACTGTGAGGCCTCTTTTCTGGCACTGAGCTGGGGGGGGCGAGGAGGGCTGTACAAGTCCTCTGGGTGTCTGGCGGGCTTCACCCTCATATAACCCTGATTTTGTCATAATTACATCGCCCATCAACTTAACAGCAATTTAAAGCATTCTCCGTGAGCTGAGTATTGCGTTATCAGTAACCGTACACTGGAATGTCAGGGGGAGTGTGTTTTAGTGGTCCCCTGTGGTTATTTCACAGCGCTCTCTGATTTTTCTAGTGGAGAAGCCGTACAAGTGTGAGTTCTGCGGCAGGAGCTACAAGCAGAGGAGCTCGCTGGAGGAGCACAAGGAGCGGTGCCGTACCTACCTGCAGAACGCTGGCATGTGTGAAGCTGGTGAGTTTATCACGTTACGGTGCCCCCCCCTTTCTTTTTTTTTTTTTTTTTGTACATTACAGTGCTTAAAAAGGGCATCTGGTAAGCTGTTAATTCACAGCCTGAGAATAGTTTTTACTACAATCGTTTTCAGTAACCTGAGGGGCTGTAACATCTTATAAAAGGGTCTGGTTTAATGCATCCCTCAGGCAGCTAGTTAAAGAATGCTTTTATTTTAATCACTTTTTTATTTCACAGTTACTTTGAATAAAACATCTGAAGTACCTTCTACGCAGCATTTCTGTAGGTGACACTCACAGTATGTTAAATTATTCCTACATTAATGCCATTATGTTGCTTATTGTACTGGATGAGTTGACACCTGTAGTTGTTGACAGCAGTTGTACACGTGGCTCTGTTTGATCCTTATTCTAAAGAAAAAGAAGGGCTGTTGGTCAGAATTAGTTAGAATTTGCAGAAGCGTTAGTGGCGTGATCCCAGGGCATGGAAATGGGGTGACGTCCTGCAGGTCGCTGACAGATCGGCCTGCAGAGTAGCGAGGGGTAAAGGACTTCCTTAACTATAGGGCTGTCTTTGAAAAAGGATGAAGGTGAAATGTATCAAACGCTTTTTTTTTTTTTTTTAAATTTCCCTTTTCACAGTTTCAGTGCTACAGTTCTGAAAATATTTTGATGAAAAATAACTGCCGTAATCTTTGAGCCTTATTCACCTGAATATTTCCAATCCGAAAATGAACTTGTGCGATTTTAAGTTTCACAATATACCAGTATGTCAGGAAAGAATTACTTTCCGCAGTCACAGAGGCGAGGAATGGTTTTGAGTTCCCAAAAGATTGTACAGCTGATTCACAGCAGAGTTAAGGCTACAGTTTCAGAATTTAGGTTCCCATTTTTTTACTATCCAGCCTTAAAACAAAACAAAACAAACAAAAACACCCAAACCAACCCCCCCCCCAAAAAACAACCAACCTTTAAAGCATCAAGATTCCTAGTTTGGGTTGTGACTTTCAAACAGAATTTTCTTTTCAGGGAAAACATTAAGCTGAGTTTTCAGAGAAGAAAAATAAAGTGTAAAATTGCATTCGGAGAGATGACAGTGTTAACAAAGACCATTTAATAAGAATAAAAAAATTGTGTTTGGTGATGCGATTATCAAGCAAAAATGATGCTGGCATCATCACAAGCCAGGCCCCAAACCCGGTGTGAATACCCATTGATATGTGATGATAACTTTGTGTGCACAAGAATCTTCACCCTGGGCAGAGTAGGCTGGCGGTCAGGCTGTGACACATGCCCCCCCCCCAAAAACCGCCAAAAAGAAACAATGGTTTAGTAGTGTTTCATGGAGTCTCTTCTTTTCAGCAAGTGACATGTTTTTTTAGAGAATTAGTAAAAGTAAATGGTTGTGTGAGTGTCAGCAAGTTTTGATTTTCATGAGAACCTATACATATTGTAACTGTGGTTTTATGTTACAGTACGTGCTCTCATGATGGCAATCACTTTGAGATGTCCACCATGTGAAAATGGAAAACATGATACCTGCTATAGATTTCTGCTTTTAAATAATTCTCATCGTTTATATTTGTTTCAGAATAGCAACATTTCAGTTATCCAGAATCTGCAATATAGTACTTACTAAAGCAGTACGGTGCGCTTTAAATTGGCCACAGAGGAAATGTAAATTTCCAGTGTGACATGGTATGGCTGTACTCGATGCCTTCAAGACCTTCACTCTAAAAAAATATTGCGGTGTTTTTAGTAGTGTAGTAAGTTTTATGAAAAACAGGAACTCCAGTCTTGCTGAGGTATTTCCATTCAATTTTCTGGTATCAGCAATATATTAGATCACAGAATCAGAGGGAGGGAAGGCTGGAAAGGACCTCGGGAGGTCATTCAGTGCATTTAATTTGTTGCTTTTTTTTTTTTTCCCCTGAAGTGTAGTACTTTGCTCTTGTTTTTAGTGAACATTGTTTTAGGGTTTCTGACTGTTTTCCTACTTCCCTGCATCATTTTGCATTTTGGCCCTCTTTTCTGAAGTCCTTGCAACCTTCTCGCATGGAGCCATCGTTAAGTGCAAGTGTGCTCAGTGCGCCATCATCCATACCATTAATTAAAGCATTAAACAGCATCAGGACTGTAGTTACCCTTCTAGTTGCTTTTTAAATTGAGGTTTGCAAGTTCCAAACCTAGCAGTGTGGAAATATTCGAGAAAGAAAAGTTTTATGTAACAATATTGTTAGAGTGTTGCTCAGTCCCTGATAGCGATCTCTGGTCGCGTTGTTCTCGTTGCACAATAACCCACCTCTGTTCCACTCTCCATTATTTAGTGACCACATAGAGATGCTACAGGAAGCAATGCCTCTAATTTGAGCTCCGCTTTGTACTTTAGGGTTTTGTTAACAATGCCCGCATGTTCTAAAAATTATGCTCACATTTACGGTGTGAGAGAAACCACACTATGGAAACAGTTCAGCTCAGGCTGAGCGGTGGTGCATTCGTGTTCGGGGCTGGAAGAGAAGTGCCTGCACCCTGCACATACACAGCGGGGCGTTAGGGCGAGCAGCGCTGCTGGCTGGGGATTACAACAAAACACAAGCACTCCTCTGTAATGGATAAGTTACATTTACACCCCAAAAAATTCTTATGAAAGTGTTTTTATAAACGTGCAGGCTCCCGAGGCGGGCAGCAGCTCTCGAGCAGCGCCGAGAGCTCAGGGGGTGAGCGGAGGGCGCCGCAGCCGCTGCAGCTGTTGGGAAGCAGGAGATGCTGCCCTGCATCTGGAGCGGGGATTTAATCGGTCTGCAGGATTTCTTTCAGCACCCTTAGCCTTTTTGTTGTTTTCTGGCTGTTCTGTTGAACCATCAGAAGTATTTAGCTCGCAGGGCATCTCAGGATCACAGGCTGAAACGGGCCAAGTGCTTTGGAAGTGTGGATTTGCTTTATGACTATCCAGTTCTTAGTCTAACTTTGAGCAAAGTGCTTGATCGTTTCTGTCAGTCCAGCCTGAAATTTATTTTTAGATACATGTTATAGTTGGATAATTAGTTCTTTAAATTAATGTCACAGTGCGCAGTGGAATCATCCAGTGGGTAAGGTAATTGAGGACGGAAACAGGGCGTGATGATTTCTCTGTTTGAGAAGACTTTGGAGAATTTTGAGAGAGAGAAAATGTTTCCTAAATGCGAAATATTATTCTTGGATTGTTTAGTAAGTGACCCAGGATAAGAGAGGGGTGAGATTATTAAGTCGGCCTTTGAGAAGGGAGAGAACCTATGGAGCTACCTATGCCTCAATGGGAGCAGAGTCTGTTTCCCCCAGGGCTGTATTATGGACACATTGTCAAGGCCTTTTATGGCCCATAAAAAGAGGTTATTTATTTCTTTAGGAAAAAAAATGGCCATTGGCGAGGAGTAGAAAATCTTACGGTGAAAGAAAAACCCTCAGCTTTAAAATAAAATGGCAGGCAGGCGTCAGGCTGGAAGATTGATGCTTACAGATGTCCCAGAACATATTATGTAGGTCAATAGTTACTGTCTCTTCAGCAATCTCGTCTGAGTAAAGACTATTGTTACCTCTGCAGGAAGCTGCTTGTCTGCCCTTTTGACACTAATTTAATGAAGTTCCCTTGATGGTGCATAAATAACGTTGGAAAGACAAGCAGGCACTGATATGCTCCATGTAGCTTCCAGCGTGTTCCCTGGCTGAGGGGGCTCCCAGAAACTTCGCTCTTTGAGTTCTGTCAGAAGAGACAGAACAAGATTCTGAAAATGGGAAATTTATGAGTTGGTGCACTATCAAGGCTTAAAGTCAAAGACTGAGGAAAAAGAGGAACTAGAAAAAAACAAGAAAAACAAATGAAGACCTGGCAAGGACTGGGGGGCTGCTGTTACGGCATGATGAATGGTGCTCTTTTTGTATTTTTCTTTTTTGTTTACAATATAAGGTTTTGAATACATGACGTTATCATTATCTTGCTCAGGGTAGTTGTGGAATTTCTTTAAAAAAAAACACAACCTATTAATTACTTACAATCTTACTGGGTTGAGGATAGTTCAACCCTTGAAGCGCAGTTATCTAAAGATAATCTGAAGTGTTCAGAAGGGATATTCCAGTTTTTGGAACATGAGTCCTGAAATTAAAAATACCGTGACATTATTCTTAAAAGTTTACTCGGGTTTCTGGCCAAAATCCAAAGCGGATGACTATGGTCTGCCTACCTAACTTTCCCTTACAGTTTCAGCTTAATTTGATGTTTTGTCTAGTTCCGTGTACACGGGTAGGTAGTGGCTTGGCGTTTCAGGCTGGGAGCAGTTGCATTTTAGCCTAAAATGAACTTTGAGATTGCCTTCTTTATGCATTTATGTAAGTTGCTAAACACATTAGAGTAATTTGGAATAAAAATCAGACAAGAAAAGCAACATGTTACTGTCTTTAAGGCATTTTGTATGCATGCTGTCTGTGAGTCTGGCCATCATGTGTATAATAGGGTTACAGCCTGGTGAAACAGGCTTAACGTAGTGCTGCGTTGAGCCCTATTATCCCAACCATCCTGAGTCATATTTGTAGTTAGTTCATGTGGCATGGAGTATTTATGAAGCACTTTACATTTGCAAAGTGCTGTACAAACATTAACAAATAGTTCTGCTGAGGTTTGGTGAGTCATGGTTTGTGCTGACTGAAACTCATCTGATATCAGTAACAGTCACAATAAACAAGCAAGGAGTGACTTTAAAATTTACAGGGAAACACTGCACACTAAGCTATGGAAGGATGATATTGCAGTTTTATCACTTGTACTTAGAAAACTGTATTTTAAGTCCAATACTTAATATAACTGCACTTAGCAGGACTGAAGTGACACCAAAGCGTTTGCATTATTTTCCTCTGGCATTATTTGTCTCTTATGCAGATTATACTACGTATATATATGCATATATATATATATATATATATATTTAAGGTATCTGGGTGCACCAGTACCATAACAACAGCCAGGATTCTACCACCATGAGACCGGCCTTTCATATTACCTTGGGAAAATCAATGACCCTTCCTCATCCTCGTTTGCCTCTGTTTAGACATCAAACTCTCAAAGGCATGGGCAGTCTCTTAAAACGTGTCTGGTTGTCACCCCAGCGGTCCCCATTGCTGCACCTCTTAGTGCAGCTTTAATATGAAGTACCACTACCGATACTTGTTCTTGAGGCGAGCGCAGGGCTTGTGGGGGGAAGCCACGGCAGCTATATTCATTATTAGTCTGGCAGTAGCGATATGAGGTGGCAGTCCTCCTCGGCGTGACTGATCCAGCTCAAAACCCGTGCAGCCTCCATGAGGTCGAGAGCAAGCAGTTATTTCTGTGAAATGATGGGCAGTGGCTAACACAGCTAGAGGAGAGCTCTGGAAAACAGTAAGATCCTTAAAACAGTGGCCCAGTCTCAAGGGAGCGCTCCTAGGGCATGTGCACTTTTCCTAAAATTAGAAATTGTGAAGGTTTGAATGGGCTTTAAAATACCTAATGCTTACAAGGGTGCCAAAGAGCAAAGGTTCTCAATTAGCTTTAGCTGTTAGAAAAAAGATCAAGTGATGCTGACATCTAAGGGGGGGGAAAAAAAAAAAGAGTTATAAGTGAATATCAAAAGGTTATATTATTTTATTGGAACACTGAAGTATTTTATACAAGTTTTTAGTGATTAGTTGAGAAGACATCTCTGTATGACTGATACCTAAAGCAGTGCAGCCTGGGGACTGGAGGTCCTGCACTGACGTTTTGGAGCACTAGGACAGGACGCTCTGCAGGTGTCACGGTTCTTACTCAGAATCAAAAAGAAAGGCTAACAGAGGTTCTGCCTCCATCTACATTTTGTAACCAACCCGTCCAGCCTGTTTGTTTTGCACTTCCTTTTGCTAATGAAGGTATTGGTTTTGTATGGTTTGTGATCTCCCTGCATGAGCTCAGGACTGCAAGATCGGTGTCTGTTTCTGTGCTTGCTTCCACTGACCGCAGCTGATGCCCAAGACGCAGAGAGCAAGAACGACAGAAAAAGCAACAAAACAAGTTTACATCAGATCTCCAAACTGTTTCCTTCCAGTTAGTGTGGCAAACTCCGGAGATTAGACCATTCATTTCTTCCTTTTTTTTTTTCTGATTTTTTTTTTCCTTTTCACCTACTTTTTTTTTTTTCTTTTCACATCTCCAAACTAGCAAACGTGGAGGCAAGGCACATCAAGGCAGAGATGGGGAGTGAAAGAGCCCTTGTGCTGGACAGGCTAGCAAGCAACGTGGCAAAGCGAAAAAGCTCAATGCCTCAGAAATTTATTGGTAAGAACAAAAAACCTTTTCATGTGCAACAGTTAAATCTGCAAAAGTTGGTAGCCTATAGTACAATGCCTCTGCTTATTTTAAATGTCCTTTTTAAGCTTGCAATCTAATTCAAGAGAATATGAATAAAGTAACTTTGATTTTCTAATGTTTTAGTTACTTGTAGATTTTTGATTCAAGGAATGTGTTCTATTAGATGCTTGACAATGGGTTTTAATCTGCTACCGTGCTTTGTATCTATTTTGTAGTCAATTTAGAAATATTTCTTATGAGCTTCCGCGTGTTGTTTTCTGTACCTATGCATTTGCTGGGTTCTTTACAGGAGAACAGGAGCGTGTAATGCTGTTGAGAGCTGAACGCCTGTTCTAGTAAGCAGGAGCTGAAGCTACTTGCAGGATGCGTGTGTGGAATAAGGCCTAAAGACAGAAAAGTATTGGATTGCTGTTAGTCATCTGCTGAATTTGAATATGATTTTAAAAAAATATCAGATCCTTTCTTGTGGTAGCTTAAGCTGCAAGATGTTTCCATAGCATTTTCTTTGCATTTAATTGTATATGATCAGAATTTTGCATACTGGGGATCTAGAGTACGAGTTTGGCAGGTTCTGTGTCTCAGTGAGCGCCTGATCCTCGTGGCTGGTCTCATTCCATCAACTCGCCTTTTAACAAAGTAAAATGCAATTCTCGTGTCCCGAGTGGAGACCTGACTTAGTGCTCATGCTTATACAGCTGCTAATAATGTCTGGTTTGTAGCACCCCGTACGGGTGCACGCCGTGCTGGGTGTTCTCCTCGCACCCTAAAATTCCCCCTGCGAGCAGGGCCCTGTGGTTGACGCTGGCGCACGTGAGCGGGGAGGGGGGGCATCGGCCCCAGAGGGGTCTGAGGATGTCTCGGGTGTCCGGGGCTGAGGTCCCAGCCTAGGGAAAGGTGTGCTGCTAAACCCGTGTGTACGTGGAAGCAATTCCTGCAGGTAACTTTGGCGGTAATCCTTGCTGGATTTGGTGGGTAGCGCTGGGGCTTTCTCCATCTGCTAAAACTGGTAACGTTTATTTAGACATCTTTTTTTTTAAAAAGGTTTTAAATTAAAAGGTCACCTTTTAATAGAGGAGTAAGCAACACAGCTACTCCAGCTGAGTGCCTTCGGGTACCTAATACTGAAACTGTCGACTGTGTAACTTGGACCTTGCATGTATGTTGTGATTCAAAAAGTAATACTAATACAAGTGTTTTTGAAAATCTTCAGCTTCCTTTTTTTTTTTTGGTACTGAGTTAGCTTCACGCTGTCGTGTTTTACAATGGCTATCAGTTTGATCTTTGCGTGTTCTATTGAACACCTCTGCTGCAGGACACAACCACTCAGCCTGCGCTCAGAGTCGAGCATAAGTACGGAGTCTGATTTGTTTTACCATACCCGTATGGAACAGATCCTTTTTTGATTCGGGATTGTCCTCAGCAACGCAGTCTGCAGATAACAGATTTCGGGAACTCACTGTTTTTCTACAACCCCTGTGATTGGCATGTTCTTGTTAGGTAATGTGTGAAAAAGTGACTCACCCGGTCCCTTTTATCCCTGGGAAGGGTGTTTGCAAGAGCAGCCTGTCCGACCTTGATTTGACTTCGGTGACTTTCTGAACTGCATGTGTAGGAGTGCGAATCTGCCAGGACAGCTTTGTGATTTCTTGGGAAATGGCGTTCTCGGAACGGGTGCTGATTTTTCATTTTGTCAGGAAGAAGGGATAGAGATGTATACTAACAAGGCGTCTTTGTTTGGCTCATTTCTGTGAATGAAGGCTATTGAGTGGGTAAAAAACCAACTTTATTATTATTTGAGGTCTCTGCAGAGATTCATACAAGCAGGAGGAGCCCTGTCCACTCTGTTTATTCATTCATTTTTATTTTTTCATCTCTGGTAGCTACCTTGTGCACAAGGACACAGATCAACAGACCATACACTTGATTCTTAAGCCCTGCACCAGGCCCTTCTTCAAAGGCTTCTGCAAAGATTTTGTCCTCAGCCTTTCCATGAGTTATTAGGGAACAAGGATTCGAACGGAAGTTTTTCATTTTGCATTTCTTGTTTTGCTGTGGTTTTCTGTTTTGCATGTATGTGGACAAAATGTACAAAGCCTGGCTTTTTGCACTTCCTGGTTTGATTAATGAACAGATACTAAAAAAAAAAAAAAATAGAAAAAGAAAAGAAAAAGAAAAGTCCAGCAGAATAGATATCTATGCTGTATCAAACACTTATGGGGCTGTATCTGAAGCTGATCCAAGTCAAAGTAACTGGTGCAGTCAGTGCATCTCTGCTGGTTTTCACCAGCTGAGCATCCGGCCTGTGGACTTCTATTTTGCCCTTTTTAGAAACAAGTTTTCCCTGAGACCAGTAGTAAAAATAAATTTCTCATAGTGCTAAAAGTGCTGTTCTGACACGTTAGCAAACACCAGTATCCCCCAGTGTGCAAAGTCTAATGAGAAATTGTCTGCTTTGGTTAGCACAGCGACAGGAAACAGGTTCACTCCCTGTTTCCAGCGTCCACACCTCATCAGACTGCAAAAATAAAAATTGATGTACATTTTAGAGCAAGTGAAGCATCACTGAGCAGCACATGAGAACGTGTCATACGCTATGGCTCATGTGTGAATTTTGAAGGGGAAAGCTTTTGCATTGCACTGAGACAAGAAAAAAAAAAGAGGAAAGATGTTCAGCTAACTGGTGGCTGGTTTCTAAGTGAATAATAGAGAACCCTGTACATTTAATTTTTAATTTAGTATTTTGCAGTAATTTTGTGGCACTTCCTTTGGTACAGTTAGCAACTTAACTCAGAATAATTATTAAATTGTCCTGCCAGCTACAAGAATAAAACATCAACAGCTGTAGGCAGTCTGTCTTGCTCATCCCCCAGTCACCACGTGCTCCTTTCCCTTTTTCTGAATCTTTGATCCCAACTTTCTCCGGCCTGAATGCTGTTGTTTCTGACCGCAGCACTGATCCTGCTTTTTGTCCTGTTCCCTGGCAGGTTTGCTCTGTTTAACGGAGGGGAGGTGGTGGTGGTGAATCAAGAGGGGTCCCCCCATCTTCAGGCTTGCAGGTCCCTGCCGTACTTCGGATTATTCTGGATAAATGCTTGGCGCTTTCTGTGGCACTTTCATGCAGATCCGTTCTGAGTGTTGGCATCTTATTGAGGCACCGAAGCGTGTTTGCCGTGGGGTGCCTGCTGAGACAGGGAGCCCCCTTCTCACGTGCCACGTAGAGGCCTTCAGAAAGGGCACAGCAACGTGACGTTACTGTCTGCCAAAAGAGCATTTGGGTGTTTGTGCTCCGTTCGATATAACTGGGAATTTATACAGCCCGAATAGGCTACGGGGGGGATTTTAAAACGCTACCAGGATAGTGGAATAACAAGAGTGTAAGAGCCTCAGGGCTCAAACCTTGCGTTTTTTTCTATCTTAAGTCAGTGACTCCTAGCCCCAGATTTAGAGGGAGTCCTGTGTATTTTTGCTTTTGTTACTTTTTTTTTTTTTTTTTAATTTCAAATTTGTTCACAGTTCTCACTTGCTTGGAGCTGGTTGTATGAGTCACACCGATGTGCTATATCATTTTGTTTCCTTCTGTGTAAAGATGGATCACAAGTTTTGTTGAGGGTTGGAAGCAGTTACACTCTTGTGGTTCACTAACCTTTTTGAGTGTTTTATACGAGAAACGTGAGCTCCTGGTTTTCTGCCTCTGCAGTGAAACCTGAAGAGTTTCATATACATTGAGTCATGGTGTTGACAGGTGACTGATAAACATCTGCACTACTCCAGTTACCGTAACTAAAAGATTTAGTGGATCTGATGGTTGCAAGTCACTTGCACATGAAACATTTGGTCTGGTCCTTTTTCTTAAAAGCTACGAACAATTTTGTTTTATGTAACCACAGAATTCAGTTACTTATTTCTAGCTATTCATGAAAAAGTGACTTTAGCTCTTCTGGGGTGCAGTTTTATTTCCTCCTTGCACCTGGCACAGAGAAAGCTAGTGCCAGTGTGCTGCCCACACCACCCTCCCATGCCTCACCCCTTTTTTGGGAAGACATGGGCAGAAATTCAGACATGCTCTTAGCTCTCCTCCCACTCTGTCTAATCGAGAGCTTGCAAAGCCCCAGCACACCCAGAGAGGATTTTGTTGTGCTCCTCCTTTGCTAGCCCTATATAAGTGACCCTAAATGTGCAGTTCTATACACACACGCAGAGCTGCCCTTGTTAGACCGTCTGATGAAGACCTGTACAGAGTTCAAAGAAAGCTGGTGCAGAGGAAGCTGTAATTGTCATGAGATAGTAGGGGAATTGATTGCAGGGTACAAGGACACGTAAAAGACACTATCGGGTGGGGATAAAGTAATGAAAACTGCATCAAATCTCAGCCGGCGTTTGTCTTCACCGTTTCTGTCGGAGAGGAGTGTGCTTCTCAGGGGACAAGCCAGGAACGAGAGGTTGCAGTCTTGGTACCAAAAATGGAGTATTTTGGTTCATTATCAATTAGCTCTTTTGCGAGTATTTTCATTAATGATTACTTACCTTTCTTCTAGAAAAAGACAAGAGTAGTTAACCTCTGGAAACTTTTCTTGATGCTATTCTTTCCCTTAAATCCCAGAATAATTTTAACAATTTGCTGATGATTTGTTCAGTAACCATCTTCACCACCTCCACTACTAGATTTGTGCTTCCAAGCCTGGTCTTTAAAAAAAAAAAAAAAAGAAAAACAAAAACCTGCTTTTGTATATGAATGCCTCTTTTCCACAGACAATATTTCATTCCTCTTTGCTGTCCAGAGACTCCTGCCATTCGGAAGAGCATCACAGAGCTTAAGTGCTTCTCTAACCTCCCTGGTAACTTACCGCATCTCCTCTCTTGCAGGTGAGAAGCGACATAGTTTTGATGTCAATTACAATTCAAGTTTCATGTATGACAAGGAAAGCGACATAATGCAGGGACGCATGATGGACCAGGCTATAAACAACGCCATCACCTACCTCGGGGCCGAAGCCCTGCGCCCTCTCGTGCAGACGCCGCCGGCCCCCACTTCTGAGATGGTCCCCGTCATAAGCAGCCTGTATCCCATACCGCTGACCCGCGCCGACGTGCCCAACGGCACCCCGCAGGACGCCGACAAGAGCCATGCCCACCTCAGGGACAAAAGCCTGTCTTCCGACAGAGGCCTTTCCCCGAACAACAGCGGCCAAGACTCCACAGACACTGACAGCAACCACGAGGAGCGGCAGAACCCCACCTTCCATCAAAGCCAGCTCCCTGCCCAGGCCCGCAACGGCCTCCAGTCCCTGAAGGATTTCCCCAGGCCCTACGACATAATCAAGCCCCCTGCCATATGCCCGCGTGACGTCTTTAAGGTCATCAACAAGGAAGGGGAAGCCATCGGGGTCTACCGGTGTGACCACTGCCGCGTCCTCTTTCTGGACTATGTGATGTTCACCATCCACATGGGCTGCCACGGATTCCGCGACCCCTTCGAGTGCAACGTCTGCGGGTACAGGAGCCACGACCGATACGAATTTTCCTCGCATATAGCACGAGGGGAGCACAGGGTAGTACTCAAATAAAAGGACTGATTTTCCAGGGTCAAAGGTTTTCTTTCAGATCTCAGGGGAGGCTCATTTGATTGGTTTTTAATTAGCATAAAGAAGCATCTTGAATATTTTTCTATGCCAGTTTTTAAATGAGTGTCAGAGCGAGGTGACACCTTTATTTTTCTTATTTTTTTTATTTTTTACAAATTACTCAGTGTTCTGTAGCATCTGTGTGTAGCTGCTGTGGTGAGTGGTACTGTATAAATACCAGGAGCAGAGACCAATTTTTATATGAACTTTATTTTTGTGAAAATTAAGAGCAGTTTAAGGTGTTTTTATTTTGTAATGTGCGTTTGTTTTTATATTGTATGCTTTTAACAGGGCGAAAGGTTTTTATTCCCTACTGCCAGTTTCTCTGCTTGTTCAGATGTATAGGTAGAAGCATATAGGAGCAGCTTTTTCTTGCTGTTGCAATCCCAATGGTCTTCAAATAACTAATCCCTGTAACCTGGAAAACATGCATCTGGGAGGGGTTGTTAATTCATTTTTGAAGGTTTTTCCCCAAAAATCTTAAGAGCACACGGTCCCATCACACTTGCATTTTTCTGTTCACTTTCTTTGAAGTCACTCCCCACATGCATCTTACTCACTGATAGCAAAATAAGAAACAAGACCTATTTGGGGCTGGGTTTTTTTTAACAATACGCGCTTTTTGGGATACCCAGTGAGATCATCGGCTGGCTCCTCCGCACGGTCTGGGGGAAATCCCGATTTTCACTGATGGAAAGTCCTCCCGTCCGATGGGTGCCAAGAACCAGGATGAAACCCTGCTGTGGCTTCTGCCCCTGCCTTGCTCCTGCCTGGCCCTGCTGGCCAAAGTCGTGGCCGTGCTGCCGGCCGTGGCCAGCCCTGGCTGCTGGAAGGCACCGGGCTCGGGGCCGGAGTCACCCGGCCCCGGCAGCAGCTACCGTGAGAATCTGCATACACGAACGTGTGGGAGCTGACAGCTCAATCGCATTGTCTGGTTTTACGTGGGGATATCCCTCGGCGCGAAATGTGCTGTTTTGCAAAATGAGTATTTACAATTACTTTGAAGCTGGTTTTTAAAATAGTTCTTTTAATCTAATCATTGCTCTGCAGCTGTATTATTAGTCACTGTGCTGGAGATATGAGTTTGATAACAGTTTTGCTGAGTGCATGTTTATTCCTTGCAAAGTATTTTTGTATAATGTAGGGTTAGGTGTGTTCTGATGGACTCTTTGCAGCCATTGTATGTTTTGATACCAACGTTGCTTTTGTATTTTTCTGATGTTGCTGTGCCAGCCGGTATCCACGGCGATCCATCCCTTTCCACGTGGGAAGGCTGGGGCACAGAGACCTGGGTGTGAAGGGTCAAGAAATGCTGAATTTCCTTCCTGCCTTTGACCTAGGCTCGCTCATTTACCTTAGCTCAAGGACTTCCCCTAATTTTTCAGGTACAAAAATGGAAATTACGTTCATTTTTCCCAGTAAGGCTGTGTCTGAAGAAGGATAAACTAGTTTGCTTGTGGAGTGCATGGGTATCTAAATTACTGTGGGAGTGCTACACCCTGCTCATCTTTGGGGGTGAGGAAGGAGAGTGATTTTGCTACCCTGTTTGATGCTATGTGCGTGGCTATAAAATAGGTTTAGGATCATTTCCAATAACCAGATTCCCATCAGAAGGCACGGACCAGTGAGCGCTGGACGTTGGTTCTTCCCCCAGCGAACACCCCTTGTCACGGCACGACAATCCTGGAGACCGAGCGAGGCTGCAGTTTCACAAAGGGCTTACCCCGATCACCCGAGGACGGCGTTTGGGCAGCGGCTGGGGCTTGGGAAGGCTTAGGCCAGTGTCCAGCTTCAGCGTGAATTGTTCCGTAACTCCATCCCTCGTGCTGCCATTTCATGGGGGAGGCGACTGCTGCACGTACGCCGCGGCTGGTGAAAACGCTCCTCACGGTTCAGCAGAAATGAATAATGTCACACATAGCAAAACGTAATTCGTCGTTTGCACAGGAAGCTCCCCAGATTGCTGAATGTATGTCATGCAGCACCACCGGTTTCTGTCTCACGTCGCTACCGAATCCTTGAAAACACTCTTCAGATTACTCCCGCTCTTCACTTACCGCTAGGCAGAGCTTCTGCCACCTCCCCCTGCTTCCCCGACAAGGTGAGCAATCGACCACGGAGCCTCCGGGAAGCTCGGCATGAGCGATGCTGCCAGGTTGTTTGAAGGGAAGGACGGAGCTTGTGGCAGCAGCAGGCCCAGCAGGCGCCGCTTTCCCACCACTACCCGGGCAGCGCGGTGTGTTAGAGAGAGGGAACTTGTTTGGGTTCAGCCTGTGCTCTCTGGAGTTAACGAGCGGTAACCTCGTTACAGCTTTGCTGTTGAACAATGGCATATTGTGGAATTTCAACCCAGTTGAAAATCTATTAAAAAAATAAGTATTTGTATGCATTTATCTGCTGTGTGTTGCTCGCTAAGCGCTTCCCAAGCGTGTCCCTGCGGCTCCCCGCAGCGGGGCCGAAGCCCACCCTGTGCCTGGGCAGCGGGGCCAGGCACCGGCAGCGGGGAGCCCCCTTCCACAGCCCGGCACCGCTCAGTCTCTGAGCGCAGAGGAAGGGCTTTGCAAATCACCTGACATGTGAGAACAGGAAAAAAAACACTTCGTTGTGTTGTGAGCTTGATTAATTCCCCTCCTCGTTTGGTTATTTCAGTGTGAAACCAAGTTCTGTGTGGACCAGTCTCTCGCAGCGTGCTCCAGCAGCTGTTTCTTCTGTCTCACTTAGTTTCTTAATTTGCTGACAGCTTATTCCTAACCACCAGGCAGCAGGGAGGAGGCTCAGGAAACTGGATTTTAGCAGTAAGAACTGAGTCTTTGGTGCTTAAAACCTTAGGGAAATGTTTTGAACTTCGATAAATTCTCTCATGTACCTGATAGTGAAAGGGGCCTGAGCTGCTGCCCTGTGCTTCAGTGCTCTCCCCTGGCCAAAGCTCATTCCTTACAGCCGTGGAAGCAGAGGTAATAACAGTGCTCAGATCTAGAACATAAATGCCAAATTTTGTTAAATTAACAGGAGCGGTCCAGAGGAGCAGTTCCAGGGTGCCGGGGGGGCTCTGTCGCCCTGTGGATCTGCGAATCAAAGAGCTGCATGAAACCTGCACCCAGCGCGTGGCTGTGGTGCCTCTGCGTGGGGCTGCCAGGCTGACCGCGGCCGGCTGCGGTTAGCAGAGCGCCAGCTGGCTTTGCAGCGGGGCGCCGAAACGCTCCGAGGTGCAGAGATAACGCGGTCTGCTCCTCCAGGCACTGAGAAGGGGCATCGTCGCTCTGCTGGTTAGTGGGGACCGACGCGGGCTGAGGGAAGCTGCCCTTCCCCGACACAGGGCGTGCGCTCCTCGTGTCCCCAGACCAGCGCAGGACAAGTATCCGGGGAGCGTGGGGGGGACAATTCCAGTTTGCCCAGGTAGAGGGGGGTCCCTTCCCGCAGGATTCCCCAGGAGCTGGCGTGAGCGTGCCTGTGGGCAGCAGGATCAGCCCTTGGGACGCACTCCTCGCCGCATGGAGGAAGCGGCGCCCTGCTCGCCCTGCCGCTGCTGAGCACAGCAATAGTGAAACCGGGCTCCGGCAGCAGCGCAAGGAGCACTGCAGCTCGCGTCAGGGCTGGGGGCTGAGCTGCAGCCGTGGAAAATACTCGGGGCTGGGTTTGTGCCTGGGATCCCGAGCGTCTGCAGGTGATGCCCGGCGTGCCCAAAGGTGCTGCAGGCACGCAGGTCTCCTCCCGGTGGTGTGGGGAAAGGGCACGCGCCCCTTGGGTCCATCCTGCCTGGCTGCTTCCTCTGGAAATCGACGGTTTACCCTGTAAAACGCAGGGGGATGCCCCCGCAAAGCATGGAGAGAAGGCGGTGCTCAGACCTGCCCTGGGACGTGCGGCTGCTCCAGCTGCCGGTGGGCTCGGGCTTTCTGGGGGGCACCAGGACAGACAGAAACACGCCAGGGGCTCCCGCCAGCCTCCTGCAGCCCTTCCTTAGCCCCTGCCCTAGCAGGTTGGTGGTGTTCGCACTTAGCTCGTGCTCTCCTGACACCTACCACAAGCTGGGCACACTTGAAACAAAGGGAAAGGAAAAAAAAGGCAGTCGGAGGATCCATCCTGCCTTTCTTCAACCTTCACTTCCTCCCTAGCCTCGGTGAGACGCAAGCAGCTGGAGGTGTTTGCCCCTCGCTGTCGCGCAGGCAGGCTGCTCGCTGAAGGATGGGGTGAAACCTTTCCAGCACCGACAGCCCCGTGCCAGCCAAGGGGCTCAGAAGCAGGGACCTGTGGCCTTGAATCCCACAGCCTGGTGCATCCCTGGCCTGGCTTTTCCCTGAATACGGGCTGTTTTGACACTAAAAAAAAAACCTCAGTGCCCAGACCCAAACCCCCTCTAAAGCACCAGTCTTATACAAGAGTTCAGTTGGTGTTATGACAGAGAGATCCTTATCGTCTGATACGCTGTAATTATGATAGGGCAGAGAGGAACTTGTTTGCCCCGTCGTGTCGAAACACGCTGCATAACGCATGAAAAATCCCGTCAAACCCTGCCCGGCGCTGAGCCGCATCCCGAGCATCCCGGCCGCGCTCCGGCTCCCCCCGGGGAGCTCCAGGAGGCGAAGGAGAATGGTGCCACAGCCACCACCACCTCCTTTCTGTCCCGATTCTGGGTCAAGCTGCTCCACACCGTCCCGTCTGGCACCTCCTCAGGCTTCGAGGTGTCCCCCAGAAGCTGCGGGGTGCTCGGGGGGGGGGCCACCTCTGCGCCTCCCCCTGGGGCGGACGGGGAGGGGGCACCTCTGGGTGCTCCCTGCAGCCGGCCACGTGCCCGGCACCGGCACCCCTGAGGGGCCTGGGGCAGTGGCTGCGACCAGTGCGGCGGGGGCAGCGGGTTCACGTCACGCCTGATGCCCCCCCCCCTCGCCACCCCGGGAGGGAAGCGGTGCCCCCCGGGAGCCGCGTGCCGCGCCGCCGCGCCGTCCCCTCGGCGGGGTTATATCTGGCGCCGCATTTGCATCGCAGCGAGCCGGCGCACCTGGGCGGCCAGCGAAATCCTCGGGGGAGCGAGAGTGCGGGGGGCAGCTGGCAGTCGTCACACGCGGGGAAAGGAAAGTCCCGGCAGACGATTGTTTATAGCCGAGCCTGCTTCCCTCTCCGGGGCAGAGCCCCCACCCTGCGCCCGCGGTGGCTGGGGTGGGATGGCGACGATGCTCCGCGGCCGGGCCATGGCTCCTCGGCCGCTGTTGGTGCCCCCAGCCAGCCCACACCAGCTCCAGATTTGGCCTCCTGCTGCTCTGCTGCCCCTTCCCACAGCAGCTGGAAGTGAGGCTGGGGATGAACTGGGGCGGGGGGCAAGGCCTGTGGACACCCCCGGCTCTGCTGCGAGGGGCGTTGGGGCTGATCCTGCACCCCGTCCTTGGGAGCTGCCCCACTGCTGCTTCCTTGGGGCTGGGGGCATCCCGTGGGGCCTGGCCCCCCTCTGCCCCGTTCCCCGTGGCTCTGTGCTGCTGAGCTGCAGCCGGGGGCCCCCCCTCGCTGTTCCCTGGGGCCAAGTGCAGCCCCCCCCGTCCCTGCCCCCCGGAGCGGAGAAAGTTAGTCAAATCTGCAGAAACCGCAGCAGGGGGAGGCTGCGTCTCCGTCGCCGGCTTTGATGTCACCCCTGCACGTCCCGCAGGTGCTGCGCCGTTGCCATAACCACGGGGGGGCCGTTGTCCCCACGGCCGCTTTGTCATTAACTTGTGCAAGATGTGTGTGTGTGGGGGGGGAGAAATCATGCAAAAAAAAAAAAAAATCAACCACATTTCCCCCTCCATCCTGTCCCCAGAGTGCCCGGAACCATCCGGACTCGGGGGGAAGGGGGCCACGTGCGTGGCATGGGCCAGGACCCGGTGCCCGGTGCTCGGTGCCTGGTGCTGAGGCTGCCGCCGGCCCCACGGGGCTGGTGGTGGTTGGGGGCTTTGGGGAGGGGGCTGCCCCGCGTGCCCCCCCCCCCCCGCCTGCGCCCCGCGTGCATCCCTGCACCATCCTGCACCCTCTGGGAAGCGCGGCGGGAGCCAGGAAGGCTTCTGAGAAGCGCGCGGCGCTGAACCATGCCGGGGCCTCCCTGCGGTTTCCCCCTGCGCTCACCTCCCGGGCGCAGTCACGCCAGGCGCCCACACGCCAGCGCCCCGCGCCCAGCCGGGGGGGGGGGGCGGCACCGGTTGCTTCCCCCCCCCCGCTACATCCCCCCCTTCCCCGCTGTCCCAGCACCCACCCCGCCGTGCACGCTGCACCCACCCTGCGCCCGCAGCAGCTCTGCACCAGCCCCTGCGCCGTGCACCCACCCTGCACCCTGCGGACGCGCCGTGCACCCCGTGCACCCCGTGCACCCAGCTCCCGTCCCTGCAGCAGCTCCTGCACCCTCTGCACCCAGCAGTGAGGTGCCCTGCAACCCCCCCCCCGCCATGTCCCAGTGCTGTGGGGCTTGGCACAGGATGGCACCTGGGGGGGGGGGCGGGGAAGCTCCCCCATCGTGTGGGACCCCCCCACCCCACCGTGGTGCAATGCCAACCCTGCAGCAGAGGCTGGGGGGGGGGAAGCCGCAGCCTTCACTGATGGCTGAAGGAGGCTGGTGGGGTGGGGGGGTCGTGGCATTGCGTGCCCAGGGGTGTAGGGGCTGGGCAGGGGGGGGGCAGCCAGGTGCCCCCGGGGAGGGGGGTGGCGAGGTGAGGAGCGGGGGGGGGGGCCAGCTGCCAGCCCTTCCCAGCCCCGTCACGGCCGCTGCACTCTCGGAGGAAGCCGCTGCGCTTTTTCACCCGGCGCTGGTTAAAAATACCACTCCCGATTTTAATACGGCCGCCGTGGGTGCTATTTCGGGCCGGGAGCAGGAAGTGAAACCGCGCGGGTCCTGGCCCCGCTTGCCCCTCGCCACCGAGCAGACCCCCCCCCCCCCCCCCGACACCTCCCGGACCACCCGTCGGGGGCCGCGGGCGCTACTTGAAGCCCAGCAGCCGGGCGCCCGCCTGCACCTTCTGGGCCTTCCAGCGCAGCAGGCGGATGGCGCGGAGGCCGAGCCGCAGCATCGCGTCGTACTTGAAGACCAGCTTGTAGAAGGCGTCGGTCATCAGGGCACCGCTGGGGTCGGCGTGCTTCAGCGCGGCCATCGGCGTGTACGCCGTGTTGGTCTGGTGCCGGAAGGGCGGCCGGGCCGCCTCGATCACCCGCAGCGTGTGCTGTGCACGGGGACGTTACTGTCCCCTGCCTGACCCCGTCACCTCCTTGTCCCCATGCCTGTTTCCGTCCCCAATCCCAGCCCCTCCTCAGCCCCAGGCCATCATCTCCATCTCCATCCTCACCCCCACTCCCATCCCATTCCCATCCCCATCATCTCCATCCCCATCCCCACCCTCATCCCCATCTCCATCCCATCCCCATCCCATCCCCATCTCTATCCCATCCCCATCCCCATCCCATCCCCATCCCCATCCCCACCATCTCCATCCCCATCCCATCCCCATCCCCATCCCATCCCCATCTCTATCCCATCTCCATCCCCATCCCATCCCCATCCCCATCCCCACCATCTCCATCCCCATCCTATCCCCATTCCCATCCCGTCCCCGTCTCCATCCCCAGCAGGGCTCAGCCCCAGCAGGTCAGAGCTTGGGGACCTCAGGGTCGGGAAGGAGCCAGCCCGGGCGGTCCAGCTGTGATCGCTGCTCCTCATTAGCACTAATTGAGCTCTCATGGCCAGCCCAGCCCACCCAGGCAGGTGCACCCATCACCTCCGCGATGTCCTCCGGGCTCTGCCCCAGGCTGGCGAAGACGTCCTTGGAGTTCCTCAGGTAGAGGTTGGTGAAGATCTCGGCGGTCTCGGGGTCAGTCTGCGAGTAGTCTGCGCGCTCGGCCTCCTCGTACACCTTGGCCTCGAACTCCGTCGTCACCGGCCCCGGCTCCACCAGGCTGATGCTGCCAGAGGAGGGGGCGCTGGGGACGCTGGTGGCTGAGCCCCCCCCCCCCCCAGCCCCACCGCACCCCCGGGCACTCACGCCACGTTGAAGCGCAGCGCCTGCACCACCAGGCTCTCGCAGAAGCCCTCCACGGCGAACTTGGAGGCCGCGTAGACGTCGTTGAAGACGATGCCTGGGTGAGGAGGGGGCCGGTGGGGCTGTGCTGGGGGGGCAGGACCCGCCGGGCACCCCGTCCCCCCGTACCCTGCAGGCCCATGACGCTGCTGATGACCACGATGTGGCCGCTGCGGCGCCGCTTCATGTCGGGCAGCACCTCCTTCACCAGGCGGACGAGGCCGAAGAAGTTGGTGTCCATGAGGCCCTGCATGGCGGCCAGGCTCTGGCACTCCAGGGGCCCGATCATCCCCACGCCGGCGTTGCTGACTGCAGGCAGCAGGGGCATCAGGACCGGGCAGGGCTCCCCAGTGCTCGGGGGGGTGCCCAGCATGGTGTCCCCTTGGCACAGGGTGTCCCCTTGGCACAGGGTGTCCTTGGCAAAAAAGGACCCTGGTGCGGGGTGTCCCTAGCGTGGAGGGTCCCCAGCGCATGGGGTACCCCTGACCCAGAGGTCCCTGCTGCGTGTGGTGGCCCTGGTGCTGAGGGTCCCCAGCACTGGGTGGATGGAGGGTCCCCGGGGCATGGAGGGTCCCCGACACATGGGGTAACCACCACGCGGGGTGCTCCTGGTGCATGGGGTGGCCCCAGCACCGAGGGTCCCTGGTGCATGGCACGTCCCCAGGACCACGGTCCCCGCTGCAGGGTGCCGGTGGGACACGCGGGGGGGGCCCCGGGCTCACCCAGGACATCGACGTGGCGCCCGGGGATGCTGTCGAGGCAGGCGCGGATGGAGCCCTCGTCGCACACGTCCAGCTGCTTGATCTCCAGTGTCCGGCCCAGCGCCGGCCCCGCCGCCGCCACCAGAGCCCCGCTCCGAGACACGTTCCTCACCGTGGCGATGACTGGGGGCACAGGGGGCTCAGCCCCAGCACGGGACCCCCCCTACCCCGGTGCAGGGACGCCACCCCTGCTCACCTCGGAAGCGGCGCTGCTTGTCCCGCGCCAGCCGCACGGCCAGCGCCAGCCCGATGCCGGAGGAGCAGCCGGTGATCAGCACCGTCCTGGGAGCCATGGCGGGGCCCTGGCCTCGCTCCCCGGCCCCGGGGCTTTAATAGCAGCTGGCCCGGCCCCGGCCCCCCCAAATCCTGGCCTTTAATCCCCCACTGTCCGCTATTAATCCCCCCCCCCCCAACCCAGGGATTTGCTGGGGCCGCGTGGCTGAGCCGCACGTGGTGCCCGGGGCGCACAGAGGGGTCTTTGTGCGGGGACGTGGGGCACTGCGGGGACACAGCGGGTGCGGGGACGCTGCCAGCCACGCGCTGACCATGGAGGGGGCGGCAGGGACAGACCCCCCCCCCCCCCCAAAAAAAAAAAACCACCCCCCGGATGTGCACGGCTTCTGATTTTTTTGACTTTGGAGAGGGAGAAACGGGAGCTCTGAAAAAATAACCTTTATTCTCACTTGTATAAAACACATCACAGTTCAACTGGCCTTGTGGGGATGTGGGGGAGATGGCGGGACCCCCCACCCCCCACCCCCAAACCCTGCTCCTGAGGGGGGGGGGGGGGCTGCAGACCCCTGAGCCCGCTGAGCCTCGGGGCGAGGGGTCTGCAGCCAGGGGTCCCGTGGGGACGGAGGGGCCCGGCACCGGGAGTGGGGAGAAAGTGCATGAGTGTGGGGGCACCGGGGTGCAGGGGGTGCTGGAGGAGCCCCCTCACCCCCCGCGCTCGCTGCTCCGAGCTGTGCCCTCGTGTGCCGGCTGTGCTGTGCCGGCTACGCCGAGCCACCAGCAGCGCCCGGCCGTGCTGAGCCGTGCCGGCAGTGCCACGGGGTGCTGAGCCACGTCGTGCCAGCAGCACCGTGCCGAGCCGAGGCGTGCCATGCCGTGCCGTGCCGTGCCGAGCCGAGCCGAGGCGTGCCGGCGGTGCCGGGCTCAGAGCGCCACGCAGGTGCAGTAGTGCCGCAGCTTGCAGGGCAGGATGCCGCGGTTGATCTGGTGAAACTCCACGAGCTGGATGAGGTCGGCGAAGCGGGTCTGCCCGTCGTCCATGGTGAAGTAGAGCCGTCCCTCCTCCTCGCTCTGCCGGGCAGGCGCAGCTCAGGCCTGGTCGGTCCCCCCCCCACAAACCCTCCCAAACACCCCCCCGCCCCCCCCCAGCCGTGGCACTCACCGGCAGGATGAGATAGTGCTTGACTTTCTGCAGGTGGCACAGGGACAGGACGAAGCCCTTGGGGTTGCGCTGGCTCTCCCGCACCAGGAACACGCTGCGAGCCCCGGAGCGGTGTCACCCCACGGCCCTGGGGCTCCCTGTGACACCCCCGGGGTCCCCGTTCCCCCCAGATACCCTCTGGGGTTCTGTCCCCCCACCCCCATGCTCCCAGACCCCCTAACTCCCCTGCAAGCCCTATATGAGCTGTGGGACCCTATAACCCTCGGGGGCTGCGTGTGCCCCAGGGGTCCCGTACCCCACTGCGACCCCCCCAGGGCCCCCCCCAGTCCGTACCCATCCACCAGCCCCTGGCGGCCGATGAGCTGCTGGGTGTCCTCCCGCGAGATGCGCCCGTGGAACCAGGGCTGGGTGCGGTGGATGGCTGCGGGGACGGGAGAGGGGCGTCAGGTGGGACCCCCCATAAGGCAGGGACCCCCGGCGGGGGGGGGAGGGGGTGCCCCCACCCATTCTGATGCCCGTGGCGGGCGCTGCTCACCGGCGCTGAGCGGGGAGGTCTGGCAGGCAGCCGGCAGGCTGTACCGGTGCGTCGTCTTCTTCTGGCCGTGCAAAGCAAAGAGCGGGTGTGAGCGCACGCCGAGGGGGGGGGTCCCCGCTCCCCCCCGCACCCCCACTCACCCTCCAGGCCTGTGCCTCCTCCAGCGCCGCCGTCAGCACCTCGCTGGGGTTCTCGATCACCCGCCCCGTGCACCCCGAGAAGTCCATGGCCACCAGCGCGTTGTCCGACACGCTCCGCTGCGGGGACGGCGAGAGCGGGCTGGTGGCAGCGGGGGGGCCGGGGGGAGCCCCCCACGGCACAGGGGCTGTGCTGGGGGCCGGGGGGGCACTCACCAGGGCCGTGGGGCCAATCCAGGGGGGCTGGCTCAGCCGGGCCTGCGCTTGCTGGTAGTTACGGTAGAGCTGCATGCCGTACTGGGGGGCGGCGCCGTGAGTGGGGTGTCCCGTGGGACAGGGGGAGAGCGACCCCCCCCCCCCCCCCAAAGTTAGGAATGGGGGCACCCACCCTGTGTCTGTGCTGGCTCGGGGGGGGGGGGCATCCCACTGGCAGCCCCTCATCATGGGGGTATGAGCATCCTCCAGCATCCCCCAGTACCCTCCAGTACTCTCCAGCATCCCTCAGCACCCCACTGCATCCCCCAGCACCCCCCAGCACCCCCAGCACCCCATTACACTCCACCCCCCCCCACTACAAGGACCCCGAGCACCCTCCCGCGGGGGCCATGGCTCACCTTGAAGAGGCGAAAAGCCGCCATCCAGCAGGTCCGGCTCTGCTCGTCCTCGCTGCAGAGCAGCTTCAGGCCCTTTGTGCCGCTGCGCACCTTGTAAGGCTGCGGGGAGAGGACAGAGCCATCAAAGGGCAGCCCCCCCAGTCCCCCCCCCCGTGTTCCTGTTACCCCTTGGGGGCCAGAGACCCTTTGTCAGAGCTGTCTGGGGTGCCCAGAAGGGCCGCACCTTGATGCAGAAGCCGAACTCGGTGGGCGTCCCGTAGTGCTTCTTGCCCTGCGTCACGTAGTAGATGTTGGACTCGGTGAGGTCGGCGAAGTACTGCAGGTGTCGGGGGTCCTGGGGCCGGGGAGGGGGCGTCAGGGGCCAGCCCCCCCGCTGCCCCCAGGGTCGGGGCACCCTGACCCACCCCTCACCTTGGACGTGCCCTTGGTGGAGTAGTAGAGCCCCGAGCGGCGCAGGGAGAAGTAGAACCGCTTCCAGACCTTGCGGCCGGTCTCACGCAGCTGCAGGAAGCCCTGGACCTCGGGGCAGCTCCCGGAGTTCAGGAAGTTCTGGGGGGAGGCCAGGGCTGAGGGGTGGCCGGGCACGGTGGGGGCCCCGTGGTGCGGTTGGGTCCCCACAGCACGGTTGGGTCCCCATGGCACAGTTGGATCCCAACGGCACGGTTGGTTCCCTATGGCATGGTTGGGTCCCCACGACATGGTTGTGTCCCCACGGCGTGGTTGGGTCCCCACAGCACGGTTGGGTCCCCATGGCACAGTTGGGTCCCCACAGCACGGTTGGGTCCCCATGGCATGTTTGGGTCCCCACGGCACGGTTGGGTCCCCATAACATTGTTGGGTCCCCACGGCATGGTTGGGTCCCCACGGCACGGTTGGGTCCCCACAACGCATCCGGGCACGGTGTCCCCATACCTGGATGAGCTCCGAGTGCGCCATGCTCTTGTTCGCCTCCAGGCAGCTGGACACCATCACCTCGGGGAAGAGCGACTGCTGGGGAGGATGGGCGGGGGGTCAGGGGACACGCACGGGGCGCTGCGGCTCCCCACGGGGCGTAGGGGGGCCCCACATGGGGCATCCAGGTCCCCGTGGGACACCTGCCCCGCCCCCCCCCCCCCCCCACGTACCGCGTTACTCTTGAAGAGCTCGTACTTGGCGAAGTTCTTGCGGAAGACGAAGCGGCTGTCGGCGCCGAGGGGCCACGCGCTCTGCACCTCCACCACCGACTCGTGGTCCTCCAGGCAGCGCTCTGCGGGGACCGGGGGGGGCTCAGCGGGCGGCGGGGGCCAGCTCCGTGCCGTGCCGTGCCATGCCGTGCCGTGCCAGGGACTCACCCAGGGCCAGGTGCTGGTGCAGCTCCACCAGGGCCCAGCTGTGGTCGTGCAGCGCGTGTGTCCTCTGCACCAGCATCTCGCAGAGCTGCCGCGCCGTGGTGCCCGCCGACACCTCCAGCGAGCGGCAGGATCCGTCCTCGCTGAACACCTTCACCAGCTGCGGGGGCACGGCGGCCATCAGGGCCCCGTTACCCCGCCGGGAACTCCCCCCCCCCACCCCGGCCGAGCCCCCCGACCCCACTGCCCCGGCACTCACGTGGCAGGTGCCTTCACGGGGGGGCCCCTGCCCGCCGGGGAGGCTGCTGAGGATGGGCGAGTTGGAGGGGCTGCAGAGCTCGGGGAAGGGGTTGGGGATGCAGGGCAGCGACGAGGCGCGCGGCTCCTCCTCCGCCGGTGGCCGGCTGTGGGGCAGAGACGGGCTGAGCCCCCCCCGCCCGTGCCTCTGCCCACCCCACGCCATGGGGGGCTGAGCCCCCCCCGCACCCACCTGCTGCCGTGGATGAAGAGGGGCTGCGAGCGCCTGAGGTCGGCGGCGGGCGGCCCCTCGCCCGCATCCCCCTCCTGCTCCGTGCCGCCCGCCCCGGGGGGCTCCCGGAGGCCGCTCTGCTGGGCCCCCCCATCCATGGCATCATCTGGGGAGCAGAGAGCGGGGCCTGCAGCCGGTGCCGCCGGGGGCTGCCCACCCTGCCACCCGCCCCCGCTGGGTTTCGCCAGCGCCCAGATGAGCGGCGTGAGTCAGCGTGGGGGTGACGCAGCGCTGCCCCGCCTGCCCCCCCACCCCCCACCCCGGCACCCCTAGCCCCTGCCCGCCCCAGGGGGTCTGCGAGTCCCCGGTGCCTCCGTCCGCATCCCGATGGCGTTGGCACCGCAAGCAGGGGACACAGCCCTGCGGGGAGCACAGCCCCATACGAGACACCCGAGAATCCCCCAGCATCTCATCCCACGCAGGAACCGCTCCGGTGTCACCAGTGGGAACCTGGCGGTGGATGAGCTGGGCTGGGCCGGGCTCGACTGGGCTAAATTGGGCTGAACTGGGCTGGGCTGGGCGAGACCGGCCAAGCCGGATGAATTGGCCTGGGCTGAACTGGGCCACGGCGAGAGGTGCCAAGCCGCGCCGTGCCACGCCGTGCCGAACCGTGCCGTGCCGTGCCGTGCCGTGCCGGTGGAGCCGCCAGCTCGGCCCAGCCCCGCCACCTCCTCGGGTCCGGCCAAACCAGTTCAGGCGGCCGCTCCCAGCTCCACCTCACCGCGCTGGCATCCGCGCCGGGGCGGCCGCGCCGGGGCCGGGGGCGAGGAGCCGGCGCCCGCCGTGGGAACGGCCCCCGGCCCCCCCACACCCCCGCCGCACGGCCCCCCGCCGCGCTGCGCCGCCCTCGCCCCCGGCCTCGTGCCCGGTGCCGGCACCCACGCGCCCTGGGTGCTCCGCTTGGGGGACGCGGGGACATGGGCAGTGCTCCGGAGGGCCGGGCACGGCACGGTGCGGCTTGGCTTGGCACGGCCTGGTATGGCCTGGCATGGCCCGGCACGGCTCGGCACGGCCGGGCACGCACTGCCCGGGACAGGCAGGGGCAAGCTCATCCCAGGCCGTGCCGGACGCGCACGCGGCACACGTAACGCACGCGCGGTGCCCGCGGCCGCACCGGTGGCACCGGGGGGGGGGCCGGGGCCATGCTCTCGCCGCGCCACGCGGGGCCGGGTTAATCATTCACCCGGCTCCGTCCGCGCCTCCCGGCGGCGCGGGGTCCAAGTCCACGGCCAGGCGGGCACCGGGCCCCTTCCCGCGTGGTGCCAACGCACCGAGGTGCTGAGGTGTACGGGGCCACCGCTGTCCCCATCCCCATCCCCATCCCCGTCCCCATCCCTGTCCCCATCGCCGTCGCCACCCCGCTGGCTGGGGACCCTCCGCTGCGTCCCCTCTCCCCAAAATGCAGCCAGGCCCCCTGCCCGCTCCCCGTGGTGGGGACATGGGGGCACAGCGAGGGTGCTCGAGGGGTCCCGGCCACCCCAGGCCATGCACCGGGTGTGAGGGCCGGGCTGGGGGATAATGGGATGGCTGGGGACCCCCGCAGGGCCCCGCAGCACCACGCTGCCACCAGCCCCTCACCGTGGCCTCGGGTCACCTCGGTGCCTGCCCTGCCCCGTGGCCTGGCCCCCGCGGCCACGACGGTGCGGTGACAGCAGTGGGGGGACGCGGGGTGTCCCTGGGGTCTGGGAGCAAACGGGGGGAACCAAGGCCTTGGGGCTATGGGGCAGGGTTCCCAGGGCCACCAGGGTTAAGGGACATGGTCTGAGGGCCACCAAGGCTATAGGGAAATGTTCCCAACGTCACCACTGTTAAGGGACAGGTTGCCAGGGCCACCAGGGTTAAAGGGATGGGATCCCAGGGCCACCAGGATGGAAAGGAGAGGGTCCCAGGGCCACCAGGGCTGGGGGTAGGTGGGACTGGGACCATCAGGGTTATAGGACTGGGTCCTGGGGCCACCGGCACCATAGGACAGGGTTTCCGGGGCCACCAGCGTTTGGGGACGGGGTCTGAGGGCCACCAGGGTTAGGGGATGGGGGTCCCAGGGCCGCCAGGTTTAAGGGACGGGATCCCAGAGCCACCAGGGACAGGGGACGGGGTCTGAGGACCACCAAGGCTATAGGGACGGGGTCCCAGAGCCCCCGAGCTGCGGGTGGAGGCCCTGGCAGCCGCCGGTGCCGTGGAACCGGGATCCCCAGGGCTACGAGGCAGAGGAGGAAGAAGAGGAGCCGGGAGGAAGACAGGAAGGAAGGGACGGAGAAACCGGGGGGGGGACCACGACCCGTAACCGGTGGTCCCAGGGCACAGGGACCCCCACCCTCAGCCCGCTCCTACCTGCAGCGCCCGCCGCGTCCCGCCACCCTCCCGCCGGACCGGGCATTCCTGTTTTTTTTTTCCCCCCGGCTTTATCTACCTGCGCCAGCGCCCGCCCCCGCCTGACATCACGGCACCAGGGAGGCCGCGGCCCCACGGCCCCCACCCGGCTCGGGGGGCACCCCTCGGTCCCACCGGGGATGGGGGGAGTTTCCTACAACGCACCGGGGCGACCCCAATACCGGTGGCGCCGTGGGGACCGGGTGTCCCGCAGGGTGCTGGCTCTGCCCCACGGCACCGGGGGGGGGGGCACCGGCCTGTGGGTGGGTGGGGGGTCCCCAACCTCCGTGGGACCCCCATCTGTGGGGCTGGAGCGTGGGTAGGGGGTCCCCAGTGGGATGCCTGGGGGTCTCCTGGGGGATTCGGGGGGAGAGGGGCGCTGAGCATCCCCGTGGGTGCTGGTGGGGTCTCGGAGGGGGGGGGGGAGGTGTCTCCGGGGGGGTCCGTGGGCACCCATGGAGCTGTGGGGGTCCTCATGTCGGGGGTCTCCGTGGGGAAAGGTGGTCCCCATGGGGAAAGGGGGGTCCCCATGGGGAAAAGGGGGTCGCCCCACATGCTGTGGGAGGCCCTGTGGGGTGGCTGTGTCCTTTTGGGGGGTCCGTGTGTCCCCCCGTGGGGTCTGTGCGTGTCGTGTGGGGTCTGTGGGCCCCCATAGGGCTGCGGGGGTCCCCATATGGGGGGGTCCCCATGGGGAAAGGTGGGTCCCCCCACATCCTGTGGGAGTCCCTGTGGGGTGGAGGTGTCCCCGTGGGGTCTGTGCGTGTCTCCGTGGGGTCCCCGTGGGGTCCGTGGCTCTGTCCCCGCGGGGGGCTCGGAGGTCCCCGTGGGGTGCTGGGGGTCTCCTGAGGTCACGGAGGCTCCATAGGGGTCCCCAGAGGGGGATGCGGGGGGTTCTCAGGGGGGGTTCCGCGAGCTGCGTGGGCTCCGTGGGGCTGCCGCGGCTCCGGGGGGGTCCCGTGGGCTGCGTGTGGGGGTCCCGTGGGGGGTTCCGTGGGGGTCCCACGGGGGACAGCGGGGGCTCTGAGGGTCCGTGCGGACCGCCGTGGGACCGCAGGGCTCCCACAGGGCTCCCACGGGGCGTGGGGACCGTGGGGGTGCCCCGCGTGGACGCCCCGTGGGGACCCCCCCCGGAGCCCCCGTGGGGGGGGCGGCAGCCGCGGTCCTCCGGCCACCAGGGGGAGCAGACGAGAGGGCGGCGCAGAGCGGCCGGAAGTGCCGGCGTCACGTGGCCGCACCCGGAAGCGGCGGCGGGCGGGCGGCGATGAGCGGCGGGGCAGGGGCGGCGGCGGCGGCCGGGACCGGGGCCGGGGACAGCTCCGGTTCCGGTTCCGAGCGGCGGGTCCGCATCGTGGTGGAGTACTGGTGAGCGCCTCCCCCGGGGGGGTAACGGGGGCTGGGGGGGGGGGAATGGGGGCACCGGGGAGGGGAATGGGGGCACCGGGGGGGTACCGGGGGGGTACCGGAGGGCTCTGGGGGGGGGGGGCGGCGGAACCGGGAGGGGGCGGGGGGGGCGAAGGAGCGGGGGGAGGGGGCGGGAGGAGGAATGGGGGGGACATGGGGGGGGGGTGGGGGGGGCACGGGGCGGATTTGGGGGGGTTCAGGGAGGCTCCGGTGGGGGGGGGGGAGGTGTTTGGCCCCCCCCCGCCGCCGCCGCCGCCATCCCGGGCCTGCCTCCCCCCGCCCCCAGCGAGCCCTGCGGCTTCGAGGCCACGTACCAGGAGCTGGCGAGCGCCGTGAAGGAGGAGTACCCCGACATCGAGATCGAGTCCCGCCTGGGGGGCACCGGTGAGTGCCGCGAGGGGCCCCCCCCGGGGGGCTGGGGGAGGGCGGGGGGTCCCGGGGGGGGGCCGGCATCCCACCCCCCCCCCTCCCCCCCCCCGGTCTTGGGGTCCCCGTGGGCAGCGGTGTCAGCGCATCCCACGGGGGTCGGGGGGTCCCTGGGGGGTGGTGGTGGTCGTGGGGGCTGGGCGACCCCCCAGGGGGGGGGGGGGTGTGTCGCAGCCCCGTTTGGGGTGGGGGGGGCGCCAGGGTTTAAAGCCACTTAAAACCACTTAAAACGTTGCGGGGGGGGGGTGGGGGGGGGGGGGCTTGTGCTCAATTCCCCCAAGCGCTGCAGGTGGCAGGGGCTGCCCCGGCCCCTCACCGGGTCCCCGGGGGTGCAGAGACCTGAGACCCCCAGCTCCCCCCCCCCCCCCCCCGGGGTGCACCAGGGACAGGATGGGAGCTGTGGCACCCCCCCGGGGGGGGGGGGGGCACGGCTCAGGGCTTGCCCCCCCCCCCACTGTTTTTAAGGTGCCTTTGAGATCGAGATCAACGGGCAGCTGGTCTTCTCCAAGCTGGAGAACGGAGGCTTTCCCTACGAGAAGGACGTGAGTGCCCCCCGGATGAGGGCCTGGTGCCCCCCCCCGGGCTGTGTGACTGTGGGGGGGGGGCCTGAGCCCGGGTGGGGAGCGGGGAGGGCCCTGGGCTCCCTTAGCCACACCTGTGTCCCCCCCACCCCCTTTTTCTCTCTCTCCGCAGCTGATCGAGGCGATCCGCAGAGCCCGCAATGGGGAGCCCCTGGAGAAGATCACCAACAGCCGCCCCCCCTGCATCATCCTGTAGCCCTGCGCCCGCTGGGGGGGGGGCCGTTCCCCCCCCCTCCACGTTAACCAGCCGGTTCCCGTCCCCTCGGCGCCCCCCCGTGCCCCGCTGCCCCCCTCCTTCGTTAGCTTCCTGCGCCGTCGGGGGGAACGGGGGAGCGTAAGGAGCGCCCCGGGGGGGGGCCACCACAGCACTGGTGCCACCAGGAGCGCCCCGGGGGGGGCCACCACGGCACCGGTGCCACCAGGCCAGCGCTGCCCGTTCCTTGGGGCCGCGTCCCTGAGCCGTGCGGGCTGTAACCACGCCGCCTGCCCGCCCGCTCCCCTCCTGCCCTGTTTTTTTTGGGGGGGGGGGGGGGGGGGGGGGGGGGGAAGCTCTCCCCTCCTCAGTCCTTGGGGGCAATTCTGCAGGCCCCCCCCCCACGTCGTGGGGCTGGCGAACGCCCCGCCCGTGGCATCGCAGGGGGCTCGGCAGCTCCGGAGCTCCCTGGAGGTGAACGTGGAGGGAAGCCTCGTGCCGTGGAGCCGAGAGCAGCTCGTTAACGATTAAAGCCTCTCGGTCACTGATTAAACAGGCACGAGGGTGGCTGGGGGGGTGGGGGGGGCATGGGAACCCCCGCCTGGCTCCATCCCCCCAGCCCTGGGGGTCCGTTTAACGAGCCCCCCCCGCCCCGTTCCCAGGCCCTTGCCCTCCCCACGTCACGGCTCCGTGCTCTGCCACGGGGCGGCCGAGCCGAGGTGGGCCCCCCCCCCCCGTGGCCCCCTATTTATTCTTTACTGTGTATAACCCCCCCCAAAGCCTGGGGCTGAATACAGGACGGAGGAGAAACGTGGCCCCTCTTCCCCGTGTCCCTTGTAGGGGGGCACGGGTGGTGACAGCGGGGTCAGAGCAGGGCCTGGCTGCCCCCGTCCCTGTGGGATCGGGGATTTCCCCTCTCCTTTGCGGGGGGGGGGTGGTGGCAGCTGCAGACGGAGTTGGGGGGAGAACCACACGGACAAGCGGTGTAAAAAATAAAAAAAAACCAAAAAAAAAAAAAGAAACCTGTACAATTCTCAAATATACAGCCGCGGGTGCCGCCGTCGCTTCGCAGGAATCCAGCAGGGGCCCGGGCGGTGCCTGCCTGCTCTCAGTGCAAGTCGGTGCGGGGCCGCGGTTTTGGGGTCGGCGGGGAGCCTTCGGGATCGGGGGGGGGGGCAGCCTGGCCCCCGAGCGGCGTTGGGGTGGGACGATGCTCCTGCTGCTCCCGTTTCGGCGCTGCGAGCGCCAGCCCCGCTCAGCCCCCGGCTTCCTCGTCCCTCGGGGAGCCCCCCGCAGGGTTCCGAGCTCTACAGCCTCGGCGCTGTCCTGAGACCCCCACCTCCAGTGGGGGGGGGGGCTTTTGGGGTCCCTCCGGGGGGGCACAGGGGGTGACCCAAGTTCCCCCGCGTGTCGCCGTGCTGTCCCACAGCGTCCAGGGTCCCCGGGGGGAGGGGATGGATGATCCCGGCCCCGTGTCCGTGTCGCTTGCCCCCCCCCCAAAGCTACCTCGGCCATTGTCGGGGGGGCTCTGTCGGAGGCCCGGCCCTACACGGCCGCGTCCTCGGGCCGCACGGAGGAGGGCTCGGCCAGGCCCAGGTACTCGGGGTTCTCGGCCGCCGGCGTGGAGACGGGGCCGCCCTCGGGGCCGCCGGTTTTCGGGGGGTCCTGGTTCCAGTAGTAGGGATTGTCGAAGGCCTGGCTGAAGGGGCCGGGGGCCGGCAGCCCGGGGGGGGTCAGGTACTCGGGGTTCTCCACGGCGCGGCCGAAGGGCCCCGGGAAGGGATGCTTGGCGTCCTTGATGAGCCCGTTCTTGCCCTGGTGGCCCTTGGGCTTGTCCAGCGGGGACGGTGGCGTGCGGGGGTGCCGGGGGGGAGACAGCCGCTCCCCGGCCTGGTTCACGTACTCTGGGGGGGGCAAGGGGTGCGTGAGCAGCCCAGCGGGGTCCTCGCCCCCTCCCCGGCTCCCCGCGGGGTCCCGTCCTGCCCCGTCCTACCTGGCATGGTGGTGCAGGAGGCCGGGGGGAGGAAGCCCTCGGGGTCCAGGCCCTCGCTCTCGTCACCCGACAGCCCAGTGGGGTCCTCGCTGTAGCGTGTGGCCGGGGGGCTCTGCAGGGTCCCCTTGGCCCCCATGTCCCCCTCCAGAGCCTCCGGCACGGGGCCCTCGGGCCCCTCCACCAGGCCCTGGGGCGGGAAGGGGAAGGCGGCCGAGTCTTCGCCCTCCTCCACGTCGGCTGGGGTCTCCGCCGTGCTCTGGGGGGGGGGGGTGCGAGAGGGCACGGCGTCGGCACGGCACGAGCGAGGTGCCCTGGGGGTCGCAACCACCCCCAGCAGCCCGTCCCGGTGTCCGCAGACAGCCTGGGGTCCCCGGAGCCCTCACCCCCCCCCCCCCCCCCCCGGGCAGGGGGGGTCCCCAAAAAAAACCCCCTCGGCCGGCCCCTGCCCGGCTGCGTACCCGCGTGGAGGAGATGCGGCTGCGGTAGGTGGTGGAGGTCTCGGCGCTGAAGAAGCCCTGGTGAGGCACCAGGTACTCCTCGGCGTCCACCAGGTCGTCCATGTCCTCCTCCTCCAGCAGAGCCCGGTAGAAGGTGCTGTCCATGGAGCTGGGCAGCCCGATCATGTCGTTCTGGGGGCGAGGTGGGGGGGCTGTCAGTGCCCGTGGGGGCGCTGGCGCGGGTGGGGACCCCCCCGGGGACCCCCCGGGAGCCGGTACCTGTATGACCACGAAGCGCTGCGGGTCCCGCGCCATGCGGGAGAACTCGGTGACCAGCTCCCGGAATTTGGGCCGGCACTCGGAGTCGATCATCCAGCCTGGGGCAGAGCCGAGCACCGTCAGGGCGGGATGGGGGGGTGGTGGTGGTGGTGGATGGGGGGGGGGGGGTCCCACCACATCCCCCTGCCACCCCCCGGCACGTCCCCTGTGCCCGTACATTTCACCATGATCATGTAGACGTCGATGGTGCAGATGGGCGGCTGCGGCAGCCTCTCGCCCTTCTCCAGCAGGTCGGGGATCTCCCGCGCCGGGATCCCGTCGTACGGTTTCGCCCCAAATGTCATCAGCTCCCACACGGTGACACCTGGGGGGGGGTGCGGGGACGGGGTGAGCGGTGCCCTGGACCCCCCCCAGCGCCGCCCCAGCCGGCTCGGGGACGCACCGTAGCTCCAGACGTCGCTCTGGTGGGTGAAGCGGCGGCGCAGGATGGACTCCAGCGCCATCCACTTGATGGGCACCTGGGTGGGGATGGACGGCGAGGTGAGCAGGGTCCCGTGGATGGGGACACGCCGTGCTCCCCGTCCACCTCGTCCCCGCGCCCTTCCCCCCCGCCCCCCCCCCCACCTTGCCGCCGTCGGCGTGGTACTCGGTCTCGTCGATGTCGAGCAGCCGGGCCAGCCCGAAGTCGGTGATTTTCACGTGGTTGGGGCTCTTGACCAGGACGTTGCGAGCAGCCAGGTCCCGGTGCACCAGCCGCACCTCCTCCAGGTAGCTCATCCCCTGCAGCAGCAGGGGTCAGGCTCCGGACCACCACCCCCCCCGGCCCCCCCCCCAGCTAGCTCCCGTCCTACCTTGGCGATCTGCACACACCAGTTGAGCAGGTCCTGGGAGCCGATGTGGTCCTTGTTCTCCCGCACGTAGTCCAGCAGGCAGCCGTAGGGCATCAGCTGCGTCACCAGCTGCACCGTGGAGGTCAGGCAGATGCCCAGCAGCCGCGACACGTAGGGGCTGCCCACCCCCGCCATCACGTAGGCTTCCTGGGGGCAGCGGGGGGGGCGGTCAGCCTGCCAACGGCTCCCCGGACCACCCCCACCCCGCCGTGCCCCCCCCCCCCGCCACCGCGCGCACTCACGTCCAGGATCTCCTTGTTGGCCTTGGGCGAGGTGTTCTCCCGCAAGACCTTGATGGCCACCGGGATCTTCACGCTCTCCCCGTCCGGGATCCAGATGCCCTGGAGAGGAGCTGGGTGAGCGGGGAGGAGGGAGGGGGGGGGCGGCGGCAGCCCGACGGCGGTGCCCCCCCCCCCACCCCCTCACCTTGTAGACGGTGCCGAAAGCGCCCGAGCCCAAAACCTTCACTTTCTTCAGCTCCGTCTCCTTGAGGATGCGCATCTGGGCTTGGTTGGGGAGGGCCCCGCTGGGCGTCAGCGGCTCCACCAGCTGCAGGGCACAGGTGAGTAAGAGCTGGGGGAGGGGACACACACAGGATGGGCACCCCCTGGGGACGTCCCCACCTCGGTCTCCTGCAGCAGGCGCCGCATGGTGTGCTTCCTCTCCTGCTGCCTCCGGCGCTTGACGCAGACCACGGTGATGAGCAGGAGGACGACGACCAGCAGAGCCCCCACCACGCCGGCGATGATGGACGTCACCTGGCTGCGGGACAGGAGGTGACGGGGGGGGGGACACGGGGACGTGGGGATGGGGGCGGAGGAGCCCCCTAACGCCCGGAGGGGTTGGGGCACCCGCGGCGGCGGTGGTACCTCGGCTTCTGGTCCACGGGGCAGCCGTCCTCGTCCCGGATGGTGCACCTGGGGGCGGAGGGGGTCAGCGAGCGGTGCCCCCCCCCCCCCCAGCCCCCTAAACCCGCAGCCCGCACTCACGAGTGGGTGCAGTTGGTGGGGCAGAGCTGGCAGACGCCGTCCTCGTCCGGGTACTTCCAGATGGGCACGAAGGAGGCGTCCACCTTCACCCCGCTGGGGCAGCGCCGCACGCACTGCTGCGCGTCCTTGTAGTGGGCGCAGGCCACGCACTGGTCCGCCTCCTGCGGGGTCGGGGGGGGGGACGGGGGCGGGGTGAAGGACCCTGGCACCGGGCTTGTCCCCGTGTCCCCATGTCCCCATCCTCACCGATCCGAAGCAGGTCTCGGTGCCGTTCTGGGGCTGGCACTCGGGGTGGCACGGCAGGCACCGCGTCCCGTTGGTGTGCTCCCGGACGGTGCTGCGGGGCGAGAGGAGCGGGGATGGGGTGGGAGGGGGGCGGTCGGTGCAGAACAGGATCCCGGTCCCCCCCCCCCCCCCAACCCCCCCGCCGTGCCGGCAGGGCTCTGCCCGTCCCCATTGCTCACCCGTCCAGGAGGTTGCAGGAGGCGACGCACTCCTGGCCGCGCAGGAACCGCTCGCAGGCGACGCACTGCGTGGGGCCGGGCCCCCAGCACTGCCCCTTGGCGCAGAGGTGGAAGCAAACCAGCCCCTCGCTCTCTGTGCGGGGTCAGGGGGGGCACCGTAAACACCCCCGGCCCGGCCCCGGGTGCCACGAGCAGGTCCAGGAGGGGTTGCGGGGTGGGGGGGGTGGGGGTTCCTTACCGCACTGCTCGGGGGGCTTGTTGTGGGTCTGGAAGAGGCGCTGGCGGGGGTGTCGGAAGATGGTGTCCCAGGGCACCTTCTGGAGGAAGCAGAGCTGGGGGTTGTGGTGGACGAGCACCATCCCGCTGCTGATCTCCTGCAGGGCGCGCAGCCCCAGCGCCCGCACCGCCAGGTCCCGCAGCGTCAGCGAGTAGGCGCCGCTGCCGAGACACGGCCCGGGTGAGCGCCCTTGGTGGGGGGGGGGGGTGTCCCCTCCACCACCCCACCCCAAGGTGCCCCCCGCCGGGTCCCCGGCCCCGCTCACTTGTGCAGCACGCGGCCCCGGATGATGCGCAGGTTCTGGAAGACGCCCAGGTCCTCCATGCCGGGCGGCCAGGCGGCGATGTACAGGTAGCCTGGGGGGGGGGGGGGGGGGGCACGGCGTCACCACCGCCCACCCCCTCGTGCCCCCCCAACCCTGGGGACGCGTCCCCAGCCCCGGCACCTCCCCGTGCGCTCACCCGTCAGCTCCTCCAGGCTCTCAAAGGTGGACAGCAGCTGGGGGTCCAGGGGCGCCGTGTTGGTGCTGGGGTCCCTGGGGGGGGGGGGAGACGGGGGAGGTTGGCAGGGCCGGGGGGGGCCCGGCGGCTCCCCACGGGGTCGGGGTGCGGGTGCTCACCCGGCGAAGGTCTCGGGCAGGAAGGCCAGGCTGCCGAAGATCTTGGTGCAGCCGGCAAAGTGCTGGATGTTGGAGGCGTTGACGGCGCGGACGCCCTTGAGGAAATCCACGCCCAGCCCGTAGCACACTGCGGGGGGGGGGCACAGTGAGGCCGGTAGGTCCGGGGGGGTTCCGCCAGGACCACCCCACCCCCCCCAGACACTGCCTGCCCCGCCAGCCCTTCCCTGCGCACCGCAGGGACCCACAGGGCACGGCAGCCCCCCCCAGCCCTGTGGGGCTCCCCACGCACTGCCTGGGGCCCCAGAAATGTGGCGGGCAGCCCAGCAGCCCCCACCCCCCCCCAAAAATGTGGCGGGGAGCCCCCCCCAGGGCCGCTCACCCTCCGGGCAGGGCTTGCTGCACTTCTCGCACTTCTGCACGTTGTTGACGGTGACCTCCTGGCTGTTCTGGGGGCACACCAGGGTGCACGACCCCACCTCCGTCGCAAGGTAGTTATCTGGGGGGGGGGGGACAACGACCACAACGACGGTCAGGGCCACGTAATGAGCCCCCCCCCAGCCTCCCCGTCCCCCCCCAAGCACTCACAGGGGCACTGGCTGACGCAGCTGGCACCGAAGGTGTAGCGCCCGTCGCGGTTGGGCACCGACTCGAAGGTGTCCGAGTTGTAGATGACGAGGGGGGGGGCAGTGCAGCTCGCAGATCCCGCTCCGGTTGAAGTTCAGGCAGGCCTGCAGTTGGCGGGGGGGGGGGTCCAGCGGTCGCCGTCAGCCCCCAGCCCTGCCCCTTTCCACCCCCCCCCCCAACCCCGGTGCCCCCGTCCCCGTGCCCACCAGGCAGTCGGAGTGCTTGGGGCCGGTGCAGCCGGCGGCGCACTGCTCGTGGCAGCAGTCCGTCGGCTTCGTGCCCTTGCACCGCGGGCACCCGTGGCAGATGCTGTTGGTCACTAGGGTGGAGAGGGGGACACGGTGGGGCAGGGACCCCCCCCCCCCAGGGTCTTGGATGTAGGGGGGGGTCACTTGGACAAGGAGCTGTGGGGTGGGTGGCTTCCCAGGGCAGGGGGATGTGGGGAAGGGGTTGTGGGGAGGGTCTGTGGGGCAGGGGTTTGGGGGTCTGTGGGGCAGGGGTTTGGGGGTCTGTGGGGCAGGGGTTTGGGGCCGGTTGGGGTCAGCAGCAAGGGGGTTTTGGGGGGGGTGAATTGGGGTCCACAGGGCAGGGGTTTGGGGGTCTCTGGGGCAGGGATTCTGGTGCCAAGTGGGGGTCAGTGGGGCAGGGGTTTGGGGCCAGTCGGGGTCAGCAGCAAGGGGATTTGGGGGGGGGGGTGAATGGGGGTCCCCAGGGTACAGATTTGAGGGGGCCTCTGGGGCAGGGATCTGGTTGCCAAGTGGGGCCAATGGAGCAGGGATGTGGGGGCCTGGTGGGGGTGTCCAGGGAGTTTGGGGGGGAGGGGGGGGTGTCACGGGGTGGGGGCTTTGGGGATCCCCATGGCCGGGGCAGGGCTGACCGCAGACCCCATACTCACGCGTCTGGCAGTCCTGGGGGCCCTCGCCCCAGCAGTGCCCCTCGGCGCACAGCGCGTGGCACTTGGGACCTGCGGCGGGGCAGGGGTGAGCTGGGGGGGCTCGGGGGGGGGGGCGGCACCCCCCAGATCCACCCCAGTACGAGCTCCCCAGTGCCCCCCTCCCCACACCCCAGCCCCGGCGACTCACAGCTGCGGCTGCGGGCGCTCTCCACGCGGGTCTCGCCGCGGAGCTCGTTGTGCCGGTGGAAGATGTCGGCCCAGAGGATGGTCTCCTGGAAGCAGAGCTGGGGGTTCTCCTCGATGCGCACCCCCCCCTTCAGGATCTCTGCGGGGGGACAAGGACCCCCGTCAGCACCTGGGGACAGCCCCGCGGGGAGGGGACGGGACACCTGGCCCCGTGCGGGGACCTGCAGCCCCACGGGGACACCCGGCCCCACGCCACGGGCTTGCAGCCCCCCTGGGGACACCCAGCCCCGTACAGGGCCCCCCCCCCCCAAGCCGTGCCCCCCCCTGACCTGTGAGATGCCTCATGCCGAGCTGCCGCAGCCCCGAGTTGCTGAGCACGGCCAGGGCGTAGCGCTCCTGGAAGAGCTGCGTCCCGCGGATGATGCGCAGGCTCCGCAGCCCCACGCCGCTCACTTGGTTCTCGGCGATCAGGACGTAGCCCTGCACCTCCTTGATGTCCTGGGGACGGGATTGGGGGGGGGGGCACGGCGGTGAGAGCCCCGCGGCGCCCCCCGGGACCTCCCGAACCCCCCAGCCTGGTGCCATGCCCCCCCCCCACACACACACCTGGAGGAAGGCGGTGTCGGCGCCGGGGGCCAGGTAGGTGAGCTCCAGGTTGCCCTGCACCACCTGGCAGCCCTGGTAGAGGTGCCGCAGGGTCTCGTAGTGGCTCTCGGGGCTGGAGGGGCGCAGCAGCTTCATGTCGGTGCCCGTGCACACTGCGGGGACAGCGGGTTTATTTTGGGGGGGGGGGGAAGGAGAAGGCTCAGCCGCAGCCGGCCGGGGCCCCGGCCCCCCGCAGGATCCGGGGCCAGCGCCGGCCTCCGCAGGAAATGCCGCGGATGCGGCCGCCGCCGTTTATCTGCGGAGCTGCTCCCAACAGCTTCCGATGGGCTTCCTGGACGGCCTCCGCGGCGCGGGGACCGAGGGCGGCGCGGGGAACGGGCCCCCCCTTCCCCGTCCCCCCCCTGGCTCTCGGCACCGCGCACGGCCCAGCTGCACCCGCTTCGGCTCCCGTCCCCATGCAGGGCACGACGCCGGCACCGGGTGGGCACCGGGCGGGCACCGGTTAAGGACTGGGTGCGAGCGGGGCCTCGTAACTGGCTCCCCTGCACGCCCGGGGGGGGCCCCGAGCGGGGCCGGGGCGCGGGGGCCGTGGGCGCGCAGCAGGAATGCTCTGCCCACGCCGGCCGGGGGGGGTGGGGGGGGGAGCACCCAGACAAGACGCGATTGTTGAGCGGCGACGGCCGCCCCGGAGCCCCCGGATGGCCTCGTCCCGGTGGGGTCCGTCCCCAGCGCGGGGGGCTCCGAGGGGCGGCGGGGCTGCGAGCCGGGGCGGGGGGGGGGGTGGGGGGGCCAGGAGCCCGGTGGTGAGTCAGGGCGGCGGGTGGCACGGCCCCGGCCGCGGCGTCCCGGCAGGAACCGCCTTTTCAGGTCGGGCATGTTTGGGGAGCGAGCGGGTGACGCAGGCACGGCCCAGCCCCGGCGCGCCCGCGGCCCCCGGCGCCCCGCCGCCACGCGGGACGGGCCCCCCCACCCCCTCCCCAAACCCCCCCCCCCAGCCCCGCTGAGGGGTTAGGGGCTGGGGGCCTCGCCGCCTTGCTCCCCGCACCCCCTGGGGACCCCCGGCTCTACCGTGGCGTGGGGACGATTTGCACCTGTGCAGGTGCCAAGGTGCCCCCCCCCGCCCCGTGCCACCCCCGGCGGGGACACGGTGCTCTCCACACTGTCCTCTCCAACCTAAGAGCCCTGGGGGGGCCACAATTGACCCCTACAGACGCCAACGTCAGCCCCCTACAGACCCCGTGGGGGTCTTGCTGCCCAGGAAGGGTCCGGTGGGGGGACACAGGGCCCCGTGCACACCGTGCCCTACCCTCTGCCCGGTGCGGTGCAGGGGGGGCTGCCGGCCGTGCCGCGGCTGAGTGACAGCCCCCGGTGCCGGCAGCTGCCTGCAGAGCCACGAGGCCCTGGGGGGGACCGGGCTGCAGCCGCCTCCTGACCTCCGCCTGCTCCGGGGGCCGCCGAGCCGGAGAAACGGCCCCTGGGCACGGCCCGACGGGGGGGACCCCATGTTTGGGGTTCAGCTCCGCGCCCTCAGCCGGGCACGGAGGGGCTGAGCTGCCCACCCCACGGGGATCGGGACGGGGCCAGGGATGGCCGCAGGGATCCCCACGCAGCCCCACGGGGAGGGGGGGGAGCTGGCAGGGCCGGGCCAGGTGCCCCCACCCCACAGGAAGAAAGGGCCCCGGAGCAGGCGGGCGGCCAAAGCTCAAGGTCTGCCCTCCACCTGCTGCGCCGCGAGGGCACGGGATGCCGCCGGCTTCCCCGGGGCGAAGGGCGGGCGGCGGGGGACGGATCCTGCCAGGATCCCGGCTCCGTCCCGCCGCCCCGCAAGCCGCCCCGGGGTGCGGCACCGAGCCCCCGCGGGCAGAGCCGTCGGGCACCGCCGCGGGCCGTCTTGGGGACAGCGCTGGGGACGTGCCACCGTGTCCCAACGCCCCGCACGGCCCCCCGCGAGCCGCGGGGTGACGGGAGCAAAAGGGGGGGAAACCCGCTTTTGGCTCTGCCACCCCAACGCACGCCCCCCTCTCCCCCGGTGCCGGACCCGGTTCCCGGTCGGGGTCTGCGTGGAGGCGGCGGGGGCGATGCCGGCTCCGTCCCCGCGTGCCCGGTCGAGGCCCCGCATGCCGCAGGGCTCCAGCCCCGGCTGCTCCCCCGGGGCCGGGCAGGGTGCGGCACCTCGAGAATGTGGATGGGAGCGACGGGGACGCGCCCGCCCGCCCACCCGCACCGTGGGGCACCGTGGGGCGCCGCCGCCGCCGCCCCGGGCCCCTCCGCACCCCAAAACCTCCCTGCGGGATGAGGGGGGTGCCCCAGGGAAGGGCTCCCCGGGTGGCAGGGGCTTGTGCTGGCCTTGTCCCCCCCCCCGTCCCCACGTCCCCCCAGGAGCCCTGGCAGCGGCTCCAGCCTGCGGGAACGGGGCCGTTCCCTGCTCGGGGTGCAACAGGTCCCCGAAACCCGCCCCCCTTCCCCGGGAGGCCGTGGGGTGCCGGGGCCACGCTCGGGGCTGGGGGCTCGGTGGGACCGGGAGGGGAGGGGGGGGGGGGGACACCGGGCCGAGCAGCCCCATCCAGCCCAGTGCCTCCCAGTTCAACCCAGTCGCGTGGGAACGCCGGGGGACGCGGGGCGGGGGGCACCGGGGCGGGGAGGGGGGGAGGTACCGAGGCGGGGGGGGGGGGGGGGGGGCAGCACCGGGAGTCGCTTCCAACCGAACAAACCGAGCTCCACCCCCCCCTTCCCCGGTGCCCCCACGGTGCCCCCCCCCCGGTGCCGAGCGCTCCCCGCGCAACTTCGCTCCGAGTCCCGCCGCCGCCTCCGGCTCCGCCCGCGGCCCGGTGACCCCCCCCCCGCCCCGCACCCCCCCCCCCCCGCCCCGCACCCCCGCTCCCCGGCCGGGCGGACCGGGACCCACCTTCGGCGGCGGCGGCGGGGCAGAGGGCGGCCAGCAGCAGCCCGGTGCACAGCAAGCGGCCGCCGGCGGCGATCATGGTGCTCAGCGCGGGCCGCGGCCCATGGCCCCGCGCCGGCCGCTCCGGGAAAGTTTGCGGTGCGGAGCCGCCGCCTCCCGCCGCGCTCCCGGGCTCCGCCTCGCGGGACCGCGCCGCGCTCCTGGAGGCGGACGGGGGCGCGCCGCGCGCGCGCGCGCGCGCTCCCGACGCCCCCCCCCCGCGCGCGCGCGCTTCCCCGGGCACCGGAGGTACCGGACGGGCTCGGCTGCTCCGTCCCCGGGGGAACCGGGCACCGGTTGGTCCCGGTGCGGCACCGGCACCGGAGCTACCGGGGGTCCTCAGCTGCTCTGGACCGGGAGCACCGGGCACCGGTTGGTCCCGGTGCAGCACCAGCACCAAAGTTACCGGGGGTCCTCAGCTGCTCTGGACTGGGAGCACCAGGCACCGGTTTGTCCCGGTGCAGCACCAGCACTGGAGCTACCGGGGTCCTCAGCTGCTCTGGACTGGGAGCACCGGGCACCGGTTTGTCCCGGTGCAGCACCAGCACCAAAGTTACCGGGGATCCTCAGCTGCTCCATCCTGGGAGCACCGGGCACTGATTTGCCCCAGTGCACCCCCAGCACTGAAGTTACCGGGGGTCCTCAGCTGCTCCGTCCCAGGAGCACCGGGCACTGGTTTGTCCCGGTGCAGCCCCAGTACCAAAGTTACCGGGTATCTTTGGCTGCTCTGTACCGGGAGCACCGGGCACTGGTTTGTCCCGCCGTCCCCGTGCACCACCAGCACCAGAGACACCGGGCACCCTCGGCTGCTCTGTCCCGGGAGCACCGGGCACCAGAGCCACCAGGCACCGGTGGCCTTCTTGCCTCGGTCACCCCCGCACGCTGGGCATCCCCAGGCATGGTGGCCCCGCTGCCCTGAGCACCCCCAGCACCAGACCCACGGGGTGTCCTCGGCCGCTCCGTCCCGGGAGCACCGTGCAATGCTGGGCCTGCCATTCTGGGCACCGCCGACCTGGGGACACCCCCGATCCAGAGCCATGGGGCACTGGGAGCACCAGGACGGGCATCGCCTGGCCCCGCTGCTGGGAACCACCCCGGCTCCGGGCGAGGAGCCCCCTCCCCGTGCCCCATCCAACTGGGGCCGTGACTGCCACCAGCACTGGGGATGTGGACGGTGCTGGGGACAGGGGGACAGTGCCTGGGTGCGGTGTTGGGGACAGGCCTGGGTACAGGGCAAGGCCTGACACCGGTACTGACCCTATACCCTGGAATTGTCCCTGTACCCCAGAACTGTCCCCCTGTCCCCATACCCCCATACTGCCCCTGTACCCTGTAACTGTCCTCATACCCCGTCCCTGTACCCTAGAGCCGTCCCATTGTCCATGTAGCCCAGGACTGTCCCCCTGTCCCCCAGAAATGTCCCCATCCCCCAGAACTGTCCCCCTGTCCCCATACCCCAGAACTGTCCCCCTGTCCCTGTACTCCAGGACTGTTCCCACACCCCAGAACTGTCCCTGCACATCCCAGGGGGGGCTGGGGGGTCCCTGCACCCCCATAACTGTCCCAGACCTGTGGCACTGGCTCAGTCCTGGGGTGTGGGGCCAGCTGCGGGCTGTGGGGACGTGGGACAATCCTGGGAACATGGGGACAGCACTGGGGACATGGGGACAATCCTGGGGACATAGCACAATCCTGGGGACATGGTGACATCCCTGGGGACATCCCTGGGGACATGGGAACAATCCTGGGGACATGGGGACAGCCCCGGGGACAATCCTGGGGCCAGTCCTGGGGACACGGGAGCAACCCTGGGGACATGGGACAATCCTGGGGACACGGGGACAATCCTGGGGGCAGCCCTGGGGATATGGGGGCAGCCCTCGGAACATCCTTAGGGACACGGGGACGATCCTGGGGAGATGGGGGCAGCCCTAGGGACGTCCCTGGGGACATGGGGACAATCCTGGGGGCAGCCCTGAGGCCGCCCCCACCCCCCGGGGCCCCGTTGCCATGGGGGCGGTGTGTGTACACGAGCAGGACTACATATCCCACAACACCCCGCGGCGCCGCATCCCGCCCTGCCCCGCGCCGCCCCCCGCTTCCGGGGCGTGCCGGAAGCGGCGAGGCCGGGCCGGGCCGGGCCGGGCGGCGATGGCGGGCGGCGGGGCGGCTCGGGCGGCGCTGCTGCTGCTGCTGGGGGCGGCGGCGGCGCCGGGCCCGGCCCGCGGCTCGCAGGGCGACCGGGAGCCGCTGTACCGAGAGTGCCTGGGCCGCTGCGAGCGGCGGAACTGCTCGGGGGCGGCGCTGCGGCACTTCCGGGCCCGGCAGCCGCTCTACATGGGCCTCACAGGTACCGCCCCCCCCGCCCATTGGCTGCCCGCGAGGGACACGCCCCGCCTACCGTCTCGAGGCCACGCCCCCTGCCGCGGGGCCACGCCCGTTGCAATGAGGCCACGCCCGTTGCAATGAGGCCACGCCCCTGCCGCGGGGCCACGCCCCCTCCGCGCGGGCTCCTCCTCCGCGGGGGGGGGCGGGGCTGGGAGCGTTGGGGGGGGTCTGGGGGGCGCTGGGAGCACTGGGGTGTACTGGGGTAGGGCTGGTCCTTCACTGGGAGGCACTGGGCTGTACTGGGACGGCACTGGGCTGTACTGGGGCCGGGCTGGGAGGGCAATGGGCTGGGCTAGTTCTTCACTCACTAGGAGGCGCTGGGATGTGCTGGGAGGCACTGGGCTGTACTGGGAGGCACTGGGCTGTACTGGGGCCAGGCTGGGAGGGCAATGGGCTGGGCTAATTCTTCACTCACTAGGAGGCGCTGGGATGTGCTGGGAGGCACTGGGCTGTACTGGGAGGCACTGGGCTGTACTGGGAGGTACTGGGCTGTACTAGAGCCAGGCTGGGAGGGTACTGGGACGGGCTTGTCCTTTACTGGGAGGCACTGGGCTGTACTGGGGCTGGGCTGGGAGGGCACTGGGCTGGGCTAGTTCTTTACTGGGAAGCACTGGGATGTGCTCGGGCCAGGCAGAGGGGCACTGGGCTCTCCTAGAGAGCACTGGGATGTTCTGGGCTAGGTCTGGGGGGTCACTGGGCCACATGGGGGCTGTGCTGGGGGACACAAGTGCCATACTGGTGCTTGCTGGGCTATGGTGGGGGACACTGGGCCATACTGGGGCCATGGTGGGACACTGGGCCATACTGGGGCCATGGGGGGCACTGGGCCATACTGGAGGATGCACTGAGCCATACCAGGGGGTGCAGGGCTGTGCTGGGGGGCATGGAGCCATACTGGGGGGCACTAGACTTCGCTGGGAGAGGTGCTGAGCTCCCCTGGAGGGGGCACTGGGCCATACTGGGGCCATACTGGTGGGGCACTGGGCCATACTGGGACTTGCTGGGCTGCAGCACCCGAGCACCCAGCTGCTCCCAGCTCCTGCACACTGCCCGTGCTGCCCGGTGGTCTGTACTGGGAGGGACTGGAGGGGCTGGGGGGGGGGGGGGGGTGCACCGAGATCCCCCCATACCCCCCTTACCCCCTAATACCCCCCATACCCCCCATATCCCCTCCCATACCCCCTCCATACACCCCAATTACCCCCCCCATACCCCCCATATCCCCCCCATAACCCCTCTTCCCCCCAATACCCCCCATAACCCCCCCATATCCCCTCCCATACCACCCCTATACCCCCCTATGCCCCCCTATACCCCCCTGTACCCCCCAATTACCCCCCATACCCCCCATAACCCCTCTTCCCCCCCATGCCCCCCTTTACCCCCCATAACCCCCCCACATCCCCTCCCATACCACCCCCATACCCCCCATACCCCCTGTACCCCCAATTACCCCCCAATTACCCCCCATACCCCCCCATACCCCCCCATAACCCCTCTTCCCCCCCATTACCCCCCCCACACCCCCCACACCCCCTGTACCCTCCCACCCCCCATACCCCCCATACCCCCCCAAAACCCCCCAACCCCCCCATTACCCCCCAACCCCCCCATACCCCCCCCCCCACACCCCCCCACACTCCCTCCCACCCCCCCCATACCCCCCAAAACCCCCCAAAACCCCCCAACCCCCCCATTACCCCCATACCCCCCCACACTCCCCCCCACACCCTCCCACCCCCCCATACCCCCCCTCAAAACCCCCCAAAACCCCCCCAAACCCCCCCAAACCCCCCAACCCCCTCCCAAATCCCCCCCAACACCCCCCCAATCCCCCCAACCCCCCCCCCATACCCCCCCATACCCTCCCACCCCCCCAAAACCCCCCACCCCCCCCCCAAAACCCCCCCCCCCAACCCCCCCAGGCTGGACGTGCGGCGACGACTGCCGGTACGAGTGCATGTGGCGCACGGTGCGCCTCTACCTGCAGGGCGGCCGCCGCGTGCCCCAGTTCCACGGCAAGGTGAGCGCCCGCCTGCTGCTGGTGTTGGGTTTTGGGGGGGGGGACACCCCGGGGGGGGGTCCCCGTCCCCTTGTCATCATCCCGACCCCCTCCCCCCCCCCCCCCCCAGTGGCCCTTCTGGCGGTTCCTCTTCGTCCAGGAGCCGGCCTCCGCCCTGGCCTCCCTCCTCAACGGCCTGGCCAGCTTCCTCATGCTGCTGCGCTACAAGGCCGCCGTGCCCCCCGCCTCCCCCATGTACCCCACCTGCGTCGCCTTCGCCTGGGTGAGTGCCCCCCCCCCCCCCCCGTCCCCCCCCAAAATGTCCCCCGGGGGTTGGGGGCACGCGGCAGCCCCTGTCCCGGTGTCCCCCCCCCCCCGGTGCCGCCACCTCGCGCCCTCCCGCAGGTCTCCGTCAACGCCTGGTTCTGGTCCACCGTCTTCCACACCAAGGACACGGCGGTGACTGAGGTGAGTGTGTCCCGTGTCCCCCCCAAATCCCAGTCCCGTGTCCCCCCCCCGTCCCAGTCCCGTGTCCCCCCCCCCATCCCAGTCCCGTGTCCCCCCCAAATCCTAGTCCCGTGTCCCCCCCGTCCCAGTCCTGTGTCTCCGTCCCAGTCCCGTGTCCCTATCCTGTCCTAGTCCCATTTCCTGTCCCAGTCCTGTCCCCATCCCGTCCCAGTCCCATGTCCCCGTCCCATCCTGCCCCAGTCCTGTCCCCCCCAGTCCCAGTCCTGTGTCCCCACCCCAGTCCTGTCTCCCCAGTCCCATCCCAGTCCTATATCCCCATCCCAGTCCCGTGTCCCCATCCTGTGTGTCCCATCCCAGTCCCGTGTCCCCATCCCAGTCCCGTGTCCCCATCCCAGTCCCGTGTCCCCATCCCAGTCCCATGTCCCCATACCATCCCAGTCCTGTGTCCCACCCTGTCCCAGTCCTGTCTCTCCCCAGTCACTATCCCAGTCCTATGTCCCCATCCCAGTCCTGTCCCCCCATCCCATCCCCCAGTCCCGTGTCCCCCCATGTCCCGTCCCAGTCCTGTGTCCCCCGTCCCAGTCCTGTGTCTGTCCCATACCATCCGAGTCCTGTGTCCCCCAGATCCCTGTCCCATCCCAGTCCTGCATCCCCCCATCCCCGTCCCATCCCAGTCCTGTCCCCCCCTGTCCCCCCCCCCCCTTCCCCCCCCGTACCCCCCGGGGCCGCCGTCCCCGTCCTCCCCTGGATCCCCGTTGCCCCGCAGAAGCTGGATTATTTCTGCGCCTCGGCCGTGGTGCTGCACTCCGTGTACCTCTGCTGCGTCAGGTGAGCCCCGCGCCCCCCGCGGGGGGACGCCCCTGTCCCTGGGGGCTGTGGACCACCCCCCCCCTTTAATCCTCCCGTGTCCCCCCCAGGACGCTGGGGCTGCGGCGGCCGGCCTTAATCGGCGTCTTCAGGGCCTTCCTCCTCCTCTTCCTCGCCTGCCACGTCTCCTACCTGACCCTCGTCCGCTTCGACTACGGCTACAACATGGCCGCGAACGTGGCCATCGGTGAGGCTTGGGGGGGGGGGCTGCAAAGGGGGGGGTGATGGAGGGTTGGGGGGAGGATAACGGGTCCGGGTGCACCCACGCCGTGCCCGTGCCCCCCCCCCAGGGCTCCTCAACCTGCTCTGGTGGCTGTGGTGGTGCCTCCGCAACCGCCCGCGCCTGCCCCACGTCTGGAAGTGCGCCGTGGTGGTGCTGCTGCTGCAGGCGGGGGCCCTGCTCGAGCTGCTCGACTTCCCCCCCCTCTTCTGGGTGCTGGACGCCCACGCCCTCTGGCACATCAGCACCGTGCCCCTCAACGTCCTCTTCTACAGGTGGGTGCCGTCCCGAAATCGGGGTGCTGGGGAACCCCCCCCCCCCCCCCATTGAGATCGGGGCCCTTCCCTTCCGTACGGGATGCTCAGCGCCCCCCCCCCCCCTTCAAATTGACATACCTGGGGGCCCCTCTTTTGTCCTTGGGGTCCCCCTCTCTTGAAATTGGGGTGCTGGGACCCCGCCCCCTTGAGATCGGGGCCCTTCCCTTCTGTATGAGATGCGCAGCGCCCCCCCTCCTCAAACTGAAGTGCTTGGGGGCCCAAATTTTGTCCCTGGGGTGCTGGGTGCCCCCCTCCTGAAATTGGGGTGCTGGGACACCGCCCCCCGATATCGGGGCCCTTCTCTTCTGTATGAGATGCCCAGCACCCCCCCTCCTCAAATTGAGGTGCTTGGGGGCCCAAATTTTGCCCCTGGGGTGCCCCCCTCCTGAAACTGGGGTGCTGGGACCCCCCCTTGAGGTTGAGGCCCTTGTACAGGATGCACAGCACCCCCCCCCTCAAATTGACATGCCTGGGGGCCCCTCTTTTGCCCCTGGGGTGCTGGGTGCCCCCCTCCTGAAATTGGGGTGCTGGGACCCCCCCCTTGAGATTGTGGCCCTTCACTTCTGTACGGGACGCTCAGCGCCCCCCCTCCTCAAACTGAGGTGCTCGGGGACCCCAATTTTGCCCCTGGGGTGCTGGGCGCCCCCCTCCTGAAACTGGGGAGCTGTGGGGGGGGACCCCACTGCTGCTCCCCGGGAGGCTCTGAGGTCTGGCAGGGCCCTGGGGGGGCTTTTGGGGCGCTCCCACCTCCCGACCCAGCACCTGCACGTGGAGGGGCTGAGCTGTGCCCCCCCCCCAGCCCCGTCCCCCCTCCCTCCCCGCAGCTTCCTGGTGGACGACAGCCTCTACCTCCTGAAGGCCAACTCGGACCTCTCCAAAGCGGACTAGAGCAGATGGGGGGGCCCCCCCCAACCACCCCCCCCCACGGGGGGGGGCCCCTTCCCCATGGTGTGCCAAGCGAGACCCTGCCCCCCCCAGCTGCAGCCCCCCCCCCCCCCAGTTCCCATTGCCTCCTGAGGTTTGCTTTCCCCGCACCCCCCTTATCTCCCCCCCCTACCCCATGGCATGCGGGGGGGGGGCAGGTAACCCAGCTGGGGTGTCTGGGCCCCCCCCCCCAGCTTCCCCCCCCCCCCAGCTGCCGGTGCTGAGCCCGTGGCTCCCTGCCGTGGAGCTCGGCAGCCGCGAGGTGGCAACGGCTGCTGGGGCGCGCGGTGCCACGGGGGGGGGCCGTGGGTGGCCGGGGATCGGGCACGGGATGTGGGGGGGGGGGGGGTCCCGGGGGTTGGGGGGGGGGGCACACGGTGCCTGTGCACGCCGGTGCCTGTGTCGGGGGGTCGGGGGGGGGGGACGGGGGGGGGGGACGGTGCAATGCGTGGGGCTGGAGCGGTGCCTTGGGGCAGGGGGAGACCCCCCCTGCGCAGCCTGTGGGGAGCCCCCCCGGGGGGGTGCAGCCCCCCCCCCCCCCCCGGATGTGCCCTGGGCTGTGAATAAAGCTGGAATTCAACCTGTGCCCCCCCCCCGGCGTCCCTCATTCCTCGATCCCATTCCCAGCCCCCCTCTGCCCCCCCCGTACCCCTCGCTGCCCCCCCCAGCAGCCCGTAGCACCCTGCCCTGCGCCCCAATTCCCACCCCGCTGCCCCCCCCCCCCACGCCTGTGTGCACCAACCCCCCCCCCTGCCCCCCCCCTCTTTGTCCCCCCCCGCAGCTCATCCTTTCCCTGCCCCATGTGCACCCCAAACCCTTGCTGTGCACCAACCCCCCCACCCGTGCCCCCCCCTCTTTGTCCTGCACCCACAGCGCAGCCCCTCTGGCTGCCAGCACCCCGCGACCCCCCCGGACCCCCCAGCTCTCCCCAAGCCGTTCAGCTCAGCCTTTATTGCGGGCAGCAACGGGGACACACCAGGACTCGGGGGTGCGAAATTTGACTTTTGGGGGGGCCGCCATCCCCGCGGGGGGGGACACAGGGGGACCTCAGGCCTCCGTCGGCTTCTGCGCGTGGGCGAAGAAGACGCCGTCGACGTCGTCCACGCCGGTGCGGAGGGCGGGCGGCATGGCGTAGGAGCGGAACTGCCGCAGGGCGAAGCCGGCCCCCGCCAGCGCCCCGCGGACGTCGTCCTCGGCCAGCGGCACCACGGGCAGGCGCGCGGCGCCCGCCAGGTAGAAGGACTCGCCCAGGGCGCCCAGCAGCAGCGCGTGGCCCCCCGGGCGCAGCAGCGAGCCCACGTGCGCCAGAGCGCGGGCGAAGGCGGCGCGGTCGGGGCTGACGGCCTCCAGGCAGAAGGCCGAGAGCAGCGCGTCGGCCGGCGGGCGCAGCGGGGCGCCCAGCGGGTCCGGCCGGTGCACGTCGATGGGCAGGATGCGCCGCAGGCGGCCCCGCAGCCGACGCTCCTTCTCCTGCCAGGGCTCCCTGCGGGGGACGTGGGGAGGGGGGTCGGGGGGGGGGGGGTCAGGTGGGGTGGGGAGGGGGATATGGGGGTCCTGCGGGGGTCGGCTTGGTGTCAGTGGGGACACGGGGGTAGGGTCGTGCAGGGATCAGCCCGGCATCTGTGGGGATGGGGTTTCGGGGGGGTCAGGCCAGCATCGGTGGGGATACGGGGCTGGGGTCCTGCGGGGATCAGCCTGGCATCGATGGGGATACGGGGCTGGGGTCCTGCGGGGTTCAACCTGGCACTGATGGAGACCCAAGGACAGGGTCCTGCAGGAATCAGCCTGACATCTGTGGGGACACGGGGCTGGGGGTCCTGGGGGGGGGGGGGGGGGGGGGGGGGAGTCAGCCCAGTATCAATGGGGACACGGGGACAGGATCCTGCGGGGTTCAGCCTGGCATCGGGGGGGACAGGGGGGACAGGGTCCTGCAGGGATCAGCCTGGCATCGATGGGGAAAGGGGGGGGTGGGGTCCTGCGGGGGTCAGCCCAGAATCCGTGGGGGTGTGGGGATGGGATGGCATGGGGACGAGCCTGGCATCCACGGGGATGGGGGACAGGGTCCTGTGGGGTTCAGCCTGGCATCAATGGGGACACGGGGCTGGGGTCCTGCAGGGATCAGCCCAGCATCGATGGGGATACGGGGCTGGGGTCCTGGGATCAGGGCATGATGGGGGGGGCTGGGGCTTCAGCCCCAGCACGGGGATCAGCCTGGTATCGGCAGGGACACAGGGGATCAGCCCAGATGTGGGGGCTCTTCTCCCGTGGGCTCAGCCCGTTGGGTGGGGACGGGATCCCGCAGGGATCAGCGCATCGGGCTGGGGGGTGTGGGGACGTGAGCCCAGTGGGGAGCAGCTTGCAGTCCCCGGGGCCAGGGGGCCGTGATCCTGCAGGGACCAGCCCCACACCCACAGGGACGAGGGGCTGGGATCCCGTGGGGACTTGGGGCTGGGATCCTGCAGGGCTCTGGGGACATTATTTGGGGGAACAAGCCACTGTGAGCCCACTGGGACCATCCCAGCCCCACGGGGCCCCGGTACGAGCCGTGCCCTGAGACCCAGCGCTCAGCCCCGCACCACCCGCCCTGGGGAGGGGTCCCCGTGTCCCCTTCCCCCCCCCACCCCGAGCAGCCCTACCCGCGCCCCTCGATCTTGCAGACGTGCTGGATGAAGGGGCTCCAGTCGAAGGTGCCGGGCTCGCCCCGCGCCCAGCGCTGCAGCTCCTCCCGGTTCACCGCCAGGTAGTCGGTGGCCACGATCTCCTCGAAGTGGTCGCAGGCGCTCAGCAGCTGGTAGATGGTGGGGCCCGAGCCCACGTCGATGAGCGTGCGCCCGCGGATCTCACCTGGGGGGCGCAGCACATGGGGGGGGGGGGTCCCACAGCGGGTCAGGGACCTGGGGACATGGGGCTGGGGGAGCCAGACACGGGGGACAAACCAGGGGACAGCAGTGGGGGGGGGTGGCAGGGTGGTGGGTGCCCCCTCACGCCCCGTGCCTCGGTTTCCCCACCCTTCTACAAAGCCGGGGACCCCCCCCCCCCAGCACCCCCTCACCGCTGGCAAAGGTCTCGGCCAGGCATCGCAGCTTCCAGGGCACCACGCAGTCCTCGGAGGAGAAGTCAGCCCGGGGGGGCACGTAGTTGTTCTGCAGGTAGGCGCGGGGGTCGAAGCGCTCGTAGCCCTCCCGGACGGCGGCCAGGCTGCTCATGGCGGGGGCTGCGGGGGCCGCTGCGCCCGGACCCGTTTTATAGCCCCGGCAAGGCCGGGGGGGGTGGGGGGGTGAGGGGCGGGGGGGGGCACACGGTGAGTTATGGCTGTGCTCGGCACGGCGCTGATTGCGGCCGTCCATCGCGGATAACCAGGTTAGCGTCAGTGCCCGGGGCCGGATCCGGCCCTGCGCTGAGCAGCCAGCCCTGCTGTGTCCCCCCCCGGGAGCAGGGGGGGGGAGGCTGGAGCCTGGCGTCCTGCTGCAGCCCTTGAAGCCGGTGCCCACCTGAGGAGTGGGTGTCCCAGCACCATGGTGGGAGCACGGCGCACCCCCACCCCACCCAGCACCCAAAGGTGCTGCCCTGGCTCCAGGCCTGCCCCATGGGGATGGGGATGGGGTTGGGCTGGGGCTGGAAATGGGGCTGGGGTCCGTCTGGGTGCTCCCTCGTTACCGATGAGCCGAGCGCGCTGGAGCTCAGCCCAGCCCCTGGCAGGAGCCGGCACCACCAATCCTGCCCGCTCCCAGCGCTCCCAGTGCTCCCAGTGCTCCCAGCGCGCCCAGCACCCTGGGACCGGGGACGGGATGGGAGCTGCTTGTGGGGCCGGGGGAGGAGGGGGGGTAAAGGTGCTGGAGCCCCAAGGGCAGCAGCGGGAGGGGAGGGATGGGGATGAGGACGGGAAGGGGATGGGGACAGGGAGGGGGACAGGGGCTGGCGGTGGCCCAGGGACAGCAGGATCCGGCCGGGCGGGAACAGCTAATCTGGGCGCTGGCACCGAGGTCGTCCTGGACCCTGCCAGGGGCTGGGCTGGCAAAAGGGGGGGGCAGTTATATAAGCAGGGATCTGCCCCCCCCCCCCCCCGCCCAAGCCTCCAACCCCGCGTCCTGCAGCAATGGGCCGTGCCTCAGTTTCCCCAATTCCCCCCCCCCAGGGCCCCTCTCTTGGGTCCAGGGGTAAAGGGCAGATGGGGGGGGAGGGGGGGAGCTGAGCCAGGTCTGGCGGGGGGGGGCAGGTCCTGGTACTCTCCCCCCCCCCCCCCCCCCCCATAAATAAAACGCTGCTGCCGGAGCCGCAGGCCCAGGCTGGACACTTTATTGCAGTACAAAGGAAGTCTGATTTGTACAAAACCACACAAAAACCCCCACCGCGCCCCCCCCCCCCAGCCCCTCTGAAGGCTTGGGGTTGGGGGGGGGGGGGGGGGCTCAGCGCTCCCCATCCTCACACCCCCTCCTTCTGCCAGGGAAACCGAATCGTCCCCGCGCCCGGCACCGCCCCGAGCCGCGGGCGCCCCGTCCCCGCCGGCCACCCCCACCCGCCACGGGGTGGGCGCCCACCCCCACGTCCCCCCACCCTCCTCTGCCTCCCCCGGGGGCCGCGGCGCGCGCAGGGGCTCAGGACCCCGCCGCCGCTGCCCCCCGCCCTCAGCCCGCGCCCCGAGCCCCCCACCCACGGCCGCCGCCGCCGCCTTCAGCCCCTCTGGGCCTCGTGGGAGAGGGAGCGGGACAGGGTGCGGGGGACGCCCGCCTTGGCCCCGCGGAGGTCCGGGGGGGCGAAGAGGGGCAGGGGCAGGGTGCGGGCGTAGGGCAGGAGGTGCTGGGCCAGCGGCTGCCCCAGGAGCCCGAACCGCAGCACGCCCCAGGGCGAGCGCTGCTCCAGCACCCGCGTCTCCCCGCGCTGCTCCAGCGTCTCGCGGCGCCGCTCGTCCACCTCCCGCCGGCACCACCTGGGCACGAGGCGCTCATGGGGGTGGGAGCGGGGGGGGGGGTTCCCTGTCCCTCCCCACCTCATGGGCAACTCTGGAGACCCCCCCCCTCTCCACCCCAGACCATCCCGCGCCCTATGGGGACCACCCAGCTTCGTGGGGAACCTGTGGAGATCCCCAAGTCCCCCTGGGCACTTTGGTGACCCCCCCCCCACCCCCCGCCCATGGCATCTCCAACTCCATGGGGACCCCTGGAGACCCCCCCTGCACCCCCAGGTCCCGCCCAACCCCATGGGGACCTCACCCCATGGGAACCCTACAACCTGCATTGCAGCACCCAGAGCCCCCCCGTCCCACAATGACCCCCCCTCCAACAGCCTCCCCAGCCCCACAGGGACCCCGGGAGCCCCCCACGTCCCCGTGTGGACGCGCAGCCTCCCCCAGCCCCATGCAGCCCCCCCCCCCCCCTCTCCCCACAGGAATCCCCAAGACCCTCCCAGTCCCACGGGGACCCTTGGACACCCCCCCACCTCCCTGGATCTCCCACGGACCCTCGGAGCCCCCCCGCAGCCCTATGGGGACCTCCCCCCCCCGCCCCCCATCCCTCAGGGACCCCAAGCACCCGGACCCCCAGTCCGTCGGCGCCGCTCACCCCTCCTCGGGCCGGGTGCTGAGCTCCAGGTCCAGCCACTCGGCGCTGAAGGTCTCGTGGCGCCCCACGTCCTCCTCCTTGACGCGGCAGCCTAGGCGGGCGCCCGAGAGCAGCCCCCCGCTGCGCACCACCGTGCTCGGCCCCCACATCCCCGCGGCACCCTGGGGTGCAGCTGCGCGCGCCCCGGTTCCGGCTTCTGCTGCCCCGCGCCTGCCAGCCCCGCTTATATGGCCCCGGGGGAGGCTATTTTGGGACGTGTCACTGGCACCGCAGGGACGGGTGGGTGCCAAGAGCCCCCCCCTCGGGGGGGTAAGCGGGGGGGGGGGGTGGCACTGGGGACACATGCGTCACCTCGTGTGCATCCGGCCACGCTCAGCCCCGCGCGCCCAGGGTTGCTCTGGTAGGGTCACCCCCCGTGGTGGCAGCCCCTGCCCCGGCGCTGTGTCCCTGTGGGGTGTGGGGACACGTGGAGACAGCCCCCGCCGGCACCGTGAGGCCCCCCCCTGGCCCCGGCCCAGGGCACGCCTGGCCTTTCCCTGCCCGCTGCGGCGCTGGCACCGGCCCCCCGGGACCAGCAAACACGGCGGACCCAAGAGGTGGCAGCGGCTCTGTGGGGGGGCTGCGGCCCGTACCGTGGCCGTGCCACCCCGTGCCACCCCGTGCCACCCAGCCCCTGGCAGTCCTTGCCCCATTGCTGCCCTCGAAGGGCCGCTGGGGTCCCATCCCCGTGCGTGTCCCCCCCATCCCCGCTGCGCTGTGCGAGCTGGCAGCGGGGTGCTGGCCACGGGGGGCCCCCCCGCCGGGCTATTTGTAGGGTGAACAGATGGGGGCTGCAGACAGATGGGTGCTCGCAGGGTGCCAGCGGGCAGAGCTCGCTGGCCGGGCCCCGGGGACATCGGGCTCCGTCCCCGACCCCTTCAGCGGAGCAGAGGGGACCCGGGGCCGCAGAAACAACGGGGGCCCGAGGGGACGCGCGGGCAGACCCTGCCTGGGGTGGCGGACGGATGCTCCGCGCCACCACCACCGCGGGACAGGGGACGGGGACCCCGCGGCCAGCAGCCGCAGGAGCCCTGGGACTGATCCTTGGAGCCTCGGGGGCCAGCTTGGGCCTGCTCCTTGCCCCCCCCCCCCCCCTCGCCAGGCGCTCGTCCCCGCTTTTATTCGATCGAGTTACAAAGGGCACGTGGAAGGCAGAGGGCTGCAAATAGTGCAAGGCTCTTTTATTTCGACAGCTGCCGGCCACAGGCGGCCCCCCGGCACGGGCCACGGGACCCCAGGACGGTGCCGGGGATGGGGGGGGGGCAGGGGGGCAGAGACCCCGTGGCTCAGCCCACACGTGGGGGCTGCCGTGGGCGCTCGCCCCCGTGCCGCAGCGCTGCCGGCGCGTGCCCCCGCGTGCGGGCGGCCGGGCGCTGCTTCCCGTTATAGCGGAGCGCGGCAGCGGCGCGCACAGGTAGAAGGGAGCCGCGCTCGCCCCCGCATCCCCCCCCCCCCCCAGGAAGGATGAGAAATCTCTGAACCGTTCCCTGCAGAGCTGCGGGCTGGGGGTGGGGTGGGGTGGGGGGGAAAACGAGCTCAGCCAGGACCCCGGAGAAGGGGGCAGCCCCAGGGGACAGCCCCGGGGGTCCCCACGAGTCCCCCCAGTGTCCCCCCCAGGGGTGAAGCCCCCCAGGGGAAGGAGCCCACGAGCCCCGCGGGGGCTGGGCTTTGTAGCCGTGTGCGAAGGGCACAGCCTGGCACGTGGCTGTGTCGGGACAGTGACGGGGACAGACCTGTCCTCACCCCCACAGCAGCTTTCCCCTCCATCCCCCTTGCCCCGGGGTACCGCTTCGGGAAGCTGGGAGTCCCAAGGAGCCCCCAGACCCGCCGTGTGGGGCGGGGGCAAGGCCGGACTCGGAGCGGGGCAGAGCCCGACCGCACGGGGAGCGGGGCAGGGGTTTGGCACGTGCCAGGCCGAGGTTTCAGGGCTCTGCTCGGCAGGGGAAGGAGCCGAGCACCCGAGCAGCCTCACCGGGTGAGGTTCGTGTGGGGCAGCCCCCCCCCTCTCTGCCCGCGGCCCCCCCGGGCCGCAGCGGGCGCGTTGTGCTGCTCAGGGCTTGCCGGACAGCTCGCTGACCCGCTGGCGGAGGTGGAAGGCGAACTCGAACATGGTGGCCGCCAGGCTCTGGTGGATGAGGTACCGGGGCAGGCGACCCTGCAAGGAAAGGAGAGGAAACAGTAGGCGAGTGAGAACAGCAGCGCGACGGGCGCAGCAGCCCCTGGGGAGGTGAAACCCCCCCCCCTACCCCCCCGGGCTCCTGCCCAGGGGTTTTGCTCCCTGCCCCAGGCGCCTCCCGGCACGAGCGCCGCAGCGGGGAGCTGCTGCTTTCAAGGAGTTTTCTCCGGGGGAGGAACTGAAATGCATTTTGATGTTTCTAAAAAGCCCGGCACGACTCAACCCGAACCGCCTCGGCCCGTGCTCTATTATGCGAGATGCATAAGCAAGCAAGGCCGGGCTCTGCGGGGGCAGGCAGCAGCGGCAGGGCTGGGAGCGCCGCTGGGGCTGGCAGCGGCTCCGCGCCCCACGGGGACCAGGCAGGGACGGAGCCGGGGGGGGCACAGCCCCTGCCCGGGCACGGGACGGGAGCAGGAGAAGCCCCGGGGATGTGGTGCACGTGGGGGGGGTTCCTGCAGCCCCCTTCAGCAGGGCAGGGGCTGAGGCTTCTCTGAGCCCGGTGCTGTAGTCAGGGACCGTTTCAGGCCCCGCTCGGAGGAGAAGCTCCAGCCCAGACACAAACACACACACACACGTGTGCAACCCTTGCCCTTCGCTGCGGGAAGGGGTGAGCCATGCGCTATAAATACTGCGCCGGGGCCAAAGGAAATACCAAGGCAGCACAGGCGAGGGGTCTGGGCAGCAGCAGAGCCCTTCGGGAAGATGGTGGAAGCAGCTGACGGGCCGTGTATCGGGAGCTCAGCCGGCGCGGCCTCTCTCTCGCAGCAGCAGGCAGCGGGCGATGGCTCCCCGGCCTGGGAAGCGCAGGGAACGTCCCCCCGTGCCCAGCCCCATCTTGCACAACCAGCGGGGCTGTTTCCGCCCCCCGAACCAGCCCGTTACAGAGGGGAGGAAGAGGCACGGGAGCCAGCCCCGTGAAGGAAAAACACCTCCGGCCCCAGCCCCGTGCCAAGCGGCGCCGGGGGGGCAGCGGGGGCCGGGGTGCTGCCGCGCTCGGCTCGACCCCGCTCTCGCTTCCCAGGCGGGGAGCTGCCAAGGCGAGCGCTTCTGCAAATCCCTCGCAGGGCATTTCACCAGGAGCGCGGTGCCTGAGCTGCTCTGTGGGAAGGGAGGGCCGTGGGAGGGGAGGGGGCCGCAGCTTTGCAGCAGAGTGCTGATGAATGGAGCCTTTGTGCTCGCTGCTGCAGCGCCGTTTCCACGTCAACCTCGGCTCGATTCAGCGGAGGAAGAAAACAGGGCAGCTCCCCCCCCCACACACCCCGATGCGCCCGGCCCTGCTCCCTTCACGCTGCCTTTGTCTGGGCCACCGGCGAGGGCTCCCCCGTAAATAGCTGCGGATCTGGGGCACGGCGTAGGGCCCCAAGCGCCGCTCCCCGCATGCCCCTCGCGCCCCCCCGGGGGGCTGCGTTTGTGCCGAGGTTCTGGGAGCAGGGCACGCCACGGCGGGCGCTTCATCCCCTCGGCGGGTCCCGGGGAGCAGCAGGCAGCCAGACCACAGCTGACATGCCCGACTATTTCTGGTCCCCTAAGAGGATAAAATCACCTCTTCCCCAGTCCCGCACGGAGAGGTGAAGCCCGTAGCCGAGACCTCGGCCAGGTGAGGAACGGTTTCCCGGCCCTACACCGGGGCAAATTCCGGGGGGGAAAGAGGGTGCACAACCTCTGCCTGCAAAACTCAGGTCCCCTTAGGGCACCCGTCGGCAGCGGCCCGAAGCTGCACCCGGGAGAGGCTCGCAGCAGGACAGCAGCCCCCGCGCTGCCCGGCTGGGAGCAGCGGGCAGGTCCCCAGCAGGCGTCGCGCAGCGTGCGGGGGCTCTGGAAGGTGCTGGTGTCCCTGCCGGGGGAGGGAACACGGCCACGGCACTCGCACGTCAGCGAAGACTTGGCTTTACCTTCAGGTCCGTGTTTAGAATCCAGATGAAAGTGCAGACCCTGGGGTTGCTGGGGCACTTCAGCACGATGAATCCTCCGGGCCCGTTCTCACCCCTGCAGGGAAACAGCAGCAGCAGCAGCACGCAGTCAGACCGGGGGAGGCTGAGGAGCCGCTCCCTGGCACCGATCCTGGCTCCTGCCGCAGCACCCCCTGGCCTGGCAGCGAGGACGGGAGCCCCGCGGGGTGGGAGCAGATGCGCAGAGCGCCCGGGAAGGGATCCGGCTTGGCTGCAGGCTCACGAGCAAACACCACGAGGCAGGTTTCCCACAGGTGCCTTGGCAGCGGCGGTGCCAGGGCTGCTGCAGGGCTGCAGGCTGAGGAGCAGCCTCTGCCTCCGGACCGTGCCAGCGCGGCCGGCACCGCACCACGGGGAGGTTTCAGAGGCACGGCCTGGCAGAAATGGGTGCAAACAAGCAGGTCCCAGGAGAGCCGAGCACTCAGGGAGACCGTGCTCGGTCAGGACAGGCTCAGCGCAGACAGCCTCGTCACTACAGCCCCCAGATCCTTCCTCGCACCATCTGAGCGTCTCAGAGAGGAGAGCTGTGCTTACACACACAGCCCAGATACAGATTTCCCTTCTCTGCTCAGGAACACACACTATTTTTGCTGCATACATTTGTTAAAAGATTTTTCTAGGCCCTGAAGTCCCCAGCTCTTAAATAGACTGAGGCAGCTATAACGGCTCCGAGTTAAAATGTCAATTACTTTAACCAGATTATTAGGAAAAACAAAGTCAGTGCGTGAAGTGGCACAGCTGGGCCCCAGGCACCAGCGCAGACGGTAACAAGGAGTCCTTGTTTGATGAGACCAACCCCGCCGAGATCCATCACCAGCCGCGCGAAACCTTCCCTTCGGAAGGGGAGAGGCCAGAGACCTGCTGACACCCTGGGAGCCGGTCCATCCTGACGCAGCTCGTTTCACCCCCGGGACCACCTCTCGGCGCCTGCAGCCTTTAAAGTCCGTAAGCGGCCGGCTTACGAGAAGCAAAAGGCATCCGAGAGGCCCAAGGAAAGACATGGTCAGCTGTTTACTGCCCCTCAGAAATGGCAGCTGGCCCTGTTTGGGAATTAACTGTTACATAAACAGGATGCGGATCGGGTTGGGGTTTGTGCTCTTACTGGTCGGCACCTCCGCTCCCCAGAGCGGAGGGAGCAGAGAGCTGGGAAACGCCCGAGCAGCGCTCAACAGCACGGAGAGTTTCTTTAACAAAGGAAGAAGAACAAGGGAAGCGAGGTTCAGTTCCACAAATAGATTAGTTTCCTGAAAACGGTGCCAGAAAGACAGCAGGGTTTTCATTTAAGTGGCTCTCTGCCCTAAGCTGAAGCAAGGCGCGTGTGTCAGATCGCAGCTCAAATAACAGGATCTGCCTCTCACCTGACATACTTGGAGAGCGGAGGCTTCAGGCTGTGCGTGGTCGACATCCCTGAGGAAATGTACCTGTCTCTTCTTCTCTCGATCCGACGCACGTTCACAAAATCCCTGTGCAAAGGAAGGGCAGTGACTGCTTTGAGACGTGCAGGGGGCTTCGAGGGAGCAGATCACAGGCTTGGGACTGCTGGGAAAGGCTGTGGCAAAGGTATGGCAGCATATGGACACAGCACAGCCAGCACGGTTAGCAGGGAGACAGGCTGAGTGACTGGGACAGATTTGGGCTCCGAGACTCTTGCCAGAAACGGCTGGAGGAGACTTCAGGGGCTCCTTGCCTTTGGGAGCGGTACCCAGCCCTGCTCCGGGGATGCCAGGAGCTCCCAGCCCGCACACGACGACGGGGCTGGAGCCGGGCGCCCTCGCTGCGGTCGGAAGCTTCCCTCTGTGTTTTAGGAAGGTGTTTGGGGGGCTCAGCGCAGCACAGACAGCAGGATGAACTGACCTGGGGGAAACGACACCGCCTGCGGCCCCAGCTGCTACGTCGTACGAAACGATCGTGTTGTCTTCAACCCGCTGCAAGATCTGGAAGGAAAAAAAATAAATAAAAAAATAAAAGGATTTCCTCAGACTGTGCCTGCAGGTGCCAACAGCTGGGCGATGCGGCCCCTCCTCAGAACAGCACCACGACTCAAAGCCAGCGCCTTTAGCAGCTGATGGCAGGCTCGGGGCTGGGGCCGAGCTCGTTGGCGGCACACGCAGAGGTTCCTCTGCTGGCCCGGGGCTGCCCCTCTGCCCCTCCAGGGGGGCGCAGGCGTTGCCTTCGGATCCCCGCCACACCGGCGGCGATCGCCCCAACCGCACCGAGCAGAAGCCGGCTTGGCTCGGCCGCTGGCCCAGCTCCCTGCCCACCTCGTGGGCTTTTGGACGGGCACCGCCACGCAGCTGGCTGCCGCAGAGCATTCGGATCGTACGGATGAGCGGCGGAGATTTAACGCCTCAGTGACTCTGATCCAGCTAAGCTCCAGTAGGGCCCGGGCACCGCTGACAGCCGGTGCGGGGCCGGGAAGCTCCAGCTCTCCGCTCCAAGGAGCTCCTGTGATTAAGCCATCTTTGTCCGGCACGCTCACCTGGCAAGCTGCCACCGTTCTGTTCCACAGGATCATCTTCTCGGGCTGGAGAATAACCTCCTGGTAAACTGTTTCAGCAGAGCACTGCAGGAAAGCCTGAGGACAGAGCCAGAGCAGTTAGCCAGTCCCCCGCTACACCTCGGTAAGACGATTTCTAAGGAACGCAGGGCAGATCACAAAGAACGACGGGGATAAAGCAGGAGGGCAGCGCGGCGAGGCTGCAGAGCTGAGGCTGTGACCCCGCTGCCGCAGCGCTCCCGTTCCCAGGGGCCTGGAGGGCACACGAGGAGTCAGAGGAAGGATCAGACCCCGGGGAAAAGCAGTCGCTGAGCTGCTGCCTGCTGGGGTCTGCGCTGGGTGGGAGGGCAAATATCTGTCTGTACCACAGACGGGCCTCGGGGCTGACCCGGGCTGGCTCCTCCACCCTCACCCTGCCTCATCAGCGATTTTGTGGAGCAATTGCACGCGCAGCAGAGTCACTGAGAAGCTGCTCCGAGCTCTAGCACAGACAACAGTCATTTCCCCACGTCCCCGTGGGACGGGGGATCTTCAGAGGCACACGGTTAACGCAGCGGAGTGGGCCCGTGCAGCTTTTCCTCGTGAACACAGAGCCGCTCCGCCGGCAGCTCCTGCCAGCAAGGCAACATATGCACTGGAACAAAGAAAAGCCACCGCAGCACCGATGCTTCATTAAAGCGTGGTTTACAGCCAAGGCACTCCAGCGAGAGGGCACGGAGCACGGCACTTCCGCGCGGCTCTGCTCAATGCCAGGCAGCAGCAGACGCACGCTCAGCCCTGGTCTTGCTGGCAATTAGTTGCAATTAGCCTCCTTGGTCAGATTAGTCCTAGATGCTGGGGTTGGAAGCGAGTCTTGCAGTCACCTGCTCCCACTTCTACCAGCAGAGACTGGGGCCCAGCAGATTTGCCGGGGAGTTTGTCCGCCAGCCAAGGGGTTTTCCTGGAGAGATTCCCTAGAGCGCGCAGCGCAGTTCATCTGTCTCAAAGAGCGCTCTGCAGCCTGACCTGTCCTGCCAGGGCCAGGAGGGAGCGTGAAAGCCGAGCCGCGATGCCAAGCAGAGCAGGCTCTTTGCCTGTGCCACACGGGCTGAGGAAGCGATACGGGAAGGTCCTTACCTTTAAAATAAAGGTCTTGCCGTGGAAAGGTATTTCGAAAGTGTAAACAACGTCACCAAAGTCCTGCGCAAGAAATAAGGAAGTTACATTCATGCTGGCAAAATAAAATTAACCGCTTCTACCTGGGCTAAAGCCTGCTGGTCTACGAGCACTGTGCTACGGGGGCAGGATGCGGCCCGCTCCCGTGCCACGCAGGACCACCCCCGGCCCCGAACCGTGCCCGCTCCCCCAGGCCAGGCCAGGCCGCCAGCCCCACGGCAGGAAGGACACCCAGCACATTTCAGATGCCCATGCACAAATTTCCATAAACAAAACAACATCCAGAGAGGCAGCAGTGATGAGACAGGAAAAGAATCCAGCCCGTGCCAGGCTGCAAACTCCGTTTCAAGGTCAAATTCTCTTTGTAGCAAGCTACCAGCACCAGTGCAAGAGAAAGGGCTTGGTTTGCCAGCACTGCTGTTGTTACCTACATCTGAGAAGAGACTCCCTGGAGGGGTTAGGGATGGACAGATGATAACCTTTCATCATTAGCCCCGTGTTAAACTCTGATTAGTCTATTTAAATCCATCCCCCTTTGGATAAAGAAAACAATCTGCCCAGCTAGTTTGGCACCAAACAATGGATCACTTGACAGGGGAATTTTAAACACCAGATGAGACTGCAGTTTGCAGGACTCTCACCCCAGCCATGTCAGGAGCCCACAAGCAGAAAGCAAGGTTGGTTTTAGGGGGCAGAGACAGGGCGCCTTCCACTCCACGCTTTGGGCAGAGCAAGGAGCTCTAGACACCCCAGCAAACCCCGCTGTAGCTCAGGGAATAAACCCCTGAGGTGGGGAAACGGGCAGGGCTCCCCGGTTCACCCTCTGCCTCCCACAAGGTCCCTGTCCTGGGGACGGGGACAGGCACAGGGCCTCGGGGTGGGCCAGCAGGAGCAGCCTGTGCCCCACGCGCTCCTGCTCCCCCTTGGCTCACAGCAACCCCAGCTCGGCCGGAGCCTCCCCAGACCCCAGCACGCTCCTAAAAACACCCTGCTCTGCAGCACGAGCAAAAGCAGCAGGGTCAGGACCCTGGGTGCTGCACGTGGCCGGCACGGCACGGCACAGCACGGCTGTGCTCCTCCCCGCCGCAGCTCTGCGCCCCCCCCAGCCTACCAAAGGTGAATTGTCCGCCCCTGCCCGCCCGCTGTCGAGAGGGAGGAGTGATGGGCTCTCTCCTGTCAAACGGGAAGGCAATTAAACGTCTAATTAAATAAGAGGGGATTTTACATTTAACTGAACTGGAATAGATTCCTAATTCAATCAGGTAATTGTAACGCTTGTTAATTTTTCATGTCGCAAGGAGGTTTCAAAAGCCTCGTTTGTCCTCCAGTTTTTGCTAAGCCATCCGTGCTTGCTGCCGGGCAGCGGGGCGGGGGGACACTTGCATTGTTTTTCTCGAACTTCCAGTTCTCCTCCTGCGCCAGGATTTGGTCCACAACTTCCATCGCCTCTTTGCCTTGCCGGACGTATTCTTTCTCCTAGGAGAGAAGGGAATATTTCACTCGTGGGGCTTGCAGGGAGCCCAAAGCGTGCGTGCGAGGCTTGCTACCCACCTCCCAGGGCTAGCAGAGGGAAGCGGGCAACCTCCCACCACCACACCGCGGAAATCTCTTCATTCAGGTCACAGAGGCCTCGTTTTGGAGCTCGAAGTCACGCTCCCCGCCCTGGCTGGCATCCACACGCCAGCTGCGCCTACCAGCGAGCCTCCTGCCTCGGCGCAAGGGCTTCCAGCAGGCCGAGGGCTGCGAGGAGCGCAGAGCTTCCTCCCGCGGGAGCGCCGGGGCTGGAGCTCAGCAGCAGCAGCACCACTTGGAAGGCGGCACCCAGAGGCCTGCGCCCAGGCAGACCTCGGGGAGGTGCGGGACCGCCCTGCTAGCTAGGGGAGGACGGCCGAGGCGATGCCCTCGTGGTGCGTGACCACGTAACCAGGGGGGAGAGGGAGAGGCAGAGCCAGAATCACACCCCCAGAGCAAAGGCTGCGAAACGAGGGACAGGAAGGAGGGGCAGGAGCGTCCACCCCTAGTTACCTGCGCTGTCAACGCCTTCCTCCCCAGACCTTCCTCGTCCGACTCGTTGTCCGACCCTAGCGGGAAGCGCACAATTAACACACGCATAACGAAGATCCCACGTGAACAATCTCCCCCTGACCTTCCCGCGGAGCAGACAGCGTCCGATCCCTGCTGTCAGCGGGTGCGACGCCAGCATGGCCCGGGTCCTGCCTCCCCCAAAACGCGGCCGGCTGCCAGGGGCGGCTCTGCTCCCTGGCTGGGTGTCAGAGGCACCGGGACAACTGCTCCGGCTGACGTCCTGCCGAGCTGGGGAGGTCTCGGAGCAGCACGAGGGGCGGTGTCAGGGCAGTGGCGGTGTCACAGGGCAGTGGCGGTGGCACAGGGTGGTGTCACAGGGCAGTGTCACACTGTCATCTCTGCCCCTCACCTGCTGGTGGCGATTTGCCCCCATGCCCTCATCCCGAGGGCGAGGTTTTCCGAGCACAGCTCGTAAGCATTAAATCCCAAGACCCACAAAACCCTCCGGCTTCCCACGGAGCCGAAGCCAGGCGCGTGGGGCTGAGCGTCACCCCGCGCTGCCGACGGCACCGAGACAGCGGGGCCGTGGCTGCACTGCCCGGGCACGGGGCAAGGAGAAGCGGCCGGATTTGCAGCGTCAGCTCCCGGAGGCGCTGCCACGGGCCGGGCGAACGAGGCAGAGCTCGGCGAGAGGCGCGAGGAGCCCCCGAGGGACGCGGCGGGGAGCACGCCTTACCTGCGAAGGACTCCGGCGGGGAGTAGAACTGCCCGTCCGAAAGGGCTCCGGGGTAGAGCAGGGGCCCGCGGGCGGCCGCGGCCTGGGCTGCCAGGTACCCTGGGGACCAGAGCGGGTCTCACACACCGTGCCCCGTGCTTCAGCCCCAAGGGGGCTGGGGGCCCTGTCTGTTCCCCCCCCCCGCAACCAGCCCAGCCCTCCCCAGACGGCCTCCCGGCCACTTTCTGCCAGACACAGCTGCTCGGCTCGCGCTGCCACCAGCCAGCCCACGAGCCTTTCAGCTCCTATTGCCTCATCTTTTGTTGGAGACATTTTATCCGCACGGAGATCAATGGGCTCTTTTGCCTGTCAAATCCAAAGGCGATTAAGCATCTAATTAAATAAGAGCTTCCCCTGGAAGCAATTTGGAACCCGAGCCTAATCCAATAGAGGCATTAAACACTTGATCATTTTTCATCTTAAAGCCTCCTTGCAAGACCCAAAACATCCTCTGGTGTTTTCCAGTCGCTCGGTGCATTTCTGACCCAGTCTCGCTCGACAAATACTTCTCAGTTTACGTGCCGCTTCCCAGTCCTCTTACGTCAGAGAAGCCTGGGGGAAGGACGAGCTCCTTTTGCTGTAATAGGGCAGCCACCCAACCCCAAACCCAGCACCCGCTCCCTAGAAGGGCCCTTGGAAGTGACAGGTGCCCCGCCGTGCGCGGGAATTCGTGCAGCATTAGGTCAGAAAAACTCGGTCTCAGTTTAGTCTGACCTCAGTGGTTAGAGGCTGTCAAATTTCACACACCGTAACCCACGCTGCACCCCTGTAATGTATCTTCGAGTGAAGCATTCCTCTCCGAAGGTCTCCAGCCCAGATCTGAAGACAGATACCAGGAGCTGGAGAGTCCCACGGTCCGCCTGGCGTTTGTCCCACTGTTTCAAAACATTTTCACTGATGCGGAGGTGAGCTCTGTTTCCAATACGTCTGGCTTCGGTATCCAGACATTGGGGAATTTGGCATGTTTTTCTCCTCTCAATTAAAAGATGCTTTTTATAATCTGGTATTTTCTTCCCCTGAAGGGACTTGTATACCACCACAGAACTGAGTCAGGCACTTACCGTCACAGCCAGTCTGGAGATCACTTCTCCATAAATGTCATATCTGTCAAGGTGCTGCCAAAGCAGCAGAAACCCCAGGCCTGGTAGCCTGATCTGCCAGCTCCTACCAGAGAAGAGCAAAATACTTACATCGTTCCTCTTCTGCTTCCTGAGTTAGGACTTTGAAATCCAGGAACCAGGTCTCTAGCCAAGCAATGACGAACGAGACGATAGGAAGCAGATAGCCGAACGCCCCTTTGGTCAGAAGCTGAGTGGAAGAAAGCAAAAGCCACAGGGAGTTCACACAAAATGGCAAACGGCAACACCAGGCAATCACAAAGCAATCCCCCGCGAGCCCAAGGAAACCAACCTCGGAGAGGATGACCTTCACAATCAGGAAGGCACTGGAGACCAACGTGGTGACCTGGAAAATAAAATCACGCACCTCAGATCCCTGCGAACCCTCGGCAGAGAGCGCAGCCTGAAAACAGGAAAGCAGGAACTGCCTCCTTACCGCTATGACCCACCAGTGGCGCAGCCTTACGATCGCGTAGGCCAGCAGCAGCACGAAAAATCGGAAGAAAGCCAAGACCTTGGGAAACAAAAAGCCATCAAGGCGAGTCAGCGTCCCCGTCCCCGTGCCAGGCACTGGGAGGATGCAGCCCCCCCGAGGACCTCGCCACCCAGATGGGGCCAGAGGTGCAACAGGACGGGCTGGGACGCTGCGACCTCCCCGCTCTGCAGCCCCCAGCCCCAGCCCACGGCCCCCCCCCGCCCCGAGCTGTCGCTGGGATACTCACAAATATGTCGAAGAAAGAGGTCTTAAAATTGTACTCGATGATTTCACTCTCCAAGTTCTTCTCGATGCCATCCTTGGTCTGGAGAGGAGACGGGAAAGGAGAAAGCTATCGAGTGCACTGATAAGGAAACAACGATAGGAGGAAGGCGGCCGAGCGGTGCCTGGAGGTTGGCGCCGGGTCGGGTTATGCGGCAGGCACGCAAACGCGCCACGCAGGCACGGGGCCACGGGGGGATGCAGCAGCCCGTTTCACCCCCTGCTTCACGCCGAGGGGAGCCAGGGCTGGAGCAGCTCACGGCGACATGCAACACTTCGGGGGGGGGAGCTTTCTACAAAGGAAAAGCTGCCCGCTGGCTCCGTGGCTCCGGCTGTTTGGGAGGAAGCCCTGAGCAAGCGGACAGCTCCAGGAAGCGCTCGGCACCGGGCAGAGCTGCTCCCACAGCCGGACGCCCGAAGCATCCCTCCTGTGAGGTCGCTCGGCAGCGGGGTGGACTTTAAGCTGCGATCGTCCTCTTTGTGCGAAACCCCTCGGCGTTCCTCCAGGCCAGCCCGTGGGCCGGGGGGGAAAGCGGGAGGAGAGGGCCACGGACGTGCAGAAACGCGAGGAAATCCGAAAGAGGCAAAGCCACGGCCTCTGCTGTCGTACCCAGGCGTGGAAAAAGCTCACAGAAGAGCTCTCTTGCCTCACCCCGAGACAATCTGGGGCTCGACAGCCTCTCGGTGCTTCTGACACCATAAATCCTGCTCTCAGGAGCTCGGGCTGGCTGTTTACGAGGAAGCGGATGGCTCAGGTAACTGGAACAAATGCTTCACCTTTAGGCTATTGGTTTGAACGCGGCCCAGCTGGCCGGGACGCCGGCGCACGCTGACAGCTGTTTGATGATCTGTGAGGAACAAGGCGGCGGATCTCAGGCCAGTCCTTGGCAGCCTGGTGCCCTGGCACCCTCTCGTCAGACAGTCCAAGGACAGACGAGGCAGCCGGTGGGAAGTGGTCCCTCTAGGTCAGGCCGGTGCTTAATATTCGGGGGGGTGTGGGGGGGGGGCAGCGGTTCTGCACGGCTGCTTCAGCTGACGGGGGGCTACGGGGCTCACGCCAGGCAGCTTCGCCGAGGCGCTGCCGAGAGCCCCTTCCCAACGCCGCCGCTCCGACAGGAGGCAAATAAAGGGCACGGCGAAGGCCTTGGGTCGCGATTTCTGGGAGGTGTTGTGGATTAAACGCCCGCCACCGCCCTGAGCGAGCCAGAAGAATTGCTGGAGGCACCTCTTTGTCTCTGCGAGCAGCGGGCGCGCAGAACCACCGCTCGCAGGAGGCAGACATTTAACGAGGGCCAATTCGCTCGGCTTATCTCGCAGCGAGGGAAACCATTTGATAAAAAAAGCATTAGTCACGATACAAACTCATCGCTCTCCATAACCAGGCAAATAAGCCATCCTAATAGCCTTAAATATGCAGCACCTCGGCTCAGGGCCCGAATATCACCGCTTAGTCACTCGTTAATGGCTACCTGCGAGACCTACGCTCAGCATCACCCTGACGACCGCACTGCCACAGCTTTTGCCCAGGGCCGGAGGTTTTGATTTGCGGGCAAGCACCGCTCCGGAGAGCCCTGAGGACGGTAGCAGGAGGCTGGGGGTCCAGGCCGGCTGCTGGGCACCGTCGGCATCGCAGGAATGCCGGCCCCGAGCTGCTGTCGGGGGGGGGGGTCCCTGCAGGGTGCTCAGTACCGCGGCCGCGGGGGGGCGAGGGAGCCGCCGGCCGAAGCCATCTGTTAGGTGCGGACACGGCGGGAGATAAGCGGGAGAGAGATAAGGGTCGCTGAGCGAGCGCAGGACCCAGCGCTGATAAAGGAAGGCCAGGCACCGGGCGGGCTGCCTGCGGGAGGGAGCGGCGGGCTCTATCTCTCCATCTCGCCCTCTCTGCTGCGGTCGCCCCGCGGCAGGGCAGGACACGCAGCGCCTGCAACCCGAAACCCGGCGCCCGCGCGGCCCCGACCGGTCAGGGCCGGCTGGGAGAGAAAAAACACACGGCCCAGGGAGCGACTTTGACCCGCCGGGGCTGAAGTAAATAAGCTGGGTCTTCCTCGTTGGTCGGCGATGCGGCGAGGCGACGCGGCACCTCGCGCCGGCCACTCCGGGGAGGACGAGGCCCCGGCGGCGCCTTTGAGGCAGAAGGGCAGCACCTCCGGCGTTGGGAGGCTGAGATTAGCGGCAGGGACCAAAGCTCAAAGCCCTTTTTGTCCGTGCCCAGCAGCTGGAAGGGGGGGGGGGAGGAAGGTCTGCACCCCCCCCTCCCCTCGCCACCCCCGCAGGGCAGGGCAGGCGGCGGAGCCGGCAGCTGCTTGGCAAAACGCCGCGGGCGAGGGGAGCGGGGGAGAAATTCGGCCAACCCCGCCGCCGCCGCGGGCCCCGGATCTCGTTACGGAGCAGCGCCCAGCCCGACACGCACGGTGTTAACGACCCCGGGCAGCCACAACAGAGCCTGGGCGCAGGAAACGGAGCCGGGCGCCGGGAAGAGCAAACAAAGACTTGGCCCCGGGGACCTGCGAGAGGGAGCGGACGGACGCAGGAGGAACCGGCTTCACAAAAGCGCTCAGGCTCAGGAGAGGGAAGGCCCCGGGCGTTCGTTTTGCCCGACTTACGTTCAGTTCGATGATCCACAGCAAGGAGATGAAGAGCAGGTCGAAGGTGACGAAGAGGCAGAAGGTCCTCCTCACGTCCGAGATGGCTTTCCTCTTCTCCGGGGAGAAGTAGCAGTAGGGGGAGAGGCCCTGGCTGTGGGACAGCGAGGTGCTGATGGACGCGATGGCGGGGAGGCTCCGTTCCAGGTCGTGCTGCAGCTCCCTCGGCTTGCTCATCCTCGGCCCAAGCAGCTCGGGGGTCCTACGTCAGCCGGGGCCGCATCTGCGAGGCCGGCGTCACCTGCGGGGGGGCACGGGAGGGGGACCCGCGGGGTCAGGGGGAGCAGCAGCGAGTCCTCGCGCCCGGAGCACAGGGAGGAAGCGGGCGCCCGATGCCCCCCTCTCCGGGCGCACGTTCCCAGCACCCCATCAGCCAGGGGCCGCCTCTTTCCCCTCGCTGCCGGGCGAAAGGAACCCAGCTGCCTTCTAGGTTGCCCCCGAGCCTCCCTCGCAGGGCAGAGCTCGCCCAGGGCTCGCGCCCCGCACCAGCAGGGCCCCGTCCCTCCTGCGGGGTTGGGGGGGAGAAGGATCACCCCCCAACGCTCCCACCCTGCAGCACCCCCCCCCATGCAGGACACGCTGCAGGCACGGGGAGAGCCAAGCCGGCAGCTCCAGCGCGTGGCCAGAGCCGAGCAGAGGATGGCAAACGCCACAGGGCCGCCGTTCGCCCCGGTGCTGGCGGTGCCAGGCACGCGGCGGCCCCGTGAGCAGCTCGGGGGCGAGCGAGGCGTCGAGGCCGCCGCGCTAAAACGTCTCCCTTCCGTCAGCAGCGCGCGAGGAGGCCGCTCTCAGCGGGGCGGCCGAGCGGGGAGGGAGGTGCCAGGGCTGGGCACGGCGGGGGCTGCCCCGAGCCACGGCCCCGGGACAAACGGCCCCTGGGGAACGCCCGTGCTCTCAGGGCGCTTTGCCTGGGAGCAGCGGGGGTGGGTGCGCGAGGGGGAGCTGCCCTGCTCCCTCCGGGACCCGAGCGAGGCGAGGTCCGGCTGCAGTGCGTCTCGCTCGGAGCCGGGAGGCCGCGGCCGGGGAAAAAAAGCCCCAGGACTGTGCCCAAACCTGCAGGAAACGGGGGCACGCCGCGGGGCTGAGGGGCTGCCACGTCCTGCCGGGGGGGAAAGGCCGCGGGGCAGCCCCACGGAAACCGCAACGCCGGGGCCCTCGGGGAGCGGCGGGGCCGGGAGGAGCGGGGCCAGGAGGAGCGGGGCCGTGCCGCCAGGGCCCCGCCAGTCTCTCCCCCGGCCCCGCGGAGGAGCCGAGGCCGTGTCACTTCGGATAAGCCGCCGCGAGCCCATCTCAAAGCGAGAGGCGCTCGGGACATCTGTGGGCGCTGAATAATGCATCGCCTCCCGGCCGCCCGCCGCCTTCTCCGCCGCGCTCCCCGCTCCGACAGCGCTTTGCACTTAGGCAGCGCCCCCCCCCAAACCCCCCCTCACAGCCCCCCCCCCCGTCACTTCAGAGCTCTTTAGGATCACCCCGAGAGACGCCCGGCCCCGATCCCCGAAGCCAACGGAACGCCAACCGCTTCGAGGCCCCGACTGCTCGAAGGGGTGAGGGCTGAAGGCACGCTTCGGAAGCTCGCCTGTCCCGAAGCTCCCGGGGGGGCATCGGTGCGGAGGCTTTGCCCCCCCACCCCCCCCGGGGGAAGGCCGGCGGGACGCAGAGGCCTCTCGCAGGAACATTTCCAGCCCAGACCGGGGCCGATCCGTCCGGGAGCTCAGCACAAGGAGCAGCGGCACCGGGGGCTGGCTCCACGCGCCCCTCGCGGGGTGCCAGGGGAATTATCGAGCTCCCCGTGCCCCAAGTTGTGCTCCCGGCCCCCCCCCGGGCCCCAGCCCCCGAGCCCCTCGTTAGCGCGCCGATGCCACGGCTCCCATCTGCGGCCTCCCCCCCTCGTGACACCGCTTCCCCTTCCCTACTCGCGCCCTCCCCAGCCGGCACGACGGCCCCGCGGCCCCGCAGCCGGTGCCCCTGCTCCTCGGGGAGCTCCGCACCCGACGCTGCGGCCGGTGCCTGACCGGGGGGGGGGGGGGGGGGCAACGCGCAGCCGAGCATCCCGGGGGCAGGGACCTCTTTAAACAGAGCACCTCTCCCCCCTCGGTTCTGCCCCGGGGCAGGGCAGAGCGGCCCCGAGCCCCCCCCAGATCCCTGCTCCTCTTCCTCTTCCTCCTTCCCCTCCCGGGGTGTGGGGGGGGCTCTGCAGCACCCGGTGCGGCCCAGCCGTGAGCGGAGCCCCCAGGGGTGCTGCCAAGAACTCAGCCGTGGGACAAACGCGTTGCGAGCGCCCCTCAAAGCACCCAGGGACCCCCCTCAAAGCGCCCACGGACCACCCCCCCCCACCCCCCCCCCCCAGGAGCCCCAGCTCCCCTCAGCTGCTGCCCTGGGAGGGGCTGAGCCAGCCCCGGGGCCTCATCTGCCCCCGCCGGAGGCACGGGCTCAACATCTGGGAGGGCTCCGGCCCCCGGGGAGCTGCTCGAGACCCCCGCAATGGCTCGAGCCCCCCCCCAGTGGCTTGAGACCCCCCGCCGTGAGCACGCACGGGGCACCGAGGGGCTGCGGCGGCGGCACCGGCACCACCACGAGCCCCGCCGTCCCCCGGGACCACCGGGGGGTCACGGCACAGCAGCAGCAAGGAGCACGGGGGGGGGAAAAAATCTGTCCTGGGGGGCTGGAAACGGCCCCCCGGGGGGGGGGGCACCGAGCGTTGGGGGCACGGGGCCTGCCCGGTTCCCGTCCTCCTGCTGGGGCACCGGGGCTGGTACCGGCGGCACGGGAGGGGGGGAGGAGGAGGAGGAGGGGGGGAGGGAGACACGGGGGGACGCCGCAGCCCCACGGGGCCGGTTCCGTGCCCGCAGCCCCGGGGTGCCGGTGTTGGCGGGGGGGGGGGGGGGTTAACGAATGGAGCCGGGGGGAGCCCCAGGCCCGGGGCCGGTACCGGGGGGTGGTACCGGGGGGTGGGTGAGGCCCGGCCCCGGGCGGCCCCGTTCCCACCGGGGTGGGCCCGAGCGCGGGGACACGGCCCCCACCGGCGGCCTCCGCGGGGGAGGGCCCGGTACCGGCCCCAGTGGTGGCTCCGTTCCGCTCCTCCCCCGTTGCCCTCCCGTTCCCGGCCCCGCTCCGGTCCCGGTCCCTTCCCATCCCGGTTCCGGCCCCGCTCCGGTCCCGGTCCCTTCCCGGTCCCTTCCCCTCCCGGTTCCGGCCCCGGTCCCGGTCCCTGCCCGTACCTGCAGCCGCCCGCGGCCAGGCCCCGCCGGAAGCAGACCCCAGCGCGAGCCGCTTCCGGCCCCGCCGCCACCTCTGACCCCGGAAGCGAACGCGCGGCCGTGCCGGGGGGGGGCGGGGGCTCTGAACGGAGCCGGACGGGGGCGAAACCATTGGGAGGGAGGGGGGGGGAAGAGCCCATTGCGCTGTGCGCGCGGGGGGGAGGGGGGGCACCCCGCGCCCCCCCTGGAGCCCCCCAAGTCCCCCCGTGTCCCCCTGAACCCCCCCGAGCCCCCCAGCGCCCCGTAACCCCCCTCTGAGCCCCCCCAGGCGCCCCCCAAGCCCCCCCCGAACCACCCCGACCCCCTCCAAGCCCCCCCGAACCCCTCCAAGCCCCCCCCCGAGACCCCAGACCCCCCCTTGAAGCCCCCCAAGCCCCCCCGAGCCCCCCCCGAGTTCCCCAGCACCCCCCAAGCCCCCCCCCGAGACCCCCAGTGACCCCGAACCCCCCTCTGAACTCTCCCAGGTGCCCCCCGAGCCCCCCCCCCGAACCCCCCCCAAGACCCCAACCCCCCCCCAAAGCCCCCCTAGACCCCAGAGCCCCCCTCTGAGCCCCTCAGCACCCCCCAACCCCCCCCTGAACCCCCCCAGGTGCCCCCCAAGCTCCCCCTGAACCCCCCCTGACCCCCCCAGCGCCCCCCAAACCCCTTTGTAACCCCCCCCCGAGACCCCAGACCGCCCTCCAAGGCGCCTCCGAAGCCCCCCGAGCCCCCCCACCCCCCCCCCGCCCCCCCCCAGCCGCTCGGTGCCGCTCCGTACAGCTCAGCTTTATTGGGGGGGGGCGCAGGCGGCGCTGGAAGCGAGCTCGGGGGGGGGGGGGGGGGGGGGGGGCACGGGGGAGGCCGCAGGGCCCTGCCCCACGAAGCCCCCGGCCGGCCACGGGGGGGCCCGGCCCCCCCCCCCCTCCTCCAGCTCCCCCCCCCCGAACCCCTCCTGAGCGAGGGGGGCTCCGGGGGGGGGGGGGGGCAGCGTGGGGGGGCGGGGGGGGGGTCGTGGGGCTGGGGAAGGGGGGGCACGGCGCAGGCGAAGCGCAGGCAACGGCGGGCGGCCAGGCCGGGCGGGGGTGCTCCGGGGGGGGGGGCTTGCGGAGCGAAGCAAGGGCGGCTTGCCCCCCCCCCCCCCCCCGGGGTGGGGGGGGTCATCGGCGGCCCCGGGGGGGGGGGCGGTGGGCTGCGCGGCTAGCTGGTGCCCGGCGGGAAGGTGGGCGAGGGGCGCTCGGTGCCGGCGGGGCGCGGGGGGGCCTCGGCGAAGCCCACGTGTCGCCGCTCCTTGCTGGCGTCTGGGTGGGGACGGCGGCACGGGGTCAGCGCTGGGGGCCTTGGGGGGGGGGGTCCCATGGGTGTGGGAGCTGTGGGACCCCCCCCCTATCCCCCTATCCCCCCCCCCCCCCTCAGCCCGTACCGCTGCCGTCCTCCGGCTCCTCCTCGTCACCCTCCTCGGCCCCCTCGGGGTCCTCGGGGATGTCGGACACGCTGAGCGCCTTCAGGTCCTCCCCGCGCTCGTCGATGCCGCCGGCGAAGGACACCTTCTGGCCCCCTGAGGCAGCGGGACGGTGGCCAACACGGGACGGGGACGGGGACGGGGACGGGGTGGGCCCGGTGGGGGGCACGGGGACGGCCCCGGCCCCAAATCCCCGTGGGGCATCTCAGAGCCCCGTCCCCGCGGTGTTCTCCACCCTGCAGGGTCCCTGTCCCCAGTGGTGGCCCCATCCCTGTCCCTATTTTTACAGCATCCCCGTCCCCACAGCGTCCCCAACCCCACGGCGTCCCCATCCCTGAGGTGGCCTCACCCACAGCCCCAACCCCACCGGGTCCCCATCCCCGCGGTGCCCCCAGCGCCGTGGTTTCCCCGTCCCCATCCCCGTGGTGGCCCCATCCCGGCAGCGCCCACGTCCCCGCCACGTTCCCATCCCTGCGGGGTCACAGTCCCCGCGGCGGCCCCGTCTCCGTCCCTGTCCCCGCTCCTGTCCCCATCTCCACAAGTGTCCCCATCCCCGCAGTGTCCCAGACCCTGCAATGTCTCCGTCCCTGTCCCCATCCCCAGTGTCCCCATCGCCAGTTCCCCCGACCCCACAGTTTTCTCAGTCCCCATCCCCAGCGTCCCTGTCCCCACAATTTCTCTGTCCCTGTCCCCATTCCCGTCCCCATCCCCAGTGTCCCCATCCCCACAGTTTCCCCGACCCCACAGTTTCTCTGTCCCCATCCCCAGTGTCCCTGTCCCCCCAATTTCTCTGTCCCTGTCCCCGTCGCCATCCCCATCCCCCTCCCCACAATGTCCCTGACCCCAAAGTTTCTCCGTCCCCCTCCCCACAATGTCCCTGACCCCAAAGTTTCTCCGTCCCCCTCCCCACAATGTCCCTGTCCCCGCGGTGCCCCCGTTACCTTTCCTCTTGTGCGCCTTGGTGGCAGGGAAGATGCTGCGCTCGGCTCGGACCTGGCTCCCCAGGGCTTCTCGGGGGGTGTGGGGGGGGGGAAAGCAATGAGGCGGGGGGCAGAGGGGGCGCGGGGCCCCCCCCACAGCCAGCACAACGGGGGGGGCCCCGGCTGGGGTCAGCACGGCCCCGGGGGCCAGCAGGGGACAGAGATGCTCCCCGGTGGGGACACCATGACCTCGGCCCCCCCCGTGCCCCCACTGCAGCCGGCAGCACCCAGCCCTGTGTCCCCCCCTGTCCCCATGTCCCTTCACATCCCTGTGTCCCCCCCCCCCATGTCCCCCTGTGTCCCCCCATCCCTCCCCCCCCATCCCTGTGTCCCCCCTCTGTCCCCATGTCCCCCCTGTCCCCACGTCCCCCCATCCCTGTGTCCCCCCTCCATCTCTGTGTCCCCCCTCCATCCCCATGTCCCCACATCCCCATGTGTCCCCCCGTCCCCGTGTCCCCCCCGTCCCCCCCGGTCCCCGTGTCCCCCCCCCCCACTCACCAGGCTCGAGGGCGCTGTCGGGGTCGCAGGCGCGGGCCAGCTCGTGGTCCCCGTCGTCGGCCTCTCCGTCCGAGCTGTCCCCCCCGGCCAGGCCGCTCTCCAGGTGGGACTGCACGATGCGCTGCATCGCTGCCCAGGCACCCGCGTCAGCACCCGCCGTGCTCCTGGGAGCACTGGGAGCACTGGGGTCTCCCACGGGGCAGCACCGGAAGAGCCGTAGCAGGGCGGCGTGCCCAGGTGGTGTCCCATGCGCCCGCCGTGCCTCGGTTTCCCCATTCTGACAGCACCGGCCTGGGGGCTCGGCCAGCCCCGGGGGCAGCCCCAAGTGTCCCCCCCCTAGGGGACCCGGTCCCTGGGGACGGTACCTTTGAGCGAGGGCGGCGTGTAGGCACACGGGTTGTTCCTCTTTGGTTTCAGCAGGCAGCCCTCGCCGGAGGCTCGCTGCGGGGCAGAGCGGCCCGGCGGTGTCAGGGACAGGGACACGGCCGGCCCCCGCACTGGGGACAGCCGTGGTCCTGCACCCCGTGCGAGCTGGGTGCCGTGACGGGGGTCTCGCAGTGGGGACCCCGGGATGAACCCCCCCCCCCCACACCCAGGTTGGTGACACTTTAACGGGGGCCCCGCAATGGGGACCTGGGATGAGACCCCCTGGGACAGGGACCCTACAGTGGGGATCCCGTTATGGGGACCCGAGGCTGAACCCCCCCCCCAGCGGTGAGGATCCCACAATAGGGACCCCGATGCGGTGTCCCTGTGATGCTGCACCAGGAGCTGGGGGGGGGGTCAGCGATGAGGACCTGAGCCCCGCGGGGTCCCCGTGTCACCCCACACTTTGCGCAGCCTGACCCCGGTCCCCGTCCCCGCGTCCCCGTCCCCGTGGTGCCGTTCGCCTGTCCCCAGGGCCACGAGGAGGCAGGGAACCGATAAGCACCGGGACCGGGACGGGACGGGGCGGCAGCGCCACGATAACCCCGTGGTGCCCGCGCCACGGCCGTACCGGGGAGCATGGGGGCGGGCAGGGGGCTCCCATGGGGCCGGGGCTCCCATGGGGCCGGCACCCACTCACCTGGTAGGGCAGGGACTCGTCCTCTGCGTCCGCAGCGCCGGGAGAGAGCGGGTGAGCAGGATGGGTGCCGGAGCCAGCACCCCCTGCCCACCCCGCGGCCCCTGTCCTGTCCCTGCCACCCCACCCCGTGTGCGACCCCCCTGTCCCCTCCCTGCCACCACGTCCCAGACCCACCACCCCATACCAGAGGCGACCCCGCGCCCCGTACCCGCCACCAGGTCCCATCCCTGCCACCGCGTCCCACCTCTGCCTCCACGTCCCTTCCCTGCCACCCCATCCACCTGGGAATTGTGTCCCCCTCCCGGCCACCTCGTCCCATCTCTGCCACCTCGTCCCATCCCGGCCACCTCGTCCCATCCCAACCAACTCGTCCCATCCCGGGCACCTTGTCCTGGCCACCTCGCCACCTCGTCCCATCCCACCTCGTCCCGGCCACCTCGTCCCATCCCAACCACCTTGTCCCGTCCCTGGACCAGCCCCCTGCTGTCCCCAGAGCCACTCGTGCCCCGTCCCGTCCCCAGCCGGGCGCCGTCCCCGTCCTGGCTCACCTGGGGACGAGTGCTCGGAGAGCTGGAAGAGCATGGCAGGCGTGGGCCTGCGCCGGCGGATCTGGGGCACAGCGAGCATCACCGGCCGGCCTGGGGGGTCCCCTCGCCCCCTGCCCGGTGCCCCGGGGCTGAGGACCCCCGCGTCCCCCACCCCTCAGCAGCGTGGGGCAGGGGACAGGCGCGGTGCCCCACGGAGGGGCCGTGTCCCCATCGCAGGGTCCTCGTGCTGTCCCCAACCTCCCCCCCAGTCCCTCGCGGCCCCCCCCCCACCCTGCACAGCTCCGGGTCCAGGGCGCGCAGGAGCCGTGTCCTGGGGACGTCCCCTCGGGCTGGGCAGAGCCTTGCTGTCCCCTGCCGTGTCCTGTCCCTGCGTCCCAGCCCTTCCCTCCTGTGCCGTCCCCGTCCCATTCCTGTCCCCTCAGTCCCAGCCCTTCCCTCCTGTCCCGTCCCCGTCCCCGTCCTGCCCCGTCCCCCGCACAACTCTCCCTCTGCACAAACCCGCGCACCTCGGAGCGCTCCCGTCCTCTCCCCGTCCCATCCCGTCCCCCGATCCGCTCCTGTCCCCTCCGTCCCTCCCATCCCATCCCATCCCCACCCTCCTGTCCCCCAGTCCTGTCCCCTCCGGTCCCCCTTGCCCTGCTCTCCCTCTCCCATCCCTCCTCTCCTGTCCCACGCTGTCCCCATCCCGTCCCCTGCACGGCTCTCCCCCGCCGGCACCCAGCTCCCCCGGCACCTCGGGACACCCCCGTCCCTCCGTGGGACCCCGCCAGCACCGGCACCACGGGCGCCCCGGGGTCCCTCAGCACCCCAGGGTCACCGGGCACGTGGTGCCACGCCGTGGCGCGGGGGACACCGGCGTGACCCCGCTGCCACCCTGCCCTCACCATCTCCACGGCGCGGGGGTCCAGCTGGCTGGGGGGCGCCGGCACCGAGAACTGGATCTTCTTGCGGTCCTTGGGGTCCATGGCCTCGGCCGCGGGGGTCTCCGCCGCTGCTGCCCGGTGCCGCACGGGAGTTCGGCTGCGCCCGGGCTCGGCACGGCGAGGACTGAACGGCGGGAGGTGGGGAAGGCAGAGCCGGCGAGGAGGAGGAGGAGGAGGAGGAGGAGGAAGGAGAGGGAGGGAGGACACGTCTCCTACCAGCACGCTGAATTATTCATCCCCCCGGGCAGGGGGGCCGAGGCCGCGGATAATGAGCCCTCGGGGAGCTTCGGGGAGCCCGCGAGGGGGGTTCGAGCCCGCGGGGGCCCCTTAACCCGTTCCCCTCCGGGGGGGCCCCAACCGCGGTGGCGGTGGGGGCCGGGCCGGGGCTGGTGGTGGCCATGGGAGTCCCCGGTAGCCAGTGCCTCAGTTTCCCTGCAGGGCAACGGGGGCATCGGGGCAGCCCGGGCGGGGGGGACAACGCAGGGCACGGCCTCGGGGCTGCCCCACGGCACGGGGACAGCCAGCCCGGGACAGGATCTGCCTGGGGGGCAACCGTGGGGGACAGACCCTGCAGGCACGGTGGGGACACGGGACCCCGAAACGTCCCGTCCTCCTCGTGCTGGGGGGCCCCGTGCTGCCACCAGCCGTGGCCCTGGGGTGTCACGGAGGCAGGGGACCGCGCTGCCACCCCAAGCCGTACCTGGCTCTGCCCCGGCCGGTTTCCCCACGGAAAATTCCACCAAACCCCAAACTTCCTTCCTCGAAGAGCAGCGGGGGGGTGAATCCGCCCGGCCCCCGTTCCCACACCTCCACGTATAAAAACCCGGGTGACTTTGGCCGGGCCGTGGGAGCGGGGACGCACCCACCCCTGGCACGGCTCCAGCCACCGGCGAGGTCCCGGCCGGCCCCGTGCCCACGCGGTCGGTGCCCGGCGCTGCACGTGGCGGGCTCTGCCCCCGGCCCCGCACGGGACAGCCGCTGGCAGCCGGACCTCGGCCACGGGACACCGGGGCCGTCCCGGCCGGGGCCGGGGGCCAGGCGGTGCCGTTGGCGCTGAGGAAGGCGGCGCTGGCGCGGAGCGAGGAAGGGGGGTGCCGGGTGCTGGCTCCAGCCCCCGGATCTCCCGGTGCTCCAACGGCTGCGGGTGGCTGCGGGCCAGGAGCCGTGGCTGGAGCAAAATATTTACCCGCGTGGCACGGTGCCACGGAGCAGCCTCCCGCCCGCCCAGCCCCGTACGGCCCCGTACGGCCCCGTGCGCCCGCACCAAGGTGCAAACAGCCCCCTGCGTACTCGTGGGCACGGGCTGTGGGGGCCGAGCCCCCGCGTGGGCACAGCCCAGGGAAGGATGGTGCGGAGAGGGATGGGGGGGGGTGAAGCTGGGCTCCCTCGGCTGCCCCATGCCAGGTGCCAGGCCCCGAGCATCGTCCCCGTCCCCATCCCCGTGTGGGACCCGCGGTTGTTATGGCAACAGGTCCCCGGGCTCCTTCCCGCTGCCGTTCCCGCTCCTCCCGCACGTGAAGGCGCAGAGCGAGGGGGTGGCCGGGTCCCCTCCCCGCGCTGCGGCAGCGCGAGCACCCACGGGTCCCGGGAACGGCCCCCAGGAACGGCCCCCACCTGCGCCCACGCGGCCCCGCGGCACGGCCGGGCCGGGTGCAGGGGTGCGCCGGTGGTCGTGGCACCAGCACCGTGCCGGGGAGGGGACGCGGTGCCCCGGCCCCTGCCCCGACACCGTGCCACGACCTGGCGATGGACGTGGCCCCGCTCTTGTGGGGTCGGCCTCGGCCAGGCCCTGCAGGCACCCAGGCCGCTGCCGTGCCGTGCCGTGCCGTGCCGTGCCATGCTGCGGGGGCTGCAGCTCCTCACGGCAGCGAATATTCCTGCAGAGAAAGTAAAAATAGCAGCAGCAGGGCTCGGGGAAGCGGCGCTCGGCCCCCAACCGTGGAGGAGCGGGAGCCTTCGCCACCGGCACGGGGACGACGGGGACTTGGGGACGGGGCGGAGGGGTGGACGGGGCGCCGTGGGGGAACGGGGTGCTGCGGGGACACCGTGGGAACGGGGAGGTGGAGGGTCGGGGTACGGGGGGACAGCGTCCTGGGGACTGGACGCCATGGGGATGGCGCATCCTGGGGACGGGGGACCAAGGGGACGGGGGACCAAGGGGACGGAGCACCCTGGGGACGGGGTGCCACGGGGATGGAGCACCCTGGGGCCAGGTCCCCGTGGGGATGGGGCGTCGCGGGGCCAGGGCACGCCGGGCACGAGGCGCCGGGGGGCCGGGAGGTTGCTGGGACTGGGACCGAAAGGTGAGTGCGGGGGGGGCGGGGCGATGGATGGGGAGTGGCTCGAGGGGGGGGCAGTGGGTGCTGAGGGCCGGGACCCCCCCACCATGAACCCCCCCTAGGGCCGGGCACCCCCTTTCTTCCCGGCCTGGGTTGCGGGGGTCCTACCCGGCCCTGCAGGGGGGCCGGGGACCACTCCTGGGGACCCCCCCTTGATCCTGGGGTCCCCCCCTGCTCCCCCAGGGCTGGGCACCCACTGCCCCCCCCCCCATGCCCCTCTGCAGCCCCTGCCAGGCCCAGGACCCCCCCCCCTCCCTCCCCGCCACAGCCCCCCCAGCCCGCAGCGGGGGCGGTGGGGGGGGGGGGGGGACGGGAGCTCCCCGGGGTGCAGAGGAGGTGCCGGGTGTGGGAACACGCGTGGGAACGCGCGTGGGAGCAGGCGGGGGCGGCGGGCGGGGGGGGGGGGGGGGGGCCACGGGAGCCTTAACCCCTTCCCTGCTGGAAGCCCCCCTCCAGCGAGAATCCCTGGGGTGCTGCAGAGGGGAGGGGGCAGCCCCCCGGTGCCCCCTTCCCAAACGGCGCTGCACCGGGGGGCGTGCGGCACGGTGCCCACCCCCCCTCCGCGGACCTCTCTGTGCGCCATGGGGAAACTGAGGCACGGAGAAGCGGGGGCAGGACCGGGGGGGCTACAACCCCGTAACCCCCCCACACCTGGGGGGCTCCCACCCCATATCCCTTCCAAAAAGGGGGGGGGGAGGGGCTCCAACGCGTCCCCGTGTCCCCAGCAGGGTGGCGGGGGGGGGGACACACACGGGCCCACGGCCCTGCAGGACGGGGGGGGGGGGTCCTGTCCCCATCCCCATCTCCGTGTCCCCAGCAGGGGGGGCGGGGGCCGAGCCCCCCCCCCCGTCCCCGGTGCCACCGGCGCTGCAGCGCGCGGCCGGCAGGTGTCAGCCCCGGCGCGGTGGCACGGCGGGGCCGGGGCTGGCACGGGGGGGGGGGGGGGCCGCGGCGGAACCGGGACCGGAGCGGCTCCCCCGGTCCTCCCGGGGCTGCCCCGCGTAACAGCGGGGGGCTCCGGGGCGAGCACCGGCCGCAGATGCGCATCCCCCCCCCCCCCCCCCCAGGGTACCCGGGGCCAGGCTCATCCTGCGCCGGGGGCTGCGGGGTTAAACCGGGGGAGGTGGCGGGGGGGGTGGGGGGGACACCCCGATGCCTGGCTCCCGAGGAGGGGAGGGGGCAGCGGTGAGAGAAGGAAAAAACCGGGGGGGCGTCACCCAGCCGTGCCTCAGTTTCCCCAGCCATAAGACGCGTCCTGGGGCCGAAGCCCCCGGTGCCACCTTCCCCCAGGGACGTGACCCCAGGGGACGCGACCCCAGGGGACGTGACCCCAGGGGATGTGACCCCAGGGGACCCCCCCAGCCTGTGCCCACCCCACCACCGTGCCCTGCCGGGGTGGGCTCTGCGGGGGCCACCCAGCCCCGCTCCACCCCCCCCCCCAGCCCCGCAGGGACCCCTGGCGGGGAGGGCGGCCGGCCGGCCCGTGCCGAGCCCCGGGCGCGAGCGCAGCCCAGTTTGCTGCCTCCATTCCCAGAAGAAAGACTAAAGTTAAAACATCTGTTAATTTATAAACCAATTTAACCATGACTGGTTAATAAATAGCTAACAGCTGCCAGCCCCGCTACCCCGCCGCCCCGGAGAGGGGCACTCTGGGAGCGCGGGCGCAAGCGATTCCCCCAGCCGGTCTCGCGGCTCTCGCGAGCTCTCCCCCCCCCCCACCTTGTCCCCCCCCCCCCATTGTTGTGCCTCGTCCCCAGCGGGTGTCCCCGAGGTCCCCTGGGGACGCGGGTGGCCCGGCCGCGTGCGGGGCAGGCGGTGGCGGCCACGCGGCGAGGGCCGGGGTTTGCCGTGGGGAGCACGGTGCCCGCGGCGAGGGTGGCGCCGCCGCGGTGCGGGGTCCTGGGCAAGGGGCTGCCGTGCAGATCCACGAGGGGAGGGACACGCGGGCAGGCAGCGGGTACGAGCGCTGAGAGGCGCCTGGGAGGGTGCCCGGGCTGGGGGGGGGGGACAGGGGACAGTGGCACCGAAGTCCCTGTTGTGGGCAGCATCGAACAGGGTGGCCGAGCACAGGCTGCAGCCCCTGCCTCGGCTGCCTGCAGGGTGGGGACATGGGGACATGGGGGCACAGGGACACGGGGACATGGGGACACAGGATCATGGGGACACGGGGACACAGGGACATGGGGACACAGGGATATGGGGACACAGGGACATGGGGACACAGGGACATGAGGACACAGGGACATGGGGACACAGGATCATGGGGACACGGGGACACAGGGACATGGGGACACAGGGATATGGGGACACAGGGACATGGGGACACAGGGACATGAGGACACGGGGACATGGGGACACAGGGACATGGGGACATGGGGGCACGGGGACACAGGGACATGGGGATGCAGGGCCACAGGGATATGGGGACACAGGGACATGGGGACATGGGGGCACGGGGACACAGGGACATGGGGATACGGGGACATGGGGGCATGGGGACACAGGGACATGGGGGCACAGGGATATGGGGACATGGGGACACAGGGACATGAGCCCCTGCAGGTGGCTGGGATGTTCTGGTGGGTGCTGACATCGGGGAGCTGGGGGCGTGCCGGGTGTGTGCGCACAGAGCAGGTGCATGCACGGAGCGTGCAGGGGGTGTGTGCAGGGGATGTGCACATGTGTGTGTGTCTGCGTGTGCAGGGGATGTGCACGGGCGTGCGTGTCTGTGTGTGCAGGGGATGTGCACGTGTGTGCATGTCTGTGTGCATGGGAGTTGCATGAATGTGTGTGCCTCTGTGTGCAGGGGATGTGCGTGTGTGTGTGCAGGGGATGTGCCCATGTGTGTGTGCGCACAGTTTTGTATGCTTGCAGGGGCTGTGCAGGGCTGCGTGCGCAGGGTGCGTGTGCAAGGAGTGCACAGGGTGGTGCCCATGCACGTGCAGGGGCCGTGCGTGCCCCCTCCCAGTGGAGCCACAACTCCCCGTTTCTCCTCGGCGCCCGGTGTCCCCGTGGGACCGTGGCACGTCCCTCGGCCTGTGCGGGACGGCGCGGGACGGCTGGAGCATCCTCGGGGCCGCGCGGATCCAGGAGGGCAGCGGGCACAGAAGGGCCCGGCCCAGCGATGGACGGGGAGGCGGGGACCCCCCCCAAACCCCCAGCCCCCGTCCCCACTGCCCGGGGCCGAGCAGGGTCACCGTGCCGGGCGCGAGCCCCTTCCCGTCCGCGCGTGCACCGACACATGTCGCAATAGTAATGTAATTTGTAAGTTAACAATGGGCAGCTTGAGGTTTATATTTAATTACAACGTTTGCACCAACCTGAACTCACCCTTATTCATCAATAATGCATGGGTTTGTGTTTATCGCTGCTTAATTAATCTGTGCTTACGACAATTAAAGGCTTGCAAAATCCCCAAAGGTGGCGGCGGGGAGTGGCTGCGCGGCGGCAGCGGGAGCAGGAGCCAAGAGGGGAGCAGCGGCCGGGGCCCCCCCTGGCTGGGCAGGGGGTGAGGGCAGGGAGCAGCCCCCTGCCCATGGGGACGACCCCGCCGCGTGCCTCAGTTTCCCCGGGGACGCGCTCTGCGCCCCCAGAGCCCCGCAGCCCTCCTCGCCCGCCTTCTCCCCGCGTGCCGCTCGTGCTGCCCAGCTTGTCCCCTTCTCCTCCATCCCTTCGCCCTCCCGGGCCGGGTGCCAGGAGCGGGGGCCGGGGGTGGGCAGGGGGGGGCCAGGCCAGCTCTGCGCCTTTAAGCGCGGCGCGGCGCGGCTGTCCCGGATCAGCCGGAGCGCCTATTAAAATTTTATGCGAAGTGTAAATGGGCCAGGTCTCCAGCTTCCCGCTCCCTCCGAATGATTTATTACTCGCAAATACCACAGAGCTAATTAGTATAGTAATTAATTAATACGAATTTGCATATTTGCATGTGCAATTAGTGCAGTGGAGTGATTACTCTGAAAATGAGAAGTTGGGCTCGTCAGATGGCAGTGTGAACTGGAGTGGAAAAGCCTCGTGCAAATGAACCCGGGCGGCGGCGGCACGCGGCGGCACGCGGCCCCGGCCCCACGCCGCGCCGGGAGCCCGCCAGGCCCCACGCGGGTCCCTTGCCATGGAGGGAGGGGGGGCTCTGCCCCAGGACCCCCCCCCCCCAGCCCGGGCCTGGCCCCGGGCCCCCGCCATGGGGACCGCTCCATCCATCGGCCATCTCCATGGCGACTCACCGTGCCAGGCGCATCTCCATGGCAACGGGCCGCAGCCTCGCCATGGCGACTGTCGTCACCGGCGCCGTGTCGCCATGGAGACTGCATCCCCCCCCCCCCCCAGCCCCCCCCCATCACGGCTCCCCAAATCCAAGCCCTGCCGAGCCCCCCCCCACCCGTTCCCCAATGGTGCCGATGGGGGTCCCGATGCTCCCCGGGGTGGGGGCCCCAAAGCCCCGGGGTGGGGGGTGGGGGGGCCTGGAGCACCTGGGAATTGGGGGCGGAGGGGGCCCAAAGCACCCAGGGGTGGGGGCGTGAGGGTCCTGAAATATTGGGCGCTGGGGGGGCCCACATTGGCCTGGGGGGCGAGGAGAGCCAAGCCCCACGATGACAGCACAGGGCCGGACCCACCGCCATGGACTGGCGCCTTGAGACCCCCCCCGGGGGGGGGCCCAGCACCCCCCCCAGCCCCACAGCCCCAATTCTGCCCCTTTTCCTTTGTCTCTGACGCCACCCCAATCCCCCTCGTTGGTGTCCCCAAGCCCCCCGCCCCGCTGCACCCTGCCGTCACCGAGCGCGTAGCCGGGACGGCCACCTTGGGGACATCAGGGGGACAGCGAGCTGGGCCATAGGCTGGGGGGGGGGGGACGCTGGAGGGGGGGGCACGGCCGCAGGCAGCCCCCGCACGCCGCGTGCCCCCTCCATCGCGCCCTGCCGGCTCCCCGCAGCGGGCCCAAGCGGATGCCATCTGCTGTGGGGGGGCCGGGGGGGGGGGCCGGCGCCAGCAGCGCTCCGTCAGCCGCATCGCGTTGTGCCCACGCTGGTGCCACCACCGGGCTGTGTCCCCCCCCCCCCCCCCCCCCAGTGCCCCCCCTGCCCCAACCTTTGGTTCTTGGGGCCTTGTGATGTCACAGCCCCGTGGCTGTGATGTCATGGCCCATTGTGACCTCACAGGTGGCCCTGTGACCTCGCTGGTGGCCCTGTGACCTCACTGCAGGCAGCTCTGGTGGCACAGCCACAGCCCCCCCCCCCCCCCCCCAATGGGCCCCCAAGCGGTGCAGGGGCACAGCAGCAGAGAGGGGCTGGGACCACCCCAGCGACTGCCGGGTGACAAAGGGGACCCGAGCCCCAGGACCCCCAGCCTCCACCCAAGACCCCCCCCCAAGGCTCCGGGACTTTCCCACCGGAGACAATTCCCAGGCGTCTGCCCGGGTGACACCGCGGGTGACACCGCGCGCCTCCCAGCCACGCGGGCGAGTGACAATGGGTGGCAGGGGATGGCGTCTGGGATGGCGGCAAAGGGTCCTCGGACCCCTCCCACGGCCAGGAGCCCCCCAGGGCCTCACGGCCGGTCACAGCCTCTCCCCATCCTCCTCCTCCTGCAAAAGAAAGAGAATTTTCTGACAGCTCCCCCCAGCTCCTGGCTGAGCCCCAACCCCGCCCGCCTCAAGACCGCCCCTTTCCGCCCTGCCCTGCCTCAGTTTCCCTCTGCCACCAGCTCCCCCCACCCCAGGCTCTCCGTCCAGCCCGGGACCCCGCGGTCCCACAGCAGGGACACCCGGGCAGGGCACCCGCAGCCCTGTCCCCCCCCCTGAGGTGCCCCCGCCCTGCAGCCAGGGACCCGCTCACCGCTGACTCCACGGCACCCGGGGACGGCTCCCACGAGGGAGAGCTGCTCCGGGGCCACTTTGTCCCCACGGGCAGCAGGGCCGGGGACGGGGACAGGGATGGGGCCGGGGACAGGCTCAGCTCCCGCTGCTCTCTTCCTGCGCTGACACATCCCCGGCGGTGGCTGCGCCGCGCGTTCGCGCATCCATCTCTCCCAGCCTTCACCTCCCAGAAATATTGCAGCACGGAGCCAGCTCCATCTGGCAGTGCGGCTCCCCCCCCCCCCCCCGCCGCGGCTCGCGGGGAGACGCCGAAATGGCCCCCAGCCGGCCCCGCCGGGGCTCAGCCCCACGCTGAGGGGGCCAGCAACCCCCGTGCCCCTGTTTCGGCCCCCTCCCAGGGGCCGGTGCCCCCCCTCCCCCGAACGCCCGCGTGCCCCCTCTGCCACCGCCGCTTTCTGGGGCTGAGTCACGTCACCACCTCCGGGAGATGCCACCGCTCTGGGCACCGTCCCCATCCGTCACCCTCCTGCGGCAAGGAAGGGGAAGGGACACGGGGGGGGGGGGGTTGGTGGAGGAAAGGGCTTCGATCGGCACCGAAGCGCCCGGCCCTGGCTGCCCGGAGAGGTCAACGTGGCCTCGCCTCCGCCCTCCTGCCCCGCAGCCCCGTTCGCACAGCACTCGGGGCCGGATCCTGCGCATGTAGCCCCCGGTGCCACGGTGCTGGGGAGCCCCGCTCGCTGCCCTGGGTGAGCCCTGCACCGAAATCAGGATGGGGCTGCCCCACGCCCCACATCACCCACACCTCCGGCAGCCGCAGCGGAGGGGACGGCGTGGGGACGGCGCGGGGACAGCGCGGGGGTCCTGCACGGGCCGGCCGAGGGTGTGCGGCACCGCCGTGGCCCCAGCACAATTAAGCAGCCAGTTTGGGTTTTCATCTCCCCGTGCCCCTTTCATCTGCGCTCCCTGTTTCATGTCTCCACTTTCTTCTCTCTCCAAGCGGCTGTGCATGCTGATGAGGCGCCAGCCCCGCTCCCAGCCCTCGCCACGCGCCTGCTGCTAATGAGGCTTTAAAGGATGCGCCCGGCCGGGCCACGCCGGCTCCTCCTGCCCCTACCCCAGCCCCTCACGGGCCGGGGTGGCTGCGCTCGCTGACCCCCGGGCGTCCGCTTGGCCTCGGGCAGCCCCGGAGCCCTGCGCATCCCCTGGGCCACGGCGCTGCCCACCCAGCGACGCCTGAAAAATGGAGGTGGCGGCGAGCGAGGGAGCTGGAGCCCCGCTGCGATGCGCCGGGAGCCTTCATCCCAGCGGGTGCCCTGCCGGGCACCGCAGGAGGATGTGGCACCGACACCGGCACCGGCACGGCTGGGCCCTGCCTCCCCGCAGGCCGGCGCCAGCCCAGGTGCCATCTGCTTGGCCGCAGCCGTGAGTGACAGCGTGCGAGCTGTCCCCCCCCCACACCCCCCCCCCCCCCGCTGCCGGTGGAGGTCCCCCTGTCACGTGCCAGCCCCGTCACCTGCACCGGGGCGGTGGGAGACGCGGCCGCTGGCACAGACCCCGCGGCCGGGCACGGCGAGCCCTTTGTCTGCGTGCAGGCAGCAGCCCCGGCCACCGCCGGGCCACCGCGTCCCCAGCGTGTCCCCACGGCGCGTGCCCGGTGTCACCAGGCCTGTTTGGGGACACGGGCCTGCGTGCAGGGCTGCCATCTGTGTCCCTTGAGCCGGGCACAGGGCTGGGGGCTCACGGGGATAGAGGGGACCCAGGGTGGAGCCGTGGTGGCCGGGAATTTGTGAGGGCCCCAGGGGCAGCGGTGGCTGCAGGGGGAGCGGGGGGGCCCAGAGACACCATGCACCCAGGGGTGCCCCCGTGACTGAGCCAGGGGGGGTCTGGTCCCATGGGGGGGCGTGGGCATTCACAGCCTGTGCACGGTGCACGGTGCACGGCCAGGACAGGGCTGTCCTCAGCCTGGAGGGGACACACGACCCCTGGGGACATGTCAGGGGGGCACCACCCCCAGGCCCTGCCGGGGGCACCCAGCCCTCACCAGCACTGGGATGGGCCCGGGGCCGCTCTGCTGCCGTGTGGGGCCGGAGCGGGGCAGGCGCCAGCACAGGTCCCTGGGCTCTCCCCTGACATCACCTGCGCCAAGTTGCAAACCCAAGGGAAACGCAGCAGCCATTTTTGGCTGGCGCATGCGGCGGGGCCAGCACAATGGGGCCGGGTGCCGGCAGCTCCCAGGGGTGCCGGGAGGTGCTGGGGGTGCCAGGGTGCTGCCGGAGGGTGTGTGGTGCTGCAGCGGGCAAGGAGGCACACGGCAGACAAAGGCCTCATGGGCGGCACCGCGGCACCGCGGCACAGCTGGGCCTCGGCCGCCGGCACCGAGGGACCCGCGCGTGGCCTCAGGGATCGGCGTGCGCCCCGCGTGCACTGGGGAGATCGTGCATGCATGTGCCAGTGTGTGTGTGTGTGTGTGTGCATGTACGTGTGTGTGCGTGCACTCAGGAGGGTGCCAAAGGCTGGACGTGTTTTTTGCGCAGGGCCGTGCCGGTGGCTTTGCAGAGAAAGGCTGGCACCGGTGCGCAGCCCGGGGGGGCGTCGGAGGGGGCCGGGGACACTGGCGGAGCCACCACGTGTGGGGACCGTCGGCCCTGCAGCCCCCCGCCCTCCCCACGCCACGGGCAGCCCCTGCCCACACCGGCGTGGCCGAAATGGGCACCGGCACCGCCGCCACCTCCCGTGGGCCCTGCCCGGCCGCAGCCCCCAGCCCATGCCGTGCCCCCGCGCCGCAGCCAGCCCCGCTCGGCTGGCGGCTGCGGGTGGGGAAGGAGCCGGGCGAGCCGCCGCGCCGTTTTGCAGCGAGCCGCAGATGCCAGCTCGCGGCGAGGGTCCCCGTGGCGTCCCCCCCTCGCCCCGGCACCCCCGGCCACCCCCGGCACGTGCAGGCCGAGCAGGGTGCCCGGCTCCCCGCCGCCCTGCCCGCTCGCTCCATTGTTCAGCCCCAGCCCTGCTATCGCCTGCATCTCGCCCAGGTCCCATTTTGCGGCGTGTAGGCAGATCTGTAGATTTGGAAGGGTTTTTTTTTTTTTTTTTTTTTTTTTTTTTGAGTACAGAGTGACAGATGGCGAGTCCTCCTTCCCCAGAGAGACAAATCTCCCTGAATGCAAGCGCATGTCAATCATTAGCTCTCATGTGATAGCTCTCGCGCATGACGTGCCAACCATATGGCACTGGCAGCAGAGCTGGTACCCCCTTTGCTGGGTAGAGATGCCACTCTCGCCTCCTTTTGGATAGAGGACTGCAGGAGGCTGGAGCACCTCAAGGAGCCGCGTCCTGGTCCCAGAAGATGCTGGGAACAATGAAATAAGAATTCCTCCAGTCAGCGCCGAAGGTGAGTTATGTAAGAAGTGGAGGGCTGGGAGGGCAGCGGAGGAAACTTGAATGGAGAAAAGGCAACTTCCATGTTGATTTTGTTTCTCCGCCACGTCTCGCCCTTTTTTTCCCCCTTCTTTCGTTCTCCCCCATCCCTCGCTTCCCCCGGTCCCCGCCGGCCCCGCAGGTGGATTTTTCCCCCCGACACCCCCTGGAGGTGGGGGGGGGGGGGCAGGGGCATTTCCCCCCACACCCCGCCGCCCCCCTCCCCCCCCCCCCCCCGCGGTGGCCGCGCCCGGGGCTCCCGGGGCGGCGCGGTCCCGCCGGGACGGAGCGGGCAGCGGCGGCCGCCCCGCATCAACGAAATCGGCGCGGAGCCGCGGCGCCGCCGCCCCCGGGGGCCCCTGCCCGCCGGAGCCGCCCCCCCGCTCCCCCGCGGCGCCCCCGGCCCCCGCCCCGGGCGGCGCCCCCCGCCCCGGCCCCGCCGCGCCGCCCGGCCCCGGGGGCGACCCCGCGGGCTCCGCCGCCCGCGCCCCCCCCCCGCGCCCCCCACCGCGGAGGGGGGGGCCCCGGGCACGGCCGCCCCCGCCGCCCCCCGCCGCGCCGCCGTTCGCTGCCGCCGCGGTTTGCGGGCCGCGCTCCGCCGGCGGCCCGGGGGGGGGCTCCGGGGCGGCGGGGCTCGGGGGGGGGCCCGGCAGGAGCTGCCCCGGCCGGGGGGTGGGGGGCGGCCGGGAACGGGGGTGGGGGGCGCGGGGGTGGGGGGCACGGCCGCGGTCGGGCTGCCCGGCCCCGGGACGGCGGCGGCGGAGCCGTGGCCGGAGCCGTTTCGGCTGCGGCGGCGGGGAAAAGTTGGAGGCGTCGAAGAGGGGCCGCGGCCCCGGGGCCGGCCCGCGGGGGCTCCGGGCCGGGGGGCGCCGGGGCGGGGGGCGCGGGGAGGGGGCGCGGCGGCCGCCGGGGGAGCGGGGCGGCGGCGGGGGGAAGGAACCGGGGAGAGGGGGGGGGGGACGGACCCGGGGCGCGGCGCCCCGCCCCGAGGGTGCCCCGGTGCCCCCGGTGCCGGGCAGCCCGGGCGGGGGGCGGCGGGGGGCGGCCCCTCCGCGCATTCGTTTTCGCCTCCCCGGGGCCGCTCCCGGAGCCGGGGAACGGCGGCTCCGCCCGCGCCCCCCCCCCCCCCAACCTCCTCCTTCCCCGGAGGCCGGCGGCGAGCCCCGGCGGGGCGGGGGCGGCGGGGCCGGTTCGGCCGCGGTAACGGCGCTCTTTGCCCCCGCTGCAGCCATCATGTTGACGCGACTTTTCAGCGAGCCCAGCCTCATCCCCGAAGTTCAGAAATTCTCCAGCTGGGCCGAGGAGTGCGAGGAGGATGCCCGCAGCGACAAGGAGGAGCGGAAGGGTAAGGGCTGCGCCCTCCCCGAGGAGCCGCCCGAGGGCTCGCTGGGGGAGAGCAAGGAGGAAGGGGAGCTAGGCGGGGACGAGGAGGAGGAGGAGGAGGAGGAGGAAGGCCTGGAGGAGGCCGAGGGCGACCGGCCCAAGAAGCGCGGCCCCAAGAAGCGCAAGATGACCAAGGCGCGGCTGGAGCGCTCCAAGCTGCGGCGGCAGAAGGCGAACGCCCGCGAGCGGAACCGCATGCACGACCTGAACGCGGCCCTGGACAACCTGCGCAAGGTGGTGCCCTGCTACTCCAAGACCCAGAAGCTGTCCAAGATCGAGACCCTGCGCCTGGCCAAGAACTACATCTGGGCCCTCTCCGAGATCCTGCGCTCGGGCAAGCGGCCCGACCTGGTGTCCTACGTGCAGACTCTGTGCAAGGGGCTCTCGCAGCCCACCACCAACCTGGTGGCCGGCTGCCTGCAGCTCAACTCCCGCAACTTCCTGACGGAGCAGGGCCAGGAGGGGGGCCGCTACCACGGCCCCAACGCCTCCTTCGCCGTGCACCCCTACCCCTACCCCTGCTCGCGGCTGGCCGCGGCGCAGTGCCCGCCGCCCGCGGGGCCCGGCTCGCACGGGCTGAGGACACACAGCTACTGCGCCTCCGCCTACGAGAGCCTCTACGGCAACGCGTCCCCCGACTACAACAGCTCGGAGTACGACGGCGGGCTCAGCCCCCCCCTGTGCATTAACGGCAACTTCTCCCTCAAGCAAGACTCTTCCCCCGACCACGAGAAAAGCTACCACTACTCTATGCACTACTCGGCGCTGCCCGGCTCCCGCCCCGCCGGCCACAACCTGGTCTTCGGCTCGGCGGGGATGCGCGGGGGGGTGCACTCCGAGAACATCTTCCCCTACGACATGCACCTCCCGCACGAGCGGGGCCCCATGTACGAGGAGCTCAACGCCTTCTTCCACAACTGACCCCCCCCCACACACACACACCCCGGCCCCGCCGCCGCCCCCTCCCCGTGCCCGCCCTCCTCCTCCTCCTCCTTCCCTCTCCCCCCCCCCCCCCCCCCCGCAGCCCCGGCCGGGGGGGCCGCGGCGGCCCCGCGGACCGGCCCCCGGGGCTCCGCCGTGGGCTTTGGTGCAATATGGGGACCCGGCCCCGGCGGCGGGTCCCCGAGCCCCGTGGGGACAAAGTGCTTTTTTTTGGAGGATTTCTCCTTTTTTTTTTTTTTTTAAAAAAAATTATTATTATTATTTATCCCGCGAGGGGGGGGGGCGCCGAGCGCTGCCCAAGGCCCCCCCGGCAGCGGCGGAGGCGCGCCCGCAGCCCGGCCCGGGGCGCTGGGTCGGGCCGCGTCGTTTGCTTTTTAATTCGTTTTTATTTCTCGCCCCCCAACACCCCCCCCCCCGCCCCGCCCCGTACGGTTTTGGGCCGTTTCTCCCCTCCGCCGCCGTGAGCCCCCCCGAGCATTGGACACCCGCTGCCCCGGCCCGTGGGAGCGAGAGGAGAGCGCGCTGCGGCGCGGAGCGAAACTTTCCGAAGCAATAAAGAGGCGAAACGGAGACCCCAATATTTCTATCTATGCAAGCAGGCCCGGCCCGGCGGACGCTCAGAGATGCACTTTGCTTTGGGGGGGCCCGGCCCGGCCCCGCTCCCGGCCCCGGTGCCCGGAGCTCCTCTCGCAGCGCGTGTGTCAGGACGTTTTTTACCTGTTTTAAAAAACTTGAAACGGAAAAACAAAAAAAAAAAAAAAAGAAAAAATAGGAAAAAAAAAAAAAAAAAAAAAATTGCAGAGCCGCCCCGGTTTTCCCGAGCTGGCGGAGCCGGGGCCGGGCACGGCAGGGCAGCCCGCAGCTATGCAAGCGGGAGCGGCCGGGGCTGGCGGGGCTCCGGCGGGGCTGGCGGCGCCCCGGCCCCCGCGGCTCCCGGTCCCGAGCCGGCCCCTTCGTCTTCGCCCCGGTGTGATGCATTCCTTCGGTCGGGAGACGCCGGAAACCGGAGATAACGCTATTTTTGAACCTGCCCGCACCACCTTAGAGAAACCAGCATTTTTAGAGACCAGGGAGAAGGAGGAGGATTTCTGAGAAATGTTTTAAAAACGAAAACAAACAAACAAAAAGTTTTGCAAAAAAAAAACAAAACACAAAAACAGAAAAAAAAAAACAAAACCAAGAAAAAAAAACAAAACAAAACAAAAAAACAGTTGTAGCAAAGGGGACCCGCCTGTCCGACACCAGAAGTGCTTTCGTGTTTCTGTTCCGTTTCATTTCGATTAATAAATATTTATGGCCAACGATATGCAAGAGCCCCCCCCGCGCCGGGACCGCGCCCGCTCCGCGCCCCCCGCTCCCCGCCGCCGCGGACACTGCTTGGCGGCGGGGGCGGCGCGGGGGCTCCGGGCCGGGGTCCCGGCACCACCACTGCATGCATCGGCCCCCCCCGGGCCCCCCCGGCCCGCTGGACGCTTGCAGCCCCGCGGCGGCGGCCCCCGCCAGGACTTCTCGGCCGTGACGAGCCGCGGCCGGTGCGATGCGAGGCGAACCTGTAATTACCGAGCGTCCTTCGACGGCGATTAATAAATATTCAATGTTGACTCCGCCGCCTTCGCCGCTTTCCTTCCGACCCGCCCGCCCCGGGGCACGGAGGGGGGGGGGATAACGGGGGGCAGAGGGGGGGGGCGGAACGACCCCCGCCCCGCGCCGGACCCCGGGACCGGCCCCGGGACCGCTTCGCCGCTCCGCCGTGCCAGAGTGCGCGGCCCGCGGTGGGGCGGCGCTGATATAACGCGGCTCTGCCCCACGGGTGTCCCCCCCGGGACCGCGGAGGCGGTGTCCCCCCCACGCCAATAAAGGCACCGGGAACCGGAGCCGCGGACCCGGCTCGGTCCCGGCCCCGCGGCCACCGGCGAGCCGCGGCGGGCAGCCCGGGCGGTGGCACCGCTCCGCTCCCTCGGGGACGGCGGCTCTGGGCCGGCCTCGGTCCGCTGCCCGCGGCTGGCATCGATCCGCGGTGCCGGTGGCCCCGGCGCGGTGCCCGGTGGCGGTGGCCAGGCCGGGTCCTTTGTGGCCGCCCCGGTGCTCGGTCGGCTCGGAGCCTCGGCACGGAGCCCGGTGCGCGGTGCGCGGTGCCCGGTACCCGGTACCCGATGCCCAGTGCCCGGTGCCTGGTACCCGGTACCCGGTGCCCGATGCCCGGTGCCCGGTGCCCGGTGTGCCCGGTGCCCGGTGCCGGTGCGCGGCGCGGAGCTGTCCGCCGCGGCGGTGCTGAGCGGGCGCCGTGCCCAGCCGCCTGCCCCGGCCAACCGCCGCCGGTGCCTTCGCCGTCCCCGCCACCGGGGCTCATCCCCCGCCGGCCGCGACCCCGGGACGCGGAACGGGCTCCCGGGCACACGGCGCCGGTCCCCCCGGGCCCGCGGGCTGCAGGCACCGGGCACCGGCACCGGGAGTGCGGGGACGGAGCCCTCGGCTTCCCTCGGGGAAGCCGCTACGGGGGAAAACTCGAGTGGGGGCAGCGTGCTCCGTGCCCCTGCGGCCCCGCGGATTTGGGGGAAAATCCGCCGTGATCGGGGCCGCGGGCAGGGACGGCCCCGGCCGGGGCTGGAAGCGGCCCGACGGGAAGCGGCTCCGGCCCTGCCCCGACGAACCGGGCCAGGCCGGGGGAGCGGGGTCCCCACGAGGTGCGCGGGGCCCCCCCCGAGCCCTCCCAAAGCCCCGCCGACCCCGGCCCCGGCCCTCGCCGGTGCCCGCGGGGGAGCGGATCCTCTTCCGACGGCCGCCGCCCGGCCCCGGGACGGGAACGGTTTCTCTGCGGGAAAAGCCCCGGGGCGGGGGGTGCGGGGCCGGGGGGGCTCCGGGCGGCCGGGCCGGGCGGGCGGCGGCTGCGGCGGGGCCGCCAAGGGGGCGAGGAGCCGGCGTTTGGGGCCGGCACCGGCACCGGGGCCCGGAGATGCGGCGGCGAAATGCGGGAGAGCACCGGAAAGGGGAGGGGGGGGCAGGCGGCGGGACCCCCGGGGGGGCTGCGGGAGGAGGGGGGGGTCCGGCATCTGCTCGCCCCCGGGGCTCCGGGAAGGGCCCGGCGGGGAAGGGCCCGGTGTCCCCGGGCTGCACGGCGGGGCCGGGCTTTACCGCCTCCGTTTGGGGCCGCGGTTTCTTTTTAATTCCCGTGATTTTGGCTCCCCAGAGCCCGGGCGGCCCCGCCGAGGCGCGGTGCTGCGGGCGCTGCTCGGGCACGGAGCGGCCCCGCAATGCGGCCCCGCCGCCGGGCACGGCTCCGAGGAGAGCTCCGGTGCGAGGCTCCGGTGCGAGGCTCCGCTGCACGGCTCCGGTGCACGGCCACGGTGCGAGGCTCCGGTGTACGGCCGAGGTGCGAGGAACCGGTGCCCGGCCCCGGTTCCCCGCCCCGGTTCCCCGCCCCGGTGCCCGGCCTGCCCGCTCTCGGTGCTCCGCTCCCGTTCCCACCGGAGGGAGCCGGGAGGCCGGGAGTTGCCCCCGCAGCCCCCGCTGGGATCTGGCACAATTTCGTGTGACCGCGGGATCGGGGCCATTTGGGGTCGGGGGGTACCGGGGGGGTACCGGGGACCCGCACCCCGCGGGACCGGGGCCACCGCGAGCATCCAACGGGCGCATTTCGGCCGGGCTCAGCCGGGCAGGGCGAGACCGGGGGGGCGATTTCTGCCCCCCCTTTGCCCCCCCAGCCCCTGGGCCCCTCCAGGTCGGGCGTTCCCGGCGCCCCCGGTGCCCCGAGCCCGGCCCGGCCCCGCGGAGCGCGGGGGGGGGGGCGGGGGGGCGCGGGGCGAGCGCCAGCTCCGGGTCGCCGCTGCCACCGGCGAGTGCCAGCCGGGGGGGGGGAGGAGGAGTCATTGCTTCAGTTTAAATTTCATGGCATCTGTTCATTATTATACAGTGCGGATTTTTATATGGACAGCTAAATTAAAGACAGATTTCTGCCAAAATTGCAGATACCATAAAAAACGGATGCTGCCGGCGCTGGGAGCCCGCCGCGCTGCGGAGCCCGGCCCGACGCCGCCACCGGGCCAGCCCGGCCGGGCCGAGACCCCCCCCCGGGGCCGGGAGGGGGCTGCGGGGGACGCGGGGGCCGCGGGGGCTGCGGGGGCTGCGGGGGCTGCGGGGGCTTCGTCTGCTCGGGAGCGGCCGCCGGGGCCGGGGCTGCCCGGGGTGGTGGTGGTGGGGGGGGGGGGGGGGGTCGGGGCGGGCCGGGGCTGGCAGCGGGCCCCGGTGTACCGGGGGGCTGCCGAGCCGCCCCCTCCCCCAGGCCGGCCTGCCAGGATTCATCGCAGAGGAGTTAAAACAAGGACATCTGTGCCTGGAATCGCTGCGAAGCTCCAAACCTGCCAACGCCTGCTGGCACGGCCCCGCCGAGCAAATGCCTGGTTCTCCGGAATGCTGCGCAGCCTGGCAGCCCCCGCGGCACAGCCCGGCCCGGCCCGGCCCGGCCCGGCTCGGCTCGGCTCGGCCCGGGGCCTCTCCCCCCGTGGGGTGACCCCCGGCCGGCCCCCGGGGCCGCCCCCACTCGCGGTGGTGCCCGTGGGGAGCTCCCCACGCCCCGTGGGGACGGGCACGGGGGTGGGCGGGGAGGGGACCCCCGGGGACGGGGGAGCAGCCGGGGGCGGGGGGGGGGAGCACCCCTCTGCGGAGCCCTCCCCAGGCCCGGGGGGGCAGAGGGGGCACAGCCCCGGCGGGGGCCGCGGGGGAGGCCGGAGCCAGCGGGCGCGGGGCCAGCCCTGGCCGGGAGCGGCGGGGAGCAGGTGGCGCCCACCTGAGCCCCCCATAGCAGCCGGGCCCTCGCTGCGGGACCCCGCTGCACGGCGGGAGCCTCGCACAGCCGCGGGGATCCTTCCTTCCCTTCCCTTCCCTTCCCCCTTCCCTTCCCTTCCCTTCCCTTCCCTTCCCTTCCCCCTTCCCTTCCCTTCCCTTCCCTTCCCTTCCCTTCCCTTCCCTTCCCTTCCCTTCCCTTCCCTTCCCTTCCCCCTTCCCTTCCCTTCCCTTCCCCCTTCCCTTCCCTTCCCTTCCCTTCCCTTCCCCCTTCCCTTCCCTTCCCTTCCCTTCCCTTCCCTTCCCTTCCCCCTTCCCTTCCCCCTTCCCTTCCCCCTTCCCTTCCCCCTTCCCTTCCCTTCCCTTCCCTTCCCTTCCCTTCCCTTCCCTTCCCTTCCCTTCCCTTCCCTTCCCTTCCCTTCCCTTTTTCTGGGACCCCCATCCTGGGCTCCAGCCCCATCCCCTTGGCACCTCTGGATGCCCAACTGTGTGTGCCACCCTCTCCCCATCCCCATCCCCATCCCTGTCCCCATCCCCATCCCCGTCCCCGCACCCCGGGGCCAGGCCCGCCCCCCCGGCTCGCTGCCCTCGCCCCCCTCCCCGTGGCAGGCGGTGGCACATCTCATATGGGAAATGTCCATTTTGTTGCTACTTAAAAGCTGATTTACGGCGGCTGCATCGCAGCCCTGCCTTGGCCTGCGTCCCTCCCATAATCTGCCCATTTCTCTTGGCAGCTCCGCCGCGGCCGGGCTCGCCCGAGGTCTGCGGCGGGCGGCAGCAGCGCCCGGCCCCCCCCCCCGGGCCCCCTTCGGCTCCGTCCCCTCTCCTCCCGCCGGCTCGGGCAGCCTGTTCCTCATGCTGGTGCTCACAGCTGGATCCCATCTGCTTTGATCGGATCCTGACAGCGAGGAGACAGCAGCTCCGCTTGATGCCTCCGCGCACCCGGAGCGGCGACGGAGGGGCCCCGCCACCCCCAAACACCCACCTGGGCCACGGGGCTGGGGGGCGCAGCACCAGGGGGGGCTCTGCAGCACCGCTACAAAGCCCTGACCCGCTCCCGTCCTTGGGTTGGGCAGAGAGGGCCTGGAAGCGGGGCAGGACAGATGGCCGCGGTGGCCCGGAGAGACCCCGGTGGCTGCGTGGGGCACGGTGGCAGTGCCAGGGCTGGGCCGAGGTCCCGCAGCCCCCGCGCCGCTGCCCCGCGGTGAGCGGCCTCCCGGCTGGCCTGGCCCTCCCGCACGCTCCTAATTAAATTTTACCCGACTATAAATCTTTTTGTTAAATGTAATTGAAAAACACACCTTTGGAATCATCAAATTAACCCGGCATCCTCTTTATTAGAGTAATTAAAGCCTTTCTCAAGTTAGCGCCGGGCGGATCGGCTGGATTGTGCCGTAATCCCGGCAAAGCAAACAAGTTCAGAGCAAAACTAATTACATTTAGAACAGCTGTGATAATAATCCTAATTCAACCCCATTTGGTGCCTAAAATCCGGAGATCCAGCAGCGAGGGCAGGAGGAGGGGTGCCCGCGGCCGAGCTCTGCCCTTGGGCTCCCGCACGGCCCCAAGCCCCTGGCAGCAGGGGCTGCGTGGTGCCAGGACCCCAGCACCCATGGGTGCTCCGTGGGATCACCCTTCCCAAGCCCTGCACTCCTCCATGCTCGCAGGGCCAAGCGGTGAGGCCGGGGCACCCTTGAATCGCCCATGGCAAGCTCTGCATCAGCTCCATCACTGGATGGTTTGGGGATGCTTGGGGAGAGAGAATGGGTATGGGGCAGGATGAGGCCCCCTCCCCAGCTTGTTCTGGCTCACCCCAAACCTCGGGGAGCCCCCCGCGGCTGCTCCTTTGGGGTGCCCTCTTCCTCACCCACAGCTCCCGAATCCCCTCTCCCCACCGCCCGCCCGACCCCGGAGCCCCCGCGCCTGGCACCGCCGGGGACGTGGCGGGGAGGGCGGTGGCGGCGGTGGCAGCCCCGGCGGTGGCACGGTGCCCGGCCCCCCCAGCCTCCCCGGGGACGCGGGATCGTGCGGCCGCAGCTGGCGCGCGCAGCCGTAATGGCCACGGCTGGGCTGGCACGGCGGCCCCGCGCCTGCGGGCACGCGGGCAGCAGCAGCTTGTGCGCGGTTTGTCCTTGACGAGTCCCTGCGCGGCCGCCCCGGCACAAAGCCCCCGCCGCCGAGACCCTCCCCAGCTCATCACACGCGTGGCACCGTGGCCTCGCCGGGCTGGGGTCCGGCCGGGGCGCCCCAACCCACCGCCAAGGGAAGACCCCTCCCCACCATGGGCATCGGCCTCGTGCCGTTGGCATCCTCCTGGCGGCGGAGGCCGGGGGTCGAGGCCGAGCCCCCCCAGCGGCAGCGCCACGCGCGGAGCCGGGCGGGAGGGAGGGAGGCCGGCTGCATCCCGGCGGGGACCTCGGGGGAGCGTTTGCTACAAATGTATATTGGAGCTTTTTATTAAAGTTGCCAAAAATTTGTGTTAGCTAATGGATTCTTAATTCTGTCTAAAATGAGAGAAGGAAAATTATGCTATTCATCTTGTATTGGTTTGAAATCACATCTGACAACTAATCGATCATACTGTGGGACATTAACTCCTTTGGATTGGGGCCCAAGCCGGCTCTCGCAGGCTCCCTCGCTCGCGCGCTGGATTAATTTAACTACTTTACTGCTGGTATTTTGGCACGTGGCTCCGAGGGCTGGTTCCTCTCCGGTTGGTGCTGCTGAATTATTTGCCTTTCTCCGGATACAGCTGGCACGTCTCGCCGCATTATCCCCCGCCCCGCCGGCTCCGCGACCGCCCCTCCGCGTGCCGCCGGCGCCCTTCACCCGACCTTCACCCCGTGGCCGCGGCCCCCCAGGTCCCCCCGCGCCCCCCGTGTCCCTCTTGGGGTTATTTTTTAGGCCGGGCCCTGGGTGAGCATCGGGGGATGCCCAGGGGGACAAAGGGAAGGTCTCGGGGACCACACGGCGGGGGTGGCCTTGCTCCCTGGCCCTGCAGGTGAGCCGTGCCTCAGTTTCCCCATTGCTCCACGGGTCCCCAGGGCGAGCGGGGGTCCCCCCCTGGGTTCCCCCCAGGGAACGCGGAGCTGGTGTGGGACAAAGCCCGGCCAAGACGCCCCCTGCCACCGCGCGTCCCCATCCAGCCACCAGCAGCACCCAGCGGGACCTGGAGCACCCCGGGGAGCACCCGGCTTATATAGCGGGGGTGGGCGGGGCAGCGGGCGGGGCCGGCTGCGATTGGTCAGCAGCACGAGTCCTGACAGTGGATTGGATGGAGGAATGAGTCCCGGATGGGGATTGGCCAGGAGCTGTCCCCGTCCCTGGGGCCAGGAGGGTCCCCGGGGGCACCCAGGGGTGCGGACGCGCTGCTGGGGACGCTGGCGCCCCGCGGGAGCCACCCCCGGCGCCCCCGTCCCATGGGTGCTGCGGCACCCGGGGGTCCCGGTGCCCAGGGAGGGGCCGCAGCGGGGCCCGGCCCCCCCAGCGCTGGGGGCACGGGGACAGCCCCTGCACCACGGTGGCTTCTGGTGGCTCCTGCGCGTGGGAAGCCGTCCGCCACGATGTGTCCGTCTGTCCGGCGGGTGCCTGCCCGCCTCTGGCTGTGCACCCAGCTGGGTGTCTGCCTGCTGGGACCTCCCGTCCATCCCACCTGCCCGTCCGTCCATCCCTCTGTCTGTCCGCCCTCCTGCATGTCCGTCCGTCCGTCCGTCCGTCCATCCATCCACCCATCCATCCACGTGTCTGTCTGTCCGTCCACCCACCCGTCCGTGCACCCATCTGTCCGTCCATCCACCCTCCCATCCACGCACCCACCTATCCGTCTGCTCGTCTCCCCACCCGTCTCCGAGTTACCTCTCCGTCCGTCCGTCTGTCCGTCCACCCATCCACCCATCCGTCTTCCCACCCATCCATCTCTCCGTCCGTCTGTCTGTCCATTGCTCCCCCCGGATGCCGTGCCCCCCGCACGTCCCCGGGGGGCTGTGTCACCCCCGCGTGGGGCACGCTCACCAGGGGGTGCACACGATTACCCGGTGCACGGCCTCGGGTGCGTGTGCGCGTGCAGAGCCCAGCTTTGCACACTTGTGCGCTACGTGGACGGGGTGCGCACAGCTGGTGCGTGTGTCTGTGCACGTGTGTGTGCACGTGTGTCTGTGCACGTGTGTGCGCGTGTGTGCCTGTGCGTGCCCGTGTGTGTGAGCACGCGCACGTGTGAGCGCGCGCTTGCAGGCTGTGCACTCACCCAGGGCCGTGCACCCCCTGCCGTGGGTGGCACCAGGCGGAGCCAGGCAGGGCGTGGCCAAATGGGAGGGGCCTAACAGGGCGTGGTCAAAAGAGGAGGAGCCTAACAGGGCGTGGCCCAAACAAGGAGGGGCCAAACGGGGTGTGGCCGAGTGGGCGGAGCCTCCAGCACCGGCCCCGCCCCCGGCATCGCCGCATCCCCGGCCCTGCCCGCGAGGCCTCGCGGGGCCCCCAGCACGCGGCACGATCCGGCCCCGCTCGGCTCCCGGGGGCTGCGCCGCCGCCCGCGCCCCCCGCCCGCAGCGGGGCCAGGCCGGGCCGGTGCCCCCCCCTCGGCGGGGCCGGGGCCGGGGCCGGGGCCGAGCCGTCCCCGCGGCGCGGGTGTCGCGGGCTGCGCGTGTGCAGGCGCCTTTTTTTTTTTTTTTTTTTGGATAGCAGTAGAATGCAGTATGCAAATGAGATGGTTATTACCGCAATGTTCGTCAAGCTGAGCTGAGAAGACATTAATAGCCTGATGAATATGCATGTGAATTTGTTAATTAAGTTAATTATTCTGCTGAAAATGCATTCGTCTTCCAAGGACATTTTCCCAATGATTTTTACATGCTTCAGTCATTAGTCATGCTATATTTTATCAGGGAAATGAGTTTGCTTAAGTTGTAAAAAAAAAAAAAAAAAAAGGGAAAAAAAAAAAAAAAAAAGAGAGAAAAGAAAGAGAGCGAAAGGAAGCCGGGAAGGCAGGAAGGGGAGCAGGGGAGGCGAAACAAAGCGCGGGCGGCGGGCGCGGGCCCCAGCCGAGGGGAGCACCGGGGGCGCGGGGCTGCAGGTGGGTGCGGGCACCCCGGCGCTCCCGGCACCGTCCCCCCCCCCCTTGTTCCCCCCCCAGTCCCTCTGATGACAAACTTTTTTTTTTTCCGGTGCCAAATTTCCAACACATTAATTAATTGTTGTAGCCAATTAACTGTAGTTGTGCAAATGAGTTTAGCACTAATTACCATGCAGTGCCTGTAATCACATAAAAAACTTGCTGAGAGATGGAGGGAGCGGGAGGGAGGGGGGGGGGGGGGCCGGGCAGCGGGGGCTGGCGGGGGCAGAGGGGACAGGGCCGGGTCCCCCCCCGGGCACGGGGCCGTCTGTCCCCAGCCATGCCCGACACCCACCCGCTCTGTGCTGCGGCGGGGGGCAGCAGATGTGGGAGCCCCCAGCACCAGGGCACGGCCCTGGCAGGATGCAGCCGTGGTCCTGCAGCCCGGGGCAGCGGCAGGGCGAGGCCACCCTCGCGGTGTCACCCCGGTGTCCCCAGGGCTGGTGGGGTCTCGGTGGGAGGGGGCGCGGGAGGTCCGGCCGCAAGGCGGTCATGCGGGGGCAGATGCTCACCTGCTCCTGGTCCCTGTCCTCAGAGGTGCTGGGGCACCCCCACGGCCGCTGCCCTGCCACGAGCTGTGCCGAGCTGTGCCATGCCGTGCCAAGCTGTGCCGTACCATGCCACACCGAGCCGTGCTGTGCCATGCCGAGCCGTGCCGTGCCATGCCAAGCTGTGTTGTGCCATGCCGAGCCGTGCTGTGCCACGCTGAGCTGTGCTGAGCCAAGCCATGCTGTGCTGTTCCGTGCCACGCCGAGCTGTGCCATGCTGAGCCGTGCCATGCTGTGCCATGGGAAGCAACAGCAGAACAAAGGAGGGGGACGCGTGGCACCAAATGGATGCTCGGGCCGAGCCCCGCTCCTTGTCCCCCCCCAGACCCCCCATGGGCAGAGCCCCCACAGCCACCAGCGCCTGGCACCCCCCAGCCATGCCCCCTGTCCCCCCCCCCATCACCCCGCTGCCCCCCTGGGCGCTGGTTTCGGCATTGCTGGGGTCACCAGGCCTGCGCCGAGTCCCCGGACTGCTCCCTTGGCCACTGCCGGTGGTGAGGGGCAGCCGGGGATGAGCCCCCCCCCCCCCCAGCCGGGCTGCAGGCAGCGGGCGGGCAGCAGCCAGGCTGGCACCCAGCCCGGCCGGGGATTATCTGTGCCATGGATACGGGCTCCACGGGGACCGCCTGCCCGCCCGGCTGGGGCTCCAGGGCATGGCACGGCACGGCACGGCATGGTGTGGCATGGTGTGGCACGGCATGGTGTGGCATGGTATGGCTCGGCACGGCTTGGCACGGCTTGGCACGATGCTGCACGGCGCTGCATGGCTTGGCATGGCACGGCACGGCACTGCAAGGCTCTGTATGGCTCGGCACGGCACTGCATGGCTCGGCACGGCTCGGCACAGCCCCGCACGGCACGGCACAGCCCCATCTGGCTCAGCTCCGGCGGCCCCACGCACCGCGCCCCACCACGAGCGGTGTCCCCCAGCATCCCCAGCACAGCACCAGCCTCTCCCCACCCACGCCCCCGTCCCCCCGTGTCCCCGTCCCCGTCCCACGCCGCCGTCCCCGCCCGGAAGGCAGAGAGTTAACGCGAGGGGCCCGGCGTGCTATAAATTTTGCATCCGAGTGTGGGGAGCCGGGGCGCGGGGGGAGGCTGGGAAGGAGCCAGTGGGCTGTCTCTAGGTAACAATAAACACTGCGAGCACGGAGCAGCTGTTACACTTACTCTCTCTGCATCACAATGCCGAAATAACGCTAATAAACCCACATGCGCGCGCATCCGCACGCCCCGGGCCGGGGGGAGCGGGAGCTGGGGCGCGTGGATGGACGGACGGACGGACGGACGCGGGGCTGAGACCCTCGGTGCGGGCAGGGAGCCCCGAAGCCTCCCCGCGAGGCCCGGGAGAGGCCGAGGCCGCAGAAGCGTGGCCGTGGGGAGGTGCCCGGTGCCCGCGCCGGGGCCTCCCGTGGCCACGCGGTGCCGGTGGTGGCCGTGGGGACGCCGCGGGTGGGAAGGGGCGGCCACCGCGTGCCCCCGCTCCGGGCAGCCGGGGCGCTCGTACCGGGATCCTGCAACAAAGGCTCTGGCGCCGCACGGCTCCGTGTGGCGGGGGGCTGGGTGGCACCACGGTGCCCTGCGGGATGCCCGTGCCAGCCCCACACCAGGGCTGTCCCCATTGCCCCCCCTCAGTGGTCAGCCCACCCGGGGGGGGGGTGCGGCTGTGTCAGGACCCCCCCCAGCACCATCCTGCCCCCTGCACGCTGCCGGTGGCTTCGAGGGGCCGGGGCACGGCGCCCGCCGCGTGTCACACCTCTGGGGCATGTGGGTGTCCGGGGTGGGGGGAGTCAGGGCTGTGCCCCCCCCCCCCAGCAATGTGCAGGAGGGCGGGGGGCCGGGGGGGCCGGGGCGGCGGCAGCGCTGCAGTTTGCATTCCAGCGCAGGAGGCAGCTGTGCCGCAACCCCGGCGCGGCCCCCCCAGCGGCACTAAATATTAATGCCTGCCCTACATTGCGCGGCGGCACCTGCCGCGGGCGAGCCGGGAGCCCCCCGGCCCCCCCCGGCCCTCGCTGGCCAGGCAGCTGCCCCGGCCCCCCCAGGGGCTGTGCCAGAAGGTGCGGGGGGGGCTGCGGCTGGGCCAGCTGTGCCCCCCGCCCGGGAAGGGAGGAACAAAGCGAGGGCAGGGGCATGGGGCAGGTGGGGGCAGCGGGGCACGGAGAGCACGGGGGGGGGTCACACAGAGCCCCCCCGCTCCCAAAAGAAGCGGCACCAGCCCTGCAGCCCCCAGCCCGGCCTGGGGGGCGCAGCAAGAGCCGGGGGGCAGCGGGGTGGCTGCGCACTTTGCCAGGTCCAGCTGCTGGCGCTCGCCGCTCGCCCCCCCCCAAGCCGCAGCTGAGGCCGTGCCGCTCATCACACGTGTGCCAGGCGGCGGCGGGCTGGGGGCCGTGCCCCCCCCCCCGGCCCTGGGCACCAGCCAAAAGTCCGGAGCCGAAAAGTGGCGGGTGATTGATGGCAGCGTTTGCCGGGTAAGCGCACCCCGCGGTCCAATCCTCCTACCTTCCCCAATTCCTCCCCTGTCCCTATTCAGAGATCATGTTGTCTCATGTTGGTCCCAGAGGCACCATTAATTAAAAATACATCCAATTAAATGGCAGGTGAAAGCGTGCAGGCGCGGGCCCTCCCCCCGGCCGCCTGCCTCGGCTCAGCTGTGCGGCTTCGCGGGGGGGGGGGCACCGAGCGGGGGCCAGGGTGCTGCGCTAGGCGCCTGCGCCGGGCTCGGCCAGCCCCGTCCCCGGTGTCCCCAAAGCCACCGGCTGCGCTTCGGGCCCCGTCCCCGTGCAGGCACCTGGGGACGGCGTGCGGGGTGGCAGGGGCAGGAACGGCCCCAGAGGAGAAGTCCCGGATTCGCAGGGGGACGCGGCGGCGGTGGCACAGCCACGTGGGCTCGGCGTGGCCGTGGGGACACGGGGACACGGGGACGCGTTGAAGGAACACCTGGGGGCTGCCGCCACGGCCAAGCTGGTGTCCTGCGTGGGGGGGTGCGGGGACACGGGGAGGGGAGGATGTGGGGTGCGGGGATGTGGGGATGGGGGGATGGATGCAGAGATGCAGGATGTGGGGATGTGGGGACGTAGGATATGGGGATGCAGGATATGGGGATGCAGGGCTGCGGAGATGTGGGGATGCAGGATATGGGAATACCGGGATATGGGGATGCAGGGATGCAGGATGTGGGGATGCAGGGTGTGGGGATGGGGGGATACAGGGATGCAAGGATGCAAGGATATGGGGATGAGGGGATGTAGGGTATGGGGATACGGGGATAAAGGGATGCGGGGATGCAGCCTACGGGGATACAGGGATGCAGGATGTGGGGATGCAGGGATGCAGGATGTGGAGATGAAGGATATGGGGATACGGGGATAAAGGATGAGGGGATGCAGGCTATGGGGATACGGGGATGCAGGGGTGTGGGGATGTAGGATACGGGAATACATGGATATTGGGATGTAGGAAATGGGGATGCAGGCATGTGGGGATGCAGGATATGGGGATACAGGGACATGAGGGATGCAGGATAGAGGGATGCAGGATGTGGGGATGCAGGGTAAGGGAACGCAGGATATGGGGATGCAGGGCCACAGAGATGCGGGGATGCAGGGCTGCAGGATGTGGGGATGCATGTGGGGGCTGTGGGGGTGCAGGATGTGGGGGTGCAGGATGTGGGGGTGCAGGGCCGTGGGGCCGGGCAGCGGTGCGGACCGGGGCCCGGCGGGGGCGGCCCGGGCCGGGGAAGCCCCCGGCTGCGCGCTCGGCTCCCGCTAATTGCAGATTTTAATCTCGGGCGCTTTCCGCTCGGGGTGCCGGCAGCAGGCACCAGCTGGGCGCGCCGCCGCTTTAATCAAGCTGCGGGCGGGGGGGCGCGGGGCCGGGCGGCCCCGGGGGGGCGGGGGCTGGGGGCTGCCCCCCCCCGGGCTCAGCCCCCGCAGCCGCTCTGCCCCCCCCCCCCCCCCCCCTTCCCCGGCAGCAGCCCCGCGCCCCGCACCGGCGGAGGGGAGGTTGGGGGGGGGAGCCGGGGCTCCCGTCCCGGGAGGGGGGGGGCCCTGCCCTCCCCCGCAGCCCCTCGGGGGGGGGTCCCCCCGCTCCTCCCCGCTGCCCCCCCCCCCCCCCGCGGCAGCGCGAGGTGGGAACAGATTCGGGGAGGAAGCGGCGGAGGCGCGGGAGGAGCCGCCGGTGCCCGAGCAGCTGCCAGCAAAAAGCGGCCGCGGGGGGGGCGCGGGGGGGGGCGCGGGGGGGAGGCGGTGGCCGTGGGGACAGCGACACCTGGTGACGGCCGCGCGCGGCCCCGCGTGAGCGCGCGTGCACAGGCGTGAGCGCCAGGACGCGCCCGGGTGTGAGCGCGCCCGTGCGGGGGGCGCGCGCGTGCGGGGGGCGCGCGGACGCGCAGGGATGTAGACGCGTGCAGGGTGTGCGCGTGCAGGGTGCACGCGCCCACGCAGGTGCACACGCGTGCAGGGTGCACACACACAGATGCACACGCAGGGTGCGCGCACACACACACACACACACACCCCGCAGGGTGCCCAGCCCCGCAGGGTGCCCACACCCAGGCACACGTGCCCACCCGCACCCACCCGCACCCACCCGCACCCACCCGCACACCCACACTTGTGCGTCCGTGCACACGCAGGCACCGATGTGCTACCCCGCCTGGGATGCGTCCTGGGGCTGTCAGAGCCCCCTTTGCTCCCCGCGTCACCCCCCCCCCCCGTGCCCCCCCGATGCACACTCACCATCGGCACAGCTCCGCGGCACAGCCCCCACGCGTGGGCTCAGCCAAGGAACATCAAAAAGGCAACCTGGAAAAAAAAAAACAAAAAAAAACAAAAAAAGGGGGCAAGACTCAGCAAGAGCACGCAGAGGGACCGGGAGGAGGCCACCAGGCGCCACCAAAAGCCCGGAGAGAGGTGGGGAAACTGAGGCACGGGGGAAGGCGGCCCCACCGTCGGCGTAAAAGCAGGAGATTTACAGCGCCGCACGGCCCCGAGCCATTTGGCACGGCAGCTGCTGCGAGGGAAGTTCAATGCGAAAAATAAATTAAATGGAAGCAAACGCCCTGGTCACCTTGGGATGGGGTCGATGCCGCAGGAGCAAGGGTGGGGGGGCAGCCAGCATCCAGCTGGGATTTAATCCCCCGTCTCGAAGGCTCCATCGGGTTGCAACGGGGACACCCCCGACAGGTTCCTAGTGGGGAGGACGTGGGGGTCGTGCTCAAACAGGACCAAGGACGCTGCGTCCTGCAACCAAAAGGGCTTTGCTCGGGGTGCTGAGACCACCGGGGGGGGGTCCTCTCGCTGCGCCCTGGGCGATGCCCCGGGGCTGAGCAGCCCTGGGTAGGGCGCAGGAGGATGAGGATGAGGACGGATGGGGCTGCCCGGCTCCCAGCTGCCCCGCTCATAAATCACGAGGAGGGCGGCAGGGAGGGCGGCCAGGTCCGGCTGCTGGCGAGCTCGCTCCCGCTTTCGGAGGCACAGCAAAGCGCGGCGCCTCCACCCCCCCCCCCCCCCCCCCCCCCGCCATCTGCACGCGGGTGTATTTTAAGACGTGTCAGCGGCGGGGATGCTAAACCAGGCGAGAGGAGAGCGAGGAACCGGGGCTGCAGCGGGAGACGAGGGGCGGGTGCTGCCGAGCGGGAGGCACGGCGCTGGCACGCAGACCCCCCACCCTGTGGGGAGCCCCCAGACAAAGCCCGCGGACCCCAGCCTCCTTGGGGCCCCCGCTTTGCTCGCTGCGGCCCGGCAGGATCGGGCCTGGCTGGCGCCGAGGGTGCTGGAGCCAGCGCGGAGGAGCAGCATCTCCCCGCCACCGGCTCTGCTCCTCCGCCTTCGCACCAGGCCCCAGATCAGCCGCCCGCCTGCACCCCCCAGGGTCCCCAAAAACGGCTGGTGCCACGATGCCCCAGGCTGGTGCCATCGCTGGGGGGCAACCACAGCACCGAGCCCCCGCTGAGCACCCCACGAGCCAGGCTACGGCCGGGGCTGGCATGGAGAAGCCCAGGGAGCGTCCGCTGACGCCCCAGGGAGGGCGACGCGTCCGTCCCCGAGGGGCCGCGGAGCACCCGAGGGACGGGGCTGCCTCTGTCCCTGGGGCCGTGGGGACCCCCCAAGGCTGCGTCTCTGTTCCCGGCCCCCCCGGGCTCCGCTCAGCTCCGGGCTCCATCCCGCAGCAGCCCCGGCATCGCCCCCCGACCACATCCGCTGCTGGGGGCCGGGGGCTAGCGGACCCCTTGAGGGGGGCACGGTTTGGGGGTGAGCACCGCGACCACCCGGCCCCGGCCCCGCTCACTTACCGGCACCGCCCGCGGTGCGAGGGAGCAGGATCGGGCGCTGGGAGGGGGGAAAGGCTTCGGGGAAACCGCGGCTACCACGCCATCCGGCAGGGCTACGGCGAGAAGCGGAATAATTCAGCGCAACGGAGCAAAAGGTGATACAGTAACAGGAAATATTTAATTTTCCAATCTCCACTTTCCATTTTTATAAACTGAAAAGAAAAAATCTTAATATATTACAAAATATCTGTACAGAGACAAAGGTACAACCAAAAAAAGGCGCGCTCAGTCTCGAAACGGAACTCGGGAGAGGTACAGAGAGAGCCCGGCCAGCCGCTTCCCCGCCGGGCACCGACCCCAACGCCACCAAATTCGGGAGGAGAGGCGGGGTGGGTTCCTCCAACGCCTTGTCTGCAACCTGCATCGCTTCCTAAATCCTGTCAATGCATGTTCCCCCCCCACCACCCAGGAAATCCTTTTGTCTTCTTTGTACAGAGCCACTTAAAAAAAAAAAAAAAAAAAAAAGAAAAAGAAAAAGGGGACGCTGAGGCTGCAGGAGGGCGAGCACCCCCCAGCTCTCCTGCACCATGGGGTGATGTTTGGGACCAAATCCTTGGCCCTGGCACCCGCACCCTTCCTTCTGTCATTGCAGGGACCGGGAGCCTGGTGGTGGGACCAGTTTGGAAGAGCCACTGGTGGAGGAGCCCCCAGCTCTGCCCACGCCTCTGCCAGGGAGCGGCGAGGGTCACGGACCCGAACAAGGGACAGAAGTCCGGGATTTCTGTCCTCTGCTCGGGGCGCAGGGGGCCAGGAGCCCACCTGGGGTCCCCGCTGCAAACCCGAGGGGTCCCGGAGCTGGGGCCGGTGCCTTGGGGTGCCTCCCGGCCCCGGCATCGCCCCGTGGGGAACGGGCCCCGAGCTCGGCCCCGAAGGCTCGCGGGGCTGCGCCAGGTCCCGGGGAGGCCGCCCCTGCCCTGCTGGTTTAAGGAAGGCTCCGTCCTCGTCGGGCTTTTCTGGGGAGAAGCCAATTTGGAAAGATAATAAAATAGGCATCCGCTTCCTAAGAGGATTCAGCACTGGAACACGGCTTTTCCTTCCAAATTGGATGGGCTCGGGAAGAGAAGGCAGAACAACAACAACAAAAGCTCCAACACGCACCAGCGCTGGCAGCTGCACGGTGGAGAGAAAAAAAATAAATTGAAAAAAAAAAAAAAAACCCAACTCTGGAGAGGTGACTGCTTTATTTAGCGCGCTCTGCATCTTACACAACTTCTCTTCCCCCCCCCCCGCACATCAGGCATAAACTGGCAATTAAAAAAAAAAAACAAAAACCAAAAAGCTGCCCCAAGCCCCAGCCCCGCGCCGGGGATGCGCAGCCCGTGCTGGGGGGAGCCGCTCGCCCTTCCCGGCCGGGCGCACCGGGGGAAAAAGAAATAAAGCCAAAGGCTGCCAGGAGCAAGGCCCCGCGGCCCCTGCGAGCGGTCGGCTCGAACTCAACCAACAACTCCGGTTTCCATAGGAAAGGCCTACTCGGAAAAAAAGCTCATAAATATGTACCTCTGTTTTATCCGTCTCTTTTGTCGAAGTCTCACGGAAACGGGCACCGCAGCGCCCTGCGGGGGGAGGAAACCCACGGGGACGCTTCCCCAACAAAAATATTTACGCTCAGCCCAAGGGTGGGGGAACGCCGGCGGCCCCTCGAGCCGCTGCCCGCCCCACAGGCGGCCTCCTGGAGCCTCCCCACCACAACCGGCGTTGGTTTTGTTTTCAAACTTTAATTCTTTCAGTGTTCTGGATGTCCCGAATGACACAGAATACATATTTTTAAGTGAGGTGTTCTCTTCGGCTCTCGAGAATCTAAAAAAAACCAAAAAACCAAAAAAAACACTTCCCACTGCAACTTTAGGGCAGGAGAGGTACAAAACCCAAAGAGACCCTTCACGAAAGCCAATTTTCTAAGGCTACTGTCAGAAGAGAAGTGCCCCAGAGCCACGGCAGGGGGGGAGACGCGGCCGGGGTCGGAAACTCAACGTGGAATCGAGCGAGGAAGGGGCCGGCGGGCGCTGCGTGGGAAGGAAGCGGTGTGGGGAAGGCTGAGTAGAAGCCAGTGCCACGTCCTGGCTGTCCACAGCCAAGACAACTGAGCCCAGTGTCCCTGCAGTGATATATTTCCATTTATTTATTCCTTTTTTTTTTTTTATAAAGGGGATTGAAAACATCGCTTTGGGAAGCAGGCTCTCCCTCAGCCCTACCTGCCCCCCGCTTCTCCCTCCGAGCAGCCCAGCTTGCGAATTTTCTTTATTTCGTTCCTCCACTGCGGCTGGTTTGTCCCATTCCTCCTTTTTTTTCCAACAGCTCCCCCCCCCCCACCGCTGGCTCAGGGCAGAAAGCTCACCGTGTTTTTTTTTTTTTATCACTACCCAAGCACGAGAGGTTTTTCCAGCGCGCCCCCCGAGCCGGGAGCACAGTACGTGGCGGGGCGCCGCAGCGAGGAACGCAACGGGGAGCGGGGCAGCAGCTGAGCGCGGCCCAGCCCTCGCTCCGGCCCAAATCCTGTCGCTAACGGGCGCGAGGCGAGGCAGGGAGAGGCGACGGCAGAGGGCAGGGATCAGTAGGGAACCCCTCGGCCCCGTCCCCCGCGCGGAGGCACTCGGCTCGGCCCGCGGTAAGCCTTCCCGTAGGGCGCAGCCTGGGTCGGGGCACCCCAGGCGTGGCCGGTTCCTGCCCCGCTGGCGGCGGCCGTCCCCGCGCCCAGCTCGCCGTAGTTTTGGATTTTGGCCTCCGGGTGCACCAGCGTGTTGTTGCTCCCCTCGGTTTTGGCGAAGGACTGCCCGACCGAGTGTATGGCTACGGGGACTCGTGCGAAGCGGAGGTCCTGGTCCCCTGGGAACTGGACGGAGCCCGTGCCCTGGTAACTGCTCGTCTCCCCGAGGTGGCTCACGGAGCCCAAGAAGGTCCTGCTTTTCCCCAGAGGCTGGGCAGAGGGTTCCAGCAGCGTCTGGCCAGAGTTCAGCTCCTCGGCCCCGAATCCCCCCTCGGAGCCCTCGGCGCCGTAAGTCCTGGACGAGTGGGACCTGGCGTAGTCCGCGGACCTGGAGGCCTGGTGCTCGTGCGCCACGTGGCTCTGCGACTCTGCCTCTTGCTGGGAAAAAAGCTGCAGCAGAGCAGCCGTCACGGCTGGGTTCAGCTCCGGCGCTGCGCTGGAGAGGTCTCCTTCGGAGAGAGGCGGCGGCGGCGGCGGTCCGGGGGGCTCGGGGGGCCTCTTCTCTGGTGGGAGAATGCGAGGAGGACATGCTGTGGAAGGGTTACTCCTTTTAAACACCGTCTTAAAAAGCACGCGAGCAGATATAAATACATTTCTACCGAAACAAACATAAGAGCAAAGAGCCCTACCACGCCAGCCCGCTCTGCAGGAGGCGCTGGAAGAGAGGCGGAGGATTTTAGGGGCTGGCGCTCGCTGCAAGCCCAGCGCACACGTCCGTAAACGGCTCCCCCGCGCTCCCACCTACTCAGCAGCAGCTGCCCTAACACCTGGGCACCCGCAGAGGGAATTCCTGCTCCCGGATCAAAGGCTAAGGCGGGGAGGGAGACAGATGTGAGCCACAGACAGCCCGTGCTCCGTGGAAGCAGGGCCTCCTGCCCACAGGGACACCGGTGGCACGCTCGCTGGCAGCCGGGTGCCTGACTGCGTGCCACCGTGCTGGTAAAGGCTTTAGAACAAAACCCAGCCCAAAAAACAGCCCCAATTCCAGCCCCGACCCCGTCCCACGCCCCGGCACCAGCTCCTGACTGCACCCACACTGATGGGAAGGGGACAGCTACCCCCGGCCGCGTCCCCGGCCGTGTCCCCTCTCTGCCTCCGGGGCTCCTTACCAGGGGCTTCCCGGCTTTGCCTGCTCCCCGACCCTTTTAAGAGGTATTAAGGAGTACTTCTCCAGCGTTCAGCCCCAAACAATCTCAACCCCCAACCGTTTGCGTAGCACAGACTGCCCTGCCACACGCGAAAGCCCGTCCCCTTTCCCCCCCTCCCCGCTCAGACCCGAAGCAACAAGCACTGCTGGATCCAAAGGATCCCTCCTGGCAAGAACAAAAGCACCCTCCTAGCACGCCCCCACCACGATCCTGCTGCTTCGCCTTCCTGAGCCGGCAGGAGAACAAAGCAGCCGGGTGAGGCGCTGCCAGGAGCCCAGAGCAGAGCTCGGGCCCTATCCTGCCGAGGCAGCCGCCCCGCAGGACGCTCACCCCGGTCCTGAGCCCTGCACTGCCTGCGTCTCACTCACCACCAGGATCGGCTACGTGGTGATTAAAGCTATTACTGGCGATGACGTAAGAGGCCACGAACGCCTGACTCGAATCAGATCCTCAAATCATTTGCAAAAAGTGGTTATTAAAAAGGTCAAACTTTATTGTGAAAACCAGTAGTCTTCCAGGACCACCCCTCCACCCGTATCCGTCAGTCCACTTTAAAACTAGATTGTATTTAAATCCAGAAAACAATCTTCAGGTAATTTTAAAGCCAAGCTGATTTGGGGACAGCATAGCATTTTAAAATAATTATAAACAGAGAACAATGTTATTTAATTGAATCTGCTCTACAATAACCTAATTATCTTCCAGTACTAGGGCAAAAAAAAAAAAAAAAAAAGCACGATCACAACTGGCTTGTGGTGGGCGGGTGTGTTGAAGGCACGAGAACACAGCACGTTCAGCTACATTGCAGAGGAGTTGTGTATCGGGCCAAAAGAGGCTCCCTGGAGAGTCTGAGACATACTCAGGAGGCGCTTCTAGAATTTGGTGAGGTCGTCACAGGATGTTGCTAATAATTCAAAAAATCAACAGAAAAAAAAAAAAAGACATGGAGACATTTACACTCACCTCTGAAAAGGAAATCCAAGAGATCACTGATACAGTAGGTCTTTAAACATGCCTCTTACTCGCTCTACAAGAACCAGCCGTGCGGCTCAACCTCAGAAGTTGCTGAATTTCAGTGCTCGTAAAAGTCAGACTAGGGCGTACGGACCAGGCACGCTGAAGCCGGACGCACAGTTTGTGTGCAGAACTGCTACTAGCCTTCCGTTTCAGCACTCTCCAATATTTCAGTTCTCATGATATTTACAATCCTCTCTGCGCTTTTTTTTTTGTTTGTTTCTTGAGTGGGCAGGCAAGTAGGAAGGGGACGGTGAAAAAATAGTTGGGGTAAATAAGACGGGGAAATCTGCGCAGCTGCAGATCCAACGCCCTGTGCAAAAAGCCCTACCTGCGTGTGTAAGCCCAGTGTGAAATAACAGCAACTAATGACAGGGTGCAGACTAGCAGCTGCTAGGAGTATCAGAGGAAGAACTGACCCGCCACAAGTTCCCCCTTTCATTTTGTTTTTTAGGGAAAAAGCAAAGCCTTTAATCTTCACTGACCCACTCACAGTGGAGTATTATGGGTTTCCGTGTTTTGGAGACCTGAAGCAGACTGGTAAGCGAGTGTTTTGGCTCTCTGCAGTTGTTAAAAACCTCCTGAACAGTCCTGTGCTTACCGCAGGGAGTGGGTCAGTGGCTTTCTTTGGAAATCTAGCGCTTGACCACCACATCCTAGCCCCCAGCTCCTCCCACCCTCACCCCCCTGCCCCGCTCCACGAGCCTCCCTCTGACACAACTCTCCAAACACCTCGGTTCCTCCCGGGCAGTCAGACTATAGGCACTCGTATGGAAGGCTCTAATTGTTCAAACAAGTGAATGGCATCCCAGATGCACAGGCTACGGCCGTGAGTATTTACCTGTACTTTCCTCCGGGTGCATTGTAGGGGTTTTCCTTGGCCCCCGCTGCTCGCTGCTTTTCTCCCCGTTGCTCTCCTCCAGGGTTATAACAGGCTCCTGGCTCTTCATCAGCTGGCTGAGCAGAACGGCCAGCACGTTCTGCATATCTCCCTGAGCACCGGCTGCTTCTGGAGTCACCTGCTCCTCCAGTGGCTGGGCCTCCGTGGGTGGCTCTTCTATGGCTTCCTCTGCTGCCGCCGCCGCCTGAGACTCCTGCTGCTGCGTGGTGGCTTCCGTCAGAGCGTTGATGGACTGGTTGAGAGCCTCCAGCTGCTGCTGCATCTCCGGGTTCGAGTGTACATTTAACAGCTGGGCCATCTGGGGGACGCTCAGATCAGTCTGGCTCTGCAGCAAGTTCAATAGGACAGCCAGCTCGCTCTGATTCAGCTGCTGGGTGATGTCTCCGAGGCCTGCAGGAAGCACAAGAAGCATCACAGAAAGGTCAGGGGAAGCTACGTCTCACCAGTCAGTAAGCGTGGCACTGCACCAGCCAACACCTTCTCCGTGGGCCTGGGGAAGGCGTGGAATCCTCCTTCCGGAGCCCGTGAGACTGTTTGCTCAGATTTCCCCATCAGCTTGCCCCCCCCCCAGCCTGCGATCAGCTCAGAACAGCACTGCAGCAGCACCCCGTGGCACCGCTCACACACTGCACTCACCCACGGCTGCAGCTCTGCTCTGTTAGGAAGAGGGAGGCTTTGCCACCGCCCGCCCAAACCTACCAGAACCACGCACGGCTGCTTGTTAAAATCAGCTCAGCCAAACCTGCCCCCCACGGGGCCGTTAACTAACCGAGGTCGTCCCAAAAATCACAGCAACTACACCCCTGGTCGTGGCAGCGAGCCTGAGATGCGTGATGGAGACCTGAGCCCGTTTCAGTGGCGATCAGAGCAGCAAGCGAGAGCAGTCAGCGCCTCCCGAGGCCCCTGCAGCGCCCCGTGGCCCAGGAGCGCTCCCTCCTGCACTAGAAAGCAGGTTTCCTGGGACGGGGCTAAGCTGCTATTCGGGATGGAAGATGGGTGTGTTCCGCTGATGCGGCCAAATAAATTAGGTCAAGCTGAAAGCAATTCCTCATGAAAAGCTGGCCTGGGATCAGAGGGCTCCGTCCTGACCTGTCAGTTTGTCTGAAATGCCTCCTTTAAACGGCATCGCCTCCCTCTGCGCCACGCAGGACCAGAGCCCTCTGAGTGGCACGGGTGGCCCTTTCACACTGACCTTGCAAGCCAAGCTCCTTGGCAAGCACGGCGCGCTGGTTTGGTTTTAGAAGCTTAAAATTAATCTTCCCGTGCAAATTCGGCTTCCCTTACTGGTACACGACCGATGCCCTGACACTCGCTCCTCTCTCTGTTAACCCAAGCAGCACCTTTTGTCCATCTGCCATGTTTCAGCGAACACATGGGTTGTGCATTCCCTCGAGCAAGAACTGTCTTCCTTGCTACTTGTCTGTTCAACATTTGACACAAAGGAATCCTCAGCCCGCATATGGGTTTTCCTCAGGCTTCCAGAGAACAATCGGAATGGTCTGGGCAGCTCTGCGTATCTCTACATTCCCGGGAATCAACATACCTCCCCCCTCCAACTATTTTTGGGACACCAGAAGGTTGAATGCATTTTGGTACAGTGCACAAGTCCCTGTCCTGGGAGTCTTTAAGACCAGAGGATCTTTTCTCTAAGGAATAATGCTCAATAATATACATTTTTGCCCACCAACCCCTAGTCTGTTATCTCCCATGCCTAATATTTATATAATTTGATCAGCAGGATCAAACTCCAGTTCATTTGCACGCTCTTTAGATGGCTGCTCCTGCCAGCCTGTTATCTGTTACTTTGCTGGCCGAAGCAACTCCAGGATTCCTCGCATTATTCTTTGTTAAAGCGTGCTTAGGAGCCGATAATATAACTCTGACTTCTGAAGACCAGCCAGAATGCTCCGTAGCCAACAGTTTTCACAGCAGACAAAAAAAAAAAACAGGAAGATTCTGGAATGCCCCTTGTGTAGAAATGCAGGTGAAAGAATCAGACTGGCATGAAGAGACTCCAGCACCCCACATCCAGGGGAAACTGCAGACAGAGGGAAGGCAACATATCAAGAGGAGCCCTTCACAGGCCAGACGAGGCACTGACCTACTGCATCTCCAACGCCAGACTCTGTTTTGAGCTGGGCAGGCTGTGAGTGCACAGGACTGCTGTTGTTTTTGACAGTGTCTGTGCTTGTAACAGAGGTAGTTTCTTTCCGAGAAACTTTTGATAACGGTGGCTCCTCCACTGCAATCCCGCTCTGCCGCTGCCGCCGTCGCTTCTTGCTCCACAGCTCGTGGCAGTCCTGCCAGTGGGGAAGGCTGGAAGAGAACAAGACTTGGCAGGTAAGGAACGTGGCACCAAAATAAAAAAACAAACCACATCTGAAGACCACAGAAAATTATTAGTGCCGTCAGAGAAGCACGGATGTTCCTGTAACTGCAGCTCTACTATTAAACCCAGAAGGGGTGAGCGCTAGAACCAGGAAGGGCAGCTCAATTTCCTGTGAATCACGTAAGCTGCACCGAGGTCGCACTCCTGAATGGACTGGGTTCGCTACAGTACACACACACCCATCACGAGCAAACTTACACCCAGCTTTGTGAGCACAGTGGCTTTAGAAAGCAACTCATTTTAATAACTCTGAATGAAGGGGAACCTCAGAAGCTGCTTGCTGTACTCGCATGCAAAGTAGCGAGAGCAGAATTTTACAGTCTGCCTAACTGGGGTGGGAGAAAAGAGCCGCAAACAGCGGCTGCTGAGCAGTGTTCGCTCTTCTAGCCAACTAACAAGCCGTATGAACAAGGCCTGGATAAACACGGCCTGGCCAGTCCTCGATGGCACAGAGGGCAGGGGTTTACTATGTGCTGCTCTCATATCTCCCAAGTTTTAGAGCACCTTACGAGCATTACGCTGAGCTTTATAAAACCAGCCCCAGTTCCAGGCAAAAATGAAGAGACGACAAGAGCTATCTGCTCAGCCATATCCACATCCAGGGGCAGAGCTGAGAAACAAATCCAGAAATCCTAACTTAATTCTAATGGGGAAAAAAAAAAAAAAGGCCAAGTCAGTGATTCCTTCCCAAAACTCAGCAGAGCCCACCACCGGGGAGGATGCCAGCTGGAACTTACTCTGGAGGTGCCATTTTGCTCAGGTCAACATCCTTCAGGAAGTCACTCTGCAGGGCCTGTTCTGCTGTGCAGCGCTTGCCAGGGTCTAGCGTCAGCATGTGGTCCAGCAGGTCGAGAGCAGACGAAGGAATGCTGCACAGAGTTGGAAACACGGCTGAGTTAAGGGGCTGTTCTGAACCGGGGGAGCTGCCAGCTTTCAGAGCGCCACCTCACCCCCAGGAGAAGTCTGTACAGTCAGATTTTATTACTAAGGGATGCACAGCTCAAAGACATCACGACAGGAAACAGATCCGCAATATTTTTAGTCTAATTTTTCCCATTTAAGAGCAGCCCTGCCACAAGTCCCACAAGCTTATCACGCAATTATCCTCTCCCCCCAGAGAGCACATCTCTGAAGTCACACAGCCTCAGCACCGGGAGGATGCCACACTGCCAGGCGTGCCTTTCAGATACAGACCGACAAGGCAAGACCCAGCTCGAAGTATCCCACGTGCGCAGAGGCAGGGATTCCCTCTGGAAAGCACGTGTGGCAGATCAGCTATTTAGTGGACAGTGAGCCCCTTCCAGCCTTCCACAGGCGGGAGAAGCCCTCATGGCTGCCTGAGGACACAGGAGAAGCATGGGAAGCACCGCTCCACCCTGCCAGGTACACTGCAGCCGAGGGATGGATCTGTCCCACAAGGTAACAGGCGGCCGTAACCCCCACGCGGCCGCTTATCCTCTCCTCAGTGGAAACTTACAAGGAGAACTCCTCACGCAGGCGCCTTCGGTATTGCTTCTTGGGTTTCATAGTGTTGAAGTAGGGCAACTTGATGACATCTGGCCACACTGCTGGACAGGGGCTCCCACAGAGGCGGCTGAGAAGCAGAAAAGCAGAGTAAAATCAGCAGGTGAGACACACCAAGAAGCAGAAGTGTCACTGAATCAAGTGAAGACATTTCCTTTCTAAGCAGCTCAGCATACCGACAGCATAGGTAAACAGCTGGTTAAAAAGATGGAATCAGGAAGAGGAAAAATGCTTACCTGAGTTTATAAGCCATCCAACAAAATGAATTTTCAGTGTGAGATGTAATTTAAGGTCATGATTTTTGCGCTCAGCTAACTACAGCAAAGTTTACTGAGGGTGCATATATTAGTGGCCACACACTTGATAGTAGGTATGGACACCTAGATGCTTAACTATTCACATTTGCAGTTACAGTCATTTACTGATCCTATTTTGCAGGCAGATTAAAGAAAGAGGACTCTTATAATACAGCGACTATGTGCATGAGCAGTTTCTGCAGTACCTCTTCTCATAGGCATGCATGTGCAATGCTTTACCTGATTAATTCAAGCTGAGCCAGTTCCAGATTGGCTTGAAAAATAGGCTTCTTTGTAAACAGTTCCCCGAGGATACAGCTGGAAAGAGGAAAAGCAAGAGGTCACGACAGCAAACCCTTGGGATGATCGTTTGAACACTGCAGCATTTCTGTTCAGCAGCAGGTTTGCCTAAAGAGAATTATTTGCATCGGGGCTTGTAGTTGAGGACTGACAAACTAACCTACGTGTACAGTCACCAATTCCACGCAGCTGGGAAATAACACTCACTAGTCTGGTTAACACGTCACGGGCTTCACGCTAACTCTTTGCAGGGAAAGTAGGATGTGCCAATAGCTCAGTAAGGAAAACAGGCATCTTTTTCCTCCAGGTTCAGCCCAATTATCCTTCCAACTTCACCGCCACAATTTGGGGGATATCTGTGGGCCCAAATATCCTCAGCTGCCAGGAGCCTGCTGTTTGTCATGGCCAAGCACAGAATACAGACACAGAATGCACACACAACGCTTGTACAGCTGGAAGGGAAAGAAAAGAAGGAGAGGGGACAGCTCTGGCTCAGTCAGTCCTCAACATCTACCCTGAAGCCTTCTGGTAGGAATGACAATCAGTGCCAAATATAGCAGCAGACTGATAGCGGCACCTGTCTGCTGGCGCTGGGCTGACCCCACTCATTTGGCACAGGACTGGGAATAGCAACGGGACTTCATGGCCAAAGTTTCCAGAAGTAATTAGGAGGGCCTGCCTTTTACAATGCCTTTGTTGTTTGCGTACTAAGCTCCACTAAAAGTTTACCCGTGTATATCACAATGGGATGCACACACTTCAGGAAATCCAGTCCCACTTCTAAATGTTGAATCCTCAAGATTTTGGTTCCGAATCACTTGGAAGAGTTTTTATCTTTGCAGCTGAACTGCCCAAAGATAGCTTTAGTTAGGTGACAGCCACCTATTTACTTAAAGCACAGAATTTTGGAAGTATTCCTATATTATTCCAGCTAGGCAGAGCGTGCTGTCACAGATATTTTCAGAGATTAGCACAAGTCAGCGGCTACCTTCCATCAGAACTACTCCACTCACATGATGTTCCCAGCCCAAAGAGGACAGAAGATACAAACCAGGCACTTACCCACAGCTCCACACATCTATGGCTGGCGTGTAACGCTCCTCACCTAGCAGCAATTCTGGAGGTCGATACCATAACGTAATGACTTTATTTGTGTATGGACGGCTGGAATGGAAACACAAATGTAAATTGACATCAAGAACCATAAAATCCTTACAAAGGGTAATTATTAATTCCAAAGCATGGAGTTAGGCACGTAAGTAGAAGCAGTGGGCCTTCAAGTGCCTCGACTTTCACAGCACCTGAGTTAAATAGAGCTGCTGAGACATTGCAGCTTTTATAATCTTGCCTAAACGCACCAGACAGCGGGTTGTAGGTATTCAAGACTGAAAAATCCTGACCTGCAAGAGGCAGCAGCATGCTGCCGCAACTGAATAGTGACCGACCTCAACAGCTCACAGCAAAATGTGGTCCATGGCAGGCAGAGATGTTTCAGTTCCTCATGGGTGCGTCTGTCTAATGGGAGGCTATTAATACCAGCCAGGAGGATTTTCTCCTGACAGCTGGAACTGCAGTACACCACTTACACCACACTGGAAACCATTTCTCAGGCAATGCCAGGACTTCCAAGTGAAGGGACTATGAGGGTATCAAGAACAAAGGAACTCATCCCACCTAGGTAAGTCATTTCCCTTCTCCTCTACCCCCAGCCTCACCTCTCCTCCGAGCTGTAGAGTCGGGCGAGTCCAAAATCTGCAAGTTTGATTTGCCCACTGAAAGACAAAAACATTCACTGGTTTGAACTGAGCTGGGCTCACGTGCTGCAAGCAGTAAAAGGGAAGGAAATCCCTCCATGTAGCAGAAAGGCCTAGTCAAGCAGCGCTTGCAGCAATTACTTCTGGCTCTATCAGTCTTAGTTTTTCAGACCCCATTTAATGCTTAAAAGAAATAAAGTACTAATTCAGTCCTATTTCTCTCACCATCCCAACAGACCAATGTCTCAGAAGCTTCTATATGACAACCAGACCTGTGGATGCCGTTATGTGCAGTATCATTCTCACAGGTTCAAAGTTTTCTTAAGGGTATCCAGACAACAACTTGATAATTAACAGCAAATGAATAACTGTAATGTATTCTGCAACGAACCATGTTACTGCCAAACACTATCTGGAGAAGAAAGAATTCAGGGAGAGCTGCTGCTTTTGACCTTAACCCTCAATGGTTTCCCGGCATACCAGCACTTCCAATAAATGGTATTTCTGCCAAAATGCCATGGAGACCAAGGGCAGAGGGAGATCCAATTTAAGCTAACACAAAAAGTTAACTACAAGAAGCTGCCAAAGATCAGAGGGTCTCATGTGGAGAGACTGCTACTGACAGCACATTACACAGAAGGCTCTTAGGGCTGTTCCCCCTTGCAGAAGGAGCTGTGTTCCCAGCCAGCTGCAGCACCCAGGAAAGCTAACACTTAATTTCAATCGTCTGTCACGCTGCTGGTGGAAACATGCAGGACTTTATTCTTACAGGGGTTCAACACCTCCTATTCCTAAGCTTACTCAAGGTGAAGACAACCACTGAGTGCTTTCAGCTGAACCCATGGAGAATGCAGGGAAAGGAACTTGGAAAGAACTGTGTCGATTGCCAGCTTACCTGTTGTTCAGTAAGATGTTGGAGCACTTAATATCCCGGTGAAGGAAATTCTTTTTGTGACAGTAATCCAGACCTTCCATTAACTGTTTCATGAAAGACTTGATATGGTCCTCTGAGAAATGTACCAAGCCAGATTCTAGCAGCCCCATTAGGTCATGGTCCATGTACTCAAACACAAGGTAAAAGGCACCTGGTAAAATAAAGAGGAATAATTAAGACAAGAGAGGAGAGACCAAGGAAGAAAAAAGAATGAAAGTACATTCAGTTGTTGAAACATTCTTTTCTTTGTGTGTTCAAGCTGAACATCTGAAATCCGAATGTCCAAATTCTGAACAAATCAGTTACCTTCGAAACAGTCACGTTTATCCAGCCATTTTTTATTTTTAAAAGTTACTTTGTTGAAGACTACTGCTATGCGTGCCTTAAACTGGTGTTTCTGTTGTCCCCTTCTCTCATGATCGGGAAGTCCACAAAGAAACCAAAGCAGGTGGGATGCTGTTGCACCATTCTTCCACAGTGGCAGAGGACAGAAAGCTTTCCCCTGTTGGTGAGTTTGTCAGCGCTAATCAGTGTTAAGTGACCCCATATAGGCTTTTTTTCCCTCTAAAATTGCTTCTCTGACTCTATAGAAAAAATGCAATGCATCCTTTTAAGCCTGCGTCTACCTCTGCACTGCGACAACGCACAGTAACCAGAATCTATCCTCTGATGTAAGGCCAAATCTGGACACCAAACTTGCTGGAAACGTGCACTGAGGAGGAATGCAACAGCAACGAAACCTACAAACATCGGGATTTTTAGTTTCACACTAACAAACAAATGAAATTGCAACACCTCTTAGGCTAATTGAAGCCACACCCTGCAGCGAACACTACCTTTGTCCTTCTTGAAATCCAGTGCATCTTGTTTGTCCGTGACAATTTCCTTCATGTTAACAACACTGCGATGGATCAGCTGCCGAAGAATTTTGATCTCGCGGATGGCTGTGATGGGGAAGCCTTCCTTTTCATTGTCCAGTCGCACCTTCTTGAGAGCCACCAATTCACCTGCCAGAACAAGGCAGCGTTAAAGCCTCCGCACACATCCCTGCTAACAACTCGGGGTTTCCAGCAGGGCGTTGAACATAGCTACAGGCACAGCCAACGTCCACTCAGACACAGCGGAGCTGCTTTAGCTACCACCCCACTATTTTTTGCTAGCACTGCTCTGTCAAAAGTTATCACACCAACACAAGGCAGATGACACCAGGGCTCCTCTCAGTTTGCTTTAGCGGAAAAATCAGACAGGTGAACTTAAATTACCCCAGAAGCAGCTCCAGTCCCTTTCACAAGCTCTGCTCCAATAAAACCCGATAGGAGCAGGGCTTCAGTTGGCATCTGTGGCTGCCATGGTTGTGCCTACCACGACCATTTGACCACACGCCACGTTGTGCACACTGGATACACAATTCCAGGAGCAGAGAGGGCAGCTGGGCACTCAGCAGCATTTCAGAGCCTGAAATGACCTTTACCTGTATCCTTGTCCTTGGCCTTGTACACCTGCCCATACGTCCCTTCTCCAATAATCCCGATGATATCAAACTTGTCCACGCAACGCTTCCCCCAGTCGCTTTCTGTCTGCCTCCTTTCCCCGTATCGAGGACAACAGATTCTGAAAGAGGCAAGAGGACTGTTAGACAGCTGAGCGCTCCACCTCACCCCTCAAACACCCCCATTCAACCGTTTGGGGCTATGCCCTAAAAAACAACAGCAGGATTTGTCTGTGCTCTCATATGCCAGGAGCGTACACTTAAGAGTTTAACGAATTATGCTACGTGATCTCAGCTACTCCAGATCCAGGCGCTGTCATACAGGGAGATAATCCTACTCCAGAGACTGAGGCACCCCAGCCAGAACACTCTCGGTATCAGATCTTCCCGCTTCTGATACACACCTACCAGCTGCGCATTGCTAACAAGCAATGCATTTCTCCTCTTGAGGAAATAAGGAGTACAAAGCAGAGTGGAGAAGACGAGCAAAGTGGAGAGCATGCCGCCCTAAATCCACAGGCTTTGAGATGGCAGAGCCACTTTGCTACAGCCTTCCTGGGGCATGCAGGTTACTACGCAGATTTCTACACAGATCTCATTACAGACTTTAGCAGAGTAGCTTGAAGAACCAAAGCCGTATCTTTATCTAACAAATATCAAAGAATTACATTACAGTAAGACAAAATTATTATTTGGAACTTTTCTTTTAAATAAAACCCAAATTTCCAGTGTTTATACGAAGTGCAGTTAGCACCGTGTACAAAAATTACCAAGGGAGCTCGCTGTCTCGACAGCTGCATAAATTTTGCTACCAAGGGAAGCCGTGGGTGCCCCGCACACAGTCAGCTCTTCTAGGAGCTTCAGTGTGCACCACAGCACTACTGTAAATCTTCGGAAACCCAGAATACAAAACCCAACAACCAGAAAGAGCTGAAAAAAGACAGGCAGCCTTACTTTGGTCTCTTCTTGAAGGGTTGCTGAGGTGGTGTGGCTGCCTTTGGTTCCGGGGAGTCAGGAGGAGATGGATCCCCCCCAGGGAGCTCTGGAGGGAGCGGGAGGTCCGTGAGTAAGTGTCGTGGTCTCTGCTCTCTATCTTTCTTCACAGGTTTTGGAGGAAGAATCTCTTTTGGACTAAACTCCGAAAAGTTAATACAATACAGGAATCAGACTTAACAGCCAATTAACAAACAAACAAACATTCTACTGTAGGACAAAAGCTCTCCATTGGAGAGCATAAAGCTAGGAGCCCACATTTAAGCGCCAAAATTAGCATAGCCAAGTATAAAACTGGAAAACAGCCTTAAATTTCACAATGATAAAAGTCAGGAAACGAGCGTTACATTTGAACGCACCGTCTTCGAATAAACACGCGGCTCTCCGCAGCTAGAACTTGCTCAATCTGCACAAATAACTGCTTCTTCTGAAGTTCCTGTCCAACCGCTCAGGTTATCAGCCAGCACCCGCTCTCCGACCCTTACTTCCTCTATCTAGTCCGTTTCGCACTGAAATTCAATGCATGGCTTGGTAAGGATCGCTATAAATACAAACCCAGCACTACGTCTCTCCGTGAGTCTCTTAACTTCTTAGCAAGGACTGGCACACAGCTCTAACTTGGGCTGAGAAACCAGAACTTTTTTTTTTTTGCAGTTAAATTATCAACGGCATCAGGAGCTCGTCCGTGTACATCTCTCGTGTATGCACACGGCAGGAAGAATTCCTAGGTCTGATTTGGCAGGAATTCTTCTACATGCAACTCTGTTTCACCAGGCAAAGAAAGACTGAGAGGTATGAGCAACCTTCCAAGGTTCATTTTTTTGGGTGGCCAGCGGGGGGTTTGCAGCTTGTCAGCATCAGCAGGTCTAGCGCTCACCGGCACAGACATCTCCGCTCAGATGAACACTCGGAAGTGGGTCATTTGTCTGATTTTCCTCCTAGACACTGCCCAATTAACATGAAAAGCTCTTGTGAAATATAGTTAAGGTACAAGCGAGGCAAAGCAAGGCACCGAGGTACGTTCTGTAAAGGAACGGGGCAGCAACCATCCCCTGCTACACAAGTCACCGCGCAGCTGCGGAGCTCAGCACGAGCCACAGCAGCCAGGCCTCCAGAGGGAAACCTTCGCTGGCAGGCGCTGCTAGGAGGAAGAAAATCAAGAAACACCCGAGAAATAACAGGAGCAGGAGAGCTGTGCGTGCTGAAGCTCCCTCCCCGTTATCTGGGAGCGCTTAGCGTGCAGAACGGTGCGCAGGGAGCTGAACGGTGCCCAGGGAGGTCACCTCAAAGCAGGAGCCGTGGTGAAGCCCAGAGGAGGCTCCGCAGAGCAGCAGCCAGAAAGCCAGCTCGTCACGGCTCTCACACGGGTACTCGCAACGCTGACCTAGCGCCCAGCCTTACAGAAGTTCGCAGTGACAAGGCGGCAGCTCCTTATCTGACTTCGCGTTTAATCCGCTTCTAACTGGCAGCTGTTTGCTTCTGATACTATAAAAATACCTACTGGTACGCGCCAAGCTCAGGCCCTCCGGCCCTGCCAAGATCTCAGCCTCCTTTCCAGACTCACAAACATCGATGTCTTCTAAAGACTTCCTTGGGAAGGGCGCAGGTGTGCCCGTGGGCTCCAGCCCCTGGCAGCCAGCCTCAGCTCCCTTCTCTCGCTCTCAGCCCCTTGCTGACGCCCTCTGTTAGCGGTTCACAGCCGCTCGTCTTAGAGCTACGAGGCGGCTGCTGGAACGTCGATTACCACCAGGACATTCGGGCTCCTCACCAGGCATTGAGAAGGCTAAACGGGCGCTTCAGGGTTAGCCAAGCATAAAGATGACAAAGTCCAAACGCCAGCCCCCTAACGAAGGCTCCCAGAAGCTACCTCCTGTCCTCCCCACCCCGAGATAGCACAGATGCCATCAGTCGGGTCTCTGTTTTTAACTGTTAGCGCCGTGAAGCCAGCCAGAGGTTCCCAAAGGTCTGTGCAAGCTAAGGGAGTTGGTGCAACGCCACAGACGATGTCTGTACCACCCGGTTCTTCTCTCTGCCCTCCTGCCGCTCCGCTTCCTGCTCGGGGAGGAAGGCGAGGGGACCCGCGGCACAGCCCGAAGCTCACGGACAGGGAAGTCTCACGAGCTCGGCAGGCACCAGGGAAGGCTGGAGAGGCTGCGGAGCCTCTAATTGAAGGAGGCGCGCTTTGTGCTGGGATGCTTCAAAGCTTGTTTTTGGACCCTACACTTACCAGGGCCTCAGAGCAGAGGTGTTTTCCACTCCAAGCACGTGAAAACAAGAGGCTGCTCTACAAAGTTCTGCTCCTAAGAACGAAGCTGAGGAAGAGCGCACTTCTGCAGCGGTCAGTGCCATACGCGCCTGCCACCGGCCTCAGCAGATCAAGTGGAGTTTCCCCATCCTTTTACTGGGAAAAAGTCCCCGAATCCTTGCCCTAAGCTGACAGCCAGCCCTGCCATCGTCCACCCTCCCGAGTTCACGCCGACGGCGGGGACAAAGCACGCTTCCACAAACCTGAGCCACACCTGGGCAGGGAAAAGGCGCTCGAGGTGCGAGCAGCTGAGAATAAAACACGGAATTCGCAGAACCATTTCTGTGGCTGGAAGCAGGGGAACACAGCAGCGGGATCCTGCTGAGGCGTGCATTTGAGTTGAAAAAGTCTGTAATCTATTAAAAGCTACTGCTCATCACTGGTGCATTTAAATGAAATAGGTATTAGCTGAGCAGCATTAAACAGCCGAGGAAGGGCAACGTGAACAGGCACGAGTTTGACTTCTGTGTCGACAGCGGTGACAGCATTACCCTCATTTACACCAACACCAGGATGACCCATGAAAAATCAATGAAATTTCATCAGAATATTTGTGTTCACTTACACCATGGGGTAATTAAAGCAAATCTTAACTGTCACGTAACACCCTCCTTGTTAAAATCATACAGCACTGACAAACGAGACACCCAATACATCTTCAGCAGTGGCTGGAGAGACAGAAGCTGTTAGGAGAACCACAGGCCGAGCAGAAAAACATCAGTAGCGACCTAGCGGTATCAGAACCACCACATACTCACAGCTACAAAAGAAAAAAAATGCTCTTTTCTACTTCCACTTCAGGTGTTCAGTAGGGTTCCCCTCCTCTCCTGCGTGTTACAGCTGTGAGCGTTACAGCTTAAGAGCTGAGCTCAAGAGACTAGCCCTCAGGCACTAATATATATATATATTTTTATATATATATATATATAAATAAAAGACAAAAAAGCTGAAGGTAGGTGCACTTTTTCAGTTTTCAAACAAGCCATGCCTCCTCAGTGATTAATAAATACATCACTGCTCGGGTAACTGAGAGTTACACTGAACCAATGCCATTTCTTTACCTGTGGGCACTGCGTGTTCAACGAATTTGGGAGAGGCACAGCCCTGGTTCGTGCTCCTACACCGGAGCTGTCAGCTCCTTCCTAAGTACAGGTTTTAGGCAAGTCAAGTGAAAAAGCAGTTTCAAAGCAAGCCCGTGCAAATGGCTGCAACACAACGGGATGCGTAATTCCAGATCTGCGTTTTCACTATGAAAAATATAAACAAAAGGTCACAGAATTTTTGCTAGCCAGCATGAAAACAGAAGCCAAGCCTCTCTTCCTCACCGTGACCGTACGTAACTACCTGCACAGGATGACAAAAGGCTGCACAGAGAGCTGACGAGCCAGAAGCGGGACCAGCCCAGCAGCAAGGCACTTCTACAAGCAGCTCAGTCTTCAAGGGACTCTGCGGGACGAGCTAGCGACTGTCAGCCCACCCCGAAGAACCACGAACCTGCCTGCTCGCAAACACAACGAGGACACTGCGACCTTACCTATCCAAGTCATCTTCCCCAACTAAAATAGGGGGGAGCGGAAGCGGAGGCAACGTTGAAGTTTTCAGGTGTGGGATAGCAGCCGTCACAGACACTTGCGGTTTCGTAGCGACTTGGACAGAGGACTGGGAGTTCACCTGAGAGGATAAAGTAGACGTCCTTGGGTGGGAAGAAGATGGCAAAGACGTTGGGACCGAAGTAGGGACCTGAACAGGAGTCTGTTGGGATGGTGGCAAAGGCGGGACCGCAGGTGACGGAGGCAAAGGTGGCAACGGTGGAGTTGGAGGTGGCGGCGTGGTTGTCGGCAGAGGCGGAGGAGGTGATTTTATGGAAGGTAGCGGGGGCGGGATCTCCTTCTCTGCCGTGTCCGTCTCTTTTGGAGACCGAAGGTCCTCTGCTGCTGCTGCTACAGGCTTTGAGTCTTTTGTTCCCGGCTGTTTTGAATCTCTGACTGGAGCAGGATGTTTCCTCTCCGAGTTCTCCTCTGCCTTGATTTTTGTCGTCTCCGCAGGCGCTTTAGTCTCTGCGTTTGTACACGGTAAATTAACTAGCTCTGTATCTGAAGAAGATTTTTCAGATTTAACAGTTTTGGTGACCTTTTTGGATTCTGTTCCAGACTCCTTAAGTTCGGCTAAGCTGTTCTCCTTCCTAGACAGGAAAACCGGCGAGCCCTTCGCCTCCTTTCCGTCTACCTTCGCGGCAGCTGCCGCCGCTGCCGCTCGTTCCTTCTTCTTCCTGCTGAGCTCTGCCCCCAGGCTGGAGTTGAGCGGCAGCCTCGTGGGCGATATACTGGAATGGCGGCTGCGCGACCCAGACCTCTGCTTTTTGCTGTGAGATGAGTGTCTTGAATAGCCGGGACTTCGGCTTCGGGACTTCACAGACTTCCTGCGGACAGAACAGGGAGATAAATGAAAAAGCATCTCAGAGCCTCCGAGCTACTCACCGACAGCCACGGCTCCCTGAAAACACCGCCAAGTTATTTCCCAGTTCAGGCAGGCCTGGCAGGAGAGACCGAAGCTACCCAAACCAGCTCGTGAGCACGAGCTTCAGGTCACCGCGCAGCCTCCCAGCACCAAGCCTGCCCCTACAAACCACGCCGTTAAGGCGAGGGAAGGAGGAAGACTGGAGGAGCCCCCAGGTAAAGGCGAGATCGATGCACGTCCCCAACAGAAACCCGAGTCAAGGCTGTGAGCTGGCAGCGCACAAGTCTTCCGCAGTAATTACGTACAGCTTTAGAGGGAACAACAGATAAAATACGTGCCCTCATGGGAACGCCGCCTCAGGACACGTCTCACTTCAAGCTGATTTTCCCCCGGTTCTTTTACCACCACCAGAACTTAGATTCGCATCCTGGGGTTCGGGAGAAGAAAACCCGAGAATTTTAATTGTTTGAGGGATGTTCAGAGGGTCTCAGTCTTCGCCCACGATAAATGGGCTCTGAATTTGTTAATCTGTGCATGTGCAGAACGGAAAGCCCCGCTGAAACCCCGGGTGGTGACAGCAGCCAGGCAGGAAGCGCCTCGCACCACCAGGGCACGCACAGCACGCGGGGCGAACCCCGTCAGGAGACGGCCGGAACCTCAAACCTGCTGAAGACCGATTGGGAAACTAGATAAAAGTCAGATGGAACTGGGAACCGGTACTGCCGGCGTACACAGCAAAACTCCTGACGAGACAGAAGGGTTTCCTCCACCTCGGGAGGAACGAGGGTGTTGCAGGGTACGAGGCAGCAACCAAACCGCACGAGGGGCAGGATTCGGTGGCCTGAGGAGTTGCGGTAGCCGGCAGGGAAGATTTGAGACCAGATTCTACGGATATTGTAAAAGGAACTCTGCTTAAAGTTGATTTTTACTCCATCATTTACTATTGGGAACGTGTCTAGCTCTGAAGGTACAGAATTCTCTTAAAGCACAGCTCCGCAGTAGCTGGAACTCCTCGAAGCACCCCGCTGCGGACAGGGGTCGGTACGGCAGGCGCTGGCTCACCCGGAACCGCACAATTAACGACGAGGAGCGCTCCACAAACCAGCATTATCCTGAGATAACAGAAGTTTGGAAAATAAGTGGGAAAAATGATTCGGCGCGATGCAAAGCTCCTTGCCAGGCACCAGCAGAGGTGCCTGCGTGCTGCTGGCTGACCCGAGCCCTGCTCCTTGGTGCCCTCGCCCCAAGCTGCGGCACGTGGGGCCCCCGGCGAGCGGTGGGCAGAGCACCAGCACCGTACGTGGTCCTTCACCAGCGATGGGAATGCTGCCTCAGGATCCTGACCTTTCCCAAGGCTTCTGCAGAACAAATTTAACTGTCTCGGGCCCAGCGTACCGCCCGGGCAGCGCCTCACCTGCCGCGTCCCAGCGCAGAGCTGCCAGGAGCTGCAGCTGCCCTTGGGTTGTCGCTGTGCTCAAAGACACGGGCAGGCTAAAACGTTCCTGAGGGGCCCTGCAGGATGTAGCTGACCACAACCACAAGCGGTGCGGGGGGCAGCACTCCCCGTCCTGTTCTTTGGGGATAGGGTAGGAGGTGGCGGCACTCCGCTCCCTGCTCCCTCGCCCACCCACCCGACCCCCTACGGCCGCACCGATGCGGCTGGGCACGGGGCCTCCCTCTGGACGAGATCGCCCTGCCCACCCGAAGGGAAACCTCTCCAGGAGCACGATTCCTACTGCGTTTGTCACAGGACACCAGTGGGGCACGGGGCTGTGCCCCAGCACCGCTGCCACCCCGGCACGGAGGCGGCTCCGCGCCTTTCCGGCAGCTCGCCCGCCGCCGTTTCACCTGGGCCCGCTCCTCTTCTCCCTCCCCCGCTCACCCTTTTTCTCCTCAGCTGCGTTACACAGAGCCGCTGTTCCTCGGCGCGTTTTCCAGCTTGGCGTTCGTGGCTTTGTTAGACCTGGGAAGGGGCACGGCGTCCAGAAGCTCCTTGGCTTCCCCAGCCCTACCGGAGGCACTGATCCCGCGGTTGTACAACAGACCCTGCCTCTTGCACCACCAGCAGCCCCGGCTGGGCTTGCTGCAGCGCAACGACACTTCCACAACACTTCTCGCGCCACTGCTGCGCGTTCCAGAAGAGCTACAGGGACACGGAAGGTGCACGAGGGCAGATTTTTGCTTTTCGAAGCCGCTTCCTGCCCTCCGGAACGATGTCCCCAAGGCTCCACCTGCAGCCACTCACGCGTCCCCTTCAACCCCCGCACCTCCCGGAGCTCTGCAGCTCCACTGCCCGCTGGAGTCACCAGGGATGGGCGGGTTCGGTCGCACGAGCAGATCTTCGTCCAGATAAACGGGGTTAAAAACCACCTCGTCGTCTCCCTAACGCCGGGAACCAGAAATACAAGACGCTAACCGTGACTGAGCGAGCATACAGTTGTCAGCGATGAGGAACCATTTAAAAACCCCAATTAAAGGAGCGTTAATTTCCCCGATACGATCCGAGTTAGGACAGGCCTGGGAGGAGGGCGTGCTGGAAGCCTCCAGGCCCGGCGCCGTGCGAAGGAGCGGGGCGAGGAGCTGCTCGCAGAGCTGACCCCGGGCGAGCTGGCAGAGCACGCTGCCGCATCGACGGGCCGCCACACGACCCCCGGGCCCCACAGACACCCCCGTACTTCACTTGCCACGAGCTCTAACAGCACGGTGGGGAGCAACCCAGTACCCGGGAGGTCCGACCGCACGCCCCGCGCCCTACCTGCTCGACAGATGGGCAACCAGAAGCCGCCATCGGCTCCTGAACGCCCCGCGACCCCGAGGCACGCCGACCCCTGCCCGCCGCACGTGCCGCACCGACGCCGGGCTGCTGGGCTTGGTGACAGCATGACCCGCCTTCAGGTAGCTGACCCATCTGGAATTCCTTCCTCTGGTTCTAGCTGCGACGACAACGGCGGCTGCGAGGCACGGCAAGCCACATCCGACACCCTCCCGACCGACCGACCCATCCCCGTTCCTCCTAAACGGAGAGCGAGCTGTTCCGCGTGGCCGCCTGAAACGCAAACGTCACTTTTCTCCAACCGGCACAGCACTTCGCTTTGGTTTCCTAACGCTGCATTTTGGACGTGGAAATTAAACGCTAAAAAAAAATGAATATATATATATTTCCAGCCGGCAGAACTAAAGCAGTGCCCCAGAAAGGCCCGCGTTACCTCCCCGGAGGGCTTCGCTCACCGCCGGGTGCTCACGGCGTGCGCGCGCCACCGGAGGTGCTCCGATCGCTGCCACTGCCCCTTGGCTCCTGGAGCCGGCATCTGACCACGACCACGTTGACCGACACGTGAGCTACAGCGCGGGGTTCGCCCACCATACAGAAAACGCATCAATTCCCTCCGTCCCTTCGCTAGGATTCACCTCAGGAGCGGTTTCCGAAGGCACAACCCGTCTGTCTTTGGGTGTGCCTAGAGAACGGACGGCACCACGAGTTACCGGCCCAGAGCAGAGCCGGCGGGCACCGCCTGAAGGCGGGGATGCAAAGAACCCAGCACGGGCTGAGCATAAAGAGCGCGTAGCCTTGGGATCTCTTTTGGTTCGGGGTCCAGCACTTTGTCAGGGAGTCAGAGCCACCCTTAAAACGTTTCCCACGTGAGTTTGTCAGCCCGGGGAGCAGCACAAGGTGCTGCTGAGTGGCTCCCACGACCGAGATTGAGGAGAGGCGCCGTGGTTTCCTCGGGACAGATTCAACTCGCCAGTTACGGAGCTCCGGGTTCGCCTGGGACACCGAAACACCCAGGAAAGAGCCCCTTTTCCACACCCCTTCGGTTCCCACGGGGTTTTCTCCCCCGCATGGGGCTGAGCGCGGACGTTTAACAGGTGCCACAATGCAACCCCATCAGGAAGCACGCACGTGTTTCCTACTCCCGTGCTCTCCCCCCTCCAGAGGCATCAGCACACAACCTGCACGGGCAGGGCCACCAGGGCAAAAAAGCACCGGGGGCAGGGAGGAGACGGACACCGGCTGTCCCTCGGTGCCTCCCGGGGTGCACGCAACCGGCAAGGCAGGGGAGACAGCACTGAACCCCGGGCCGCTGACGCAGAGCCCGATTTCGTGCCACAGAACCGGAGCAGAGCAGGCAGATTTCACCAAACAGCTCCCGGGTGCCAGAGCCAACACGCCTCTTACAGAGGACAAAGCCCGGAGCTCGCTCCCGCCGCGCCACGTTGTATTCCTGAAGCAAGGAGAAGAGTTCTGGGGGGAAAGGCTCAATTTGAAAGCCCCCCCCCAAGCTCTCCGGGACCTGCCGATCAGAGACGTGCCGGAGGCAGCCCCCCAGGCCCGGCTCCCATTCGGAGCAGGGGATGCGGCGCAGCCAGTGCGGGGCAGCGCGGTTCGAGGCTCTCACATTCCAGGTCACATCTTAATCGCCATGGAGCCGCCAGCAAAGCGCCGCGGCACCCGTGGTGACACAGGGAACTCGCTGAACACCATCTGCAGCTAGAAAAAAACGTTAGGCCGCGTACTTGTGCGCGTAACGGGGAGATCAACGAACACCTGAAATAAAACAGTTGGCGCTGCCTTCAAGTAACAGTTCCCTTCTGCAGCAAACTGCTCTCTAAAGAAAAAAAGACAATTACGGTTAAGCCAAAATCAGCCGATTCCTACCCTTGCTCCCCGAATGCCCCAGTTTCAGAACGGGAGCAACCAGCTGCAGAGGAAAATAAAGTTTAGGCTGGAAAGATGGAGTTCGCACGGAGCCGTCTAATTCGGGGGGAAGAGAAACCCCCGAGTCAGTTCAGAAAGGGCAAACCCCGCTGGAAACAAAGCCGCCTCCTGAAGAGCCCGATCCGATTTCACAGCCGGCAAACAGAGGGAGGGATCCAGAGACAGGTGGAAGAGGTGAGGGCGTTCCCCGCCCCCCCCCCGGCCGAGCTCCGCCGGGGAGCGCCTCGTGCCCGGAGGAGCACAAAGCTGCCCACGAGGCCGCGCGCAGGGGGCCGCCTCCCTCCCCAGGGGACGGAATTCAACCCCCGAGCTCCCGGGTGCCCGCCAGGGAGGGCTTTCCTGAAGCCCCGCTCCGCAGGGCACCCTTCCACGGGGGTCACCGCCCCGCTACCACCCCACAGGGCACCCCCTTACCACAAAGGGGTCGCTCCCCCCGCGCCCGGAGCCAGCCCAGCCGCCCCCCGGCCACCCCGTCCCCGCTCCCCAGGCGGCGCGGAGGGCACGCACCTGGCGATGGGGCTTCGGCTGACGGAGCGCTTGGCGGCGAAGGGGCTGCTGGAGCGCCGGCGGCCGTAGGGGCTGGGCGACCTCCCACCGTAGGAGCCGCTGCCTCGCTCGTAGCTGGAGGAGCGCCTCCTGTTGTAGGGGCTGACGGACCTCTGCCGGCGGCTGTAGGGGCTGGGCGAGCGGGCGTTGGACTGGTAGGCCACTGGCTCCTTGTAGGGCGGGCTGAGGGACGGCCGGCGCGACGAGCCGCCGGGGCTCTTGCGGTAGGGCTCGTAGGTGCTGGACGTGTGCGAGCGGGGCGGGCTGAGGTCGTACTCCTGGATGTAGGAGGCTCCCGAGGGGCTGTCGTCCAGCTTCGGGCTGTCCGACCATTTCCTGTGGGGGCTTCTGGATTTCCGCTTGGGGCTGTCGGCGGTTTTGTAGCTTTTGGGAGCCTCCCGCTTGCGGTGGCTCTTGCTGCGCTCCTTGTGGCTCGACTTGAGCTCCCGATCCTTCCTGGACTTCTCCTTGTGCGCCTTGCCCGAGCGGGACTCCTTGTTGCCGCTCTTGGACGACGGCGCCTTGGGGTGCTCCTCGCTTTCCAGGAGCCTCTTGGAGGACCCTGACACCCTGTCCTTGGTCGCCCCGGCCCTGCTGGAGGCCTCCAGGCTCTTTTCCAGCTTCCTCTCCCTCTCCGCCTGCTTGCTCTTCAGCAGCTCGCGGACCCGCTTGTGCTGGTGGTGCCGGTGCTTCTGCGCCCTCTCGCTCCTCTCCGCCTTCCTCTCCTCGTTCTCCCTGCGCTCCGCCTTGAGGCCCACATCGTCCGAGAAGGTGTCCGAGTCCGAGCTGATGTCGTCGTACTCCACCAGCGGCTTCAGCACGGCTCCCAGCGGGGCCGCCGCCGCCTCCTGCGCCGCCAGCGCCGGCGGCGCCTCCTTGGAGTGCCGGGACTTGTGCCGCTTGTGCCTGGAGGCCGCCCGGTGCCTCTCCTTGCTGCCGGAACCTCCTCCGCCGGGCCCGTGCTGCGAGGAGCCCCCGCCGCCGCCGTCCCTCTTGCCGCCGTGCCTCTCCGGGTTGGGCATCCCTCCCGGGGGTGGGGGGCAAGGGGGGGGGAGGGGGGGGAGGAGGCCGCCCCCGAACCCCCCCCCGGCAGCTCAAAGTCGCCCGGCGGCCGCTCCTCCGCGCACCATGCGCGGCCCCGGGCCCCCCGCTCGCGGCCCCGTCTGCGTGAGGGGAGAAGGGGGGGGGAAGGGGGGGGGGCGGGGAAGGGCCCGGCCTCAGCGCCTCATCCGAGGAGGGCCCAGGCCCGGAGGGCGGCAGCGCCGCCGCCGCGGGGGAGCCCCGGGAAGGCGGGGCCCGGGCCCGCGCTGCCTCCGCTCACTCCACGCCTCGCCCTCGCCCCCCCCCCCACGGCCCGGCCCCGGCCCCCTCCCGTAGCACCGGCCCCGGCCCCGCCGCCCCCCGCTCACGGCCCAAAGCGAAACGGCTCCGGCGGAGGGGGCTGGGGGGGGAGTGGAAGAGGTGGGGGGGGACGCGCCCGGCAACTCTCGCGAGACTCCCGGCAAAGCTCGCGAGACCTCTCGCGAGAACCACCCCGCTTCCCCAGCGGCCGTCCTCTAGCTGAGCTCCGCGAGGTTTCCGGGAGGGGAGGGGCGGGGAGGAGCGGGACGCGCGCGCGCTACGTGCTCTCGCGAGAGCTTCGACGGGGAGCGGGGAATGAGGTCGGGGGGGGGGGGTGAGTAACGCCCCGCCCCTCTCCTGACGACAGGAGGCGGCGGCCAATCAGCGCTCGGCAGGTTGAACCGCGGGGGCGGGGCCTGCGCCCGGACGCCCCCCCGCCCCTCACGGCGTAGGGGCGGGGGGGCGTCCGGGCGGAGGCCCCGCCAGCTCCGCTCGCCCTCCCCACGTCTCGCGAGACCTCGCGGCTCTCGCGAGACTCCGCGGCCCTCGCGAGAGGTGGCGCGGCCGGGGGATGGCGGCGGCGGCCGGCGCCGTGTGAGGCGGGCGCGGAGCGGCCCCGGGGGCCTCGGGGGCCTCCCCCCGGCCCTTCCTCAGGCGACACCGGCGCCGAGGCCCCTCCGCGGGCCTCCCCTCCCCGCCCCCGCGACATGAAGGCGGCGCCGGGCGGCGCCGAGGGTGAGTAGTGCCGCCCAGCGACAGCGGGCCGCGACTGAGGCGGAGGGGGGGCTGAGGGGAGGCCGCGGCCTCGCCGGTGGGGCCCGGGGATGGGGGGTGGGGGGGGGGTACGGGGTTGGGAGGGGTCCAACCGCCCCCCCCTCAGCCCTCAGAGGGGTGACAGGGCCGGTGGCACCGGGCTGGGCCCGCTCCAGAGCCGTGCCCGCAGCTCCCAGGGCTGTTGGTGAGGGAAATGAGGAGAGCAACGGTCAGGAAGGGGCCAGGAATTCTCGTCAGGAAGCGGGCAGGCGCTGGGGTGGATTGGGCAGGAGGTGGTGGCATCGCCGTCCCTTGGGGGGGGGTTAAGAAAGTCGGACGTGGTGCTGAGGGACGTGGTTAGCGGGTGACTGACGACATTGGTGACAGGGTCGGGCCAGGTGGTCCTGGAGGTCTCTTCTAACCTTAATGGTTCTAGGACTCTATGAAATAAAGGCAGCAGGCTCAGCACGTCACAGCTCAGCCTGTCCCCGCGCTGCGAGGGGTCCGCTCTGTGAGCATGAAGCTATTGGGAAAAGGCAAGCACTTGCCAGGGGTTCCCAGCCACAGGGCAAGAGGCAGCGGACGCCCCGGTGGCACTGGCTGAACACCAAAGCACTTTGTCACCCTGCGGGTGACTGAGTCCCCGCTGGGTTGCCCTGAGCTTGTGGACTCTCCCCTGTCAGGAGAAGTTCAGAAGCCAGAAGCCAGCTGGACGTGGTCCTAGGTCCCCGGCCACAAGTGGCCCTGCTGCAGCAGGGGTTGCTGCAGGTGGACCCAGGTGCCCTTGCCAACCTCAGCCAGCGTGTGCCCGTAAGGTGGCTGGGAGGTGTGAAGTGTCTGAAAACGTTTAACAAGCGCTCAGTTATTTCGTACCCTTGGACTTGGTGGTGCCAGCGTCAACTCTGTGAACCCTGCGTGCATCGGTAACGAGAACAAAGCCTTTGAATTCCGCACCGAGGGCTTGCAGGGCTGTGCTGTGGCAGTTAATGTGTCACGGGCTCGTGTTTGCCTTGGAGCCAGTAGTGCCTGCGGCAGGGTTTATTTTGGCACTGATGTCTGCTGGTTTTTTTTTTTGGTAAATGCAACTGAAGAAAAAACTCAGCACAAAGCGGGGGGGAAAAGCTAAGTTATGGTAGTACCAAAGCCCACGTTCTCTTGTGTAAGGCTTCTCTTGGCTGAGGCTTTCGGTGAGGGAAGGTCTGTGAAGATCCTCGCTGTACAAGAAGGTGGAGGAGTGAACAGTGAGGGGGAACCCCGGGAATTAAGCGTAACATCTCTTCTTTACTTCTCTATTCCTTATTGTGGGGAAGCTTCATCTTCAGGCCATGCTGTCGTAGCCCCAAACAGGCTGCCGGCGTATTCCTGTCGTGCCAGAACTTAGCCCGACGGGCCCGGGTCATTCAGGGAGGGGCCATGCATAAGAGGAGCCCTTCTCCAACGGGCCCTTAGGCCCTTTAGGGACCTGTAGGTTTTGATGGCTGGTGATATGTTCTTAACGCTTATTTAGCCTTAAAGCCTAGGTTTCAGGGGTAAAACAGTAATAAATATATATATATTTTTTGAAATCATGCATAGCTTAAAGGTAGAAAGAGTTATTGTTACAACTGCCAGGCTGCGTTACTTGTAAAACCTGCAGATATTGTCTTGGTCTCTCTCCTGAGTTGTCCCCGTGGTTCGTCTTGCAGAAGCGGAGAAGCTGAACAAGATGAGCACCCTCTTAGAAAGACTTCACGCAAAGTACAACCAGAACAGGCCTTGGACAGAAACAATGAAGCTAGTCCGTCAAGTCATGGTGAGAAGGGCTGGGATCCGAGTAGGAGGGTGCTGGAGTTCCTTTGCTGTTCGTTCTGTTGTTGGTTTGTTGGATCTCTGCAAAGTGCTTTAGGTTTTGTTCAAGCCTTGGCTGCCTTTTGGGTGTCCTCACACCCGGCAGCGTGCAGGGAGGGGTGGGATACCCTTTACCCTTCCAGCTAGGTGAGGGTAGGGAGGAGCAGGAGGCAGGGCAGAGCTACCTCAAGGACTGCTGCGTTTATTGTGGTGGTAAAAGTTTGCCTCTCTGTTTCTGTCTCCTCGTGCACAACTCTCAGCTTATGCCTATTAAAAAGCTGTTGCAGCCTGTTGTTCCACAGGAGCACGTTGCTCAAAAAAAATCAATTCCAGGCCTGCCTTTGTTACCCGCTTCCAAAATGGGTGCTGTTCTCGTACAGGAATCAAAATGAGGATGTAATTTCGGGATGAAATCTAATCTGCCTTTAATTACCTGAATAAACTTCACTTGACTGAACGAGAGTTGCAGCGATTCCCTCTCACTGAGTGACACACAAAAAGAACATTTTTCTTCTTCCTGGCTTAGGAAAAACGAGTTGTGATGAACTCTGGGGGGCACCAACACCTGGTGAGCTGTTTGGAGACTTTGCAGAAGGCATTAAAAGGTTGGTACATTCTGTGCATGCGCTTCAGGAAATGCTTAACTGTGATATAGCGTGGAAATTCTCTGCGTCGCAGAAGCAAGGTCGTTGCTAGCACATCTCACTGTGCTCGTGGTGCTCACGTTTCCATAAGCATGCTTCTGTCTTATGACTCAGTATCAGCCAAGATCGCTTGTGTTATTTTTATTCTTATTGCCCGTACCCGAATTCCACTCGAGGAATAAATCCGTTCTCCCTCTGTACTTCTGAGAACGTTTGTTTTTCTCTGTACAAATTGTTCTGTTTCAGTTTTGAGTGCAGGTAACGTTTAGAGGTGCACGTGTTAAGGTATAAGCAGACGTAGGAGTGAGCAAGGAGCTGGGGTTGTTTTAATGCCGATGTCTCATGCCAGGGAAGATGCTGAATCCTTTCAGTAAGCCTTGTTTTGTGCTCTCTCCATCCAGTGTCTTCTCTGCCTGCCATGACGGATCGCCTGGAGTCCATAGCCAGACAGAACGGGTACGTCCACTCCTTTGTTTTACGGCAAAGGCATTTCCTGTTTATCTGTACGCATCGTAATCTCACTGCTGGTTTGATTGTTTTTTGTGTGCATCTCATAGCAATTTTTGTTTTGTTTTGTATGTAAGCCTTGGATCTCACCTTAGTGCAAATGGCACTGAATGTTACATCACTTCAGACATGTTCTATGTGGAAGTCCAGTTAGATCCTACAGGGCTGCTGTGTGATGTCAAGGTGGCTCACCACGGAGAAAACCCTGTGGTACGTATTACTGAGAAAGACGAGCGTAATACCTTTTTGGTTTTGGAACTGTGGTTTCGCCTCCCTTTCGTTTGAGCAGAGAGAAAAATCACACTGAATGGCCTGCGAGACCTAGCATTGTGCCTTTGCTGCTCGCTTGTTCTAACGGAGGGTCAGAGCCCCCGTGGAGTAGTTTGCGAGGAGCGTTTTACTCATGGTCTCTCTATTCCTTTGAGTAGCGTTCCAACTGGAAGAATGATTTGAGGAAGTTTTTGGTGTGTTTTTGAGGATTTTATTTCTGGAGGAAGGATAGGGAAACGAATCTTACAAAACTTAAATTTGTGAATGGAAACTACTAAGATGTGGAATGTTATGGTTGAGATCCTGAAAGAAAGTGGCTTTACTTCCCTCCTCCTCAGGTGTGAGAGTTTGAACTTGCCCTTTATGTTGGTGTAGCTGCTCTGCTGCAAACAGGCCATTTTTATATCTCTATGTGAGATCGTAGGCTTTCAACCTATGGTGTCACAATTTTAAAAGCTTATTCCCAATCAGTTGTTTAAGAAGAAAGAACACTGCTTGTATTCGTTCCAAGGGGGGTTGACAAGCAGAACTAGAAACATAGCAACGTGTAGTTGTGAGCATTTTGTTGCTTCTCATCCAAAGATGATGCTCAAAAACTTCACCGTTGTAATATTTTACAGTTGCTGTGCTGCACAAAGGCTTAATCTGATGCGTTTGACATTGATGTTGCTGCATGTTCTTTCCTTTTCAGAGTTGTCCAGAATTGGTGCAGCATCTGAGGTGAGCAACAAGAATTGGTTGTTACGTTTTCGGGTTGGCTTCTCTTTGCAGTGTTGATGTGATGCTATTTCATGCCTGGAAACACAAAACATTTCAAAACTGTTCTTTCCCCGTAAAGTTTCTCCTCCTCAGGGGACTTTCTGGCTTTGGGTCAGATGTTTCTGATCCTGACTGCCATGCCTGGCATCTTGGGAGCCACAGCACAACATTCATCAGAATTGTTAAAGCTGGATCATTTCAAGAAGGCATCCTTTAGCTGTCATGTAGCAAAAGTCTATTCTAAAGTGACTTAATGTTTGTATTAATGTAACTTTTAAAAACGAAGCCTTATCTGCAACAAATTTGAACGCTTGTTACTTTTTCTCCTTCTTGCTTTCAGAGAGAAAAATTTTGATGAATTTTCTAAGCATCTAAGGGGACTTGTGAACCTGTATAAGTTGCCAGGAGACAAGTAAGTCTAGAATATGTATGATATTTATTTACGTCCGTGTATATACAATTAAACCTACCAGCTTTTAGCTTTGTGCTTAAATTTTCATTGTTCCTGTGATCCTGCTGACTTCATCACCATGGCTTGCGTGCGAACACAGTGGGCTGGAAGGATTTAATGCAGAGCAGTGGGAATGCAGATCGAAAAGTTAAAATTTCTAAATGCTCAATCTGATAGGAAGTACTGCAGCTTGTCAGCCATGGGTTTGTGAGTTGAGTTTCTTTGCGTGGTTCCTTTTAATTTTTCTTTTTTTCTTTTTTTTTCCCCAGCAAACTTAAAACTAAAATGTACTTGGCTCTACAGTCCTTGGAGCTGGATCTCTCAAAAATGGCAGGGATGTATTGGTAAGAACATCTCTATGGTTTGCTTTTTCTTTTTTTAATTAATTGCCGTATCACATTGACTGATTATAATAATGCCAAGTACTGTATATCCATGAAGTGTCACATCAATCCCTATAAATTGTGACTTTATTGCTAAAAAGCACAGTGTTGAGGTTATAGAAGGACTATGCTAGCAGGAGAGTGATAAAGAGAGACAGAAAAACCGCTCAGAGCTTTCTGGAATTTACCATTGTCCTTTTTAAGTACAGAATTCAACTGAAGGAAAGTCTGGAAGGCCAAAAAAAGTTCACGACTAGATGGATTAGTGGTAACAACTGTTTTACAGTCAGAAACGAAGAAACATCTGACCACCTTTTACTACTGTAGATTCAGGAGATAAACCGTTCATGCTGTAGGAATAAAAAGTAGCTTCTGCTTTGCCTATGACACTGTGAAGTTTAAAATAGCTACTTCTGTGACTGAGCAGTGTGTATATTGAGTTAAAATCTTAGGCTGCCATCAGGACATGAATTCTGGCTTCAGATACGGCTCTAGCTTGTTACAGACCTGTGATTGCCTCTCTTGCAGGCAAGCCACCAATGCAAATCCGCTCGACAAGATTCTTCATGGCAGTGTTGGCTATCTCACCCCCAGGAGTGGAGGTATCTTTGATAAACGCTTGAAAAAGGAAAGAAGAAGTTGGTTTTGTTCAGGGTCCCCTTTATTAACGTTAGTTGGAAATTAACTGGTGGTAATAAAGAAAAACGCTAATCAAAGAGGGACAAGGTGGTTGAATATTTGTAAGTCGCACGTGGTCCGGAAAGCCAGTCTTCCGTTACAAAGCTACGTCTGTGGCTGTGACAGCAGAGAACAGCTTTGAAGGTGCGCTAGGAGCTCTGTGCAGCGTGTGCTGTGTTACAGTGCAAACATCATGTGGTTACAGGGGCTAGTAATGACGGGGTTAACCTGCGGCATCAGGATGCCTGCTCATAAGCCTCTCTCCCACAGGTCTCCTTATGAATCTCAAGTATTATGTCTCGCCCTATGATTTATTTGAAGACGGCACTGGAGCCCCCGTTATTCTGCATGAGAACAACGGTAGGTCGCCTTTGGAAGCTACTGTGGACCTACTGCTGCTTGAAGGAGAGAAGAAAGCAGAAGTCCAGGGGAGCAGTCTGGCTGCCCTCTGCTGTCACTGTAATACGAGGAAAGCAGAGGCTGCCTTACAGAGGACACGGGTTTAATTAGTACATGGGTAAATGCCGTCTGAGCTGACCATCTTCTTGAGCCTCATGGCTGTTCTGGAGTTTGAATTGGGCTGCTACCAGTGGTGGCAGTCTGCAGACAGAGCCTTTGTCCTTAGGATGAAATTCATTGTTAACATGAGAGTTATTTTATTGTCAGAATACTTGGGTATTCCCATCTGCTGTCTTACTGTAAGATTGTTTTTCATGCGTATGTGTGGATATTTGTCTTTTGGTAAAATGACAGAACCCAGCAGCAGTTAAAACTGAGGCTGGTCTTGGAAAAGAAAAGGGTGAAATTATTACAAAGCAAAACAATAAATGGCTTTGAAAGAACATACTACAGACTGGCGAACGTATTTGAAATATGTTTTAGGAATTATGCCACTGATCAACCTTGTAAGAAAAATAGTGTTAGGTAGCACAATTAACTTGTTTGGCTGTAGTCCTTTTAGTGATAGCAGTGAATGCTGAGAACTCTGCTCTGTGGAGAAAGCAATTCATTTCCACCATACTGATATTTAGCTCATAAAGGCTGCGTTGTTTTTTCATCACCTTATGTTGTTCTCTTTTTTTTTCTTGCCTCCTCTTGCAGTTCCTCGATCTTTAGGAATGAATGTGTCAGTAACAGTCGAGGGAACCATGGCGATGTACAAACTTCCAATTGCACCACTGATTATGGGCTCTCATCCAGTTGACAGCAAAGGGTAAGCAAAGGACCTATTGGCCAGGCCTTTCTCAGTGGCCTTGGTTAGACGCCAACTCAATATTCAGCCCTCTTTTGAAGTCAGAGTGGGGAGATGACTGCGTGATGTCACAGCATTATATGAAGCTGAGAAATGGGTATTTCAGGCACGTGACATGCTTTTGAGGACTGTCTTTTAATTTTTAAGAAGGTATACCAGTCTGCTTGTATCTGAGCTAGCTGCAAATTGTACATCTGGCACACGCGATCATGCCCTGCATCTAAAAAGACCGTGTATTAACTTGATTTTCTAGAACTCCATCTTTCTCATCAATCACCAGTGCCAACAGTGTGGACTTACCAGCTTGTTTCTTCTTGAAATTCCCACGTCCCATTCCAGTGTCTCGAGCTTTCATTCAGAAACTTCAGAGCTGCACAGGTGAGTGGCAGATCTGTGAGACGGACACTCCCTAGGTGTTTTTTATCAAAAAACTGCTGCTATTTTTTAAAACACGCCATGAAAGTTGTTTATGGTTTTGTGCTGGTTTTGGTAAGAACCAGAGAGGTTTGTTTCAGGAGATAGTAACTCCTCTGGCCCACCATCACCTTCCAGCTCCCAGTGCTACCATTCTGTGCCATTTTGTTCCCTCAGGTATTCCACTGTTCGACACACCACCAACGTTTGTACCCTTGTATGAGTTGATCACGCAGTTTGAATTGTCTAAGGAGGCTGATCCTGTACCGTTAAACCACAATATGCGCTTCTATGCAGTAAGTACGTCATGACAACCAGGGCATTATACTTGTAGAGGAGCACTGGGGGGGTTTCATCTGTTCTGGGTATTCTTCAAAGAGGATAAAGGAAATTGGTACAGCATTTGTTTGTGGGGAAAGACTGTGCTATCCAGTCATTAGAATTCTGATACGGACATGACCGCAGTAATTAGGAAAATAAACTATTTTGTCTTAAACGTGGATTTGTCATAATATGCATTCCCACCGAATTATTTGTGTCTACATCTGACCTGTTCTCTGATCTGAAAGATGGATGCAAAGGCTGTTTGGTCACACTGGTGTGTAAGACGATGTGCGCGCACCCAGTGAGGTTGCAGGGGTTGTTTTCTTTCTCTTTAGCTAAAATTGTATACCAGAAAGCTTTATGTGGAGTGGGTGATGTAAATAAAGGTGAAATGACACAGGGCAAACCTTGAATAAATGACTTTAAATTTAGGCATGTGAGTTGGCTCTTCAGAAGGTCTGTTGGCTGTTCCTGGGTAGCAGGTGAGAACACTGAAGGTAGCTGCAGCAGTGTTCTAGAGGCTAGACCGGGCTTGTGGGAAGACATCAGGATCACCTGTGATGTTTGCAATTTTCATTGATTTTGTGTGCAAATAAATAAACATATAAGAAATGGAAAGTGACTTAGTAGTGAAAAATCCATTGCAGTCAAAGTGCAGCTGCAGTAATGACAGCAGAGGTATTGGAGAGGTCAGCATTGCCAGATTCGGTCCTTTCCTTTTTCTTTGGACTGTAATTTGTGGCTGAATCACTTGCATCACTTGGGAGAAATCCTACTTCTTAAATTAGTCAGCGACAGATCTCCTATTAACTTCAGAGGATTTCTCTTTCCTGAGAAGGGGATGCCGTGCCACACGAAGCTGTTGCAGTGGGGGACAGGTAATGCTGTTTGGCAATACTGCTTCTGAGGAGCCAAAGTCCTGTCTTGCTTGTTCGGGTCTGCTTGTCATTTAATGGAAGGAAGATGTCTTCATTGTCATTTTCAGCCAGAAAGGTGGCTTGGCATCATTTAGGTCTGGAGCCTGCTCTTTCCTCCTTAGATGTCTGTTATCGCCTTGTACCCAGCGCTGGCTGGAGTAAAGCAGAAATTGTTTGTCAGGCTCTTCCAGGACAGCAGCACTGTTACTTTCTGAACAAGGATGCTCCTCTCCCAGATGGAAGAAGCCTCCAAGGAACACTGATCAGTAAAATCGCCTTCCAGCACCCTGGACGGGTTCCTCTCATCCTTAATTTGATCAGACATCAGGTGGCATACAACACACTAATCGGCAGCTGCGTCAAGCGAACAGTTTTAAAAGAAGGTGGGTACGACATCAAGTGGAATGTAATGTGGGGATAATAAGGAGCTGTGGGTGATTTTCCCAGGTGTAGGAATTAGCAGTAAGGCCCATGCTGCTTCCTTTTTTCTTTTTTCTTCTATATGGGTGTACTGAGCTGGCGCCTTTGGTTCATCTCCTGTGTTCCCTAATGTAATAGTTCCCATGTCTTTCAGATTCTCCTGGGATCCTGCAGTTTGAAGTTTGTCCTCTCTCTGACTCCTGTTTCAGTGTATCCTTTCAGCACCCTGTGAATGACTCCCTAGTGTGTGGTAAGTGGACTTGCTAAAAGCATGATGTATTTAGAGGCAGGCCGGCAGGGTTTTCTTCCACTGTAACCAGAATTTTTATCTCTTCTAAATGCCTTCTCTCTTTCAGTGGTAATGGATGTGCAAGACTCCACTCATGTGAACTGTAAGCTGTACAAAGGGCTATCTGATGCTCTTATCTGTACGGATGATTTCATTGCCAAAGTTGTTCAAAGGTAAGCTGGATGTTTTTGTTCCGATGTTCCGTGTTGCTTACAGTGATGTTTGTAAGCCAATATGCAGGAGCTTGCAAGTACAGTTAATTGCACATGCCTTTGATAGCATCCTACCAAGTTTTTTATATTGCAGAAAATTCAGCTTTCAGGAGGAGAACTGACAATGCAAAAACAGGCCCCAAAAGTAACCCAGAAGCAGCTAAAATTAGTGGTAGAATAGCGAAAATTTAATTGCTTTCCCATGTTCCCAGGATTTCTGTGTAATGATCAGGATAAGTGATTTCTATCCAGAGTGTTTTCCATAAGAGTAAGTGTCATTATCCCGGTTTCATCACCGGGATGAGCCGAGGTGCAGGCAGACTGCGTGGCACGTCTGTGGTTACTCAGCCGACCGGCGCCGGAGCCAGAGAGGTGGCTCAGACCTGAGTCAGTCTGGTGCCGTGCCTGTAGGACCAGGCTCTCAGGTTCACTCCTTTCTGTTTTATGAGCTGTAACAGACAGGAGATATTTCACGGTTAAGAACGTATCGGTGAGTACCGTGGCTTTAGTAATGGCATGCCTCTGTTCAGGGCACTCCAAATCGTGAGGATGAACTCTGTTGTATTTCTCCTAGTCGTTTTTGGAGCCATTCTGTCTGTGAGTGAGTTTTACCTGCGGTTGTTTGGAGGAGAGGCAAACCTGGTGCCCTACTGAAAATTCCATTCCAAACATTGAACCCTAGCTACTTATTTTTGGGTGTGTGTCCGAGGTGCCTGCCTGTTTATGCTTTCTCCTCTAGTTGGTTGCTTTCAAAGTCTTGAAAGTGTGAAAGAGCTCCCCTGCAGGTTGTCATTTACCCAGGTCTTTTATCAAGGTTACTCCACCCCAGCCACCATGGAGGCATGCAGAACGCAGCAGAATGTTAACAGTGCACAGCATAGACCTCTTGAGTGAGAGTAGCTATTTTTATTTCAGAACATTATAGGGTAGTTGACCTTGAGGAGAATGTGACGGTATCATTGATTTTTACAGGACTGCAGGAAGCGTAAGGCTTGCCAAGCTTAGACAAAGGTGTTCCCTAGCAGAATCAGAGTAACAACCCAGGCTGCATCCTGTGCTTTAACTACAAGATTATCATCTGTCAGCTATTAATTATTAGAGTTAGTTGACTGATTAATTATCCCTGCATTTGTGATTGCAAGACACAGTTGTCTCATGGCTGGATAAGCACGGTGGGGTAAGTATGAATACAAACAGAGCAGCAAGGCACTTACAGTGCCTGGACCTGTTGCTCTGTTGTGCCCACGAGTCTCACTGCTTGCTTTGATGAAGGGTTTAAAACTGCTTTGGTGAGCGTCGCTGTAGGGCAGCAAGATGCCTGCTAAACCCTTTGCCTTGTGTCTTGCAGATGTATGTCCATTCCCGTGACCATGCGAGCAATTCGCAGAAAAGCAGAAACGATTCAAGCAGACACACCAGCCTTGTCCCTCATTGCAGAAACAGTAGAAGATATGGTGAAGAAAAATCTTCCCCCAGCCAGCAGCCCAGGGTATGGCATGACCACAGGCAGCAACCCAATGAGTGGTACCACTACCCCAACAAACACTTTTCCTGGGGGGCCCATCACTACTTTGTTTAACATGAGCATAAGCATGAAAGAGAGGCATGACTCGGTGGGCCATGGGGAGGACTTCAGCAAAGTGTCTCAGAACCCTATTCTCACTAGTTTGTTGCAGATCACAGGGAATGTGGGGTCTACCATTGGCTCAAGTCCAACCCCTCCCCATCACACACCACCACCAGTATCCTCACCAGCAAGCAACACCAAGAACCACCCCATGCTCATGAACCTTCTTAAAGAGAATCCCCCTCAGGATTTCTCCACTCTGTATGGGAGCAGCCCTCTCGAAAGGCAGAACTCTTCCTCTGGCTCTCCCAGAATGGAAATGGGCCCTGGGGGGAATAAGCAAAAGAAAAAAAAATCCCGCATGCCAGCCGACAAGCCCAAGCATCAGACTGAGGATGATTTCCAGAGGGAGCTCTTCTCAATGGATGTTGACTCCCAGAATCCCATTTTTGATGTCAACATGACTGCAGATACCCTGGACACCCCTCACATTACTCCAGCACCCAGCCAATGCAGCACTCCTCCTACTACATACCCGCAGCCTATACCTCACTCGCAGCCCAGTATTCAGAGAATGGTTCGACTCTCTAGTTCGGACAGCATTGGAGCCGATGTTACTGATATCCTTTCGGATATAGCAGAGGAGGCTTCCAAGCTACCCACCACTAATGAGGACTGCCCGCCCATTGGTACTCCAGTGAGAGACTCTTCTAGTTCAGGACATTCACAAAGTGCCCTCTTTGACCCCGATGTTTTTCAGACGAACAATAGCGAGAACCCGTACACAGACCCAGCAGACCTGATAGCAGATGCTGCTGTGAGCCCCAACAGCGATTCTTCAAACCATTTTTTTCCAGACGGGGTAGATTTCAATCCTGACTTGCTGAACAGTCAGAGCCAAAGCGGCTTTGGGGAGGAGTACTTTGATGAGAGTAGTCAGAGTGGAGACACGGATGATTTCAAGGGCTATGCATCCCAGGCTCTAAGTACTTTGGGGGTACAAGTATTAGGGGGCGATGGGGGGGAAAATAAATTTAAGGGAAGCAATCAGTCCGATACAGTAGATTTTAGTATTATTGCAGCTGCAAGCAAAGCGCTGGGGTCCTCTGACATCATGGAGCACCACAGTGGGGGTCAGAGCCCCTTACTGAATACAGGGGATTTAGGAAAAGAAAAGTCTCAGAAACGGGTAAAGGAAGGCAATGGTTCTGGAGGTAACCTGGCAGGTCCTGGAATAGATGGGAAGCCGGGGAAGCGCAGCCGGACGCCATCCAGTGACGGCAAAAGCAAAGAGAAACTCCCGAAGCGGAAGAAGCAGGAGACAGACGGGAAATCTCCATCTCACAGTTCATCGAACAGGCCTTTCACGCCACCAGCGAGCACTGGTGGGTCCAAGTCTCCTGGCAGTTCAGGCAGATCTCAGACTCCTCCCGGTGTGGCTACTCCTCCTATTCCAAAAATCACCATTCAGATCCCAAAAGGAACAGTGACTGTGGGCAAACCGTCTTCTCACGGCCAGTATAGCAGTAGTGGCTCTGTCACCTCCTCCAGCAGCAAAAGCCATCATAGCCATTCTTCCTCCTCCTCCTCTTCCTCCTCCTCGTCAACCTCAGGCAAAATGAAAAGCAGCAAATCAGAAGGGTCTTCGGGCTCAAAGATGAGCAGCAGCCTCTACTCAAGCCAAGGTGGCTCGAGTTCAGGTCAGTCCAAAAGCTCGGCTCAGTCGGTGGGGAAGCCTGGATCCTCCCCCATCACCAAGCATGGCCTCAGCAGCGGGTCTGGAAGTACCAAGATGAAACCTCAAGGAAAGCCATCGTCGCTTATGAACCCTTCCATGAGTAAACCAAACATCTCGCCATCTCATTCTAGACCTTCAGGAGGTTCTGACAAGCTTGCTTCTCCCATGAAGCCTGTTCCAGGTACTCCCCCGTCATCGAAGGCAAAGTCACCTATCAGTTCAGGTTCTGGAGGCTCTCATATGTCTGGGACTGGATCGAGCTCGAGTATGAAATCGTCTTCAGGAATGGGATCCTCTGGGTCCATGTCACAAAAGCCGCCTCCTTCATCGAATTCTTCCACGGCATCTTCATCTTCCTTTTCATCTAGCGGGTCTTCCATGTCTTCATCTCAAAACCAGCATGGAAGTTCCAAAGGCAAGTCTCCCAGCAGAAACAAGAAGCCATCTCTGACTGCAGTCATAGACAAACTTAAACACGGGGTTGTCACTAGCGGGCCTGGTGGAGATGACCCGATGGATGGACAAATGGGGCCAAGTTCCAATTCCTCAAGCCATACTATGTCCTCCAAACACAATATGTCTGGGGGGGAGTTCCAGGGCAAACGCGAGAAGAGTGACAAAGAGAAATCTAAAGTCTCTGTTTCCGGAGGATCTGTTGACTCTTCCAAGAAGAATTCAGATTCCAAAAACGTCGGAAGCACTGGAGTGGCCAAAATTATCATCAGCAAGCATGATGGTGGTTCCCCTAGTATTAAAGCCAAAGTAACTTTGCAGAAACCTGGGGAAGGAGGTGGGGATAGCTTAAGGCCTCAGATGGCTTCTTCCAAAAGCTACGGATCCCCTCTAATCAGTGGGTCTACTCCAAAGCACGAACGCTGCTCTCCCAGCCACAGTAAGTCACCAGCATACACTCCCCAAAACATAGACAGCGAGAGTGAGTCGGGCTCTTCCATAGCAGAGAAATCCTATCAGAACAGCCCCAGCTCTGACGATGGCATTAGGCCACTGCCCGAATATAGCTCAGAAAAACACAAGAAGCACAAAAAAGAGAAGAAAAAGGTGAAAGACAAAGACCGGGACAGAGACCGGGATCGGGACAAAGAAAGAGACAAGAAGAAATCTCACAGCATCAAGCCGGAGAGCTGGTCTAAATCCCCGATTTCCGCTGACCAGTCTCTCTCCATGGCCAGCAGCGCTATGCTCTCGGCCGAGCGACCGTCCCGGGCTAGCCCCGAGTTTTTGATCGGGGAAGAAGATGATGATCTCATGGATGTTGCTCTAATTGGCAATTAATTTTCGTAGTATCTTTGAAAGATACTAAGTACGCAGGACCTGCGGGTTCTAGAGATGGAAGAAAGGAACCATCCGTTGCAAACCTGCCACGCTGACGTCAATGAGGTGTTTTAAGAGAAAAAAAAAAGTATTTCCAAGGATCTCCAAAGTTCACACAGAACGTGTGAGTGCCAGCAGCTCATTCTGCAAGCCAGGTTCCTGACTGTGGCCTTCATCCTACGGACACTTACACTCGTTCTTAATTTATAAGTATTAATAGGCCCATTAGAGGTAATGGGTGTAAAGCTAAGTGTGCGTGTAAGCGTGGGAGCAGACCTCCAACTGGTGCAAACAAACATAGGCTATTCTGGGAGAATCTGAGTTCCTCTGCCCCTCTTCCCCCTCAGACAGAGTTGGTTTTGCTTTTAGGAAGTTTTAAGCTAATTATTTTAAGGCATGTTTTAGGGCTGGGTTTTACTCTCTTAAAAAGGGTGGTTGGAGGAAAGAGGAAAAAAAAAGTGCTTTTTAGTTATTTTTATTTTTGTGGCATTTCTTCATTCGTTGCCTGATTGAGAGCAGTGCTGAGGAACTTTGTCTTCCTCTGGCATGTGCTGCGGAGTCAGACACTGTGAGGGATGTTGGCGTTTTATTCCAGGTCGAAGTGATGAAGGAATGCTGTCGAATTTTTTACTTCCCTTTCATTTTAGCTATTTATTTATGTCCGTATCTGAGTGCATTACGCTGCTTGTTTTCATGCGATCTCCATTTTAATTGTACGATGGAGTCCAAAGGGACTTGAGAATTTGGGTAGAGCCTGTGGATTTGGAAAGCTCTGCACACGTGCAGCCACTGTAGCTTTGGTGAAGCTGGTAAAATTCTGGCGTGCATTGGAGCACACCTAAATTGAAAAGGAACTCCACTGTCTTAATCTGAGCGCTGCTTCCTTGTAAACCAAGCAAACAACGTCCCCGGGACCCCCGATGCTGCATTTGTAAAGAGAGAGACTGTAAGCCGCGCACGAGCCTCAGTCCTGCAGACTTTAGAGCTGTGCTAAGTCTATCCACAGCGAATGCTCCGTTACTGTCGCTAGAACAGCTCGTGTGCGTTCATGGTTAAAAACGGGCCTTGTTTTCTCAAGCTGTTTCTGTTGCCGAAGCGCTTAAGGTTTCTTTCTTTTTTTCTTTTTCTTTTCTTTTTTTCTTTTAACTTGCAGCACACTTCTCAAATAGTAATTCTGGTAATGCACACAGGCATTCCCTTCTCTCTCTGGGAGGTGTTAGCCTAGCACTGTGAGTCAGTCACTTCCTCGTGTTAGCACTTACACTGCTGGAAAAGCAGACCCTAACTGGTTCGTCTGGATAACAATTGCAGCAGAAGCAGTGGTTTCCTTAAGTGATGGATTTTCCCCTTTTGGCTGGAATTAAGAGCGTGACTCAGGCATCCTGTGTGGTCTTATCTTGTGGTCCCTGAAAGGAAAAGAGACTCAGGAGCGTGTTTTATTTTTAAAAGCAGTTAAATGTGATTTGCTGAAGAAGAAAAGTGGGAAATCGCGAGTTCTCCATTCGAATTTTGTACTGGCAGAGTCCTGCTCCCACTGGATTTTGTCATTGACTCCTGGAGGCCAGGATTTCACCTGGGGGAAGGAGATTAGACTTCGCATTTGGGGATGCAGCCTGAAAACATGTCAAGGATTTAAGTTTCTTTTAAACACACAGATTTCCAGTTCTGCTCACGGTCTGACCCCAGTGATATTCCAGGCAAGCAGTTTCTTTTCTGGCTCGTTCAAAGCCATAGCAAGGTAGTTGTCTTTTCAGTAGGGTGGCAACTAATCAGTTAATTGTAGGGGGTTTTCACCACTTCCTCCTGCCTTCAGCTTCATTCCCAGGCTCCTGTAGGGTGCAGGAGCCCTGAATTTCCTAAAGCCACCCTGAACTCCAGAGAGCTGCCCTTCCTTGTGTTTTCCAACAGTCATCCTTTGCTCCTTGTGGTCTGCGTACCGTAGCTTCCCCCTCCCCAGTGCTCCCACCTTCACGTGCTGAGATGATAGAAAAGTAGTGAATAAAGCCTAAACCCGGAGCAAATGACGTTATCTTACGCAGCATCAGAATCGGATGACTGCGGGGTGCCTCTGAAGAGGATGTAAGGAATACAGCACCAGATGGCTTTGTCTTGAGACCCTGCTACAGCGGCTGCACCGGGGAAGTAATACCTGCTCAGGCTCCAGCAGGTTGTCAGCTGTTTTCATTCTGCCCCTCTCATTTTGTAAGTTACTTTTTTTTTTTTTTAAAAAAGTCTGATCTTTTTAAAAAAGTTTGATCTGTTCAGGGCTGGGTGAAGGTACAAACCGCCTTCAAGAGAAGCCCTCTTAAAAGTCGAATCAGGGCTGGGGATTTCACGGAGCAGTGTGCTGGACTTGTCGCTGATCGGAGTAATGTTTTACCAATGCGAAAACGCAGTCAAAGTTAAAAGGAAATACTGTTCAGCTTCAGCATTGACACAGAACTGCGTTTGGAACGGAACAGCTGAACACGTTTCCTTCTCTGCTTGCCCAAGACCAAAGTTCAATACTCTCCATTTCTCCTGCGAAAGGTGGGCGTCGCGGACACCCGCAGAAGTACAGGGAACAAAGTCTCCTCCTCTCTCAGCCTCCGCGACACCGAGTGCTGCAAGAGAAACGGGGGCCTGAACTGCGGTCGTAGCAGGCTGAAAGCTTTTGGATCCGTTTTGATGCACTGTACCCTTCCCCTTTGTACACCCTCCGTTTTGTATCGCGTGAGAGAGAGAGAGAGAGAGAGACCAGAGCCAGGCGCCAGCTGCATGATGCTTCTACCGCGTTGAGAGATGAGGTGCACCCCTCCCTACACAGACACTTTGTGTGTAAACGCTTGGTCTCTTACAAATGTTTTATTTTTAAAATATTTTTGCTTATTCTCGACGATATTTTACATCTTTCAGTATTGGAAAGGTAAAACGTGTAAACAAAATAAAAGCCAAACCTTTTAATCTCAGCTGCAGAAGCGTCACAGGGGCGTTAAAAGCCGTTTTTTCCTGCGGGGGCGGCCCTGGGAATGGCGCCGAGCTCCTTTCTCAGCCTCCTTTGCTCGTGGGGCTCCGGCCGGGTCCCCCCCCGATCGCTCCCCTCGCCCCCAGCGGCCTCGGCTCGGGGCGCGCCGCGGCGGCCACGCGGGATTTTCCCGCGGTAATGACGTCACCGCGGCGCGCCGCCAGCCGGGGCCCTGATTGGCTGGAGCTGCCTCCCCCTCCCAGCACACCCGGAAGGGAGTGGCGGGGCGGGGCCGCTCCCCCCCTTCGGAGCCCCCCCCGCGGCCCCCTCGGGGCGGCCCCGGGTTGGGGGGGGGGAGGGGGCGCCCCGTGGGGCCCCCCCCGGTACCGGGGAAGGGGAGGGGGGGGGGGGCCGCAGCCCCCCGGAAGTACCGGGAGGGGGGGGGGGGGTGCGGAGGCCGGCGGCGGCGCGATGGGCGCGGCGGCCTGCGGGGTAGGTGGGCGCGGGGGGGGGAGGGGGGCGGTGCGCGGAGGGAGGGAGGCGGGGGGGGGGGGGGCGCGGACCGTTCCCCTCCCCCCTCCCGTTCTCGTCCCGGGGCGTCCCCGCCGCAGCGCCCCCCCCCGCCGCGCCGCGCCGACCAATGAGCGGGCGCGTTGCTGGCAGGTGCCGTGTTTTTGTTTTGGGTCGAAGTTGAGGCCGGAGGAGGCGCCGCGGCGGCGGCGGGCGGAGGCCGCGAGCCACCGGCACCCCCGGGACCCCCCCATCCCGCGGGACATTCCCCCCACCCCCCCCCCCCGGCACCACCCCTCCCTTACAGCCCCCGGCCCCGCCATGCGGCGGGAGATGAACGGGGTCACCCGGAGCCGCTTCGAGGTGAGGCCGCGGGGAGGGGGGGGGCGCGGGGGGGTTGGGGGGAGGGGGGGCGGTGTCCTGCGGCCCCCCCCGCGCCCATCGGTCACCGGGAGGGGGAGGGGGCTGCGGGGGAGGTGGGGGGGAGAGACCGGGGAGGGGAAGGAGAAGGAGGAGGGGGGAGGACGGAGAGGGGAAGGGTTTTTGGGGGGGTCGGATTTGGGGGGGGGGGTCGTGGGGGGGGTAATTTTTTCGTCCCCGGCCCCTGAGCAGTGCGGGGGGGGCGCCTGCGAGCCCCGGGCCCTGTGCGGCCTCCGGGCCCTTTGTCCGCGGCCAGGCCGGGCTTGGCCCCCCCCCCTGCCCCCCCCGGGGGCCGCCCCGGGCCTCTGAGGGATCGGGAGGGGGGTGCGAGGGGGGGGGGATTTATGGGTTCGCGGTTTGGGGGCGGCGGCTTTTGTGTCTCGGGGGGTTTCTGTGCTCCCCCCTCTTGTGGTCACGGGTGGGCAGCTGGGAAGCAGCGCTCCGGTACCGGCTGGGGGTGTGAATTGAGCCTGCCCCCCCCATACCCCCCCCCCTCCCACACCCCCCCCCCGGGACCCCCTCGTGGGGTTTGTTGGGTTTTTGCTTCGTTTTTGCTTCGTTTTGGCTTTGCCACGTTTGGGTCTGGAGAGCCGAGCGCGGGGCTGCGCCCCCGCAACCGGGTTTTGTTTTTCGGAGGGGACGCGGCCGAAGTTCGGCCGGGCCCTTCCGTCCCTGCCCTGGCACCGGGAGCTTCTGCGCCCGGGAGCCGTGGTGCATCGGGACGGCTGCGGGGGGGACTGGGAGTGGTGGTCGGGGGGGGGGGGGGGGGGGGTCCTCGGGCAGCTTCGGCTCGGGGCGGAGGCCGGTGGGGAGGCTCTGCCCCGGGAGGCTCAGCCTCCAGGCCCCGGTAACGCGCAGCTCGCCGGGGGGAGGCCGGTTGGGACCCCCAGGACGGGGCGCGTGGGCCTCCGGTGAGCTGCGGGAGTGGGGTCCTGAGCTGGAGCTGCTGCTGCTGGGCTCCGAAATCGGCTTCCAAGTGGCTTTGGTAACGATTTGGCCTTACCGTAGTGATAAAATACGGTGAGGGGGTAGGGGCTGGGCTTCTGGACGGCGGCGTGGTGGGGGGGGGTTTCTGGCGTGCGGGCGGCCAGCCCTCCCCGGGGCAGGCGGGAGGCTGAGCCCCCCTCCTGCCCAAATGGGAGCCTGTCCCAGATGAGTCCCCGCAGAGGAGGAGCGGCCGCCACAGGGAGCACGGCCGCGCACCGCAGCGAAGCAAACAAAAGAGGAGAGCGTCGCCCGGCCCGGCTCCTGGCTCCCGGTGGTGGTGTTGGCGCTTTGATCGGAGCGGGGCCGGGCACGGCGGGGCTCTGCCTCGTGCGGCGCCGGCCGAGCTCCAGCCCTGGGAGCCGAGGCGAGAGCAGGGGGTGGCGCTTCCCGGAGCTGTCGGGGGGGGTCTCTGAGCCCCTGGTGCCCACCACGGCTTCAATATTTCATCCGCGCGCCCCTGGCGTAGGGTGCAGCTGGAGAGCAGGCGCCTCGCTGCCACCGAATTGTCACCGAAACGGGACCGAGGGGCAGCTGTTTGGAGCCGACGCGCTCAGGGCCGCTCAGGTTCGTCAAGAGAAGAGCTGCTGAGCGCAGGAGCGCCCGCGTGCCTTCAGGAGTGGGGTGCTCCCCGCGAAAACGGGGGCTGCCAGCGTCTTCAGCACGGACGGATCCTCGCTTTTAGGCTGTCCCCGTGCCAGGGAGCTTCTGCCCTGCGAAGCCTCGCTGCACCGAGCCACGTCGTCAGGCCCGAATGGTTACAGTTGGGTTTTCCAGGCTGTGAGCGACGCGCGCGGTCCCCCCCACGTCCTTAACCGAAAGCAAAACAACAGCGAGCGCCGGCCCTTCAGCCTCCTCCGGGAGATGCCGAAAGCTCCCGTTAGCAGGAGCCGGTTTGGGCTGCGAGCGGCTCTTTGCGGGGCAGTGGAAAATCAAAAAATAACCACCGGGGATGTGGCTGAGGAGCGGGCGCGTGCGGGGGCCATGCAAGCCCCGTCGTAGGACAAACGCATCGATTCCGTGGTTTTGGGGCGTTTTTCTCCTCGGGTTTAGGGTGGTGAATGCCGGGCAGCTCTGACTCCTCCGAACGACCCGCCTCGCTCCTGGGTCTTGCTCGGGCTTAGACCTGCCGTGAAATGAGGTGAGCCGAAAGCAGAACGGGAAGCTTGGAATGCCCCAAACCCGAGCTGCCTTCTGATAACCCCATCTGCGCCCGGAAAACCGAGCTGCGTAACCTCGGTTACCCCAATTCCCTTTCCGAATCCCTTCGGATCCCGGCTCCCAGTGCCTCCCTGTTTCGGCAGGGCTCGGCTTTGCGATGCGGAGCAGATCCTTTTTGGGGCCGTCTTTGTTCCCTTTGCACGGCCGCTCCTGCGCTGGGTCAGGGCTTTGTTATTTCAAGCCACGAGGTTGTGTAAACAGAGGGACCCGGGCAGGGCAGCGGGTAACTCCTTGCGTCCCGCGGCCTCTCGCCTCGCTGTCGGAGCAGGAACGCGCGGAGCCCGGCGCTAGGCTCACGGCGGCGCCTCGCTGCGTGTGGCGAAAGAGAAGAGGAAACACTGCTGGCCTAGCACGGTGGGGACGCTCGAATCGGAGCAGTTTGGTTTCAGCAGGTACCTGCTGGTGTGGCTCGTGGGTAGCGAGAACCGTGGTAGGTGCCTGCAGCGCAGACTCAGGGTGGGGAGGTGTGAAAGCTGATGTCCGAGCTTTTCCAGTCTCTCGTTGGCTCCCCGTTCCTGTTTGTTATTTTATTTCGGTGTTGCCTTATGCCTCCCTTTCTGTTTTAAGCCAGCGCTGCTGAAGACGGGGGCTTTTGGGGGCAGACGCATGACACGGCGTTCCTTTATTGCCTGCGAAGTTGGGTAGAAGTTGGGATAAGGAGAGAGAAGCCGCCACCTCTCACCTGCGGCTCAGCCCCGTGCTCCAGCCGAGGGGCTCAGCTGGGTCTGGAACCCGGAGGCGGGTTTGTTGAGCTAAAGGTACTCGGGGCAGGCTGTAGGATTAGGCAGGAGCGTGGGGTTCGGAGGAGAGGGGGCTGTGGGGGGGTCCCAGCTGCTCGGAGTTGCTCCCCTGCGCTCCCCGTGCCGCGTTCGGTGCCGCGCGGGGGAACGGCCACGGCCACAAAACGTGCCGGTGAAGGGGAAGGCGTTTCGGGAGCCTTGCATCCTTTTGTTAAGTGGGGGCAGGATTCGGGCTCCCTGCCCGTGTCGGCTCTGTGCTGGCCGGCCAGGAGCACGTCCTGGCCGTAATTAGCGCGTCCGGGCCGTAATTAGGCGGAGCGGCAGCTCTCGGAGGGGGGATTAGGTGAGCGAGTGCCCGACCTCAGCCTGCGCCACCTGCGAGAGGCGGCGTGGGGGCCGCGGGAGCTGCTGGCCGCTGTGTCCCCGTGTCCTCTTCCCGCTGCTTCCTCTGCCGGCAGCCGCTCGCAGCTCGGGCAGGGGTGGAAGCGTGGAGTTTGGGGCAGGAAAGAGGCAGAAACGCCGCCGCCTGCGTTTCCTCCCCAGCTGCGCGCTGACACCGGGGCAGTGAGCAGCACCGGACCCGGGTCTGGTCTGCGGGGCGGGGTGGGGGTGGTCCTGGCCTCGTTTGTGGGGGGCCCAGCCTCATTTTGGGGGTCTGCGGGGCGCTGCCCATGGTTTCCCGTGGACTGGGGCCGTCGGGAAGCCCCCGGGGCCCTCCAGGAGAGGCGTTGGCCCGCGCCGTGCCCAGCAGGAGCAGGGCTGGCCGGTGCGCGGGGCTCTGCCTCGCTTCGTTGTGGGCGCTGCTAATTGGGGCCTGCACGGGGCAGGTAATTACTGTTTTCGCTGCTGGGTTACCTCCCCGCGGGTTCCGTCTGAGTCACCCCGAGATGAGAGCCAAGGTGGTGGCGTCGGGCCCCATCCGGCCGGCGGCCGGGGCCGGGGCTGTCGGGGTCGCCCCCTGCCCTCGTCCCGCGCCCCGGCACCGTCCTCAGCTCCCTCTGAGCGCTCGTGCCAGCCGTGTCACCGTCTCGGGGGTGACAAAGCCGGCACTGAGCAAACTCCCGGCCGCAAGCGCAGAGCTGGAGGCAGGGCGCCGAGCAATTTGTTTATCCAGTCGGCGTTTTGAGTCGGGCTGAGCTTGGGTACGTCCGCGGGGAGCTGGAGGGCTCGCTTCGAGCCTGGAATATTCAAGCGTGACTCCGTGAAAGAAAAATCCGTTCAAAAGGTATTTGTAGCAAGCTGCTGACCTGCGAAAATAAGCTGCTAAAGTGGCCAAAGGGAAAAACAAACAGCGATACCGGCTGTCTTATGGCGCGGTTCATGGCCACGGCTACGTCCCTGCAAAGCCAGGAAGTCTTTGTCGTATTTAGACTCTCCTTTGTTGCTCTTGGATGTTTGTTTTTTATGGTCAGCCGTCTATATTTAAAGCTTTAAAGGGTGTGTGTGAGAAAGTAGCATCATTTTAAATCAAATCTATGTAATAGGTCATAAAATACCCAGATGACCGCTTGTAGGATGCTGAGGTTTTTAATGGAGCTTAAAAAAAAAAAAGAAAAGAAAAGCGCCGCCCAGAACCACATCTGATGACAGCATACGTGGTGTTTCTGCCTCTCGCTGTTTCTGCCATCTATTTAAAATGAGATGCCAGCCGCCTTTGACCTCTGCAGCTCTCGGCTGCGCTGCCTGCCCGTGACGCCGTCGGAGCTCCTCACCCAGCTCCAGACACAACTTCTGGGAGGGACGAAGCCGATGAACCGCGAGCCTCTGCCTCCGGGTGCCGCCCAGCCTCGCCGCCGGGACGCCCTGGGGGGCTCCGGGTGGTGCCTTCCAGCCCCACACCGAAACCCCGCGAGCTTTCGGGTGCAGTCCGCGGCTGCTTTGTTTGCGGGAAGCCGTCCTGGAGCCGGGGCTGGGGCAGGAGAACAGCCCAGATGAGCAAAAAGCGCGTGAACGCGCCCTCCTGGTACCTGGCAGCAGCCCGTAGCTGTACAGCCACAGGGCGTAGCGCCCGGTGTTTCCTCCAAAATGGGGTTTCTTGCACCAGACGTCCCCCGGGTTGTCACCAGTGCCGCGTACCCGTACTTGAGGCTTTGCCCTCGGGTTGCGGCGCCCTCGCCAGCTGCCTGCTGCGCTCCGGTGCTGCGCCGGTGCCGGGGCTGCGCAGCAGGCAGCTCTCTGGGGTCGGTTTCTGTAGGGCTTCGCTGATTCTCCCATTGCTCTCACGCTCCCAGCGCTGCCAAATTAAGGAAAAAAAAAAAAAAAGGCCGTTAATTATTTTAACCCTGGTCCCGGGTGCGGGTGCCGCTCAGGCTGCGCTCCCTGGGCCCCGTCCGCTCCCCGCTGCCCAGCTCCCTAACGCGCCGGTGAGGGCGAAGCGCTGCGGCGGTGTGCGCCGAGTGAACTGCACGTCGAGCTATTTTTAGGGAGATTAAGCCCGTAATCAGCCGTTGCCGGCCGGGGTCTAGCTCGTAGCTTCTCGTGGCTGCTTAGTCACGGCCGTGGCCGGAGCCAGGCGGGCGCTGGCGGTGCCGCGGGAGCTGCCCCGGCGCGGCAGCGCCTTTGTTGGGCAGCCAGCCGCCTTCCTTGGAGCCTTCGCACCACTGGAGCTGGATGGGATAAAATAAAGCTCGCCGCGTAACCGCGGGCTGGCAGCAGAATTCCCCCAGCGTGGACGCGTGCGCGTGCACGGCCCCGCGCTCTGCGGCGCGTGCCGAGGAGCCGCGGCTGTCGCCCCACACGGCGTTTCCCTGCCACACGGCGAGTTCTCGGTGCCCCTGGCAAGGCTCAGCCCGCCCCAGCCCCTGCTTCCCCTGAGCCCCGTGCTGGGGAGAGGGGACAGGAGGGGTCCCCCAGGCGTGCCGGTGATGCTGCGGGTGCCTCAGCCCTGTAGCAGCGCTGGGTTTTTTTTTTTCAGAAGAGCAGAACCAGAGGCGAGGTGTCGGTGCGTGCCGGCAGCGTCTGTAAGAAGTCACTTCGGAGCTTTGCTGAGCTTTTCCTGCAAAGCAGGCGCAGACGGGGTTCCACGTCTTGGTCTTCATGCTCAGCTTTTTCTTTTTTCTTTTACTACCTTCGAGTTGTGTGTGATGCTCTAGGTTTGACGTGCGTCCTGCCGCCTTTCGGTGGCTCTCCCGGGCTCGTTCATCTCCGTGTGGCCGTGATTAAAAACCTCCGGTACCTCTAGGCTTCTTGGGGGGGGGGGGTCCAGCAGCTGGGGAGCCCCAGCACCTCTCAGGGCACCTCTGACTCACCAGCATTTAAACTCCTGGCATGAATTTGCACAGACGTTTCGTTTCTTTCCTTTCAGAGCAGTAAAAGGTTCCCTCGCAGCTCCGAGGGGTGATCTCAGAAACGTCTCAGCACAGCCTGGGGAGGGATGTGAACTGGCAGAACGCGCCGGCTGCCTTTGCCATCCCTAATTTACGGTGGCAGCTGTTGATTCCCCACCTTTCCTAGCTTAAAAACAATTTCCAGGATGCGTTATTTATCCCCTAATAGTCGCAGTCTGGTGTCCGCCTTGGTTTTAATCACTTAATTTCCTGCGCTTGCGAGCGGCCGTGGAGGCTCTGGCCAGCGAGTGCGGGTGGACCGGGGGCGCTGAGCTCCAGGTCCCAGCAGCAGCTACGCCTTCAGCCCCGGCGAAGCACGCGGTTGGCTTCCTCCTTTGTAAGGCTGCTCCGAAGAGGTTGTCTTACGCCAGTTCCTGCTAAACAAATCACAGCATTAAAAAAATGATATTTATGAGTATTTCGCAGATCTGAAGAGGGTGTGCTTTTAAATTCTGTGTCTGTTCTGCGGTGCTTGCTTTGTATCGAGACACGAAACGCTTCCTGAGAACCCGATGCCAATGGTGTTTGTGCTCGCTTTCAGGAATATTTATAGCTTTAATTTCCTGCTGAGCACCTGGAGGGACACGTCTCCTGCTCCCTGCGGCCGCAGGGCTGGGGGGTTGGTTTGTCCATGGTCTGCACCGACCTGAGCCGGCGCCACCTTCTGCGGGTGCTCCCTGGGCTGGTCAGGATTTCGGGGCTCTCAGGCGCACCCCGTGTTCTGGGCTGGGGTGAACGTTAGGGCAGAAAGCCCCCGGTCCCATGTACGAGCGCTTCTGCTGCCCCTTGCAGCGCTAAATTCCGTGAGGCTCCCAACAACCCGTGTCCCTTTTTCTCCGCTGAGCTTTAGAAGAAAAATGTTTGAGTCCAAAGTCCGCGCGTCCAGGCTGGCGCCGGGTGCTCAGGTGCCGGCTGGGCTCGGCGCAGATGCTGCTGGAGTTAGGGCTTGGGAGATTTTTTTTAATTAAAAATGATTTATTTGGGAGCACTGAGGAGGACGCGGAGGGGATGGAGCATCCGACCTCGTCGGCGCCCCTGACGGTGGGCACTTCTGTGCGGGAACGAGCCCTGCAAAGGGTCAGGCTGAGAGCGGAGGAGTCCTCGTGGGCAACCTTTACTTCTTACGCCAGTGAATTCCCCGGGGTTTGCGGAGGAGGCAGGATTCCTGCTGTGCCGGGCTGCCACGCCGTGTGTGTCCAGGTAGGTCCTGGCCTTCCAGCCTCCGGGCACCCCAACCCCTGTGTGGGGTATGGCACGTCTGCTCCGTCCTTTTTGCTCCTCGCCTCTCCTCCGTGGGCAGACTTCTCAGGAACAAAGCGCTGGGGAAATGCCGGTGTTGGTCAGCGCCAGGCAAGGCGGCCGGGTACCTCTTTGTGTCTGATCTGCACTTTTCTGGGGAGAAGGAATGTCCCTGCCGCTGTTCTAGCGGCGAGTCTTTTTTTGGTACGTCGGGCGGGTTTGCTGTTGTTCGCTAAAAATGCAGCCAACGGGTTCAGAGTTGCTTACAGAGAAATGTTTGGAATATTTAGAGCAAAGTAAAATGAAACGCGCTTTGTGTTCTCCAGCTGAATATTCCTCATTTACTTCCAGTAAACTGTAAACGCTGTAACAGCTCCGTTAGAAACTTCTCAAGTGTCTTTTTCCGATTGCAAAAAAGGGAAAACCAAAGCTCCGGTTCCCCGTGGGCACGCCCAGTCCTTCCCAGGGGAACAGCAGCACCCCTGCCAGCTGCGGCGCCTGCAGGGAAGCCTCGAACCCCGCTGCCGGCCCCGCGCCTCCTCCAGGCCCCCCCCGTGGGCAGGGGGCAGCCCGGTGCCGGGGGCTTTCTGTGGGTCTGGGGGGCAGGAGCTCAAAAGTTCGACGGGCAGAGACTTAAAATCCTGAAAGTGAGCAGGAAGCTCGCTCTCGGCGGAGGAACTTGTCCTCGCTCGCGCAGACTGAAGCAGCCTGATGCCGGAGCCTCCTCCCTTAGTGCAGCTTCTTTTTCCCAGGTGGGGATGTCTAAAACGCGGGGGAGTGGGGGCTTCCTGGGAGGAGCTGTTGGCTCTGCCAGCTTCCAGCGTCACCCTGGCTGGTACGACACGCGGTGTGTTACGGGGAGGAGACGCGCGGTGGCTCCGAGCACGGCGGGGGGACGAGTCCTGCGCTCGTACGGCTCCCGGAGCGAGGCTGAGCCGGGCTGCTCAGGGGCCCGACGGGTGGCCGCAGGGGTGACACAACGTCCTGCTCTGCCTTCCAGCTCAAATAATCCGTGCCTGCTTCGGGTTGCTTCACTTGGGGCTTGCGTCAGCTCTTGGTCACATCCTTCTCTGCATGCGCGCCGAGCACGGGGCGTACCTGGGTGTCTCTCGTGCGGGGCCGTCGGTAATTACACGCTGTCACCGCCGCACGCCCGGCTGCGAAGGGCTGACACCTTGCTCCCGCGCTGATGTCACGCACCGTGACCCAGTTGGGATTCCTGTGCCCCGCGATGAGTGCTTGACACGACCGGTGCTCAATGGCAACTCCTCTGCACCGCCAGCAGAGCCTCGCGGCGGGTGGATCTGCTCCCGCTGGCGCTGTGCGGGGTGCTTGCAGGCTGCTGCAGGGCTCCCCCCCCGAGGAACGGAGCCAGCTTGCAAAACGTCCAATATTCTGAAAGGGCAAGCAAAGAGTTACTAAAATAAAAAGACAACGGAGTGTTGTGCTAAGGGACTTCGATGTGGGGCGATAAGGGCATTTTTCGGACGCTTTTGTCCTTTCTGTGTTCGTAAGCTCGCTCAGTCTGAGTGCTGCTGGGTGGCAGCGCCCTGGGGAGAGGCAGAGCAGAGCCCAAAAACGCATCCCAGCAGCTCTGGCTTTGCTTCCTGACCTCTGCGTCCTCATCTCCGGGGCGTCTAATTGCTGTGCGGGAGAGCAGGAAAGGGTGATTGAATTTGGGGGCACCTGGGGAGTCCGTGCGAAGGACTGGTGGCCGGACGGGGAATGGTCTTCTCCTCGCTGCTGGCTCCTGGGGCTGCCTGCTCCTCGCCGCCGTGCCGTGCGGGCACCCGGGGTGCACCTCGGTCCTGCCTGCACCAACCTGCTCTCAACCGAGCCACCTGCTTGTAATTCCCCTTTTATTGCCCTGTAAATGTAAGCGGCGCATTAACGTCTTAATGGGCTTGCTAGATAAAGGATTGACTTAAGGATTAGATCTCCCAGCTTCATCATTTCTTTGGGCTCGTGGAGGTGCTGCTGAACACTGAAGCTGCAATTAAATGGATTTTGTTCGTACTCCCTTCTGAGCCCCTGTTGGAAGGGGGAAGCGTTTCCACTGACAGGGCGCTGAAACGTGCGCGCCAAATACCTGCAGGGCTGTAGCACATCTTTCATTGTAAAGCTGCTGCCAGCAGACAGCAGCCCTGGAAAACTCTGCGGGTTCTGCCCGTTTTCCAGCCGTGGTAGAAGACCTGGATGGCGCGGGGGTGGCAGGAAGAGTAAATCTGAACTGCTGCCGACCAAGTGCTGTGTGTGACCGGCCCTTCTGCCACCTGCGGACGTGGCCCTGAAGATCCCAGGAGGAGATTATCTGAAATAACTGGGATTCGCAGCACTCTCCGCTTCGAATTTTGTCCAGCTCTGGCGTTTTGGCAGGACATATCTCCCTTAACCTTGCAGCAGGCTACGACCACCACCTATACTGATTTAACGCAAGCCTTAAAGCCTAGCGCGCGCTTCCACGGCGTTTGTTCTGGATCGGTCCCTCCTGTTCTAGCTAGAAAAGACGTTGCGTTAGGTTAAGACGCTGTGTCAGTGATGGTAATCTCGTGAAAATAAATCTTTGGGTTACATTCTACCAAAGGCAAGAACCTCCTGACCTGCCAGGCCCACGTACGTCGTCACCGTGGGGACTGCCCAGAGAGGAAAAGCTCTGGGCAGCTGAGCTTTGTGGTACGTGCAGACTGCTAAATTTATGTGAGAAGTGTATATTTTTCTATATCCTGTCAAGACCAACTTATTCTACTGAATAACACCTGGCATTAAAGGACGTCAAGGGAAAGGCTTGTCTCTAGAAATAGTTTTGGAGGCCTGGAAGCCTGGAATAGGCCCTAACGTTTTCGGGCTCGCTCCATGGGTGCACCGAGCTGGCCACAGGGTCCCAGCGCGGCCTCGCCAGGCCTCTTGTCCTCCCCACGGCGGAGGAGTAAAAAAATTCAAGAAGCTGTGTGCAGTAGCACGGGGCCGCCTGTGAGCATCCCTGATGGACGATTCCGGCTAAGGCCGGGCACGGCGACTGCCTGGGGTCTTGCAGTGAAATGGGAATTCAGCCCAAGCCCCGCTGCCCGTGCCGGTGAGGCCTTGCTGCTGCTGGGCTCTGTTTTGACGCTTCCTGTTCTCTTCCAGTCCGGTTCCTTTTTGGAAGCGCCCGACCCCGATCAGATCTGGTCCTTGAATGTCTCCCCCCGTTTTTTTGAAGGGGGCGGAGGGCGCTGGCTCGGATGTCAGACTCGGCCTGGACAATAATGGGAAGGAGAGGACAGATAGGCCTATTTACTATTGTTCTTGTAATTGGGGGCAGAAAAATCACACTCGTTTTCCCATGAATCATTCCCCTGCCTCTGCGTTGCCCTTTCATTAGAGCTTTCTCCAGAACTTCCTCCGTTTCCCAGCTGATCGAGCAAGCCACCTAATGACGATGGGATCCCGGAGCTCAGCACCGTGGATCCCATCCTGGCGCGGCCGGGGACCCGCGGGCGCGGGACGTGCTGCTGCCAGGCCCCGTGGTGTGCCCCAGCCGGGCGGCGGCAGCGCTTCCCTCCTGGTTCATCTGCAAAAGGGGCTGAGAAGTCGCCCGTCGTCTCGTGGGCCATTCAGGACTTGCTAACTTGTGATATCTGCTGGTGGGAAGCGCTAAAAGCGTCTGCGGGGGAGAACGACACCTCTCGTCTGCGTGACATTCGGGGAGGGAACGCTGAGAGTTCAGGGCCCGCTTCAGCAGCGCGCTTCGGTACCTCCAGATAACGAACAGGAGAAAGCAAACCGTGGTTCAGAGCGGCTTTCGAGCTTCGCTCTGGCTCCAGGGGCGTTGTCGTGTTCCTGTAATGGCGGAATCATCCTGGGATAGCCGCCGTGCTGTCACCAACCGTGCTCAAAGGCATCGCGGCAGCACGTTGGCTCCTCACGCTGGGCTCCGCTGTCCTGCTGCTGGAGCTGGGCGGCTGCTGCCTCCCATCGGGGCCTCACACGCAGCCCCGTAAGCCACTAAGCCCTTACTTTCCTTTTTTAACTCTTAATCTGATCCTCTGCCACTTAAGTGACCTGGCTGGGGCTGGTTTTGTCTGCGTCGTGTGCCTGCAACCCGACCGATTTGGATTCGGAGCGCTGCCTCGGCTGGTGGGAAGCAGCCTGCTCAGCCCGTAGTCCAGTAGCAGTTTCTACCAGGTGTGTAGCTCAGGAGGACCAGCTCTTAGTTCCCCAGGAGGCTGAAGGGAACCTGTATTAATATTACAGCTCCTTCTCGTTCGCTGTCGGTGCTGGGGATGTTGGAGGCACGCCTCCAAGCGGAGCGGGGCGCTGCCGCTCGCGGAGCGCTCTAATCATTCCTCCCACGGGCAGGAGCGTGTGGAGGCTTTCTGTTTGTTTGTTTTTTCACCATGGCAAGACTATACAAAGTCTTTTAAATATATGTCGGTACGCCTTAAGAAACAAACGAGGCTTGGCAGTTTGTTTGGTTTTTTGGACTCCCAGGGGAAGAGAAGTTTCTCGCCCTCTTACAGCTTGTGGGCTGCTTTAGCTGGTCAGGGGGTCCCATCCCGGACGGGTCCCATCCTGGACTGCTCCCATCGCCGGCCGCTTCGCTGCTGGTTTGCATGAAATAGCTTATGGGATACAACGAAGCTCTGGGTTCAGGTCCTTGGAGAACACAGTTCTTTCCCAGAATCGCCTCTCCTCCTGACACAGCACCGAAGATCATGCCACCCTTTAAGCCGTGCTTCAGGATTGCAAGAAATTCTGTTTGCCTTTCTCCCCAGGGCTCCTGAGAGCCGTGTGAGCGCTGTAATGCAGCCTCGTTAGGCTCCTCTTCATCAGCCCTCTGCTTCCTTTCGGGCTGCAGAAACCAGCCCTGCCGTGCTGACATCCTCGGCCTCCATTTGATGGATTTAGAGCTGCGCGGTTGTTCCTGTGGCTGCCCTTCCCTGCGACCCGTTCCCCACGTGCTTGTTCGTGTCGTTGCGTCGCTGTTCTGAACTGAACGTGAAGGTTTTGCCTTGGCAGGGCTGTGGCACACCACCTAGAGTGGTGTGGTTGCTGCCGTGTTCCTGTAGGCAGTGCCAGCTCACAAGTACCCACCAATTACCATTCACGTTAACGAATAAATAAAACTCTCCGTTTATACTTAATCTGCCAATCCACCCAGTGTTTTGGGGCCATTTGAAAAACCACGTGGGGTGTAATATTAGCTGTGGTCTAATCCAGGAGTTTGAAGAGTTGAGCACAAAGTTTACCTTTGGAGAATTTATTGGGCTGATGTCTCTGGAAACGGCCTCGTTAACCAGCGGTTTCTTCCCTAGAGCAAAGGAGGTTTTGTTTCCTTAATGAAAATATATGGCTAAATTGTTGAATTGGTTTTGTTTACAGATGTTCTCAAACAATGACGAAGCTGTGATCAACAAAAAACTTCCAAAAGAGCTGCTGCTTCGGTAAGCCTTCTTGATTTGTATTTCAGCTGTGTTTTGTTATTTGCAGCCAGGAGCTGGTTTTGCTGGTATGCTCGTAAATCACAAGCCTGGATTGGGTCACTTACAAAGCCATGGACAAACAGAAGCAGATCAAAGGTCTGCATCAGTGGCAGTTTATGCTAAATGTTATTAGGGCTTGTTTTTTAAAATGTTAAATTAATTTGCTGGTCACCTGTTTTGTAGATGGAAGAACTGTAGGACTAGTCAGGCCCTTAATGAAAAGAGATGTAAGTATAGGGTAATGCGTAGAACAAGATTCTGCCCATCTCTGGCAAGTGCTACATTTAAATAAAAATTCCAAATAAAAAGTTCAGCACCTGGCAGAATGGTGCTGTTGGCCAGGATCAAAGGGGTGAGGCTCGGGGGATGCGGGTATGCAGCTCTGCCCGCTCCCCGTGCTGCCCCTCGCTCGCACACACCCCTGCACACGATTTGCAGCTTGCCTTCTCAGCACAGGAGCAGCACGACGGATGATGTGTGGCTGGCTCAGCCCTCCGTTCGGCATCTCGAAGCCTTGCTCGTCAGTGCTTCGAGCTGAGATGCGAGACTGTAAACGGTGACACGCAGTTGTAGGTGGTGGCTTGAATTATTAACACCAACAAAATTCTCGAGCTGCAAGAAACTGTGCAGCACTGTCAACGTTTAATGGCGATAAAAGCCTGGGGAGAAGAGCTCTGGCACAAGAAGCAGCTCCTAGCTCACTCGTGAAATGAATAGGAAAAAAATATATTGACTTTCTCTTGGCCACACTGTCTCCTGTATTTTCTGCAGCAGTATCTCTAGTTGGATTCAGCTACTTCTATGCCAGTATTACTCACCCAAAAGCCAAAAAAAAAAAAAAAAAGCGAAGGCTGTTGGGACAGAGTTTAACTGAGGATGTGCATGGATCTCGGGGGCAGCGGTCTGCGGGCGCTGGGCTCCCCCGGGGCAGGACCTTGCTGGAGTGTGGGCGAGATTCTGGCAGCTTGGTCAAAGTGACCAGGGAGCACTTGGGCATCAGCCCAACTTGGGTGGCGTTGAGGAACATCGCCGGATGGCTGGAGGAGGATTTGTGGTGAGCGAGGGAAGCTCCTGTGCCCCGTGGGAGCTCGGTCAGTGCACACCCGTGGCTGGGTTCTCAGCAGTGCATGCACTTCTGCAGCATGGGAACGCTTTGGGGTCTTGCCTTGCTGTCACCGATCGTCCCAACGCGCTGTAGGAAGAGCAAGCGCTCGGGATCGCGTGGAACCTAGGGAAAATCAGGAGATGGAGTTTATAAATGTTAAAGTTCATAAGTAATAGTTTTGAGAGTTGGAATTCACTGTTAGCATACTGTGAAAATTAATTAGTGTGGATCGACAGTGCAGCCTTTGAAAGAGAAACTTGGATGCATTTATCTGCAGGAATCTCCTGTAAATGAGCGTCGCTATCTACAAGACAAAGACTTATGTGTTTAAGCAGCGCTGCTGCGTAAAGGCTTGTTCTCTGGCGTGTTCGTTCTGCAGATGGCATTGATGTCTCATGTATGTGGTTGCAAAGTGGAAAGCTGTGCTTGAGCAAAATAAAGAGTAGGAGGGTATGCGAGAGGTGAACAGCAGTCTTTGTCACGCCCCACGACAGAGAAGTGTGTGGCTCCAGTAGCGCTCTTGACTGGGAGGATGGGGTGGACGTGTAAAGCACCCGCGAGGCCGACCTCAGGAACCATTCGTGCTTCAGCTGTCGTGTCCTGCCCGCCGTGTTGCTGGCACACAGCGGTGGTTTTGTCTGAGCAGCGCTCTTAAACAAAGCTGTCCTGCAGCACCTGGGGCCAGAGAGCAGCTGATGGCCCCGAGCCTCGTCCTAACACTGCTGTACCTGCCTCGGCCTTGTCTGCTCCTGCCCGCTGGGCTTCCGGGGGCTTGTGCATGAGCTTCATGCTCTTAAAAATGAGCCAGACCAGGAAAAAGCAGAATTCTGCTGGCTGTCTCTGTTACTTCGGTGCTGCCAGCTCCTCTCTGGGCGGCTCTGGCTGGGTCCCTTCCCCTGGTTTCCATCCACCATGGCCTGCCCCACGGCTGCATCCCCTTCGTTGCCGGCTAGGCCCGGGCCTTGAGGCGCCGCTGGTGCCCACTGCTCTCAGCGTGGCGTGGGGCTGCTGAACTGCTGTGCCTGGGGGGTGAGGTGGCCTCGGGAGCCGTCCACGTCCCCTCTGGGTGGCGGGCAGGCCGGGCCAGGTCTCTCCTGGCGTAAGCAGCTTTTGCTCCAGCTCCACGTCCTGACCTCCGCCTGGCGTCATTGCTTGGAGCTCTGGATCTGCCCAGGGCGAGGAGGTGGCGGAGAGGCCGTGGGGACACCCGTTGTGCCCCCTCCCAGCCAGCCCACTGCTAAAATGGGTCAGGAGCGAAATTCAGCTTGAGCAGTGGGCCACTGGCGCTGGCGGTTTTGGAAGGTGAAGGTCCAGGCTGGCTCACCCCAGAGCCTGCAGCTGCCAGGCACCTCATCAGTCTTGGCCCTAATCTAATTAGAGCGGCAGTGGGAAAGTGAGGAGCCCTTAGAAAATCCGCAGTGGATTAAGAGGTTGAAACCTGAAAAATGCTCCAGCCGCAGTGTGTTTTAGCTAAATTGTCTGCTGCCGGGCTGTTCGGGCAAGGCCTGTCCTTGCAGCGTGTTCCAAAGCCTGCTTGGCCCTGCTGCCTCGTCACTGCCCGCAGCGAGCCGCTTTGCAGCAGGATACTTTAATGTGATGCGGTGCCAGGCCTGTTTAACTCCCCTCGGGAGCGCTCGGTCTGCCTTCACCTTTGGTCACCACTCGATGCTGAAGTGACCGGTGAGGATTATTTTCTTACTGTTGGCTCCGATGAGCAGAAAGGCGAGTGCGGGGGGAGAGCAGTCAGCTGCGATCGCCCAGCTCCGTGCCTGCTGCCCGACGAAGGCAGAGCCAGGAAGCCATTATTCAGGCAGCGCTCTTCAGCCTGCTGCTACTTACTTTTTTTCTGCTTTCTTTCACCAGAGAAGCAGAATCTGAGCAGAGCAGCAGATAATATTTGCTAAGGTTCTGGTGTCTTGGAACAGTCCCAAGGGGACGGCTGCTTTCTGGTGCCCTGCTATTGCTGTGTCTGGAGCTGACGGTTTTCATCCAGATTTCCTGTTGGCCCAGGATGCTGCCTTGTTGTCAGGCTTGTAATTATTTCAAGTGACTGTGTAGGTTACTTTGCTTTGTTTTATCCTGTGCAGATTGCTGAAAAGAAACCCAGCACTCATGCCCCGTGCTGTGCTCAGATGAAGACGTCTGCCCGGTCACTCCTAGGGCAAGCAGCTTGGTGGTGGGATTTGGGGGGGTTTGATGTTCCCCAGGAGCTCCTAGGAGAAGCAGCAGACCATCCTTGGGGCTGTTTTACAGAACTTGAGGCCGTTGTGCCTGCAGGACGTCAGCTGTGCTCCTGCTGCTCCCAGCAGTTCGCGCGAGGGCTGTGGCTGCAGCCAGCTCTGAGGCGGCAGAACCACGCAGCAGCGTGGCCCTGCTGCTGGCAGAGTGATTTTTTTTTTGCAGCACATTCTGCTGAGTCACTGGCTAACATTCCCCAGCAACCATCAGAGCAGTGCAGAAACGAGGAACGCTCTTAGGCTTCTCAGAGCAGAAGTCCCCAAATCCTGTTGGGGTCCGTGGGTTTCCTACCGAGGTGCTGTGCGGGCTGCCACCCCAGCGCCCGGAGCAGCGGGATTTCTCCTTCCCCTCGGAGAGTTCAGCCTCGCAGCGAGCAGGGGGGTGGGCTGTGCGTCCCAGGAGCCCTCCAGCAGCAGGGGAGCTCCTGGCAAAGCTCAGAAATGTGAGCTTGGGAGGTGAGGGGCAAGCGTTCGGTGCTGGCATCCCTTCTGCTGTGTGGGCAGGCTGGGAAGGGAGGAGCAGGAAGCAGAGAAGAATTTGGCCCTGACAGAGGGATGAGGGGGTTATTAATAGCCTGGGATTTCCACGGAGAAAGCGATTTTAATGAAAATATAGAAGTGTGCCTAGTTATTGACTTAGCCACTGTTCCCATGGAGGTGGTTTTTGTGCTCCTGTGCTGGGAATCCAGGGTAAAAGTAGGAATTTTCCCCAGCTTCTATCACTTCCACAGGCTTTCCTTGTATTGTTGTTCGTTCATATTGTGCTAAAGAAATCCTCAGCGCTTGCATACACGCACACGTAAATAACGTTTATTTCAAGGGAAGACTTGTTCCTAGGCAGTGAGAAGTGAGTGTGGAACTGCGGGTGTATCTGAAGTGCTTCGTGTGTACCTGCTAGGTCGGACACCTTGAATCGCGTGGTTGCATCATACGAAATCACCTGTAACATCACCTCAATCTTGCTCCTGTCCTCTCCTAAAATTTGGAAGTCTGTTTCGCTGTTTGTACCTAGCAGTGTGCGCGCACACGTGTGCCTGTGGATGTGCACGGCACGGTAACGTGCACGCTGCCACCAAGGTCCGTAGCACAAGCCGAGGTAACGCTCCTCCTTTATCTCTGGGACAAAGTGCAGTTGGCCTGCATGCACGCGGTGTTTGTTGTTCCCAGCGCTCTCCCCCCAGCTTTATCAGCACTTGTGCTGTTTATTCAAATGCATTCTTTGTAAATATCTGGGTGGGTGAGCACCTCGTACGGCTTTCCTCTTTAGTAGGAGAGTTTCAGTAAGCGTTAGCGCAGGGCGTTTGGGTCTTATATATAAAGAGCTCGCTGCTGGCAGCATCTCGCCCGGGAGGCTCTTCCAGCACAGGCGGCTCCCCTGGGGACGTAGGAGAGCTTGTGTTCGCCCTCCCAGGCCCACCACGTTGTGGGGGGATGAATCGAGTGTTGTGGATATCAAACAACTGCCTGTCAGGCTGTACGCTGTTCTCTTGAGAAAATCCGGAGGTTTTTGGAGCGGTGGGGCTCTGCTCATTCTCAGAATTTCTTCTGGATAGCCGTGCTTTATCTGACGAGAGTATTTTAAGAAATGCGGAATAGCACTGGAACAAAACTGCTTGCCCCAAAGCCGTAACGCTCACATCTGATAACGTTTGCCTTCTCTTCCTGGTGGTCTTCAGGTTTAAAACACCAAAGCACACGTGCAGGTGTGTTCCTGTAGCCACCTGTATTATCGGGACAGGTGGACCAAGTGGTCTTGGAGGTCTTTTCCAACCTTAATGATCCTGTGATTCTTTATTTCCAAAAACGTTGCATCCTGTGGTTTTATAACTGCTGTCACAGAGAATGAAACCTTACTAGCTTTCCACTGACTGTTTCACCTTTTCTGTTTTTGCTATGTGACTGGATAACCACACACCATAAAATACACCATAAAACGATCCTATTGATAAAGGTATGTGATCGGTACGGATTTGGGAGCTTTAAATGGGCACGGTACTTCATGCCTTCAGACGGAGGTGCCCGAGATAAAAGCATCGGCGTCTCACCCCGCTCTAGCACTGCCAAGTCTCACTGCCTAACTCCTTTATCCCAGTAAGTGGGACAGCAGCGCCGGGGTGTTGTCCTGAGCATGGGGTGTGCCCGGCAGAGGAGCACACGTAGCAGAGAGGGCTGGCGGAGCACGGAGCACGCCACGCCGACACACGCCAGAACACCGGCCAGCTGCGCGAGTCGCTTCGCAGCGCTACGGAGCAAAACTCTCCTCCCAGCCCTGTGTTAATGACACTTCGTGTTTAGCACAGCGGTGAGAGAAATAGGAAGCAAGCCGTGCGCCGAAACCGGGCCATCGTGCTGCTCTGATTTATTGGCTGGTAATTAGCATGCTGCCCGCTTTTGGAGCGTGGTTGTTAAAGAGGATGGGCTTCGCTGAGCGGCAGCGCTGGGTGCAGCCCTACTCTGATGTCAGAGAGGAGCCAGCACAGCCAAAAGTGACTTTATTCGGCCATATCCTGGCCCAGCCAGTCATTTATGTTAAGCTGTAGGATGATACCTGTGTGCATCTGTTTCAATACCTGCTCGTCCTGCTCACTGTCAGCGAATGCTGCCGGGTGTGAGGTCAGTGCTCCCCAGCACATCAGTGTCTCTGGTTCTGCTTTCATTTGTTAACTGCTAGGTTTGCACTTCTTTTCACGGTTCAGCTTTCGACTGATTTGCAAAGAAGTTTTGCTGTCTCCAGCCCTTTTTTTCCCATTGTTTTTCTTTTTTTTCCATGCTCTCTTTGTTGTAAATGTGGATAACCAAAAGGTACCTTCTGTTTCTGTTGCAGAATTTTCTCGTTCCTGGATGTGGTCACTCTGTGTCGCTGTGCTCAAGTCTCCAGGGTAAGAACCTTCCTCCTTGCTGGTGGATTTCCGTGGTTCGTGGGACTGTTACGGCTCTCGCTTGCAGCCCTCCCTGGCATTTCAGACCCGGGGAATTTGTACAGGGGAGCTTTGTGCACTGAACATTTCAACTATTGTTATTTAGTGTCCTGTATTAAAGGGGAATGCCAGAAACTTCTGATGGCCGCTGAAATCAAGCTTGAACACTGTTTTAATGGCACCCAAGGCCCCGAGCAGACTGTGAAAGGGAAGCAGCTGACTTTGACAAAGAGCTCTCCCAGCAACCTGGGCTTTGTACAGGAGGCCTGCACTGATGCAAGCACTGAACTTCAGCTGTGACGTGTGGATGAGTCTAAAACTTTCTTGGTTTTGGTGGAAGTAAAGAAATTTTGATTGACAAGGCACAGTCAATGAGTGTTTACTTTCCTACTTGGATTTAGTTGATACAAATGTAGAAGAAAAAACAAGTGTCTTGTTTACACTTCTTTTTTTTTTTCCTTAAATATCTCATAGTCCTGCGGGATTCAGGGAGCAAGACCTGGCCTGGGTTATTCACTTGGGAAAACTCCACCTGCAGGCCCAGCCATCTAAAGCTATCAAATGTGTTCAGGTGCTTCATCTTGCCAGAACCTGGTTCAGGTCAAACCCGAACCATAACTTTGTTCATTATTCAGAGCATACAAGAATACGAAATACTATGCTTAACGTTTTTAATTGCATTTTAAAGAAGTCCTGTGATGTCCAAGCAGTGTGGTTACGATTCCACATTCTCAGAATACCACAGATCTTCCGATGAAAGCTCCTCCAGCTGAAGTTCGCTGCTCCAGCACTGACAGCACATTTTGGTCAAGCATCTGTGCCGGTCCCAGGTTGTGCTCCCAGTTTTGTCACTGCCTTCTGCTTCCACAGGGCATCTGAGAGCAGATCCATCACTGGCACCGCGTGTGCTGTAAAGGGCCAAAGTACCTCCGCAGAGCCACAGAAGTTCGCGTGTAGAAATCTCTCCATTAGACATTAAAACACGCAGCGTTACAGCTTGCATCTACCGATGGGTTTCTCTTCCACTGGAGCTGGTGGCTTTCTCTTGCCAATAACCAGACCTTGAAACAAACACCTGTAATGAGGCTGCAAACGCAGAAAGTCAACGCTCAGTTCTGTGAGCTGCCGTAAGTCCCTGCGTGGCTTGCACAAGAACTAGTATGTTGTGATGGAGATGTGGCTTAGTGCTTGTAATAGGTGTAGTACAGGAATACGCCTGTACGCGCACACACTCTTTCACAATGATGGACTCACGGCTATTATGAGATTCAGCTGTTTACTTTGATTATGCAATTAAAACTTCAAGTACGGTATTGATGACTGTTTTCAACTCTGTTGAAAATCAGCTCTGTTAAAAACCTTGATTTATTAAGGGCAGAATTACTAACTTTCAATTCCTCGTTCTCATTTGTAACATAAGCAATATGAGAGGTGTTTTTTTTTGTTTTGTTTTGTTTTTTTTTTTATTTGTCCACCCCTGCCTGCTTAACAAGCCAAAACCCACTCTAAGTCAGAGGTAGAAAACGCTGTCACTACAGCAGTGGTACACGGCTCTCGGGAGCTGGATGCTTCACCTGGGCAGCTTACGAGGCTCTGAATTTGTCTGGGGGACGTAGCACCGATCCATGGAAGAGCCTCGAGCACCTTTTCCTGCTGGAGGTAGGAGAAGGTGTGCAGGATGCCAGCCTCCCCCACCTCTGATGGGATCCGACCGCGAGCCTGGCGCCAGCTGTGCTCCTCGGGGCAGCGCAGGAGCCTGGGGTCGCTTCTCCTGCGTGGCTCCCCCGCGTCCTGGCACCCTTCACATCCTTCACCTCGGCTGCTGGCTTCCTCCGAAGGTGCTGGCGAGCTGTGCTGAGGGACGGGGCTCCGGCAGGACTGGTGGTGCCCCCGAGGGACCCCCGGAGGAGCCGTGCTGTGGGCGATGACTGATCGGGGCCGGTAACCGATCGGTTTTCCTTGTCGGCCGTAATCAGTTGTTGGGTTTTCCCCCGAGACGGAATGTTGTTTCTGAAAGGAACGAACTGTGACTAGGTCCCTGCTGGCGTTTTTTTTCGTATTAACAACACATTTACATTTTTTCCCCCCGATAAAGGCATGGAATGTTCTGGCCCTGGATGGCAGTAACTGGCAGCGAATTGACCTGTTTGATTTCCAGAGGGATATTGAGGTATAATTAAGTGACATACAAACCCGTTTTTTCTTGTTAAAATGTAATTACAGCCTAGGATGGATTAATATTCCCAGCGTAACCCCTTCTACCTTCCCTGGAGATAGAAATCATTAATTTCAGTTCTTCTTAGCTTCAGGGAGTCTTTAAAGTCTTGGCAATCCATTCAGCTTTTGAAAATGGACAGAATTACATATCTGTATCAAGACTTAAAGATAGTAATAGAGGGAGAGGTTTTTCGTGCATGTGTTCTAAAACCAGAAATAAGTAAATAAGTACATTGAGGAAAATTAGTTCTGCATAGCAGAATTCAGGCTGCTTTTCCTTTGACTCAAAAAATAAAAATGCTCTCATAGCATGGACTTGGACCGTTAAGACTCTGAATGTCTCTTGAAACGTGGCCCACAACATCTCTCCTTTCCCGTCTATCTTTAATGTAAAGAAATGCGATGTAAATGTGGCTGTTTCAGGGGCACCAGGGGCAGAGTTGCTCCTAAAAGACGCAGCTTTAGAAGTGCTTCGTTGCAGCTATTCTAAATCTGTTGGATGTGGTCTAGTTAGCACACGCAGGAAGGGATGCTGCTGTCATCCTCTTCTAAAAACTGAAATTGCATTTTTCAGGATAAGAGACCCAAAAAAAAAAACAACAAGAAACTTGTTTCTTATCACAGTATTCATTTGCTCTTTGAAATGTTTTGGAGGAGGGAGATAGTGCATCGCTCAACTTACTGTAGACGTGAAGCAGATGATGACTGAAGATGCACACCTTGTGGGAACTGGAGGGAAATGCACGCAGTATTGCTGGAGGAAGGAGTTAAAACCTCCCTGCCAGCTGTGTCTAAGTGAGGTGCCCGGATAAAGTCACCACCCTGTGACGCTGGGTGACTTCTGCCTGCCCGAAGGGGTCTGGCCGGGCTGGGACTCCTTGCAGGAAGTAAATGGTGTGATGTTGTTGTTGTTGTCGATAACAGCTACCGATCTGATAACAGATACCGATCTCTTACCGTGCCCCGGACGTGCCGGAGGTGTGCCATCACCCTTGCACAGAGGTGCGGCACAGCCAGAGGTGCCCGGTCTAGCACAAAGCGTGGCCGGAGCCGCTGCGCTTGGTCTGTGTAGGAGGGAGAGCAGAGTGCTGCGGGCACAGCCCCACCTGCTCTTACCAACTGCTTTTTGCACGGTTTCCACATCAAACACGTGTTCTTCCACGAGCCCCAGCCTCCCCTTTCAAAGGAAGATGCCGTGGAGTGTTGCACCTAACCTCCAAGCACCTGCCAGGCGTCCCGATGTCCTAAATGTTCTTGCTTTAAAGCAATGCAAATCCACCAGCTGACACGAATTCCGTTTATAATGTGACTTATTCAAATCTTCTCGTTCAAGCATATGACTTCATAGGCTGGCCAGAGGAATCACAAAGGTACGCGTGCTGTTTGGGACCCTCCACCCCTTCCGTGCAGGTCAGGCTTTCGGCTGTTCCCACTGCCCCCAGGGCCGGCGGCTGGGTGTTAGCAGGAGCCCACGCAGAGATGTGGTGGGGCTGGTGCCCCTCCTTCAGTCGTGGCATTACGTGGTGCCTAGCCCGCTGCTTGATTCTTAGTTATTTTGCTTGGAAGAAGATAGTGGGAAAACATCTTTGGCACTACAAGGGGCTTAAATGGTGCCTTGAAGAACTGAGAGGAGTTCCTGTTGTGGGATAAACAAGCGTAGAATAAAGCGGAGGGGAAGGTGCTGGAATTCCTGGACACTGGTACTAATGCTCTCTCAGTGGCTTTTGCACTTCATTCCGTCAGAAATACCTGGCTAAATGCTACCTTGTCCTAGGGTCTTCGCAGACTTCCACTGAGTGCAAATGTGGGGGGGAAAAATCCATTTCTCTAGCTCTCTTGAACACAAACGTTTGGATCCCTTTTTCTGCAAGAGGAAGGCTCGTGGGCTACTTCTGTCCCAGCGCTATTTTGAACAGAAGTTGAAGTATCTCCATTCACAGTGCGCTCACTGTGCTCGTTTGTCAGTCTTCTGCCCCGCCGTAGCAGCAGCGCTGCTGCTTTCCTTCTTCGGGTAGTCTGCATCAGCGTCCAGGGCTCTGGGCTGGAGCAGATCCTCAGCTGTCAGCCTGAACTCGCCTCCTCCGGCTTTAGGTGCCTTGTCTCTCCATCTTCAGAAGCTGAATAATTTCCCCTCTCCCTGCCTTAGATTATCATCATGGCGCTTTTGTTTTCTTAGCAATGTTTTCCCTAGAATAGCAAGCTGTTGTTAATGTGCAAAACTGTGAATTCGGCTTTTTGAATGCTGAAGCCACTTTGGGTTCTTCTGGATTTTAACGTAGCTCTTTCTGTCTCCGACAGGGCCGAGTAGTTGAGAACATTTCCAAGAGATGTGGGGGGTTCTTGCGGAAGTTAAGCCTGCGTGGCTGTCAAGGAGTGGGAGACAATGCGTTAAGGTAATGGCACGGCTTGCTTCTGCTCTTAAAAGTAAAGTAGAGAGTGATTCGGTCTCTACAGCCGCAGAGGACTGATAGACATGAACGCTTTGGAACTGAGACCTTTAGCCTGTGTCTGACTTAAAACACTGAGAGCAGTAACACAGAAGCAATCTTAGATATCTTTATCATTCCTGAACTTCACTCACTGGTTGTTCGCATTAAAATAATACCAGCTGCTGCTACAGGCTAAGCAGTAATTGCTGCTAAATCACAAACTTTTGCCGTTGGGCTGGGAAATCTGTGAATTTATTTCCATTCTGTGAAGTCCCAGGGCAAGATACAGGGCAACATGAATTTACTTTTTGTTTATTTTGCTTGAGAGGATTTTACAAAATTTTATCTGATGTGTTAATAAACGCAGTAGACCACCTGGAAATCTATTGCCTGACAAGTGCTACGTTTTGCCTTTCCTTTAATAAAGGACATTTGCACAGAACTGCAGAAATATTGAAGTATTGAACCTAAATGGCTGTACCAAGATCACAGACGCGTGAGTAATGGTCTCTTTTGTTTCCGCTGTTATCCCCCTTTTCTGTGTGCACCATGTTATAGTCTCAGCTCCCTTTTTAAGGGAGGGCCAGGCTTGTGCATGCAGCAGGTAGTATAATGCATGTCGTATGAAATGCGTATGACTTGGAATACGTCTGTCATGTCAGAGTCTCTTGTGTGTTCTCTTTCAGTACGTGTACCAGCCTCAGTAAGTTCTGCTCTAAGCTCAGGCACCTTGATTTGGCTTCCTGCACTTCCATAACCAACCTGTCCCTGAAAGCACTGAGGTAGGAGTTGACAACGTTGACTTTTGCCCGTTGATTCCAGGTAGTGTGACCTGCTGCAGCCCCGTGTTCCTTGTGTGCCTTGGAGGAGACTGAAGTAGGCTGAGGTTTAACCGTGGTTAGAGTTCAGGCATCCCCCAGCAGAGCTCAATGTTCATGTCGTGCCTCCTGGTTTGCAGAGACAGGGGAGGGGGACGCAATAAAAGCTGCCCTTAAACTTGTTTGCATCCGTCCTGGCGATTGTTAGCGGTAGAAGAATTATGTTGCGTTGAAGTCTTGGAGGAGGGATCGGGGGTGTAGGGAAAAAAAAAAAGGCTTAGTCAGTTTGCCTTTTTTAAATGTTCGTTTGCTAACAGTCAGCTTTTGCATTGTAAGTGTACCACTGCATACTTGGTGTTTGTGTAGCCAGAAGGTGAACACCAGCATGTGACTATTTGTCTTTTCAAACTGCTTAGGAGACTTGTAACTGCTTAAATCTGCTAAATGGAATTGCCAAGTAATCTAGAAAAGGAAGGGAAAGACAGACATTGGTGGGAAGATATTGGGACAGAGGAAAGGAGGCAAAAAAACACTGAAGGTAATGATAGAGGCTGAGCTTTAAAAAAAAAAAAAAGTTTCAAGTGGTATCCCCGTGGAAGAAAATACAGGAAAGCTGTATCACAGGGGAAAAAACTGGAGGGTTCACCTAGGTACCAAAAGAAAAACACGGGTTTAAAAGAACAAATGAATGGTTATATTATTTTTGTGGCTATGTTAAAATACTTTGAGCTTTTTTTTTATTCCCTTGAGGGTCTTCATCCCTGTCTCTAATTTCAAATGGTCAGACTTGTGCTGCAGCTACCTTAAATACCTGATAGCATCTGTATTTCTTCCTGATTGCAAATTGCACTTGAGTGTTGCTCCTGCTGGCAGCTATTTGTAAATGCAGAGTTACGTCTGGAAAGTCAGAAGCAGCATGGTGGAAATCAACACAATTTTTGGCTCTGGCTGCAGGTGGTTTGGTTGTGTTTGGGTCCAGAAAGCGCATAAACACACAAACTGTGTGTGTGTGTAGGAGCTGGGAGGTGCCCAAAGTGGGGTATGCTCCCAGTGCCTCCGGAAAGCTGCTCACAGCTGGAGGTGTTTGGCAAGGAAGCGTTCCCCGTGGGGTGTGGGTGTGCATCGGTGCTCGTGTGGGTCCCAAAACCGGGGGATTCCCGGTTCTGTCTCGAAGCAGGATGTCTTTGTAAAACAAAAAGTTGCCACGCGCTTTTCCTTTCGCCTCCCAAGCGAGGGATGCCCGCTGCTGGAACAGCTGAATATCTCCTGGTGCGACCAAGTGACGAAGGATGGCATCCAGGCCCTGGTGAGAGGCTGCGGGGGGCTCAAAGCCCTGTTCCTGAAGGGCTGCACGCAGGTACGGCTCCGCAGTGCTCCAGCGAGCCACAGCAGCTGGCTGATGTCTGCTGCAACAAAGTGTTGGGGATGAAGTGCTGTGGGATTTTCTGCTTCCAGAAACATTGCATTACTGAAATAATTCACAATCTGTCTGGTGGAGATTAACGGCTTTTTTTTTTGGAAATACTTTAATAGCTGGAGCTCAGCGTGAGTAGTGGGACAGGGAACAAATTGCCTGTCTAGCTGTAGAATCATTCTTCTCCCCCCCCATCGGGAACACACTGAGCAAACTTTTATTTTTTCCTAAAGAAAAGATAACTTTATTATTTCGTGACTAGACCCATCTGGTTTTGAAGGCTCAGAAAATTTTAGAAAGCGTGGCAGGCCTTTCATTTGCAGCGGTGATAGAATTGCCTTTCCGTGTCAGTTGGACCTTCCAGCTGGTCAGAGAAATCCCCGTGTTTGGGACTCCTTGAAAAGACTTCTGCAGCCAGCCAGGATCGTAGTACTGTTCCCTCAAGTCCCTCATGTAGCTCTTGAGCCATAGCAGTACGTTTTGAAGGGGCTGCAGAGACCGTGCTGCTTTTCTTCGGAATATGTAAACGGCGTGCCAGCTCTTACAGCTGAAAACTGGCTTGCTCCCTTTTCGATATTTAGACTTAATTTCCTTTAATCATACTTCAGTTTCTTGTCTGGTGAATCATTGGAAAGTGTAATACAGGGAAACATTTACACTACATCTTTACTAAGGAGCTGTATTAATTGTGAGCTGGGGCACAGGGAACATCAGCCTTGGGCGTTACTCTCTCAGCGAGCGGGAGCTTGCAAAGCTCTTTCACAAAGAATGTGGGGACCGATCCTCATTTCTTAACTGGGGTGCAGTCTTTTCAACGCAGACAGATCAGGCTAGAAAGAGCAAAGCTGCATCTCAGAATTTTGCCCTTGAAAAAGGAGAGGAAAAGAGGAAAGCTGACCCTGCAGGGGCTGAAACCTGTGGCCCAGAGGCTGCTGAGAGCTGAAGAGCCCCACGGTGGACCCAGCAGCCGGTCGCTCTCATCTGCTGGGTCCTCGTCCCCAGACACCATCAGCGCTTGTTTGGTTTGGATTTGTTTTTGGGGGGGCGGGCATTCCTTTCGTATGAGTCATTAAGTGCCATTTTCATCTGCTGCATATAGATAAACAGCTATATGTTTTTATCTTACAAAAAGCACGTTTCTCTTGTGCAAGGACACAAAGTCCTAAAAGGTTTTTGTGATGGGCAGAGCAGCAACACATCGTGCGTGCACAAGGCCAAAATACCCCTGTGTGCACAAGAAAGCCCAGCTGTAAGGGCAATAGTCGGCAATTTTCGTTGAATGTTTATTGCTGTTGTTTTTTTTAACATGTGAGGTGGGTATATATGGCTGTCAAAATGACTTGATTAAAGATAATAACAATCTCAGCCTATTTTGAGGATTCAGGTCATGGAAACAGCTTGAGTTTCTAGTAATTTATAGAGTCATGAGTAATATTGATGGTAGTACATCCTTGTTATCAATTATTTGCCATCTGTTCTTATAGATTTAAGAATAACAAGCTTTTTTTTATCATCAGAAAGCAACGTGGATGTGTTTGTGCTCCTCATGTTGAAATAATACTTTATCTTTTTTGAGAGCTCCACTGTTGCAGTATGAAAGCAGTTCCTCGTGGGCCCTCGCTAGTGAAGCGTTGCCTTAATTCCCGTAAAGAGTTTCTGACTTCACGACTGGCTTTGTTAATCACACATTTGATCGGATCAGCCTTTCTCTAAATCAGTAACTTAGTGCCGTGGGTCTTTGAACTCTGTTCCCGGGATGTACAAAATGGCACGCGCTTACTGCTGCGTATTTTGAGACTGCATCGCCCTCCTCCCCCACAGCTGTCCCAACCACAGACGTTTTATTGTTCTCAAAGCTTCCTTTTGAAGACTGTCTCAAGTATTAGCAGGTTGTTTCAGCCTCTAATTTTTTCTTTCCAGCTTGAGGATGAAGCTCTCAAATATATCGGCGCACATTGTCCTGAACTGGTGACTTTAAACCTTCAGACGTGCTTAGTAAGTAAACCGCGCTGTGACTTCCCGGCTCAGCCCGCGTGCGTTTTGAGGCCGTCCCTAAGCAGAACCACGCAGAACAGACTCGATCCCAGAAACATCGTCATCTCTGCAGGCGGGGCTGCTGTAAATTTACGAGACTCTTAAAAAATAGTTGATGAGAAACAGCTTTCTGGGAGCGCTCAGCAGTGTTGAATAAGCCCCCAAAACGGTGTCACCGCATTCAGCTTGTCAGCTTTGTTTGTCTCCTCGCCCTGCCCGCAGGGCTTCTGAACTCCTTTGCAGGACTAGCTGGAGAAATTCTTTCCATGGGGCTGGAATGCCGGCGCGGCGCTCCAGCCAGCTTCCTCCCAGCTCTCCTCACACTGAACCGAGAGGGGCGATTTCCCTGCTCAGGACTCTCAACCAGTTGCTCTGCAGTGCCAAAAATGCGTATTTACGCCCAAAACGAAACCGGAGCGGGCTCTTTGTGCGTAATATCACGCAGTCGGTCTGATGCAGCGGGGATGGGCGGTCCCGGCCCTCTCCCAGGGAGGTGGGCACGGCCCCTGGGGGCTGTGGGGCCGGGCCCTCGCTGCTGCCCTGGCCCCGTGAGCAGAGTGGAGTTGCTGTGGTGTGAGTTTGACGGGGTCTGGGCCACAAGGTGGACTCCTTCCACTCAGGTTGTGTTCCCAAACCGCTCAAGTGTTTGGTTTTTACAACCAAGAGCTGCAGAGGTAGGAAGGAGATTCGGGCTGGGTGCTCCTGTGCCTCCCCCTGCCATCCACGTGGCCCAGCTCAAACCCATCCCCGAGCGTCTGGGATCACTCTGGGGATGTTTACAAGTCACCGCAGTGCGGCTTAGCCTGTGTCAGCTGCTCCAGTGAAATACTTGAATGCGTTTTTGGGTTGAAAGAAGCATGACTTGGCCTCGGTTAAGTTCCTGGTTGGAAATCTGAGAGGAAAATGTGCAGCGTGTTGCTCTTCCCCCTCCTCCGTTACGGCTTGTGATGTTGTTGTTGTTTCTCTTGCAGCAAATAACAGACGACGGGCTCATCACGATATGCAGAGGGTGCCACAAGCTGCAATCCCTGTGTGCCTCGGGCTGCTGTAACATTACCGACGCCATCCTGAACGCCCTGGGACAGAACTGCCCCAGGCTGAGGTGAGCTCTCAGTGGGTACCTTGAGTTTCGGCAACCCCTGAGCGTGAGCAGAGGGTCTCGGGGACACGGTCACGCCGTGCTTGAGCTGCTTCGGGCACTGAAGGTCTCAGGGTGCTTTGTTACTGCTGAGCTTACTCCTGTGCTGCGAGGTGACCGTGGTTGTACCCCCCAAAAAATCCCTCAAGTTTAGGAACAAACTCGAGGGGACAGAAGGCTGGGAGGAGAGCTCCGTGCCGCGGCTCTCTGTGCTGCCAGGGCACTCGCTCGCAGCAGTCTCGCTTCAAACCGTTGTGTATTTACTTCTGTTTTTTTGTGGAAAACAGCTGAGGTTAGGTTACGTCAGTACTGAGAACTGAAAATGCATTTAGACAATATTGTTTCCCCTTAACGTGTGATACTCGCGGGATTTTTGTGATAATTTTATAGCAGATGGAATTTGTGCTTTCGCTCAAAAGGATGAGCTTCCAGCGGCAGCTCTGCAGGTGCTTGCTTTTATTTAAAGGCTTAATTTATCAGGAAAAGTTTTTCCAGGAAGATTTTGCTGTAGTTCAGAAAATGGCCAGGTGCAGGAAGAAGGGGTGGTTGTTATCTGGCATCTGTAACAGCTGGGTAGCCTGTATTAATTAACATAAAATACAGGGGGGGGAGTACCTATTTTCCACAAAAAGCTCATTTAAAGAATCGTGGTGTAAAGTGCGGTGTGCAAGTGTAAAGAAACTAGTTGTGAAAGGGGAAGGCAAAATGTGGCTTCAGTTCAGGCGATTTCTCTGTGTGTTCAGCTGGAGTTCCACACAGTTCTGGGAAAGTTGGTTTGCCTTTCTCTAAGGGCACATAAACGTTAATGCCGTGAAGCAAACCCCTGCAGAGCTGCAGTAACTGCCCACCAGAAAGCTCGTCTCTTGTCGCACAAGCAGGCAGTTGGCCTCTGAGAAGACCTGAAGCTCTTCTGTCGAGGCATTAAATATTTATTTTCGTGTCCGTCTGCTGGGTTGTCGTGCGTCCTGGCTTGTATTGCACACTTTTCATGATGAGCCCTGGGTTTGGGGTAGAAACCAGAGCAATGAAGACTTTTTTTGAGCACCTTAGTCCAATGTTTTTCAGATCAGACCTGCCCTGCGTCGTAGCAGGCACGGACTGAGCGAGCCTTGGAGCTCCCCTTAGCCCAACTTCTCCTTTTCTTCTCCTGTGACCTATGCTGAGGTGTAGAGGGTGGCTGCTCTGTGCAGATCGTCCTCAGAGAGCACAGCCTAAACCGGGGCAGACTTTTCTGGGTTGCTGAAGCTTTTAATGAAACTTTGAAAAGCAAAACGACTCCACCATGGTTATTATCAATTCTTTCTGTGCAGAATATTAGAAGTTGCAAGGTGTTCTCAGCTAACAGATGTGGGCTTTACTACTCTAGCTAGGGTAAGTGCTCGTTTCCACTCTTCTTCGAGTATCTTTGCTTTCTTTTCATGATGGATATGAACAAACAGTAGCCTTCTCTCTTGAGTGTAGCGTTTTTAATGCTTTTCCTCTTGAAGTTTGGATGGAAGCTAGGTTGTACATAATTTCCGATATCTTAAGCATTGTCCTGACCCACACCCCTTAGAGGATTTGCATCTGAACTAAGTGAAATGTTAAGTACTTGGGAGTTACAAATCTGAATGTTTGTTCTAGATTAATCTGTGCTCTGTACAACTGACCCTACGTTAAAACCCCCTTTACTTTCTATGAATTAAAAAAAATCTCAGTGCGTTTAAATGAGTGAGATTGCTAGATTCCCTTTACTCTTTGGTGGTGTGCATAAAGATGCAGTGAACTTTCTTTTCCATCCCTGTTGTTTCATGGAGAAAAACCTTTGTTCTTAAAAAGGGCTGTCTGTCTTGTAGATGTCTTTGTGTTTGCTGTCTGAACTTTGCACCTAGTTTTGTGTTTGGTCTTCTGCTTGTTCCTAGAACTGCCACGAACTTGAAAAAATGGACCTGGAAGAGTGCGTCCAGGTAGGAGGTGCCACCTCTGGCAGTTACTTGTTTTTTTGTTTGTTTGTTTTGTTTTTTTTTTTGTTTTAGCACAATCACAGCAGCGTAGAAAGATGGTGAAAAAGCAGCAAGTTGTCTCCAAATGGGAGCTTGATTTAGGATCCTGAGGAAAAAGATCAGATACCTTTGGACAAGAAAACGTTGCCTTTGTAGTTTAATCCTTTGTTTGTATTTCATAGTAATAAACGCTACTGTAAGTGTAATAAAACAGATCTTTAATAGTAGTAGATGCGTCTAGGAGGTCATGTATTGTGTGAGCTATGACCTTTGACACAAGATAAAGTCCCAGAATAAAATCTTTGCACATAGGGGAAGGTTTGTGCCATATAATATTGCTAGGAATAAAGGAAGTTAAGTTGGTTTTTTTTTTTTCTTGGAGAAGAAAAAGACATTGTTGGAACAGCAGTGAATTTTGTACACGGGACATGGAAACAACTTGAAATAAAACCAGGGTGCCCGTTCTAGTCTTGGCCTTCCTCAAAGGCAGTGGGATGCAGTGTAAGGAGCCTCTTGTTGTTGGCTCTGGACATCCCCAGGGATGTGCCGTAAGCTGGTTACTGTTTCAGGAGAACCTTGACAGGGAAAAATAGTTGAAGTTACTGAGGATCCCAGGACAAATTTCCAGCCTGAAGGACAGATTTGAAGCTGATCGAGGTAACTGGGTTTTGCTCCCTGCGATGAGAACACGGCGACCCCAGCATTCTGTGCTTCCTGGTGTTTACGGGGCAGAAATTCAGGAGGTCGTAGGAGGAAATGACAGTAGTCCAGACAGGAAGCGATTTAAAGTTAACCCAAAAAGGAAGAAGAAAAATCGGGCTGTGTCCTTGGGCTGCGTTGAACAAAGGCAGCCCGGCGAGTTCCCTCTGAAAGCCTTTAGACGAGAAACCCGTTGTGCTGAGTCACTTTCTTCCTGAAGAAATAACGAAGAACAATTCAGTCCACGGAGCTGTTGGAAGGGCTTTGGACACCTCTTGTACTTCAGAGACAAACATTTAGGAGTCGTCGTGTTTCTGCTCGCCTGCTTCACAAGAGCTGCTTCAGGAGGCTCAGAACAACAGCAATAGCCGTGCCCCAGCAGTCCTTTAAGGACGTGAGTTGGTTTCTGTGAGGGAGCAGAGGAATCTGAAGCTTGGTCACGCAGGAGATGAGTCCTGAGGAGCTCAGGACGGTGCCTGTGGTGAACACGGCCATGGATTAGGCAGAAGTTTGCGGTTGGTCTTTGGTAGGGGGGTAAAAAGTCCTTGTGGCAAGCGTCCGACATGAAAAGGCTTTTCTCTTTTCCAGATAACAGACAGTACACTAATCCAGCTCTCCATACACTGTCCGCGGCTTCAGGTTCTGGTGAGTGTTACAAGTGAGACTTGCAGCATTTTCTTCCTACAAACAAAGGGATTTCGAGCACTGCCTGTGGGGATTTGTCTCTCTGACTTCATAGATGTGTTGCGAAGTCCTAGAAGAATTCAGCTAGAAACTTGACCCCGGAGAACCTATTGTCCCTCCCCTACTGCTAGCGTGAATCGTGTGCCAGGCACCCACGGCTGCCTGAAAATGAGTTAGAGGACACTGAATTCTGATAGCAGCCTCTGGTTTTCCTCAACACGCTTAGCAGAATCTGTCCCCGAGGCAGGCTGTCAGTAAACGTGTGGGAGAGGAGCCTGCAGCCCTTCTCACCCGTAGCATGGAGCTGGGCACCTGAGACCCACAGCAGCCTGTGCCCCCGTGAAAAGCAGCAGGCTGGTGCCCTCTCCTAGACCAAGCCCTCTTCCTCCTGCAGAACCTGTAACGTGCAGCCCCCCAAAAGCACCAAGCAGGTGGCGATGCTGCATTCCTGCTGCTTCTTACACCCAGCACCAGGGTCCTGCCTGTGATGTGTGAGGCCACAGATTTTATGAAGGAGGCTTCTTCAGCAGCAGAGGCGTTTGTTCCGTTCCCTTGCAGTGAGCATCTGCTGTCCTGTCTCCTGGCCCTGGGCCTCATCCTTCCCAGGCCACCTTTCCCCTCGCCTTCCCCCCCCAGGACCCCCAGGGGTGGCTCCAGCGCACGGAGAGCGCGGATCTGCCCGGAGCACCCGTGGGGCAGACCCACGGGTGTTGCACCTACAAAACCTGGGCCAGGTTGTCTCTTGTCCCAAAACACCCCCGGCAGGGCGTTTGCTGCTGGTGGCAGAGGCCGCTAACCATCTCCGTTCGGGTGCAGAGCCTGTCCCACTGCGAGCTGATCACGGACGATGGGATCCGCCACCTGGGAAACGGCGCCTGCGCGCACGACCGCCTGGAGGTGATCGAGCTGGACAACTGCCCGCTGATCACAGACGCCTCCCTGGAGCACCTGAAAAGCTGCCACAGCCTGGAGAGGATAGAACTGTACGACTGCCAGCAGATCACGCGGGCGGGGATCAAGAGACTCAGGGTAAAAATAATAACGATAATTAAGAGGAGCACTGCTGGGGTTGTGACTTGGGTGCTTTATCTGGTGGGGAGAGGGGAGGGCTGAGGCCGTAGGTTCCTCGTGGTCTGGTGCTCGTTCTGGAAAGCGTTGAGATCAATCATCTACCAAACTAATAGAATTAACAGCGCTCCGGTGCTCAGAAGCTTGTGTGGGGCTGGATGCTGGCTGGTCGGGGAGAAATGGAATTGCTGTGTCTCTTTATTGTTTTGTTTTTATTTTATTTTATTTTTTTTTTTGTAATTGCTACGTGGCCGTTTGGGTGGGCGAGGAGCCGGAGCGGCTGTCAGTAGCTGCGGGGCCAACTGAGGCACCCCGAGCCCTGTGCCTCAGTTTCCCCATCCGTAAAAGAGGGATAGGAGTGCTGGCTTGTTTGCAGAGAGCACGTGGGACGGTACAGAGATGTTCCACTCCTCCAAGAGGAGGAAAGGGTGTCGTCAGTCCTTACTCGCTGCAACTGTGTTCAGCTAACGCAATTTGCTAATCTGCAGCTCGTGGAAATCACCGCGCTGAAATGAAGGAGTCCGACCCTGCTTTTTTACAGGCATTGTGTGTTTGTAGTCCTAGCCCACGCGAACCAGGCCGGTCCCGACCCCTTTGCGTGGCCGCTGCCCTGCCCCTGCCGTTGTTACTCCCCGCGCTGTGTTTGTCGTTGCAGACCCACCTCCCCAACATCAAAGTCCATGCCTACTTCGCGCCCGTGACACCCCCTCCGTCGGTCGGGGGCAGCAGACAGCGCTTCTGCAGATGCTGCATCATCCTATGACGGCGGCGGCGGCCGGCCTCGCGGACTGAGTATTTAATGACACCCGTAGAGTCACGGTGGACACCAGTACCCTCGAGGAAAGCGATACCAGTGTCATTCGCAAGGGCCAGTGACCGGGGCCGTGGCGCCGGGCCCCCGTAGCCACCCATACGCATACATCCACACCCCCACCTGCTCCAGCAAACCGCTGAACTCCGCGCCCCGGAGCTGGAGCCGTCGGCTTTTTCTGTAGGTGGACTGGGAGAACTCGGAACCATTCCCGCTGGGCATGCTCACACAAAAGCGCTGCGGAGAGGAGGGGAGGCTTTTGCGAACCCCCAAGGACTGCTGCTGCTGTGGAGGTTGGAGTGGTAACTGCAGCCCTTTGAAACGGGGAGAGGGAGAGGAAGGAGCGTGCTTTAACCCTGCATCCGCTGTCCAGGAGGGGGAGGAAAAAAAAAAAAAAAGGAAAAGAAAACCCCAACGAGTTCCGTGTCCGTTTTTCGGTGAGGGGACGAACCAGCAGCTGCTGAGGCACGGCTTCCTCGCGCTCCCCTGCTTCCCGTTCCCGGCCGAGCGCCCTGAGCATGCTCACGCTGAAGGTTCATCCCCTTTGTGCTCGGCGGCTTCCTAGGTTGTTGTGATATAGCTTGAAGTCTGTAACGTCAGGATCAGCTGTTTTTTTTTTATTATTATTTTGTTTTTTTTTTTTACCCTTCCCACATCCTGCTCTTTTTTTTTTATCCCTACCGATTTGTAATTCAGTAACTCTGAGATTTACCAAACGAAAGTTACGGCAACAATTTAAACTATTCTTTTCCCACCACTAGGAGCCTGAGCCTGTAACGACCCGTTGGGAAGGTTCTTACACCGAGAGCGAGCCGCGCCACAGGCTGCGCTCGTGGGCTCCTCGGCCTGTTTTTCCCAGAGATCGGGTGTCTGAATTTGTTTTGCATTTCAGGTTTTACCCCAGTGATGAGAGTATCCCCCTCGATGTAGGGGGGCGAGTTAGAGTCTGTTCCGGTGACCGTAAGTCCCCCGCTCTGCCTGTCCTTCCCCCCCGACCCTCCATCCTACCCCCGGAGGAACAGCAAAGCAGGGACGTAGGGGCTGCTGCTCGTTGCGCTGGCCAAGAGGCAAGGACCCCGTAACGCAGCGGGGGGCGCGGGGCCGTGCCCTGGGTTATTCGCTTCATGCCCTGGGTTGTTCGCTTCGTGCCCCGGGTTTTGGTCGCTTGGTGCTGCACCGAGGTGCCGGGGGCTTTCCTCGCTTCGGCACCTTCCGCAGGTAAGTGGAGAAGGGTGAAGCGAATGCAACGAGATTTTGCCACGGGCCGGCTCTTCCCGGCTGCCAGGGGGTGCCCACGGCAGCCGCTTTTGGGGCTGTTTCAGGCGGGATTGCCCCCGGTGCTTCGGAGGAGGGGGTGGTCGTCAGCCCTCTGCAGCCGAGGAGGGGGGGCTGCCCTGTTCTGCCGGAGGCCTGCCGTGGGCAGGAGCCGGCTGCAGCGCGAGCGGCTCTTCGGGGGTCCCCAGGGCGCCTTTCACTCTTGCTTGCCTTGAGGACGCTCCAAAGGGTCGCTGACCGCCACCAGCCCCATATAATCGGCCTTTCCCCCCCCCCGGTGTGCGTTTAATGAAGTCTGCTGGAGCAGAGGCAGCGTGCCGCCTCGCAGAGGCTGCTGCCAGCTCCTTCCCCGCAGGTTGCTTTCAGTCTCTGCTATTTATTCAAATCCCCTCCAGCCCCACGGCCTCTCCCTCCTCAGCGAGCATCTTCTGCGCTCCCACCCGCAGAGCTCCCTGCTCTGGTCCTTGTTTTTTTTTGGGGGGGGGGGGGGCAGAGCGCGGGGTGCAGGTGGTGCTGAGCCGGGGGGGAGCCGAAAGCGGGCTGCAGCTGCCTGGTACCAGAGCAGAATTTTGGGGGAAAAACTCCCGAGTCCCGAACCCAAAAAAGCCTCTCCTGTTTTCGTTTCGTTTCTCGGACAGGGTAACGGCGTAAGGTAGCTCGAGCGCCTGGGCAGCGTCCTTTAGGTGGTTGTCTGTCTACATGGACTCTTCCTGATGTTTGTATTTATAAGTACCAATAAACACCATTTTCCAAGCCTCGCCTTATACTCGGGGAACGCCTCTGTGGGAGAAAAGAGCGGGGAAAAAGCGGAATAAATGGGGCTGGGGCTGGGGGCTGCCCCCCCATGGGGCTGGGGGCTGCGGGCTGTTGAGGAAGGTCCCGATCCCCCTGGGGCTGCTCTGAAGGGATGAGGGATGCCGGGGGGGGGCTCATTTATGGGGGGCATTAAGCATGGGGGGGGGGCATCGACCATTATCTGGTGCTCGGCAGGGAGCAGCGAGCTGCCCCATCCCCGCGCTGCTCCATCCCCGCGCTGCTCCATCCCCGCGCCCCCTGCCCCGGTCCTTATGGGGGTGCTGGAAGGGGGGGGTGGCAGCGAGGGGGGGTTCTCCCAGTTGGGCCCAGTTTGGGGAGAATTTGCCCCAAATTTACCCCCAGTTTGGGGAGAATTTACAGTAAATGGGGGCGGGGGGCAGAGCCCCGTGGTTGTTGGCGTTACGATTTCGCTGCGGGGGGATTTTAGTGCTGGGGGGGTGTTCCTGGGGGCTCCGACGGACCCCCCCCAGCCCTGCCCTGTCCCCAAGGACACCCCCCCCATTGTATCACCCCCCCATTGTCATCCCCCCCCCCCGCACCAACCCAATTCCCCGCATCCAGGGCTCGCAGCCAACGCCACCGCCGCCAGCCCGCGGCCCCCGGCGCATCCCAATTCGGCCCGGATTTGGTGCAGTTTGGGGCGGGGGGGGGAGAAATGGGGGGGGGGGGGCACTGAGCACCCCCTGGGTGTCAGTGGGGGCAGTGGGGCCTTAATGGGGGAGCTGGGTGTGGATTGGGGGGGGGGGGGGTCCCACGGGTGCTGCCCCCCCCCAGGTGCAGATTGGGGGGGGGTCCCATGGGTGCTGCCCCCCCCAGGTGCAGATTGTGGGGGGGGTCCCACGGGTGCTGCCCCCCCCAGGTGCAGATTGGGGGGGGGTCCCATGGGTGCTGCCCCCCCCCAGGTGCAGATTGGGGGGGGGGGTCCCATGGGTGCTGCCCCCCCCCCCGGCTGTCAGTGGGGGGGGGTCCCCCCAGTGCCCCCCCCCCCGCGTGCATCGCCGGGGGTGTGTCCAAGCCCCGCCCCTTGTGGGGACAGCAGCCAATGAGCGAGCGCGAATTTGCATATCTCCTCCCCCCCCCCCAGCGCACCCCCCCCGCGGGGGGGGCCCGGCGGCAGCACGAGCTCGGGGCTATCGCGACCGGCTCGCGGCGCTGTCGCGACAGGCGCGGGGGGGGGGGCGGGCGTATGACGGAGCCGCCGGGGGAGCGCGAGGCACCGGGACCCCCCGCGCCCCCCCCCGCCGGCCCCGGGGCCGGGCAGGGCAGCAAGGTACGGCCGGGGGGGGCACGGGTGGGGTGGGGGGGACAAAAAAGGGGGGGCTGCACGGGGGGGGGAGCACAAGGGGGGGCTGCAAGGGGGGGGGCGTAAGAGGGGGGAGCAAGAAGAGGGGGCTGCAAGGGGGGGTGCAAGGGGGGGCTGCACGGGGTGGGGGCATAAGGGGGGAGAGAAAAAGGGGGAGGCTGCACGGGAGGGGTTGTACCGGGGGGGGGCAGCGTGCACAGGGAACTAATGTGCCCCCCCCATGTGCCCCCCCCCATGTGCCCCCCCCCCCAGATGCAGCGCTTGAGGCGCTCGCTGTCCCTCCGGACCCTGCTGCGCAGCAGGAGCGTGGAGAGCCTCTTCCAGCGGCCCCCCCCGTCCCCCCCCGGGCCCCCCCCGGCCTCTCCCGGCCCCCCCCGGCGCCCCCCGGCCCCGCTGCAGCCCCTGCGGACCCACGGCTTCCAGGAGCACGTCTTCAAGAAGCACTGCCCCTGCCGCCTGTGCCGGCAGCTGATCGCAGGTGGGGGCCGGGGGGGGGAGTCTGGGGGGGGGGGGGGTCCCGAGCCCGGCCCCGGCCCTGACCCCCCCCCCCCGCTGCTGCTGCAGGCAACTCGCGGCAGGGGCTGCGCTGCAGGAGCTGCAAGGCCGGCGTGCACCTCTGGTGCTGCCAGGAGATCTCCCAGCAGCGGTGCCCCGGCAGGGCGGTAGGTGGGGGGGGGGGGGGTGCAGGGGGTGCGTGTGAAAGGGGGGGGGGGGGGGGGGGTGAGATGGGACACGTGTGTGTGTGTGTGTCTGTGTGTGTGTGTGTGTGTGCGCGTGCTGGGAGGTGTGTGTGTGTGTGTGTGTGTGCCGGGACGTGTGTGTGCCGGGACGTGTGTGTAATGGGACATGTGTTCCTGTGCTGGGATGCGTGTGCGCAGGCGGGGAGGCGTGCCAGGCGTGCCTGCACGTGTGCGTTCACCAGGACTTGTGCACACGCCGGGGTTCCTGCACGCGCCAGGACTCGTGCACGCGCTGGGACGTGTGCGCGCGCCGGGACCCCCACCCGCACCAGGCCGCGTGCATGCGCCGGGCCGCGACGTGCGCCGGGACGTGCCCGCGGACTCGTTTGCACGAGGCTCTGTGCTGCAGGCGCCTGTGCACGCCCTGCCCTGGGGTCCTGGCCAGCCCCCAGCCCCCAGCTCTGCCCCCCCCATACCCTTCTTCCCCCCCCAACACCGATTTCCCCCCCCCAGGCCACCTCTTTCCGACGCAATTTCAGCTCCCCCCTGCTGCTGCAGGAGCAGACGGCCCCCGTGCCCAGCTCGTGCCCCCCAGGTGAGCCCCCCCCGAGCCCCCGGCTGCACCACGGAGCCCCCCTGTCCCCAGCGTGGGGCGAGCCCTGGGCTCTGGGGGGGCCCTGATGCCGCCGCCCCCCCGCAGCCCCCAGCACGCAGGTGGACCCGGTGTACGAGGCGCTGAGGTTCGGCACCTCCCTGGCACACGGCGCCAGCCCCACGGAGCTGCCCCCCGGCAGCCAGGTACCCCCCCCGGACCCCCAGGAGGGGCTGCACGGCTTGGGGGGGGGGGGGGTGCACCAGTGGGGTGTGCGGCCCCCTCCCCGAGCCCTCCATCTGCACTAGGGTGAGAAGGAGGCGGCCGGGGAGGAAGCGAGCACCGCAGAGAGCCCGAGCAATGGTGGTAAGGGGGGGGCTGGAGGGGGGGTCAGGGCTGGCTTGGGGCCGGGGCTGACCCTGTCCCCCTGTCCCCTGTCCTGTCCGTCTGTCCCAGCGGCTGTCACCCCGGCAGACAGGGGCAGCGTGGAGCAGAAGAGCCCCGGGCAGCAGGTGGGGGCCTGGGGGGGGGGTGGGATGGGGCTGGAGGATGGGGAGTGGGGGGGGGGGGGGGATAAAGGGGGGGCTTGGGTGGTGCACCAGGGCCGTGGGTGCTGGGACAGGGCTGTGGGGCAGAGGTGTGGGGCAGCGGGAGGGGGCCGCGGCCAGCGGGATGGGGCATGGGAAGGAGGTTGTGGGGCAGAGGAACGGGGGCCGTGGGGCAGAGGGGCAGGGCCGTGGGGCAGGGCCGTGGGGCAGGGCCGTGGGGCAGGGCCGGCTGTGCCCGCAGGCTGCCCGGGGGCCGACGCGGCGGGACGGGGCGCCCATGTTCTCCTACGTGGCCCTCTACAAGTTCGTGCCGCAGGAGCACCACGACCTGGCGCTGCAGTGAGTGGGGATTTGGGGGGGCGGGGGGCTGACCCACGGCCCCCCCACTGCCCTCCCACCATGGGGGGCAGCGGGAACGGCCCCCCCCCCCCCGCACTGCCCCCCCCCCCCTCCTGCCCGCAGGCCCGGGGACAGGATCACGCTGGTGGACGACTCCAACGAGGAGTGGTGGAAGGTCAGGGGCAGGGGGCTGGGGTGGGGGGGGGTCTCGGAGCCCCCTCCCTTGATGCCGGGGCTGAGCCGCGCGGTGCCGCAGGGGAAGGTCGGCGACCGCCTGGGCTTCTTCCCGGCCAACTTCGTGCAGCGCGTCCGGCCCGGCGAGAGCGTCTGGCGGAGCTGCCGCGCGGTGCCGGGCAGCCGCGAGCGGGGGCACCTCAGCCTGAGGGAGAACCAGGTAGGGCCCGGCCAGTGCCCCCCCCCCCCCCCCCCCCCCCCCCAAAGCACTGGGTGGGCAGTGACACCCCCCCCCCCCCCCCCCCCCCCATGGTGTCCGTCTGTCCGTCCATCCCAGATCTGCGTCGGCGTGGGCGGCAGCCGGGGCCTCGTCCGCGTCACCAGCGGGAGGAAGCGGGGGCTCGTCCCCGCCGAGGCGCTGACCGAGATTTAGGGTCCGGATCTCCGCCAGCACCCCCCCGAGCCCCCCACCCCCCCCAACCCCAGCAGCAATGTCCCCAGCCCCGGACCAGGGCGGCTCAGGGAGCCCCAGCCGAGTGGTTCCAGACTCCCCCAGGGCCGGTCCCCAGCGTCCCCATCCCCCGGGGACCGGCCGTGGGGGTGGCAGTGCCCGGGGACACGGCCGCTGCGTGGCTGCTCCTCACCCCCGCTGCTCCGCATCGCACACGCGTGTGCAACGCCAGCGTGCGCAGCACCAGCACGGGTGTGCAACCCCCGGGCGTGCAACCCCGTGCACGCACCAGAGCCACGCACACGCAGACACCACCGACACCACCGCCCCTTGCACCGTGCGCACTCCCGAGCCCCTCACGCCTGTCCCCGTGCGCTCACACGCGCGTGTGCAGCGCCGCTGGTGCACGGGGGGGGGGCTCTGCACACTCAGCTGCCCCCCCCCCCCAGCTGCCCCCCTTCCGCGGGTGCCGGGGCAGCGCGTCCCCGTGCCCACCTCGCGGGGTGCTCGCGGCGCGGAGCCTGAATTAAACGTTGCTGTCGCAGTGCGGCTGCCATGGGGGTGTTCTCCCACATAGGGCGGGGGGGGCCGTGGGTGCACCCCCCCCTTGTGCCCCCCCCGGGGTCCTGGGCTCGGTGCTGGCAGCACCCAACGGTGTCACCCCCCCAGGGATGGGCCCACGCCGAGCACCGGGTGCTGCGAGCCCCTGGGTGCTGCGAGCCCCTGGGTGCTGCGAGCCCCTGGGTGCTGCCCGGCCCAGGTGCCCCCCACCTGTGTGATGAGCGGGGAGGGGCTCAGCTTCCTGGGGGGGGGGGGGGGGAGGGCGCAGCCTAGAAAAGCTCCAAACCTGCCCCAAAGCTGGTGCAGGGCTCTGGGGGGGGTCCTGGTCCCGGTCCCAGTCTCGTGGCCACGGCAGCTCCCGTGGATGCGGTTTTGGTAAGGAGCTGCTTGAGGGGGGTGTTGGGGGGGGGGGGCTTGGGGGAGGTGTTGGGGGGGTCCTGGGGGGTCTGGGGGGGGGGGAGCACGGTGAGTGCAGGGGCTGCGCCCATCGGGTGGGTCCTGGGGCTTGTTCCGGCCCCCAGCCCCCTGCGCTGGGCCCCGGGGGCACACATTCAAGTCTCTGAGGCTGGAAACCCCCCCGGGCTGCGCCCTGCCCCCCTGGGGCATCTCAGGGGGGGGTTCTTGGAGGGTGCTGGGGACCCGCGGGGGCTTCTTGCTGCCTCCCCAGGACCACCCGCACCTGAGGCCTTCCCCCGTTCGCACCCCCGGCCCAGCTGTCCGGCCATGCTTTGGGGCCGTTAAACGGAGGCCGAGGGCTCCGAGCCCCCACCCTGAGCCGCTCTGCGCCCACCCACAGCCACCCCCACGGCTCTGGGGTGCAGCGATGCGCTGGGGGGGGGCCCAGGTCCAGCAGGGCCCCTTTCAGAGGGTCTGGGACACCCTCAGGGACGCGCCTGTCCCCGAGCACTCCCACCCCAGGCGCTGGGGGCTCCAGCTGGGCTTGGCCCCCTCTGGAGATGCGGGGAAGGGCCCCGGGTGCCCCCAGACCCTTTTCTCCCCGCAGCACCCAGCCGGCAGCACCGCGGGTTGGGGCCCACCCTTACGTGAGGAACTGCCCGACTCGGTCGGTTCTCAACACGCAGGGCAGGCCCAGCACGCAACTGGGGACCAGCACTCTGCCCCCAGTTCACCCCCAGTTCACCCCCAGCGCCATGGCAGCTCTGGAAGCCCCCCCCACGGAGCCACACCGGGCGCAGCGGCTCTGGAAGCGGTGTTTTATTTAACCCTTGTGGCTGGAAAGCACTATGTACACAAGACAGACAGCGTTCACTTCTTGGTCTCCTCCTCTTTGGAGAGGGTTTTGATGATCTCCTCCTTCTTGGCTTGCAGGCGCTCCTCGCGGCGCTTCCGAGCCTCCTTGGTCTTGGACCTGCGAGCCTCAGCCTGGTCACTGCGAGAAATAAAGAGCTCACGAACGTGCACGGAAAATCCCCAACAGCCCAGAGAAAGCCTTCACTGCTGGCCCTGCCTCCTCTCTCCTGCTTTGTTTTTTAAACCAAGCAGGCACCAGGCTTTTTGGAAAAACACTGGCTCGTGCTTCCCCCGTCAGCCCCTCGCTGATCGAAGTGGCGGGGCCGGCAGATCTCCCAGCTCGCAGCAGCATGAGCGACGTCCACCTGCTGCCCAGGCAGCGGAACGCGCACAGCCCTGCCAGGACGACGCACCGCTCTGCTTCTAGCCAGCCCTACTCGGTTCTGATTCCTCCCCAGGGCTCCAGACAGAGCCGCCAGAGGCGGGAGCCCCCCGGAATTACCTCCCCGCACTTATTTAAGAAACAAGAGAAGTCGTTTTCGCAACTTGGAAGACAGAAGCTTAACGGCAAGGCAGCACTTACGCCAAGAGCTTCTTGCGAGCCTTATCTGCCTTGAGCTTGTGGATGTGCTCCATCAGGATCCGCTTGTTCTTGAACACGTTGCCCTTGACCTTCAGGTACAGGCTGTGATACCTACGGGAACGGAACGAACCGTGAGAGGCTGCCCAGGGATCAAACCCCAGCGGCTTCCAGGCGCCTCGCGCCCTTCCCGGTGCGCGCTTTCTAGAGAGGGTTTCTTTTCATCAGCAAGCTCCACGCCAAGGAGCTGGCCGCAAAGCTGTGTACAGCAAGGGAGACACAGGTCAGCACGCGGATGCGCTCCCCACGACCCAAAGCTGGGTGCCGGTGCGGCAGGCTTACATGTGGCGGTCGATCTTCTTGGACTCCCTGTATCTGCGGAGCAGGCGCCTCAGGATCCGCATTCTCCTCATCCAGGTCACCTTCTCGGGCATACGAGCGTTGGCCGTACCCTTCCTCTTACCTAGGGGGAGGAAACGAGGTAAGAACGTGACCAGGCTTCTGCCAGTCGGACACAACACTTCTGCTTGTGTCTAATCCTTCTCTTTAAGAAGTAAACTGCTAACGCACAAACTTTGCTGCAAGATCTTTACAGATCTTTGCTCAACACAAGCTTGTAGATGCACCAAGCACCACAGAAAACGAACGCTTCCTTCAGTCCTCCGAGGGAAGCCAGCACTCACCGATGCCCATGTGCCTGCCCTTGCGGCGGGCCAAGGTGTTCTTCCTGCATCGAGCACGGGAGTGCACGGTCACAGGCTTGCGGATGATGAGCCCATCCTTAATCAGCTTCCTGATTTGCTGGCCTAGAAAAATAAACATGTTCAGCATCTTATGGGCTAAGAGAAACCACGTTAGACAGACTGCAATCCAGCCTGGATATAGACAAACCAAACACGACTCCAGCAATAGGAAGGGCTTTGCAGATGCTCCTTCCCCATTCCATTTCTCCCGTCTGTCATCTCAGAGAACGCCACATACCGAATGCACCACAAGAACCCACCCGCTGGGCACCACGTTCCTGTGAACGTGATGGGGGAGCTCTGCAAATCCTGCTGGTGGCTGAATCCCACTTTACAGCACACAGCAGCTGCCCAGGTGTCAGAATTTTACCTGGGCCAACACCGCTGCTACTGAGCAGGTCAAAAACCCCCTTTTAGCACAACTGACACCTCCTTTTTCCACGAGGGACCCCACCTAGCCCACCCACCATCTCCCTTTCCCCCAGCAAGGCGCCCCATGCCCCCTTACGTGAGTTGGCATTGGCGATCTCGTTGGTCTCATTGGGATCCAGCCAGACCTTCTTCTTGCCGCAGCGCAGGACGCTGGAGGCCAGCCTCTTCTGCAGCCGGAGCATACTGGGGGCGGGCAGGGGGCCAGCTCAGCCGCCGGAGGGGGACCCCCGAGCCCCTGAGGGACCCCCGAGCCCCCTCGGCCCCCAGTCCCCTCTCAGCCCACCGGACCTCCCTCAGCCCCCCCCGAGCCCCCGTCAGGTCCCCCTAAGCCCCCCCTTGCCCTCCTCAGGACCCCCGACCCCCCCCCAGCCCCGTTCCCACCCCCGCCGCCGCCATTTCGCCCCCTCCCCAGGCCCCGGCCGCCATTTTGCCCCCCACCCCCGAGCCCCGAGCAGGCCGCAGCCGCCCCCGCGGGGCCCAGCCGCGCTCCGCACCCCCCAGACCCCCCGCTCCCTTCACACGGGCCCGGTGAAGCCCCGAGGGAGGTGCCGGCGCCCCCCGAGCCCCCCTCGTCCCATCCCGGCGGGGTCCCCCCGGCGCCGCGCGGCGCTCACCTCATGGCGGCGGCCGGGCCGAGAGGGAGGGGCGGGGCCACGCGCCGCGCCCACAGCGACCGGAACGTACCACCCCGCCTCCCCCCCCGCCGCCCCCCCGCCGCTCCGTGGGGCACCGAGACGGGATCGAGGAGACGCCGCGGATCGGTCACGGGTGGGAGAAGGGGCGAGAGGCCGTCGAGGCCCGCTCGCGGCGTGGGGAGGGGGAGAAAAGCAACGCGGCACCCCCTGCTCCACGCCGGGTGGTACGGCCCGAGCGGAGCCTGCGCGATGGGGAGGGCGGGGGGGGGACGCGGCGCATGCGCGGTGAGGCGCCGGGGGCAGCACGCGGGCACCGGGCACCGGGCACCGGGCACCGGGCACCGGGCACCGGGCACCGGGCACCGGGCACCGGGCACCGGGCACCGGGCACCGGGCACCGGGCACCGGGCACCGGGCACCGGGCACCGGGCACCGGGCACCGGGCACCGGGCACCGGGCACCGGGCACCGGGCACCGGGCACCGGGCACCGGGCACCGGGCCTGGCTCGCTGCGGCGTCCCGCGAGCCCTAAGCCCCCGTTATGCCCCGGGGGGGTCCCCGGTACCGGCCGCCCCCCGGTGCCCCGTGAGCGGGAGCCCCCGCTGGCCTCTCGGCGGCGATCGCCGCCCCTGAGGGTTCTGAGGGTCCCGGGACCGCTGGCTGTGCCCGCGGGATGGGCGCTGCTCCTGCTGTGGGGGGGGCGTCCCGGTGCCTGGGGGGGATGTCCCCGGGACTGGGGGTCCCGGGGTTGGTTGGGGGTCCCCGGGGCTCGGGGGGGGTCTCCGGGTCTGAGGGGTCCAGGGGATGGGGGGGGTCCCCCCGGTGGTGGGGGTCCCCGGGTAAGGGGGGGTCTCTGGGGATGGGGGGGTCTCCGGGGTTGGGGGTCCCGGGATTAGAGGGTCCCCGGTGCTGGGGGGGGGGTCCCTGGGGATGCCCGGGGATGGGGGGGGGTCTTCGGGATCGGAGGAGTCTCCGGGGATGGGGGGTCCTGGGGTTGGTTGAGGGGTCCCCGGGGCTGGGGGGTCTCCGGGGATTGGGGGTCCCAAGACTGGGGGCTCCTGGGGATTAGGGGAGCCCCCGGAGCCCCCCCCCCGCCCCTCGCCGAGCCCCCAGACGGGTACCGACGCCGCCCCCCCGAGCCTGGCCGCCGTGCGGCAGGCGGCATATGGCGCGGGGAGAGGAGCCGGTGGCGGCAGCTTTTGGGTTGGTTTCGAGAGAAAACGCGCGTAAACACGGCGGCTGCTCCGCAAAAACCGCCGCCCGTGTTCCTACAACAAACCGCGACACCGGAACGGGGGCAGGAGACGGGCCGGGGGCCGGGCTGCGGGGCTGCGCCCACCGCCCTTTTGTGGGGCCACGGCCCCCCCAGAGCCCCCCCACAGCCCCCAGAGCCCCCCACAACCCCACAGCCTCCCTGGAGCCCCCAGAGCCCCCCTGGAGCCCCCCACAACCCCCCCCAGACCCCGCAGCCCCCCACAATCCCCCACAGCCCCCCTCATCCCCACAGCTGCAACCTCACAGCCCCCCCATAGCCCCCCACTGCCCCCACAACCCCCCTCACAGCCCCCTATAGACCCCCCCATAGCCCCCACAGCCCTCCACACCCCCCACAGCCCCCTATAGCCCCCACAGCCCCCCCACACCCCCCACAACCCCCCCAAGTCCCCCCACAGCCCCCTATAGACCCCCCATAGCCCCCACAGGCCCCACAGGCCTCCACACCCCCCACAACCCCCCCAAGTCCCCCCACAGCCCCCCCGGGGGGGCACGATGGAGCCGGTGCCGCCGTAGGCCCCATTCCGGGGGGGGGGGGGGGCGGTGATGGATGGGGCCTGCTCATGGAAAATGCGGTGCCAGCTGCCCCGGGGGGGGGGCGAGGCCGGAGGACCCCCCCCTTGCAGGGCTGGGGGGTCCCGAGGGATTCCCAACGTCCCAACAGCGACGGTGCCCCCTTGGGTGCCCCCCCCTTGGGTGCCCCCCCCCCCGCACCATGCATGTGAGCGGGTGGGTGGCCCAGCACGGGTGCCCCTGGGGAGCAGAGGGGCTGGGGGGGGGGGGGGCACAGATCGATATATGGGGACCCCCCCCCGGGGGGCCCTGCCCGGGGACCACCACGGGTGGGTTTAGGGGAAGCCTCGTCCCAAGGGGGCCGTGGGCTGCCCGGAGCACCTCCCTCTGGGGGGCTGACAGCAGGGGAAGGGGCTGGGCCCCCCCATTTTATTTTATTTTATTTTATTTTATTTTATTTTATTTTATTTTATTTTATTTTATTTTATTTTATTTTATTTTATTTTATTTTATTTTATTTTATTTTATTTTATTTTTTGTAGGGAAGCTCCCCCCAGTGAGCAAATCCACTGCAGGCTGCACACTGTGCCCCCCCCCCCCAAAAAAACACAACATATATCTATTTATTTTTGCTGGGGGGTTAAACCATATATCTATATTTATTTTTTTTACTGGGGGGTTAACCCATATGTAGACATTTATTTTTTTAATGAGGGGGTCCTCCTCCTCCCCGCCCCCCCCAAAGCCACTGCAGGCTACACGCTGCGCTCCCCCCCCCCAAACCATATATCTATATATTTATTTTTGCTTGGGGGGGGGGGGGGGTTAAACCATCTATATATATATTTATTTTTTTGCTGGGGGGGTTAAACCATCTATATATATTTTTTTTTTCTGGGGGGGGGGGTCCTCCTCGTCTCCCCCCCCCCCTTAGGGGTGCCCTGCCTTGCGGGGGGGCGCATCCCCGCATCCCTCCGGCAGCGCGGTGGGAGCGGCCGGGGCGGAGGCAGAGGCCGTGCCCGGCCCCCCCCCCCAGGGTCCTCCTCCTTCCTCCTCCCCCCCTCGGCCTTCCTCCTCCTCCTCCTCCTCCTCCTCCTCCTCCTCCTCCTCCTCCTCCTCCCCCCCCCCCGCCCGTCGCCGCGGGGCCCGGTGCGGCGGCGGCCGAGCTCCATGGTGCGGGAGGGGGCATGGCGCGCCCCCCCGCAGCGCCGCGCAGGACATCCCGATGGACGTCTTGGACAACGCCGCCCTCCAGGTGACACCCCCGGGGGGGTCGGCTCCGGGGGGCCCCCCCGGCCCATCCCCTCCACCCCCGATTTCCACCCCCCCCCCCAGCCGAGCTAGCCCAAACGCAGCCCCCCCCCGAATAAAAAGCACCAAGCGGGGTCGACCCCCCCCGCTTTTTTTGGGGGGGGGGGGGTCGATCCCCCAAGCTTTTTTTTTGGGGGGGGGGTGAGCCCCAGATTTATTTTTTGGAGGCGGGCTCGAGCCCCCCAGATTTATTTATTATTTTTTTTTGGGGGGGGGGGCAGCACGCTCGGGGGCTCTGCGCCCTTTGCTGTGTCACCGCCCCCCCCCCCCTCCCCGGGTGTGCCCCCCCGCAGCACCCCGGGTTTTGGGGGGGGGGGTGCATGGGCCGGGGGGGGGCACAGCCCCGTGGTGCCCCCCCCTTGGGCACGGGGAAACTTTCAGCAAAACTGCACGGGGAGTCGGTGCGGGGGGGGTGCCCCTAATGTGTCCCCCCCCCCTAAAAAAGCCCCATCCCCTGGGGGGGGGTGGGATGGGGGGGGCTTCTCTAGGGTGGGGGGCACCCAGGAGCCTGGGAGCATCTCGTGCCCGTGGCGTGGGCGGGGGGGGGCTGCCCTGGGTTGGGGGGGGGGCTGTGACAGCGTGGGGGGGCACAGGCCCTGGGGGGGGGCAAAGCTTGGCCCATCACACCCCTGCCGTGATTTGTGGGGTGGGGGGGCTCCGTGGGGCTGCCCCCCCAGTCCCAGGGACCTCCACCACCCCCTGCTCCGAGCGAGGGATGGGGCTGGGGGGGGCACCGGGGGGGGGGCGAAGGACCTAAAAATACCGGGTCTGGGGGGACCACCCAGCCCGGCCGGCGGCAGCTGGGCCCAGCTGTCCTACGAGGGGGGGCACGGTCCCGCTCGCCGCCCCCCCCCCTCCCAGCAGGCTCCGGCCCCCCCCCCCCCACCCCAGCACCCCCATCCCCAGGGCCTGGGGGGGGGCTCAGGGGGTGGGGGTGTTGGGGGGGCTCTCCCAGTTGGTCCCAGCGGGAGGCACTGGAGGGAACTGGGTGGAATGGGTGGGGGTGTGTGACGGGGGGGGGCTGTTAATGGGGGGGGCGGGGGGTGCACAAGTGTGTGACACTGGGACGGCGGGGGGGCGTGGGGTGGGACACCCCCTTGCCCCCCCCCAACCCCTCCGTGGGGTGCTGGCTCGGCTCTGGGGTGTCTGCTGGGGCTGGGGCTGGGGGGGCCGTGCCCCCCCGTGCAGCGTGGGGGGGGCTCCAACTGCCCTATTTTGCTGGGGGGGAGGGGGCGGCGGGGGGAGCTGGGGCTCCCCGTGGGTCCAAGCGGCTCCCTCCAGGCGTGGATGCTGGGGATGGGGGGTCCGGGGGGGGAGGATTTTTTGGGGGGGGGGGGGATTTTTTTGAGGGGGGGCTTTGCTGCAGCCCTCATCTCCCCCCCCCCCCCCCCCAGGGCAAGTACAGCAAGCGCAAGAGCCGCTTCAAGCGCTCGGACGGCAGCACCTCGTCCGACACCACCTCCAACAGCTTCGTCCGGCAGGTGAGCGGGGCTGGGGGGGCTTTTTTTTTTGGGGGGGGGGGGGCACAGCGGGGGGGGGGCACAGCCCCCGGGTTGGCCCCAGCCATCAGCCGTCCCCCGGCGCGCATCCTGCGGGGGACGGTCCCTGGGGGCTGCGGTGCCCCCCACGAGGGTCCGAGGTGGGGGTCCCGGTGTGCAGCCAAGCACTGGGGGGGGGGGTGTGTGGCCCCCCCCAATTGAAGCAGAGCTTTGGGGTGCACCCAGGGGTCCCCAAGCCCATCCCCACCCTTCCCTAAGCATGGGGGGGGCATTTCTCCCCCTCTACTGGGATCCTTTGGGGTCCTGGACCCCCCCCCGGCACCCCCTGCCCCTTTCGGGGGCGGGGGGGGGGGCAGCGCTTGGTGCTGGGGGGGTGTGGGGGGGCACAGCCCACCCTCCCCAGCCCCATCCACCGCCAGGGCTTGGCAGCGGCCCCCCCGGCCCCCCCCCCCAGCCGCCTCCCCGGGCTATATTTACCCCGGCAGGCTGCGAATGCTGCAACCCGACCCGGGGCGCCCAGCGCCCGCCCCCCCCCTCCCCGTGTCCCCCCCCCCCCAGTCCCACTCGCCCCCCGGCCCTGCCACCATGGAGATGGCCGGCAAGGACCCCCCGCCGCCCTGGTGAGTGCCCCCGCCGCCCCCTAGGGCTGCCAGTGCCCCCCCTCCCCCAAATCCCTTCCTGCCCCCCCTCGCCCCCCCCCCATGCAGGGTCCCCCCTTGGTCCCGGGGGGGCTGCAGCAGGCGGCCCCAGGGCGCGGTGGGGCTGTGGGGGAGGACACTGCACCTGCACCCCCCCCCAGCAGCCCCCCCAATCCCCCCCCCTCCTGGCACCCCCCCATGGACCCCACTGCACTGCCCCCCCCCAGGGACCCCCAGGCTGGGACGTGTCCCTATGGGGGGGGCGGTTTGGAGGGGGGGGGGCAGCTGATCTCTGCCCCCATGGCTCTTATTTTTTTTTTTTGGGGGGGGGGCTGCTTGCTGCCCCATGGACGGCGTGGGGTCTGCACCCATGCTGCTGCTGTTTGGGAACGGGGGGGCAAATCGGGCTGCCCTGCCCTGCGGGGGGCTGGGGGCTCCCGCAATGGGGGTCACGGAGGGGTTGGGTGGGGGCAGCCCCCCCCCCAAAAAAAGGTTGCTCTCCCCACAGAGGGCACGGCCCTGGGGTGTCCCCACTGCCTCCCTCCTGGGCTCCCCCCGCAGCGAGGGGAGGGGGCCGGGGGGGGGGCACAGGTCGAGGTGATCCCACCCCAACCCCGGCCCTGTCCTGGGGTGACCCCGGCCCCCCCCGTGCCCCCCCCGCATCACCGCTGGGCCCCTTGGTGGCCGGGACAAGGCCGGCACCGCGGGGCTTTCCCTGGGGGGGGGGGGGGGGGGCAGCAGGCAGGGGGGTCCGGGGGGGTCTGAGGGGGTCTTGGGGGGGTCCGGGGGGGTCCCCGTTGCCCTCGCGGTTTAACGGGAGGCCCGGTGTCACGTTCCGTGCCGGAGCGGTGGCGACAGCTGCGGCCTGCCGTAACCCCGGCACGGCCTCCCCGGCCCCCCCCCCCGAGGAACACAGGGAACACGGGCTGGGGGCCTGCGCCCCGAGGGGGGGGGGGGGGGGGGGGGGGGCTCAGGGCCCGGCCGAGCTCCTCCTGACACCCCCAAACCTCTGCCCCTGCTGCGGGGGGGAGGCAGGTTTGGGGGCGTTTTCTCCCCCCCCCCCGGTGCCTGAATGTAATGAGGTGGGGGGGCGGGGGGGAGAAATGGGGCTGTTTGAGGGGGGGGGTTGGTGGGGGTTGACCCCTCTCGCTGCCCCCCCCCCCGCCCCCCCAGGGCTCGGCGGAGTCGTACACCAGCCGCCCCTCGGACTCGGACGTGTCGCTGGAGGAGGACCGCGAGGCGCTGCGCAAGGAGGCCGAGCGGCAGGCGTTGGCGCAGCTGGAGAAAGCCAAGGTGGGGGGGGGGGGGAAGGGGGGGCTGGGACCCCCTCCAGGGAGGGCTGGGACCCCCCAGTGCAAGACAGGACCTCTGGGACCCCTCCAGTACAGGACAGGACCCCTGGGACCACTCCCCAGTGCAAGACAGGACCTCTGGGACCCCTCCAGTACAGGACAGGACCCCTGGGACCACTCCCCAGTGCAGGACGGGGAGGGCTGGGACCCCCCCCAGTGCGGGACGGGACCCCTGGGACCCCTCCCCAGTGCAGGACGGGGAGGGCTGAGACCCTCCCAGTGCAGGACAGGACCCCTGGGACCCCTCCCCAGTGCAGGACAGGAGGGCTGGGACCCCTCCCCAGTGCAGGACAGGACCCCTGGGACCCCCCCAGTGCAGGACAGGACCCGTGGGACCCCCTCCCCAGTGCAGGATGGGGAGGGCTGGGACCCCCAGTGCAGGAGAGGACCCCCCAGTACGGGATGGGACCCCCGGGACCCCCCCTCAGTGCTGCACAGGACCCTTCAGCGCGCTCCCCGCCGTGCCCTCCTGCTCCTTGTCTGCAGGCCTGGGGCAATTAGCTAACGAGCACCCTCAGTCTTGCCCCGGCTCCTCCAGGAGCCCGGCCAGGCCCTGCTGGGGTGGGGGGGGCTCTGTGGGCCGGGGGGGGCAGCGTCCCCGTGCTGAGCGCTGCCCCGTCGGCAGACGAAGCCGGTGGCGTTTGCCGTGCGGACGAACGTGGGCTACAACCCGTCGGCCGGCGACGACGTGCCGGTGCAGGGCATGGCCATCTGCTTCGAGCCCAAAGACTTCCTGCACATCAAGGAGGTGGGGGCCGCGGGGGGGCTGCGTGGGGGGGGGGGGGGGGGATTGGGATTGGGGGGGCCAGCGGGGGTGTGGGGCTGGGGGCGGCCATGGGGCAAGTGTAGTGGGGTGGCCGTGGGGCGGCCGCGGGGCAGGCAATGGGGTGGCCGTGGGGTTGGCTGTTGGGGGGGTTCAGGCATTTTGTGCCCCCCCCCCCCCCCCCCCCCGTCGCGGTGCAGAAGTACAACAACGACTGGTGGATCGGGCGGCTGGTGAAGGAGGGCTGCGAGGTCGGCTTCATCCCCAGCCCCGTCAAGCTGGAGAACATGCGGCTGCTGCAGGAGCAGAAGATGAGGCAGAACCGGCTCAGCTCGAGGTGCCGCCCCCCCAGCCCCCCCTCCCAAATCCCTCTGCCTCCCCCCCGCCCCTGTCACGATACTGACCCCTCTCTCTCTGCCTCTCTCCCCCCCCAGCAAATCGGGGGACAACTCCAGCTCCAGCCTGGGCGACGTGGTGACGGGGACCCGCCGGCCCACCCCGCCGGCCAGCGGTAAGAGTGTCCGGGGTGCCCGCAGCCCCCCGGGCTGAGCGGGACCGGCCCGGCGTGGGGTGGGGGGTCTGTCACCCCTCTGGGTAATGCCCCCCCCCTTGCCCGTCCCGTCGATCGCGGCTGCCGCGTCCCCTCTGCACCGTGGGGGGTCCGCGGGGCGGAGGTGTCAGCCCTCTGTGGCACGCTCACACGCGTGTGCGCACGGACGGCTGGGCGTGCACGGGGTAGCCCCCAGCACCCAGGAGCCCCCCCTGCCCCTCTCTGCCCCCGTCCCCGCCATCCTCCTGCCCCTCGCAGCCCCCCTGCTCCCATCCGCCCCCCCCCCCCTCGCTGCCATTATCGCTCTTCTTCTCTCCCTCCCCACCCCCCCGCACCCCCCCCCGGCTCCGGTGCGTCCCCAGGTGCCCTGGACATGCCTAGCTTTGCCTTTGAGCCCGATGAGTTAGAGGAGGAGGAGGAGGCCGCGGACACCCACCGCTCCCCTAAGAGTAGCGTGAGCAGTGTCACCACCCCCCCGCCCACACCAAGCGCATCCCCTTCTTTAGGAAGGTAACGGAGCCCCCCGCGCACGCCGGCCCGGCCTCGCGCTCGCCTGCTGCACCCTGCCTGCCCTAACACCGCCCCGGGGGGTGCCGGCGGCGCCCCCGGGGCTGCTCGGGGCACGCCGTGCCCCTGCTCCCTCCCCCCGCGCCACGGCGGCGCGTGGCCGCTGCGCAGCATGGGCATGAAAACGGTCTGCAACGGGGCGGGGGGGGAGCGGGGCCGGGGCGGCAGCGGGGTGCCCCCACGTGGCGTGGGAGGCTCGGGACGTGGCTGTGTCCCCCCGTGGTCGTGGGATGGAGCGGTCCGTGGCTCCCCCCCTATGATCATGGGATGGTTCAGTCCGTGGCTGCCTCCCCCTGCGATCGATAGGGTGGACCATTCCGTGGCTGCGTCCCCCTGTGGTCATAGGATGGTTCAGTCCGTGGCTGTGTCCCCCCTATGATCATGGGATGGACCAGTCCGTGGCTGTGCCCCCCTGAGATCTATAGGATGGAGCAGTCCGTGGCTGCCTCCCCCCATGATCATGGGATGGACCAGTCCGTGACTGCCCCCCTCCTATGATCAATAGGATGGTTCAGCCCGTGGCTGCCCTCCCTATGATCATGGGATGGTTCAGTCCGTGGCTGTGCTCCCCCTATAGGTTGATAAGGTGGACCAGTCCGTGGCTGTGCCCCCCTACGATCATAGGATGGACCAGTCTGTGGCTGCCCCCCCCATGATCTGAGGGATGGACCAGTCCGTGGCTGCTTCCCCCCATGATCCAAGGGATGGTTCAGTCCGTGGCTGTGCCCCCCCCTGTGATCAATAGGGTGGACCAGTCCGTGGCTGCCCCCCCCCCCATGATCAATAAGGTGGATCAGCCCGTGGCTGCCCCCCCCCCCTGATCATGGGATGGTTCAGCCCGTGGCTGCCCCCCCCACGATCCAGGCATGGACTGTTCCGTGCCCCCCCTGCCTCGCCCCCCCGGCGTGCGCATGGTGTGTGCCGTGCCCCTCTCGTCTCCCCCCCTCGAATGCGAGTGGAACGTTCCCCCCCCCCCCAAACTGGGCAGGGGGCCGGGGGGCTCGGGCGCAACCACAGCCCGGGGCCGGGGGGGGTGGGGGCTGACATGGCCCCGCAGGGCTTGGGGGGGGGGCTGCAGGGGCGAGCAGTGCTGGGGGGCACCCCGCCGTGCCCCCCCCACGCCCCCTCGCCCCGCAAAGCCCCCCGCTCGCCCCCCCAGTTTTAATTAACACCAGGGAAATGCTCCCTGCCAGACCTCCGCCAGCACAGTGCCCTGAAGCAGGGGGGGGACACCCCCCGTTGCCCCCCCCCAAGCCCCCCAGGGACCCCCGCGCCCAGTCTGGGACCCCCCCGTGACGCCCCCCCCCCGCCGCCCCCCGCCCGCAGTAACACGCATGCCTTGTTTGTCTTCTCTCGCCCGCCCCGGCCCCGCGCGCGGCGCCTCGGGACGTAGCGAAGCAGAAGCAGAAATCGGTGAGTAGCGGCAGGACCCCCCCCGCCCCCTCACCCCCCCCCCCCCCCCCAGGCTGGGCAAGGGGGTGGGTGCTCCCCCCCCCCCACTATTGCCCCCCACCCATCGCGGGGTGAAGCCGAGCGCCCGTCCCAGTGGTGGCCGCGCTCCCCGGCATGGCCACACGCGCGTGTGTCTTTGTGTGTGTGTGTGTGACCCCCCCCCCCCGGGGCTGCCCCGGTTGTCCCCATCCCCTGGTGTGTGTCCCCCCCACCCCACCCCAAGGCTCCTGCTGCCCCCCCCCGCCCACCCGAGCCCCGTAACGCCCGGCTGTGCCCCGCAGGCCGAGCACGTGCCGCCCTACGACGTGGTGCCCTCCATGCGGCCCATCATCCTGGTGGGGCCCTCGCTGAAGGGCTACGAGGTGAGGAGGGGAGGGGGGGGGGGGAACGCGGGGCCGGGGGGGGGGGGGGTGACAGATGTTGGGGGGCTGCCCGGGTCCCACGCGCTCCCCCCTTCCCTCGCCAGGTGACGGACATGATGCAGAAAGCCCTCTTCGACTTCTTGAAGCATCGCTTTGATGGCAGGTGAGGCGGGTGGATGGGGGGCCCTCAGCCCCCTGGGGGCGGTCCTCAGTCCCATGGGGAGCCCCTCAGCCCCTTAGGGGAGCCCTCAGCCCCATGGAGGTCCCTCAGCCCCTTAGGGGGGTCCCTCAGCCCCTTAGGGGGGTCCCTCAGCTCCTTAGGGGGGTCCCTCAGCCCCTTGGGGGACCCCCTCAGTCCCATGGGGATCCCTCAGCCCCTTAGGGGTCCCCTCAGCCCCATGGGGTCCCCTCAGCCCCATGGAGGTCCCTCAGCCCCATGGAGGTCCCTCAGCCCCTTAGTGGGGTCCCTCAGCCCCTTAGTGGGGTCCCTCAGCCCCTTAGTGGGGTCCCTCAGCCCCTTAGGGGGGTCCCTCAGCTCCTTAGGGGGTCCCTCAGCCCCATGGGGACCCCCTCAGCCCCATGGGGACCCCTCAGCCCCATGGGGGTCCCCTCAGCCCCATGGGGGTCCCTCAGCCCCTTAGGGGACCCCTCAGCCCCATAGGGGTCCCTCAGCCCCATGGGGTCCCCTCAGCCCCATGTAGGACCCCTCAGCTCCATGGGGGTCCCCTCAGCCCCTTAGGGGACCCCCTCAGCCCCATGGGGTCCCCTCAGCCCCATGGTGGTCCCTCAGCTCCATGGGGGTCCCTTCAGCCCCTTAGGGGACCCCTCAGCCCCATGGGGGTCCCTCAGCCCCATGCCGGAGCTGCAGCTCTGCCCCCGAGGACGCCTGCGCGCCCTGGATGCGACCGGCCCTGAGCGTGGGGTGGGTGGGTGGGAGCAGGGTCTCGTCGTGGATGGGGGGGGGGGTGTTTGGGGGTCTCCCGCTGTCTTCCCCCCCCCCCCCCAGCCCCTGCCCTCTGCGCCTGGCAGGATCTCCATCACGCGGGTGACGGCCGACATCTCGCTGGCCAAGCGCTCGGTGCTCAACAACCCCAGCAAGCACACCATCATCGAGCGCTCCAGCACGCGCTCCAGCCTGGGTAAGGCACCGCCACGGCCCCCAGCTCCCATCTGTATCCGCCCCGTCCCCCCCCCCGGGGCACGGACCCCTCGCTCCCCCCCCGGGGGGTTTCGCCCAGTCTCTGTCCCCCCCCCTCCTCCCCTTTTATCCTCTCTCTGTTGTGTTTTTCTTTCCTTTTTTTTTTCTCTCCTTCCCTTCGGGTTTCCTCCCCTCCGCGCCGCTTCCTTCCTCCCCTGCTCCTGGTACAGATGTCTTGGGTACGTAGCGTGGACCCGGCGGGACCCCCGCCCGGCCCCTCGGACCCCCGTCCTCCCTGCGTGGCCCTGCCTGGGTTTTGGGACGCTGCAGGGTCCCCGGGGCGCACTCCGAGGGTCGGGGACACCCCAGTGGCTCAGCACCCACCCCAGTGCGTGTGGTCGGGGGGGCTTAGCCCCTTCCCCACCCTGCAGCAGTCGGTGCTGGGACCCCACCGCCACCTCCCTCCTGCTGGGACCCCCCCGTCCCTGTCCGTGACACCGGAGCGGCCAAAACCCCTCCTGTCCCCATCCCGTTCCCCGTCCCTGTCCCTGGGGTGACGCTGGAGCGGCCAAAACCCCTCCTGTCCCCATCCCGTTCCCCCAGCCGTCGTCCCCAAAATGGCCCTCCCTCCCCCCCCGTGCCGCCCCCCCCGACCCTGCCCGTGTCCCCGCTCCGCCAGCCGAGGTGCAGAGCGAGACGGAGCGCATCTTCGAGCTGGCGCGCACGCTGCAGCTGGTGGCCCTGGACGCCGACACCATCAACCACCCGGCCCAGCTGGCCAAGACCTCGCTGGCGCCCATCGTCGTCTACATCAAGATCGCCTCCCCCAAGGTGGGTGGGGGGGCGTAGGGGGGGCGTGGGGGCGGTAAGGGGGGGGGGGGGGGGGGTCCGCGTGTCCCCGCGGCCCCCCCCCCCGTCCCGCCCAGCGCCCCTGTCCCGCCCCAGGTGCTGCAGCGGCTGGTGAAGTCCCGCGGCAAGTCGCAGGCCAAGCACCTCAACGTGCAGATGGTGGCCTCCGACAAGCTGGCGCAGTGCCCGCCCGTGAGTGACACGCCCCCTCCGGCCACGCCCCCTCCGGCCACGCCCCGGCCACGCCCCGGCCACGCCCCGTCACTGGCTCCGCCCCCTGCAGGCCTGAAGCCCCTCCCACCGCCTCCCCCAGGCAGGGGGTGTGAGCTGTCCTGGAGCTGAGGCTCCGCCCCCATGTGCCACAGGCTCCGCCCACCACCTCATTGGGGCCTGAAGCTCCGCCCCCATGTGCCACAGGCTCCGCCCACCACCTATTTGGGGCCTGAAGCTCCGCCCCCATGTGCCACAGGCTCCGCCCACCACCTCTTTCTGGGCCCTGAGGCTCCTCCCCCATGTGCCAAGGCTCCGCCCACCTCCCCTTTGGCACCCTGAAGCTCCGCCCCCATGTGCCGCAGGCTCCGCCCACCACCGTCTCTGGGGTCTGAAGCCCCGCCCACATGTGCCACAGGCCCACCCACCACCTTTTGGGGCCTGAAGCCCCACCCCCATGTGCCACAGGCCCCGCCCACCACCTTATTGGGCCCTGAAGCTCCACCCCCAGACACGCACAGGCTCCCCCACCCCCCAAGGCCAGATCGGCTCCTCCCCAGGTCCCCACAGGCCCACCCGCCCCGTATTGGGGTCAGAAGCCCCACCCCCAGGTCCCCACAAGCCCCACCCCCGCCCCAGAAGCCCCACCCCCATCCCCACAGGCCCCCCCCCCCACCTTATGCCCCCTGAAGCCCCGCCCCCAGACCCCACAAAGGCCCCCGCCCCACAAGCCCCACCCCCTCCCCACCCCCCCCGCAAATCCCCGCCCCCTCCCACAAGCCCCGCCCCCCTCCCCACAAGCCCCGCCCCCCTCCCACAAGCCCCGCCCCCCTCCCACAAGCCCCGCCCCCCTCCCACAGGCCCCGTCCCCTCACACAAGCCCCGCCCCCCTCCCCACAAGCCCCGCCCCCCTCCCACAAGCCCCGCCCCCCTCCCACAAGCCCCGCCCCCCTCCCACAGGCCATGCCCCCCCCAAAGCCCCGCCCCCTCCCCACAAGCCCCGCCCCCTCCCACAAGCCCCGCCCCCTCCCCACAAGCCCCGCCCACCCGTTTCCCCTTCCCCCCCCCCCCCAGGAGATGTTCGACATCGTGCTGGACGAGAACCAGCTGGAGGAGGCGTGCGAGCACCTGGCCGAGTACCTGGAGGCCTACTGGAAGGCCACGCACCCCCCCAGCAGCAACCCCCCCAACCCGCTGCTCAGCCGCACCATGGCCACGGCGGCGCTGGCCGCCAGCCCCGCGCCCGTCTCCAACCTGCAGGTACAGGTGCTCACCTCCCTGCGCAGGAACCTGGCCTTCTGGGGGCGGGGGGCCGCCGAGCCCCCCCCCCCCCCGCGCCCCTGGAGGAGCACGCGCTGTGAGACGGCGGCGGGGACATGCCCCCCCCCCCCCCCCCCCAAGTCCTGCGCTGGGGACCCCCCCACCCTCAATGTCATGGCCACGCCGGGGGAGCAGGGACACCCCCACGGGGGACCCCACAGTTGTGGGTCACCCCCCCCCCCCATCCAGGGATGCTCTCCCCGCTCTGGGGTTGCTGCCCCCCATCCCCCCCCCCCCCCGGGTTTGACCCCCTCCCCACCCTGGGTTTGGGGCCAGCCCCCTGCGTTCTGCTCCCCCCATGGCCCCCCTTGGGACCTGTCCCCTGCCACCCTCCAGGATCGGGTCTCTGTGGGGATCTGTGCCCCCCCCCCCCAGGGATCTGCCCCCTACGAGGCTCCCTGGGAATGTGGGGTCCCTCCAGCCCCCCCCCCAGGGGCTGCAGACCCCACTCCCACACCGCTCCGGAGCTCTCCGGGTGGCAGCTAGGGCTTACGGGGCACCCTGGTGCTGGGGGGCCGAGCCCCCTCCCACCGCGGGCCGAGCCCTGGGACGCCCCTCGGCCCCCCCAGGGCTGGTGGGGAGCAGCCGTGCTCAATCCGGGGGGGGGTCCCCAGCACCCCCGGGGCAGGAGGCAGAGGAGGGACGTCTGTCCTGTGTTGTCCGTCGCCGTTTCCCCCACCAGGCAGGACGCTGCTGGGTGCCAGCCCCCACCCCACTGCGCCCCCTGCTCTGCTATTTACCCCCCCCGTGTCCCCCCCCCCAGCCCTGTCCCGGTGCTCCCCCCCCCGGTACCGGATTGCACAGAGACCTGTGGTGTCACATCCAGGGTGCCTGGCACGGGCAGGCCAGGCTGGGCAGGAGCTGCATGCGCCCCCCCCCCTGCACCCCCCAGCCCCACGGCGCGCGGCTAACCTGCCCCCCCCCCAACTAACACTCCCCCCCCCCCCCGTCTGTCCCCGCACGGTGTGGTCGCTTCTCCTCCTAACCAGGGCCCGTACCTCGTGCACGGGGAGCCGCCGGGCCGGGGGGAGCGCGGCGGCCCCCCCGAGGGGCCCGTCCCGCCGCCCACCCGCGCGGCGCCCCGCGGCCTGGCCCGCCAGGACACCTTCGACTCGGAGACCCCGGGCAGCCGGGATTCGGCCTGCACCGAGCCCGGAGACTCCTGCATGGACGTCGAGACCGACCCCGGCGAGGAGGAGGAGGAGGAGGACGACGACGAAGAGCCACGGGGGGGCCCCCCCCACCCCGGCTCCGGCCACGGCCACCGGCACCCCGTTGCGTTACGGGGCCGGGCGTTACGGGGCCGGGCGTTACGGGGCCGAGCCAAGGGCCAGGACCGCTACGGCCCCGAGCCCCCGGAGCCCCTCGGCCTGGACCAGAGCGACGTGGAGGGCTGGGGCCACGACGTTTACATCCGCTAGGGTGAGGGGGGGGCCAGGCCGGGCATAGGGCCCCCCCCCCCCCCCCAAGCAGCGCCGGCTTTGGGGCGAGGAGAGCCCCGCTGGTTGCCTTTGGGGGCTGCGTGCCCCAAGCCCCCCGCCCTGGGGGCTCCCCCTGCCCTGGGGGCATCCCCCTGCCCTGCTCCTCGGCGTGTGTGGGGGGGTCTCCCCCCCCCCCCGCAGCCCCCCCCCCAGCATCTCACGGTGCCTCGGGGCGCTCCCTGCCCTACAGGGAGAGAAAGTGACCAAAGGGGACCCTGGGGGGGCTCAGCCCGCAGTCGGCGCGTCCCCATCCCCTGTGCCACAGGGTATGGGGGGGCCGTGCCCCCCCCCCTCAAACTCCCCCCGCCCCAGCCCTTGCCCGCTGGCTGCCCGCACCCCCCGCGGGTGTCCCCGCTGCTCCATGGTGCTGTTTGCCACCCCGCTGCGGGGTGGTGGCGGGGGGGGGGGGGCCCTGCCAGCTGCCCCCCCCCCCCCCCCCAAGCCGGTGCCTGCCCCAGCAGCGGGAGGGGTGCATGGTGTGCGGTGTGTGCGGGGTTTTGGGGTGCTCCGGGTGGTGGTGGGGGGGTCCCCAACACCCCAGGCCTTTGCCCCCCCCCCTTGGGTGCTGCCTGCCTGTGGCGGGGTGGGGGGGGGGGGAGCACGGTTTGCATGTGTTTGCAGTGGAGGGGCTCTGAATGGGGCTGGGGGGGGGGCAAATCTGAGCCAGTTTGGGGGGGCTCTAACCCGTGCTAACAGCTGCCCCAGCCCTGGCCTGCCGCAGCCCTGGCAGCACCCAGCAGGTCCCTCTGCCCTGGGGGGGGGGGGGTCCTACACCGCCCCCCCCCCTTCCCCCCCCCCTTCCCCCGGGACCACGGGGTGTGCCCCCCCCTCCCCACAACCCCCCCCCTCTGTGCCACCCCCCCCGCCGTGCCTGTCTGCTCTCGCCCCGTCCAGCCGTGTCCGTCCGTCCGTCTGTGAGCCTGTCCGTCCGTCCCCCCCTGCCTGCAGGGCTGCCTTCCCCCCCCCCCCCCAGCAGCACCCCTGGGTGCTGCCTCCTCCCGTGCCCCCACTGGGGTGCCCCCCCCGTCCCCGTGCCTCCAGGGGTGGGGTGCCGCACCGGGGTGGGGGGCACCCCACATCCAGCCCTCGCCATGGGGCTGGGCTCACCCCGTTTTGGGGGCAGACCCCCCCACACCCCACCCCCACCCTCGGAGCGATGCTGGGGGGGGGCCGGGGTCGCTGCCTTACCCAGACCACCAGCCTTGCCACCGGGGGGGGGGGGGCTCCGGGGCGCCCAGCTCTGCCGCTGCCAAGCCGCCTCCGCCCGCCGCGTGCCTCAGTTTCCCCCCCCCCTTTTTTTTTTTTCACGGGGGGGGGACACACTCGGTGTCACTGCCCGCCAAGTGCTTTGAGACCCGCTTGCCCCCACGGGGGCCGGGCAGCTGGGCCCCCCCCCCGCCCCCCCCCCCCCCCAGCCCTCCGGCGGGCAGAGGGCCATCCCGTATTTATGTCGCCCCCCCGCAAAATTTAATTTAAAGGCCCGACGAAGTGTATTTTATTTATTTATTCTCCTCCGTGTGTCGGGGGGGGGGGGGGGGGACACACGACGACACTCGCCCCGCTCGCTTGGTTCTTTGTAATAAACATTTCGGTGACATCTCCCCGCGGCCTCGCCTGCTGGGGGGGGGGCGTGGGGCTGGGGGGGGGGGGGACACAGAGCTGGGACCGAGCACAGCTCAGCCCCGCAGTGACCCCAACCTCTGCCATGGGGGGGGGGGGCTCGGGGGTGGCCGGGACCTGCCCGGTTCCCCGGGGGGGGGACGGAGGCACGGAGCAGCGCCCCGTGTCCGCGCGGGGGGGGCTGTACAGGCTATTTACAGGGAATCGATCCGGCGCTGCCGGCTCAGGGCTGCCGGCACCTCCACTCGCTCTTCTCCGGCCAGTACTCGAACGCCTTCCTGTGGGGGGGGGACACTGGGATGTCAGGGGCATGGGGGGGGGCACTGGGGGGACATTGGGGGCACAGGGGGGATATCGGGGCACGTGGGGACATTGGGAGCACGGGGGGACATCGGGGTGCATGGGGACATCGGGGCCCAGGGGGACATCGGGGTGCATGGGGACATCGGGGGCATGGGGGACATTGGGGGCATGGGGGGGACATTGGGGGCATGGGGGGACATTGGGGGCATGGGGGGGGGGGTCATCGGGGTCACCTCAGGGGTATGGGGGGACATCGGGACATGGGGGGACATTGGGGGCACGGGGGGGACATCGGGGTCACATTGGGGGTATGGGGGGACATCAGAGCGCGTGGGGACGTCAGGGCGCATGGGGACATCGGGGCACCGGGGGGGGGACATTGAGGGTACGGGGGGGACATCAGGGGGGCGGGGGGACATCAGGGGCACGGGGTGGACATCGGGGCGCAGGGGGGACATTGGGGAACGGGGGGACATTGGGGGCACGGGGGGGAAAATCGGGGCGCGTGGGGACATCGGGGTCACACCGCTCCCTACCCCGAGCCCACACAAGGCTTGCAGCCAGGGTGCCCACCCCCCACCCCCCCCATCTCAGGACCCCTGCCCGTGCCCCCCCCATCCCCGTACTCACTCTCGCTGGGGAGCGGAGGCCCGGCACACCAGCCCGGCCTGGCAGGGGCACACCTGGTTGATGCTGAAGGCCAGGCCCCCGGGGGGGACGTGGCAGCCCTGCCCCGCTGCCAGCCGCTGCTGGCACACCCGCTCGCCGTGCCGCCGCGCGCAGCAGCCGCCCGGCCCGCAGTCCTCGTCCCGGTGGCACCGGGCTCCTGGGGGGGGGGGGAAAGGGGGGGCAGAGAGCGGGGTTAGGGGAGGGGAGCCCCCAGACCAACACTGGGGCACGAGGCTGCGATGGGGCTGAGCGTTAGGGTTGGTGCAGGAGGGTGGCACCGACCCCGCCGGCACCGCGTCCCCACCAGCACCGCGTCCCCCAGCTCCCAGGGTTGGGGCTGGGGGGGCTGCCCCTCGTCCCCCCCATCCCCCCCCACATCCCAGCCCCCTGCTCACCCTCCTGCCCGTCGGGCACGGGCTGCTGGCACTTCCCGAACATGCAGAGCAGGCCGTGGGCGCAGTGGGCGTCGCGGCGGCAGTACTGCCCGGCGGGGCGCGCGGGCAGGCACAGCCCGAAGTGCTCGTCGCAGAAGTGCCCGCGGGCGCAGGGGCTGTCGGGGCCGCACGCTGTCACCTGGGGACACGGGGGGCAGAGCAAAGGGTCGGGGGGGGGGCCCGTCCCCATCCCCACGGTGGGCCAGGAGGAGCTCGTTAGGGCGGCACGAAAATTGTGCTGGTGTTTTAGGCGGGGAAGGGGCACGGCTGCGGCTGGGTGTGGGCGCGTGGGAGCTGGGACCCCACAGGGGGTGTTTTGGGGGGGGCAAAGGGGTGCTTGGGCAGGACCGGGGTCCCTCTGCTTTTAGGGCTGGACCGGGATCCCTGGGGCTTTTAGGGCAGCACCGAGGTCCCTGGGGCTTTTGGGTGCCGCTGGCGCACGGGGACCCATCCGCAGAGGATGCCCGCTGCAGCAGCCGTTTTCTCTCGGGAAAACAAAACCCCGCGGGTGGGGGCAGCAGCACCGGGTGTGGGGGGGAAGCCGGACATCCCCACCCCGCTGCCGGAGCCCGTAAAAGTCCTGCTCCAGGTGAGGCTCGAACTCACAACCTCGGCATTGCTCCGCGTACTGCCCTATAAGTACCGCGCGCTGACCGATTGCGCCACTGGAGCGCCCGCTGCGGACCGCGCCCCCTCCCGGCTCCCAGCCCTGCGGCCCCCCCGACCTCCCCCTGCACCCCCCGCACCCCCCGGCTGCAAACCCTGCGCCCACCCCTGCCGCAAACCCTGCTCCCACCCTGGCTGGGAACTGTGCCCCCCCCCCTTCCTCTCCAGCTGGATGCAGAGCCTTCCTCCCCCCCTGCTGCAAAGCCTTCACCTACCCCTGCTCCAAACTTCTGCCCTGCTGCAGAGCCTTCATCCGCCCCTGCTGCAAAACCGTCACCCACCCCTGCTGCAAAGCCTTCACCCACCCCAGCTCCCAGCCCTGCTGCAGCTGCCTGTCCCCCTGCCCCCCTGTCCCCCCCCTGCCCTCCCCAGCACCCCCCGGCTGGGGACACCGCTCACCTCCTCCAGGTCGTCCCCAGGCCCCGCTCTCCTGCCCAGCGCGGCCTCGTCCGGCGGGTGCCGGGGCAGGGAGTACATCCAGGCCCAGAGGTGGCCGGAGGCGGCGGGCAGGAGCGTGGCACCGAGGCAGAGGAGGGCCAGGGCCGGCTGCATGGCTGCTGGGGGAGCTCGGCGCTGGGGTGCTCGGCGCTGGGGCGCCCGGTATTTGTAGCCCGTGGCCTATCTGGGCCCCCGCTGCTAAAACTGTTTGCCCACCTAATGGGGAAGGAGGAGGCAATCAGGGGTTAAGGGATTAACATAATTGCCAGCCTTCCCCTCGCTGGGGGCAACAGCCCCAAAGCAAACGGCCCCCTCGGAGCAGTCTGGCCCCGGCGCCTGCTCGGCTCCAGCCCCGTGCTCTGGGCCCATGGGGGCTGCGCTGCCCCGGAGCCCCCCCACGCACTCGGCATCCAGGGGTGACGAGCTTTGCACCTTCCCTAACGGCGCCGCAAACGAGGTGTTTGCTGCCTGCCCCTTATCTCCCCGCCGTGCTGAGCAAACCCGCAAATGGGCTCCCCGGAGCGGGTCCCCAGACGGTGCCACCGCCGCGTCCCCAGGCGTGCGGGGGTCTCAGCTGGGGCTCCCCCGGTGTTCCCCCCCCCCAGACCCCTCCAATACACTTCGCAGTGGGGAGAGCCCCCCGGGGCTTGTTCCTGGCGGCTGTCCCAGCTGGGAGCAGGGGGGGGTTGTCACTGGGGGTCAGAGGGGAGCGGGGTGCACCAGGGCCACCCCTCCTACGGGTTCCTCCTCGGGGCCTCCATCCCCAAGCTCCTGCTGCCCCAGGTGACTCCCCCTGCCCCCGTGCCTCAGTTTCCCCATGCGTACAAGAGACCCTGAGGGGTGCTGCAGCGACGCGGGGCAGCTCTGGGAGGGGATCCCCTGGAGCAGTGGCTGCAAACCCACAGCAGCTGCTGGCACCGGGGCGACCCAAAAACCTCGCTTTGCCTCGTGCCGGTGCTGCGGGCCAGGACCCCCCCCCCAGGCCGCCCCCGCACGCGTTTGCGCAGTGGCTTAGGGAGCAAATATTAAATATTGACCCGGCCTCCCCGGGGACAATCCCGGCCGCTTCCCCATCCGCCTCCCGCTGGGTGCTCGCCCCGGCGCCGCCTCTGCTTAATCCCCGCACCGCTCGGCACCCCCCAGCCCTGGTGGCTTGGGGGGGGGGGGGGGGGGGCAGAGGGGAGGCTCGGGGCTCCCCCAGCACCCAGCAGCCCGCACAGCCCGGGTTTGGCTTTGCCACAACTTGGGGTTCGGCTCCTTCCCACTCCAGCCTCTGCTGGCTCCGTGTGGCCCCGAAAGCCGCGACCGCAGGTGACAGTGGGGCATGGACCCCCCCCCCTGCCCCCCCACACCCCCGTGCGGGGGTCCTGCTTGTGTGTGCAGGTGAGACAGTGCGTGTGCAGGTGTGTAAGTAAGTGTGTGTAAGTGTGTGTAAGTGTGATCAGTGTGTGCAGTGTGTGCAGTGCGCAGTTGCGCAGTTACAGAAGTTGCACGGTGCAGGCTGCAGGCACCAGAGCAGCTCTGCAGGCAGCTCCCAGCAGAGGGGGTATAGCTCAGTGGTAGAGCATTTGACTGCAGATCAAGAGGTCCCCGGTTCAAATCCGGGTGCCCCCTTCTTTTTGGGGGGAACCCCCCCCTTTTTGCACCCCCTTTATTTGCTCCCCAGCAGCAGCAGCAGCAGCGAGGGGACGTGGCACCGCATCGCAGCCCGCTTCCTGCTGCCTCTGCGGCGCCGTGTCCCCGTTACGGGACACTTCTCTCTCTTGCCGAAGGACAGATCCAGCTCGCCGGGTGCTGAGCACCTTCCCCACCCCATGGGCTCCCAGGTGTGCCCCCCCCGGGGCCGGGCATTGCCCCCGCTTCCCCTTCCAGGCAGCCGAGCAGCCGCAGGGCCCCGCAGCTCCGCTGCATCCCCGGGGCTGGGCGCAGGGCTGGGGGTCGGGGTCACCCCAAGGCCCTCAGCACGGGGAGGGAGAGCACCCAGCACCTGCCCCAGCACCCCAGGGTGCTCCTGTCCCGCTTTCCCCCCTCTTCTGGGGCTGAGCCAACCACTGGGCACCCAACTGAGCCCCCAGCTGCTGCCCAAGTCACGGTGCGGTCACCACACCCCGAGCACAGGACCAGCACCTCGGGTGGCTCCGGGGCCCGCAGGGCCGGTGACGCCCCTGACCCCGCTTCCCCAGCCCAGTTCCTCCTGGGGAACCCCCAACCCCCCCAGGAATCATTTTTCCTGCAAAGGGGGGAAAAACAGGGGCTTGGGAAGGAAACCCAGCCCTGCGTTCCGAGGGTGCGCTCCTGGTACCTTGCACCGTGACCATCGGGGTCAGGTCCCAGCCGGGGGGGGGGAGCAGGGGGCAAGGGCTGGGGGGGGGGGGGAACCTGGGCCCCCCAAAACAGCGGCTGCGATCGCTGTGCTTGTTGTCCTCTTGCTGCTTGTCACTAGATGGCAGCTGGCCACGTGCCGGGCCGTGCGTGCCCCGTGCGCTGCTTTTGGGGGGCCGTGGACCCCCCCTGGGGCTGGGACAGGCTGGGGAGGGGGCGAGAAGATGAGCAAAGGGGGGGGGGGCTCAGCCCCAGCACCCCAGCACCAGGCCACTGCCCCTGGGCTGCCTGCGGTGGGGACGGGGTGGTGGCACTCGTGGGCTCGGTGCCACCTGTGCCACCCTGCAGGGCTGGTGTCCCCCCCCCCCCCCCCCCCAGGCCCTGGAGAAATGTTTCCCTGCGGAGAAATGCCCCGGGGACGAGCACGGGCACCGGGACGGGCGGCACCTGCTTGGCTGATTTTTTAATTGCGGCAGGGGGAGGCCGTGCCCGGTGCCATCTGTCACCCACATCCGTCTCTGCCACGATGGGGGGGCTGGGGGCGCGGGGCTCTGCCCCGAGACCACCCCAGGATGGTCCTTAGGGGGCAGCCGGTGTCGAGGGGCTGCGGGACCGGGGCCACGGAGAGGACGAGGAAGCCGGGTGCTGGAGGAGGCCACGAGGGGCCTCGAAGTGCTGCACGTGCAGGAGGCCGCGCTCCCACCCGTGGGTGCAGGTGCCCGCCTGTGTGTGCACGGTTTGGGGTGCACGCATGGTTTGGGGCACACGAATGGTTTGGGGTGCGCACACAGCTTGGAGTGCATGGTTTGGGGTGCACGAACAGTTTGGGGTGTGCACATGGTTTGGGGTGTGCGCATAGCTTGGGGTGCACGCACGGTTTGGGGTGCACAGTTTGGAGTGTGCACACAGTTTGGGGTGCATGCACAGTTTGGGGTGCACAAATGGTTCGGGTGCATGAGCGGTTTGGGGTGCGTGGTTTGGGGTGCACACAGTTTGGGGTGCTTGCTCGGGGTGCAAGCTCTGTGCGCCCCGTGTGTGTTTGGGGGGGGGGGGGCAGCCCCTCTCCCCTCCTGCCCGCGCTGCTCCCCCCCGACCCCCCGACGGCTGCGGGAGCCCCGGGCCGGGGAGAGGCTCCGGAGCCCCCCGCGGCACCCCCGGCCCTGCCCCGGGGCACCCCCGGCTCCATCCCCCGGGGCCGGGCGCTGCCTCCGGCCCCCTGCCCACCCCCGGCCCCACCCCCGGCTCCACCCCCGGCCCCTGCCCGGGCTCCGGTTCCCGGCTCCGACTCCGGCGGCGGCGGCTCGGGGGGGTGCCGGCGGCTCGGGGGGGTGGCGGCCCATGGCGGGGCGCTGAGCCCCCAGCACAGCCGGGGCCGCGATGCGCTGGGGGGGCCTCATCCTGCTCTGCTTGCTGCCGGGCCCGCGGGGCGCAGGTAGGGGCCGGGAGCGTGCCCGGCCGGGGGGAGGACGAGCTCCGGGGTGGGGGGGAACCGGAGGCGGTGCGGGGCTGAGCTCCGTGCCCGCGGTCCCGCGTGGCCGTGGGCTGCGGGGGGGCGCCGCGTCCCGGTGCCGCAGCCCCCTGCCTGCCGCGGGGGTCCACGCGTGTCCGTGTCCCCTCCCACCCCGTGCCCGTGATGTCCCCGCACCGGCGGCACGGTGGAGGCGTGGGGCTCCCCCCCGTGGGGAAGGGGCTGGCGAGCGCGCCCCCGACCCCCGGAGCCCCCCTGCCCGCCGGGTCCGCCCCGCGCCCCCCCTGCCTCAGTTTCCCCTCCCGGAGGGGTTGGGGACGGTCCCTGCGCGATGGCTCTGGGGGGGGGGCACCGGGAGCTCATTTAGGCAGCAGTGAGCCCCCGGCAGCCCCGAGCCCCCCCTCAGGGCAGCAGCTCCTGGCCCCACGGGAGGTTTTGGTCCCCCACGGGAGGTTTTGCTCTCCCACGCGTCCCGGCTCTGTCCCTGCCGTGGGTCCCCGCGCCGTGGGCGAGCGCGTGCCGGCGGCGCTGCCCACGCCGTGCGGAGCTGCCAGGAAACCTCGTGAGCCTCCAGAGCTGGTCCCAAGCAGCTTCCTCATCCCCCCCCGCCACGTTCTGGCCTTGGCAGCCCCCCCGGGGCAGGGATGCAGCAGGCAGGGACTTGGGGAAGGGGCTGCCGGGGTGGGCGCCTGGAGCCCCCTGGTGCCCCCCCCTCAAGCACTGGTGCGCGCAGGGTGGGAGCCGGGCAGGGGGCAGCTCTGTTGGTGGTTTGCCTCTTTTTGCCCCCCCCGTCCTTGTCCTCCCCTGCCCGTGGCCCCCCCGTCCCTGTGCCCCGTAGCCACCCCTGACCCAAGGTGCCCTTCCCTGCGTCCCCATCACCGTGCTGCTCGCTGGGGCCACCGGGCTCGTGCCACCAGGCAGAAGCTGCCCTGCTGGGGGGGACAGGGCTGGCACCAGCCTGACCCCACGCTGACCCTTCTTTGTGCCCCCCTCCTCTCCCAGGACGCCCCCCCGGGAGCCCCGCGGCGGGCGAAGGGCGGCTCGGAGCTGGGGAGCCCGCGGCGGGGCCGGAGGGGACCCACATCAGCCAGGACCTGGTGGGGCGCAGCCTGGCCATCGACACGCTGCCGGCCAACGAGACGCGGATCGTGGTGAGTCGGGGACCTGACGCTGCCCCCTGCACCCCCCCGAGGCAGGATCCGGCCCCGCCACTGCCCCGAGCTATTTCCAGGCTGGGCAGGGAGCTGGCAGAGATGCTGGCCCTGATTTAACGCGTGGGGCTGGATCCTGGCAGCACGGGGGGGGGGGGTAATTACAGCCTGCTGGGGAGGCGGCCGTGCCTGGGGGCTGCTCTGAGCCCTGCCAGGTCCCCGGGGGCACCCAAGGGCCAGCCCTGGGCTGGGCAGCTCGGGGACGCCCCGCTCGCTGCGGTGCCACGTTGCAGCGGGGATGCTGCTGGGGGCTGCAAGGGGCTGTGCAGGGCCGGGGGGGGCTCTCGCACTTTTTTACGGCTGCTGGTGGAATTATGTGGCAGCAGTGTCACCGCTGGGGGGGTGGCACCCAGCTCTCGCCCCTCGGCTGTGCCTAACTCGTGGCCCGCAGTCAGCTCCCCGCTGTTTGTGGGGGGGGGATGCGGGGGTCCCCAGGCTGCGATGGGCTCGGAGCGGGACGCTTTCCGTGGGATGAGGACCCCGCTCTGGTGACTCGTGACTTGTTCTGGGGTTGCTGCTGGCAGCCGACTGTGGATTCAGTGGGATTAGTTCACGGAGGAGGTGGTGCAGGAGAGAAACGGTGGTAAAACAGAACTGAGCCCCTGGTAAAGGGACCCCCGGGGAGCTCTGCGGGGGCCCTGCAAACCCCGGCGGGACTGGGGAGAGAGGGAGAGCAGCGGAGGAGGTGGAAGGTGAGCGAGGAATTGTTCTGAGGGGCTGCGAGGACGAGAGAAGCGATGGGAGAGGGGGGCGCAGGGCGAGGGGGGCGCAGGGAGCGTGGCTGCAGGGCTGGGGGGCCCCGGGCTGGCTCCGCTCCGCTCCAGCTCCCGCCCGGCCTCGCTCATTGACCAGGGCTGGGGATGGAGAGGGGCCAGAAGCCAGGAACATCCCCGATGTGGAAGTGTTTTTAAATCCCAGCCCGAGCAGCCCAACCACAGCACAGCACCGAAGGGCGCCAGGAAGCCGCAGGGAGGGCGCGGCCGCGCTTGTGGGTCCCGGTGAGGGGAAGGCAGCGATTTCCCGGGGCTTGGCGGTGTCGGGGGGCGAGCAGCACCCGCCCCAAGAGCAGGGCCATGTTCCAGGCCAGGGACACTGCTCCGCTGCCAGTCCCTGCCTCTCTCTGTGCCCCAGCTGCTGGAGCCCTTTCAGAGAGCCTCTCGCCCCCAAAACGCTTCGGGTTCGGGGCGCAGGAGCCGTGCGCTCCCGCGGCGCTGCGCTGCCCCTTGTTTGTGTGTCCGAACCTCTCCCAGTCCTGTAAGCAACGCGAGGTGACAGGCTGGGACACCCCAGTGAGTCAGCGATGAGCTCAGGAGCTCGGCAGCCAGCTCCTCCGCGCTCCCATCCTGGCTCCTTCCCCCCCGGTTTATTGGGAACACATTGGGCAGGCGCGGGGGCCGCGGGCGGCGAGGCTTGGTGCGGGGGCGTGGGGGTTTTGGGGACAGCACCGCTCTGTCCTCACATCCCAGGGCCCCCAGAACCTTTGCACGGGGCCGTGTGCTGGGATGAGCCAGTACCGGCACAGCTCCTCCGTGCCTCAGTTTCCCATCGGTGCCAAAGGGGCTCCCCAGGCTGCGTCCGTCCCTCTGGGACAGAAACTGGGGCTAAAACATTGGATTGCTGTAAGGGACGAGCTGGGGAAGCTTCCCCTGGAACCAGGACCTACGGGAGGGAGAGGAGGGCAGCAGCTCTCCCTGACTTCTGCTGAAGCAGAGAAATTGCACGTTACGGGGCTTCTCTGATAGCACTTCCACTTTGTTCCTTACAACCCCCAGAGACCCTGCGGCGGTGCGCTGGGAAATAACAAGGCTGTGTAGGGCCGGGCCTTTTCCTTCTTTTTTTCCCCCTCCAACCCATTAATTCTTGGGCTGACGTCTCCTTCCCTGCCTGCAGCGCCTGGGTTTGTGAAGCTGGGAGTGGGCTGGGGGGGTGCTGGGGGCGAGGGCTGGGGTCGGAAGGGGCTGAGCAGCACGAGGGCAGCACGCGGGGACGAGCGGCGAGCACGGCGGTGTGCCAGCATCTGGCACGGAGCAAAGTTTTCCCAAGGAAAATGAGGATGCTTCCCACCCACCCCCCCCCGGCACGACCGCACCGCCCTGACAAGTGGCGGCTCCCGGCTGTGTCCCCAGGGGGCTGCGGCCCCCCCGGAGCTGTGGGGCAGACAGCGGGAGCCCCGGGGTCCCTCTGGCTGGGCTTGGTGAAGGTGCTCGCCGCCCCTCAGCTGCGTGCACCGAGGTCGGTCGTTTCCTCCGGGCCTTGACGTCTTCATCTGTTTGCTTTGCGCCCGGTGGTCGCTTCAGCTCCAACTTCCCGCCAGGTATTTTCTTCTCGGGACGGCCGCATCTGCTCTGCTGAAGGCTCCCGTGAGCCATGGCCCCTCTCCTGCCAGCCAGCCCCTGCTCCCTGCCATGAGCCGGGCTCGTGGCTCCTCTCCGCTCCTTCCCCAGGCGCTCCGCACCCCCCGGTGCCGGCTTCCCGCGGGGAATCGCTGCGCTGCTGTCACCGCTGCGCTGCACCGGGCTCAGGGCTCCGAGCTGTGCCCGGGGGTTTTGTGTCCCCCCGGGGAGCAGCCGCGCTGACGCCGTCCCCTGTCCCCCCCCCCGCTGCAGGAGGACAACCACAGCTACTACGTGTCCCGCACCTACGGCCCGGGGGATGCGCGCCTGCGGGGGCTGTGGGTGGACATGGCAGCGGCCAACAGGAGCCACGTGAAGATCCACGGGATCCTCTCCAACACGCACAGGCAGGCCTCGGTGAGCCCCGCGGGACCTGGCGCAGCCTGGGCTGTCCCCGGGGTCCCTTCTCCCAGCAGGGATTTCCCTGGGGGCAGCTCGCCGGGGGGGCGGCAGCAGCTCCTCCACGTCTCCTGGTGCAGACCAAGGCGTGGGAAGCGTTTGGTTTTCCCCAGAGCCAGCCCTGGGGGGCGGAAGGGGGCGAGCCGTGGGTGCTGGGTGCCTGCTCCCATCCCGCTCCCATCCCTCCACGCACCGGCTCCAAGGCAGGGCAGAGCCGATGCCGATGGGCATGAACCCATCCCGGTGCCTGCACCCCAAGGTTTTCCACCACCTGACTGCCGTTCTCACCCCCCTTTTCCTCCGCAGAGAATCGTCCTCTCCTTTGACTTCCCCTTCTACGGCCACCTCCTGCGGCAGGTGACGATCGCCACGGGAGGTGAGCTGGGGGCGGCTGGCGCGGCGTTCCCATGGGACGGGGGCTGGACACAGCCCCGGTTCGAGCTACGACCTCGCGGCCCGCTTCACCCTCCTCTGCCCCCGCAGGGTTCATCTTCATGGGGGACGTCATCCACCGCATGCTCACGGCCACGCAGTACGTGGCGCCCCTCATGGCCAACTTCAACCCCAGCTACTCCCGCAACTCCACCGTCCAGTACCTGGACAACGGTGAGCGCTGGTCCCGCCGCCTCCTCGTGGAACTGGGCGAAACTCAGCTCTCGGACCCCGATAACGGGGCTGGAGCTGGGTGGGGAAGGGGGATGGAGCAGCGGGGGCTGTTTGGTACCTGGGGACGCCCGGTGGGTTTGGGTAGGGGCGGCTGGGGTGTTCAGCAGGGGCTGTGCTCGGGGGATGGGGATGAGGTGTCGGGGAGCTTCGCAGGGACACGACGGTAAACGGGGCTGCAGGGACACGGGGTGAGGAGAGGCAAGAGGGTGACCTGCTCTGGTCTGCCCCCAGGGACGGTGTTTGTGGTGCAGTGGGACAAGGTATACCTGCAGGGCAAGGAGGACATGGGCAGCTTCACCTTCCAGGCCGCCCTGCACAGCACCGGGAGGATCGTCTTCGGGTACAAGGAGGTGAGAGGCGGGGAGGGCACGGAGGGACCCGGGGGTCCGGCTGGGCCTGGGGGGGGAGCTGCAGGGCCCCGTGGGGATCCCGCGGGTCCGGGAACCATCGGTGCACCGAGCCTGGGCGTTCCCAGAGCCACCGAGGTGCCGGGGGCTCTGCGGAGCAGCCCCAGCCCAGAGCATGGCCGGGCTCCATCGCGCACTCTCCCCCCTGCAGATCCCGGTGCCCGTCCTGCAGATCAGCGCCACGCAGCACCCCGTGAAAGCCGGCCTCTCCGACGCCTTCATGATCCTCAACCCATCTCCCGAGGTGCCCGGTGAGTCGCTGTGGGGGGGACGGGGGCAGGCGGCTGTTGGGGTCACTCTCGGGGTGCCGGGGGTCCCCGACACCGCGGCTGCGAGGGGACAGGCATGCAGGGAGCGGGGACACCCTCGTCCTCGGGGACTTGCACAGACAAGGAAAGCAGCGCTGCTCGCAGGCACGGTGGGGACGTGAGGAGGTGCGTGGGGCTGCTTGGGGACCCCTCGTGTCCATGCCCCCCGTGCGTCTCCCATGGGGCGCAGCTCTCCGGGGTCTTTCCCTGCTCGTGGCCCCGGCCCACGGACCCTGCGCGCTCCAGGGACGTGCTGCAGGCAGAAGGGCTTCTGGCTTCTTGAGCAGCGTTCAGAATCGCTGCCAGCAGCCGAGCATCGCTTCCTGGTTTCCAGCCGATGAGGGGCAGAGCGGGTGCAAACGGGAATGGAGATGGGTGGGTGGGGTGGGCTGCGGGGAGCCACTGGGGGCAGGATCGGAGGAGCCGCACCGCTGGGGCTCCGGGGTGTCCTCAGCCTCAGATCACAGTGCTGCAGGTGGGGTTGGGACCTGCACCACCACCAGCAGGACACGGGGACCACGTGTGTGGCCACACGCTCGTTCCACGCGTGACGTGAGCTCCAGGCACAGCGTGAGCAGGACGCAAAGGCAGCTTCAGCCTCTCGGCTCCCCGACCACGCTCCTCCTGCCTCCCCGAGCTGCACCCGTGCGGCTGCTTCTGCTCGTTATTTATGGCGCCTGCCATCTGGCCCTCGTTTGTTACCCGTTCACTACTTGGTGTAAAAGCCTCAGCCCAGAGGGTTGGTGCCCCCTCCCCACCGGACTGCCCCCCTGCTCCTGCTCCCTGTGCCCGGGGTCTCGCGGACCCCTGCCCGCTCCTCCCGCCTGCGGGGAAATGCAGGGGCTGGATGAGAAAAACATCGCGAGGTGAAGAAACGAGGCTTGAAGGCAATGGGATTTGGGGGAAGAGCGCCTTGTCCTGCTCGCCTGCCGGTCCCCAGGAGCAGAGCCGAGGAGCCGTGGCTGTGCTGGAGGGGCGCTTCTGCTCAGCCCCCCTGCGGCACGGAGCCAGGGCACCGTCGTGGTGTCACCACGGGCATTAGCAGCAGATGCGTGGGGGAACCCTGAGCCCGGGAGAGACCCCTCCGGCTCCCAGGAGAGCGGGGAAAGAGAAGGAAGGGGGCAAGGTGCGAGGGAGAGGGGGGAAGTGGAGGCTGCAGAGCACCGAGGAGCTCCGGGGGAGGCTGGCGGGCCCGTGAGTCACCGCCAAGCAATGTGCTGTGCAGCTCCCTGCTTGCTCGGGGCGACGCAGGGCTGGTCCACGTCCACCTCGGCATCCTCTGGTCAGGGAGAGGGGGCCGAGAGCTCCGAGCTCCTCCTTGGGAAGAGGAGATCCGTGCCCCAACCCCAACGCCTCCTGCCCCTGCAGCCTGGCAGCCACCGCTGTCCTGTCCTGCGTCCCATTTGATTTCAGCTGGCAGCCGGCAGAGCCCCCAGTGCCGGGATTCCTGCGTGGGGCAGCGCCGTGGGGCCGTGCCCAGCCTCACGCGCAGCCGCCGCCTTTCAGAGTCCCGCCGCCGGACCATCTACGAGTACCACCGCGTGGAGCTGGACACCAGCAGGATCACCAGCATGTCGGCCGTGGAGTTCACCCCGCTGCCCAGTAAGTCGGGGGGGGGGCCTTCAGTTCCTCGTTTTCCCCTCTCAAGGGCAGCCCGTCCTGCTGCAACCATCCCCGAATCTCCATCCCTTGGTGGGCACGGGGCCCATCCTGCGCTGGTCCTGGGCATGTGCCTGCAGTTGTGCTGTTTGCAGGAGCCAGCAGGGCCAGGGGCTGAGCTGCAAACACACTTCTTGCAAAAAGAAAGAGCAAAAGAGCAAAAATAGTGCAGGGAGCATGGGTGGCTCCTTCCACCTGCCCGGCTGCTGAAGTTCCTGCTCTTTGCCCCGCACGCTGCAGGCACTTCTGCTGGATGCTGCCTCCCCTCAGGCCTGGCCACGAGGCAGTTTCCACGCCCCCACAGTCAATACTCTGGTGAAATCTGTTGAGCATCCCGCTAACCAGATCCATTTTTAGTGTTCAAAGCCAAGGATCCACGCTCACGAGGGAAAGTCGTCATGCGGTCCGTAAATACAGAGCAGGGAGTAAATCCGTCACGAGGATACCGAGGCTGTGCATCCAAACAGCCCCCCCAGGGTATTTTATGGCAACTTTAACAGCAGGCAGGGCTCCTGCAGAGCAGATCATAAATAAGCATTCTGCAGTTTTATTTTTGTTTCCTTCAGGCTTGCTATTTTGTTCCCCCTGGCAGCCAGGGCAGATGAGAGCAATGTCTTCAGAGGAGCCACGGGGTTAGCAGGCCTGGTCTCAAGGTTTTCTTCGGGGAGGGGGTGTTAATTTTTTGCCTTATCGAGGTCAGAAGGGAGGCAGGGGCAGGCGTCCCCGTGGGAAAGGGGCACTGCTGCCTTTTGGGATGGGAGCTGCTGGCGTTCTGCCTCCATCGCCGGCTCTCCCAAAACGAAGTGCCCCGGGCAGGTGCCGGCGCCTTGCTGGTTCATCTCTCCTCTCTCCTTTGCAGCTTGTCTCCAGCATCAGAGCTGTGAAATGTGCGTGACCTCGGAGCTGACCTTCAACTGCAGCTGGTGCCACGTCCTGCAGAGGTAGCGTGGACGAGTCCCTTCCCACCTCTCCTCTCGCTAACGCTTGTGTAGCTGGGAGAGCAAGTGTCACTCCAGGGCTGAGCTCCTGCGATGCCTCTATTGCTGCTGCTGGCTTTTTTTTCTTTTTTCTTTTTTAAAGTGGTTTTCCTTTTTTTTCATTAGAGCGCTGCTCTCACTGTGTCACAGCCCGTGATAAAGTGGCGGCCTGATCTCAGGTTGCAAGCAAAGCAATTAGGAGGAGACACTTCCCGGGGCTGGCGTTCCTGGTCCCAGCGCTTTGATGCAGAAGCTGAACAAGTTGGGGCGAGAAGTAAGGCCGAGGCTTTTGTCAGGGAGATTTTTGGATGGGGGAAACCGGCCCTGGCTCGGGCTGGGGCATGCAAGGAGAGCAGGGGATCACGGACATCGAGGACGGGGACGCTGGTTGTACTGGGAACACTGGCTGTGCTGGGGATGCCAGTGTGCTGCAGTCCCAGCGCTGAAGCCAGCCCGTGCCCTGCTCTCCTTCAGCTCCAGCAGAGAGCGTTTAATGAGGTTTTGCAGACCCGGTTATGTAGAGCTGGCGGCAGGGGAGGGGACCCAGTAACACACATCTTCGGCTCGCCCCGCGCCGCCCCCTCCTCTCCGCAGCCTCCCCGGGCTGCGCTCGCTGGCGATTCCTGCGACGCACCGGGCAGGGACAGGGCAGCGGGGACAGGGACGGTCCGCAGGCATCGCAGAGGTTACCCCATCAGTCAGCACAGGCTGGAGCATCCCCAGAGCCAGGGGTCGATCATTTTTCGGTGACAGTTGCCCCACTGGTAGAGGATGTTGTGCCCTCGCCGCTGAGGGATGCCTGAAAGCAGAGGTGGCTCTGGTCACGAACCCAGGCCCGGGATGCAGCGGCTTGGTCTGGGTCTGGTTTGGGCTGAAACCCCAGCGTTCGAGCACTTTATCACTCTGCTTGTTTCAAACTGACAGCATTCACAAGCCTGATCTTCTCAAATCCAGGCTGCTGTCGCTTGTGTTTGCTCTCATCACCTACAGCGCGGTGACGCCTCGGTGCTTTGCCCCAAATCCGCGCGTGCTGCAGCTGTAACCGCACGTAGGCAGCTCGGTCCCCGAGAGCTTAGGTTACAAATGGAAAGCTCGGATGGCAAGGGCTTACATGTGCTGGAAATTGCAAGCTAGAGCAAGTCCACTCCTATCGTGTTGGCTTTCAACCGGGCTGGTTTTGCAGAGCCAACGCAATCTTTCCAGGGAAGCTGGGAGGGTGGCTTCTAGGGTTTGGACTCGCACCCCGAGTCCAACTCAGTGTTTTAACCCCCCAGCATCCTTGCAGCTCTCTTCTGGGCGGTACAGTTTGCATTTTGCTCATGCTGAGCCCCCAGTTGTCACAGGAACTCTGCCACAAAAGCGCTCAGCGACTCAGCGGGACCTGAAGTTCTTTGTGGCTTCTCCTCTTTTCTTGGTTGGTAGTTGGGAAAATTGCTGCTTGTACGAGCTGAGCCCGTGTTTCGTGTTTTGGTAGTCCCCAGAGGCTTTCCAAAGGTCAGCGTACTGCTTCAGTTCCTCTGTTTCTGTAGCTGGTGTTTTCCCAGTGTCAGTTATAATTTCTTTAATGTGCTTTTCCTGTGCAGATGTTGTTGAGAAAAAAATAAAATAAAATCATGGAGATCTTGACCTTGCCCTGGCACAGAGTCCAGGGAATGGAAACTCAAACTCAGTCTATATATTTTTCCTATTCCTCTGCTTCTCTGTTTTCCTTGGAGAAGAAGCGCTGACCATTTTCCACCTCTGTAAAGAGGAACATTTGGGCCCTTCCAGCACAGCTGTATTGGAAACCCCGTCCGTGCCTTCGGAGACCAGCGTGTGTGTCATCTTTCCGCTCCTCTGCCGTTTGTCTGTACCTGCAGGCAGTGCCCGTCGGGGTAGCGTTCGGGGTTCCTGGGCAGCTCAGGGGCCGTCAGCACCCTGCACGTTGCTGCCTGCGGGGTCCCTGCCCCGCGTTAACCCCGCTTCTCGCCGCAGGTGTTCCAGCGGGTTCGACCGATACCGCGAGGAGTGGCTGTCCTACGGCTGCGGCCAGCAGGTAAGGCAGGGACCGGCTGCTGCCAGGCGCTGGGAGCGGTGCTGAGCCACAGGCAGCACCGCGGCCGCGTCCCTGCTCTGGCAACGGGCTCTCGGCTCCACTTGCCCCGTGCTGTTCTGGAACAGATGGGGTATCCCGTTAGAGACGTAGCTGTTCCTGTTACAGCAGGGCATCAGTAGGGACATCTCCTCCCTACCCATGGGGGTATCAGTAGGGACATCTCCTCCCTGCTCCTCTGGGGCAGCTAAAAGATGGCCCAGCCACACCAGCACCAGTCCTCGCCTTGCTGGTTGGTACTGGGTGCTCAGAGACCCCCCCCCCCAGGATAACGCCTGGTGCAGCCAGAGTGCTCCGGGATGGTTTTTCTTCGCCTTCTGCAGTGGGACTCTTGCTCACTCTGAAGCATGAAGAAATCAGTCCTTGGGATTTTTTTTATTTTTTTTCTGTCCTTGTTAGCACAACTGCCTCCACGTTGGATGAACTCGTTTCTTTGTCTCAGCGAGATCAGCTCGAACACAACATCTGTTTCTGCTTTGGTGCTTTGTTGTTTTGGTTTGCCTTTTTTTCCCCTGCTGAAAACTCATCTTTGTTCCCTGTTTACCGAGAGGGTTGAGCGAGGGAAAGGGAGGTCAGCAGCCCGACACCCATGTCCTGGGATGCGAGGAGGTCAGACCGTGGGACCTTGCCATTGTCATCCCCTAACTCAGTGGTCCCCAAACTCTTCCTCCTGTTCTCCAGCCCCTTCCCCTCCAGTTCTGGCACCCCGCACCACGTCCCCTTGTCCCATGCCAGTATCCGAAGCCCAACCAGCCCTCAGGCCGGGAAGCCCAGACCTTACTGCTGGCACCCTGGTGCTCGTGCTGGAGGATTTCTAGGGCCACCAGCCGCTCCGTTTCCTTTTCAGTCTGATGAGAAGAGCTGCGAGGATTTGGCAGAGGACGACCACTACTCAGCTCCCCCCAGCAGCTCGCTCTCGCCGCTGGAGGAGGACGTCGCCGCCTCCACCTCCTCGCTCTTCGTTGACGGCCTCACTACGGAAGGTACGGGGCGATGGGGCCAACCCCTGCGGCACGGACACCCCATCCCCAGGGACCTCCGTTCCAGACCTCGTAAAGCCAGGCCATGTCCACCCAAGTCCCCTACGGAGGTGTCCGTCCGAGCAGGGGGGCAGAGGTGGGTGCTGGTGGCAGTGGGAGAGGGAAGGAGCAGCCCAGGAGGTGAGACCCCGACGGGAAAAGGGACGGGGCATCCCCCGGTGCAGCGTTACAGGTGCATCGCTGCCTTTTTGTGCTTCGTCGAGGTCTGAGGAGGCGACAGACCAAAGCATAAGCCCCTGGTGGTCGGGCTCCCAGCACCGTAACGGAGGTTAATGCTGCATGCGGGGGCTCACGTTTCTGATGTGCTTGGTTCTTGCTCAGGGCTGGCAGAGCTGTCAGCCTGGCAGAAACACAGCAGAGACGTGTGATTGCCCTCTGCTCACGAGCGGTGCTCGTCCCAGCATAGGAAGGCTCCAAATAAAGCCCCGTCCTCCCCCCGGGACACCCCTGTTCTGAAGCTTGATAATCCTATTAGCGCAGGGCTCGCTCCTCGGGTACTAGCGGCAGGTATCGCTTCAATTTCGTTGCTTAATAGTCCCTAACGCAAACTGCTAATTAGAATAAATAGAAAGGAACATTAGTAATTGTCCTTCAGCGATGGGAAGGAGCTGGCAGGGGGAACGGAGCGCCTGGCTGACGGAGTTGACTTTGAAAGGAGCAATTAAAGGAAGGGGGAGTGCGACACCACCACGGAGATTATTTCCCAACTCATCGCCAATTCTTGGAAAAAGAACAAGAGGCTTTCTGTGACGTAGTCAAGCATGAAGTTAATTTGTAATCTTGGAAGGAAACAAACAGCCAGCTGCACCAGGCAGCGAACTTTATCTGGAGCAGCGCGGCGAAGGCAGAAGCCAAGTGGAGGCGTGGGTCCACCCCTCGAGGCCAGCCCAGGCGTGGGTCCTCCCTCGAGGCCAGCCCAGCCGTGTCCCTGCGTGCTGGGGATGCTCGTGGTGGTGCCTCGTGGCCGAGCCCAGCGTGAGCCCGGTGGCAATGGTTCTGGCTCAGGGCTTCGGCTGGACTCTCGAGGGCACAGTGGTGGGGAGCACCAAGACCCAAAGCCTTGTACAAGCACATCCTGGTGCTTCCAGAGTGAGATTTTTTTTTTTAAAAAAAAAAAAAAAAGGAAAGAAAATAATTGGATTTTGGGCCCCCCATGGAAGGCGTCCACAGAGCAACGTCCCCGTGATTTATTGGGGCTGTACTGGCAGCACGGCACAGCAAATGCTGTCGTCTGAACGTGAAGTCATCCCTGACTATTCTGCCTTGCACACCAAGCATATTTAGGCTACTAAAGACTGTTAAAGACACATAAAGACTGTTTTCCTCAGATGTTTGTGCTCCAGGTGCCACCTTTGTGAAGGAAGATAAACCACGAGGCACGTGCTTACACCATTGTGTTTTTTTCTCTGGGTGCCTTTCCCTTCCATCATATTCCGAGGCTGAAAACTAAGTAAATGTGTAATTGCTGTGTAAACACTGTGCCAAGAGGTGTGTGCTGGCAGCATCCCTGTTACAGAGGGATAAAAGAGGGTGGGAAGCACGGAGACTATTTCAGAAGGCTCTTAACTTCTTTGCTGTTGCTTTCTTTCAGATGACACAAAGCTCAATCAGTATGCAGGGAGCGAAGGTAAGGCCCCGATTTCCTCTTCAGCTGCTCCCACTCTGCTCCAGGTGGGAACAGGTTATACTGACATCAAATGCAGAGGAGAGTTATGATCAGCCAGCTGGGTGGACAGGCGAAAGTGAGATTGTAACGATGTAATCAAGATAAGAATCCCATTGTCCTTACCTTAATACCGTTTCAGGCTGTGAAACGCGAAGGTTGGGGCCTAGCTGTTTTGCCCTGATGCTCTTTTTGCTTCTCCCACTTTCTCAGTCCTGCCAGGCGCACCACGATGATGAGTTTGCTCTTCCCATGCGACTGCCTTTCTTTGCATTTTTTTTTACATGAACAGAGTCAAACAGTTGTGCCAAAGAGCGCTGTAAAACTCAAATACAGAACATGTCCTTCAAATACAAAAACGTGGATTCTTTTTGCAGGTGTGGGAAGCAGCCTCCCAGCCAAGGACGCAGGCGCCCCGGTTCACACCGGCACGATCGTGGGGATCGTCCTGGCCGTGTTGCTCATCGCAGCCATTATCCTCGCTGGGATTTACATCAACAGCCACCCCACCTCGAACGCCGCCCTGTTCTTCATTGAGGTGAGCAGAGAACCTTTCCCCGGCCGGTTTGCTCTTTGCCATCAGCACCAATCCTGCCCTTCCAGAGGCGGGCAGGAGGAGAGGAGAGGAGAGAGAAACTTGGATAGCTCTCCCATCCAAGTTTCTTTCTGTGGCCCTGCAGTCCCAGCCAATCTCCCAACTTCCAGCTGATGATGCTTTAAACTTAGGCTCCCTCCCTCCCACGCTGTTTTATTTTGCACTCCTTCATACCCTCCCTTTCACACATTGCCTTTTCTCCCCATACAACGTTAGACATTCCCACCTGCCTCCCTCCACAAGCAGTTGTACGTGGGGGCCTTGGTTGGAGCCGTGACTTAACGGCGATCGCTGCCTCTTGAATTGCCCAGCTGGATTTTGTTGACTAAAATTGTCAGACTTTGCTGATAGATGTCATGCCATCAGCTACCGTGTGAGCGGTGGCGTGAAGGCTCTAAATGGAAGAATTTAATTCTCGGAAGGATGGGGGGGGGGTCCGACAGTCTCCATCTGCTGCTAAAAGCCAGGCGAGCGCTTGGTGCAGGCTCCCGAGGCAGGCAGCAGTGGGCTGAATCCTGGCACAGGAGCTGCTGCGGAGGGAGGGAGCAGCACGTGGCCCTCAGCCTCTCACTGCTCGCCGGCTCTGTCCTCGAGCCCTTCTCTTCCCTCCGGCTGTGTCCTCGGAAGGGCCAGGCTCTGCAGGCTCAGTCTCCCTGCCCTTTACCAGCTCAGTACCCGAGCACCTGGCAGTGTTTGGTGCATTTTTTCCTCGCAGCACCCGGCTGAGACTGGGCAGCGCTGCTGTCCCCGTGCTGCTGGTGGAGGGGAAGCACGGGGGGGATGTGTTTGTGCTCACACAGCCAGCTCTTGGCATCCCCAGCCCCCTTGTTCTGGGGCTGAAGTGAGCTTTTCCTTCAAGTTTCCCCTTCCACCCACTCCCCATCTCAGCCCTACCAGTGGGTCAGCTCAGCGTGACCGCTGCGTCGTAATGCGCTCTTGAAAGCACAAAGCGATTCTTCTTTTGTTAATAAAAAGCTGAGCTTCCACAAAGCCAGCATTATTCCGGGCTGAGCTGCCCCCTTTGCAGCAGGCCCGGCGCGAACGGCCGCCTCGCAGCTCCTGACGGCTCCTTGTTTCTGCCCGCAGCGGCGGCCGCACCGCTGGCCGGCCATGAAGTTCCGCAACCACGGCAGCCACGCCACGTACGCCGAGGTGGAGGCAGCCGGCCACGAGAAGGAGGGCTTCGTGGAGGCAGAGCAGTGCTGAGCGCTGCTTCCCCCCCCTCCCCGCGCCTCTGACCGCCACGTCCCACGCCTTGGGGGTCCTCTGTTACCGCAAAGTCTTTCCCCTCCTGGAAAAGAAAGAGCAAAGTAGAGGAAAGCGACCGAGTGGAGCGTGAAAGGAAGGAGCCGGGGCGATGTGAGGATGGGACCTGCTGGGATTCCTCACAGGACAGCAGAGCCTGAAGCGGTGGCAGTGGCGGGACGCTGGGCTCTGCCTGCAGCCCGGCTCCGAAGCCCTTCACGTGTCAGTAGAAAAGAGCGCGGCCCAATTTTTAGCTTGGCTCCGGTTTTTGTCTCCTGGTTGGGTTTTCCCCACCTGTGTGGGGCTGACCTCTCTGCTCCTCCACCAGGACCCTTGATGTGGGCCACATCTCGGCAGAGCCCCCAGTTTTCCCCCGGGGCCGCGTGCTGCCCCCCCGGCTCTGCTGGCACGCGGCGAGGTGAGGCTGGGACGGCGACGGTGGCGGCTGCAGGGCTGTAAGGTTGGCTCGCCAGGGCTCACCTCTGTCCCTTCCCCTCTCCCCCAGCTCCCTCCCTTTCTCCTTTCCCTTCTTTTTTTTTTTTTTGGGGCAGGCAGCGATTAATTTTGTCTTCAGGGCTGAGAAGCCTCCTGGCTTCATCTTCATCCCGACTCCGCGCCTCCATGGCTTCCATTCCCTGCCCTCCTCTCCCGTCCCAGTAACAGCTGCTTCCCCCTGCTCCGGCAGAAAGGGAAACCCGATGTATTTTAAAAGCAAAAACCCCGCTGAGGATTCACCTTCAGGATGTTCATGAGCCCGTGGCTCTGATGCACTTTCTCGCTTCCAATTAGTTTCCGCAATTACTAACTACAAACTTTACCCTAAAGGACTCAGAGAGCGAAAAAAATATCTTAGATTTCTTCAAGACATATCTTCACAGCACAGCTGCTAATCCAGCAGGAGTGGGGTAGGTTTTAAAGGCAGAGGATGGGGACAGAGCCCGAGCAAAAGCTGTGTGCTCCCATGGGCTACATCCCGAGGTAAACCCTCCTTCATAGGAGCGTCCCATAAATAAAACACAAAGGCCTTACATGCCTTGATACATTGAAAATCTGGAAAATGCCTTGTTAGCATCATAGTATTCAGAGCCTTGAGTCAGTGGATTTTTTTATTTTTATTTCGTATTGTGTCTGTGATAGGCCCTGGTCTGCATTGGTACCGATACTGTGATTCCAGAATCTGACCCTACCTAAGGGCTTCAACACCAGACCTCTCAGGGTTGTTCTGCTCCTTCTGTGCAATCAAATCCCAGACTAATCTGCAGAAATGCTTATCCCACTTCCACAGCCACCAGCCATAGCAGGATTCGTCCCTAAACTGAGGAAAGGTGGTATGAAAAAGGCAGAGTCCAAAGTCCAGTGTCAGGTAAAGTTTAATTTCCCCCACCAAAAAAAAAGGTGTTGGTTGTATGGGCTTTTCTTTTTTTTTTTCCCCTCCCCTCTTGCTCCTCAGTTATTTATTCTGATATCATCTTTGGTGCATATTTTATCCACTGGCTGGTTCAGCTGTCACTGGTGGTGATTACTGCCAAAGGCATGGTCTGTCTAATTAATGTCTTCCTTCTCATCTGCTGAATTTATATAGCCATTAAAGATAAATATGGATGCTTTGTGGCATTTAGACCCCAGATTATACTTCCTCATGTGTAGCCACTAGGGAGACTTTTGCTGCATCTTATTATGGCATAAAGGCACCAAAATGCTCTAACAGGGTAAGTCAGACCGAGCCGTGCCAAGCTGTTATGACCCAGACAGTCTCTCCTTAGATGTATTTTGAAGATAAACCTTATTCCCAAATAAAGCTTTCAGCTGGAAAGTTGTTTTTTTTCCCTGTTTCCCTGAGGAACTCAAAGGAACGCTGTCATCTAGTTTTTTTGCCCCGGATCTGATCTTTGAAACAGTTATAAGCTGGCAAGGACTTTTTACTGGATCTTAATCTTTTCAAAAAATGGCCTTGATTTTCCTCTTTTTCTTGACATGCATACAGAATAACAGCAAGATTTTTAGGTACTCCTCTTCCTCTACAGCCCCTAGAAATGCTAGGTAACATCCAGCAAGTCTGAAATGCTGCAAATGAAAAGAAAACAGACTTTAAATAGAGTGCAATTGAGCTGTATAAATCACTGCTGCGTTACTACAGCCAGAATCTTAAAAGAATTCAAAAGAGGATCAGATCCTCAGGTGGAGAAAAACAACATCCAAGTGCCCTAGCACAGAAACGGCTGAGATGCATAAAGTATACCACAGGACAGATGCCAAATTTGGAGTCAGAAAGGCTTTTTTTTTTCCCTTTTTTTTTTTTTTTTTTGCCTTTACGCAAAGAAACAAAACAAAGCAGGATCCTCTGTATTCTGTAGTTGTGCAGTAGACGTTTGTTCTAGCTTCTCCTGAGGAGCATGGTTCGGGGTATTGTCAGGTACGGCGTTAGCAGCTCCCATTGATCCCCAGATGAGGTTAGTGCCCACAGTCATGCCCCAAGCTGAAGGTCTGGATCCCCCAGTCCAGGCTGTGTAACTGGGCAGTGCTCGGCTCCCACTGCCTGCCCTGGAGAAGCAAGGCACTTGTGTCTCGAGGACGAAGGAAAATAATCATCTCTCCTACCTCTCATGAGGTCAGCTGGGAACAACCTCTTCTGCATTTTCTGTGCTCATGTCCTTGTAGTTGAAGAGGCGGTCTATTAAATTCCAGAAAACCCAATTGCAATGTTGCTGAGGCCTAGAAGAAAGAGAAACAAATGTCCTTACATCACCAAGAGCTGCTCTCATGTCAAAGGAAACAGGAGAGCAGCACCAAGCCAAGCACATCCAGATCACAACTCCTCACCTACCTGCGCAGCTCCGACTTCAGGATGCGGGTTAATCTTGCTAGTCTCGAGTGCCGAAGCAGGAACGTGATGATGACAACTACGACATAAAAAGGTTTTGGTTTTGCTTTTACTCACAGGGCTTCTCCAGCTGTATCCCAAGGCGTTCCTCTGGATTCCAAGGCTCCCAGTACTGGAGCTTCAGAGCGGACTGTAACGTACACGTGTATACAGACCTGTCTGTTTTATAGCTCTGTCGTGGGCTGGGGCTGTCAGCCGTGCTCAGTCCCTCGCTCAGCTGGTTCCAAGGGGTGCCAAACACAAGCACCTGCTACCCCCCTCACTCGTCTTCCCAAGCACGGTGCCCTCGCAGCCTGTGCAAGGCAACTGCTGTCATCGGGCAGAAAGCGACGTCGTGGGGGGGTCCTCGGCTGCTCAGCAGCTGGGAAAACACAACGGGGGCTTCGGCACAAACCACGGTCTTGCTCCTGCTCCCACTAGAGCTGGGGCCAGACCCCCCATGTTTTTGGCATCAGTGGGAGCAGGACCCAGATCAAAAAATACTCTCCTACTAACTAAAGGCCTACTTTCCACATACTTGAATTTACAGCACAGTTGGACTGTTTGGGGGGACTAAAGGCACTTTAACTGTCTTTTAATGCAATGTATTTACTATGGATAATCTGCATGGAATAGAGTCTTATTATTAAAAATAAATCTTCCTTTTTGGACTGCTTTGTTTTCGAAATAAAAAGTGCAAAGGATTACTGGTCATGTTCTGCAAATTTCTAAGCACAGTGGGGATTATTTTCACCTTGTATGCTTTTAACAGCCGCTGTAAGAGCGCAAAGATCTTTTTAAAAGACATCGTTTGCTGGCTCAGTAATAACACATCTTATCAGGAGGTGTTCCCAGGACAGATCTAGGATAAAAACTAATGCAATTGAGGCTTGAAGCAAGACCATAATTTTCTTCTAATTTTATCTGTTTGGCTTATTTAGAATTTTAGCAGGCTTTTCAGTTTGAACAATGAAATTTGTTTTTTCCATTCAGCTTTCTGACAGCAGCTAAGTCTTTGGCTCTCTGCCCGAGTCCCAAATTATTCCGTGTGCGCACGTTCCTGTAAAGTTGTTGTCTGAGGCTGCTGGGCATCACCTGCAGCTGTAGGCTCCCTTCACTATGGTACAGTAGAGGTATGAACAGGTCAGCACAACGAAGTACCTGAGAGGAGGTTATGAGCTGTAGGAAAAGGCCCCTCTTGCACTTAGCTATGGATATCAAAAGATTAATTCCAGTGGGGGCTTTGGTAGCACCACTTCCAGCTGTATTGCACCTTGATAAGGGCAGAGCTGGAGCAGGGGCCCACTGGCGACCCTTCCCATACACGTACCTGGTGAAATGCTGCATTGTGCAGGAACATGCAGGCAGCACAGAAGCGGCAGCGCCTTGATCCTGCTTCCCATCGCCTACCAGAGGTGAGCACAAGCCCCGTTATAGACATGCAGCCAGATTCAGACTACATGAGTCTCGGCAGCCGTGGCAGCCGCTGGTATCTCAGTGCCTGGTCTCTAATTCGGGCACAGGGTGGCTGTGCTTTGCCTGTGGCTATTGCCATTGTAAACTCCCCAGCCTGGGGCTGTTACACAGCATACACCTGCACTGCTTCTCACCTCCATAGTACCCGGGGAGCGAAATGCATAATTTCCTAAGCAACTTTGTCCTTCAGATGTGAATGTCACCCTTTTTTTGCAACCCCTTCCAACGGCTATGACCATGTCACAGTATTGGTAAAGAAGTTACATATTTGCTGCTTCTCTGCTTTCCTTTCACCTTCCCAAGCCCCTTGCATCCTGATCATCCCCTCCCATCCTGTTCATCCCCTCCTCTCCCGGAGCCTTTCCCAGGTTTGTGAGAAATGATGCTACCACAATACAGCTCCAAGTCAATTTAAACGTGATAACAGAATTCTGCTGTCCCAGTTCGACTTATTTTTCTGAGCAGACAAGTAGGAGATACATAATTAGAATGTATATGATATATATATATGTAAAGCAAATACTTCCTAGTATCTAAATAAGCAGAAATGTAAAAAAGTCAGCTCTCGTGAACAAATAGTTTTCATAATAAGCATCATCCCTGAAACAGGGAAAAAATAGACTTTATGCAAATAAACAAGAGGCTGTATCCTGGAAATGCAACTGCAACCTCAGGTCCACCAGCACACTGAACCGTAATTAATAGCTCTGAAAGCAAGCGGGGAGCAGACTGCTACAAAAGGGCCTGTGGGTGGTGGAAGAAAACCTCAAATAGATGCACTGCTCCGAATCTGCATTTTACAAGTGCTGCGGAATTAAGCTTTAGTTACAACTGGGAACGGGGAATTAGGGCTCCCGAAGTCCTTGCCTGGTTGTATGTTAATTGTCTTTATGCCTTGGGTTTCCTCGTCTCGAAAGGAGGGGTGGGAGTAATTTCCTTTCTCACACACAAACCGTAAATCTGCTAATATTTGTAAAATACTTACAGCTGCTCAGGGGAAAGGCGTTTTTCAAGGGGAAAAAAAAATATACTTGCTTAGGTGACAGAGAGCATCATACCCGTGTCCATCTCAGAAGCTGGTTGGGTCATCCCTTACCTCTCACTCTGAAGAACGCAGAGATCTTCCCAAGTCAGCCTTCAGGCCGAGAAGCGGGCGCTGGGGCACTCAGCCTGGCTGCAACACCGAAGGTCGCACGCCCAGGGCTGGGCTGGGGGCAGCAGGATGTGCCCCAGCCCTGGAAGAGGTCTGTGGGGAGCTGCGAGTCTGGTGGTCGTGCTGGGCTTTTCATTACCTTCGGGAGACGATTTTATTAGTCTGCACAGAAAACATTTCCCTCTACTGGCTGCAGGAGACAGGTTTTGTTGTGGCTTCAGCGAAGGGGAATGCCTCCCCCCCTCGCCGTGGCACACCGCTGTTTTCCTTAGCAGAGGCTCACCCTCAGCTGACGGGCTGACTCCGAGGAGGCAGAAAACACCTGCACGTTCCCATCCAGCTACCAACAGAGGATCCCGGCAATAACCTTCAGCTTTTCCCACAATTTCCTCATCACAAAGGAGTCGAGAAGAACCTGGGAGCCCAATTTATAGACTGTAAAACATACAAAGGATGGGCTTTATTTTTTTTTTACTTTGCCTTTTTACACCTCAGATCCTGATTGTTTCACAAGTAGGTCAGAGCAGGCAGCAGACTGTCCTTTTCCTCAGAAAAACTGACCTGCATTTTGTTGATGCCCCCCCCAATTTGAAGTAAAAGTCACAAAAATCGGCAGGTGGTTTTGTTACCTTTATAAAAAAACCTGACAATCTTCGCATGTGCCGGCAGAAGGCAAGTTGAGCCCTTTTCCTCTGCACAACATACATAACTAGTAACATGCCAGGGTTGCTTTGATAAAGAAAAAAGAAAGCCGTTTAAATTTGTTTTCTTTTTTTAAGTACTGAAAGTAGCAGGTTTGCTATTCTCTTAAGAATAATGGTGGGCTCCGTGCTCCATGGCAAGCCACGTGCTAGTACCTGCTGGCTGCCTGGCGCCCGCTGCTGAGGGTTGGTTCAGCCTCTCCACTCCTCTGTACAAGGGCTTTTAACACCACCAGCACGCAGACCCGCAGAACAATAAGCAAACCCACAGGGAGACTCTCTTACCTCCTTCACCCTTTCCCCTGCTGCTCCCTGACGCAGGCGGGGGTAACTCAGTGCGCCTGAGTGTCCGCAAAGAAATGGAGATGTGTTGCAGCTCCTGCTGCTGGCAAAGCAAGCCCGCGATGCCTGCGGGTTCCTGGGGGCAGCGGCGGAGCAGCTCAGGGCTGTGCATGGGTCTGCAGGAGCCCCCTGTGCCCCGAGCTGCCTGGCACTGGCACCAGGGACTGCTCATCACGAGGCAATATGGAGTAAGGAAAGCTTAGAGCAATCATCGGGTCAATATGTTTAGCATTTATGCTACCCCCTTGTTATTGCACTTTCTTATTTCAGTGCCTCTGCTGCAGGCCAGATTTTTATTCCTCAACAGCCAGGAGAGCCTCCTTGGCTCCGTGGAGCTGCTTTGCAACTCTGAAGAGCATTTGCATCTGATTTTGCATGAACTTGAGTCTGAGGTGAATCGGGAAGCTTTTATCAAACAGATATGAGACCGACAGGATGAGTGGAGGAGGTGTTAAGAAATAATTTCTCTTCCCCTTATTAGGTGTTCCTAACCCAACGATCTTTCAGGAATTCAGCTTTTCCTAAACCTCTGCAAATTAGAAACAAAATGTTAAGCACAAAGATTAACATATTTGCATTTGTAGATTTGGTGTTTAATAAAGTAAATAATAAAATAAATGAACAAAGTAAATCACAAAAGGGGCTGACTTCTTGTAAACCTACATGCACATTTCCCCCTCTGCCACAAAAAATACTCCAACAGTGATTATTATATTTCTGTTACATGTTTCACCCAGAAAGATACCAGATTTCTGCCTCAATAACATTTGTAAGGTATCACCCTTCTGCTCAGTGAAACGCATCGGACTCTGACGTGGAGCACAGCAGGACTAATTGCGCACAGAGAAAGGAGACGATAATTTAACATGGCAGCAACAGCAAATCTTAAGTGAAGACCAGGCCTAGGTGTGCAAAATGTAATTTTCCAGACTGAAGTATAAGGAGGAAACTTTGGGATTCACCATCTGATTCTGGGATAGCAAAAAAAAATCTCTGCTTGTTAAGAGTCAATAAACAGGGTCTCAGTTTTGCATTCCCAGGGAAAGGACGAGAGCAAACCAGCCTCCCAGCACCATGCTACAACGATGAAGTGGAGCGAGTTGTCTGAGGCGCCCTCCAGACCCCAGGCCATCACTTTGTAAGGACAAAAGCAAAGACCGCTCCTGGCTGATCGCATCCCCAGTTTCTTACAGAGCTACACGAACAGCTGCTACCACAGAGACGTGACTGGAAAGCTCAGTTATTTATCACGGTCAGATCTCCGTGCTTTGATATAAGGCAAACCCAAATACCCGAGGAAGATCAATTGCTGATTCATAAATCATCAGTGAATTTTTCCCTATGGAAACAAGGTTTTTCTTGGTGTTTCTTCGAAGGAATAATAGGGCCTACCAATATGCTCAGCCTGAGCAAACTGATAAGATCATAAAGCAGAGCGGTATTGGCTGCAATAACTTCCTATCTGTTATGAAGCTTCCCATGGCTCAAACGGATAATTATCTCCATGTTGTGCTGACAGGTTCCCATCTGTTTAGGGCTGAACATTGCATCTTAAAAAGAAACAGAAAGGAATAGCACCAGTTACACTCTGACAGGTTTGCTCAGCTCTTCAGAAAACCCGAGGAACTTGATTTGAGATGCTAATGAATTCTTAGTAATCCACTTTTTTTTTTTGTGCTGGTATCTATTTCCCTGCAAATCTGGAAGATGGAGAAATGCCGAAGACAGGAATAATATAAGGAATATTTCTAGGGAAGGAGCAGACTGGAAAACACAGAAACTAGATCCTCAGCTAGGATCTGGGAACTGCCAAGGGACTACTCTGACGTGAGGGGGACCCTAAATGTCTGGATACGCGGGGCACAGACCCGTACCACCCGTGTGTCCTCCGTTGTCTCAGTTCTACATCTCCTCCTTCAGCTCTGGACTCAGCCTCAGCACTGCCACGTAACTTCCAAGCAGCCTTGAGGCAGTCCCTCGGCTCCCTGCTCCAGCTTGGAGAGGCAAGGAGAAAACGGCAAGTCCTGGCATTAAGTCCGTTTCTGCTCCCCTTCCTCACACACCCCAGACTAGGACACTTAGGATCCAGAGAGGAACAGGGACACTGTGGAGCTCTGTGTGGTAGTGAAGACCCTGACATGATTTTCTGCAGCCCTGAGTTCGGTAGGATGCCACTTTGTTTTGATGTTGAAGTGAGTACATGGACGATACAGCACCACAGAACTGCAGCAAGGATCAGAGCAGCCAGGCCAGGCGTTACTCTTAATCACTTAGTACATGGAATGTATTAAGTAATTACTTTGTAATTTCTTACCCTGTTTGCCTATTTTTTGTTGGATTTTCAATTATCTTTTTTTTTTCCCCCTTTTAATTCCTCCAGCTGCACCTCATCCATATTGCTGTGTTCTGCAAGCAAAATAACATGAAAATTGGACTTTGCATTATCAAAATTATGATCATCTTCCGAGCAGATCAATTCCAGGGGTCTGGGACAGGACTCTGGACGTATACATTCCTGCCCCCCTTAGACCTGTGCCATTCATCAGCCTTTCAGCAGCCCTTAAATAGAGCTGCAAACCAAAGAGGACATGGTGATTTTATCAGGAGAATTCATTAAAAGGGATGACACAAAACAGAGCCTTGATTTGCTCCATGTCCTTGCACAACGCATAGTAGAGCTCGCGCTGGATGAGTCAACAACCCCCCCACTAATCGTACACTTTTCTCATTTTGTAACGAGCCTTAAACTGCTCTCCTCGACTATAAGTGAAAGACTGCATCGGAGCTCCTTAATAACATTTCAGAATTTCACTGAAACCTCACATTTGGCAAATGAGGAAAAATTAGATTTAAACAGAGTAAATACTGAAGAAATTTTACTGCCTAAGACTGCATATGAAGTGACATGAAACTTGGAAGCGCTTTGTCTTCTGTGGCTTATTATTATTATTATTTCCATTTTGTAATGTTTACAGTGCAGTAGATGCTGTTCTTATTAGTGCTGGTCCTAGTGGTGCATTTTTTCCACTACTCTCTTTTGAGTCCCACCACATTTGGCATTTTCTTTTAAAGCCCCAGCTCAATTCAAGAAACCGCCAAAAAATGCCATCTTTCTGTCCATTGCTCAATAGCTTTCTAGTTATTTAGTCAGAATCTAGCCCTTGTGGAAGTAGGGAAAATCGGAAGACATGAAGAATGAGTATTCTAAACTAAAAGGCAAAAAGAACACCTTAAATAAGTAATATATAAAGCCAGTTTTGGGAGGCTGAACGTAGTGGCTTGGCATTACTGTAACGCGCTTCCTGCCCTCAGCGTCTAAAATGTAAGAAGGCTCGCTTGAACGGGATGGGGGGAGCGAGACAATCCTTCCCATACTCAAAACCCTGGCACCACTGGGGCTGGACAGGGCCCCAGGGGCCTCCCCTTCCCCACCCTGAAGCACAAAATTCTTCCTCGCTTTTCTGTTAAGGTATCCCTAACTAACTGGTGTCTTATTTCCTATTTGCACCTAGTTACCCATTTAAATATAGCCGATGATCTTATCACAGGGTTCTGCCATGTTTTTTTCTCGAAAATCATGCATGCGTAATGAGTGAAAGCCGTGGTGGTTTAATAGCAGGAAAGATTTAGATCCTGCTACAGGAGCATTGCTGCGGAATTTAATGCAGTGCTGGAACACGGCTTCGGAGCATTCACATCTACCTTGTAGCTTCCTATGAGTTTTAGATGCCTGACATGCCTGCGCTCCTCGGAAAATCTCACTAGCAGCTGTCTGCCGTCGAAACCCTACATATTTGAAAAGCTGACTCCATCCAAGTCCCGCTCTTGTCATTTAAATATGCTGCCACCGTTGCTATCATTGGCAGTAGCAGAGCACTCAAGACACAACCGGTATTTTTACCAGACTTACATAACTCTGCTCACACACACAGCGTAGGCAGGGCAAAGATAAATTGGGTACACAAGACAAGGCCACTCATGCATAGAATAAGCAGTTAGCACCCGAGCAGAACCATTACCATAGTGTATAAAACTCAATTGTACTTTTTTCCTTATTAGCTTTCATCCTGTCATCTCAGAACAGTTTACAAACATTGGCTAGGATTACAGAACCTCAAATAAAAAACACAACCGTGAGTCACTCATCCAATTTGAAACAAACACGAGATAATACTTTTACCACACAACACAATTTAATTGCCGAAGTGGGTGTCACTGTTACTACCATTAATTATGCCAATCATTAAGTAGTCGGACATATTTATGTAGGTTAGATCCACCAGTACATGTTTAACACAGGAATCTTGATGAACCCCCAACTAAGAAGCCCTTAATTCACTGTCAGGCTCCCTAAAGTTATTCCAGGGGAAGCATACTCCATATATGCTCCATTTTCCCCAGGCAATGGTACTTGGTCGCTAGGGACCAGTGTTTCCAGCAAATGAACAAGTAGAAAAGTGTGAAAGTCTTTACTCAGGCATCCCTAAAATGCATCTCTCTCTAGGGGAACACAGCAAGGCAAAACAAGAACTAATTTAGGAGGAAGATGAGAATGATACTTTACTACGTGTGACAGAAATGCTGAAGGAGCTTACGGGTGCAGAATGCAACCGCTGTGGAATCACATTATTTTTGTACACTTGTCTAATTCACCTTTTCAAGGTGAATATTGCAATTATGGTTACAGCACCATGGCGCTCCCACTCTCATTGTCGTTAATTTAAGCAGCAGTTAGCAGAGGATGCTGTATTATTATATTTGGGTTTGACTCTTATTTGGTTTCTATTTCAGTTTCGCTAAGGCAATTTTTTCCTTCAATAAACTTACAGAGGAAAAAAAAAAAAAAACTGTGAAGAAAAGCCTACTGGGGAAAAGTCCTTTAAGGCAGCTGCAGCCCTCTGCTGCCATCGTATGGGAAGTGCCTTAGGAGCAGCAAGAAAACCTCTCCCCAGGGGTTCTGTTACTATCCCCCAAAGAACTAGTTATTTAGAGAGCTATTTCAGAAGCAGCACTGAAAAGAAATAATAGTTCTAAAATCAGCTTTGTAGTGAATATGAACTGTTCACTGCTCCAACAGACAATGGTAGCTCGCTGTGTTTTTCCCCGATCATCCAACACCGAGAACGATGCTGTGCCCTCTCTTACAGTGCAGTGAAACAGCATTCAGTGCCCGCACAGCAATTTGTAACCGCCTGTTGCAGCACAGTTTCCACTAGCAGTGTTTGCAGCTGGTGTTGTGCCATATTTTTGTTTTACAGCACTACAACTTTGCTCCGAGACACAAGTTATGGCACCGTGCCTTGGTGCTGTGACATCCCTCCTCTGCAGCATCGTTAGTTTGCATGCAGGCTTCATGTCCTGCGTAAGGACAAGCTTCTCCCACAGCCTGCCTCCTTTGCTTGGGGTCATGTTTTTCCCCAGGAGATGGAGGACGGGGCTCGGTGGGCCTGGCCTCTGATGGGAACAACTTTGCATGGCATCGGGGCTGTGCGGTAACACAAGTGACGGGGAGCTGGGGGTCAGCATCTTCTCAAAGGTAACTAGGGATAGGAGTAGAGGGAATGGCCTCAGGTTGTGGCAGGGGAGGTTCAGGTTGGCAATTAGGAGACATTTATTCTCAGAAAGAGTAGTCAGGCGTTAGGACGGGTTGCCCAGGGAGGTGGTGGAGTCACCGTCCCTGGGGGTGTTCAAGGAAAGGTTGGATGAGGTGCTTGGGGACATGGGTTAGTGGTGACATTGGTGGTAAGGGATGGTTGGACCAGATGATGTTGGGGGTCTTTTCCAACCCTAATGATTCTGTGATTCTATGATTCTATGACAGCAACATGCACACAACACCCACAGCCGTGTGGGCACACTAACATTCACAACCTGCCCATGCCATGACCACAGGCCTCACATCCCACAACAGTTGGTTATTCATGAGGGGGGCATGGTAATATAACAGTCTCATTGAGTATTCAAAGAGGGTCATGGACAAATAGGTGGGAAAGGCGAGCCCCGAGCCCGCGGCTTCCTGCTGAAAGGGGCAGCAGGGAAAAAGGCGGGAAAATAATTATCGCAAGCTAATTAGCGCAATAATTTGTGCTAATAATTCCCACACCACACAGACAGGAAGGGAGGAATTATTATTAATACTTTTGAAATACGGCTGAAATGAAGTGACGCAGTAATTTGTTCCCTCCAAAACATCCGTTGCTGCTTTTAGTGCAGCAGCCGTTGCCCCGCTGATAATCACCGCCCCATTGATAACCACAGCCCCGAAACTAATCGTCTTTGCGCTGGGTTTACAAACAGTTCGGCTCCTGACCAAAACACACAGCCATAGGTGTGCCCGTGCGTGTGCGCATCTTGCTGTGTGCATAACCCTGCCCAGCCCCACCTTTGAACTCAAGTAAAGGAGGTGGTGATGTTTGACTGAAATAAAATCAGTTATGTTTTAAATAATAAATAAATAAATAAAATTAATTTCAGTGTTTCCTTTTCCCTCCAGGACACGATCGGTGCTCGCTGCAGGCGCCAGGGCCTGCTCACCCGCCGCTGCCTCCGCTCCTTTGCCCGCTCCCCTCAGGCAGCCTGGCGGGCAGCCTGGCCCCGGGGTGCGTGTGGGGAAGGCATTTCCGTGAGGTAAAACGGAGCTCATAAAGTCCTGTCTGTGGGTAGGTACAGACTGCGTGGCCTTCTCTATTAACTGGACGTGGGTGCGGAGGTGCAGGTCCCTGTTTTCAGGCAGCTAACCCGCATTTTGGAGGGCTGCACGTGAGAGCGGATCCAGAGAACAGAGGGGAATGCGGCCTAGCGGGGTGCACGGGGCTTGTCATTTGGCCTAAGGATCCCTCACCGCCCCACTAAATCTGACACAAAAGCACAGGTAAAAGGCCAAATATAAACCGTTCCATCCAGCACTGCCGCCCGAGCAGCACGTGCAGCCCAGTCTCTGCCAAAAGAATCAGACGCTGGCATTTCCCCTCTGAGGAATTCCCAAAGGGATGAGCCCAAACCAGCAATCCCTCACCACACAGAAATCCCCGTCACCATCAGCAGCGGGATCGGGGTTCCCTGAACCATGCTTTCTCATCACAGTTATTCACAGATTTAGATGTTTATGGGTCTGGTTTGAACTACCAACCCAAGGTTAGAACCTTCAGCACAAATATAAATACGCTTCCTGTAAATTGTCAGTGTAGGCCATGGGGTAACAAGTATTTACAAATATAAATACGCTTCCTGTAAATTGTTGGTGTAGGCCACAGGGTAACAAGTATTTATGTACTCCGTGGCTGTGCTGGGTGCCCTGAGGTTTGTCATTCCTCACTTGAACTTGTACGTTTTTGTGTGTGTTGACAAGGAAAAAGGGAAAATTCCTGTTAATATTTGAAGAGATTCGTTTATGCAATTTGTGATGAAGAAAGGAAACAGAAATGCTCCAAACCAATCTCCAAAGTAAACAACCTTTTGTAATAAATGTTTGCCAAATGCTAACACATACTCAGAAAAATACTGATCAGGACAAAAGTGCATCAATTAGCAGGAATTTAGCGACTGCTTAAGGATAAGAAACATTGTATAGAAGATTGAAAGTTGATGCTTTCTGGCTTGTAAACAAATCAGTTTATAGCAACAAATAAGATGACCCTTTCCTGGCTAGTGTTATGGGTTCAGCTAGTTAAATATTTAACGTTTACCTTTCAATTTCCAGTCTCGATTAAGCAGTTCTCTAAACAAGTGGTGTCCCAGCAGCAGATGGAGGTGCACAGTCCATTGCACTGTTCTGGCTGAACTCCCTAAGAAATAAAAAACACATTAAGTCAGAGAGGAAGCAAATGGGAGCTTTCAGTAAAGTCTCTAAGCTTTGGCCTATGAAACTTCCTGCTTGTACTCATTTTTATTTACATTAACTTTATCTAGCCCTGCTCTAAGTTACAATAATGGCAGTCAATCCAACTTCAGTCGAGTTGAATAGAAACAGACTGGAATTGGCTGATTACTTCTGAAAACTTCCCTTGTGTTGAAGTATTCCCTCCCCCCCGCCCCATGCAGACCCAAGGCAAGCTTTTCAGAAAACACTTAAAGATGCCATAAATTCTTGCAGTATAGTCCTCTTAAAGACAGTAAGGGAAGCAGAGGAAGAAAAGAAAGTAACATAGGATTAGAACTTTATTTCTAAAGTAAGAATCAGAAATAGGTAGCAGATTTAGCGTATCTTGAACAAAATTTAGTGGCGCCCTGTTTCTAAACAGGACTGGAGCTACTTTGCATATTTTACACAAGACCTGGAATTTAAGTTGTTTTGAATCCACAGTTGTGTGTATAAAACTTCCACTGGTTTTCAGACCATGCTTTCTTTGCTTTTAAAAGATAAACATTTTTTCATATAACTGTGTGTTTATCTATGGGTGATTTCTGGAAAGTTCTTAAAGGATTCTTGAAGGTTACATCAATTTTCTGTCTCTTGCTTAAGTAGCGTAAGAGCCAAATGAAACACTCATTCTAGGAGCAGTCACATTTGCTCATGAGCATTGGGAAAGTTTAAAGTATAAGCTTCCTTAGCTAGCTAGAATAACAACATACCTAAACTAAAAATGCTTCCGCCAAAGTACAACTTCCTGACATCTCAATGTAAGGAATGCGCTCTATACAGTGCACAAGCACCAGTCAGCCAAACCAGTTTGTAACACGGGTAAGGAAGTGCCCCATATTCTTCCAGTTGTCGGTATAAACAGTGCTTCCATTGTGGATGTGGCGATTTTGCTCAGTGGCATATTAGAGAGGCCTGGCTTGCATGCTTTAGCAATAAATATGAAGGATTTTTGGAACTTGTTTTCTGTAATTTTTGTAAATTTTTAATATTTGAAACAATGAGGTCTATTGTCTGAGTGTACTTCCCGCTGATAGTACCAGAGATGTTGCAGTGCAGCTTGGACAGATTCCAGTTGTGTTACTACCAGTGCTGCCAGCTCTTGTAATTATACTGCAGCACTCATTCTCTTTGGCATTTTCCCTGAAGCCTCATCTGCTGGAATCAAAAAATAGTGTGAAAAATCTCAGTTAATTTTTTTAAGATGTAGTGAGTCTCATTGTTGTTTGACAACATGAAGTGTACCTACTCTAGAGACTCAGAAACCAGAAGGTAAATCGTAAAAACATATTTATTGTTCTTTTAAAACTCTTTACTTTTCAGACCTTCATTTTGGGAAAACTTGTGTCACTGAATTTTTTGAGATGGCGATGTTATATCATTTGTATATCACACATGTAGTTGGTATATGAAATTAAGCCATGCTAGATGCTGCAGGAAAAAGGTTCTCTCTCTATTTTCTCTCCAGAGTGAATTGATGAGACTAACAGAACAATGACATCCACTGCAAGGACCAGCTACACCTTGATTCCTAACCAGAAATACAGACGCAGTAACCGTCACTCCAGACAGCGCTGCAACGTCATGGATACAGATCCCCAATCTCTGTCAACACTTGGATATTTTAAAACACTGCCATTAGAGATATTTCAAATGCTATTGAATTATCTCTCAGGTGAGAATATAATAAGAAAGGTATTACTTCAAATATCTGAAAATTACCACAAAAGTTTTCCATAGAAAAATACATTATTATTTAAAATGTTTTACCTTTTAGATAGTAGTCATTTTATGTGACTTATTCTCTGAATTTTTATGTATGAAGAACCACATGACCAAAAATAATTTATAATTGCAGACTATCTGAAGTTCTTTTTGCCTATTATGTGAAAAGTATTCCTTAGTTCTATACATTTATAATAATCACCGTCTGCTGGCAAAGGAGATAAACAGTAATACTTTATTATTATTTCTTGACCTACTTTTGAAGCAAGATAAAGTTATTGACTAATGATCAGCATTTTTCTTGCAGTAAAAATTTACATGCATACTGAATTTTGCTTTTTCAGTGAAGGATATCAGCATGCTGTGCATGGTGTCAAAAACCATCAGCAACCGCCTTATGACTTACATCTCAACCCCATCAGGAAACCGAAGGCTGTTATTGCAAGACTTTCATAACATTGAGCTACCTGGCAAGAGAGAAGGATCCTATATATTAGAGCACTACAAATCTCTAGGTGATCCTTTAATGCAAATGGTAACAATTACGGGAGAACCAAACTTGATTAAAAGGTTTCTTCTGTTATATGCATTGATTGGTAAAATGCTGAGAATATGGCCCAAAACATTTGTGCAACTCCCTCTAAGATTAAAGTTCCTCCCCATGTCAAACGGCCTACTCAAATACCATTAAATCGGAGGGGAGTGGTATTGCTTGAAATGATTCCAAAACCTTTTAGTTTTGCAGAAAATAATGTATGTTCTGCCTCATCCATGTTTATTTTTTATTTTTTCATAGTAAATGGAAAGCAGGGTTTGAGCAGAGGAACTGGATCAGTTCTCAGTAGTAGGTTTTTCCAAATTTAGTTTATTTGGACACCACAACTGGAAACTGCAGCAGAAACCAAGACTCCCAGGCCCCACACTAGCTAAGGAATTTGGCTGTTCAGACTGCCTTCATGTATCACTTTGGACTAGCTTGCATTCCTCAGTCTGGGAAATGTAGCTGCAGTACTTAAACGCAGTCTAGCTCTAAAATGACCAACAACCATTTCCATCAGAAAGCCTGATAGCCTACTGGAGATGTATTGCAGATCACATTCCGCTTCTTAGAAAAGAAGCATGCTCATCGTGAAAATGTTATCACAGTTGTCACTGATCAGCATTCCCCTTGGCAGCCGTGTATCAGAGTTCAAAGGCTGAAATGAGCATGAAGAACACATTCTCCTCTCACTTATGTGGAAACGCCTGCACTTTGGCAGTCATGGTATAACTCCTTCTGGATGGAAAGATTCAATTGTTCTCTCTTTCAGACCTCTTTTGGCATAACATAATAGAAACCCAGATCACAGTAACATAGGGTTGGTGGTAATGAAGAACGCTGTACATCTTCATATTAGAAACTGTTTGCTTTCTAACTGTTTTTTACTAATTTTTAAAAGACTGATTCTAACTCATTCAGCCCATCACTCAGAAAAGGAACATTCTTTCTTATGCATCTAGAAGGCTGAATTTTTTTTCACCCACCCACAATAAGCATTAATCAATCAGAAACAAATTAAATTAAATCTTAATTTGATCCATATCAATTAACTGTTATCTAGCTGATTAAAAAACTTTGAGTTTATTTGACAGGAAAATAAAATGGTGCCATGGTTAGATGCAGAATTATAGGCAGAAGTATGGTTTGAACTTAAGACATTAAATAAAGGTATACACAAAGTAGAGGAATACAGTTGCAGTCATTTAGACTATAAAGACATCTTATTATAAGCAATCCATATAGGTTTTGGGGTATCTTAAAATAATTTTAGCATTTGTTTTGTTTTTAAAATTAAACCTGATACTTTGAAACTGTTTAAAAAAAATCTAAATTGATTTTGGCATTGTAGTAACCACATACGAAATGACAACTTGTTATTTAAATATAGGTGTGAACCCATCACTGTAGTAGGCCTAGTAATAAAAAACAAGACATATTTAAAATATATAGATCATTGGCAATATCTATCTCATCAGTGGAAGGCTCAAGAAAATGTTTTTCTTAAGAGATCAGTTACAAAATCAATATTTACTTTACAGCAGGAAAGACTGGACTCAATGGGAAAAATTCATTCCTGTTCAGAGAGCCTGCACAGAGTCTATGTAATACATAAATCTCACTTAAACTTAGAGGAGTCTGGCTGCACTCTAGTGCATGGTAAAATCTTCCATTACTTGTAATGGGGTCAAAATTTCAGTCATTGTTTAAAATGGACTTGAGCTATAACTGATTGTGGCACTGACCTTCAGCACAGAGGGGATTTTGCTGTACAAAACCAGGGGTAGTACATTTTGCTCAACCCTTTTAACTCAGCATATTTTTTTCCCCAAACTGATGGCTGTATTCCTACTTGCAACTGCACTGTCTTAACAGTTTCAACTGTTCTTCAGGGAGTTCTCTCCAAAGTCTAACCTAGTCAACAGAAAATTGACTTTACTGAGCTTTGGACCATGTCCTAGGCTGATAAATAAATTATGTCTGTCATGGAAGAATGTTAACACACTTCTAAGGAAAGAGTCAATTTAGAACCACGGTAAATGTATAAAGTACTTTTTGACATTAGAGAAGTTATGTATTTCTGGAGAGACTGACAGTTCAGGAAGAAAAGTAGCAGATTTTCTATGGATTTGTTTGATTAATTAACAAGCTCGCTCTATATATTATCCTGGTAGAAGTTTTTGAAGAGCAAGCTGTTAACCCATTTTCATAATAGTTTAGAAAAAAAATTATTCTTAACAAACAGCTGTTCCACACTATAATGAACTCCAGACTTTGACGTCCTAAACACATACCATTTCAGCCCTGTATAGGAAAATAATTTTACCTCTTAGCTATGTTTTACATTAACAGAGTTTAGAATATTTGCTTTTTAGAGCATGTGGTTATCTTGAAAAAATTTTGGAAGCTCAGCTTTCCGTGATGTAAAGGAAAAGCGGAGTTCCCTGGGGGACTGTTAAAAGAGGTGCAACGAGCAACGTTTATTTCCAATATTTTTAACAGCTGTAATTCTAAAAGCAATATAGTTATTTTAATAGGGATTAGTTGTGACTAATAGGGACTCTAAGACAACATAACAAACAAGCTATGCTGTAGGAAGCTTACATACTTCCTGACAGCATTCCTTTTGTCAAAGGTACCCCTGCTACAAAGCATACATCTCTTCTACAAAGCACAGCTCCCTGTTATGTGCCGCTCTTTTTGCCTTAGCATCTTTTTCTCACTGGTGAGAAATGCATCACATGCACGTGGTGTGAATGCTTAAGGTAATTCAGAAGTGTACGTGCCGTGTATGTGTGCTCATATTTGTGTGTGTGTTCATTTTGTTCACAGGATTGTTGCTTAAAAGATGCACACTTCTATTACCTACAAAAGATAGGCTAAAGTATATACACAAGATACTCTCAGAAGTAAGTTCACATTCCTTTCACTAGTGCTTTGAACTGTCACATTTCTATAAGGTAATTTTTAGTGAATTGTCTTTTACAATCCCTTTGCTGGAGTTTATTACCACAGTATAATGAATTCATTGATTTGAAATCAGTCTCTTCTCACTAATAATAAAGAAGCCTAAACCAGCGTATTGAACATGAGGCTGCTCTTCTGGGATTTTTTTTCTGAGAAGCAATGCTGATTTAAGCAGTTCCTACATCCCCTTCTGCCACCCCATAACAGATCTGTCCCTCTTCCCCCTTGTCTCAGCTGAGCTAAACAAGTTATTTGTGGTACTACATGGTGAGTTACATCAGGGAACTGATGGAAGATGAAAATCTGGGATGGGGAGGAGAGTTGGGGGTGATTTGTTACATCAGTCTTAGCCCCAAACGCCTCAGCTGGGCTAATAAAATATATCACTTCTCCCCCAAAATATTTTCCGCCTCATATTCCAAGATCAGATGTTAACTTCTCTTCAGTTTGTGGATAACTAGAAATATTGTGGTGGAAGAGCACAGCTCTCCACAGAAATTTAAATCTCCTGCAAGTAGCATTGCTCTGCTTAGATACCTTTTGGCCACCCAGTCGACCCTGGTTTTGAAATTAAAGCTAAACTATCACATACGTACTGAACGTGTTGCCTTACACAATAAGAAAAGGGACTCCTTCTGCATGCCCATAATCAGTATTGATGTACACAAGGAGTACTGAGTATCTTCAGTCTCAGGAATTTCCTTATGGGCAGTTACAATAAGTTACTAATGTTCTGTGCTTATAGGTTTCCTGCTTTAAACTTAATGGCTGTCCAAGTCCTTTGCATTGTTTAGGATTACAGTGCTATGGGGTACTTTTACAGGTATAGTATCTCTCTGGAGAGAAGGCAAGTATCACAAATATAAAAGAAAATTAAAGTAGTTTTATAAATTAATCTGTGGTTTTGCAATATATTTAGAAGTATAAGACTGTTTTAAGGTTTGGGGAGGGGGGAAGGGGTATTTATTCACTCAGTTCTCTGAATTTCCTTTGTGGTTGTTAAAGTTGCTGATTTGACTCTGGAGAATTCCTTGGTCTGGATTTCACTACCAAGCAGTCTGGATTTTGATTAGTGATTTATTATCTAAGAAGACATTGGAGAAGGGGAGCATTTTGTTACACAGCTTCGAATTCACAAACCAAGAGGAGAGATCACTTAGTTTAAAAGCAAAGGATAAGACAATTACTTGTGCCAGGACATTTGTCTTTGTAGCAAATACTATTGTGTACTTTTCCACATAAGGTTCAAAAAATAAGATCTTGGGCCTGAATGTGGAACACTGTTAGAGGCTTTTGATTCTTAAGTATGTCCTCTGGTACAATGTACAGCATCCCTGTAGCAGATAATGGTTTCCCCACACTCATCGGGGAGATGCTGTGCTGGCAGCCACACTTTAGGTATGCCATCTTCCCTTTCTATTCTTCTGATAAATTGTAGGACAGATTTTATTTATCTAATATGAGAAATTGCACTGTGATCTAAATCTATGGCTCAATCCATCTATTTCCCCCCCTTTCTTTTGTAATCTTCAGATCCTAACAGCAGGCTGGGATGAACTGGAGTGTCACCGGGTTTTTAACTCCCTCTGTGAGCTGAGCAATTTACCCCGTAAAGTACAGACAGTTGTCAGCAGCAAACCAGGTAATCATCAAAGCAGACAAAGGTCCTACAAAATCAAACTGCACTGTCATGGAGAAGGCAGAAAATGGATCTTGATTACTGCAAACAAGATGCATCTGGATTTGAGAACATTTTAGCTCAGCTGAGCCTTTTAGTACTGCTCCTTTCCCGACTCATACGTACGTTGTTAGCTCCAGTATTATGCAGAAAGTGGCCATTTCAAATACTTTGCTTTCGTATAGATAAATACATTTTTTCCACCAAAAGCAAAGCTAAGTGCTTTTGTCTTTGACACATATCCTATAGTGAAGAAAGTTTCCTTGAGATCGTGTGTTTTGTTTTAAATGTTATTATTCCATTATCAAACCAGTGCATAAGTTATATATAGAGAGAACAGCAACATGGACTGGAATGTCTCCTACTGTACAACACTGATGATGAATCAATGGGAAGGCAAAAAAAGATTTAAATGCAGTAAAAAGTTAGGTTTAATATTTCTGAAATACAACGCTGAAGTGGCACACGCCTCTCAATAAATTCTTAAGTTAGCTAGCACAGAACCAGGCATTTCTGTGGAACGCTTTATACATGGCCGCTCACACACTTCCTCCTATTGCTGCTTACTGATGCCATCAAAGAGAAAAGATCAGAGTAACCGAAAAAACACAGCTGAGAGCCCTTGAATGCATACATGAGATGCTGCAGAAAGGTACCAGAGGATGCATTGACAGAATCTATGGTCTAAATTACTGCAATGTATTCAAAAGAGCCAAACTCAGGAAGTAACAGCTGAGAATTTAATGAACCCCTCAGATGTTCTTGGGCAGCCTTAAGAAATCCCTTCTCTCTCTTCCTATAAAATGATTATCTGTATTATGCAAGGCTTAATGGAGCTATATCTACATTCTTTTACCCCAGGAAGTGCCCGGAAGCTGGAGCTGCGGATAAGGTTATTCTATCGTAGTGTCTTGTTGAACCACTGGATTCATCGACGTGATTCTGCGTTTTGGTTGACTCGTATTTTAAAGCCGTGGCCAATGGTTAATCAAGCTCGCCTGTTGTATATCATCTTTGGGCCAGTGTCCTCCCTTGACGGTGAGTAGTTTCAGGGATTAATTTTCAAAGTTTGTTCCTTGAGAATGAGATTTCCCTGTAGGATGCAGCATTTCTGAAAAACGGACTTTATGCAAATAAACTGTAATTGTATTGCCTAGAGAAAAAAATCCTCCTGCTTAACCAGACCTGACCAATGTGTGTGTGCATATATATATACGTATAAAATACATATCCTCTCTGTGTGCACACACATATATATACACTCATATACCAAAAAATAAATAAATAAAGTTACAATTCAAGTGAAGAAATGGCACCTCTCTTCCTCTATTCTCCCGCACTTAGGGTAAAGTTAGCTTGAATACACCTCAAAGAAACATCTGCTTCTCTGAAGAAAAGCCCCCTTCTCGCTTAACTGTTAAACCGGCGTTTCTTTAAATCACTCTGTGATTCATGCTGCAACTACTACTGTCCCTATTAAATGACAGATGGAAAAAAATCTCACTGTCACAGAGACTGAGTTATGTTACCTGGATTCCCCTCCCCTGACTCTGCTTTAAGGCCCAGTTTAGCACCTTCCTTGCTTAAAAATATTACTTTGTCACTTAATAGCAGTTGTGATTAATATTGCTCAGGACATGTGGTTTGGCAGAAAATGATAGAAGGACCAACAGATGAGACCAGTCTGAAAGGTCTAGCAGATGCAATTAAACTGCTGTATGATACGGAAGCTAGAGAATGGACAGCAGACGATGTTATCAGTCTTGTGGATGAGCTGTCAGGTGTGTTTTTGCCTTTATCACTAATCCATAGGATTATATGCTCATGTCCTCCAAATCTGGCAATAATTGTGCTTCAGACACACGGGTGCCTTGGGAAACGAACTGCAATATTCCTTACAGTAGCTGAAGTGTAACTGGAAAAGTCATTACACTTGGAAGTCAGGCAGTAACTGGGGAAGAACGAAACCCAGCACTGGTCATAAATTCAGGCTTTCCCCATTGTGAAGTATTTTAAGAATCTATGAAGAACCTTAAAATTCAAATCTTGTGTAACCATCGTTAAGGAAACATTGCCCAGGCTGGGTAAGCCAAACAACATTTGTTCTGACCAAAATTCTACAGAACAATGTTAACGTTTACACTGAAAGTTTGTTTTGGGTGAGATCATATCATAGAAGCTATTGTGAAGAGCTCTAACTGTAGTGCTAGTAAGAATTGCTTGTGTAACTTCATCGCTCTGTATTTCAGAGAGTGTCTCCTCACAAGTTCTGGTTAGCTACCAAAGCCAACAATTTATAAATTCACGTCTTCCAGAATGGTTTTTAATGGCACTCCTTCCTTTTCAAAAAATAATAATTAAAAAGAAAAAAAAAATCACTAAAATTGTCTTTATTTTATTGCAAAGTTGTTCCCCGGGAGTGGCTCATGGAGAACAATGCTCGGCTTCTTATTCTGAGTGGGAACAACATCTGCTTCACTTTCATGGCCAGCAAAGCTGTGAATGGAAGAGCTTTTGAGTTAGCCAGACTTGTGGTCTTCCTGGCTTTGGTGAGTACAACTGAGCGGGGCCTTTTGTCTCTCTACACCCCGATTTGCTTTCTTAGACTTGAAAACTGTGTCCCTATCTACTCCTACAAACCATGACTAGTCCGGCAAGAGTCTTCGTTCTCTTTTGCCCTCTGGGCCCTATCCAACACATCTCTGCAAGGTAGCAAGCCTGCTCCTGAGGAGAAGTACCACTAGCAAAAGGCTGAGAAGTTCCTTTGTTAGCGTGCCAACAATAAAAACAACCTGCATGTCCCCATAACAAGCCTTAATTTTCCAGGGCATGCCTGCAACAAATTCAGTCATTCATTAGAATCAATAGTTAATTCTGAGATTGAATCTTGCCTTTTAAATTGTCATACTCATCACAAAGAGTGTGTTCTAGTATTTCCTGTGTACGTCAGGTCTGTGAGAAGGATCTGTACTGCATGGACTGGGCAGTGAAAATGATGCAGAAGGTCTGCAAAGTTTTCAGCACTCCAGGGGAGAGAAACAACTTCCTGCAGAGCATGGAGAACGCCTTTGCTCATATGATCATGGACATGCTACAGGCAGTACTGTCCGGTAAGCCTGCGGGACTTTAATCGGGAGCTAGCACTGACCAAGACATCAAGCAACACAGCTGATGTGGCATAACAGCCTGCCCTCCATCCCTACCCCTCCAGGCAGAATGATACTGGAGCGCTTGAAGTTTTTGACAACATACAGCAATCGATCAATTACTGTAATCAGGAAAGGTGTTTGTTTTATCTGGGCTTGTCACCTAAAGTACAGTTTGCATCTTTTCAAGGGATGCTAAAAGCATCCCCTGGTGCGGTTTCGGGGCAGGCACTATTTGTAGAAATGAACGTGCAAGCAGCCAGTGTGAACACTCGCCCACAAATGCTAGAACAGGTAGATACCCTTGGGGCAGTGATGAGTTGCAGAGACTCGGACTAAGAGACTCCTACGGCCACAGATGGTGAAACCAACAGTCCTTTAAAAATACATCCCAGCAGAGCACTGGGCCTGAGCCCTTTTGGGCTGCTCTAAACACAGGCTTTGAGCAGCTGCCAGCCAGCCTGTTCAACTCAACAAGCTGCAGTTGCTCCCTGTCCACAGCTTGTCAGCCCTGATAAAACCTTGAGTCTGATTACGCTGGCAATCTGTACAGCTCAGTTAGGACAGATTTTTGTCTTAACGCACAATTGTTCTTGTCCATCTTTGGACAAACTGATGAAGGAATTTTGGAGAGAGTCTCCTGTGTTATTCCACAGCTGTCCTACCATCAGGTGCAGTAGCTGATGCCTCGTAAATCTAAGCAGAAGTTGCTGATTCAGCCTCTGTTGAAAACACTGAATAAGATTTAGCTTCAAAGAAGCCATTTAGTTTCACTAATCATTCTTAACTGTTTTTCTTTGTGCTCGTAGGGGATCGTGATGAAGAGGACATCAGCTTTTTGAATTTGTTTCACCTTGTAAATGCACAAGCTAACTTCCATAAGGAAATCCTGTACCTGACCATGAGAAGCAACAGCAACACTATTTGATGCTCTGAATTGTACAGACTCTTGCTCTAATCCTGCTGGATGTCTTTTCCCTTTATTTATTTTTATTTTATTTTTTTTACATTTGCATAGTGGTGCCTGGTTATTTCTCTAATTTCTACCCCAGTAAGAGCTGGAGTGACAGCAGGAGAAGCTAGTGGCATACATGTCATAACAGCTGAATGAGCTCATGGAACGTACTGGGGGACTTCTAAGTGTTCAAAGCAGAGTTTTGCACGTCAGGCCCCTCTGAGGCTGTGTTCAGACGCGCTGAGGAAGCGGGCTGGGGGCCTTCGGTTTGGGAACATAAACTGCATTCTTTTCCCACTGTGTATGTTTGCATATGCAATAAAAGTAACATGGTTTTCATATTTGATGCACATACACATAATAAAGAATGTTATCTTAGGTAAGAACCAAAAACATTTTGATCTTTTAATTTTGTTTTCTCTCGGGAATCCAAGGAGAGAAAAAAAAAGACAGCCATAATTAGAGAAGCACAGCTACATTTTTTCCAGTTTGCCTGGGTCTCTCTCTCACTAACTCTTACATTCTGTGACAGAAGTGCTCCATAGATTGTATGTTCAATTTTGGCAGAAAGAGTTGATTCGTGAAAGCAATTTAACTGTTTTGATTAAGTAGTTTGATTTTTCTTTTCCTTCAAACTCCAGGTGCCTTTTAACCAATACAGCAGAAGAAACTTCAAATCCCTCTCCCCACCTGCTGTAGTAACTGAACTGTTGAAGTGTATTTGCCTTTCCTAGGACTTAGCTAAGTTGAAGACAAGTTAAATAAATACACATAGGCTAAGGTCACCATTTCAGTAACGTATATAAATGTTTGCTACTTACAAAAACCTTTGATTTTCTGCTACATTGCCTTCAAAACAAAAATACGTAATACGTAATAAAAACCACTTACTTTACTGTGCATTGTTTGCAACATGGCTACTTTCTTCATATTATCAAATACTCTTCTTCTCCACCTGAATGACTTTCCAGATGTTTTAGTGTTCCTTTAGGACTAGATTTTAGCTGTGGATACCTATGATGAGCTTTTGAAAGCCAGTCTTCAACTGCTGGAAGCAGCTGAAGTGATACCAATTTATCTCAGCTGCCTTCACTTGATTTCATCAGTAACGAGCTGACAACAACCCTGTGATGATTTGCTGGGAAGTTTGCACGTTAAAAATTCCTGCGACATTTTTTGAATATACAATTACGGACAGGATTTGTCTACATTCAGGAGTGGATAGGGGAAGTAAATCTGCTGAGGCTCCTTGTGATGTGCCGGTAGATGGCAGAGGTGAAACCTTTCCCTGGGAGCAGGCGTGCCTGCTAGCAGTTGCTCCTAACATCCCTTTTTTCTAGCTGTTTGAAGGGTATATGGGCGAGCATACTGCAGTACCACAATTGTGCTGTAGCTACTTACAATTAGTGAAGTGAGCAAAATGCAAGATTCTTTCTCTGAAACCCTCTCAGTGAACTGAATGCCCCCAAACCGATCACTAATGATCTCAAAATACGAGGGAAAACAGACTTGCAGTGCACAGAGCGGCAGGGAAACGTAGCCAAGAAGCAGCTGAGGCGGAATGCTCCAGCCCAGCTCGTTACCATCCCTCCCCTTGCAAGCAGCACTCGCTACCAATAAATAACCTCAGCAGATGAAATTCAAAATAATGGAGCAGAGCCTTCAGCCACCACATCTCCTCGGCCCATTGTGTTTCTCGCGTGTGATGCTGCTCTGCTGTGCAGTGACACAAAGAGCCGCAGGACGGGTGGAGGTTCCCTGCCAGCGTGTATCTCTGCTCCCGGGACCGAGTACAGCGGTGATAAATTTCAGCCCATCACAAGGAGTGCCATTATGCGAGCACAGCGATACGGGAAAAGTAAGTTCTTTGATTCACTGGCAGCAGTCGACAAAGATGAAATGTCAGCTCTGCCAGCACTAGCTCGCTCTTGCAGCAGATCCTTCAGGAATGCGAGTTTCATGTAGCTGCCAAACATGAATTATTGATGGCTTTATTAGTTATTATTAATCACTGCTCTTTTTCTTACATACACAATAGCTCAGCAAGTGTTTGGCGTTAGTTTCGGATTTCTGTAGCATTCATACATGCGCCAACACTTCCACCAGACAAGGACTTTCCTTCCCGAAGGATCAAAGCTCGGACCCACCGGAATGGCACTTCCCGAACCAGATTTGTCTGAACTGGAAGACAACACCTGCAGCCATCCCCGCAGCCACGCTTTGCAGTATCACCACCTGGTCACCTCCCGCAATTAAACACCGCTGGGCTAACGGCATCCAGGTGGGGAGCCCCGGGCCGCACAGCTGGAGCGGTGACAGTGACACTGGAGAACATGGTGCTTCTTCCTCCGCCACCGATTTTTAACTGCGGTTGTGGGGAGCCAACAACGCCCCGCTGGGATGAGAAGCAAAATTCCCCCTGTGCCGGCACCGCCCTGGTCAGACCGGGACCGATCCCGACTGCAGCTGGAGCTGCGGAGGACTGGAGGACTGTACCCGCACCGCTCCGGCTGTCCTGCGTCTGCCGTGGCCGTCCGTCTGTCCGCAGGCACCTCTCCGGCCCTGCTCAGCCCTCACACCTTGCAGAGCAGCTGCTGGCCCCAGCACCGAGCTGGCTGATGCGGGGCGATTGTTATGCATAGCTGGCTGGTTCGTAAGGCCCTCCGAGGCGAGCGGAGCGCTCAGAGGAAGAGAAAATTATTGTTCCTGGTTTCACACTCAGCTGAGTTTCCATTCCACGCATTCCTCCTTACTCACTCTCTCTTAATCACTGCAGATGTTGACATCAGATACCGACCTACGGAGCGGAGCTTATCGAGAACATGACTTATGTTTGAAGAAATTCCTCCCAGAATATTTCAGGCTTCTGGTTTTCGACTATATTTGGTGTGGAGCGAGGAGAAGCTGCTCTAGCACTGCAGGGTGGCTGGGGCTGAGGCCGCGGCGCTGAGCCCGCCCTGGGAGCCACAGGCGAAGTCACCAACCTCGCGTTTCTCTGGGAGTTTTACTAACAGGAAACCAGCCGCGTATGCAGCTGGCAGCACTGACCGCATCCAGCGTTCCCGACTCCACAACCCCTCTCCTTTCTTTAGCTCATTCACCCAAAAGTCTCACCTACCAGCTCCAGCGCGCCCGTGGGTGCCTGCGCTGCCCCTGCACCCGCGCTGGGCCCTGTCCTCTCCCACCCACCCGTGCTGGTGCCGTGGGTGAAGCACGAGCAGCTTTCCCCGTTGGAGGTGTTTCAGGTGTTTATTGCTTACAAGGAAAAGGTGTTCTGGGAGAGGCCAGGCGTGCGAAAACCTTGTCTTATAGGAGGCTGCCACACGCGGCCTGTGAAGTGCGCTGCACGTGGCTGACGGCGTGAGGGCAGGGCTCAGTGCGGGGCTTCGTAAAAGGACAGGAAAAAATCCTGTGGGTGCCCCCAACACCTTCCCAGACCTCTCAAAGCTGGGGAAAATGAAGCTCTGAAACGGTCTTTCCATCCCACAGAGATTTCCATCGGATCAAAAACGTTCCTTTTGTGCGCTGAGATGAACGGAGACCTTGGGGGGACGAGGGGCACCCGAGGGAGGCCGAGCCCCGGCGCGGCTGCTTGGGCACCCTCTGGGCTGGCTCACGGACCCTGACACCTCTGCTGTGGCTGCCCCCGTGCCGGGACATACAGAGGTCTCGGTGTGGTTTTGCCACCTCCACGTCCTCCCCACGGCCTGCAGGACGCCCGGCACCTCTCCGAGGAGCAGGGTTTGCCCCCGGGCGCAGCGGGAGGTGCATTTCAACATGGCCGACACCACAGGTGCGCTCATCTCCTCCTGCGTCATTCCTCCTTTTTATTTCATCTCCTTGATCGTTTTCCACAAAAAAAAAAACCCCAAGTGCTTTCCAAAACAGAACCCAGATCCTGGACCTTGGAAGCGCTCATCCCAAGGGGCCAGCCCACGTGGGGGGGTCAGGACCCTTCGCCTCCCTCCCGGGAGCATCCCTCAGTGGGGCAGTGGATGTGCGGCGTCCCCCCGCCGCCCCATCTCCCCTCCTTCACCCCCTCAGCCCCCCCCAGCAGTGCCGACCCCGCGTTGCTCCCTCCTCCGGCGTGGGGAGCCGCTCGCGTGCGAGGGCTGATGCTTTTCCAGAAGGATCCGAGCGAGTGGGGCCGGGTGGCGGCTGTGGGAGAGAAAGGAGATGCTCGTGTGAGCTGCGCCCTGGGATGGGGGGGCAGGCATGGGGATGGGGGGGGAGGGCGGCAGCGCGAGCACGCACAGGCAGCAGCAGCCCCCCCACCACGAACACCACGAGCACAGGGAGCCCCCCCCCGGCTGCTTATGGGGGGCACCAAGACCCCCCCAGCTCCCCTACAATGATGCAACCGGGATCGCTCCTTGCGTCTCCCCAGCGCTGTTCCGTTTCTCCCCCTCGTGGGGACAAAAGCCGCGGGCCCGCGTTGCAGGAGGGGAGGGAGCGCGGCGTTTCCGCGCGGGAAGGGGCCGAGGAGCCCCCGCAGGGAGCAAGCAGCGGCCGCGCAATGGCCGGCGCGTTGTGGCCTGCCTCGAAACCCAGCGCCGGTGCCCTCCTGCCAGCACCCAGCAGGAAAAGGCTGCACTGGGGCCGTCAGCCTGGCTGCTGCAGCCAGGCGGGGGGAGCAGCAGCCAACGGCAATAATAAATAAATTATAACCCTCCTCCCCTCTCCCCCCAGCCACGTCCCTCCCCAGGAATCAAAGCCTGGCCGGACGAGAGTCGCAGACGTCTCACCTGTGCCGCGCGCTGCTCGCCAGGCTGATGCTGAGCCGCCTCTCCCCCGGCATCGCTCTACAGCATGTAAATGATGTAGGAGAGGATCACCAGGCCGACGATGGCAAAGAACATCAGGATGAAAATATCCAGCATGGTGAGCGAGCAGCCGGCGGGGCGGGGGCTGCCGGGGCTTCCTGCTGGGCGCAGCAGCACGGGGATGCTCGGCACAGCCGCGGCTGGTGCTCGCCGGCCCCGGCCCCGCTCGGGATGGAGATGACGCCGAGCCGACTGAGCCGCTCGCCAGAAGCCAGGCGGATGATAAAGGGATGAACGCGCGCGGTCAGATGGGGCTTTCAGCCTTGTACGGGTGGAGGAGCGCTCACGCAGCGCGCACCGGGCTCCCTGGAGGCACCAGCTGCCTGCAGCAGGATTGTTTTGCCCCTGCTTTTTTTCTGCCCAAACTGCTGCTTCGTTTCCGGGGGTGCCAATGGGAATGTGACCGAAAGGGCCCAGGCTTTGGGGGACAGAGCGACAATGAGCCTCCTTCTCCCAAAGCTGACATCGATTGCCTGGGAGCGCTCTGAGCGCTCACCTTTTGGAGCCCGGCTCCCCCGGGCCAGGAGGCTGTAGCATCCTTGTAGCATCCTTTGCTCCGTGTCTGAACACCTGCGTCGGTGCTGTTTTAAGCGATGTGGCTGCCAGTGAGCAGCAACAGCCATGGAGCCTTGTTTTTATTTTTTCATCTCGTGCTGTGGATGCGAATAGCATCCTTCACTCACCTTCAAGGTTTTTTTTTTTCCTCCCATGACTAAACACTGGGGCTGTTGAAAACCCCACCTTGGGAGGCTGCAGCAGCCGAGCTGAGCCATCGCCAGCTGCTCCTGTGTATGGAGCCTGGCGGAGCCGGGGGGGACCCAGCGCCACGTCCCCAGCCGGGCTCAGCCCTTCCACCCCAGCGGGGGCTTTCCCCTCCGTGGGGAAGGGGCTGGGGACGGCCTGCAGACCGCGTCCTGCAGCTTCCCCAGGAGGGCAGGAGAAGTCGGGACGCGGTGCCGGCACCGTGCTGCCCACAGGGGAGCCGTTTGCCCCCAGGTCGGGTCTCTGGGCTGAACCCAAGGAGATCCTAAACCCACGTTGTAATGGGGCACTCGGCCTCTGACGGCAAGACCCCAAAATGGGCTGGCCACTGGGGAGGCATCGCTGCACCTCTGCCCCCCGAGGGTTTCTCCACACTCCCCTGACAGCAATAGCAAGGGAATGTTGCCTTTGTGGGTCCCCGTTGTGGCCCTGGGTGCTCTCCGGGTGGCTTCTGACTGTCCCTATGCCCAGGGAGCCCCCCCCAAACATCAAGCACACGCCTGGCCTCAAGGAGCTGCGCCCAGCGACAGCGGCGTTCCCACCCCAGCCAGGCAGAGACAAGGACCCCGGCACCCACAGCCTTCCCCTGCCCCAAGCCCCCCCCCCCCCGTGTCCCAGGGGAGCAAGAGAACGGATGGAAAACGGACAGAAAAGCAACCACAATTAAACTCCAGCACAATCGGCAGGTAAAAATTATACTTTTATTTTTGAGTAAACCAGGAAGGAGAATCAATTGGTTTGTTCCATTTGACAGTTTGGTTAAAAAGGCCAAATAATGTTTTATTCATGGATGCTCAACCCGAGGGGAAGGAGTACACAAGGACAAACCCCAATCAAGCAACGGATCCGGAAGAAAACACGTTCTAAGCTCAGCACCGAGATGCAACCGGGGAAGCAAAGATGGATGAGGTCTATTTTACACATGATGAGAAGCAATTTAGCTTTTATTTTTTTTTTTTTAATCATTTTATTTATTTATTTATTTTAAATACAGGTTTAGGTGCTTTTCAGCTATGAAAAAAGGCAAAAAAGTGCATAAGTTGAGAGAAAAGGCAGAAATCAAGCAGTAAGAGGTTTGTTTCCCATGGCTGGGGAGAAGGGGCAGGGCAGGGGCAGGGAGACTTAGGACAATGGTTTCCAGGTAGCATTAAAAAAAGGTCTGTATACCAAAACGTAATCACCTGTGTTATTTGGTCCATTAAAAAACGGTTTATTCACATTGACACTCCCCCCCCCCATTCCCAGACAAGAACGTGATTAAGAACAGGGTGAGCAGGGAGAGACGCGGGCTCCTCCGCCCCCGCCGCCCCCTCTCCCCTACCCTCGGGCTCGCTCGTTTTAGCACCGACCGGGATTCCCATCCCGTGAAGCCCACCCCGGCTGCCCCTGGGGTCCCCGAAGGGATGGATGGCAGTGCCAGGAACCCCGGCCACGCTTCTCCTCCCGTTGCAGCCGGCTGGGAAACGAGCCAGGAGCAAGATGCTCGCCTCTCCCCGCTCACACCCTGCTGCGGGTCTCTGGCCCCGCTGTGCCCCAAACCCCATCTCCGGTCACCCCAACCCTGCAACCCTGTGTGCTTTGAGAAAGGGGACTGCAAGCAGGAGGCACGGGGTCCTCTCCCACTCCGTGAGGCCATCCCCAGGGACGTGGCCCCAGACGGAGCCAAGGAATGTCTGAACTCAGCCATTTTGGTCCCTCGAGTCCCTCGGGGCAGGAGCTCCTCGCTCCTCCCTCCCTGCGCGCACGCTTCCAGTTATACCCGTCCCTGCTCAGCCCCAGGACCTCCGCAGTCCAAGGGAGAAGGGGACGAGGATGTGCTTTGAAATTTTGGTCCGTGATGCGATCCCAAGTCAGTGGTGGCCCCAAAAGCCACCACGGCTGGGGACCAGTGAGAGGTGGGGACGGCGTGGGGGTCTGGGGTGCCAAACCCGTCTCTGCCTCTGCCACTCAGGGCTGGGCCACCGGGGGGGACAGTCCCCAGGATGCTCCCCAGCACAGTGGCAGGGGGGGAAAATCTTTCACGCTCGGCCCAGAAGAGGCACAGGGATGGGGGCTGATCCTGCTGCCTCCCCAGACCATCTGCCCAGCGGGTGGAGGGCTCAGGAGGGTCCCAAAAGCCCCGCAGCAGCAAAAGGAAAGCAGGAAGGGTCCGGGTGGATCTGGGGAACGACCACTGCTGACAGAGGAAGAGGCTGCCCCCGGCACGCGGGGCCCCAAAGGAGAAATAGGGAGCCACAGGGGGGACACGAGGCCCGGGTGGCGCGGTGCTGCCAGCACGGCCCGGCCCCGTGGCAGCCCCCGGAGCCCTGCGGTTCCCCGGCCCCTGCAGCAGCTCGGCCCCTGCTCGGCCCCGTGGGGCCCGGAGGAAGGGGGGAGCTGGGACAAGGCAGCCAGGCCCCGAGGCAGGAGCAGCGCCCAGGGCTGGCCAGAGCAGCCGCTCTGAATCCCAAGAAAGACAGATCTCGTTTACGACTTTAACCGCAAACGTTCTTCTGGTTTGCAACGTTGTGAGGACTGAAGAGAGAGAAGGCTGGATGGAAACACCAAACCGGAGCTGGGAGAAGCAACGGGGCGAGCCAGAGCAAGAGCAGCACAGGGTGGAGGCTGCCAGCTCATCTCCCCCCCCCGTCAGCCCTCAGAACGAGCATCCCTCCCTGCCCTTCTCCCTGCCCGGCCCGTCCTGGTGCGAGGTGGGGGGATTTGGTCCCAGCAGAGGATCTGCTCCTCCCTCTGCACCAGCTCCCAGCAACTTGGCTGCTTCCCCCAGCCAGTAACTGCCCGAGCACCTGGGAGGGGGGCCCCGGCTGGCATGGGTGCCCCGGCCCCTCCGGAAGGCTAGAGAGGGGGGAGACTGAGGGAGAAGGAAAGCGACGGCCGTTTGGTCTCCTGAGCCCCCAACATCCCTTGCAGACAGTCCCTCAGTCCCGACAGAGCGAGAACAAAGCTAAATTGGCAAGAGAAACCAGAGGCGGCTGCAGAAACACAAAGAAACCGAGATGTCAGCCCGCGGCTCCGGCGGGCAGCGGCAGAGCACGCTGGAGAAGGGGTGCTGGGTGGGAGGGAGGGAGACGCACACACACACACACACTGGGGCTGGCGCGGGCGGGGGGCTCGGCGGGGGGGGCCGCGCGCCCCGTCCCCTCCCGCGGCTCAGATGGCCTCCACGTAGTTGGCGGGGAGCATGCCCGTGTCGCCCGTGCGCTCCACCGTGCCGTACATCCACCCGTCATCGATCTGCTGCACGTTGATGATGGTGTCGCCGTCCTGGAAGGAGACCTCGTCTTCGTCGGCTGCGTTGTAGTCGTAGACAGCGCGGAAACGCTTCTGTGGGAGAGAGAGGTCAGTGGGCACGGGGCCGGCTCCTGGAGGGTCCCAGGGCACGGAGTCCCACCGAGCCCCCGCGGGAGCTGTGCCGGACCCAGGAGGTCCTCACTGGGCACCACCGAGGGATGCCGGTGCCAGGAAGAGCCACGGCAAGCGGGTGCCCGGCACCCAGCACGGCACCTACGGGCACCTTCCAAACTGCTCCTCCCCAGCACAGCCTGCGGGCATGGGGAGCAGCTTCCCAGCAGGAACCCCTGACCCTCAGGGGATGGGAAGCGGTGGCGGGGTGGGCGCTGTGGAGCCTGGGCTGTACTCACCCCCCCTCCAGAAGGAGCGTTGCGCTGCGTAGAGGCTGGTGCCGCGGGCTCCTTGTAGCCGTAGGACTGAGACGACATCTGCTGCTGCTGCTGCTGGTAGACTGGGAAGGAAGGATTGGGGCTGTCAGCCAGAGCTGCCGCTGGGCGCTGGGGCTCAGGGGGCACACAAAGCCCCCTGCGAGGGAGTACAAGGCTCTAGCAGCCGACGGGGCTGGCGCAGAGCAGAGCTGCCAGCCCGTCCTGGAGCCCTGCGCCCTACCTGGGTTGCTGGGCTGGACGTGATGAGACGGCTGCTGCTGCTGCTCCGTGGGTCTCCGGTAATTGGTGCTTTCCTGGGAGTTCCTGCGCTCCATCTCGGCACCCTCGCTGGGGCTGGGGCCCATCCTGCTCCTCTCAAACTCTTCATGGTACTTTATCTGCAGGGGCAGAAGAGAAAGAAGAGGTCAGAGCGCAGCCTGGGCAGCTCTGCAGTGCTGCCCCTGTGCTGGCCTCGGTCCCCCAGGGACGGCGGCAGTTCCTGCAGCCCTTTGGTGCCGGGGGCGTCCTTCAGCTGCTCCCAGCTCGCTGCTGTTTGCCTCCGAGGGCAGCACGGCTGCACGAGCACCGTGGCTGGGTCAGCCTGAGCGCAGCGCTCCTCCTCGCCCCGACCGCAGCAGCAGGCGGAGAATCGCCCGGAGGGGGACGTGCGCCAAGGTCTGCGGGGAGGAGCAGGCGGTCTGAGACACCAGGAGATTCGTCCTCTGTGCCCAGAGAAAGGAGGTTTCAGGATCCCGTGGGTGGGATACATCAAGTTTTCAGGCGTGGGTGAGATTCAGGACCAGGCTCCCAAGCCCCCACACCGCAGGAGCGTGGAGCTTTAGGAATTCCACTCCGCACACACCGAGTCAGTTGTGCAAACCCCCGACCCACAGCCAGGTGCAGGCGGTGGCGTGGAGGTACCACTCCTACCCACTACCTGCTCCCAGATGTCTCTAACTGAAATACCCCAGGCTTTCCCACTGCAGGAGACCCAGCAGGAGGCCCAGCAGGTCCCACCAGCTGCACCTCACCAAACCCTCCCGGCAGCCAGCACGGCGGGCAGGAGGAAAGGGTTAACCCAAGGGCCTGGGCACAAAATTAACAGCCACGTGTGTTAATGAATACCCTGAATACGCTGCCACTGGAAGGCACCTGGAGCCCATTTGCCTGCCGGTTAAACAGTTCCCTACCCAAGGGCGCTACGGGTTCCTCTGCAGGCAGGAGCAAAGCCTGGCGCAGCCGCTCTCCGGGTGCTGCAGGGACACCTTTGGGACAGCACCTTCCAGCAGCAGAGGCACGGGCTCAGCCCTTGCACAGCCCCATTTCCAGGAGGGTTTCCTGATGTGCAGAGGGGTGGGGGGTAGGGGGCACCGTGCCGCAGAGACGTTCACGCCGCTGCTGCCTCGCCGCGCAGCCCCTCCGCCGCCCGCGTGAGCCCAGCTGCTCGCTCACCCTTCGGATTAAAACCCTGCCCGCGGAGCCGGGCTTTGTGCAGGGAGCGGGGCTGCTCCCACGCCTGCGCTAAGTGGGTCACTGCCACCCCAGGCTGGCAGCCAGCGGCCCCTGGGGAAGCAGCTCAGAACCGCTCCGTGGCCGGGAGGGGGGAGAAGGGGGCCGAGCAGCCCCTCGGGATTGCCCGCAGCAGCCGTAACCCCTCGTCCTGCTGGTATTGAACACCCCAAACCCTCCCCAGTGTCCCTCGGAAAGGAGAAGGCCACAGCCCCACTTCACAGAGGGTGGAAGGGCTGCACGGCCCCGGCTCAGAGCCCACCGAGAAGCGGCCCCCAGGGGAGATCTGCCAGCCAGGTCCTTTTCCCCAGGGGACCCTTCCCAGGCCTGCGCTGTCGTGGGGTTCGAGCGCAGATAACACCCTGCAGCTCCCCAGGGAGCGAGCAGCGCTTGCCAGAGAACTGCACAATGAGATCAAAAGGCGAGGGAATAAACAACCCCCTCCCGGCCCGCCGGGCATTTCTGTGTTTGTGCGCGCGTGGAGCTCCTTCGAGCAGCGCTCCCTCGCGGGGCGCAGGCACAAAACCTTCCCCCCGCACCCTGCTGCAAGCCCAGACCCTGCTCCCCTGGGGGCAGCCAGCGGCTCCCAGCACGGCCTCGTCCCCGAGACAGAGACACTTGGTAAGGATGGAGGAGCTCCCCGGGCTGCACCCCAGAGCCGAGGCACACCGTGTCCGGGGGGCTGCGGGGAAGGAGGAGGTGGGCTGGGTGTCGGGACAGGAGGGGCTGGGGGGAGCTCGGTGCCTGCCCCGCTCCCAGGCTCTGTCCCACCGGGTCCTGCTCTGGGCACCGCAGACCCCAAAGGGGGCGGGGAGCTCCCAGCAGCCCGTCCGAGGGGAAACCCAAACCCGAGGGGTTTCTCATGCTCGGCTGCATCTCTGGGGGCAGGCTTCATGGTGAGCGAGGAACCAGCCCCCAGCCCTGCCGGCTGCTAGGCCGGGTTTTGCAACAGCTCCCGGCCGTATGATAAGGAACAAACACGACTTTCACTATCAGCGAAAGGTGAATTAACCCTCTGCACGCTGCTGAAGGCACGTTATCGAGCTCCCGTGCCACGATGCCTGCAGTACAGGGCTGAGCTTGGGAAGGGGAGAAGCTCCCAGCCTGACGCAGCGGCTCCGCGAGCGCATCCTCCTCTCCCCGCGGCAGCATCCACCCATCCACGCACATCTTATCGCCTGCCACGGAACCAGCACCTGGACGTGGATGGAGGGTGCGGGATGCAGCACAACCTGCCACCCGCCTCGGACACGGGGCTCCTCCTTTTGGAAGGGAGCCGGCTCCCTCGCAGGCCCAGGAGGAAGGGCGCAGCGACACCGGGCACGGAGATCAGAGGCTACTCACGTTGCTGATCTGATCCTGAGTCTTTTTGATTCTCTGCAGCTCCGGGGTGTCAGCCACCACGCTGAAGCCTTTTCCCTTGTTCTTCTCAAACTCCTCCTTGTAGCGAATCTGGGTGGAATTGAGAAAAAAAAAAACAGATTTAGCCATGGGGGAAACCCAGTGCGCACAGCAGCTGTGTTCGACAAGACAAGACCTCACCGTGACCCGCGCTCTTCGTGACAAGCAGCAGCTTTCAAACTGGGCCTCTGGCTCGCTCTGGAGACCCCCTCACGTATCCAGTAATAGCAAAATGGGGCATTGCCAAGAGCTGATACACACAAACAGCTTCCCATGCATCTACTGCTCTGGTTTCTCTTTCAGCAGGGGCTGGGCTAACTTGGATTTACACTGCATGTCCCGTGGCCTAGCAGAGCACAAGTCACACAGCGCAGATCACCTCATCCATGGCAATCCGCCTGCTTGAGAGTCCCAAGGATTTTGTGAGCTACGCCCATATGAGAGCAGCTCCGTGTCGGGGATGTTTAGCGTCCTCTGGAAAGGAATACACCCAGCAAGGCTAAAACCAAGGCAGGGCGTGGGGACAGAGGCCAGCAGAACACAAGCATCCTCGTTTCTGTCTGCCAGACATTGACGTCAGCATCTCTCCCATCACACCCAGGAGCCGAAAAGTCCCGTTTTTACTTGCTCCCACCCCCACCTTTTTTTTTTTTTTTCTTTAATTTAAACAGTTCTACACGGCTTTAAGACCCAGGCTTCCAGCTGTCCTGCGGCAGGGAGCCAACGCAGCGCCCAGCCCAGACCCGCAGCCTCGGCCCCGGGTGTCGCTGCGCCCTCGCCCCCCTGCTCCGGAAGCAGAAGCACCTTCTGCGGATGCCAAAACCCAACCGCTGACTCGATTGCTCCGAAAGGGAAGGAAACGCCGAGCAGCTGCTTGGCCCGCTCCAACCAGCGGCTTTGCTGACTTTCACCCCCTTAGCAGCCGGGGTTCAGCTCGCCCTGCGCACCGCAGGCAGCCGCGGATTGTCGCTAAAACACAAAGGTCGCCTCCGCCTCCAGGGCAGGAGGAATGAACCTCTCGCCACCCGCACGACGGGGGCAGAGCAGCCTGGCCGCGTGGGTGCAACGCGGGGCTGTGGTGGGGGAGCAGAGCAGTCGCCTCCCCGACGGAGAGGGCTGGGGGGGACCAGACCCGCTGCTCCCCGGGCAAGAGCCGGGAAATGCTCGTCCCAGCAGGGCCAGACACCGGCGCGTGTGGCCGGCTTCCTGCAAGCCTTCCCGTCCCGCAGCGGGATGGCCGCCCGCCAGACAGACGGACGGACAGACGGGAAGCCAGGCTGGCCCCACGGAGGAGTGTGTAGGAGCAGAGCTGCGCCTGCACATCGGCCCCACGGACATGAGATAAGGCTGGGAGGCAGCGCACGGGCAGCGCTGCGGGGGAGGCAGGATAACGCTGATTTCTCCCCAAAACGCTGCCATGGAGGCGCTGCTCCAAGCCTCGCTGGGTCGCGTCCCGCCGGGCCTGGGAGCACCTTGGAGGAGAAGCCGCCAAGCGTTTCGTCACCGTCTGCAGAAGCCAAGGCACCACAAGGCATCGCTGCTGCCCTCCGGGCTGTCCCAGGGCCCCGTCCGGCTCCAGAGGGGACGTGGAGGGGTCAGACCCCGCAGCTTCCACCCCCATGGGGGGCACAGAGCGGGCCCGCACCCGGGGAGGGGGCAGAACCAGGCAGGAGGCGAGGGGCTGCTGAGGGAAGATGAGACGTCGCTGTCTGCGTTTGGCAGAAGGGCTGGCACAGGGGAGCGGGGAGCTGCGTCCTTCCCACACCCGCTGGCTCTGGAAGGAGGCAGAGGTGGCTCAGGGGCCACGCGGAGGCACAGCGACAGCTTTGTCCTGACTTCAGCGTTTTAACAAGCCTGGCGTAGATAAGGCTTGGTACGGCCCCCTTGGCCAGCACGCGTTGCTGTACGCTTGCTTGCACCCAGGGCTAGCAAACACCTCGCAAGAGGCAGCCCGGGGACACGCAGCTCTCCCCCGTCCTGCCCCAGCCCCTCCGCAGACGGCAGCACCCGATGGCCTCATGCAGGGGGATCGCAGCCCAGGAAGGTGGCTGCAGCTCCGTGCTGGAGCGGTGCCGAGATCCCGGCTGTGTCGGGAGGCGGGTGGGAAGCGGAGGCTCGCCCCGGCCCCCCAGCTCCGAGGGCTTTCCTGGGGCACGAGGGGAGATCAGGCACCGGCTCTGCAACGGGCAGGAGGAACAGGGGAGAGCTCGCCGCTGGCTGCAACGCATTACCGTGCTGCAAAGACCAGAGGGTGCGAGCAGAGCACCAAACACGTCCTCATCCCACAAGCCAGGAGAAATCAAAGCTTTGGAAGCTCGTCAGAGCCTCTACCCACGCTTCAGAGCCACGGCATGGATGGTATGATCCACGAGTCAGGTTAGATTTCCAGCTCAGAAGTGACATTAGGAGGCAAAGGTTTAATGAACCAGGCTGCAGCATCTACCCGGGGAGGATATTAATGAAACCAAGATGCCAAAGCACATCAGAGAGGAACGCAAGAGACTGATTTCAAGGCAGAAGCCTCTGCTGGCTTGAAGCAGCAAGAAGCACAGAAAAACTTTACTGGCTGGGGTGAGGAACCCATCTCGAACGTGATGAGGTGGGAAGCAGCAGCCTCACGGCGTTGGGCACCAGGCACAGGGAACCAGAAGTTAATGGAGCTGCTGCCAAGCCCACGGGATGCCCAGAGAGGGAGCAGGAGGGGTGAAGTCGCCCTGCCCGCTGCTCGGGAAGCGCCGGCCCCAGGGAGCGGGCAGGGGGCTGCGTTTGTCCTTTATCCGCTCGGCTTTCCATCCAGGTTCTTTTCCTTTAGATCTCCGCAGCCTGGCCGTGGGATGCTGTCCCTGCCCTCGTGCTGGAGGTGCCGCTCAGAACAGCATCAGTCCCCCAGCCTTCAGCTCAGCCCCCCCAGGAGGGGTCAGTGGGTGCCAGCACCGGCTGCAAACGCACAAGTGATGAGCCTTCAGAAAGCCAGGGAAGAGAAAGAAGCTCCAGGCGATCAGCTAAGCACAAGGCTAAGCAGTTCCTTTGATAGCTTCCATGTATTTACCCTCCTAGATCTCACCCCCTGCATCCTCCCTGTTTTTCTCCCGCTCTGTAGCATTCGGGATATGGCAACCCGGCCCTAAAAACTGAAGTAGGGGATGCCTGACTGCAGGGGGGAGCCCGATGCTGGTCAACCCAAGGCGTGCGCTGGGAGCCGGCGCTGGCAGCGGGCTGGGCTCTGTGCCACGAGGTCTGAGCACAGCCCGAGCACTGGGGACGGCACCGGGAGCAGGAGAGGAAGAGCAGGGGTCAGGAGCCCGGCGGTCCGAGGGGAGCCGCGGCCCTTCCTGGCTCTGCTGCAGCACGGCCAGGTCCTGCGGGGCCGCAGCCACGGCCGGAAAGGAGGGAGGAAGTGCTCAGAAACGGCGATTTTCTGCTGCTCCCTGCCCTTATATGGGCAGCGGCGCTGCCTGCGCCGGGCCGGAGCCAGGCACCCGCTGCCGGGCACAGGGACGAGGGGTGCTGGGGGGAAGGGGCAGAGGAACCCCCTCCACAGCCAGGTGCCTGCAAGGGGTGCAAGTCCTCACCTCAATCCTGCCCACAAAGAGCACGGCCACATGCCTGGCGTCCCGCTCCCCTCAGTCCCTCGAAACCTCGAGCCCAGGCGACCCTGGGCGATGGAGGGAGATAAATGCAGGGAGCCCTCACCTCTGCCTGCTCCTGCCGTCGCTGGCAGCGAGCACTGGGTGCACATCGCTCTGGCTCAGAGCTGCCTTTCACCTAGGCACTGTATGTAAGAGCCAAGTGACACAGACAGGGCCACGACCGTGGGACTTCCAGACCCATACCCACACCTGGCCCCATAACAAAACAGGATCCACGCTAACTTCCCCGGAGGAATTATTCCCTTCATGATAGGAGATCGACAGCTCGCACATCCCTGGAGGAGCTGGAGGAAGCCCTCTGCACATTGCAGCCCCTCGTGGGTCTCAGCTCAAGCAAATTAAACTAGTGCCCACGTCCACGTCGCTGCCAGCAGCTCCCCGAGGTGACAGCCGTGCTGCTGCAGGAAGGAAACGCTGGGGACAGGACGGGACAGGAGAGCTACCTGCCTCCCACACCCCCAGAGCCTCCACCCTCGGGCAGGAGAGGCTGCCTCCGGAGATACCAATTTTAAGAGTTTCAGAGGAGCCACAGAACGGGAACCCTGCAATTTTCTTGCCACACGTGGGCTGCAAGAGGAGGCTGCAGGCGTAAAAGCTGTCACTTTGGGGACTTATTTAGCTGCATGAGGTATTATTATCCAGCGTCTGCCAGTGACCGGAACAGAAGACGCCCTCTCGGCACACAAACAGAGGGCATCGGGACGTGCACGAAGCCGCTCCAGCTCCACAAAGCTGTCCTGACACCACCCTGTTCATGCAGCGGCTCCGGTGCACAGCCGGGGTGGGACTCCAGCCACAGCGGGGTGGGACAGGAGCATTTTCGGTGGATCGACCTCCTCAGGGATACCCAAAGAACAGCAGCTCTGCAGGAGCCCTGCTCCAGAGGGAAGGGCAAAGCTGCTGGGGAGCAGGGAACAATGCTCCCGCGGTCAGAACCCCCTGGGGAGGACACAGCCCCACCACCAATTTTCCTTACCCTAAAGCAGCTCCCAGCCACGGCACCTCTGCAGGGATGTGATGAGGGAAGCCTCACCCCAAGGTCCGCAAGCTGAGTTTGGCTGGCAAATGAAGGCAAGGTGTGGCTGTTCACATAACCCTGACCTTGCACCACGAGGGATTTTACCACTAGACCTGCGTGCAGAGCCCTGCCTGCCCCAGCGGCGTTAGCCAGGATGCACTTTTGAGGTGGCATTTGAACCGGCAACCCGCAGCACAAAGCCTCCCTGCTAGGCTGCCGTCACTGCAGAGCCAGCAAGCTCTTCGCAAGCCTCTCCCCGTGTCAGCTAACAGCTCCAGTTTGCAGGGCTGAGCCCTGCTGCCTGCTCTGGAGGGGCTGGAGGTGACCTTTGCTGGTCCTGGAGGGCTTGCTCAGCTCCTGCAGTTACCACGAAGAGGCTGTCAGTGAAACAGAGCGGCTGCATTTTAGCTAGAGTGCTTCAAGAAACACAAACGTTTACCTCTTGGAAAATAGGAGACTCCCTTTGTAGGCAGAACAAAGGCAGAGAGGAATTAAGATCTTATCTGAAGTGATTCAGGATCTATCCTCCCTGGAGGGCTGAGGCAGTTTCCACCTGATTTGGCTGCGCCATCTCCCACTGTCACCTCCATCCCCGTCCCCATCCCCTCCTCCTGGGCTGCCTGTGCCCACAGCACCCCGGCAGCCTCCTCTCCCTCCCGCTCACACGAGCTGTATTTTCAGCACATCCCGGTGTGAGACCAGCACCGAAAAGGTGCGGTGCTGGTGTCCGAGGGGCTGCAAGACCCTGCCTGCATCCCAGCCCCTCTTCTGTTCACGTGCAGCCAGGTGCAGAAGGCTCCTGCGCCCCTGCTCCTGCCTGTATTTTTGCCAGGCAGGTCAAGGGGAGCAGGGACAGCAGCTGGCACCTCCTCAAGTGCTCCGGCACCTCCTGCAGCTGTGTTTCAGCCCCTCGGTCCTGCCCTGACGCCAGCCCTGTGGCACTGTCCCCCAGGAGCCCGTGCAGAGGGCTGCCCCCGTCACAGCGCCCTTACCCAGCCCCAGCGGTGCCAAGAGCCCTGCTCAGAGCTCTGCTGCACCTCCCACAAGGAACAGCAGTTGCCAAGCATTTGGGAACTTTAAGACGGTATAAAATGTCTGTTCCAGCTCCCTCCTTTAAAAGGGGCCATGCACACGATGCGCTGGAAGCTGCCGTGCTGTTCGGCTGCCTTTCGGTGCTGCGTAGGAACGGGATGCTGCTCCACCAGGGCTCTCCCCCTGCTCCCCAAGCTCAGCTGCTTGTGGCACTGTCCCTGTAACCTCCTCTGCTCCCAGGCAGCTGCTCCAGCCGGGCACAGATGTCTGGGTCTCTGCACAGCTCCCCAGACACTTGGTTAACAGGGAAATGGGGTGAGTAAGACCCCGCAACAACCTCACGGAGAGGAGAGAAACCTAGTTTTGCTTCCAGCACAGCACACACCGCAAGGAGCCGAAAGTCCCAGCAAGCTACAGAAAAGCCCCGGCAGTGCGGAGCACGCTCCCTCCCTCCCTAGGGTCTCCTTTAATAAGCAAGAACTAATGAAGAGCCCGAGTTCATTGTAAAAACAGCACTGGATACTCCAGAGCATTTGGTACAGCGTTATCTTGATTGTTACCATGGAAAAGCAGCCGTGTCCCCTTAGCAGCTCTGTGAAGCACAACGCAAGCCCCGGGCTGAGCTCTAGCTCCCTGCTCGAGCCAAGCTGCGTTTGTGCAAGCCAGGAGCTGTTGGGCAACCCGCTCCGAGGAACAGACCTTGCCAAAGCAGAGGTTTCAAAACTCGGCGCTGGCTGTGTGGGCACCACCAGCTCTGCCTGCTAACAGGTGAGGTCCCGATTTCCCCCTCCTCCAGCAGGAAGCACGCCTGAGCAGTCTGCTTTTCAGCTCCTGGCACTCCCAGGCTAATGGGGAAGAAAGGAAGGTCGCTGTGTCCTTCAGAGCACAGCCGCGAGAGGAACGCGCTGATCCCAGAAGATGTCTGCTCACCCTGAGCCCGCTAGCAGGACAAATCCTGTGCCATCCTCCCTCTGTCCAGACCTGTGGACCAGCACTGTTGGAACACTGAGCTGAGCCAACACGCCTTGCTGACAGCTCTCCGGGCAGTCTTTTTACCCCTTCCCATTGAAGGAAAAATAATTAAATAGATTCCCAGAACAGTTGCCACATCCTGTGTTCTCCTCAGAGACTGTGACTCAAGCCAAAATTGCCCCTGGATGCGTTTTCTTCCACTGCAGCGTACTCCGAGCACACATCTGCAGCTGTACAGCAAGGCTCACAACCACAGCTCAGGACCATGTCTTGGATGCTTTCGGCTCAGCCGTGCCCCACGAATGCCAATTCTTGGTGCAGTGAAGTCTCACAGAGAGGCGATCTACCAAGGCTGCCTGTCCTGTGCTAATCTTGCCCTTCCAAGGGACAAAGCTTCTTCGCAGTAGTGTCACTCACAGTTCCCTCTCATATTCTCAGTGCCCTGGAGTAGGAAGGAAAGCAGATTGCTCCTGCGCCCACCCAGGAGCCGAGCAGTTCCCCCTGCACCACCAGAAGTTATCAGGGCGAGCACCCAGCCCAGAGCCGTGCGTCAGGGCTGGGGACTTTTGCTGACCCAGGGACACCTCCAGGGTACAGAACAGGACGCGCCTGGACAACACCCTTCTCAAACAGGCTCCTCTCTTCCCTCCGGAGAAAGAGATCTTGGTCTGTGCCAGTCGTTATCCCTTCTATCTGTTTATTTCTGCTTGCCAGAGCTTCCCAGCCCTACAACACCTGGGTTTACCTGAAATACTCGCCTACAGAGTCTGTCCAGATGAGGCCATTTGCCATTTCACCTGATTGTGTTGCTGGGTGCCAGCAGGGAAAAAAAAAAACAAAACAGTGCAAGACATGGACGTGACTGGGAGAGGCAGACCGTGGGCCGGACCCTTCCCACCACCAGGGACGAACAGAACAGCAAAAGCTCAGACGTGTGGAACACGAGAAGAGGAGCCCAGCCCCAAGCTCGCTGCACGAGGGCGTTGGGGAAGCACCAGCGCGCAGAAGGCGGCGGCGCGATGGGGCGAAGCGCGCCCGCCCGGGGCGAGGAGGGGGCCGCACACTCACCTGGCTCTGCAGCTCGCTCTGCTGCTTCAGACGCAGGTTCTCGGGAGTGTCTGCCACCATGGTGAAGGACTGCTTCGGGTAGTGTCTGGGGAGGGAAAGCAGATCGTTAACCTGCGGTGCTGCTGCGGGCCACCTCCACCCCACCGACCCCATGAGAGCTGCGACACGGGGCCACGGCCATGGGACAGTGGCGATGGCTACCGGGTGCGCTCGCCTGCACCTCCAGAGCAGGCACATTTCTCACATTAACTGCAGCTAAAGTCCGTCAGCAGTTTTATCAGGAAAAGGGGAAGGGGAGGATTTCCTCCCCCCCCGGAGGGCAATGGCTTTCCAGGGCTGTACCTGTCTGGTTTCTGGACAGACCTTAGCACATCTTCATCGAGACCTTCAATTTTTCATTAAGTAGTCCTCAGGGTAACGTCGGGCCAAGTAAATGCTACGAATGCCCTGGTTTTACAAGACTTTGCTTCTGCTTCACCGTTTCTGTTGGGAAGGGTCAGAGGGAGGAGGGTGACTCCACTTGCTGATTTTACCGAAGCCTCAGCCACGCAGACCTCACACCACGGCCTGCTGACTGCAGAGCATCACAGCCCCAGCATAAACCATGTCAGCACAACCGTGCCTGTCCTGGGGGCACAGGCTGTGCTTCTTATCTACTCCAGTTCTGCGTGTTCGGTGAACGCTCAGGGCATGCCTGAAATGGGAGCATGAGGCAGGAGACCTCCGCCGCGGCCTGGCGACGAGCCCAGCAGCTATTATTCTGAAGTGCCATGGAGCAGTTTCTGAAAAGCACACACAGCCCTTGCTGTGGACATAAATTAGCAGTTGGAAGAACTCAAGCACTGGCAGAAAGTAAATATCTGATCCCAACGCTGGAGGTTGCTACGAGGCCCCTCCAGGCAGACTGGGAGCCTTCACGTGGCCACCTCCAGACCCCCAGGAGGTGTGGAAAAAGCAGGAGGCAAAGCAGTGCTGTAACAGGGGGTGCTCGGTGGGTGAAATCCCTCGCTGGGCTTGGCCAGAGCCTGGCAGCAGCTATCACTGGAGCCTCATGCCTCCGAGAGGCAGCAGTCTGACAGCAGGATGCTTTGGCACTCGGGTCCCGGTGTGGGTCAGGCTCAGCACCGCGGGACGCCCTCACCCCACCATCCTGCCCCATCCACAGCCCACGAGCAGCACGGAGGAAGCTCTGCACCAGAGGAGCACTTGCAGGATGCTCAGTGCTGGCCGCCCCCGTGTCAAGCTCCATGCACCAAGCCCCCTGGGAAGTGCCCACGGAGGAAACCTGACACTGAACGGATGGAAACTGCTCTCACGGGATGGAAAGGAAACCGAAGACGTCCCACGGCAGCACTTAGGGTTTGTAACTCAAGTAGCAGAGAGCAAGAAGGGAAAAACGGCCTTCACAAAGGGCCGGAGGTTTCCCTTTTGCACAATTTAAAGCAGGACTCTCAGCACGGTGGCACAAAAAGGATTTTAGGAAGCTAGTTCCCAGCACAGTGCCGTGGCCGGGAGGCACAGGCCGCACCGGCCCTGGTTTGTGTTTACCACAGAGCCGCGCTCGCTGCCTCCCGGCATGCGCCGCACAGCACCGCTTCAGCCTGGTTTCACTTTCAAACACAAGAACTGGGTTAGAACCTCCTGAAAAGGGCAACCGAGCCATCGCCCACCAGAGAGGCTCCTCGAGGTGACAGAGGCCTGTGGCTCCTCGCAGCGGGGCACGGTGCCCGGCTCCCCTCGGGGGTTTGAGGGCTTTTAGCGTGGCGCTGACCCCAGTCTCAGGGCTGTAACCCAGCCCGGGCAGCCTCCAAGTCCCACACCTCCACCAGCACAGCCCAACCGGTGGCTGAACCAAGCTCTCGAGGGTTACGCAAGCTCCAGGCCAGCCACGGCTCCTGCCCCTTCCCAGGCCATGAGACACTTTGTGGGTCTCAGGCCCCCAGGCTGCGCTCCAGGAGCTTGTGTGCTGCAGCGTTAGCAATCATCTATTTACAGAATCAGCATTAGCACCTCTGTCTGAGGCTAACCAAAATGCGGCCAACTGAGGGTAAGTTAGCAAAAAGCCAGCTGCAAGTCGAAGAATCTGTCCGAAAGCTGCTGGCCTCCAAGCAGGGCAGCAGCAGACACAGCCACAGACCTGCAAGAGCAGCACACACCTCATAAAGCAGCAATGCAGGAAGCTCGAGAATAAAAATAGACTCCTCCTGAGCCTCGCTGAAAAAATAAAGAACCCTCCATGTACACACAGAAACCAAACAGATGCAGATGTGGTTTGCAGAAAGGGGAAAAGACAACTCAGCAAGCAGCAGCTCGCTGCCTGCTCCCCTCTCCCCAGCCCTGCAGCGTCCGGGATAGCAGGGGACAGACCTGGGCAGCCTCCAAAAAACACACCACCACGGCAGCCCGGCTGTCCTGCCGGCCTCGGTGAGATCCCAGCCAGCCCCCACCGAGCGCCGTGCAGCCGGACCTGTGCCAAGCGAGCCCAAAGCAACCCTACACAGCCCCCCGCAAACGTCTGGCGACAGGAGAGACCGAAAAGCACAAGAATCAGTTTTAGGCAACAGATCACCGACTGCTTCGAGGATATACTTTAATCTCTGTTTAGATTAATCTGATTAGAGGGGATATAATACCGTGTGCTAGGGCTCCGTTCCCCACTACTGCTAGGAACCGTCACAAAAGGCTTCACGCCGGGGTACGGTGTCAGGGCATATACCTCTCCACGCTGCTTCCCGCAGCTTGCTGTGGAGATTTTGGCACTGAGACTCCGGTAACAATAAAATCCGATCCTCTACGAGGGCCCAGTGCTCACCAGGAGCAACAGACAGCACAGAACCGGGTGTGTTTTTGCCATTTACTTAAGTGCTCACGTGGAAACAGAGCTCTTGCTGTTCTGGCCACCGTTTCTGCTCTCCCAGCGGCTAAAGCAAGCAGCACAAACATCGGGGTGGGTGCTGCCCGGACCCACCCAAAGGCCCTGCTACGGTCACTGCTCGGAGCTGCGCCCGCGGGCGACATTTTAGAAGCAGCAAATCGGCCTCAGACGCGTTGGGACCAAATCCACGCCAGCTGCTGTCTGCTGCTAAGGGATGAGCAGCCTGCGGGGCTGACAAAGGACAGGGGGGTGCCTGTGTACATGACACCAGCCTGTGGTTAGCAAGCTCCTTCGCATAAAGGCTGCTGCAGTTGCACCAGTCACTGGGTGTAATGCTCGCAATGCCTTGAATAGAGAGCATCAGGGGGAACGGGCCTTAGACGAGGGTACAGACACCAGAAATGCGTCTTTGCAACCCAGTGGTGCCTGCTGCATGTGTTGGGGGAGGTCGTGCTCACCTTGCTGCTGTGGGAAGGAGGAGAGGTAAGGAGCAGCAAACGTGCATGTCTGTGCAGTGCCGGGTGCCATCAGGCAGCCGCTGAGGGAGCCGGGGCTTAGTTACCAGCAGCGCCAACCCAGGAAGTGCACCGCCTGGGCTCACCGGGCACTGCGGGACAGGGAGAGACTCGGCTCTTGTTTCACCCAAGCTACTCACGTCCTGCAGCCCTCGCTTGGGTTTCTTGGAAGTCACCGCCTGACTCACACCAAGGTCAAAGAGAACAAAGCCACTTCTTAAGCACAAATGCAGTTAAACCGTAACGCCCTCCCTGACTGCTAATTCTCCATTTGGCAAATGAGGTCTCAAAGGCTTCGGATCAGCCCCAGACCCACCGTGGGATGGAGCCACAGGCCGTCAGCGCTGCCAGACAGCGGCACGGAGCCACACGGCTCCCATGAAGGGCAAACACGGTTCCAGTTGTGCGCACCAGCGAGCCCGAGCTGCATTTACGGCTCAGCCACGGCCCGCGAGCTCCGTGCTGTCTGCTGGTGCTGTGAGCCTAAATCATCCCATTCCCATGGCAACCGCATCCGATGCTCTGGGCATGCCAATATCGCTCCGAAGGCGAGTCCGAGCAGCAGCCTCCAGGGCAGGAGGAGGGAAGCCCCAGTGGCTGCAAGGGCTGGGCACCAAGTGACACAAATCCGTCCCCGTGGAGCTCAGAGAAACCAAAAAGCCACAGCTATAGGGCAAAAAAAATAAAAATAAAATCAATCTTCTGCAAGACAGCCAACAGTGCTGCTTCTTGCATTTCCAGGAGCGCTGTGCCCACAGCAGTCCATGCCCTGCTGCAGAGCCTGGGGAGGGAGAGGAAGAGATAGGCACAGCCTGCACTGACTACGCCGGAATTAGGTTTCCGCCTCTGTCGGTGAGATTTTGAGGAACCCTCCCGAGGCTCGGGGCAGCCTTCCTCTGCGCCTTGAGCCCCTACAGACCGCTGGGGGGGGGCAGCAGCAACCTGTCCATGGGAGGCACAGGAAGAAACGCACAAGTTGAACCATTTCCCTTAATATTAGGCATCGGTTTTCTCTGGAGCGTGGCTCATGAGATCCGCCTGGTAAAGGAAAGGCATTTGAGTCCTTTGGGAATTTAAGGCCAGGAGCTGCTGATTCAGGAGCAGTGACAGCCCCCCCGCCAAAGCCAGCGCTTCCCACTGCTCAGCCAGCACAAACACAGCCGCCCATATCCCCGCAACACGCCAGAGAGGGGAAAGCCATCTCATATGCATGAGAATCAGCCCCAGAAATAGTCAGCAGTAAATTAAATCTTAATGAGAAAGCACCGAGCGAGTTGCCTTGGGTTTGGGGAGAGCGCGGGAGGCAGCGGGCGCGTGGGAACCGGGCTCCCGCTCCCCTGGGATCCGCGGATCTGGTGCTGAGGATGGGACAGGACCGGTCCTGCCCTCCCCATGGGGGTGGTCTTGTGCAGTCTCACTTCTCCCCCTCCCCATCACCAGGCCCAAGGAAGGAGCAGAGCAGGGGGGTCCTCGCTGCCCTCCCCCAGCCGCCTCCAAAATGTCCTGGGGAGGGAAGCAGGAGGGGGCTCAGCACTCAGCCTGCCTCCAGAGGTGCACCAAAGGCACCCGTGCGATCACCGTGCACCATCCTCACAAGCAGGGACCAGCGCTGAAGGCACAAGATGGCTTTCAAAAAACAGGAACCAGGGGGAATTTCAGCAGCCCCGACACCACCGGGCTCGGCGCCACACGGAGGTTGCAAAGTCCTTGACGGAGGCGGCTTTCTGCCAGCCGCTGCAGGGTGCAGGGTGCAGGAGCTCGTCCAGCTGCTGCCAGCAGCTCCACGCCAGCACCACGTTCACGTCCTCCTCTAACACGTGCACGCTCGCCCCGACGCCCTTTGCTCCTCGGCTCTTCCCCAGAAGCTCATTTCTGAAGTTAATCCAACAGGTAGAAAAGCACGCAAGGAGCAAAAGTCACTTGAATTGACAATGCAGCCAAGGCGACCGAGCCCTGAAGGGCCAGCAGAAAAACCCTCAGTGCTCCAGGGCCTCTGAAGATGACAACCACGATGACAAACAGGGGACCCTGCTCCAAACAATCCTTCTGACACACTGATGGGAACTAATTAGTCCCACGCACCCTTCGATATGACATTTGGGCGAAGTCTGCTGCTCAGTAACAGCTGCCCAGACAAAACCAGTAACCTTTCCAGAACAAATGGGGGCCAGGAAGAAACCACCACGGGAGCTAACGCAGAGGTGCCCCGGTTCTTTCCTCTGGCTGGCACAACCACAGCACCGGAGCTCTTTGCTCCCAGGCTGGCAGAAGCACGGGGCTGCTCTCCCTGCCGAAGGCTGCAGGTGCAGGGGGGGGACGAAGCATCCAAGCCCTCTGCAAGCCCTCCCAGCGAGGCTGCTCCAGCTCCGCTACGGCCGCCAGAGACGAGGCATTTCGTGTTGCATTGTTAAATCAGGTCAGCGGAGTCTTTGCAAGCCAGACCGAGCCTGTCTGGCTCCTGCATTAGGAGCTGCTTGGGTGCGTTAACTCCAAGGCACCTGGAAGCTCACCCCGCTGTTCACAGCAGCTGTAGGATTACCATGGGATAAGGGTCCGTCTGCTCAGCAGCCCTCCCCCAGCGGGCTTTGCCGTCTCCCCCCCTGCCACTACGGGGCCCTCGTGCCGCCAGAGGAGACAAAGCTCCCCCGGTTCTTCCGAAGAACCCCCACAAAGAGCTGCACAAGCAAAGGCAGGGCTGAGGCAGGAAGCTCCCGGTGCAGGGACGCGGGGCGGCGGGCGCAGACTTTCCCACGCGCTGACCAGCATCAGCCCCGTGCCAGCCCCGGCTTCCCGTGACCCCGAGGCAGACAACCCCGTCAGCAGTTCCACCTTCCTGCACCCAGCGCAGCGATGGCTGTGCCAGCGACCTCAGCCCCGGACCAACACAAAATTCAGCCTGCTCACATCCCAGCACATCCCCGCGCCCAGGAGGCCGCCCCCAAGAGCCGCCCTCCCAGAGGACCTCCACTCTGCTCCCTCCCAAGCAGCAGGGCTCGAGCCTGGGGAGCTTCGCATGAGCTGGGAGGCAGAGTTAAACTTCTCCAGTAAAGACACCGGTGGGACACGGCTGCAGGACCTCGTAAGCAGTGCTCTGGTCATGCACGCTGCTTGACCGAGACCCCCCCCCTAGTCTGAGAGCTTCAGGACACAGATATGCCACCTTCAGCAGGACTCAAGCGTGTGTCTGTCCCCAGCAGGACGAGCGGGAGATGGCTGAGTGTCTACAAGAGCCTCCCTAGCTCCAAGAGTTGCTTCTATTCAAGCACAGGCACTAAGCAAGTGCCTCGGCAGATCCGCCTGGCGAGCAGCGGTGCTGCCCTGGGTGAGGACGTGCAGCCCCTTCCCCACCCACAGACCTGCCCCCCTGGGGGCGACGGCCGCCTTCGTGCAGCTGCATCGAGGTTTTGGGAAAGAAGAGTTAAACAAAGGAAGTAATAGACTCTGCCTTGCCAGAACGCTTTAAGTTCACATCCTGCCTTTCAAAGACTTGCTGATTCCTGGGGACAGGCTTAACAAAATAAACTTTTTCTTTTTTAAATAAAAGCAGCACCGTGCCACTTTGCAGAAGAGGCTTGCAAACATCCCACCATAAAAGAGCAGGCAGCGCAGAGAGATTTCAGTTCCTCCCAGCACTTTCAGGGAGAGGCTGCCAAAATGGCTGGTCCAGCTCTCCACGTGTGCAGCTGCCGCCTCTCCCCAGCAGCTGCTCGCAGCCTGACTGAGAGTCGGGTGTGCGAGCTCGGCACCGCTCCACAGGACACTGCTGCTCCGATTCCCACCGTCCAACCCCACGTACCGGCACCAGGCTGGGGGAGGCAGAAGGAAAACCCCCTCGCCCCCAGCTCCCTTCGGCTGCCTGGGTGCTGAGCAGGGCACAGCACTGGGCGCAGCGCTCTGCTGGGCAGCTCCGCGCCTCTCCCCCTTCCCCAGGGGCTCTGCCAGCAGATAGCAGAGGGTGTTGCAGAGCAGAATGCTGCCGGGTGGAAAGCAGCCTGCTTCGGGAACCTGCTTCAATCCACAATGGAAAGGTTTCAAGTGAAAGCAGCAGCACAAGGGGTGCCAAGCTGTGAAGCCAGCAGTCACTTCTGGAATCGGCTCTGCTCACCACGCTGCCCCCGTCCCATCCCTCAGCCCCCAAAACAGAGCAGGGCCTGTCCAACCCCCCCCCACTACAGACAGGGCTCAGAGGAGCTACAGAGCTGTTTATGGGAACAGGGCAGGCGTCACGACGGTGCTGTTTTTTTCCACAAGGCTTTTGGCCCCAGGCGTGGATAAATAAGTTCAGATAAATAAGTTCAGGAAAGTCAACAGCCATCCACAGCCACCCCCGCCCCACGCAGCGAGGTCTGTGCCAGGCAGACCTTGCTGCGGCCTCAGCCAAAACCCTCCCCGAGGCTCTGTGGGTGCTGCCCCCTGCCCAGGGCAGGGCGAGGGGCTCTGCCCGAGCCCCCCGTGTGGGGTGAGCTGCGTTGCTGCTGCGGGGGGCACGGGGAAGCCGCCTGGGTTCTGCTGCCATGCACGGGGAGACGGTGCCTGCTGCACGAGCAGGAGGACCCCGGCCCACAGATGCCCTGACTACAGGGGATCGTGTTCCTTGGAGAACAAGCTCACCTGCCATCTGCTTTGTCCTGAACAATAAGGCAGCGTCCTGTTGACACAGCTCCTACCCGAGCTGGAGCACATCTCCCCTCCTCCAGGCGCCAGGGGCAGCTAGGGGATGAGGCAGGGAGCCCACGTTCACCAGGTGGGCGGGTGGAGAGAACGCCCTGGGCTATGGTGAGAAGCGATCCGGCAACGCAGGGGGAGCCGGGAGGGAGCAGCGAGCTGCAGAGGGGCACCGCGAGGTCTGCCCCGGCTCCCGCTTCTGCAGAGGCTCCACCTGCAAACACTTGGGGTTGCGCGCACAGGGGCATCTCTGGTTTGACGTGAACACTGCAGGCACCAGCCACGGAGGAGGCAGCAGCAGAGCACGGGGTGGGGGGAGGTAGCAGAGCCCTGGAGAGGGATTTTGGGTTTCCATGAACTGACCAGGAAGCCTGGAGCAATAATGTCAGCTACCGGAGGTCCCTGCATCAATCCCAAGCACATGGAGAGCACCTGGAGTAAGCTGCCCTTCCTAAATACTCCGGAAAGCAGACATCGCGCCCCAAAGGGGACAGACATTGCAGCCCAAAGAGGATTCACTGATGTTTGCAGCATCCCAACCATTACGTGACAGCATCACACGGGGCAGCTTTCCCATATACCACACCCCCATCCTACAAAAGAGGGGCCTGGGGCCCTTCCCCAAACTCCCCAGCAGTGACAGCAGCACCCTGCGCTCCCCAGCCTCTCCTTAGAGCCACGTGCTGGGGTCCCCCCCCCACAGCCCCCCCCTGGGGTCCCCCCCCCAAGCACCCACCACGTGCTGGGGGCCAGCTCCCATTTACACCAGGACAAAGAGCGGTGCCTGCTCGGAGCTCCACGGCGCACAAAGTGTGTGCACCGAGACAGAAAGCCAGTTATTCTCATCCAGAAACTCGGCACAAATAAAGCATCGGGATAAACACCTGGACCGCGTCCCAGCAACACAGTTGTTCCTCTTTCCCTTCCTGCCCCCCGCCCCCCCCCCAAACTCGGAGGATCACTTATTAGTGTAGTAGGCTGCTACCAGATGGAGCGGCGAGGAGTGCCAAGAACAGATCCCTGGCTCGTTGGGGAACTTGGAGCAGCTCTGCCCACCGCTCGCTAACTTTTTCCAAGCGAGAAGCGAGCCCCAGAGGTATCAGGGAGCTCGCTCCAAATGGAAAGGCGGGGATCAAGTTACCAGGGAGAAATCTGCCGGGGAGGCTCCTCGGGTCGCCACCAGAAGTGGGAGGTTTGTGGCTCGTGCCCAAGCGATGCTCCTCGCTAGGCGAGCCGGGGGGCTGCTAGCAAGCTGGGGCTGGCAACAAGGCACATCAGCCCCATGGCCCCGACCCCCCCGCTGGCCCCACGGCCCCGATCCCCCCAGACACACTTGGCACAAAGAGGACAGCCACCGCCGGGTGTGGTTTATTGCAGGGAAAGGCATCTCCTTGAAGAGACGCTGAAGTCACGCAAACACAGCAGATGGAGGGAACGGGGACCCTGCTGACACACCTATGTAAGATATTTTTGGCAGTCTCACATAGCCTTTAGCCCCTTTGTGAGGAGGGGGGGAAAAAAAAAAAAGTTTTCCCCTTCCCCTGCCAACGAGGGGGCTGAGGGGAGCAGCACAGCACCTGCCTGCAGGGCTCTGCCCCGGACGCTGAGCAGCAGGGTCCAGCCAGCAGCACATCAGAGGCAAGCAGGGTCTGGCCAGCAGCACACGGCCGTGCGAGCCCCAGCAGAGGATGCCGGAGCCGCACCAGGCTCCCGGGGGGGCAGGGGAAGGTCAATCACTCCCTGCCTGCCCAAAATTCACACCCAGCACCGCGGGGCAGGGGCAGCCCCTCCAGCCAGCCCTGCTTCAGCCAGCAGGGAGACGCATCCAGAGGGATTGCTTTTACTCCAGCAGGAATTCGTGTGAGCCCATCGCTCTAAGATGAAGTCCAGCCCTGTCTAGATGTTCTCTTGAGGGAGAGGAGCAGAACAACCTCATAACCAGGACAGAGCAGAGGAACCTCTCCTGCCTCCACAGGAGAGGAGCCTGGTGCCCGCAGCTGCCTGGGATGCTTCCACCCCAGCTCCCACACCCAGTGACATCTGTGAAGATGCCGAAGTCCCCAGACCAAACACACTGCTTTGAACTCTCAGGCAGGATTCTCAAGACACTAATTTGTGCTGGATGATGAGTGACTGCCGAGGCAAGGCATGGAGCTGCCAGCCCCCGGGGTTTTCCAGGAGAGGACCAGAGCAGCGCTGCTGCAGGCACCACCTCCAGTTAGGACTCGGCAGCCAAGAAACTGGCCCAGCTCTGCCAGCTGCAGCACAGCTCCGTTATCCCTGCAGCAGAAATTAAATCCTGTATATAATGTGTAGTTGGGAGCAGCTGGTCCCCTGGACACCCACGCAGTCTCACCTGTCCTTCGCAGCTCAGCTCTCCTCCGCCCTCAGAGGCCTCACACTATCTGCATACAGCCCTACCTTGAACCAGAAAGAGGTGGAAGCAGAGGAACTCACATAAAAAGATGAGCCCAGCCTCAAACGCTGCTCCCAGTGAGCAGCCAGTCACCCCAGTACCCAGCCGAAGCCACAAGAGGAACGCTGAGGACCTGGTCGCATCTACCACCGAGCTCCCCCTGGGCACGGGGAGCTGAGCCCTCGGGGCAGCTACCAGCCACCTTCCTGAAAGGCAGCACGCAGATTTATTGCTGGGGCAGCGTCACACGGGGAGGAAGCCCAGCCCTCTTCCTCCTGCTCTCTTGAAGAAAGAAACTTCGGAATTTGGCAGACGGCCACAGCTCGAACAGAGGAGACCCTGTGCTAGGGCATGTTCAGAAAAGCAGCCTCCTCCCTGCCAGCACAAACGTTGCTTTTCCCCCCACTTCTGCTCAGGGACAGAAGATGTCGCCCCTCAGCCCCAACACCGTGGGACCCTCGGGGGCAGCTCGGGGCTCACCCGCCTTGCCCAACCCTTTCTTCCTCCCCAGGATATTCCGGGGGCACCAGGGGTCCCAGCTGCAGCGGCAGAGGCTGGGAGGGAACAAGCCCTGTGCCTGCAGCTCCCTGAGCCCCACGATGGGCACTGGCCCCGTGCAGCCCCCAGCTGCCCTCGGCTCCCTCCACGGCCAGGCACAGCCACGCCAAGCAGGAAGAACAGAACCAAACGCAGGTTTCCGTGCGCCATCTGAGCGCCCTGGGGTAGAGGCGAGCCACGCAGCTGCCTCCGGAGAGAGGCTGCTGAAGGGTTAAGGCAGCGAGCGGCATCAAAGGGAGCTCTGAGCAGAGGGGGGTGAGAAGCTGAGATGGGTCGGGGTTGCGCAGACTCCTTGGAATCTCAGGAATTTCCCATTATTATCCCACTTCCCTTGCAGCAGCGTGGAGGGAGAGCACTGAAGGGACCCCAGGGCCGTGCCTGTGGCCAGGCTCAGAGCTCCCAGCGCTGGCATCGGGGCGCAGGTGAGGACAACGAGGTTCAGGACAATGAGGAGAGCTCGGGGGGGGGGGGGATCAGCTCCTGCAGAGACCTGCTGCTTGCTGCAAACCAAGGCCCCAAGCTCTCGGATCCCGGACTGGCTGCTCCACCGCCACAGCAGATTTGGGGACCCCACAGCCAAGGAACGAGTGCTGGGGAGCCCCAGCAGCTCAGTCCCCTCAGGCTGCGTGCTCCCCCCGCACCATGCCATTACCCCAGGGATTTCCCTTTCACCTTTAAAGCAGGAGTTCTGAGCCAGTGCCAGGGGCCCCCACTACCAGATAACGAGGGCTATTTGCTGCTTTTCACACCGTTGCCGCCCTGCGCTTGAGGTAAGGTCCCAGGACACAGCATTACCAGCAGACTTGGACGCTGCCCGCCTCACCCTGTCCAGCAGGAGTTTGCCCACCACAGCCAAGTCACAGCCCCCACCGCCAGCACGTGGTGCCAGCAGTAACTGAGCTGAAGGGGAAGTTTTTCGCCAGAGCACCATTGACTGGTGAACTTATTGCTTCTCCTTTCCATTCTTAGACACTAAGATGATTAATACCCATCTTACAAGGATGTTGTCAGGATTACAGTTTTTAAAGTACTCTGTGAATGGAACCTGCTGTACAAGAGCTTAGTGGTACATTATCTAATTTTCCTTCTAAGGCCAGTTAATATATAAGAAGCTGCTGCAAAAATCTTACCGCAAAGCTGCTTTATACACATTAACATGCACAGCAAGCACACTTTCACTTACCTATGAACTGGGTAGGGACTAGCTTCCATGACCCAACCCCGGAACCCAGACAGCTATCTCTGTTAGACTTCAACAAACGAGCAGGCTGGGTTACCATTTAAAGCTCCTAACTCCAGTGATCATCAACTGCAGAGGAACTGACTAAGGAGAACTTTAAAAACCCAACACAAAGACAGCATTGATGTTTTTATGCAAAGCTTCCTGCCCAAACAAACCACGCACGGCACATCACATTTAAGACCTCCTAGAGTAAAAAACCAGCTTCAGAACGGAGCGCTGGCTTGGAGTCACCCCTTACTGCTCAGAAAGTCTGTTTGTCAGCGCTCTCCCACTGTCACGCACAATCAAGGGTCTTCCCTTGAGAAGAAAAAACAATCGTGGGGGCCAGCAAGCACCAAAGAGAAGCAGGGAAGTGAGCTGAGGAGCGGTGCAGCCAGACACTTGTGCTGCACCTGCCCCACAGGCTGCTCCGCAGGGCACGTGCCAGCAGGCGAGGGTGAAGACACTTGGCTGTCACCTCCCATCCTAGCAGGGCACAAGCTGCAGTGACACCCCCGTGTCCCATTTCTCTGTCCCCAGGCACCTGCCTTCAACTGGGGGAACAAGCACCTTCTCGTTTCCCCTCCTCTCCGCAGGGATGCGGGTTAAGAGCAGCTCCACCTAAATGCCTGCCGGTATTTGAATTTTATCCACCCTTTGTCTGCCCAGGCTGGAACTCAGAGCAGAGGCCATCGGCTGGCATTTATGGTGGCAAAGGCTGTTTAATGGGGCTCTAACCAGCCTGTGTCACCCCATCTAACTGGCCTGCATCCCCCCTCCACTTGGAGCTTCACGTGCACCCCCAGGAAATGCTGCAGAGCAGTGGGGAAAGACCCCTCCTGCTGAGCGAGATCGGGGCTCCCTGTGCCCCACATTTCAGGACATGAGGACCAGTGTCTGAGAGGGAGAAGGGTCCAACAACCCCCTCAGCACCCCCAGACCCAGAGGGTCCAGCAATCCCCTTAGCACGGCGCAGACCCAGCACCAGCACAGCACCAACCGGCAGCAGATACTCACGCGTTGCAATACGGCTTCTTCTCGTAGCCCTTGTAGTTTTTCATGTTTAGGGTCATCTTGCAGGTCTCGCAGTGGAAACATGCTTTATGCCAGAACTGGAAACAGATGAGAGAAGCATTAGCACGAGTGACTTGCTGTTCTGATGGGACGTGGCCCTGCTTTGTGTAATTCAAACTCGGGCTCCTTCAGCTGAGAGACAGTGCTGACATCCCCAACCCCAGCAAAACCCACGGACAGACAATAATTCTCTTACCAGTTTAGGACAAAGCAAATCCCCCTCTGCCAATGTGCCTTATCTCAACAGGGCAGCAACATTTATGGCTTAGCATTATAGCAGCACGCTGCCTTATCTCCAGATCGGGAATTCACTGGGCTAGGCCAAACACAAGAAGGGAGACTGTCAGCAGAGTTAACAGCTGTGGTTCGCAGGCTTCAAAGTTACCACTTTAGGTTTTTCTGCTGATGTTAGCCAAGAGATAGCCAGAAGAGCAGGTCAGGTGAGGCTGCACAGAGATGCTGAGCCAAGGAAATGAAGATAGCGAAGGAAAGGTTCTCACGAGAAGCAGACGGACCAACACAGGTGTCCCAAAGGTCCTCACCACCCTCCTGCGGGCCCAGTGGCTCACCCCAGCCCTCGCAGAGCCCTACAGCCCCACAAGATGCCGGGTGACCCCACATACATCTCAGCCCCCCTCTCCCCGCTGCTGTAGGGCGCTCCTTGGTGCTGGTGGAGCAGTGCCTGCATTCTTCCCCCTGCCCCTGCTCCAGCAGCCTCGGGCTCACCCCACCTGAGGTCCGGACACAGCTTTCCAGCAGCACGGCTCTCCTTTGGGCCAGGAGGCACACTGGGACTCCAGGGTAGAGACAAACCCAGATCACAACGTTATCAGCTGCAACACCAACCGAGCTCTAAAGCAGCATTTTAAGCGTTCAGAGCTCATCTGACTCAAGGGGTTTCTGGGCTGGAAGGAGCCCAGTGAGACCTGCTCAGAGCTGCTTCCGTCAGCGAGCCCGGTAAGACACCCAGGGCTCTGAGTCAGGCTACGCTCAGCGTGCACGGAGCAGACACAGGGAGAACAGCTGGCAGCAGCTGCTGCTATTTCCACCTTCAGCTTTTTCCACCCTTAAGCTTCTAAAAAGTCGCCTCCACCGCTGGCACCGCCGGCTGGGCGCTCTGCGCAGAGCCCGGCCGAAGCCCTTGTGCCACCTACCCCAGGTACCACACCCCGAGCACAAACACCGCCGCGCTCGCGGGCGATGACTCAGCCGAGCAGGACAATTTGCTGCCTCGTTTCAGTTGCTCAGAGCAACATATTTGTTCTTTTCCTCCAGTTACACGAGTTCCTCCAGAGCCTGCTGCTAGCAGCGGCCGAGCAAGAGCGGCTCTCGCTGCATCAGTCTATGCAAACTCCTTGTGCCTCACCGTGCTAACACCCTAGCTCACATCCAGCCCACAGGGATTTTTTTTTTTCCTTCTCTAAGCTTTCAGACTGGACAGACAAATCAACAGCTGAGTCGTCACCATCCTGAAAGTTACAGCCTTTCAGCTGAGTTATTGCCACCCCAGAGGCAGTTCAGGGCCCTTCAAGGGCTGGGCAGGCAGCTGGGGTGCCTGGAGAGCCGCCCCTACCTCTGAGCCTTACTGCCTCTGAATTGTTATCTCGCCCCTAACAGCGCTACCACCAGGTCCAGGAACCTCAGCCAGCCCCGAGGAGGAGGGCTGAAGGGCTGCCGCAGCCAGCACAGGTACAGCAGCCACAGAGGCTTCCCCTGCCACCACCACTCACCCTCCAGCAGCGCTGCAGAGAAGGGGGGACAAGCTTCGGAGAGCTTTCTGCAGGAGCATCGACCCCTGGGCTTCCAATTCCAAGCTTAAAGTGCTCTGAGCACCTGGAGCAGGCGCTAGGTACAGCCACACAGCACACCGTGCCCGCAGGCTGGGCTCCACTGGCAGCAGCCCGCTGCGATCCAGGCCAGCCGCTCTCCAGACGCGCAGCGCTTTGAGCGCCGCCACTTGTGGCGGACAAGGGACAGGGCTCGCAGCCAGGGCACGTCCCGCACCCATTTCGCAGCTCGTGCTGCAGCTGCAAAGCATCCACCCAGCAGGCAAACCACGGCTGCACGCCTGGGAGCCAGCACCACCTGAGAGGCGGAGGATTAAGATGGCATCAGGAGAGACTAACAGGGCTGGGGACACTCATAACGAGGTTTTCGTAATGAGGTTTAACACAGTTAAGGGCAAATTCCGGCTTCTGCTTGTTTTAAAGTCACCCAGCATCAGCCTCACAAGGGCTTGGAGCTCGGCAGCCCCAGCCACTCCCAGCACGGAAGCTGGCTGTGGCACAGCACCCTGGTGGTGGGACGGGGGGGGGGGTAAGGACGGGCACTGCCCGGTGCCTTCGCCTCTCACGGGGTGTCAACATCGGAAGGGCAGAGGCAGAGCTTCGCCCCACGCAGCGCTTCGGGCAGGCAGCCTCACTTCGGCCGCTGTGCTGTGTTTCTAAAGCCCAGCGCAGAAGCAACTTTTCCGCATTTGCTGCGACTCTCAGAGGAGAAGCTGGTAGCTGCCCTTCCTGATTTCACTGCCAGGACGCTGGGGAGAAAACCAAACAACATCTGCCTGTCGCACACCAGCAGAGGCACGGAAAGCTTCCGTGCAAGCCTCGCACACCTCTCCTCCCAGGAGCCCTTCGCGGCTGCTGCCTTCGGTCCAACTCCAGCCTTGTGCAAACAGCCCCAGAGCTGCCCTTTAGACTTTGCTCGGGGCAGAGCGAAGCAGGGGGACATCCACGCTGATAAAACTGCTTATCCTGTGCTCCTACGGGAGGTGGCCGGGCTCCTCCAGCCCTGCCTCAGCAGCCAGGGGCCCCAGGAAGGATTAACGGGGAGCTTGCTGGGGGAGCTGCTTTGTTAGGGGGTGCTGTATGTCACGAGGTGACTTGGAGCAGAGACACGCAGCAAGGCCCCAGAAGCACAGGATGACCACTGCAGCTGTCGGCTTGCCCCCAAAGAGCTAGCATACGTGGTGCGAGGACGCACATTACTCATGCCTTCATGGCAGCGCACAATCGCCAGCTCAGAAGCAGCACAGAAGCCAGAGGCTGCCTGCACAGGAAGAAGCGACGCGCCAGCCCCCTTCCCTTCCAGTTACCCCCAGTTCAGAGCCCCCGGGGCGACGGGAGGCCGGCAGACAGCGGCGCTTCGCCGCTCCGCACGAACGGGAGGCTCCCCGGGCCGCCGGGCTGAGAGCTGAGCACGGAGCCATCGCCGGCCCAAGGAGGAAACATCACCCGCTAAAAATGCGAGCAATAGGGTCTGCCGGAGCTCAGGAATGTCGCTGCTGAGATCTTTGCATTCTTGGAGTTACTTTTTTTAGTCCCCGCACGGATGGTCCCAGAAGCCTGGGGCAGGAGGAGGAGGAGGAGGAGGGGGGCAGCTCCGCTCGCCGGGAGGGGTCGGCTCTGGGGGGTCCCGGGGGGGGCACGGAGCCCCGGCAGCAGCCGGAGGACAGCGAGGGATCGAGGCACGACCACCTCCTCCTCCTCCTCCTCCTCCAGGCCTGAGGCCAGACCCCGACAGCACCCGAGAGGCTGCCCCGGGGTTTATTTCGGTTAAAGCACCCCCCCCCCCCCCCCGAGAACCGGGAGCACCGCGCTCCGCCGGGCAGCCCCCAAGGCGAGAACCCGGAGCCGGGAGGCAGCGGGCGGAACCGGAGACTTAAAAAAAAAAATAATAATTAAAACAAAAAATAATAAAAAGAAATCAACAAAACCCGCGGTAACGCGAACCAGATGCGGCTCCCGGGGGCAGCGCTCGCCGCCGCTCCCCAGCCGGCCGGGACCGGGGCTGCGCCCCCGACCCCCCCGATCCCGATCCCGATCCCGGTCCCGGTCCCAGTCCCAGTCCCAGTCCCCCCCCGCAGCACCCCCCGGTGCGGGCGGCGGCACCGGGAGCCCCGGGGGTGCCCAGCGCGGAGCGTGGCCGGGCGGGTGCCCCCCCCGCACCCACCTTGTCGAGGCAGTTGACCTTCTCGGTGGGGTACACGATCTTCCCGCAGCGGGCGCAGTTGGGGTTCATGGCCGGGCTCCGCCGCCGCCGCCTCTGGGCCGCCGCCCGCGCCCCGCGCCGCTAAATAAGGGGGGGGGGGAACGGGGGGGGGGGGGGCAGGGGAGGGGTTTCGGGGAGGGGGAGGGCGGAGCGGCGGCGCGCGCCCACCCACGCGCGCCCCCCCGCCCTCCGCGCGCGCACGCACACACACGTGCCCTTGCACGCGCGCCGCCCCCCCCCCCCCCCCCCCCCCCCGCGAGCAAATCGCGGTGTGGGCGGGGGCGGGCACACGCGGCACCCCCCCCACCCCCCCCCCCCCCCCCCCCCCCCACCCACACACCCCGAGGGGGGGCTCCCGCCCGCGCGCGCGTGCTCGCGGCGGCCCTCCCCGCGTGCACGTGCGCGGTGCACGGCCGCCCACGTGTGCACGCGCGGCCCCTTTGCCCCTGCCCGCAGCCCCCCCCCCCCCCGGGACCCCAGCCGAGCCCCCCCCCGGTCCCGCCTCGCCCACGCGTGGGGCCGCGGCGCGCACTTAGAGCGCGCGGGGCGGTCGCAGCGGCAGCCGGGGGTATAGCTCAGTGGTAGAGCATTTGACTGCAGATCAAGAGGTCCCTGGTTCAAATCCGGGTGCCCCCTCGAAGAACAATTTTATTTTATTTTTTTCCCCACTCCCACGCGTGTTTTCCCCCCACGCTGTTTCGAGACGCAGCGGGAACGCGCAGCCCGCAGGGCGCAGACGCGCGGCCCCGGCCCCCGTGGGTGCCTCCCGCGTGCGCAGGGCGGCAGCTTCGCAGCGCTGCGCTCGGGGTCGGGCCGGCGGCGCTGGATCCGGACCCCACGGCGCGGAGGCCGCGGGCAGGACGCCGCCACCGCTCCTGTCGCTGCTCCCACCCGGGGGCAGCTGCGCCCCGGGTCCCCTGGCGTTATCCCAGCCCTGAGCCTGTCGCAAAAGAAGGAGCCTCGCAAAGCCAGGAGTCCTTTAATGACGCACGCCCACACCAAACGAGGCTGCGCTCGGCTCTCTTCCCCCTTCTTCGTTTCAGGATGCGGCTTCAAATTGGTTTCCTTCGTTTAAAAGCAGCTTATCTGATCCTCTCGCAGGGCGCCCACTCCTTCCCTTCCTGGTACCTCACCCGGCACTTCCCACCCCCACCAGCCAGCCTCCCACCCCTTTCCTGGGCCCTTTTGCCTTAAAATAAGGCACGCTTTCCTGTGCACCCAGCTCTCTGGGATGTCCTCGTGGGTGCTTTTTGCTCTCTTGGCTCAGGAGATGCTGCTGGGTGACAGAGCCCGTTCGTCGCCCGAGGGTTTCGGGAGGGCACGCTCCCCGTACGCCACGATTCAGCCTCACCCCTACACGCGGCGGAGCTGCTGCTTCCCCGGGGCAGCCGAGGACACGGCTCTGCCGGGTGCCGTCCCACCTACGGCTTGCTTTATTTTTTTTTCCGGAGCTGCATCTTGCGTCTGGCACACTCGGCCTGGCCCCACGCAGTCAGCTCGCCCCGCGGTTTGGCCCGCGCTCCTCTCCTGATGGGTCCGGTGATGGGTGAGAGCCGATGGCCTTTCGGGACCCCACTCGCGGAAGATGTCCTGGAAGACAGAGCGGAGCAGGACGTTTGCGCTGTTACTCCGGGCAATGCTTTTGTACTTCCCTCATCAGCTGCAAACCGGGCGTTTACCGCCAGCAGTTCAATTTACGGCCGTTAAACCCCGTACTTCTGCACTTGCCGCCGTTATTCCCCGTCGTTTGCTTTCAGCCCATCGGGCTGCGTCCCCAGCCCCGCGCAGCGTTCGGGGTCGACGGAGCACCGCGAGCGGCGTCTGTGCCTCCCTGAAAGTAAACCCGGAGCAAAACCTGAGCAAACCGATCGTACGTCGCCTCCGGGCAAAAGGCTCCGTCATGCTGCGGGAGAACGACGCCGGGTTTTGTAAAGCTGCCGGGGCTGGAAAAGTCCCGCGGGGGTAAAATCCACAAGAGGCCGAGTCCTGGTTCCCCCCCCCCCCCCCCCCCCCAGCGCCACGGGTAAAGGGGTGCAGAGGGGGTGCTGCAGGGCAGGGGGTATAGCTCAGTGGCAGAGCATTTGACTGCAGATCAAGAGGTCCCCGGTTCAAATCCGGGTGCCCCCTCTTTTTTTCTCTATCTCTCTTTTATTTATATATGTATTTTTGGCCCCTCATACCTTCGAATCCTTTACTCCTCTCCCCTTTCCGGGAACAAAACCCCAAACCGTGGATTTTCACCCCAAACTGAACCGCCAGGGCCCGGTCGGAAGCCTTTCCCGGTGTCCACGGGGCACCCCAGGGCGGGGGGGGGGGTCCGCCCGCGGCACGCGTGGGGAGCCCGAAGGGGGCCGTGCCCCCCCCCCCCCCCCCGCTCCCTGCCCCCCCCCGCCCGGTGCTCCCGGTACCGGCGCTGCGCCCCCGCCCGCCGCCTGCAGGGGGCGCCACGTGCCGCTCCCTGCACGTGATATCCCCTCGCCACGTGACATCCCCGCCACGTGACACCGGCCGCGGCGGAGGGGGGGGGCGGTGCTGCCCCATATCCCGGCGTGCCCCGCGCGCCTCCTTCTCTTCCGGCGCCAAGATGTCGAAGCGAGGTGAGGTGGGCGCCGGGCCTGGGCCCTATCCGCCGCCATCCGGCCCCATCCGGCCCCGGCCGCCGCCTCCGGGGCTGGTGCCGGGCCGGGGGGAGCCCGGAGCGCCTCTGAGCCCGGGGATCCGGCCGGGAGCTCGGGGCCCGGAGGCCGCAGCCGGTGCCTGAGCCCCGGCGGCCCCGCGCAGGCCGCGGCGGCCTCACGCCTGTTCTCTGCCCGCAGGACGCGGCGGTTCCTCCGGAGCCAAGTTCCGCATCTCCCTCGGCCTGCCCGTGGGCGCCGTCATCAACTGCGCGGACAACACGGGTGAGCCGGGCCCTGGGCCCGCAGCTGGGGCGGGGGGTGGCTGCGTGGGCCCGGAACGGGGGGTCTGTGCCTTGCTGAGCCCCTGTGGGAGGGCGCGGCGATGGCAGCGCTTTGGGGTGGAGCAGCAGCTCGTGCTGTGAGCTTCAGTGGGTTTTTTGGTAGGGTCCTGTAGGGGAGGCGTGTCGCGGTGCAGGCTGGTTAATGCTGAGCCTTTCCCTCCGCAGGCGCCAAGAACCTGTACATCATCTCCGTAAAGGGCATCAAGGGGCGCCTGAACAGGCTGCCGGCGGCCGGCGTGGGTGACATGGTCATGGCAACCGTCAAAAAGGGCAAGCCAGAGCTGAGAAAGAAAGGTGAGTGTGGAGAGGGGTGTCTGTGCCTGCGGAGCGCTTCTCAACCTGACCTGCAGCACGGCTGCTGCTCTGAGAGGTGCCCCTGTGAGCAGGGGGCTGCAGGCCTTCCCCTCAACGGCACCGAGAGTCCTGCCTTGCACCACTGCAGGAGGCAGGCGCCTGCTGTCCGGGGCGCTCGCTCCACCCTTCTAAAAAGCACTTGTTGGGTCTGCGTCCAGTGGCTCAGTGAGTTGTCGTGGAAGGGCAGAGAAAAGCATCGCTTTTGGGTGAAGTGGCAGCTCGTGCTGTTCATTTCAATCAGTGGTGTGACAAGCTCTGGGAGATTGCTGCTGTTCTGGAGGGGAAAGAAGGGGTTCTTGCTGAGTGTTGTCTCCTAAATTGACAGATTTAGGAATAAACAGTGACTTTTGTGAGTCGAAATCTAGTTGTCAGCTTTAAGCGTACTCTTGCCTTCAAGATAGTTTCCCTTAGAACCAAGGAAAGCACCACATGCTATAGAATGTGAGACACGATGGCAGCTGACACTTTCTTCTCTTGTACCTGAGGTATGAATAAAACCCTTATATTTACACCCGTGTCTCTAGAGGAACTTGAAGCTTCATTGCAGTGTAGCCAGTAATGAGTTGACAGAGTTCTCCGTTATTAAAGACGTGAAGTTCATATTAGATTTTTCAAATTCTGTAAATGTGCAATTGTTGCAGTTAATCAGAACTGGTAGGAGTGGAAAAAATGCTACCTCTTATAAGGGTGGTTAAAAAAAATTGCTGTCAGGGTAAACTTTTACTCCGTGAGCATCAGTCCTGCCTTGCCAGTGTGATGCCAGGGGGTGTTGTGATCCCAGGAGTTGCTGAAGAAACTTAATACGTTCTGTGATGCGAGTGCTGAAAAGCTGAGAGTAAGGTGACTTAGCTGTCAGCCCTGCGGAACGCATGGCCTGCGTTGGAACTGCGGCCCCAGCTCGCAATTCAGCTCCCTAGTGAAGTAGCACAGACGAGAGGTGTGTTGGGTTAAATGCCGCAGCAGAATTGCTCCTCTGGGGTGTCCGCTGCTGAGCCGGATGCTGAGGATACTGAGCTGCCCGTTTCCCTTTGCAGTGCACCCAGCGGTGGTAATCCGGCAGCGGAAATCGTACAGAAGAAAAGATGGAGTATTCCTGTACTTCGAGGACAACGCAGGAGTAATAGTAAACAATAAAGGGGAAATGAAAGGTACGGACGGGAGCCTTCCTGCACCGGGCAGCGGCGGAGCGGGGTGGCGGGCAGTACCTGTTGGAGAGCTCGGCCAGCCTGGGCAGAAGGTTCCGGATTCTCCTCAGACTTGAGCGTGCAGCCAGGCTGACCTGCTGTTTGTGCAAGATGTGGCTGCGTACCGTCACACCTGCACGGCTCTCTAACGCGCTGTCTTGTTCTTCTCTTCGCCAGGTTCTGCGATCACAGGCCCTGTGGCTAAGGAGTGTGCAGATCTGTGGCCCAGGATAGCCTCCAATGCAGGAAGCATTGCGTAAACGTGCTCGTTCTTGCAGAGATGAAATAAAAGTACTTGTACCAAATAAAGAGTGTCTTTCTTGCCATTGTTAAGCTTGAACTACACTCCTCTGCTAGGCATGACGGTGTTAAAATGAAGATATTATTTCAGGTCTGGGAAACGTTTTCCAGAACTTTGTATGCAGGCAGGCCCAGCAGCGGGAGAGGGGGCCTGGTGGTTAAGATCCAGTGACCAGCCTCTGTGAGGCGAGTTCCTGCGTACTGGGGCTCCTGCATCTGGAGGGTGCTTGCCCTGGAAGGACAGATCTTCCCAGCGCCGACTGAATTCATCCAACACGGATAAAAACTGAGAGGTCCTTTTGAAAACTGTTCTACAAAAACCGTTTGTACAGGGGCTCTCAGCGTAAGAAATTTTCTTCCAGAATGGGCAATTTTACTAAAGTCTGATTCTGTGCGGGGAAAACTCTTGCCTGAGCTGGCTCGGATTAAACTTGCAGAGTTTGTTCTGTACAGCCGGCTAAAAAAGGCTTTCTCAGACCTTGCTGAAGACACCGCAAGGACACATCGAGCCCACTGCTGTCAGCTGAGGGGGTGGCTGCAGTCTGTGCCTCAAAACCTCGAGCAGTGGTGAAACAGGCAGGGGGGGCGCTGCGGCTGCGAGTACAGGGGGTGGCCTGAACGTTCGAATCGCCTGAGGGGCGTCACGATCAGCTGCAGGGTGTTGCATGCCCCAGATGCTGTAAGAGCTCCCCAAGCAATGTGAAATTGCCTGTGACGTTCTCTAGCTGAAGAAGAGCTGTGAATGCATTTCTGGAGCTAAATGCTTTGCTTGAGAAACAGAGAAAAAAGGAGCCTGGATGTTTCCAAGCAGCTGCCTGCGGTTCTGTGGTGTTCAGGCCGACGCCTTGTGGCCTAGAAGTAGTTTTTTAGACTTTTTGCTGGATTCAGCACGAGCTGTGCACCAGCAGCAGCTGGGGAGGGGAAACTGGGAAAGGGACTCGGGTGGACCGAGGGCGACTGTCTCTTCTCCAGGCTGTTCCACAGAGCGGGTGAGCAGTCGGGGCTTCCTAGCAGACCTGAAACCCTGGAAGGTCTGGCAGCTGCTGGGGGAATTGCTGCAACACCCCTTGGGGAGTGAACACCTTCCAGTCCCTCAGTGGTGATGGAGCTGTTTGTGAGGCCGTGGGGAGAGGAGCAGGCACCTGCTTACGAGTAAGAAACCAGCACTAAATAAAAGCGTTCTGTCTTGATCTGTCTTTCAGCAGCTCGTGGTACGTCTTTGATTTATGAAGACTTTTTCCTCGGTAGGACATGGCACGGCTGGAAGTTGGAGGAAAGCCTCTGGGTGTTGGCGGTTCCCTTTGCTGCAGCCTCCGGCCCGTCGGCAGGGGAAGGCAGCGAGGCCGCGGGCAGCGCAGGAGCTGCTCCCGGCGAGGTTTGTGTGCTCTGCTGGCAGGGCAGGCCCTGAGCAAACAGCGGCACGGCTCTGAGGTGGGTGTTTCCGAGCGTTCTGTTTTGCCACTCCACCACGGGGTGCTGTGAGAGAAAGCAAGGTGGGAAGCGGTTGGCGCGTCCCCCAGGAGCCCGTGAGCAGGCGCGGTGCGAGGCCTGGGGCTGGCGAGGCCGGGAGGAGGCCCCGGAGAGGGAGGTCCTGGGGGAGCCCAAGGAGAGGGAGGTCCTGGGGGAGCCCAAGGAGAGGGAGGTCCTGGGGGAGCCCAAGGAGAGGGAGGTCCTGCGGGAGCCGTGCTGCAGGTGCTGTGAGCGCAGGCTCTGGAATGCGGCAGAGCTGCCCCGTGAGCGGCCACAAGGAGCTTCCCGGGCAGGTGTTGCCCAGGTGGGGGTATAGCTCAGGGGTAGAGCATTTGACTGCAGATCAAGAGGTCCCCGGTTCAAATCCGGGTGCCCCCTCCCTTTTTCCTCTTTTTGTCCCCAAAAGGTCCATCAGGGGCTTCTCAGCTGACTGCTTTCCCCCGAGCTCTCTGCAGGGAACGTCCTCTGGCAGATGCGGAGGTAGCCAGGCACCAAGAAGATTGCCGAGAAGAGGACGGGCACCACGGAGGTTGTGAGTAGAGAGATGAGCACAGCCTTGAGCGGTGCTTTTTGTGCTGGGAGTACCTTGCCAAGGTGTGCTGGGATTGTTTGGAATTAGCAGAAAAATCCCATCCAGGAGGGGGCTGGCACAGGGGGTATAGCTCAGTGGCAGAGCATTTGACTGCAGATCAAGAGGTCCCTGGTTCAACTCCGGGTGCCCCCTGGGGGGTGTCCCCTCTCTCAGAGCTTTTAAGGGGTCACAAGAACTGTAACAATAAAGGTTTGCAGTTTCATCTTCTCAGAATGTTGGAAAATGCCTCAATTTAGGAGGCATTTCTGGAATCATCTTTCCAGTATGGATTTTTCTGATCTTTGGAGGGCTCCGTCTAACACGAGGTCTTCCTCCCTGGCCTTGGAGAGGAGCTCAGCTTCCTCTCGTTTTTCACATCACCAGAAGACTTAGAAATGGTGGCCAAATTTAAAAACCATGAGGCAGTGCTTCTCTCCACTAAGTTACAGAGCAGTAAACCAAAACAGAGCAAAATTAGAAGAGGAAGCAGGTGTCACTGGAGAGGGATTGGGAAGGTTGGTAGGGAATGAAGAGAACCAGAGAGCGTGTCCTCCGAGGGAGGCTGGGGTCTCGGTATCTTGGCCCCTGTGATGTTTTAAGCTTAGAATAAAATCTTCCACAGCAGGATTTGCTGCACTAGATTCCTACTGAGGGCAGGTAGAAAAATAGGGGAAGAACTTGTTTTAAACTGCTGTTTTATTTGTGTGTACACTCCTTTGCAAGGAGGGGGTATAGCTCAGTGGCAGAGCATTTGACTGCAGATCAAGAGGTCCCTGGTTCAACTCCAGGTGCCCCCTTTTTTTTCCAAGAAAAAAACCCATATTTTCATCACCTTTAAATTCCTTGTGCTTTGCCCAAAGGGCTGGTCTCTGAACTTGCATATTCAAGGCACTCAGCGTTCACCTAAAGATGTGTGGCCTAAATCCCTCTCCTTGGTGGTGACTAAGCGAAGGCTGGTAGCTGCTGAACCCTGGGAGTCATCATTTTGATCAGCGAGGAAACCGCGGCGGCTCTGGGCGGTGTAAGTATGTACGCCGTGCGCTCGTCTGTGATTCTGACTGAACTCGCTTTATCGGGTATGTTAAGATGCAGAGGAGCCTGACGTATCAAAAAGCATAACCAGTAGAGAAACTATATAGGGCTCTGTATTTGTGCTTTTTTCTGCTCCTTGTCCAACTGGGAAAGCAAGGGGGTATAGCTCAGTGGCAGAGCATTTGACTGCAGATCAAGAGGTCCCTGGTTCAACTCCAGGTGCCCCCTCTTTAAAATGTCTTTTTCAGTCTGCCCCCTCTTTTAAATGTCTTTTTCAGTCGGCCTTTTGCCTGGGAAAGTTCAGGGTTTCTGCTCTGAGTAGCTCTGCACAGTCTCTGTGGTTTTGTGTGAGGATGTAATTCTCTGCAGTAACTCTTTGCAGACATTATGTCCGTGACCCAGTCCAGGCAGCTGCCAAATTAATGAATCTTAACCCATGGTCAGACACTGGGCTCCAGGTGTGAGTGCTTTTAAAGTCACCTCTGTGAGGGTGTTATTACAAGGGGGTATAGCTCAGTGGTAGAGCATTTGACTGCAGATCAAGAGGTCCCTGGTTCAACTCCACGTGCCCCCTTAAGGTTGTGATTTTTTTTTTCTTTTAAAGGAAAAAATGAGATGAATCCCCCACTTTTAGAACCTGTGTGTTTCTGCCTTGCCCAGAGGACTGGTCTCTGAACTTCCATATTTAAGACACTGAGCAACTACCAGAAAATATGTGGCCAAAATCAATACCCTTGTCTGTGAGAAAGCAAAGGTGTACTTGTAGTCCCTGTGCCACGGAATCAGCTCCTTTTTTTTGTGCTCCTCGGAAGGGTATGAACCCAAGGGGGTATAGCTCAGTGGCAGAGCATTTGACTGCAGATCAAGAGGTCCCTGGTTCAACTCCAGGTGCCCCCTCTTTACCTCCTTTTCCAACCTTCCTTCTTTAAAGACAAAATAGGGAGAGACCTTCTTATGCTTCTCATTTTAGAAATCACTCGATGTTCTTTTGCCAGGAAGAAAACTGTGACGTTTTTCCCTTTGTTTTTGCTGAGCAACGCATGTAAGAGCTAACAACGTGGTTGTGCACAGGTGGGATGCAATTCCAGTTTTTCCTGTCTGAGTAACTGCCATTAAGGATGGAGTAAACACTCTAACCACAGTGTCGTTCTAGAAAATTGGACCTCGACTGAGGTGTTAGGTGCAGGCAGCTGGGGCAGGCGCTGCAGGAGTCAGCCCGGGGCTGATCCCACAAAGGTGCAGCCGCAGCCAGGCGCCGACTCCCGCCCCCCGAGGGGCTCGAACCCGCCACCTCCGGCCCCGCGGGCAGCCGCGCTCCCCCTGCGCCACGCCCCAGCGGCCGGGGCCGCGCGTTACGGGGCCGCGCGTGGCTCCGGGGCAAGGCGCCGGGCTGGGAGCCCCCAGGTCCGCGGTTCGAAGCCCCCCGCGGGCGGACCCAGCCCCAGGGGCTCCGGGGCTCGGTGACGCGAACGGGCTGCGGCTGCGGGCAGGCCCCGTGCGCCCGGCTCGCTGGGGCGCGCTCCTTTACCTGCGGCCCTTCGCGGTGCTGCTCTAAAAGATTTTGGGTTTCCTCCCAGGGGGAACGGGAGCCGCGGAGGGCGGGGGGAGGGGGGAAGCCGGGCCGGGCCGCACCTTGCTCCACCGCCTCCTTCCGCCATCTTGGCGGCTGCCCTCAGCGGCGCGGCGGAAGTGACGTCACGGAGCGGCGGCGCGGCTGAATTTGTGTAAGTTTGGGATTTTCTGTGGTAACTCCCTGCAGGAATTACGTCCGTTGCCCTGTCCGGGCTGCTCTCAGCGTGATGAACCCGTGGTCAGACGCTGGGCTCTGCGTATAGCTGGTTATAAAAGCACCTTGTGGAGGTAGTTCTTCAGGGGGGTATAGCTCAGTGGTAGAGCATTTGACTGCAGATCAAGAGGTCCCTGGTTCAACTCCAGGTGCCCCCTCCTTTAAATGTCTTTTTCAGCAGGCCTTTTGCCCAGGAAAGCTCAGGGCTTCTGCTCTGAGTTGCTCTGCGCTGTTTTTGTGTAAGTTTGGGATTTTCTGTAGTAACTCTTTGCAGAAATGACGTCCATTGCCCTGTCCTGTCTGCTGTCAGGGTGATGAATCTTAACCTGTGGCCAGACACTGGGTGTGTGTAACTGCTTTTAAAAGCACCTTGTGCAGGTGGTGCTGCAGGGGGTATAGCTCAGTGGCAGAGCATTTGACTGCAGATCAAGAGGTCCCTGGTTCAACTCTAGGTGCCCCCTTGCAATTGTGCTTTTCTCAGGAAAATGTATGAGGCGCGTGCCTCACTTTTAGATCCTGCGTGCTGCTGCATGGCCAAAGGGCTGCTCTCTGAACCAAACCCAACACAGAGCGTTAATCTAAAAACTCACGGCCAAATTCGCATGCATGTCAGTGACTAGGCAAAGGCACGATGCCAGTTCCTGGGCTGTAGGAGTCATGTGTTTTGATCAGCCAAGAGGCTGCAGTGGTTCCACGCTTTGTCTCCTGTACTGATTCTCTGAATACACTTTGGCGTGTACATTTTAATGCAAAGGAGCCTGTCAAATAAAAAAAACAATCTCCCCAGTGGACATAAAATCTGAGCTGTCTGTATTTTTTTTCCTGCACCGTTCTGGCTGCTGCCCCAAAGGGGGTATAGCTCAGTGGCAGAGCATTTGACTGCAGATCAAGAGGTCCCCGGTTCAACTCCGGGTGCCCCCTCTGCGGTGTCTTTTTCCAGCCTGCTTTTGGTCTGGGAAAGTCTGGGACTTCTGCTGGGAGTAGCTCTGTGCTGTCCATGTGCTCTGTGTGTTTGTAGCTCTCTGTATCTCTTTGCAGCAATTAACTCCATTGCCATGTCCAGAAATGAAGCCCAGTGCCTAGGATTAGGGTTAGGGTTAAGGTCGTTAGGGTAAGGGTTAAGGATAGGGTTAGGGGTAGGGTTAGGGTAGGGTTAGCTCCACAGGGGAGACTCCATTTGTTTTAAGGTTAGGGTTAGGATTAGGGTCGTTAGGGTTAGGGCTAGGGCTAGGGTAATGGTTAGGGTTAGGGGTAGGGTCAGGTTTATTAGGGTCATTCGTTAGGTGTTACGGTTAGGGTATAGGGTCATTAGGGTTAGGGTTAGGGTATCAGGGTTAGAGTTAGGGTTACAGTTATTAGGGTGTAGGGTCATTAGGGTGTTAGTGTTAGGTTTCTGGTTAGGATTAGGGTTGGGGTTAAGTTCACGTTTCAGTTTGGGTGTAGGGTTTTAGGGTAGGGGTTAGGGTTAGGGTTAAGGTTTGGTGTAGTCATTAGCTGGGGCTAGGGCTAAAGTTAAGTTTAAGTTTAGGGGTATGTGTAGTATCATTAGGGTTAGGGCTAGAGACTAGGATTAGGTTTAGGGTTAGGGATAGGGTTAGGGTTAGGGGCTCTTTGCGGTTAGTGTTAGCGTTAAGGTTAGGTTTAGGGTTAGGTGTAGTATCATTGGTTAGGGCTAGGGTTACTGTTAGGGTCACTAGGGTTAGGGCTAGGGCTAGGGTTAAGTTTATGATTGGGGGTGTAGGGTCATTAGGGTTAGGGTTAGGGTTAGTGTTAGCTTAGGGTTGGGGTTAAGTTTAGGTTATGGTTAGGTGTGTGGTCATTAGTGTTAGGGTTAGGATTAGGGGTTGGGTTCGGGCTAGGGTTAGGGTTGCGATTAAGTTTAGGTTTAGAATTGGGTGTAGGGTCGTTAGGGTTAGGTCTAGGATTAAGGTTAGAGTTAGGGTTAGGGTTAGAGTTATGGTTAGGTTTAGGGTTTGGTGTAGGGTCATTAGGGTTAGGGTTAGGGTTTGGTTTATGATAGGGTGTAGTGTCGTTAGGGTTTGGGTTAGTGTTAGCTTAGGGTTAAGGTTAAGTTTAGGTTTAGGGTTAGGTGTAGTATCATTAGGGTTAGGTTTAGGGTTAGGGTTCGGGATAGGGTTCTGGTTAGAGTAGGGATTGGTGTTAGGGTCAGGTTTAGGTGTCGTGGTACCGTTATGGATACAATGAGGTTTGTTTGGAAAGAGAGAAGGCGCAGCGTCCTGTCGCGTGTGAGGTTTCGTAAAGGCTGCCCCGGGCAGCTGAGGCGTACCCAAAGGCTCCCGTTGGGAGCACATTTTAAGGGCGGAAGGAGGCCCCGTCCGTGCTGCCTGGGGTCCCGCTTAGGGCTCGGCTTGGCGGCTGCCCTCAGCGGCGCGGCGGAAGCGACGTCGTCAAACGGCGCCAGGCCTCAGCGACGAGCGGCGGCGGAGGCCGGGCCGGTGGCGGGGCCGGGGGCGATGCGCACCGGGGGCACCCGCGGGCCTGGCGGTACCCCTGCCCTGGGCCCCGTTACCGGCAGCCGCTGCCCGCCTGCCCCGGGAGCCGCGGTCGGGTGGGGTCTGCCCGGCACCGGGGTCTGGTGTGGCGCTGGTGGGGCCCGGCCTGTAACGGGCGGCGGTGTGAGGTGGGCTGGGCACGGGGCTGCGACCCCTGCATAAGCAGGCTGGGGTGGGAGATGCTTATAGCTCGTTATCCACACCTATAGCTCGTTATCCCCACTTATAATTCATTATCCCTTTGCTTCATTACGTTAATTACACACCCCGGCGCTCCCTAGCTGTGACTCGCTACTTCTTGCAAGGATTTTTTTACCTGAAGCTGAAGCCTTTGATGTCTGTCTGATGCTAAAACGTTTGCTCTCACCCTCACAGGGCACGGCACGGCTGGAAGTTGGAGGAAAGCCTCTGGGTGTTGGCGGTTCCCTTTGCTGCAGCCTCCGGCCCGTCGGCAGGGGAAGGCAGCGAGGCCGCGGGCAGCGCAGGAGCTGCTCCCGGTGAGGTTTGTGTGCTCTGCTGGCAGGGCAGGCCCTGAGCAAACAGCGGCACGGCTCTGAGGTGGGTGTTTCCGAGCGTTCTGTTTTGCCACTCCACCACGGGGTGCTGTGAGAGAAAGCAAGGTGGGAAGCGGTTGGCGCGTCCCCCAGGAGCCCGTGAGCAGGCGCGGTGCGAGGCCTGGGGCTGGCGAGGCCGGGAGGAGGCCCCGGAGAGGGAGGTCCTGGGGGAGCCCAAGGAGAGGGAGGTCCTGGGGGAGCCCAAGGAGAGGGAGGTCCTGGGGGAGCCCAAGGAGAGGGAGGTCCTGGGGGAGCCCAAGGAGAGGGAGGTCCTGCGGGAGCCGTGCTGCAGGTGCTGTGAGCGCAGGCTCTGGAATGCGGCAGAGCTGCCCCGTGAGCGGCCACAAGGAGCTTCCCGGGCAGGTGTTGGCCAGGTGGGGGTATAGCTCAGGGGTAGAGCATTTGACTGCAGATCAAGAGGTCCCCGGTTCAAATCCGGGTGCCCCCTCCCTTTTTCCTCTTTTTGTCCCCAAAAGGTCCATCTGGGGCTTCTCAGCTGACTGCTTTCCCCTGAACTGTTTGCCTGCAGGGAACGTCCTCTGGCAGACGTGGTGGTAGCCTGGCATCAAGAAGAAGATTGACAAGAGAAGAGGACCAGCACCGTGGAGGTTGTGAGCAGAGAGGTATTTCCGTCAGTGTTTTTTGTGCCGGGAGTAATTTGTTGGTGTGCTGGGGTTGTTCGGAATGACCAGAAAATTTCCAGCCTTGTAGGAGTCTAGCACAGGGGGTATAGCTCAGTGGCAGAGCATTTGACTGCAGATCAAGAGGTCCCTGGTTCAACTCCAGGTGCCCCCTCTGTGGTGTCTTTTTCAGCCTGCTTTTGGTCTGGGAAAGTTTGGGACTTCTGCTCTGAGTAGCTCTGTGCTGTCCGTGTGTTTTGTGTGAGTTTCTAATTCTGCGTAGTAACTCTTTGCAGAAATGACGCCCATTACCCTGTCCAGGCAGCTGCCAAGTTACTGAACCTTAAGCCATGGGCAGATGCTGTGTACTCCATGTACAATGGTGTAAAATACCTCTGTGCAGGTGGTTCTTCAGGGGGGTATAGCTCAGTGGCAGAGCATTTGACTGCAGATCAAGAGGTCCCTGGTTCAACTCCAGGTGCCCCCTCTTTTTATTATCTTTTTCAACTTGGCTTTTGCTTAGGAGAGGTCAGGACTTCTGCTCCAAGTACCTCTGTGCTGTCTGTGTGTTTTTGTGTGAGTTTGTAATTCTCTGTAGTGTCTCTTTGCAGAAATTATGTACATTACTCCGTCCAGGCTGCTGCCAAGTGAATGGATCTTAACCCATGGTCAGACACTGGGTGTGTGTAGCTGCTTTTAAAAGCACCTTGTGCAGGTGGTGCTGCAGGGGGTATAGCTCAGTGGCAGAGCATTTGACTGCAGATCAAGAGGTCCCTGGTTCAACTCCAGGTGCCCCCTCTTTTTCAGCCTGCCTTTTGCCAGAATTCCCCACAGGAAGAAGATGGACACATCACCTGAGGTCTCAAGAGCTTGCCCTATGTGTTGAAGTCTTTGTGCTGCAATATTCGAGACACTCAGTGCCTGCCTGCTAGGAAACTACTGGGCTTCTGCACTGCGTGAGTAGCTCTGTGCTGTCTGTGTGTGGTTGTTCTTGATTTCTTGCAGTGACTCCCTGCTGCCATTATGCTACGTACATTACCATGCCCGGGGGGCTGTCAGTTAAAAGCTTCTAACCACTGGACATGGACACCGGGCTCCACGCACAATGGTGTAAAATACCTCTGGGCAGGGGGTGTTTTAGGGGGGTATAGCTCAGTGGTAGAGCATTTGACTGCAGATCAAGAGGTCCCTGGTTCAACTCCAGGTGCCCCCTCCCTTAAATGTCTTTTTCCGCCAGCCTTTTGCCCAGGAAAGCTCAGGGCTTCTGCTCTGAGTTGCTCTGCGCTGTTTTTGTGTAAGTTTGGGATTTTCTGTAGTAACTCTTTGCAGAAATGACGTCCATTGCCCCATCCAGGCTGCTGTCAGGGTGATGAATCTTAGTCTCTGGTCAGACACTGGGCGTGTGTAACTGCTTTTAAAAGCACCTTGTGCAGGTGGTGCTGCAGGGGGTATAGCTCAGTGGTAGAGCATTTGACTGCAGATCAAGAGGTCCCTGGTTCAACTCCAGGTGCCCCCTCTTTACCTCCTTTTCCAACCTTTCTTCTTTACAGACAGAATAGGGAGAGACCTTCTTATTCCCCAGAGGTTTTAGAAGTCACTTCAAGTTCTTTTGCCAAACTGTCACGGTTTCAGTTGGGAGAGAACTAATTTTCTTGGTTAATGCTTGTATGATGCTGTGTTTTGGATTTTTGATGAAAATAGTGGTGATAATACACTGATGTTTTAGTTGCTGCAAAGCAGAGCTTCCACAGGACCAAGGACTTTTCTTCTCGTGCTGCCCTGCTGGGAGAAGGTTGGGAATGCACAAGCCAGGAGCGGGACACAGACCAAGACGGCTGACCCACACTGGCCAAAGAAGTACTCTGTACCATACGATGCCGTGCAATAAAAGCTGGGGTAAAGAAGGAGGCGGCTGACAACATTTGGAGTTTCTTGGGCAGGCACGTGCCTTCATGCATGATGAGCCGTGCTCTACTGGGAGTGGCTGAACGCCTGCCAGGTGATGGGAAATGGTGAATTCATTCCTTGTTTTGCTTTGTGTGTGCAGCTTGTGCTTTACCTAGTAAACTGCCTTTATTACGACCCATGAGTTCTTGTATTTTTCCCTTTCGGGTTCTCTCCCCCATCCCACCTGGAGAGAGGGAGCTGGAAGCAGCCGTGTGGTACCCAGCCTCCTGCCGGCTTTACGCCACACCACCAGGTCTGACGTTCCTGTTTCTCCTGTGGTTTTGCTGAACAACGCACGTACACACAAGCACCAGAGGCGATGCAGATCTAGTTTTTCCTGCCTGAGTAGTAATTGAAATAAACAGCGGGCACCGCGGCTTTATGGAAGCCGTGATTAACGCAGCCAGGCGCCGACTCCCGCCCCCCGAGGGGCTCGAACCCGCCACCTCCGGCCCCGCGGGCAGCCGCGCTCCCCCTGCGCCACGCCCCAGCGGCCGGGGCCGCGCGTTACGGGGCCGCGCGTGGCTCCGGGGCAAGGCGCCGGGCTGGGAGCCTGGAGGTCCCCGGTTCGAAGCCCGCCGCGGGCGGACCCAGCCCCAGGGGCACCGGGGCTCGGTGACGCGAACGGGCTGCGGCTGCGGGGGGGCCGGGCCCTGCCCCGCCGCCTCCTTCCGCCATCTTGGCGGCTGCCCTCAGCGGCGCGGCGGAAGTGACGTCGACAAACGGCGTCACGGCCCGGTGACGAGCGGCGGCCGGGGCCCGGCGGGGAGGGGAGCGCGGAGCGAGCGGCGCCATGGGGGGGGGCGACCTGGTGAGGGGGGGGCGGGCTTGGGGGGGGGAGGCCTCGGGCACCGGCACCGGGCCTCGGGGTGTGGGCCCGGGTCCTCGAGGGATCGGGACAGGGCCTCGGGGGGGGCTGGGAAAGGGCCCTCGGGGTGCGGGCTCCGGGCCCGTGGGGTCCTGGAGGCGGCCCCGGGCCTCCGGTACCGGCACCGGGCCTCGGGGTGTGGGCTCCGGGTACCGGCACCGGGCCTCGGGGGGTCGGGACAGGGCCTCGGGGTGCGGGCTTAGGGCCCCGTCGCGCTCGGGAGGGTCCCGAGGCCGTTCCCCGGCCCCTTACTGGGGCGCTGAGTAAGGGCCCTCCTGTGGTGTCGCTCCCTGCAGAACCTGAAGAAGAGCTGGCACCCGCAGACCCTGCGCAATGTGGAGAAGGTGTGGAAGGCCGAGCAGAAGCATGAGGCCGAGCGCAAGAAGATCGAGGAGCTGCAGCGGGAGCTGCAGGAGGAGCGGGCCCGCGAGGAGATGCAGCGCTACGCCGAGGACATGGGCACCGTCAGGTGAGGAGCGGCCGCTGGGCCCGGTGCTGCCTGGCGAGGTGCTCCGTGCCCTGCTGGTGCCCCTGAGGGATGTATTTTCAGCACTGTTTTTAACGTGTACGATGCGGAAAGTTTTCTGCTCACCTTCGTAAGCCAGCGCTTTAAGTTTTACCTTTTAGTTTTACCTTTAGAAGGTAAAAGTTTTACCTTTAGAGCTCTGTAATAGAAAATAAAACGCTCTTGTTTGCAACAGGAAAAGAGAAGAGAAGTTGGAGTGGATGTACCAGGGTCCTGGGGGCATGGTCAACAGAGAGGAATACCTGATGGGTCGCCCCGTGGACAAATACGTCTTTGAGAAGACAGAAGACAAGGATGCGGGCTGTTCCAACGAGACAGGACTTCTCCCAGGCTCCATTTTTGCCAAGTCTGGTGCCAATTCTGTTCTAGACATGGCGAACAAAATCCGTGAGGATCCGCTCTTCATGATAAGGTACCAAATGTGGGGGTGAAAGCAGTAGTGGATCAGGCAAAGCATTCATGATAGTAGCTTGATAAGAACTATCTTAGTCTTTTACATAAAGATTGCCGTTAAGCTCGTTCCTCAGAGTTTCTTCTGTTTGTTTGTGAGCTTTAGGTTGTAGGTGGCAGTCCTGGCTGCAGAGTTCATCAGCTGCTTACGTGACTAACAGGTTTTTGGTTGTGTTTTCTAGACACAGCAACATGTCAAATAATTTGAGTCAGTTTGCTGCTTTTCAATAGTTGTGCTAACTTGAATTGAACAAAGATTGTCATTCTTCTTTGATTCATCTCTGCAAACTTAGGTCACCCACTTATGTGCGTGTAAATATATCTGGTCTGCTCTGAGAGTTGAGCCGTTTAACAGCGCTGTAGCCCAATGGATGTTAACAAAACAATTTTTGTTTACCCTACTAGTTGTGCTCTCGTGGAGAAGAAAAGGACAGACTTCATCTTAGTTGGACCTGTTTTGCTGAATATACCAAACTTGCCTGTTTTTCTGCTTTATATGTTTTTAGAGGTTGCGCTTGGGGTCTTTCATGAAAATATACTTTGAGTTGCTTGCAAATACTAGTTTAATTTTCTTTTACTCTGTTTTAGAAAGAGAGAGGAGGAGAAGAAGAGAGAAGTTTTGAATAATCCTGTAAAAATGAAGAAAATCAAAGAACTGGTAGGTGTTTCTCAGTACTCCTTCACAGACTCAAAGCACTGAACGCACTGAGGACAGGTTCATAGGTCAAGTTAATATTTAGGAGGAGGAGCTGAGTTCTGTTTACTGACTTTCGTAGGAAAACGGAATAAATTCAGCTTTGTATAATCCCCGTATAATAGGACAAGGTTCCCTATCAGTCTGTCGGCAACAACTAATTTCTCATCCTTTTGGATACAGGCGTATTTTTCTCTTCCTGCTCCTAAGATGTGCTTTTTCAGCTAGTGATTAATTGTTGACTTAGTACCACAGAGTGATAGCAGATGCAGGATTTTGCGTGAATTGGTACCGTGCTGACACTCCGTTGAGCTCTCTAGTTTTGAGAGAGGACCTTGCTAAAAGCTTTATCTTTTGTCCCAAGAGCCTCTCCACAGAGAACTCTGTTACTTTGCCCTTTCCTTGTGATGCTGACTGCACGGGTGTAGGGACAGTAATTATTGCTAATGAGATAGCGTTTTGCTTTATAGCTGCAAAACAGTTTGGATAAAAAAGAGAAAAAGAAGAAGAAAGAGAAGAAGAAGAAGCACAAGAAACATCGACATCGCAGTTCTAGCAGTGAAAGTGCCAGCAGTGATGAGGAGCGAAGCAAAGCTAGGTATGTTTCAGGGTTTTGTAATAAAAATATCGTGTCCTGTTTCAGTTGGCTGTTTTTCTTGCCTTTCTAATCCTCTGCAAGTCTTACCTTTCTGATTAATGCTCTTAATTTGCTTAACCATTTCTGCATTGTTACTTCATTGTTTTTGTATCATTATTTTTATGACATCTTAATTTAAAAAATGTTATATTATTGAGTTCATCTGCTTCAAAACTACTCTTCTGTTTTCTCTTTAGGTCTCAGAAGAAGATGAACAGTTCCTCCTGGAAACCTGCTCCTACCAAAGTCCCAGGATACGGCTTACAGGTAAGTACCTGTGTTTCGCACAGCTTTCAGCAGCAAATTCGTGGGTTAGGGAGGAGCAAGAGTTTAGGCAGCTTGTTGCAAGAGGCTGTTCCACCAAGTAGAAGAGGATTATGATTTAAGAAAGTTCAATTTGGAGCCATCCAAGTCTTGAAACCAGAGCTGTTCAGATGCTGGTAGGACTTTTATTCTCTCTGAGCTCAAGTTAGGATTTATTTACTTTCTCTTACCAGGGTCACACATCTGTTTAAATACTGTGCTTAATTGTCATGACAATTTCTTGTATGATGCACCATAAGTTAAACTCTCTTCTTAGGTACAGGCTTTAATAAGAGCCTAGGAAGTGAGATAAGTGTTTACTTATTATTATAAGTGTTTACAAAAATGTTTGCTGGCTCCTGCCCTTCGTCTAACCTGAGGTCTCCTCTGTAGCCTCCCAGCGCTGTGATGCTCTCACGGGACCTCTCTCCTGAGGGTCACTTTTGCATTCCAGGTTAGAGACTCTGACCTGAGCCACAAGTCTCGGAGTTCCCCAGCTGCCGGCCAAGAGAGGGCCCCCCACAAGCACCGGGATCGCTCCAGGTCCAGGAGCCAGTCCCGCTCGCCGCAGAGACGTGTGAGCAAGAAGAGCACAGAACAGTCTGGGTGCAGGGGATCGAGATCTCCATCTAGACACAGCAAACAGTGAGTGTGGCTGACACGGGTAACGTAAACCAAGGGCTGCTGGTGGGGGTGGTTCCTGAGAAACGAAAGCCCTGTTACTCAGTCTCCTTCTGCCACAGTGTTCAGTTCTGGGTGTAAAGGCAGGAGCTGCACAGCTGTACGTGAGTGCAGAAACACGAGTTAGCAGCTGGAGGGGGCCTGTTTCCACAGTGTGCTGTTCGTTTGCGACACCCTCCTTCTGGGTGCACACATTAGGTATTGCTTATGACTGTACTTAATTTGGGCTACTAATTTCCTTTAGAAGGTACTTGTAATTGCTGAATTACCCCTACTAAACGCTGATAAAATCAGATACCAAGTACTCATTGCTTGCTAATGAAATAATTAAAACAGATTAAAAATATATGACTCAATACACTATTAGTTTCCATTAAAATTTGTTTACAAAGTGGCCAGGTAACGGTCCTTTAGTTCCAGGAGAGATTTTAGTTTCAGAATGTGTACAAAAAATCCAGGTAACATTTAGAGGTGTAATAATGTATGTTTTATTCATCTGTACTAAAAAGAGGTATTTTTGTGTTACAAACACAGCAATCGAGAGGAGAAAGGAAGAGCTAGAAGCCCTTCCCCTAAAAAGAGCTATCGACGACAGCATGTTCCAGGGTACACAAGGTAAGCAAAATCTTGTCCCTGTGCTTTTGGGGGGAGGTTGCCCCAAAGACGGTGAAACAGTTGGGTGTAATCTGTGAATCAAATTTTACTCTGTCTGAAATAGATTGTATCAGATGTCGAGAAAGTCAGACAGAGAGCGATGAAGTGCTCAGCTCAGTGCTCTGGAGCTTGGGTGTTAGTTAACTCCTTGGACAGCTTCCCAAAGTGATTCACGTGGCTGCTGGTTCGCCATGTGTCTCGCATCACTTCGCAAGGCAGTAATGTGAAGAAAGCCTTTGTCCTACGGACTGTTAATTAGAAGCGTTCTGTTTTACTGTCATCAGGAAAACGTGACCTTGACAGCATCACCTTACCTGTCAATTAAAAATGAGAAGGCTGAAAAGAGGAGAAAAACAGGCTTTCCTGGGGGCATGGTAGAGCAGAACATTTAGACTTGAACTTGCAAGCTTTGCTGATGGGGTACCAAAGGAAAAGCCATGTTAAACACCTCTAATTTTGAGGGTCATAACTCATAAAGAACCGAAAGGAAGAGAGGGTGGTGGCCTAGTGTACTTTTTATTTATAGTGGTGTTTTCTGCACATATAGAAAGATCTCTCCGGAGGAACTGGAGCGTAAACGCCAGGAAATGATGGAAAATGCCAAGTGGCGGGAAGAAGAGAGAGCAAACAACCTCAGGAAACACCGAAAAGAGGAGGAGCTGGAACGAGAGCTGGAGAAGCTGGACTCCCGAGATGGAAAGTTCTTGCAGTGAGTGTCTTTATTATCTGCTTTTTCATTCAGGGGAACTACAGGCCACATCTTTTCAGGAGTGAGTGGGTGGTGGAATCAGCGTTTGAGATGCTCAGATTATGGCGTAGATCTGTCTGTGCTTTCTTGTGCAGTAGAACTAGTGACATCTAGCTTTTCCAAATTCTGTTCTTAATCCCAAAAATACCATAAACTTCTGTGTTAGTCTCAGTACTCAGACCAGGAGACTGGCGGTTAGTTATTTTTCTCCATCCTGTAGAAATGCCTAGTGCTTCACAAGCAGATGTTAAAAAAATCTATTTTTAGGAGCTTGCAACAGCTTTAGTCCTGCAAATCCATTGGGAGTTTGTGTGCCAGGGGCGTGTGGGACTGAAACCTGTGCGCAACAACAACGTGGACCATTGTAGTGGCATGCCACCCTTGGTTCAGGAACACGTTGCTTTTCCCTCGTTTGCTTCCCAGAAAGCAATCAACTCCCCTGTGACAGATGCTTTTATAACTAATAGTTATATTTGGAAGATGGAGGAGACTTGAAAACTACTGAAAGTATGTTTCTGAGCACAGATAAATAAAGCACTGAATTTGTTACAAGCCAAAGTAAAAGCTAGGCAGTTCTTTCAGAGCAGACTTTAATGTGAAACAATTTGCTGCTTTCTATTTTAGATTCATTTAGGTGGATGACTTGGGGATAACGAAGCCTGCTAGAAATGGTGTTACGTTTGGAAAGAGAGTCTAATTTTTTGATTCGTTATTTTTTCTGCAGTCGCTTAAAACTAGAGAGTGCGTCTACTTCCACTCTAGAAGACCGAGTAAAACGCAATATCCACTCCCTTCAGAGAACTCCTGCGGCCTTGGAAAAAAACTTTATGCAGAGATGAAACTTGTTCTTCCTCTGCTCCTGTGCAGGAGCTAAGCGGACACGTATCCCTAGAGGTGAGACCTCCAGCACAGGTTCACTGCTCTCTCCGGGGACAGCTCCCGTCTCCCAAAGAGGCGCTGGATTTCCCTGCTGCGGCCCGCGGGGCGCTCTGAACTTCTGGCCCTGCGAACCCCTTCGTGATGACCACGACCTCGCCAACAAGCCGCAGCTGGAGGAGCCGCGTGCCCTCGTGTTGCATAGACTAGTGCCAGATCTCTTCCTGTTCTCTCCACCTCGCGTGGTACCCTTCTGTAGATCCTTAGTGCCAGGCTCCGCGGGGCGGCAGCTGCTCCGCGTCAGGCAGGGTGCGCAGGCTCCTTCGGTTGAGCAAAGCCCCGCTTCTGGCAGCCCCCGCAGCCCACCCAGTCCCCGCGCGAGCTCGCTGTCCGTGGTAACGCTGCAGCACCCAGGGCAGCACGCCGCTCCGCTCCCTCCCGGTGCGGGTGAGGAGGCTGCTGCGGGCCCGGTGCGTGAAACAGCCCCGGCCGGGGGGGGGGGGGGGGATCGCTCCCGGGGGGTTGCCTCCGGAGGGAACGGCGAGGAGCGGAGCTGGCGCCGCACGGGGGGCTCGGGGTGGGTGCGGGCGAGGTGTGGGTGCGCGGCACCAAAGAACTGCGTGTTAAATAGAACCGTTCCTGCCGAGCCCTTCCTGCCGGAGCCGTTCCTGCCGAGCCCCTTCTCGTGCCGCTGGGGGGGGGCCGGGGCCGTACGGCGGCGCGGGGCAACACCGGGGGCGCCTTTTCGCAGCGTCCCGTGACGTCGCCGGCGGCCCATTCATAATTCCAGGCGCCTCGCTGCTGATTGGTCCATCCCCGCGAGGGGGGGCGTGGCCCGGGCGGGGACGTCACGCCAGCTGGGCGAGACCACCTCAGGGAGGGGGGGGGGGGGGCCGGCCTTGGTCTACGCGTCCTTTCTCCTCCAGCGGCTCCTCGGCAGGCAGCCCGCCGCAGCCCAGCCCCGCTCCGCTCCGGTCCGCTGCGTTCTGCTCCGCTCGGCCCGGGGCTAACCGGTGACCGGCTCCGCGCCGCCGCCCCTTAAGCACCCCCCTTATCCCCCCCCCCCCCCGCTCCTCAGCCATGGCCCCGCCCGGCCCCGCCCCCTCCCCTCCGCCATCTTGGCTCCCCCTCAGCGCGGCGCCGCTCGGGCTCAGCCGGGCGCGGCGGAACGAACCACTGCGGGGGCAGCCGGAGGGGGGGGCGGGGGGGACGGGACGGGGTAGGCGGGGACGGAACCACCGCGGCGGAGAGAGGGGGGGTGGGGGAAGCCGAGGGGCCAGGCCGGCGCCGGGGCTTGACAGGGGCGGGCGGTACCACTGCGGGCGGGGGGGGGGGGAGGCGCCGCGCCGGGCGGGACCATGCGGAGGCGCTGGTAGGGGGGGGGGGGCGCGGCCGGGGGCTCGGGGGCTCCGCCATGGCCTCGAACTGCGCGGGGGGCTCGGCGGCGGCGGCGGGGGGGGGGCGGCGGCGGCGGCGGCTCGGCGCTGGGCTCGGCGCTGAGCGCCAGCAAGACCAAGACGAAGAAGAAGCACTTCGTGTGCCAGAAGGTGAAGCTGTTCCGGGCCTCCGAGCCGCTGCTCAGCGTCCTCATGTGGGGGGCCAACCACACGGTGAGCGCCCCCGGACCCCCCCCCCCCCCCGGTTCCCCCCCCCCTCGGGGCTCCCCCCGGCCCCTGGGCGCCCACCCCGTGAGGGGCGCTCGGTGGGGCCGGCCCCGGTCCCTGCCCCCCCCCACCGGGGGCTCCCTCGGCCCCCTCCCCCCCGGTCCCTCCGGGCCCCCCCCCGGTCCCTCCGGGCCCCCCCGGCCCCGCCGCCCCCCCGGCACCCTCCTGTCCCCCCGCATCCCCCTCCGCAGCGCCTCCCCTCCTTGCCCAGCCCGGTGCCGTCCCCTCCCGCAGGGTGCCGGTGTCCTGCCGGCTCCCCCAGCGCCCCCAGGGCCGTCCCCCAGCGCCCCCAGCTCCGCACCCCCCCGCTCAGCCCCCGGCCCGCTCGCTCAGGGCGGCCCCCGTGGCCCTGCCGTGGGCTGGGGGCTCCGTTGCGTCCCCCAGGATCCCGCCGCCGGCGGTACGGGAGCGTGACGTGTCTCGGCTCCGTCCTAAAACGCTCGGGCACCGTTTGTCCGCCCTCGCCTCCCTCCGACTTCAGGCTTTCAGCTGCCAGAACCGAGGCCGTGCGCTCCCGGGGCTCGGCCTCAGTTTCCCCAGGAGCTGTCGGCACCGGTCCGGTGGCTCCCGTGGAAATGCCGGCGGAGGCTCCGCTCTCGGGCCCACCTCCGCTGCTCGTCCCTGAGCCCATCCTTAGGTTCTGCTCTGGGAACCTCTCCCCTCTCGGCGAGGGCAGGCACAAACCTCGCACGGGAAGGGCAGCTTGCCTCTGCGCAGTCCTGGATGCGGGTGATGGACGCTGCTCTGGGAGGTGGTTCAGGTGGCCAAAGGGTTCAGAAGCCTCATCCCTTAAGTGGACGCACCCTCGGGTTCAGACACCTATTTCCCTGTTGCGTTAACAGAGGTTTCCTAGAGAGTGAAAGGGGTCAGGGCTTATTCTTTGCAGAAACAAATAACGCTCTCAGAAGAACAGAATTTTATTTCTAGCGTGCGTGACAACGGAGTGAAGGCTTCCAAGTGCAGTTCAACACGGCATTGTCTTCCTCAAAGGATGTTCCAAGTGCTTGCTGCTCAGAGCCTTGCCCGAGAAGCAGGGTAATGGAATTAATCAGGCTTTGATCAGTGATGCTATTAGGAGCCGTGAAGAAACGGGGAGATCGGCGAGATTCTTCCCGGTTTCGTTTGTGGGCTCCTAGGGACAGTGGTTGCGTGGTGGCAGCGAGCCGTCTCTTTTGTAGCTGCCTGGTACTGGGAGTCCTGGCATCTTTTTTAGGCTCGGAATCAGGGCGCTGTAACTTTTGGAGCACTTGGCCGTGAAATGCTTGGGCACGGGGAAGAAGGCAAGCTGATAGCCGTGTCTGAACGCTGAAGTAACGAGATACATCAGATGATTGTTATGAAGAAACTGCTGCCAGAAATGAGGTCCGTACCCCGAGGGGCTGGGAAAGGGTTTAGCAAACTTCAGCCGTGACCTCCTCACCCTTGGACAGGCACCCAGCGTTTCCCAACAGACTCTTCCTCGTTCGCTTTCCCCCAGCTCTCTGCCGCTGCTCTCGCCTTGCGTTGGGGTGAGCCTTGGGGTGCCTGCAAGGGCTGGGAGCTGGCGTGGCCGTGCCGCGGAGCCGGCTGCGCGCCAGGAGCGTTTGTGTTTGCTCAACACGCGAGCAGCTGCGCCTCCCGAGCGCGGAGCAGGGTGAGATGTCGGTGTCCCGCTTATCCAGGGAGCGGAATTGCTGATGTTCTTCCAGCAGATGGGTCTGGGCAGCTCGCGAGCGTTTTCAGGAGTGCCTTTGAACGTCGTTAGAAATCTTACGGGGGCTTCTTTGGTGTTTGGCTTCTGCACCCCAGTTTTTCAAGGCGGGGTGGATCCCGGGGCTGTGGGACCTGCCTCGGGGTCCCTGCAGCAGAAAGCGCCGCTGTTGGCACGGCCAGGAAGATGCTGTCCGAAATGTTGCAGTTGGGACGAACTTTTTCATGGACAAATCAAACAAACAACCAAGCGTTTTATGCAATCCACCATCTCTGCTGAGTGAGGAAATTCTCTTGGGTCCATTAACCGAGTCTGGCAGCGGTTCGGCCCTGCCTTGTGTTTGAACAGGCTGACCAGCAGCTGGTGCGAATACAGCGATGGGTCTGGAGAGCATCTGGAGCAGCGAGGAACAGGAGCTGGGTTCTGGAACACCAACTCCGAGCAGTTCTGTTCAAATATTGAGCCGGGTCTTGGCTGTCCTGGTGGTCCCCAGCCAACACTTAGAGCAATTGGAGCCGGGGTGGGGCCGAGGCTGGCGTAAACAGGGCCAAACGTGGGTGGCGTCAGCCCAGCAGCCAAATTTCGAACCAGAAAACCACGGAGGGGAGAGGACTCTGCGCGGACTCCTGCAGATGAGAGGAGGGAGCGGAGTCCCGGAGGCTCGCCCTCGATTTCTGAGTCTTCTGCGAGCCGCTAGCCAGCGGTGTAAAATCCGGCAAACGTGGAGATGGCTCCTTGGGAGCTCTGCTCGTGCCTGCTGTTGTCATGGCACTGGGAGAGGCGACGCAGCTCCTCGGCGCCGTGCTCCGCGCGCCTCCTCTGTGCCCTGGCTGGGTGCGTGCACGTGGGAGCTCGCCGGCAGCGAGGGGGAAGCCGCGGTGGCTGGAGGGGAGAAGCCATCTCGCACCGAACGAACGGCAAAACGAACACGGCGGCGTGGTGTGATGCTCCGGAAACCATAGAAACGGGTGGAAGGTGCTGATTGTGCAAGGCGCTGCCATCCCGGCGAGCTCGGGGGCTGCTGGGGGGGGTGACTTGTGTTTCTGCTCCTTGAACGAGCGGGCGAGTTCCTGCGGCGCGCGACGACGCTTCTCCAGGAGCCAGGTCGGCAACTGGAAGCCATCCCTGGAGCTCCAGGGATGCTGGCAGGTGTAAAAAAATTCCCGTTTCTGTTGAAAAGGGGTAGATCTCCGCTGCTGTCACTGCGGATCTCGCCCGAGGCAGCCTCCTGCGCTCCAGAGGCTCGGATTGCTGGCCGAGGCAGCAGCCGATCTCCTCGGCCCCGTAGGAGCGGTGCCAGCCAGCACAAAGCGCGGCTAGTTAGCATTCGAGCGCAATAGCAAAATTGGGATTTGCAGCACGCTTCTCCCTTCTCTGCAGCGTTGTTTCTGGTGTTGCCGTGCTCATTCCAGCCAGGGCAGCATCTGCCACGTATCAAACGGTGAAGCCCTGTAAATTGGGACTGGCACGGGGCAGGCGGCGGGCGCTCATCCTCTGCAGCACTTGCTGCCTGCCGCGGCTCTGATGGAGCTCTGCAGAGCGCGGCGTACGGCGGGGGGCGATGGTAGCCGGTGTTAATGATTTAGGTTGTTGATTAGGTTAATGATAATAGGTTGTGAGCCTTCGCATCCCGGGACCTTCTGTTAAAACAGGGATGCCGAGAGCTTCTTCCCTTGGGGGAAACGCCGAGGAAAGGAGCTGTTCCCGGGCAGCTCAGCTAGCAGCGCGGGGCTCGGGTGCCGGCTGAGCTGCAGGCTGTGGGTAGGTGGCTGAAGCTTTGTGCTCCTCGGCCCCGTTTTCCCCCCGGGGGCACGGTGCTGCCTGCCCTGTCCGTGCTGCGGCCCCGTCAGGACGTGGGACTGCTTGCCAGCGGGCCTCCGACTACTTCGCTCCCAAAGAGGAGGCTCCGCCGTCGCCGGGGGCTGCTCTCCTCTCTCAAGGCACGCCGGCGTCCCCAGGGCGCTGATAGAAATTATTGACTCCAAGAATCATTCTCCCACAGCGTTGCATGGGGGTTTGTTAGCCTGGATGCTGATTAATCACGCTCTAATTCATGGAAAACGGTGTTTTTTTTTCCCTCTAACCATCGCCTGGTTGTTCTGTGCTGAGCAGCTGCAAAGTTTTGCTGCAGATGTGGGTTTGTCTCCGTGCTGGTTGGAGTGATTTTTGCTGCGCGTCTCTTACCTGCTTCCTCGGGGTGCTGTGAGGTTTAACGGGCGTTCGGGAGGTACGTGGGGCTGCCGGGCTGAAAGGCATCGAGAGGAACAAAGTATTTGTATTTTCCTGCACAAATTCCTGTTGTAAAGAATCCTAGAGAGGAGACTCTCACACTCCATCATCTGGATCTTGTTAGTAAACAAATCGCATTTTCCCATCAATTTACTAATGGTAATTGCCACTTTGAGGCTCCAGTCAGGTTTTGAAACAGAATTATGCCTGGCCCGTTCGTTCTGACAGCTGTCCCTGAATGACACGGAATATTGATGCGTATTTTATTGAAGAAGGAATTGGCTTTGGTGGCAGAGACGAACGATCAGCCGCAGATAAACCCAGGGTCCTGCTGACTGCTGTTCCTCTGCTGCCAGGCAAAGGGGCAAGGAGGGAGAACTGAGGCTCAGGAGAGAAAGGGGGGGGGTCTCCTCTTCCCTCCCTCGCCTGCTGCTTTGCCCCAAGCCGTGGTCCCCGCTCTGGTGGCACCTGGTCGCCCTTCCCCGCATAAAAGCAGCGGCTGGGACCGGCTGTCCTGACACCGAGCCACCGCTGTCTTGTTCCTCCGTGCTGGGACAACCTCCGGGCACGGGGCTGTCCTTTGGTCTCGGAGCATGGTGAAACCAGCCGAGCATCGTGAAGCGTCTCTCCTGCAGCACCCGTGCCGTTGCCTGGTGAGGATGCCGGCCGGTTTGTCTGAAACGGGGCTTGGTTTTAAATCCCCTGGGGCCCTGCGAGCCTGGTGGGTGCCTGAGTTTCCTGCAAGGCCGTTGGGCTGGTGCCCTGTGTGCCGTGACCTGGGGCAGGATCGGTTTTGTGGGAGCTGCTGCAAAGTGCGGGTGGCAGTGGCAAGATGCTCTTCTCGGCGGTGCTGTCAGCTCGGGGCTGGGTCCCCGTCAGGTTGCCTGTGCTTTCTGCCCAGCGGGGAAATGGGAAACTCCTGCGCTCCTGTTCCTGTGCCTCTCAAGACGACCTGAGCCTATGCTGAGGGACTGACGGGTGCTGTCTGCCGCTGCCCCTCCGCTCCCAGCAGCTGCCTCTTCCAGAGCCAAGAACCCAGCCCAAGATCCCTCTGCCCACCTCGTGGCCAGCGCCAGCCCCGGGGGAGACCTCCGGAGCTCCAGGTACAGGCAAACGTGGTACGGATGGGATACACCTGGGGGAGACAGCGGGGTCGGGCCGTGGGAGTGCTGGGCACCTCGCTGCTGGGCACCTTGCTGTGACCTTGCCTCCTGTAGCATAAATACCCGGAGACACGCTCTGCTATATATAATCTGCTGCACGCCTCTCCCTGGGGAGAAGGCGAGAGAGCAAACATGTGCCAGGCGTTCGTCACGTTGCTCCCGGAGGCTGCTCAGATTCCACCGCGATAAGCACAGGAGAGGAGCCCTGCGGAGCAGGGCTGGCCACTGCCGTTCTCTGCTTCGGTTTGGGCAAGACCTGGTGTGTCGCTCAGTGCTGCTGCGGGGCCAGGCCCTGCCACCCTTGGGATCGCCCTGCGAGAAGGCGGGGTTGAGATCTCCCCTACCCACGGCACGGTGTGGGGCTTTTCCTTCCTCTTCCCTTGGGATCCTGAGAAAAGCATCAAGCACCGGAGTTGTGGGAGCACGCAGGGCACATCCCTCTTGCTAAAACATAAATCGATCGATCCCAAAGCCATGCTTTATCTCAGGCTGGTGTCAGGAACCAGGACCCCGCAGACGGCGGTGGAGGAGCTGCTGCGAGCGCTGGGACCACAGGCGGCCAGTTCAGCTCCTCGGCAGCTCCGCGAGGCGGCGATTCGTGGCACAAATCCCTTCCTTCCCCCTGTCCTGCAGAGCCAGAATCCCGAAGCATCCAGAAAGCTCTGCCGCACGCAGCTGGAAGCGGGGAGAGGCTTCCGTGGGGGTATTTTTTTGGCTGTCGTATCCTGGAGGAGTGCGGACCGCTTTTAAGCGAGGCGAGGCAGCTTGGCGCACCGTTTCTGCCAGTCAGGAGACGCGCAACAGGTACAGCGTTTGCTTTGAGGTTTCTGCTTTGGCAGAAACGAGGACACCCGGAGACGCCTTGACATCTCACTTTGCTAACGCCCGTGTCTGCGTTTCTGGCAGGGAGGAGAAAATCTCGAAATTGCTGTTCCCTCTCAGCCGTCAGCACCCTCCCTCCACCCTGGAACAGGCTGCTAATGGCTTGTTTGTGCCTCAGCACCGCCGGGAAGAGGGCTGAGAGCAGGCGTGTCTCGGCGCTGTCGGGCTTCCCCTCCCGTTAGACAGCAATAATTAGCGGCTGGAGGCAGCACCTCTTGCTCGGCGCGGAATTAGCTGTTTTCTCTTCCCCTTTCTGCCAGCGGGAAAGTCACAGCAAGGGGCTCGCCGAGGCGCTGCCTGCAGTGGCTGGGACCTGGACCCCGGGGTTTGGGAGCCTCCCCCGGTCCTGTTGCCTCTCCTCTCCTCTCGCTGTAGCCCAAGGGGCCGCTCGGTGCAGGACGTGGCTGAAGCCGGGGGGTTTTGGCCTCCTGCTCCGCTGTGATCACAGCCGACGGAGGCGTGTGACGTGATTTATTCGTTCCCTAGCGCGGCATTCCCCATACGTCCCGAAGCACTTCATGGGAGTGCTTAATGCTCCTCGGTGCTGCTCTAAAGTAAATACTGGGCAGGGCTTTAGAGAGCACCGGCGTGGCTCCTGGCAGAGCGGCAGCCGCTTTCCTTTCCGCTTATCTGTTGTGTGGGATGGCAGCCTCTGAAAATAGGCGTCGTTTCTCTTTGCAGCGCGCGCGTGTCTTTCCAGCCTGACGTTTGTTAAATCTGGTCCGGTTTTTTCGTCGGTAACGACGGGGAGAGGATGTGAAGAATACCCGCCTCGTCAGGGCGTGCTCCTGTGCTGGACAGCTCGCGGCACAGCTCCGCAGCCAGCGCCGCCGTGCCCCTCGCGGAGCCCAACTGTGCCACGGATCCCGCTGCGGGATGCTCTCCTCCTGCCTCCTTTCGTCTCCAGCTCCTCGGTGGAGACGTGGCGGCATCTCTGGGCTGTTTGTGCGTGCAGGGAGCCCCAGCACTGGGCTCCGTGTCCCTAGGCTGGCAGCCTGGACCCTGTCCCCGGGCGGCAGGACGATGCCACGCGCTGTCCGGGCGTGCTGGGGGTCGCTCGGCCTGCTGGGCTTTGGGCGCTGGGAGCAGAACCCAGCTGCAGAACCCAGAGCAGAACCCAGCTGCTCTCCAGCACTGCCTGCTCTCGAGCGCTGGCACCTCCTTGTCAGGGCGCTGCCTGGGGCAGGGCAGCCCAGCACCGTCCTCGGCGGTGGCTGCGGGGTGCTGCAGCGTGAGCCCGCCCGTACAATCGTAGCTGAGCATTCGTTCTTCCGCTCCCCTCCATCCCTGTGGCTGCCGCACATGCCTGAGGAGCAAAAACCAGCTAGGGGAGTGACTCATCCCTCCGGAGAAGGTGGGATAAGAGCAACGAGAGGCAGCAAACAGAGAAACGGCACCCGCAGGGGGGCTGCGCGGCGCTGCGCCCGAGCTGCCCGCTCGTTGTTCCGGCTGGTCGCGCTGGAGGTTTCGGCCGTCCGTGGTTTGTAACACCGAGAGCTAGTCCAGAAGTGGGCTGACGCAACGCTCCCTAAATAAAGGCGAAGGCGATTTATTTAAAACGTGAAACCTGCTGTTTCTTGGTCTGTAGGTTTGTCTCGATTCTAAGCTGGATCCTGGGCGATCAGATGAAAGAGCCGAGGCTGGCTGGGGGAGCACTCGCCCCGTGATCGATTGAACGAGATGTTTCTGTGGCTTGTAACCAGTGTTCTCCAGGCTGCTTCAGCACAGCAAGCTGCTCTGAAAGCCTGATGGGTTATATCCCATTAAAACCAGCTCCTGGGGTAGCTGGCGTCCCGTGAATCCATGGATGGTAACTGCAGGGCGGTGGAATTTGGGTTTTGAGTCTGCTTTTCCTTTCTCTTTTAGATCAATGAACTCAGCAACGTTCCCGTCCCTGTCATGTTAATGCCCGACGACTTCAAAGCCTACAGTAAGATTAAGGTGGACAATCATCTATTTAACAAGTAAGCGTGAGCTCCACACCTTATTTGTAACTAAAGCTCTTTGCCTTAGTAGGGGCAGCTGGTGCGGTGGAGGCCTTTTGGTTTGTTCCCTGCTCTAATGCCAAGAGGATCTGGGCTGGCTGTGTCCTGCCAAGACCACGCAGCGGGACACGGGGACGTGGGAGGGGGGCATCTGCCACCGAGGTGCTGCCTTGTGGCTTCGTGTCTGCGCTTTGAGGACAGGGCAGGAGTTGCTCCCCATGGCCTGCCGGGATCCTTGTCTCTTTGAGGCTGTTCACAGGTGACAGCCGTGATGCTGCGTTGTGCCCCTGGCCCCCTGGGGCTTGTGTGGAGTCAGCCCCTTCTCCTTTTCCCAAGAGATCAGCTTTTGGAAACCGTTTTAAAACCATGGCTGTGACTGGTGCCGAGAGCCGTGTTCACCCTGGCTCCGTGTGCAGGTCCGCAGTGCTCCCTGACTGGTGCTTCCTTTTCACCAAATTTCACGTGGATCAGCTTTAGAGAGCGGGAGCGTGGTTCAAAAGTTTGTCTCTGGCACCAGCAATCTGCAGTAGCTGCTCTTCCCCTCTTTACCTAGGTTTTATTTTCCCAAGCTTTGGCCCAAAGGATTCTCGTGGAGGAGGAGCAGACAAAACCTCCCGCTGTGCCCGGGCAGGACCGTCCTCTGCTTAACACGGGGCAGAGGAAGAGCCGTGGGAGGGAGCCCCGGTGATGTCCCCCAGCTCCAGGGAGCAGCACACGCTGCCCTCGGTGCTGTGCTGGGCAGCGAGGGACAGGGATAGCGCTGGGCTGGTCGCAGTGCTCTGCAGCGTGCCAGGCTGGAGCCGAGTCAGCCTCTCCCCTGTGTTCTGGGCGAGGTTTGGCTCACGCCGACCTTTCTTTTGACGCACCGGTGATCTGATCCCGTCTGAAATCAGAGCCCCCCCCCCCCCACGCCCCTTTTCCTCCAGCTTTTCATCTTAAACAGCAGCAGCGTGTTGCAGGGGGCAGCCGTGTTACCGAACGGAGCAAAGCGACAGAGGAGGAGGAAGGGGAAATTATTCTGTCAGACCTGCGCTTGTGACAGGAGGGGTTGTTCCGTAAGGCAGACGTCCTCGTCCACAGAGCCTCTAAGTCAAGGATCCTGCAAGCATTCCTGTACCAGATGACTTCTGTAGGCATCCGAAAAAACAAGCTGCCCTACCAGGGGCAAACATCTGCAGGACGGGGCCCTCGTGGGCAGGAGGGGGCTTGGATATCCGGGGTGGGTGATGTAGAGGGAGGCGAATCGAGCCTGATTTCACCAGCTGATCATTTCACAAGGATATCTGTTCTGCTTTGCCCTAGGGAAAACTTGCCGAGTCGCTTTAAATTTAAGGAGTACTGCCCGCTGGTGTTCCGAAACCTCCGGGAAAGATTTGGGATTGACGATCAAGACTACCAGGTACCTTCCCTTCTCTCCCTGCCCTCCTGAATCCTTTCTCCTGGACAGAATAACAAAGCTGGGGGAGAGAACACAGTACCGACATTCTTTGTGGTCAGTTTTTATGGGCTTATGATCACGGTTTGAATGGTTTTACCGCTGGCCCCCAGCAGTGGATGAGACCTTGCTGTGTCAAGCAGTGGGCAGTCGCAGAACGAAAAGGTGATCCCTGCTCCAGAGAGCTCACAGGGTGGGCATACAACAGGAGGCAGCAGCTTGCTGCAGACAGGCAGGAGCTGGGGGTAACAACGATCCAGATCCGCCTGTCATGTTTTGGCAGATTTGGGTGCTGCTTTAACTAAGCGTGTGCTGCTGAATTGGGTTTATCCAGGTGGCTGCTGCGTGGGGACACGTCCGCCAAGGCCGGGGGCTCCGGCTTGCCTTGGAGAGGAGACATTTCCTTGTGTTGGTACAGCTGGGCTTAAATCCAGTGAAAGATGTTGAAGCTCTTACAGCAGGGCCGCCCTTCGGCGCGCAGCTCGTAGTCTCACACACGCGGGAGGCTGTGCAGCAGCCCGCTGGTTAGAGGCCACTTAAATGAGGGAAAAGCCAGCGGGGCAGTAAGAGGGTGGCTTTGATAGCTGCGTGGCCTTTAGCCGGCCGAGTGCTGGGTAATTAAACCCGTTATCTTTGGCACTCGGCTGCCGTTGATAAAGGCGGGCATTGCGCCAGCACCGACTGGTCGAGGGCTTGAACCAAAACGCTCGGTGGGATCTGCCAGCGCAGAGCAGCAGATAGCAGGGGGTGAGGGCTGCAAGCTTCGTGCTCCTTCCCTTCTTTACTTCTCATACGAGCCCGGCCACGCTGCGCTGTGGGAGAGAGGAGATGGGAGCGGGGTTACTCCTGCAAATCTCACCGAGCTGCTTCTTTCTGGTAGTAGGTGAGCCCACGTGCGTGTGCGCAACTTCCCCACGACTGTCAGAATTCTCCCCATGTCTAGGTTATTGCTGATCAGCTCCTCTTCTGAGCTTAACGGAACGAAGAGATGGGTTCGCTTAGCCCAGCAGCGTGGCTTGTTGTGCTAGTGAGGAACGGGATGTCCCCAGTCTGGTTTCTGGTCTCATGGCACGAGGAGCAGATGCGTAGCACCTGCATCCCTTCTTCTGCCCTGTTCCCAGACCCAGGGGAGAGCTCTCGGGTCCCTCTGTGAGAAGGGACAGCCTCCGAGGACACTGCCATCGGTGCCTGGGGCTTTTTGCTTCTTTTTCTGTGTCTCAGAGTTGCCTCTCTGCTGGCTGCTGGGGACCGTCCTCTGCTGCCTGCCCCGTCGTGCTGGAGCTGGGCGCACCGAGGGTGTTTGCTCTGCAAGACGCCTTTTTGGTGCAGAACTGATGGTTTGCTTCGTTTTTCTTCCGCAAGGGGCTGGCCATCCCCAGGAGGAGCAGTAAATGCTGGCTGCTGCCCGTGGCAGCCCCGCTCTGGGTGCCGGCCCGCCTGCCGGTAGGATTATTCATTCTCCTTTCCCCCTCGTCCCCCCAGGCCCTTTCTCTGGGCAGCGGTGGCGTTTCGCCAGGGGAATGGGTCCCGTTGCCTCCCGGTGTGTTGGCAGGAGTCAACGCCGGGCTGTGGGGCTCTCGGGGGGGCCGCGGGGCCAGCAGCACCCTGCCCCTGGGGCTGGCTGGGCCGGGGCATTGCTTCGTGCTGCCTTCCTCCGTACCCTTTAATGAACTTCTCGCATGCAGTGAAGTGATCAGCTCCTAATTATTTTTTCTTCCGGTCCATCTGCTACGGTATATTTTAGACATTTTTTTTATTTTGTGTTTTAAGAAATGGTCAAAACCGTAGGAAGTAACGTCCGTAGGAGCACCCCCAGTCCCCTTGGTTCCTATTACCTGGCCTGTCCTTTACACCTCACTTGTTGCGCTGAAGGATTGCTTCTTCCATCTCGGGTAGAGCCGTTCGGCTGTTTAAAAGTGTCTAGTTAGAACAGAAAGCAGAAAACATTTATTGAGCTAAATTCAGGTGGGTAAAATGCAGTGGGAATTGAGCCAGGATGCTAAATATAACACTCCGGCTCTGGAGGAGGTGGAAATGACAGGAAGGGAATGAAGTAAACCTAAGGGCTGGGAGTTTGGTAATGTCCATATGTGGTCACAATTTCTGCTTCCCATCTCCTCTACCAGAAACGCTCTGTGGTTTTGAGGTGAGGGGTGATTAAACTGTGTAGCACGGACTCATTTGCAAATGTCAGCAAGAAGTGAGGGTTTTTTGTTTGCCTTTATTTTCCTGACAGCTTCTAAAGCCGTTGGCAGGAGTAGAGTTTTTCCCCTGCTTCATTAAAGTTTTAAAAGCTTTAAATGCTTCATTCTGAAAGGAAACCTCTCGGCTCGCTTGCAGCGTGACATGGTAAATCCCTCGGTCGCAGCAGGCTCTGCTCGCCTGCGTGTCTGCGTCTGCAGAAGAGCAGGCTCCCTCTGCCGTCTGCTCCTCAGACAGCTAAGGGGAGGCGAGAGCAGTGTAACTGGTAGCTAAAAAATACATCACGAGCTGCGCTGCCAGCCCTGAGATCCCGAAAGACATCACCTCGAGCTAAAGACCGTGATTGAGACGTCAGTGCCGCTGTGCCTCGGAGCACAGCTGGCCCCAGCTGCACCAGTGGCAAGGAAATACCAGCTTGAGCCTGTACTGGGGGCTGACAAAATGGCTTCTGAACACACGCAGGTAACTGGGGCGGTGCAGTTGCAAGGCAGTTTTTGAGACGTGGCAGCGGAGCCCGGGCGACCTGCTCAGGTTAGCCTGGAAGGTGCGAAGTGCTCTAACAGGAGGAGGAGGCTCGCAGAAAGTCCTCCCGCCTGGGCAGAGGCATCGGGGTGGGATGAGAACAAAGAGTGGTGGCGTGGCTCGGGGAAGGAAGCAGGCAGCAGCTCTGCAGTTTGCTTGGGATTTTCCAGTTGTGCTGCAAGTACAAAAAGAAGCTGCGGTGTTTCGTTGCTAAGGGTGGAGACAGGGATGTAAAGACAGATGCTGCTGGTTGTTGGAAGAACGGCCGGGCTATTTATACTCACAATCCTTTCCATCCGATTGTAAGAATAACTGGCTTTTGGTTTCAGAATGACCTGTGAGGAGTTCCTGAACAAGGAGACTTTTGCCAGCTTAGGCGCTGCTTTTGGGTGGGAAGGGAGACAGGCCATTTTCGTTCATTTTGTTCTGGTTTTACTTAAACCTTAGAAATATTCTGACAGTTGTTAGTTTTCCGGGAGGAAATCCCAAGAAGTTTTGATACTGCCTTCTTAAAAACCAATTTGTTAAAAAATAATAATAATAATCTTCAGAAGTGCGTGCCAGGTGTTGGAGTAAAACGTTAACAAACTGAAGGCCTAGGTGAAAGCTCTAAACTCCACGTTCGGACTTCTAAATGAGTCAAGCGGGCTTTAACCTCAGCAGACCTGAGCTCTCGAAGATGCTTGCTTATTAAGTCACAGCTGGTTTGTGAGTGTGCTCGGGAGCTTGGCTGGGACGCTGCCACGGCTCCGAAGGTGGAGCATCGAGTCCCTGGGCTGGTGTTCTTCCAGAGCCGGGCTGTGGAGCTGGTCCTGGTCACCCGTGTCTCACCTGCTTTCTGAGGCTGCTCTTTTTTCTTCTCCGGGGGGGTGGCAGCTCCTGCCTCTCCTCCTCACGTTTTTGTCCTGGTTCCCTCAGAACTCGGTGACGCGAAGCGCCCCGGTGAACAGCGACAGCCAGGGCCGCTGCGGGGCCCGGTTCCTCACCACCTACGACAGGAGGTTTGTCATTAAGGCGGTGTCAAGCGAGGACGTAGCGGAGATGCACAACATCTTAAAGAAGTACCATCAGGTATGGTGAGTCTGGAACCCTGGGAGGGGAGGTGGCGAACGGCTCGGGGAGCGGCTTGGGATTAGCTGGAGAACTGGAGCTCGGATGCGCAGTGAGCAGCCTGGCAGAGCTTGCGAACAGCTTCTGCAGAAGAAAGCGGTGTTCCTTAGCACCTGAGAGCCAACTAGGGCACGGCCGCCTGCTGCTTCACAGCTCTGAGTCCTTCGCAGCTCACCCTGTCCCTTCCATCAGTGAATGATGGGCTGCTGTTACCTGAGACCTGTAAACGTGCTCCGAACTCAGTGCTTTGGGTTAGCCTTTCCGAAGGGACTGGGGAGGAGACAGTTTCTTGCAGCAGGGAAGAGGAGGCAAGTGGCACAACTGGAAACATTCTACCCTGGCCCACGTTATCTGCCGGTCCATCTGCTCCTTACTTTCAGATACATTTGCGTAACCCCAAGAAGTGATATTAGCCAGTGCCAACAACAGACCTGCCGTGCTGTGAGCAGGTTACAGAAATACACACGGAGCTTGTTACAGCAGGCTGGACACGCACGCGGCGAGATGCTCTGTCTCAGTTCAGGGCTGGAAGCATCTTACAATGCCCTAACTTGCCTTTTTTGAGGTGCCAGGAGCCGTTTGCAAGCCTCCTTTCCTTTCACATCAGTGTCAGATGGCTGGAACCAGAGGCTTCCCTGTCCCCTTCTTGCTGAGCTCGTGTCCTGTCGGGGATGGGCTCCGTCTGACAGTGCTGTCCTTCTCTGCCCTCCCCTTCCCCGCACCCCTCCAGTTCATAGTGGAGTGCCATGGGAACACCCTCCTGCCCCAGTTCCTTGGCATGTACCGGCTCACCGTGGATGGAGTGGAAACCTACATGGTGGTTACCAGAAACGTGTTTAGTCACAGGCTGACTGTGCATCGGAAATACGACCTGAAGGTGAGCGTTTGGATGGCAGTCGTGGAAAGGAGGGCTCCTTTTCTGGGAGGGCGAGAGCTGGTCTTTGTAACACCTGCTAGAGGAGGTCCAGGGCTTTGCTTTTTGTTCAGGTTTTGGGGTCTCTGGCTAGGGCTCCACTTAAGACTCAAGTATCATTCAATTCCCCCATTCCAAGCAGCCTGTGCTACACCAGGGAGGTCTGCAAGTCCGTCTCAGGCATGAAAAGGGATTTGGTACTGGTTTTTAAATATTGTTGAGGGGGTGTGTTTTTTGTTTGGTTGGTGGTTTGATTTTTTTTTTTTTTTTTTTTAACCTGCACAAAGGACTTAAATGGTGTCAATAAATTCCTCAGGAATATAACACAGTGCAACAATGACCTCTTTATTCTTTTGCTAGGGCTCAACAGTATCCAGGGAAGCGAGCGATAAGGAGAAGGTATGGACTGTCCCCGACCAGCCTTTCCTTCCTCCTGGTCTTTGGAAGCAGGTGGGATCCCACTGACTTCCCTCCTCCCAAGGGGCACTGAGCAGGGGAAGTTAAATGGGCCCTGAGCGGTACCCTGTTTGCGTCCCACCTTCCAGGCTGTACCCAGGAACTGCTTAGGCAGAGATGGTGCAGACCTGGTGCTGCCCTGCTCCGTTATGTTGACACTACCCGGGGTGGGAGGGGAGCTTGTTGTGAGACAACCCCCCAAGTACCAAAACCCACGTAAGTGCAGTGGTGTCTGTATGGAAGGAGTTCTTGATAACACCCTCGAGTGTATCAAACTGAGCCAGGTCAGCAGTTAGCTTTTCCAGCAGCTGCTTTTATAAACCAGAGCAGCTCTTCTCAGATTCTTGGCATATCTCACCATGTTTGTGAAATTGGTTTCTGGTGCTGTTAAGGGGAACCTACAGCTAAGAATCCTGCCCCTGAAAACTTTGGCTCTGACACTGACATGAAAAGTCCTGGTGCTACTTTTTTGTTTGATTTGCACATGCACATGGGCTTTGCAGGCTTGAGACCATAGAGTAAGCCCGTTTCAGTTTGCCCCAAAATTAGTCACTGTCATAAGCAAAGGAAGTCCCTCTTATGCCAAAAGCTCTGGCATCAAGGCACAGCTGCATGGTGCCCAAGTACCCCTGGCTCACTGGCTGTTTAGTCTCTGGCTTTTTCTGCTTATGCAGTTTGTCTCAGACTATTCATATTAGATCTATATAAAGCCACCGCGCACTCATATATCATTCTAAGAACAAAATAATTTAATTCCCAGTTGCACAAGGGGTTGTGTATTCTATATCCTTGAGAACTCCCTGGGGCCTGTTGCAAACAAATTCCTCAAAACATGGTGGTTTTAATTTTTTCCTCAAGTCTTTAGGGAAAGAAGCATTTTTTTTTTCATCCCCCCATCAGAAAACAACAAAACGCATTTCTTTTCTATTCTGGGAGCCGGTTGGATCGTCTCTGGCTAGAGCCCAGCTGTCAAGCTTTCAGCCTGCAGCACATCTTCCTGGCAGTCTTTAAAGCTGAGTTGCTCTCTGTCTCCCTTCACCTCCCCTGAGGTACGGCTCAGCACGTGGATTCATTGGCAAACGCTGTGCTCTGCCTCTTGCATTTTTCATACTTAGTGGACAGGATGAGGCCTTACAGATAGGCAAGAGATATTCTGGTGCCACCCCACACTCGGTCCCTGAGCAACATCAGCACATCGCTGAAGGATCGGCGTACCTGCCTTCCTCCGAGGAGTGAGGGTGTGGAGAGTTTGACACGGGCTTTTTGTTGCAGGCCAAGGATCTGCCAACGTTCAAGGACAACGACTTCTTGAACGAGGGTCAGAAGCTGCACGTTGGAGAGGAGAGTAAAAAGAACTTCCTTGAAAAGCTGAAGCGGGACGTGGAGGTAAAGTTTCCTGGGGACGGCTTTTACTCCGAGTGTGCCTCCCATACCTGGGTCGTCGCTGTGGCCTCTGGCCCAAGCGGTCCAGCAGTGGCTGAGAAGCAGGTCGCTCCTGCACCAGCCAGACAAACGCAGTCAGGATTGTGCTGGTGGCAGAGGGCACATGAGTGCCTGTGTAGATTCCGTGGAGTCTAATAAGGGTTTAGCTTTCACTGCCGCACTTCCTTAGGGAGATATTGGGAGGGTCGGACTGAGGATTTCTGATCCCACATGGATACTCTTTTTTTTTCTTCTCCCCACTCATCTCTTTCTCCCAGTTTTTAGCTCAGCTGAAGATTATGGACTACAGCCTGCTGGTCGGGATCCATGATGTTGACCGAGCAGAGCAGGAAGAGATGGAAGTGGAGGATCGGGCAGAGGATGAGGAGTGCGAGAACGATGGTCTTGGAGGCAACCCCATTTCCTCCTACGGCACGCCCCCTGACAGCCCTGGCAATCTCCTCAACTACCCTCGCTTCTTTGGGCCTGGAGAGTTCGATCCTTCTGTGGACGTCTATGCCATGAAAAGTCACGAAAGTGAGTATCGTGGAATATTGCCCCGAAGCGGGTCTGGAGGGCAGAGGAGGTGTCCTCTGGTCTGGCTGAGCTAAATGGAGTGAAGGGCTGTCCGCAGAGAGGCAGGGAGCCTGCCAAGTGTTGGAGTGTTGTAGATGGTGTGAGTTTGAAAGGTTGGAAGTGATGCTTGGAGGGCAGTTAAGTGTTCAGAGAGTGTGGGGGTCTCTGGTGTGCCGTTTCCAGTCATTTCTTTGCCCTTCTACAGCCTCCAGCTGCCTTGCTTTCTCTGCTGGTTGCACTGACACAGACCTGCCGTGTATTTCTTAAGGAGGGGGGTGCAGCCGGGCTTTGCTCACAGCTCAGGGTGTGCTAGCAACTCTCTTGCCTCGCTAGGTGCCCCCAAGAAGGAAGTGTACTTCATGGCCATTATAGACATTCTTACGCCATACGATGCGAAGAAGAAAGCTGCACACGCTGCCAAAACGGTGAAACATGGGGTAAGCAGCCTGCCGCCTGCAGGGAGGATGGGCTTTGGGGCTTCTGCTTTGCCTGCATGCCTGTGTGCGTGAGTGATGCCTTTTGACGCTGATTTTCTACCAGTATGGAAATCCTCTGGTGATCCCGTGTCCAGGAACAGCTGTTCCTTCACTGTCTCCTCAGACTGTCTTGGAAGGCTTTCCCTCTGGTTGGTGGATAGCAAGACCTGAGGTTCCCTGTTCCTTCCTGGAGCAGAACAAGTAATTATCATGCAGTCACTGGTGTGCCTCGCTGCATTCTCTGATCTGCTCCTGGTGGTCTTAATGATCCCTTTCTGCCTGCCCTTCACCTGGGTAATGCAATGCCTGGGAGATGACCTGGTCTGGGAGGTGCTCAGGTTCCCTGGTGTGGACCCAGCGGCCTCACAGAGCAGGGGTGGACTGGCTGCAGGGAGACGCAGCGCCCTGCCCCTTCCTGGGGCCAGTCCTGTTCCCTGGCATCAACTTCGAACTTCCCAAAGGGGCTCAAAAATCCCTGTTTAGTGGGACGTGGAGTTTTTCATGCTCTTCCTCTTCTAAACCGTAAAAGAACAACTCCAGTGCTTTGACTCAGTGGACTGCAGAGGATCCAGACGGAGCTAAAATCAGGTTCCTTGGGGATCTCTCTAGACCTGTTTTTTCCTAGAACTTGCAGGTTCTTCTGTGGGTCTTTCCCAGCAGAGCCAGGCCATGTTGACGTGATCACTCCTGCTGTCCACCGTCCCCCAGCTTTGCAGTGCGGCAGGGTTTGCCTCCCGAGGAGGGTGTTCTGACTTGTCTCCTCTCTGCCTTGCAGGCTGGGGCAGAGATCTCCACCGTGAACCCCGAGCAGTACTCTAAACGCTTCAACGAATTTATGTCCAATATCCTGACATAGTCATCTTCAGCCTTCAGCGAAAAATGAAGAGAAGAGGGGCTACTTCCAACCAGAGAACGCAGCCTGTGACACTAAAACAGACACTGTAGCAGCTTGTGGGGTGTGTGTGTGTGTTTGTGCGCGTGTGAGCAAGAGTGAGTGTGTGGCACTGTGTGACTTAAGAGAAAACTAATTCTAGGTGCACCCTCCAACAGTCCACTTGACCCAGGTGGAAAAGTGGGTTTTTGTTACAGAAGTGCCCAGACGTAGATTCGAGGGCTTTTTAAAACGAGAAAAGTGCATTGTTTCAGCACTGCTCTTTGTAATGATGTTTTCTCCTCTCTGATCAAGAGACTCCCGTAGGGATATGACATGTGGCACTGTATGAAAGGGTCGCTCTAGATCACATCCAGTGAGAGTGAAGCAGTGCCTGATTCCACAAACTACTACTTTTTTTTTTTTTTAATTATTATTATTATTGGACTGTCTTTAACAGAAAGATGTACGAGCCCTTTTATTTCCCTCTTGGTAGGAATTGGAAGGAAAATAGCTCACCATTTCGAGGACGGAAAATATTACTCTGATAAGGAGGAGTCGCTGAACTTTAGGTAAATTCAGACTGGGACACTTTATATTTTTTGGTTAATTTAAGTAACAAAACCTTTTTTTTTTTTTTTTTTGTAACTGCACTTGATTTACAAGAAAGATGAGGGAAATGAACATCTACCAAAGATGATCGCTTAAAAAGGTGTAACTCCTGGAACTTAAAATAACAATGTGAGAAGTAGTAGAGACATTGCACAACCTCAGATGATAATGTGCTCAGAGCCATCGTGCTTTAAATTGGCCAGCTACGAAGAGTTTGTGAAAGAAGAAGAAAAATGTGTTTTGTACCTGTAGGTTTGGGATAGTATTTGACTATCTGGAACATTTCCCTCTTGCACCTCAGTCAGGAATTGCCATGTCTCTTAGATATAGCTTCACATTGCAGTTCTGCCAGTGTTAATCTAGCTAATGTTCAGTCTTCCTTACTCACCCGATCTGCAACAGGTACTTGAATTTGTTTCCTGACAGAGGTTCTTTGCCTGGTTGGTTTATTTTTGAGATGGCAATGTGACTTGCACACGAAGGAATTGGACTCGCTACCCGTGGGGAGTGCTGGGAGCTGTGACTGGAGCAAGTTCCGCTGCTCAAGAGGACTCAGGACTTGAGCTGTAATCGTTTTTACTCTTTGCTCCATGCCCCTCTCTAGAGCGACAGTCAAGGAGTGGAAATATTCGAACACTTGCGCCAGATTCTCCCCCCCCATCCTTTCCCCCTCCCAGACTGGGACTGATCTGCGTGAATAACGTCCTGTTTTGTCTCCAGAACGCTTGTAATATTTTTCACAGCCAAGCTTGTCCGACTTGCTTTGGGTTTTGTTAGCTCCGCTGCACAACAGTTACAGATCTTTTGGTTCTTTTTTTAATCTTCTTTTTCTTTTTAAGCAGGATTTAGTGTTTTGAACCAAACTCTTGCAGTTGAAACATGTTGCTTATCTGCCTTGAAACTGTTTTCACATATGCCTTTGTTTCGGGAATAAGCTCTTTTGAATGTCTGTCCTGTGCTGTAACGCGTGCAACAGTTTGCTGTGTGGAACTTGGTCCTTTTGAGAGATAACTGGTGCTCATCACATCCTGGTAATTTCCCTAGACTAATGCTAGCTCTGGTCTGGATTCTGAATGTGGGCCTGGGTTTTTGTGTCCGTACCCACGTTCGCGATGTGAATGCCGCAGGTCTCAGCTTTGAAGGGGACAAAAGGGGGCTAAAGTGTCAGCCCATGAGAGTGCACTGTAAGTAGGGCGTTAAGGAAGTCAGACGTGAATATTGGGAGTCATAATGGGATATACATCTTTATTCATTCGTGGGTCATTCCCTTTGATGTGGGACAAATTTCTTCTGCCTCTGTAGTCCAGTCCCTGTTTGGGGTGACGTGGGGGGCTAACGCACCGTTGTCCGAGAGGCCGGTGAGTCTCGTGTCTTAAGGTGCCTAGCTGCAAAAGCCACAAAACAAGTGCAGGTATGAGAACACCTTGAAAAGGGAGGACTTAGAGGGTATTGTCAGCTTAGTTTTGTGGGCATTATATTGGTTCCTTTTCTCTTAGAAATAAGCACTTACATTTACTATCAATTGGAAATTAAATACCAATCACTTTTTATTCTTGACAGTTTTAAAAATCCGCATTGAATCTGCAACTTTGGCCTGGTAAGTTTGCTGTTCTCCTTTTGGGAAACTAGCTTGTACTTTTTAAACTGTGTATCCTTAAATCATGTATTAAAAAGGAAGAAGAAAGGGGGGGAGGAGAGAGAGGGAAATCAGTGAACTGCAGACATCCTACGATGAGACACTAAAAAACCAAGCAACCCAGAGACGGTAGAAGAATGGAGCTTGTGTAGCTAGGAGCAACGATTTCATTCACTGAAGTTCGTAAACAGGAATGAAATTAAGATGCAGTTAATTCCTGCAGCAGTCTGTACAGAACTCATGATCCCAAGGGCTTAAGAGCAGCTAACTGCTCTTCTTACTCCACTCTGAACAAACTCCTAGAACTGAATTGGATGTCTCTGGCTCAAGTGATACAAAAAAGCCCCGTGAACTCTATTCACTTTAGCACTTCCCCAATTCTGCCACTTCTGTCGAGTTGCCATACTGTGTGTATTAAAGTAATTAAATGCAATTTTCTCACTTAATGATGTATTACCCAGGTATGTAACTTTGTTTAACGTAAGCATTTTGTATATTGTTTACATTTTGAGAGGTAGCATTATGTTAAAAATGCTAATTTTTGTTTCTAGACAGTATTTTTATTACCAGAATAAGAGGTGAAGCTGCAAATATTTGATTTGTTTTTAAAAGGGACTTTTTCTTTTCTTTTTTTCGTTGTTGTTGTTTTGTTTTTTAATCTTGTTTTAGGTCACTTTTTTAACTCAAGTATTTAAAAAGAAAACCCAGCCCTTTCAATTCTGGTTTTACAACTGCTTGTGCTAGTTTGTTGTCTGTTTCTGGTGTGAATTTAGTTCTAGTTTGCTGAATGTAGATATTTCTGTCTGTAGCATGTACCCTGCGGAACACTTTACACTGAAGTGCATTTGACTGAAAACCACCCTCGGCTGAAAGAGTTGCTGTAGGTAGGCAGATCGCTCTGATCCCAGGCGTAGTGCAGGATTTCTCAAGAAATTGCAGTGCAATTCTTTGGTCAGCTGGAGGTTCAAAAAGGAAGAAAACCTTAGTGGGCAGAGTGACTCCAGTGCCTGACGGCAGGGTGAGTTTGTGTCAGAAGGGAGCTGCTCGATCCATCGTCCTGCCTGTACTGGGGGTCTCTCTCTTTGCGAACGTGGGCCAAAAACGTCAAAATTTAAGAACTACAAACTGCTTTGAATCCAGAGCTTGCCTCTTCCCCGCTGAGATAGCTCCTAGGGCATAAAGAAGAGTGGGAGAGGGAGAAGGCAGAGTGCGGTCACAGTTAGAGTGCTGTTCTGCACCTTTAGTGCAATAAAAACCACTTGAGAACACTGGGTCACCCTTTAATAGGAAGCCCATGTTCTGGAGATAGCAGGCAGCACCCATCCTTTGTGTCAGTGCCAGGGAGAGGGCCTGGCATTTGCAATATGTAACCAGTGTCAGCAGAGTTCACTTCTCATCACGAGGAGCAGGGGAACCCTTCCCTCTTGGCTCATGGACAGTCTCTGATTGATCGGTTTTTAATTGTAATAGCCACGATCATGAAATTCCTCACAAGGAAAACTTCTGGGGCGGTAGGTGTCTCCTGATTTCCTGTGTAAACGAGGCTGTTCTCCCACATCTGAGCACCCTAGTTTTAAATTGCTTTATCGTAACCAGCAAGACCACTGCACCACTTCAGACGTTATTTCCTTGTTGTCTGGGAGAAAAGCCCTGCTTTCCCCTCCAGAGCCCCAGCTACTTCCAGTGGGACCTTTGATGGGGTCTCTCCTTTCAGCCCAGTTAAAGGCACAAAGTGAGGCCGTATGGTAGTTACGGGCCGTGTTCGGTGTAGGGGTTGTGGCTCGCTCTCAACAGCTGCCTCCCAGTCCTGTGACTACTATGCAGTCTTCATAGACGCCTCCCTTCAAGCTGCACAGAGGTCAAAAGTGTTCAACCCTGAGGTGGTACAAACCTTCCAGAAGTCAGTGTGTGTACTAAAACGTGGTTTGCAACACGGCGTAACCGAGCTGAGACAGATCATTGTAATACTACGCTCCAAAAACAAAACGGCTATCTTCTCCCCAGCCGTGTCTTAATGCCCCATTTCAGGTTTGCCTGTCACCTTCCCCTACTTCTGCAGAGCCATTCTCCAGTATCCGTATTAGCCACTACTGATTTTCCTTGCTCTTTGAAATGAATTCTTGTGTAATAGCAATGGCAAAGCGTGGGGAACCAACTTCTGGTCATCCATCATTTTTAGTGGTTTCAGTTTTCACCACTCAGAACTTGTGCTGGTCTTTGTTTAGCTGCACAATGCTAAGTGCAGCTGGATGGAGTTGTGTCAAGTGAGTGTATTACACACAGGTTACAAGGGTGGGCAGGGCTAATCAGTGCAACTGAAAAAAATGTGAATAAATTAAGTTTAAAAAAAATGCATTCTAGGTTTTTTTCACTGCTGTTTTTTAAATAGGAATTTTAAGTCCTCTGTGCTTGTCTGTTTGCTAGGAGCAGTTTGAGACACTGTTACTGTTTTGAAATGCATGCATGTTACAAGATGAGTCTCCAACCAGAGAAAAATAAAATTAAAACTTTGTGTACATCTGTTCCTCGTTGTTGTCCTGTTTAAGAGTGTTCTAATGATCAGCTGTTACTCCATGAGGTATGTGCTCATTTTAAGTCCTGTATTAACCACAGCTGGAAAAGTCTGTTTATACATGCCTGTAAACTGGGGCTCCTAAGTAAAAACTAATTTTACCAAGTACTGGATATGAGAACAAATTAGAGCTAACAGGAAAAGCTCACACTGCCTTGAAGGAGATGCTGCTGACTCCCTAGGGTGCAGCTGAAGCTCAGCCACATGTAGGTGTACCTGGAAAGATCAGTATAGGTGGCTTAGAGAGAAAGATAAATTCTACTATGTGAAACCCAAGCTCCTTCGGATAGCTTTGAGATTAGAACTTAATCTTACTGTTCAGATTCAAGAAAAGGAAAGTTCACTACAATAAAGAATTTTATTAAAAAAAAAAAAATCCAAGCAGACTGGGATGTGAAACGCACACACAGTTGTGCTGGGCTAGTCCATGCGAGCTTTCAGGGTCCGGGTAGTGATCTTGTCTTTTTCACTAGAGAGGGAGAGAGAGAGAAAACTACCAGTAAATTCCTGTTAAATACTTCCTTAAAGATCATCACTTCCTTAGCAAGATGGAATGTGCATATGTAGTTTGTTTGCTAGTGCAGGCGGGATCATCTAAACCTGAAGGTGGCTGTTAAAACTCGGAAAATCCAATCCTCCTGCCCCTTCTCCCCAAGGGAGCTCAGTAGGTGCAATAAGCAGTAATGCCTGGGATACTGCTTACTGTACACAGTAGTAAGCAACACCACGAGCAAAATAAGCAGCTTCCTGACTGCATTTGGACTTCTGAAGCAAACCACGCATCCAGCTTTGGCAAAGAGCAATCTCTTGGCCAGTGCTACCCACATGTGAGGAATTGCACTACTAAATACCGATGGGAATGCAGCTAGGGAAGCCCTACGTAGTGAGAGTTGAACTCTAGAGTTAACTTCCCCTGGCTGCTGTAGCAACAGCCATAAACTGCAGCAGAGAGCAGCCATGAGAAATCAAACAGCACTTAGAACAGACACAGCATTATTAAGAATGCTACTGAAAGGAAGTGAGATCCCTCACCTGACTTTAACATACAGCTTGTTAAATTCTACTGCTGTTCTGTAGGGGAAGAGAGCAGCACTTACATTATGTGTACTACTACGCCCATTCCAGATACGGCATCTCTGTCCACTGCATTCAACATGGCCTGCGAGATCGTTTCAAAGAGGTGATCGGGTTCCTGAAGAACAGAAGCTATTTTAGTTGGTGTAAAAACTAGGTGTTGAGTCATCAGATTTTGTTCAAACCTCAAGATATCAGCCATAGATGCTGCAAGATTTTTCCTGCAGGCTGCTGTAAGCTATAGCCTCTTTCTTCTGAACTTCTCCAGGAAGTATCAAAGGAGAGAGCTTTTCATCCAGCCTGTTTAGCTCAGGTTCTCCAGTTAACAGCAGGAGGCTGAATCCAAGAAGCAGAGCTGAACTTGGCCCCCTCACTCACCATATCAGGCTCCCAGAGGGACTCGCACATGCCGTACATCTGCTCTGAGCAGGTGCCGCTGACCACAAAGTCGTCGGTTATCATGGGGCAGCCGATCAGGTCTAGAGAGCAGATGAAAGGTTCGTGTGTTATGGGGTCCAGTCCAGCAATGACCGGTTCTGTGTAGTAAGGTCCAAACCTGTGAAGAAAAGCACAGCATGGTTTTATTCTCAGTTTTGCTCCAGTTCAACCACCTGGAAGCAGCCGCACATTAACATGTAAGGCTCCATACAAGGAAAAAATTACACAGATCCTTTTGCTGGGGGATCTTTCAGGTCAATCTAGAAGCATCCCGCAATGGTTTTAGCATGGCAAACTAAATGAACTTGTACTGTTACAGGAACATTTTAACAAAACTCAGTGTTGTTTTGCAAGAAAATTAAAGATAACATTGTCTCTAGATGGAAATCTCCTTTTCCCATACCAAAACAAGTCTTTACAAGGAGTCCTCCTCATCCTCCCAGCTCTCTGGAATAGGATCGGTTCCAACAACCACAGCCTTCACTAACCCACAAAGTGACTTGGGTGTTTGACAGTTACCGTCTCTCATAGAGCAGATTGGAAACCATGCTCATAAAAGTCTGAGGCTTGATCTGCCTGCCTTCCTTCAGCTCGTAGAGATTCAGCCTGAACTTCAGTCGTTGGGCACTGCAAGAAGAGAGGAGAAACAACGTTAAAGCCAGAGAAGGCTCCTTTCACTTTCATCTTCACCCAGGCCTGAACTGTTCTGTTGTGTGCTGAGAGGTAGCAAATCTGATGCATGCCTACGATAGGCAAGTACCCCAGATGCAGCTCCTTTTATACATGAAATGATTCAGGTGTCTTAGCAGTGACGAGACCTTAAATCACATGCAGTTTTATTTTTAGAAAAGAATCTGCTCTTGTATTGCAAACATAAGCAGAAGCTTCATAAACCTGAGAAACAAAAAACTAGGGAAATCGCACAATCCATATATACTGTGAGATCAAAGACGAGCAGAGCACTGACCTAAGTCAGAGCCTTCTGGCTTGTCTGCAGACAGCCCAAGAGAGCCCCAGCGAGGGGAGCCCAAGAAGAGGAGTGCTGGTACCGGCTTCGCGCCCTCCCCAAACGAGCAAACCCGGTGACGCTCAGCCGTCAGTCCCCACGTAAAGGTGCCTCTTCCAGCCTCTGTGAACCCGCGGGCCGGAGCAGCGCTTACACGGTCTGCACGTCGGTGGCCAGCCCCGCCAGCCCGATGTACAGCCTCTCCCCCATGGGGAAAATCTTCTGGAAGTCCGTGGTCACCATCTGCGCCTGGATGCCGAACCGCCGGTCCGCCGCGATGGCCACGCAGCTCTTCCCCTTCATGGCCATTACGGCCCCGCCGTTGTACGACATGATCGACTGCGAGACGGGGCCGGGTGAGGGGGGGCGGCGGGGCCGCACCGGGAACCCCGGAACCCCCCCGGGACTCCCCCAGGCCCTCCCCCAGTCCGCACCGGGACCCTCCCGGGAGCCCTTGGAACCCTCCGGGACTCCCCGGGAGCCCCCCGGGGTCCCCCCTGCCCTCCTCCCGGGACCCTCCGGGACCCCCCGAGCCCTCCCGGCATCCCGGGGGCCCTCCCCCAGGCCCCACCGGGAGCCCTTGGGACCCCCCGGGACTCCCGTGGAACCCCGCGGGGTCTCCCCTGCCCTCCCCCCAGGACCCTCCGGGCCCCCCCGAGCCCTCCGGGTACCCCCCGGTACCCCCGGCCCGCCCCGGTGCTCACCATGGTGCCGGCCGCTCTTCCCCCGCCAGGCCCGACCCTGCTGCTTCTGCCGCCTCCGCCGCCGCCGCTCCGGCTCCTTCGTCCCGCCTCCCTCCTCCTCCCATTGGCCGCCGCTCGCCGCTCGCCGCTCGCCATTGGCGGCTGGGCCCGCCGAGGGGCGGGGCTGGAGGGGTGTGGGCAGGGGGAGAAAAGTGAAGAGTCACGGGGAGCGGGGCATGCCGGGACGGCGGCGGACCGAGGGGCGGGGGCGCGGCGAGCGGAGCTGGGGGCGGGGGGGCACGGCTGGGTGCGGGGGGCACGGCTGGGTGCGGGGGGCACGGCTGGGTGCGGGGGGCACGGCTGGGTGCGGGGGGCACGGCTGGGTGCGGGGGGGCACAGCTGGATGGGGGGCACGGCTGGGTGCGGGGGGCACGGCTGGGTGCGGGGGGCACGGCTGGAGGCGGGGGGCACGGCTGGGTGCGGGGGGCACGGCTGGGTGCGGGGGGCACGGCTGGGTGCGGGGGGGCACGGCTGGAGGCAGGGGGCACGGCTGGATGCGGGGGGGCACGGCTGGAGGCGGGGGGCACGGCTGGGTGCGGGGGGGGCACGGCTGGGGGCGGGGGGCACGGCTGGGGGCGGGGGGCACGGCTGGAGGCGGGGGGGCACGGCTGGGTGCGGGGGGCACAGCTGGGTGCGGGGGGCACAGCTGGGTGCGGGGGGCACAGCTGGATGCGGGGGCACAGCTGGGTGCGGGGGCACAGCTGGAGGCGGGGGGCACGGCTGGAGGCGGGGGGACACGGCTGGGTGCGGGGGGCACAGCTGGGTGCGGGGGGCACAGCTGGGTGCGGGGGGCACAGCTGGATGCGGGGGCACAGCTGGATGCGGGGGGGCACAGCTGGATGTGGGGGGCACAGCTGGGGGCGGGGGGCACAGCTGGATGCGGGGGGCACGGCTGGGGGCGGGGGGCACGGCTGGAGGCGGGGGGGCACGGCTGGGTGCGGGGGGCACAGCTGGGTGCGGGGGGCACAGCTGGAGGCGGGGGGCACAGCTGGAGGCGGGGGGCACAGCTGGGTGCGGGGGGGCACAGCTGGGTGCGGGGGGCACAGCTGGAGGCAGGGGGCACAGCTGGATGGGCACGGGGGCATCGCCCCGCCGGAGGGACGTGCAGGGCACCACACAGCTGGACGCGTGTGCAAGGCCCCGGCACAACAGCTGGGTGTCTGGGCAGGGACGTTGCCCAGCTGGGCGGTTGCACAGCGGGGTGTCCGTGCAGGGGCAGGGTGCAACTGGGCGGCCGTGCAGAGGCAGTGCCCAGCTGGGTGGTTGCACAGCTGGGTGTCCGTGCAATGGCAGTGCACAGCTGGGTGTCCGTGCAGAAGCAATGCACAGCTGGGTGTCCGTGCAGAGGCAGTGCCCAGCTGGCAGGCGCATTCCTGGTGGTTCTGGAGCTGTCCCTGTGCTGCAGCCTCCTGCTTGTCCCCTGCACACACGCACGTTCCTGTCACCCTGGCACAGCCACGATCAGCGGGAGGGGGGGGGACAAGTTGAGATCGGCCGAACTCAGCCCAGTGTGGCCCCGGCATCTCCTGTTCGGCACTGGAAAAAGTTGCCCAAACTTCTCTGAACTGAACTAAAAACCCCAGGAAACCCGTCCTGCTTCACTGGGCACAGCCCTGCGCGGCTCAGGCTTCGTGCATCCTCCATCTGTCCTTGTCCTACTGGGAGCCAGGGGCAAAAGCCCAGACGTGCCCCGTTTTGGAAAGGGCAGCACGACGAAGTCGCTCTGTAGAGCAGTGAGTCGTGGCCCATCCCGGGGAGGGGAAAGGGCCTGGCAAGTGGTTGCGAGGGTGTTTTTTATTCAGAAAGCAAATGAAAGGGGGATTTGCGCTCTGCAGAGTATTGGATTTCCTTCCCCATCCCCGCTCGCCAGCTCTCCCCTCTCCTGGAGGAGACAGGATTAAACGTTTAATTTAGGGGAGTGATGTTGTGCCAAAGGGAAAGAGATCCATGTGTTTGGAAACGCTCTCAAATGCACACCAGATCAGCCCGCCTGGTTTCAATGAAAACCTCCGGCCCGTGCAGGGCCTGCTCACCCGCCCAGGGACCGAGCCCCAGAGGCTCAGCCTGTCCCATGGCTGTTGTATTTTTAAAGAGTTTTCCATTGTAAAATGTTTCTTGCGGGAATGAAGTCAGAGGCCACACTTTGTCTGGCAGGAACATGCCACACGCTGGGGAGAGAAGGAGCACCAAAGCCAGACGGAAATCAAAGGCAGATTTCAGCAGAGCCTCGCTCCTCCGCGGCCCCGGCGGGCTCAGGTGGTGCCGGGGAGGCGATGCCCGCTGGGCACCTCTCTGCCCTTTGTGCTCTCGGACGCGGACGGCAGCAGAAATCCTCATCCCCAGCCCCGGCACCGCTGGGCTCGGCCAGGGGAGCGTTGTTTGTGGCTCTGGGCTGGAAACACCGGGGATCCGCCTGGCACTGCCTCGCGCCCCGCATCGAAACATTAACTGCGTTATTTCGGGTATGAAAATAAAATCTGGGCAGGCGGGGAACATAAATAGATTATACAAGACTTTGTAGGAGAGAACTTTAGCAATGCAGAGTTTGGACCCCCTTCAGCTTTTTTTGAAACAAAATGCAGGCTCTGGGTGGAAACGCTTCCAAGTCTCTGTTCGGGGCAGGGGGCAGGGGGCAGGGGCTGAGCAGAACCGTTCGTGCTCAGGCTCTGACCCGGGGCAAGCTTCCCCCCAGAGCGAGCTGTGAGCCCTCGGTGTGCACAGGGCCACCGCCTGCCCCTTCGCAGCCTCTCCCGGTCCATCTCGGCCCGGTCCGAGGGCAAGGAGCCGCCGGACACCGGCTGCCCCCTCCCTCCTGCTGCAGGGGAGCCAGGAAAGCCCCCCCGCAGGCTTTGCAAAATGACCCCCCCCTGCCCGGCGCTGGCCTCCTCTGCCTGTCGCCCTCGGCCGCTCCGTCGGGTTGGACTTGGGCGGGGAGGGAGGAAAAAATAAAAAAATAAAAAAGTGAGCTAAATAGGGAAAAGGTGCGGCCCGTCCCTGGGTGGGCTCGAACCACCAACCTTTCGGTTAACAGCCGAACGCGCTAACCGATTGCGCCACAGAGACCGCGCTAGGGAGTAGCGCCGCGGCCGCCGCCCTGAGCCCGAGCGCCCCGGGAGCGCCGCGGGGCTGCGCCCGCCCCGGCAGCACCCACCGGGAGCACCCACCGGGAGCACCCACCGGGAGCACCCACCCCTGGAACACCCACCCCTGCAGCACCCACCCGGAGCACCCACCCTGGGAGCACCCACCGGGAGCACCCACCGGGAGCACCCACCCTGGGAGCACCCACCCCTGGAACACCCACCCCTGCAGCACCCACCGGGAGCACCCACCGGGAGCACCCACCCCTGGAACACCCACCCCTGCAGCACCCACCGGGAGCACCCACCCTGGGAGCACCCACCCTGGGAGCATCCACTCCAGGAGCATCCAGCCCCGGGAGCACCCACCGGGAGCACCCACCCCGGGATGGGGACACGCGTGGGACGTGGGGGCCGGCCGGAGCCTTCCCCCCGCGCCCATTCCCTCTTTTTCCCCTAATTTATTTCCCGGGGTTTTTCTTTTCTTTTTTTGTTTTCCTTTCTTGCCCTGCCTTTTTTTCCCCCGCTTTCCTTTTTCCCCGTTTCCATTTTCCCCCTTTTCCTTGCCTTTCTTCCCTTCCCTCCTTTTCCATTTTCCCTCTCCTCCCCCTTTTTTTCCCCCCTTCCCATTTTTCTCTTCTCTTCCCACCCTCTCCCCTCTGGCCCTGCCAGCCCCGCCGAGCCCCGACCGGCGGCGGTCCCGGTCCCGGGAAAGGTCCCACGGGTCCCGGGGCCGCCCGGCCGAGCAGTGCCGGGGGGACCCGGGGGGGTCCCGGGGCTCTCCCCGGGCGGTGCCGCCGGGGTGGGGGGCGCGGGGACCGCTCGGTGCTGCGGGGCTGGGCAGCGCCGCCCCGGCCCGGCTTTGGGGCCCATTCCGGCCAATTTGGGGCAATTTTCTTTTCTCCCCGAGCACTGGGGGGGGGTCGCACGGGGGGGGGGTCACAGCGAGGGGGGGTGGCAGCATGGGGGTCCTTCGTAGGCACGGAGGCACCGCCGCGCCCCGACCCCGCGGGGCGGCCGGGTCCCCTGGGGGGCGCAGGGGGGCCCTGTCCCGGTGCCCCCCCCTCGGAGGGCGGCCCGGGGGGGGGGGGGGGGGGCCCCGCTCTCGGCCCCTCGCTGCCCCCCCCCCCCCCGCAACACCCCAAAGGAATGAGGTCACGTGAGGCGGGGCGGGGCCTGGCGGCGGCTGGAGGAGGGAAAAAAATAAAAAAAAAAAAAAAGGAGGAAAAAAAATAAAAAAAAAAAAAAAAGGAGGAGGAAGGGAGGGAAAGAGGGAAAAAAAAAAAAAAAAAAAAGAGCGAGAGAAAAAAAAGGGCCCCGGCCGCAGCGCCGAGCCGAGCCGCGCCGCGCCGCGCCGAGCCCAGCCGGGGGGAGCGGACGGGCGGCCGCCGTGCCGCCGCCGCCACCAGGTAGGGACGGGGCCCCGGGCCCCCCCCCGCCGGGCCCCGCCGCCCCCCCCGCGCCGCCGCTCCCCCCCCCCCCCCGCGCCCTTTTCTCTGCGCGTTCAAGATGGCCGATGGCCGCCTCCCCCCGCTTTGTGCCGCCGCCGGACCGGGGGGGCGACCACCCCACCCCGGTGCACCCTCCCCCCCCCCCACCTCCGGGTACCGGCGGGGGGCGGCGGAGCCCTGACAGCCCCCGGCCGGCGGCGGAGCGGGGCCCCCCCCGGGCGGGCTGTCAGCCGGCCCCGAGCACAAAGGGCTGCGGGGCACCGGGGGTTCCCCGCGGCCGCCCCCTCCCCGGGCCCCAAACGGCCCCCCCCGGGCCCCGAGCAGCGGAGCGGGGGCTGCCCGGGGGGCTGCAGCCTGGGGGCGGCGGGGAGCGCGTGCCCGTGCCCGGGGGTGTCCCGGCCGCGGTCCGGGGGCTGCCCCGTGCCGGTGTCACCCCCCCCCCCCCCCCCCGCGGCCGGGCCGGGACACCGGGAGGGGCGGGGGGGCCGCGGGGGCGCGCTCCGGTGCTCGGGGCTCCGCCGCCGCCGTGCGAGCGAGGGCAGCGCCGGGAGGGCCGGGCGGCGCCGGGGGGGGGCCCGCGGGCAGGGGGCGGCCGGGCGGCTCCAAGTTACCGCTGACTTTGAAACGCCCTTCCCCGCGCGGGTCCGGCCCGCGGGGATTTCGGGGAGGGGGGCGCCGTGCCCGGCCACCGCCCACGGAGACAAAAGACCCCCGAGAGGGGGGACCGGGGGGGCGCGATCCCGGGGCGGGCGGCGGGACCCGCTCCGACAGCCCCCGACCGGGGCGGCACCGGGCAGGGGGCCGGGGGGGGGCCGGGGCTTTGTTCGCCCCCGCGGCAGGAAATCGCGGCTGTTATCACCGGGGTTTATTAGAACCGGTTTGCGCCGGTGGCTCAGGCTCCCCCCCCCCCCCCGCCCCCCCCTCCCGGGGAGACCCGGGCCGCCATTGGCGGCTGCGAGTACCAAAAGCATCGAAACCCACCCAAAACGCAGCCCTGGGCAGCTGCGCTCCCCCCCCCGGCCCCCTGGCGTTCCCCTGGCTGGGGGGGAGCGGGGCGCTGGCGGCGGCCCCCCCTCACCTGGGGCTGCAGGGGTCGAGGGCACCTGCCCGGGGGCAGCCGGGGGCAGGGCACCCGCGTGTCCCCTGGGGGTGGCACCCGCGTGTCCCCTGGGGGTGCCCAGCGCCGACCCCCGGGGCTGGGGCTGCCCAACGGCCCCGGTGCCCCCAGCCCCTGTCCTGCCAGCACCCCCTGGGGCTCCGCTTGGCCCCGTGCTGGGGCAGCTGCAGTGTCCTTGTGGTCCCCGTCACTGCAGCGTCCCCATCCCCGCAGCGTCCCCATCCCCGCAGCGTCCCCATCCCTGTCCCCGCGGCGTCCCCGTGCACCTGCCTCCAGGGACCCTGTGCAGGAACCCAGCCTGGAGTGCGAGGAGAGGGCGGCACGCGAGGCGGCTTCCCCGGGACACGCGCCTGACACGGCCGCGGCCTTGCACGCACAGCCCCGAGCACCCCCTGCACACGCAGCCCCCTCCGTGCCCCATTTGCTCCCTGGGCACGGGGTTTGCCCCAAAACCCATCCCCACGCGGCAGCGGTTGTGGGGCTGGCGGGTTGCCCCGGCAGTTTTCGGGGTGTCGGGGTTGAGGTGCTTGCGAGGGGCCTGGCTCGCTGTCGGGCGGCACCGCTGCAAGCCCAGCTTTGCACGGGGGGGGGGCACAGGTGTGTGTGCGTGTGCCTCCACCTGCGTGCACGTGGGGCTGCGCGTGGCCCCGCGGTGCGTGCGCACGGCCCCGTGTGCGTAGCCGGGGGGGGCCGCGCGCCGCGCCGCCGGCACACCCTCGCGCTGCCACCGCTCTGCCCACGCTCATTGACACAAGCCCGGGGCTTGTTCTCCCCTCTCCCCGGCTCGGCCGGCTGTAATAACGTTCTGGCTCCTCTCCAAGTATTGGGGTTGCCGTAGAAACGGGAAAACTGCCGCGATTTCGGGGCCCGGCTCCGCCGTCTCCCATCGTAGGGTCCGGAGCGGGCAGGGGAGCGGGCAGGCAGCGACTCCCCGCGCCCCCCATGCTGGTGGGGGGACAGTGCCTGCACCCCGCGGCCCCGTGTGCACACTCGGCCTTGCACGCTTGGCTTTACACACCCGGCCTTGCACACTTGGCCTTGCACACCCAGCGCTGCCCAGGTGCCCGCGTGCGCTCCTGGCCGCGGGCAAGAGGCCAGCCCCAGCCCCTGGAGTTCCTATAGAAACCGCGAGGCGGTGGCTGGAAATGCCTTCTGCAGCGAGCACAACAAAAATACACTCGTGCGTGCGAGCGTGTGCGTGTGCACGTGTGTGTCTACGTGTGCACAGCCCGGGGAGCTACAGGCGGGGCTGGCTGCCCCGGGGGATTTGTCCCCGCGCGGTGGCGCGGCGGGGACCCGCTCGGGGACCGGGAGATGCGAACTCACAGCCGAGGGAGCCGGGTGGGGGCTGCGCGGGGCTGTGCGTGGGTGCTGCTGCTGCACCCCAGGGCTGCGGGGTGCAGGACTGGGGCAGCCCCAGCGCCCCCCGGGGCTGGATTTGCCCCTCAGAGGCAGAAGCGGGTCCTGCGGGTCCCGGCCTGGCACCAAGCAGCTGTTTCGGGTATTTCCCTCCAGGGAGGATCCGCCGCGGCGCTGCTCCAAGATGCACAGGACCACCAGGATAAAGATCACCGAGCTCAACCCCCACCTGATGTGCGCCTTGTGCGGCGGCTACTTCATAGACGCCACCACCATCGTGGAGTGCCTGCACTCCTGTGAGTGTCCCAGCGCCTGGCCCCGCCGCACCCATGGGTGCCCCGGCCCGGCCGTGCCCAAGCCGCAGCGGGGCCGTGGCAGGGGGGCAGCAGGGTCCTGCCCCGGGTCAGTGCGGGGCGTGGGGCTGGCGGGGGGGTTTTCCCCCCCCCCAGTTTGCTCAGGTCGCCTCTCTCCCTGCAGTCTGCAAAACCTGCATCGTCCGCTACCTGGAGACCAACAAGTACTGCCCCATGTGTGATGTCCAGGTGCACAAAACCAGGCCCCTCCTCAGCATCAGGTGAGCAGGGGGGGCTCCGAGCCCGGCATGGAGGGGACGTGGCCGGGGGTGTCCCCCCCCCAGGGGGGGCTGGCCGGGTGCCTGCAGGGGTTGCCCCGCACCGTCCCCGTGCACCGCAGACCGCAGCCGTCCGACCTGCAGCCCTGCTGTGACCTGCGGCCACCCGTGCGTTGCAGCTCCCGGTGCTGCGCCCCGTGGGGACGGCGCCGTGGCCCTGGGGGGGTGCCGGGGGGGGCTGGCGGCGGCGCAGGTGAAGCCGTGCCCGTGGCACAGGGGCTTCGCGCCAGCCCGCGCCTGGCTGGGGATGCGGACACGTCCCATCGGGGCGGAATTGGCTCTGCAGGTGGTTGGCATAGAAACCGTGAAAGGCTGCAATACATCACTGGGCGCTTTTTTTTTTCTCTCCCTCCTCCTCCTTTTTTTTTTTTTAGCCTCTTCCATGTAAATCCGTTTCTGTAGTAACACTTTTTCCGCTTTATGGTTTGTGTTTTTTTTTTTTTTTCCTGGTTCACTATGAAATATTTACACTCCAGCTCCCGCGGCTCCCTCGCTGAAGCCTCCCAGCCTGTGCGCAGAGGGGAACACGGCACAGCGGCCGTGGCAGCCCCGAGCCCGGCCATTGAGGGTCCCCTTTGTACCCCACTTGCCCCCTGCCACCCTTGCTTGGGCGATTTGGGGCCGAGGGGCGAATCGCAGCACTGACGGGTGCTGGGCGCGATGCTGCGCGTGCCCGGGGTGCTGCCCGCCTGTGCCCCCCGGTGCGGCCACGCCGGGCTGGATGGGGTTGACTCACGCAGCAGCAGCGGCCGGCTGGTAATTAAGCTGCCAATCAAGTGGCAGAGGTTGCTTTTTCATTAGCTTGCTGTAAATTATAAAGCAAATTCTCTGGGTATGTATTATAAATAAAATCACAGCGGGGCCTCGTGAACCAGAGTGACATCACCAAGGAATTAGGGATGAAAGACGTGGTTAGGCTAAAAATAATATATGAATAGCTGCTACGGTCATTTGTTTTCCTTTAAAATAAAGGCCTTATTATTAAAGTGGAAATAATTGCAGATGTAATTTACTTTTCACCATTCCCACTGCTCTTGCTTTGTTTGTGAGATATTTTTTTTTCAGCTTTTAAAGTCTGCCAAACGCCCTGCCTGCAGCGAGAGCCCAAGGCCTTGAGCAAAGCCCCGGCCCTGGGTCTGTGCTGAGGACGGGACCTGAGCTCCCCCTGCTCGAGTGCTTCTGGAGATCTTACCCGGAGGTGCTCGGATTTTAGTGAATAAACTTCACTTTGGTTTACACCAGCTCGCATTTGGCTCTGTCCTGCGATCTGTACGGCAGGGGGAATGCAAAGCCTTGGCCGTGAGCTGCATCTGAGCCCAACGATAAAACGAGATGCAAATTAAAACTTGCAGAAGCATTTGCTGATCTTAGAATTTTTTTGCAAGCTCTTGGTGTGTTTTTTGTAATAGTTTTGACTACTGAAACGGATCCTGGCCCCAAAATCATGCTGTCATCATCCTCGGCAATTACAAGGATTTTTGAGATGGTTTTCTTTCTTTTTCCAGGGTTAACCCTTTGTGGGGGTGCAGGGGGAGCTGGGCTTGCCTAGCTCCAGGCCCACAGCTGCTCCTGCAAGGCAGGGTTGAGCCGTTGCTGTAGGACGGGCTCCGGACTTTGCGGGTTTTCATGGAGGGAGAGGGGAGAGATGTCCCAACCCAGCTGATTCTTCTCTCTTTTTTCCTTTTCTTTTTACCCCAGGTCAGACAAAACCCTCCAGGATATCGTGTACAAACTGGTCCCGGGGCTTTTCAAAGGTACAGGCATGGATGATTATAACTGAGAGAGAAAGAACGGGTTTGGGGTTGTTTTTCAATCCCTCCCACCCCTCGGGGAGCCTGGTCCCCCGGGCTGCACGCCGCCTGCGCGCGCCGTTCCCCGGTGACAGTGACGGCAGGGGAAGGAGCGGTGGGTCCGGGGGTCTGCGCCCCCCCCTGCTCCTCGCCCCCTGCCATTCTCTGCCCCGTGGTGGGTTTTCCCCCACCTTCCTCCTCCCTTCTCTTGCAGACGAGATGAAGAGGCGGCGTGACTTCTACGCAGCCTACCCCATGGCCGAGGGTGAGTGGCAGCCCGGGGGGCGCCCCCGGCCCCGCTCAGCCCCCAGCCGCGGCTCAGCCTCCCCCTCCTCCTGCCCCCCAGTTCCCAACGGCTCCAACGAGGATCGCGGGGAAGTCTCCGAGCAGGACAAGGGGAACCTGGCGGACGACGAGATCGTCAGCCTGTCCATAGAGTTTTACGAAGGAACGAGGTACCGCTCCCGGCTGCTGCTGGGCTCCTGCCTGGGCTGGGGCTTGTCTTTGGGACTGGGGGGGCAGCCAGCACCCCCTGCCCCACACCCTGTCCCACAGCACCCATGGGTGCTGCGGCCGTGGGCTCTCCACCCGCCGGGCAGGCAGGGAGGGCACCCACAAGGTTCGTCCCAGGCGGCGGAGCCCGAGGCTGCGGCATCCCCGGCACCAGGGCCGGCCTCCGAGGATGTGGTGGTGATGGGAGCAGTGGTTCCGAGGGAGGGGGGATCGTGGTGGCCTGGGCAGGGACACCGATGTGGTTTTGGGGCGCTGTATGGGAAATGCAGCAGCGTGTGCGTGGGCATGGCCGGGGGGGGCAAAGCCAAGAGCCTGGCTGCAGCTCCCAAGGTGTTTCCCCTCGTAGCCCCACCACGGACCGCTCTTCTGGGGGGTTGCGTTTTTTCCTCCCCTCTGCCTTTTTCTTTCTCCTGCAACTTTGTCCTGTGTTTGTTTTCGTGCCCCCCCCCAGGGAGGAGAAGAAAGGGACCATCGAGAACGGGGACCTGGAGAAGGAAAAGGTGAGTGCGTGGGGCCAAGGCACGGGGAGCTCCGTGCGCGGCCACGTCGGGATGGTGGGGGGGCAGCGGGACACCCCCAGGCCGTCTGCTGACAGGGCTGGGAGCTGCCCCCTGCCCGCGGTGGGCTCTCAGCGACACCTCTCCCCCCGGTCCCCCCCTTGCTGCGTTCCCCAGAAGAACGGGGTGCGATTCCTGCGCTGTCCCGCCGCGATGACGGTCATGCACCTGGCCAAGTTCCTCCGCAACAAGATGGATGTTCCCAGCAAGTACAAGGTGAGCGCGACCCCCCCACGGGGTGTGCGGGTTTGGGGCGGGGGGGGGGGGGGGGCGTCCCGTGTTGCATCCCCTGCTGGCAGCGTGCCCAGCTCCGCCTGTTCCCAAATAGCACGGCTCTGCTTCAGGAAGCCCAGGGTTTGCATTGCTGGCAGGTGAGTGCTGGGGCAGGATCCGTCCCTTCTGGCCCATTTTCATGCAGCCTGAGGGGCCAGCGCTTTGCACGTAAACTGGGAATTTGCTCTGGCTGCTGGCAAGGACGGTGCTGGGAGCCCCAGGAGCCCCCAGTCAGCAAAACCCCAGTGTCCCCTTAGTGGCTCTGATGCTGTCCTCTGTGCCAGGTGGAAGTCCTCTACGAAGATGAACCCCTGAGGGAGTATTACACCCTGATGGACATCGCCTACATCTACCCCTGGAGGAGGGTAAGCGGAGCCGCCTCCGTCCCCGCTGCGGGCTGCAGCTGCCAGGGCTTCTCTTGGAGAAGAGCTTGGAAAAGAGCTCCTTTAGGTGAAGGCAAACGGCGTTGGAAAACTTAAAAAATGGAAAACCTAACAATTGGAAAACCTAACAACTGGAAAACCTAGCAATTGGAAAACTTCAAAATGGAAAACTTAAACAACTGAGCATCTACAGAAATTAACTCCCCAGATGCCTCCCTGCCTTAGGGAGCTGTTTGCTTCAGGGCCGGTTTTCTGGAGGCCAGCTCCCACCTGCAGTGGTGGGGCTGCTGGGGGGGGGCCGTGGGTGCTTTCCTGCCCCTCTCCCCAGGGCAGTGCGGGAGGGCGTGGGGCGCTGTGGGTGCGGGGTGCCATCCGTCTGCCCCTCTCCCTCCTGCAGAACGGGCCCCTGCCGCTGAAATACCGCGTCCAGCCCGCCTGCAAGCGGCTCAAGCTGTCCCAGCCGGCCACCTCCGAGTGCACCAACACCAGCGGCGCCTCCGAGTGCGAGTCGGTCAGCGACAAAGCCCACAGCCCCGCCACGCTGCCCGCCACCTCGTCCTCCCTGCCCAGCCCCGGCACGCCGTCCCACGGCTCGCCCAGCTCCAACGCCACCGCCGGCAGCGGCCCCGGCCCCGCGCTCAACGGCACCTCGAACTGCCACCCGCTGCCCCCGGCCGCCAGCCGGTGCCGCAAAACGACTGTCAATGGCAGCACGGCCTCCGCCTTGACCTAAAAAGGGGAAAAAAAAACAAAACAAAACAAAAGAGGGACGCCTGGCTGGGTTTTATATATCTATATATATTATATATATACATATATAAATATATATGTGTACATAGGGAGAAAAAAAATTATACATACTTATTTTCTATTGATTGACCAGATTAATTTAAAATGCAAATAAGACACATAAATGTGGTTGAATATTTTTAAATGTTTTTTTTTTTTTTTTTTTTTTTTAAATTTTAACTTATGGAAGCTGCATGCCGGAGCTGGGAGCCACGCAGGCACTGCCGCCCGCCCTGCTCATTCTCTCTAACGCTTTTCCCTCTCCTCCCCACCCCTCTCCCCTCGTGCCCGCTCGGAGAGAGACGGGGCGGTGAGCAGGGCCTGCCGGACGCACAGGTAAGGGCTAAGCACAGGTAAGGGCCAAGCACAGAAGCCAAAAACTGCCCCCGCTGCCTCGGCCCCGCTCTCGGGCTCGGCGCGGGCTTTGCCGGTGCGATGCGGTGCGGCTCCGCTGGGCTCTGGCAGCGGAGGGGGAGCTGCTCCGTGTCCGCGTGCCCCCAGCCCCGCTGTGTCCTTTTTTTTTTTGCTTTTCAGTGGGTTTTCTTTTTGCACCAGGCTCGATAACGTGGTGCCCACAGCCAGCTGGTACCGATGTCCGTTTGCTGGCACCGAGCATCCCTTGCTGGTGTTGCCCACCCTGCTTTGCCTTGCCACGCACGTTTCTGTTTCTTTTGTGCTTTCCCTGTGTGGTCTCTGGACGTTGTTTCAGGCTCTGATCTAGCAAAGCCTTACACAGACGCCTCCCTTTCTGCACAGTAAGTAGTTTCTTTTTTTATTCCTAGCTAAAAAAAAAACTACACTTGTGCCCTGATGGTGAAGGGCCAGCCATACTGGGGGGGGATAGGAGCACAAGCCCCGGTGAATATTGGATTTTTCCTTGCCAAGGGAGCTGCCACCTCCCTGGGTGCGCCTGTGGCCGGGCAGCTGCGTGGTGGGGGCAGCACCCAGCCAGGGGGACGCGGGGCCAGGAGCCGCCCGCACCCACGGGACCCCCGTGCCACTGGCCCCCTGGCAAACGTCCACAGCTTCGCCACATTTCAGAGCTTTTCCCCCCCTCTGTCCTTCCCACCCTTTCCTCCTGTCCCCACATTGGATTTTAAAATAAAAAATAAAAAATGACTACAGTGCCTTTAGCCAGGAGGCTTCGGTGAGGGGAAGCGTGGGAAGGCGCTGCTGTTTCGGGCAGGAGCTGCGCAGCACCGGCACCGCCGGCCGCCCGCGCGCTCTGGGGAGGGGACCAACTTCACAGTCACAAAAAAAAAGCACAGGAGCCCCGGGGAGCGCAGACCCTGGGGGTTTATCTCCTCCCCTCGCTGGGGAGGGGGGGACGAGTGACAAAAACCAAGCAAGTGCCTGCAGCGCCCGGACAGCAGCCGGCAGCGGCACGGTGAGAACCAAAGGAAAGCGGCACGGGAATTGTATGGACAGCCCGACTCCAAAGGTCAGGACACGTGGGATGTTACTGTTGTGTTCTGTTCTTGTTTTTTTTTTTTAAGTACCGCACCCCCATCACGGACTTGGAGGCACCTTTGCTATAGCACAGCCCCGGGCTCCCCGCCTGCGGGTGCTGGGGATGGGCCCCGGTTGTTTCTCGTCTCTTCCCCGTCCCCGGCTGGGGCTCAAAGCGTGTTGGGGGCTCCGTTTGTCTCGGTTTTGACACCCCTTTTCTCCTTGTAAATAGGCTAAAATGGACTGAGGGAGGCAGCTGCAGTGCCTCGGTCTGGGGTTTGTGTGGGGCTCTGGGGGGGGGTTGTTTTGTTTCGTTTTTTCCTATATGGTACAAACCAAACTGCTCTGTATGTTTGCATCCTGTACGGCGTTTTAATGTCCTGTAACATATTCTGATATCCACGTATCGTTATTGGTTACACATTTGTATAACGGCGGCTTTGTACATGGAATAAATGCTGCAGATTGCCATTCACCCGGCTGCGCCTGAGGTGCCCGGCTCCCGGGGGGGGTGCCCGGCTCCCGGGGGGGTGCCCGGCTCCCTCGGGGGCACCCCCGCCTTGCGCCCCCCAGCTCCCCCCCACTCCGCCGGTCCCGGTCCCGGGGGGGGTTTCGTTTCCCAGCCTCCGTGGCCCCGGCGGGGCCGAGCTTCCGCGGCGGGGCCGTGCTCAGGGCCGGGGGCCGGGGGGGGCCGCCTGCTGCCGGTGCTCCCGGTGGCTGCCGTCGCAGTAGGGGGGGCTGCGGGTGCGTTTGCAGGCGCACAGCGGGGCCGCCCCGTCCGCCTCGGCCGTGAAGCGCAGCGGGGAGACGCCGGGGGCCGCCGTCCGGTGCGAGCCGTCGCAGAAGGGCTGCGGGGGACAAGGGGGGGGCGCGGTGGCGGCGGGGTTTGGGGGGGGGGGGCGCTGCTGCCCCCGCCCCGAGCGGCCCCGAGGGACCCCGCGTCCCGCCCCCCCCCCAGCTCCCCGCTGCCGCGTCCCCGCGCTGTGTATGGGGGGGTTGGGGGGGTCAGGAGGGGATCGAGGGGAACTGGGGGGGGATCGAGGGGAACTGGGGGGGGATCGGGGGGGTGGCGGGGGCTCCCTCCCCCAGCCCCGGGCCCGACCTGCGTCTTGCTGTGCCCGCAGGAGCACCACGCGTATTTCTTCCCCGCCTTCAGCTCCACCACCAACGGCTGCGGGGGGGCGGAGGGGGCAGAGGAGAGCGCGGGGCCGCGCAGAGCCCCCGGAGGGGCCCGATCCCGGCCCGCCCGCACCGCGGCCGCCCCCAGCCGCAGCATGGCCCCAGCGACCCCCCCCCGGCACCCCCCGGCCGGCTCCGCCTCGCCCCGCCCCGCCGGAAGAGACCGGGGGGGGGCAGGGGGAGGGACACTGGGGGGGGGCAGGGGGAGGGACACCGGGGGGGGGCCGGCCCTCGCCGCCCTGAGTCCCCCCCCCCTTTCCTTTCTTTTTTTTTTTTTTTATTTCTTTTTTTTTTTAGCGTTTAACTACTGGGAAAGCAGCTCTGCTGGCAGCCGCCGTGATTGAGCCCCCGCAGATGGCCGCTCGCCGCGGGGGGGGGCGCGATCACGGTCGGACCCGGGGGCTGCTGCCGCCCCCCCCCCCCCCCCCCCCGGGGCACCCACCACCCTCACTTCGGGGCTGCGGGCTTGCAGGAGGGAGCTGCAAGGGGGGGGAGCGTGTGCGGGCAGGGGGGGGATAAATGGGGGCAAGGGGCTTCAGCTGTGCCCGGTCCCAGCCCCGAGCACAGCACCGGAGGTCTCCCCAGCAGAGCCCTGCCCTTGCAGCAGCTGCAGCTCCACAGCGAGGCCCCGGCCCTGGTGCAGGCAGCGGTGGGCCGGGAGGGGATTTTCTGTACCGAGGGTTCTCACGGAAAACCCCCGGAGCTAAAGCAAAGGCTCCGCCTGCCCTCACTGCTCCTTGCACAGCTGCGGGTACCCTGACGGCGGTGGAGAGCCACAGCTGGAGCTGGGCTCCGTCCATTAGGCGCTGTTAGAAGGACCAGAAGGGCAGCAGCTGTGCTAGCACGCTTACAAGCTCTTTGGCTGCCTCTGCTCTCCCGTCCCAAGCAGCTTCCCTGCAGGGCTGAAGCCATGCGGACACCCCGGAGCCTGCGCTTGGCCCCGTGGGTCCTGCAGAGCCAGCGTCCCTTCTCCCGGCAGATCAAAGCGTGGGAGAGCTGGCTCCTGAGCAAATTCCTCCTCCCTGTGCCACTGCTTCTCCACCTGGAAATGGGTGAGGAGGGGACACCTCTGAGCTGCGGTTTCAGACCTGCTGCTGCAAGTTACCGTTGAGATCGTTGCTACCTCCCCCCTGGCCGTGAAGGTGACATCCGCAGCCTCCACAACTCCGCGAGCACAGGAGAGGCACCAGGGACGCATTCAGCTCCCTGCCTCAAGGCTTTTTTGATCACAGGCACTTGATTATTTTTACTTATGTGGGTTTAAGAAACCGCACAGCACAGCATATACCAAGGGCAACAGTAAATAAGAGAGCGGCGTGAGCTGCCAGCTCTGAAACGTGCTGGACTGGCTGGGCTGGGAGAGAGCCCTTGGACAAACTGCTTGGGGCACAGCGGTGCCTGCTCAGCCCCATCGGGCCGGAATTGGACGGACGATGCAGGTGTCCTTAAGTGCAAACATAAAACAGAGCAATGCCCTTATCACCTTCTGGATGGGCGACGTGCACTGGGGAGAGGAGTGCAAACAAACCCGGCTTTAACTTGAAAGGCTTTAGGAGCAGCCGGCATTGCTGCTCTGTGCAGCTGGCCCCTGACGCAGCCGTGGCTGCGCTCCCCTTCGGAGAGGAGAGGGAGGTTTAGGCCAACTGATGGACTTGTGCTGAGCAGAGGAGCCCCCCCAGCACATGTCCCTTTCTCCAGGCCTCTGCAGCAGGAGAGCATCTGCATCCCGAGCCAACCCTCCGGTCACGCGAAACAACTGCAGCCTGTTCTGAGCTCCCGAGGGACCCACTCCACCACCGCAGCGGACCGCGTCCCCGCTTGCTTCAGGCATGTCGGTCACCTCTCACCCTGCCAACTGGCCTGAACATTTCACCCCAAAGAGTATGATATCAGCTGCTTGGTATGTCCCCCCCTGGAGTCCTCTACTGAGCACACGAGAAGACCTCGTCTATGTCTATGTTGTCTTTGGTAGGGAGCCAAGGGGCTCGAGCCATCTGCATCCATGCGCTCTGCAGGGACAGAGCCGGAGTCTGAACCAGCCCCAGCCAGCCAGGGCAGCGGGCTTGCGGCTACAGCACGCCTGCCAGTGTGGAAGCAGAGAGAAAAATGAGGCTCCGTGGCGTCCAGGACCAAGACAGCCCCCGCGTGTACACGAGCTACGTCTCGTGACGCTGGTGAGTGGCTGGGAGAGACCAGCGGCGGAGCCTGTAGGAGCTAAGCGCTGTAGAAGAGAGAGGCTCTGCATGGGATTGCTTGGACAGATACATTTCATGCACCTGCTGTAGCTATATTTCTCCCGTTATCCTGGTCCAAGAAGATGCCACGACCTGCTTGTCTGTCACAAAACCAGGCAACAAAGCTCAGTGCCATCCTTTCTTGCCTCTCCAGCCCCCCTCCTTGCACAACAGGAACAGAAATGCTACCGAGAGCTAAGCAGTGGAAAGAGCAGAACCATGCCAGGAATAAACCAACCCAACTCTGCAGAAATAGTCAGCTTCTTTGTGTTTCAGGGCTCCAAGAAGCACAGCAGAACTGGATCCGGGCCCCTGGTGCTCCACGAGCAGCCCCCCGCGCCTCCCTCCCAGCCTGTGCCCTGGCACCGAGCGCCCGCACGCGGCCTTGCCAGCTCCGCAGCGGGTTTCCTCCCGCGCTGGGCTCCTCTCCCACCACTTCCACACCAAAGGACCGAAGCAGAAGCACCGCGTTTCCTTCCAGCCTGAGAAACCAGAGGACAAGTTCCTGAGCTGGCACAAGCTGCTCAACGCCCTCAGCAACCGCTTACATCAGCGGGGACCTGCTCCAGGCCCAGCGATTCTGGGCACCGAGAGGAGGCTTTGCAGCTACCGGCCACAGCAGAGAGCAACCGAGTCCTCAGATGCGGGCACCAAACCTCCTTTTCCCTCCACGTAACTAAACATTTCCTACAGCTGAACGTTTCCTACAACAACCCAGAGCCTTCGATGAGCCAACTCCGCAAGCCCAGGCTTTGTGTGGCAAACTCTGCCTCCCCCGGACAACCCCTTGAACGAGCAAAACCACCCTTAAGTGAAAAAGTCACTGCCAGTGTCTCTGGTTGCCCCCACATCCCCTGAGCAGGGACACAAACGAGTTGCGGAGGCGAGGCCCGAGGAGCCAGCTGGAGAGCTTTCAAGGTCAGCGGGGTTTTTTCAGGGGCTGCTCTGCCGATTAGGAGAGGCTGCGGCCGCTCCGCCAGGGAGACCGGGCACTGCTCGGCCTCTCCCTCCTCTCCCGGCAGGGTCAAGGTTACGACAACAATGCCAGGGCTCGGCTGCCTCCTCTGTGCCAACAGGAGAAATTACAAACGCTCTCCCCTCTCCCTGGTCTCCTTCGCTCACGAGGTGCAAAGCCAGCAGAGAGGCTGAAACCCTGCCCGTGCACCTCAGCCCCACGGACAGCACAGCACCTAGGTGGGGGGTTCATCACCCAGACCTTATTCTCTTTTCAATGCCGAAACCCTAACTGCATTAAAAAGTCTTTGATGTTAATATTAATATTATTTATTATAATAAAGAACAGTCAAGCAGCGTGAAAAAAATATATCTTAGCTACATTACCTTAAATTGCCAAAAATATACACATTTTTCTCTTTTATTTAATAAAAAACAAATCAAAACAAAGAAGACACATGCAACATACTAAATGAGACATTAGCATCAAAACGGGTAAAGAAACGTACCCCAGTGCAACTGAAACACAGATAATCTTTAGCTTTTATTTCTCTTTCCCCTGCTCCTCCTTTCCAGATGCGGGTGCTCGGCGGCGGCCCTCCGGCAGCGACCCTCCTGCTCCCCTCAGGCTGCCAAAGGCACCTTTGGCCCTGGGGCAGGTCGAGGCGATTTGACGAGGAGGAGCACGCTTCAAAGGGACCGGGCGCCTTTGGAAGAGGTCGGAGAAATGTGTAAGTGCTATCCGAACGCCTCTTCCCCCGCTCGTCAGCTCCAGCCTTGTCCCAGCCCGTCCCGGAGAGCGGCTTCGCGCTCCAACCAGCGCCACAAGCGAACGCGGGGATGTGCCCAGCAGGAGCAGGGAACCAGGACCGCAGCGTAGCTCAGCCCACCCTGCTTTTAGCAGAGATCCTGTCTACGAACACAGTCCTCGAATTCAGTCCTCGATTTCCAACCTCTTCCGCCGGGTGGGCTCCCCGGGTGTCTTCCCAGCAGCAGCGCGGGGCCCGTACGGCGCGTTTCAGCCCCGACTGCGCGCTCACCTCCATCGTGTACCTCTCGCCGACCCCCTGCCACCTTTCTGCCGTCGCCCAGGGATCTGGGCACCATCCCACTGATCTGAACAAGGTTTTCGTTTGTCCCAGGAGTCAACTTGCTCTGGGGACAGCCGTTAACCAGCCTCCCCTCCTCCATCCCCTCTGCTCCCGCTCCCAGCTCGTTAATTCCAGGGCGTGAAATGTGGTTAAATTTTGGAACGGTTTGACCAGGTCTGGCCACGACGTCGGGTCCGGGTGGTTACCGAGCAGTCTGAAGGCTGTGCTGCTGGTAAGCATGACAGCACAACAGGTGGCAACTCGAACTTCGGATCTTACAGAAAAAAAAAAAAGGGAAAAAAAAAAAAGGAAAAAAAAAAGGAAAAAAAAAAGAGAAAAAAAGAAATAGAACAACTCCAACCCAGACAAACCCAGCTGGGCAAGCAGCTGGCTGGCAGCTATCACATCTGCAGATTTAACAGCCACTGCTGTACCCCTAGCCCTCCTGTCCGTCATCCCGCTGACCCAGACCCGCACTCATCAGCGGGCCCAGCTGCTCCCGAGTCCCACGGACCTGATGCACAGAGGTCGGCAGGTCCGGCCCCCACCTGCGTGCAGCCGTCACACACAGACGGGGCACGTCAGGGCTGAATTTAGCACGGCAGCCTCGGAAATGGCTGTGGCACCGATGCTCACAGAGGAGTGGGGGCACAGCACGGCTGTTTCGGGGGGGGGGGAAACAAAAAAAAAAGTGCAAGCACACGACTGTGCCAGAGGAAACTTCAGGGACGGGGAGCCAAGATTAGAGTCAAACCATTTGGAACTGAAAGATCCCGTTCACATTTTGTAAGGACCGGGTTGACGGACGGGGGCACGGCTCAGCGCGCGACGGCTGGGGACAGGGGGTGTCAGCAGGAGCCACGCTTCGGCTGCTCCTCGCTAGGCTGCAGAGACCAGGAGGGAGGGAAGGAGACTTTTTTTTCCTGTATTTTCACTTTTAGCTGCCATCTGCATCTTTCCAATAGCTTCTTAACCTTGTTAAAACATTAGCTTTTCTGTATTAAAAAAAAAATTATATATATATAATATATATATTTCTGAGCAGACAGCAGTGTTCTACCCAGTTCACAGAACTAGAGGCTGAGATCAAAAAGGTTCTTCCTCTTGTTTTAGCCTTATCCAACCATTGTGGTGATAATCCTCCAAACAAAGATAACAAAACAGAAAAAGGATGAAAGATTTAGCAGACGAGTTTTGCCTATCACAAGCTTTCCTAGTGCTATCAGCACAGCCCCACTGCTGACAAATTTGAATAGTGCAAACCAGTTAGGGGCAGTGGGAATGTGCTGAAAAATATTTGTTAAGGTCTGACAGTTATTATTATTATTATTATTTTTTAAGACCCTCAGAGTTTCTATTTGCTGGAGTCTTCACGCCTGCCCCCCACCCACCAGAGCTCTGCATTTAGCCAGGGGATGAGGCAAAGGGGCACGCGTACGTTTGACGTAGATGTTCCCCTTCCCTCAGGGCTGCCCCACCTGTCCTTCAATCAATCCATCGCATCCCCGCTCAGAGGAAGCCGGTGCCTTTGCCGAGGTTCCAGGCTGCAAGACGGAGTTAAGGTCAAGAGGTGGAAAACAACGAAGGGTCCGGTGTCCTAGCTTGGGAGGTTGTCCCATTGCTTGGAGATCCCTTTTCTCAAGTGCCCAAGACCAGTGGAAGAACGTTGGTAGTTTTTTTTTTGTTTTGTTTTTTGTTTTTTTTTGCCAGACTGGAATGATTTGTGGTGGGTAAGAACGAACAGGTACCAGATCTGGGACTGTCTTTTCCACACACACACACACATTTCTATCGCCCAGCTTAGCCTAGGAAACAAGTGCCAGGTTCAAACGCACCTTCTGAAGTTGGCTACGATATGGGTAATACTGGCTACGGCCCCTTTTCGCAAGCTGAAATTTTAGGCTTTGGAAATCTTGGAAGTAGAGTGAAAGACGGCATGAGGAGCAGGAGTGTGCTTTTCACGTGAAACGTACAGCACCGACCCAACAGCAGCTTGTGAGCAGACGTGGCAATGTCCTTTAAAGAAGCTGGTGGCTTTCACCTCCCCAAGCACCAATCCTTCCCCATCGCTCCACCACTCGTGTCTTTTCAGGCTGGGTATGGATCCAGCTGGCGTGCAGGGGCATCGTACGATGGCTACAGAGACAACGGCATCCGAAGAGCCCAGCAGATGAGAAGCAGTTGAGAAACCTCAGCTGCGGGGCTTCTTCTCAGCCTCCCCATCCGGGAGGAGCAGACCACGCAGGCACTGCCACCACGTCCCACTTCCCCAGCCGTGGCTCCGAGGGCACTGCCAGATTCCTCTGCACCGTGCAGAAAAAGAGCCCTCAGCAGAGGGGCCTCCCTCCACCAAGGTCTTGGCCAAGGACGCTCGATGGTCTCTAGTGCCTCGGCCTGGGGGCTACACACACGTAAACACACGCTTGCACTCCCGGCAGGGAGGAGACCGGCAGGCATCTGGCGTTAGCTCTCCTCCACTCTGCGTGGAAACGCAGCTTCACTTTGAGCATGTGTGGCACAGACCAGCGCGGCAGGCTGCCCCCCGCCTTCGCTCCTCCCGATGCCAGGGCTTGGTCAGAGACGTACTGTCTTCCAAAGCACCTCTTGGCATTGCCCAGCGGCAGGAAATGCTTCTTGGAAGCCTTGTGCTCATTGCTCTAACAGTACCAAAGTTGCTGACTGTGGAAAGCCACATTCCCCTGGCTGAGAGGAGTTGGCTGCTGGTTTGTTCGGGGTGAGGGGGGAGCTTAGCCCTTGTCCTGGGTAAGAGGAGCTCCCTTTTCATTCATGCTCTTTAAAAAACAAACAGAAAAAGAGACGCAGAGGAGACAGGTATCAGTACTGGACAGGCAGCGACACGAGGGGGCAGAAGCAGATAGCTCTGCTGTGCTGCTGACCTGGCCCTGCTCACCGCGACCTCTCAGGCTCCACCGAGATCATCGGAGACACGGGAGCCCCAGGCTTCCCCTCTGCCCGGTTCAGGCTGAACAGGCCCCTCGACCCTGGCCTTTGGCTCCTAAGTGTCTCCAACCAGGACTGGACCTTCTGGGTACAGGCACAGGCCAGGGGAGGATGGAGGACAGGCAAAAGTACCACACCATCAGTCCCTAGACGCTGGTGTTCCAGGACAAGGGTGCTTTACAGAGAGGCTGTAGACCTCTCCGCACCTCCACAACCTCTCCTCTCAGGTGCAAGATTCCTTCTAAACCCTGGGTTTCAACATGCAGTCACCTTTACATCTCATCGCGAGGCCCTAATAGGGCCAGCACTGCAAGGGGCACGCTGCCCGTCCAAGTCTTAGGGTCAACGGAGACAAATCTACAGCCTGCCTCTGCCTCGCTTCTGCAGCAGGTCTGGCGTGTGTCTGTGCCCGTGTGCACACAAGGAAGGGCACCCCGGGAGCTCTGTGCCTACCTGACCCTGCCTGGGCCTTACAGAAGTCCATGGAGGTCGGATCAGGACGTGACACGGGCTAGTCGGGGATGGAGCAAAGCCAGTGGAGGATCCTGGCTCTGTTGCCTAAGCGGTGCCCTCGTTCCCCCGTTAACTGCAGCGCAGACTGCCTCTCCCTGGGTCTGCACAGCGCCTAGCACCACGAGCTCACTGGGGTTAGGGTAGTGCTAGCAGCATACGCACCGTTCCTTTTGGGGTGTTGCCATCGGCCTGCAGGTTGAGAAACGGGTTAGTCTGTGCTGTGAGGACAGGTGGGATGCCTGTCCCCGAAGCCATGAGGCTGTTCCCAGGAGCGCTGAGTGGCGGGGTGGCCTGCGGAGCCAGGAGGGCATTGCTAGGGTTGAGCTGCTGGGGGGAGAGGGAGGCCATGAGGGAGCTGCTGCTGGGGGGCGCCTGGGGGGCCGAGGTCATCAGGGCGCTGGTGCTGGAGTGCAGGAGGGGGGCGGAGGTGGCCGCCAGGAGGCTGCTCATGGACAGCTGGGACGAGCTCGTCATCTGCAGCCGCTGCAGCTCCCTCTTCTGCTGGATTTGCTGCATCATCTGGAACACCAGGGCCTGCTGCTCCTGCGGGGAAGGGTGAGAAGAGCCGTCAAGGGAGGGACAAAGGGCTCAGGAAAAGGTGACACCTAAGCCAGAGGAGCCAGAGCAGCACGCTCCGCCCCAGGCACTGCCACTGGCAGCGCACAGAAAGTCCCCTTCCTCATCTACCTATAGGTAGAGAGGGGAACAGGCTGTGAAGTTCATTAACAGCCTGTGCTTCTGCCCTGCCCAGCCCCACCGTTTCCTGAAGCGTGGGATTAGCTGACCCTCACTAAGACACCTGCAGGCACACCGATCTGCTCAGCCCTTCCCAAACAACTGATCCATGGATTTTAAATCTGGGGTATGCGCTGACCTGGATTTCTGTGCTGGCTGCTATTATTTTTTTCCCCCCAGTCTGTACTGCAGGTGAGCAGGACTCGGGGGATGAGGGCCACGGCTCACCTGCGCCCAGAGGGACGCCCTCGAATCCCACCAAACTGCAGAAATCACTATAGCAACCATCGACCAGTGCTGCAGGCTGAGGGCTGACATTGTTTCCATACCCATAGGGATGCAGCTGATGACACGGTGACATCAGCCGCTGAAAAGAGAAGCCTTTTGAAATTTGCTTTTCCTCGGTTATAAATAGCCTGACCCAGAAACCTATCCAAAACACTGGGCCGCGTCCAAGGGAGATATAAATGTGTACAGCTTCATTGACGGTGTTAGCACTGCCATGCAGCTCCACCGCAGGGGAGGGACAGCGCTGAGGTTTCTGCAGGGTGAGTGAATGCGGCTCTCAGGGGCTTGTTTACCCTCCGTCTGTGCAGCCTTTCCCACAGCAGCCCGGGACGGGGCTGCCTGATCCTTTTTCTGACGCCAAAGTCCTTGGCCACCTCCACAAGTCCCCCTGCCACCTCTCGTTCTCTCTGCCAATGTGCCCAGGCACACTCACCTGCCTCAGGGCTAAGTAATCTGGTGCTTATCTCGTTCTAAACTCGAGCAGTGTCCTCAAGCAAGTTCCTTCTCTCCTGTGAGCCTCAGCACATCTGCAAGCCCAGAGCTCAGTGCTCTCGTGGCAGCAGGAGCAGACATGATTTGCATTCAGAGATGTCTGGAGGAGGTAACAGCACTCCTGATTTTACGGAGGCTTAGCGTTACCATGTTCTCACACCCTCAGGATGTGGGAAACCCAGATTAAATTTTTTCCTTTGTACAAAAAATTTCAAATCCCCATCTCCCCCCTCCAGGAGGTGCCGCACCTTCCTGCCTAAAGCTTTTCTCCTCGCTGCACCCACTGCAGCCCTGAGACGGGGGAAGAGCACGTGGCTCTGCAGCCCTGTGGGCAAGGGGGGTCGTGTGTAGGAGGGAGCCGTACTTTCTGCTCCCTGCTCCGAGGCTTTCTCATTAAACAGTTCATCAGATAAAAGGTGCCAGCAGGCACACTTACCGGATTAAGCGGTTGAGAAGTCAAGAGCTGCTGAAGCTGCTGGAGCTGCTGTTCGTGTTGGTGCAAGACGTGCCGCTGCTGCTCTGTCAGGGGACTCAGGCTGGGCACGCTGCGAGGGGAGCAGGGTAGGGAACGTCAGCACGGCCCGCCTTGGTCCCGTACACACAGGGCCTCCCTCCCTCCCTGCCTCCCCCCCTCCCGGCGCTAAGCTTCTGATGGAGAGGGCAGGGCCGTCCCCGCGAGCTCCCCGTCCTCACCTGCTCAGGCTGGTGGAGAGCTGCAAGGTCGGAGGCCCGCTCGCCTGCGTCAGCGCGCTCGGAGGCTGGGCGGCCTGAGCTCCGTTCAGATTCCCCAGGATCCCGTTGATGGGCATCTGCTGGCCTCCTGCCAGGGTCCCCATCAGGCCGTCCACCATGGGCACCGTGGAGAGGCTGTGGCTGGCAGCGGTGCCTCCCCCCAGCCCGCTGCCTGCCACCCTGGCCAGGCCATTCACCTGCTGCGCCCCGGGCAGGGGTAGCGAGGCAGGACTCTGCTGCAGCATGGGCAGGGGCGGAGGAGTGCTGTGGAAGGACAGGGAAGAGCTGCTCCTGCTGGGGCAACCTGAATGAGGGTCCTGGGGGAGAAACGGACACAAGAGCATCGGACTGGGGCAGCTTGTGAAAGGTCAGCTCAGCTCCAGGGGGGGCTCTGGACAGGAGCTGGAGGTGGGAAGGGGGGCTGTGAGTGCAAGTGCAGGTGTATGCTCAGAGAGGTCCCAGAACTCAGACGTACTTTGCTGGATGTCTGCAAGCGCAGCCAGAATAACCTAGAAGCATTCTCGCCTCTCGCTCTCAGGCTCAGCTACCCTCAGCACTGAGATAAACCGAAGAGCGGCCACTCCAGAGAAAGAAACCTGATTTCTGGGCCTTGACTACTCGGATTTATGAGCTGGACATCAAGTCAGAGCACCGGGACTGCACTGCTCTGGTCCCGCCCCAGGTCCCTTTCCCAGCTGGCTGGGGGAGGCGGTGGTCCCTGTACCTCAGAGGAAGTGGAGAGCGAGTTCTCGATCCCAAAGCTGTTCTTGCATGGCGGGCTCTTGCTGATGCTCAGGGAATCGTTGTTGCAGACTGTAAGGAGGAAAGAAGAGAGAACGAAGTCAGGGGTGGAGCCTGACGTTGCCACAGCAATGGCAAGGGAGAGCGCTTCCCATCAGCGGCTGCAGCGAGATAAATGGGTCAGATCCTCCCTGCCGTGACCCCCCCCCTGCCCACCCCGGAGCACCGCTAGGAATGGCACGGGGTGACGCTTCCCACTGCCCCTCACCGTTGGGAGGCAGGATGTACTGGGCCTGGCTGCCTGGGCCGTTGCTGCTGGTCACCACCGGGAAAGGGACGGAGAGCTGGACGTTGAGGAGCTGCAGACGTTCCTTCTTGGCTGTCAGCGTCATGATCTGCTCCTGAAGCCTCTGGTTCTCCTTCTGCAGCGAGTGCAGGGCTTTGAGCATTTCTACAACTGCAGGGAACAGAAGAAGGGAAAGGGGGCAGGGTCGGGGGAGAGAACGGGGGACAGAGGGAAGAGGAGAAGGGGGACCACACAGGGGTACCGCAATTAGACCACGCCGGGGGATGAGCCTGACCTGCAGATCACAGTCCCGCTGCCAGCTACTCCCCCATGGCACAGGCTAGCGCTTTGTCCCCAGCCTGGCTCCTTTGCCGCGGGCAAAATCCCAGCTGGCTCTGACAAAACCATGCCCAGGGACCTCTCCTCCCGCAGCCCGTGCCCCCAGCGACTCACTGTTTACGCCGGCTTCCCCATTGCCCTGCTTCTCCAGAAGCTGCTCGATGTTCGGGGTGGCCTGCGGAACATTCTCCAGCTGCCCGCTGCTGCTGCAGGACACCGTCTGGTCAAAGAGGGTCGGCAGGCTGCTGATGGGGGACCTGGGGAGGCGGGGGGGGTGGGGGGGTGTCAGCGATGCTTCCCTTACTCTGCACCCGCACTCTGCTCCCTTCTCCCGCATCTCCTCCGCCTGGGAGCGGCTGCGTCCCTCCCAGCCTCCACCTCCTCGGCTCCGCTCCAGGACAGCCCCCCATCCCCGTTCACCCCGATATCGGCCGAGCATCCCGCCTCCTTCCCCATCCCCAGCTGCCCCTCGCCTTGCCCCAGGAGGAGGCGAGATGCTCCGTGTGTGTGTCCCCCCCCCCGCTGCTTTCCGCGGTCCCCGGGGTGCGGCGGAGGACTCCTGAAGGGCACTCACATGGAAGAGAGGCTCTCCTGGGGCGACGTCCCTCGGCAGCCGAAACTGCAGTCCTCCAGGTCGGGCTCTGGGTGGGGAGAGGGACAGAAGGGGCTCAGCGGCGGCCGCTGGAGCCGGCAGGTGCCCGGCAGCCGGGGTGGGCGCCCGCTAGAGGGGAGCACGGAGCAGCCCGGCCCGCCCGCATGCGCCCCCGCCGCCCGGGGGAGGCGACGGAGGAGGGGCCGCGTGTCCCCGCGTGTCCCCGCGGTCCCCCCCCGCCTCCCCCAGCCTCTGCGGGCCTGCGGCTGGGCTGACGGCCCCCCCCCGGATTCCCCCCCCCGGCAGAAGGAGCCTTTCCCTTCAGCCGCAAGGCGGGGGGCTGCTCGGCGGCTGAGCCGCGGGAGGAGCGGGGTCTCCCCGAGGTGCCACCGCAGCCCCGCGCCCTCAGCACCCTTCCCCTAAATCCAGCCGCAGTCCTCCCGGCATTTCCGAGCGCTCAGCTCCCTTCTGAACCGCTTAAGCGAGTGTCCAGGAGCTACCCCCATGCCCACCCCCCCTGTCCTGCAGGGCACCGCAGCGCCAGGGACGGAGCCACCGGGTGTGCGCCCATGAGGGACACCTCCTGTTCAAACACTAAGCAAGGAGCGAGGAGGGTTCAGCTGCCATTTGCTCTCCATGCCCCAAGCCTGCCAGCCCGTGAACACACGTCCCCCTCGCTCCAGGCCGTGTCAGATGTTGTGACTACAGCCTGCACCAGCTGGCCGACTCGCCCCTCCTCTTCTTCGCACAATAAGAGACGTTTCTGATGTGCAAGAATCCAGGAAGCCTCCCGCAGGGAACACTGCAAGGCACTGTGATTTACAGTGTGGTGCCCCGAGCAGGGCAAGAAGTTACTGCCGGTATTTTCTGCTGCTGAGAACAAGCAAGTGCAGCTGCCGTTGGGCAGCTCTTAGGTATGAGACTGATCCTCACCCCTTCATCCATGTGGGAATATCTTCCTGACCACCAGCTAGGACTGGTTCACCTTTCTGGGCAGAATCCACCACTTTCCAGCAGTTTCCAGCCAGCAGTTCCCAGCCAGCAGCAGCCTCTCGGTGCAAGGCACCACGTGGAGACAAGGTTAACAAAGTCCTTGAGATGCTGGAAGACACGAAGCCTTCCTATTTTCTCCACTGATGATCAGCTACCAGAAGGCTGGGAACGGTCAGGCTACAGCAGTGCTTCTCTGTACCATTTTCATCCAAAGACCACCTAAACTTTTTGAAAAAAACATCCCCAGCCCATCGCATGCAGCTTTGCCACAATAGGTTAAACTTGCAACCAAATAAACATTCGGCTAAGCTCTGACTGTCTGCGCGTTACTGTCTTGTTTGCTCGCAGACCAGGCGGGTTGTGTGCATCTATGCGGTGCCAGTTTGCTGAAACCAGGCTCCATACTCAACTATCTGCTGGCCAACACCACCCTGTCGTCTGGGGGACCGGGAGATGACTGAGTTATCACGCAGAGACAGCACTTTGCAGGGCAGCAAGTAGGAAAAAGAGGCTCGGAGGCAACTGCAGAAGATAAATACGTTTGGCCTGTCATCATAATGAGGCAGGATCCAGGACAAGCCGTGGGAGGATGAACTAGACGGTAGCTAAGCAAGTGGGAAGATAAGAATCAGACTTTTTACACTGCCAAAGGCACCCGGTATCAACCTGCATCAGTGATAACAGTTTCTCAGTTCCCCCATCTGTAAGACAGGATAACACCATTTCCCTACATCACATTAAAATCACGAAGAGCTCAAATATTACTGCAGCGAAATCTATGTCTGCAGGGGATCTGTCTACACAGACACTCTCAGGAAAGGTAATCTGTTTTAAAGACAAGGCAGGAATACTTAAAACTTCACAACCACTCTGTTAATGACTTGGGATTAAAGCAGTCGTCACACTTTAAAATGAAAATGGCCACACAGGAGGTTTAATGCATGTTAATTAACCCCCCTGGAAAAAAAGAGAATTTGGCTTAACACCCTCTGGGTCGCTAGCTCCAGCAAGAGGAGACGGTGATGGAGAAAACTTAAAAGGTGACAACAGGAGCTGTTCTGAAGGCTGCCTGGGACTGGAAGAAACATGTCCTGAAACTCCAAAGATCCCAGACAAACAAAAGGAGCAATCTTGGAAATGGAAACTAAGGATCAAGCTTTTTCGAGCACTTTGGATGCTGGGCTTTGCCCACATGATTCATTCATTATTAGCCTCGGGGCTGGAACAGACTGCTGAGCGCTGTATTGTGCCTGAACCACAAGGCTATTCCTGCAAGTTGACTTGCTTCCTTCTCCTGTCAGCACTTTGCCAAAATAACAGCAAAGGGGAAGTGGCAGCGGGTCATCTCCTCTCTCCTGTCGGTTGCCGCAAGGGAAGAACAACTCTTGGAATCACCCCATTCTTCCTTAATTCCAGGTGACCGAATCACGCCTGGCTCAGAGCTCCCGTGCGGTGCCCTTACTCCCACTGGTGCCAGCCGTGCGGTTACCTTCCCGCAGCACTCGAGCAGACACAGGCTGCCAGCAGGGGCATGCAGACAAAGTGCTGCCAGTGACAGAGAGACAGACAGGGAACTTCCATGGGCTTGCAAAGGTCATAAGCAAGCATACATGTTCATTCATGCTGTACATGCAGGCATGCACGCTGGTTAAGGCGAATAAGGGCACACCGGTGTCAGATTCTCCAGAGAACGCAGCTCTAAGGAGGACTGTGCCTTTTACAGTCCTCGCCTGTGACGCTGGGCAGAGTTTTACCTCCCAAGTTCAGCAGCCAGCATGCCGAGCTGCCAACGTTTCTGGGCTAGGGGAGCAGGAGACAGTTGCACCACTAGCTGCAACGTCTGAAAATCAGGAGGGTGCTTTTGTTTAACTACTGGTGCAAACCAAAAATCAGGCCCATTCTGCTCGGAAAAAAAGAAGTCTTATGATGCTTCAAGTTTCCTGCTTATTAACCAGGCAACTTTCCAAGAAAAATGAATTTGCCTTGGTGGGAAAAAATGAGCAGTTGTAAGCAATTCAGTGTTGGCACGTTCATGTTTGGAAGTTGAAAACAGTGAATTTCGCATTTCATGACAAAGCCAAAGCGGAAGAGCAGAAACTAACTCAAAACAGAGGTGGAAGATGAACATTAAGAGTGCAAGATCTCTCTCATTAAACAACAACAACAACAAAAAACCCTTCAGCTTATTTCGAAGAAGCAAAAGCTCGCCATGGTTTTCACTAGGTTTGCACAGCTTTAGTAGGCAAAAAGGCGAGAGATTTCTGTAGGGAACGATTTCCATTCTTGCACCTCCTCAGCACGTGTCCAGGGACACGCATGAGCCATTGGACACAGCAGCAGATGTGCTTTTACAGGACCGAAGGCCAAAACTTCATTAGGGCAATGCGAGCACCTCCTGCCTGGGGAAAAAGGCACTGTCCCTCTCTCCTAGCCCCTGGCTGTCACACGCATGGAATGGGAGCAAGCAGGGAGGGCAGCTGGAGAACTATGAATGCGGTTGTCTTGACTCTTCCAGGGAGACCCCTTCGGGAGCCCAAACTCACATACCTTCTGGTTCACGTACCTGCCCGGCTGCTTTCCGACTGATTTAGGAGCGGGTTGATTGACAGCCCAGATGTGAGGGGGCTTCCAAAAATATGTGAGGAGGGGAGGCTGAACGTTGAACCTGCCAGTGAGAACACCTACATGGCAAAACGGGGGGGAGGGAGAGGGGGAAGAGAGAGAGAGAGAAATTACTTCTCAAAAATGCAAGAGGAAAGTAACTTTTCATTATTTCTTCTCTTCCTGACTCTTGAACCCAGCTTGGTCTTGAGAGAGTGTTAAAAATATCTTCTTGGAAGTCTCGCTAGACAGCTGAAATCTTCCCAGCCCCATCTCAGAGCCAAGAGGCCTGAATGAGCTGCGTAACACTGGAGCTGTAAAACTAACTCTCTCCTCCCTGTAAAACACCTCTCGCTGCGAGCTCCTGACAAAGGACCAGGCTCTGTCTCCTGGCACACACGCAGCCCACCCAGCTGGGAGGTGCGAGCCCTCCCACCGAGCTATCTGTGCTGCAGAGCGCAGGTAGGGCTGGCACCAGCGCCAGCAGCCAGCCAAGCAGCAGGGCACGAGCAGCACGGGGCACGGCACACGCGCCGACAGCACTCTGCCACCCGACCGTCCCGTCTGCGCTCCTTTTACAGTCAGCGCAGAGTACCGTGCCCTTTTAGGCTGCAGTTCCTCTCTGCCCCCAAACGGGCTGTGATGCCAAATTGCCTGCATCTTTCTAGCGTCTCTAAGGGAAGCCACGGTTGGCAGCTCCCCTCCAATCACGAAGGAAGAAAAACTGTGTTCCCAAACGGAAAAAGCAGCTCCTCTGTGCCCACAAGCTAGTCCTGCTCTGCCAGTCACAGCTCTGTCTGACCAACAGGCCCTCTCCTGCCCTGGTCCTGATGTTCTTACCTGCGTGGTGGAGACCGAGGAGGAAGAGGAGGCTGGGATGGTGCTAGCAAAGGGAGACCGGTTGAGCTGTGGGAGAGACGACGTACCCTGGTGTGCCAGCAGGCTGGAAGAGAGGGGTGTACTGCACACAGCTCGGAGCACTCCGCCCCCGTGGGAAATAGGGTCCTTGTTACTGGTGTAGATCCCTGCGAGGGGAGGAGACGCGTTAAGGATGGCCTGGAGGCAGCTGGCGTTGCGCAGGGCTTCATCCCAGAAAGGCAGGGTGACGCCAAAGCACAGGACCGAGTTTAACATGCACTTCAGCATCTCGTGGCCCAGCGCACGGTGACGGTGGTGACAGCCCATAATCCTTCTGTCAAAGGTGTCACAAGGTTTTCCAGCCTTCCCCCCCACCTCTCATTTGCTCGCCACAGCCGATACAATCGGGCAGAGAAACCACAGCACGCCGTGACTCGCCAAAGCCACAAGTCAAGAGCCCGCGCTCCTGCCGAGCTATCCCCTCCCCTGCCACGGTGCCCACGGACCAAGGTGGGACACGGCCAGAGAAACGAGGAAGGAAGGTGAGGAGGGAGCTGCTGCGGAGGCAGGGGACCCGTCCAACTTCCCATCTGCTCAGGCACGCGGCAGAGCCCCGGGTCGGGTCCCGCAGCGCTCTGCCAACATCTCCCCGAGCAGGGGGAGAGCGAGGCCTGGCAGCCTCCTCCTCTCTGAAACACCGCTTTGTTGTTCGGGGGGGGGGGAGGCAGGGAGAAAAATTGGCCTAAGATTCTGATAATGGAGGTCACGACAACTCCTGCAGCTCCTCTCCGCTCTCAGGCAGCGCAGACAAATGGGCCGCAGCTCCCAGACGCACACAACAAAATTCTATCCCCCCTCGCAATCTGACCTAAATCGGAGCATCTGCAAACAACCCACAATAGACCGATGACAAGTTCTGCTGCCAGAACAGTGTCAAACCTCAGCCCCGCGCTGCAGGCCCCTCCTCTGCCTGCTGCCTTAACCCCTTCCTGCCACGCGTCCCCGCTGCCCTCAGCCCTGCCAGGCCAGGGGACTCCGGCCGGGAACTGCTGGCAGCCTCTCGGCAGTTAACGGCGTCCTCCGACCCTCCGTGGATGTGGTCAGACCAGGATGAACGGTTTTGCTTTGAAAAGAGGGGTTAAACTTGAACCACTCATGAGAATCCCTCATTTGGGGTCGGATTGCGGTTGTGCTGGTTTGGCCCGCGAACACCCCTGTCTGTATCGCTTCAGAAATTCAGCTCTGGCTTGCTGAGCTTTTCCAGCACTTGAGAGAGAAGGGCTTGAAATGCTCCCAGCTCCACGGAGAAGAGAAGCTGACCCAGAGGAGACTGTGGGACGAACACTAAGATGGAAACGGGAGACCAGACCCGGATTTTTATAGCTTCTGGGAATGAAAGCAAGGGACCGGACCCTGGGCAGCTGCAGGTTTAGACACCAGCCAAACACGATGCTGAAGAGAGCAGGGCTGGGAGCAACCGCGCACACCTGGAGCCCTGAGGGGAAACATACCTGAACTCAGCAGTGGGGATTCCATGCTGAGGCTGGGCAGGTTCCCCGTGTGGCTGAAGGGCCGCGAGGAGTTGCTGATGCTGGAGCTAACAAGGGAGCCCCCGGAGAAGGGCGACGAAGACGTAGACGTGGACCCAGCCAGCTGGGCACCCAAAATCTCTTTGCTTTTGCCCCCTTTCGGCCTGCCAGGCCCGTGCTTATTTTTCTTGCTGCCCTTGTGCTTCTTTTCTTTCAGCACCTCTCCCTCTTCCATGCTGAGGGACGGCATGCGCTTGTGGCTGCTGCTGCTGCCGCCGCTGCCGCCAGCGGCCCCGCTGCTCCCCACCGAAGGGCCGCTGACAGGGTTCGAGGCCTTGTAGTCCACGGGGGAGGCATCGCGGCCTCGCTGCTGGCTCACGGCCGAGGTGGAGAAGCGCATGATGGACCCGAAGCCTGAGAAGATCACCTTCTGCTCAAAGATATCCCCCTTCTGGCCTTCATACAGAGGGGAGCAGTGCGAAGAAGAAGAGGAAGAGACAGGCTTCCGGTACTTCTCGTCGTCCTGCTCGAGCTTGGGGAATGTCACGAAATCCTGGGAGCACTGCAAGGAGCTGCAGGAGGTGCCTGGGGGAAGCAGAGGGGAAGCAGATGTAGGAAGGCTCGCAGTGGCAATAACTCAGCCCGCAAAGCAACGAGAGCACGGTCACAACAATGCAGGTCCTCTGGCACAGGCCAGAGACTGAGCTGAAGGACACTTGTGTCACCTTCCAGCCCTGGTCCACCCCCCCAGCTGCTCTCATGCTCTCTGGTGAGCACGAGCGGTGCACACCAGCCGCTTCCTCCACCCAAACATGCGTGTGTCTGCTCCCCGAGGCCCTGCACCACCACCCTCCCTCCCTCCCTCCCGCCCTGATGAGGGTCCCAGGAGACGAAGCACGCGAGCGGTTCTGACAACAGCTCGAAAAAGGACCGAGTAACATCGGAGCAGATGGGAGCCCTGCAAGGTTCTGACTCAAAGCTCAGGGGAGCCCGGGTATCAGGTTTTGGCTCAGGTCTCTCCCCCGGCACTCCTTAAAGCACTCCTGCAGACAGTACCACCTACGGAGGAGAGGGCAGGTGCTGCCCATATTGCCTGCGCGCAGTATCCCCTTCCCTCCTCCCTCCGCTCAGACATCTGGATCTGTTTTGCCTTGCAGTGCAGCAGGCCTACGCAGGAGGGGAGCCGTAACACTCACCCGACCCGGTTATTCCCTCCGTGCACGGAGCAAGTAGCAAGGAGACTTTTCCCTTTCTCTTCAAGGAGTTAAAGAGCGATCAGCAAAGCTTCAAGGCGCTTACTGGTGAAGCGAAGCATCACCCCCATCCCCTCTTCTCTGGCTTCTCCTCCGCCCCTTACCTGCAGGCTGGAAGGTCCCGCTGGAGGAAGCTGAGCTGAAGCCAGCCGAGCTTTTCCCACTTCCCGTCTTTTTCCCCTTGTGGCTGCTGCCATGGCTTGAGGACTTCTTGCCTTTCACCTCCGATCTCCCGACCTCTGAGGTCTCTTTGCTCCCCTCATGGTGGCTGGCAGAGCCCTGGCGAGCAGCAAACACAGAGGTCACTCATTTGGGCCAGATGTGGCCGCAGCAGGGGCTCTTTTTATCAATTTCCCCTCAAGAGAAGTAATCGCTCCCCCTGCCCACGAAGCGATGGCCAGCTGACATTACCCACAGGAGAAAAGCAGCATTCCCCTCTACTGCTCCTTGGTGGCATCAGTCTTTATACCCCTAGGGATTACACTCATCCCACCTCACTGCAGGGAATTAAAGAGGGCGCTGACAATCCGAGCACAGACACCAGATTCCCAGCACCGTGGCCGGGAGGAGCGCCCACCCTCAGAGGGCTCCTCAGCCCAAAGAAAATCCGAAAACTGCTGCGACTCAAATACGTATTCCAGCTGCATCTCTCGGGTGTGCTGCTCTCCGCAAGGTCACCCCACCTAGCAGAACCTGCCCGCCCTTCTGCTGTGACGGGAGATTCCCAACGCATCCACCGAAACACCTCCGCTGCCAGGCCGGGGCTTTCCAAACCTACCGCAGCAAATATTCTGCACAGTGACGTTGTTAAGCAGCATCTGACCACACGACAACAGATGCTACCCAAGCCCCACGTAAGCCTCCGGGAGACAGGGAAGCAAGGGGGATGAAGAGGCCGGGCAGATGCTAGGAAATCCAGGAGCTTGGGCTGAGAGAGAGAAGTGTGGGAGTTCAGCAGGGTGGGACGAACTGAAAACCAGATTCCTCGGGGCACCCACGCTAGGATGTGGAACCTTCACCTTCAAGTCACTTCAAAGCCAAACACGCAGCGTTCAAAGACCGCTTCCTGCAAGGTATTGCTGCAACCAAATCGATATCATAGACGTGGTTCCAATGCGATGGCCGCAGCCCAGAACACAACACCTGTACGTAAACGCCAACATCTTTCACTTCTCACTGAGAGCAGATACAAGGGAGACACGGAGAAGCACAAAACCGTTCTTAAATTCCACTACCCCTGACTCCAGATGACCTCTTCTTAGGGAGAGCTAAAGAAAAAAGGGCTTGTAATGCAGACTCATGAATGCCCAGATAAAAATCTTCCCCCGTTCCTCCCACATGGTTTAATCACTCCGCACAATGCAACAGCTGGCAGCCTAACACACACCAGATGTGCCGGGAATATGAAAGACAGGAGGAAGGGAGTGGTGGAAATTAGGGGGGGGAGAAGGGGGAATCTGTATTTTCTCATCACAGACTCCTGGATGTAGGAGATTAAGCTTTCTTGATTTATGAGCTCAGAGGGAGCGTGAAAATCTTTCCGACTTTCCACATCTGCCTGGAGGGGGAAAGGAGAGCGGTGCCTGGGGGCTACGGGAAGTCCTGAGACTGTTCACAAAGTCACAGGAACGAGATGGCTCACGTCCCGGCAGATATGCAAAGCCCCAAATTTTCCCTCCATAAATTTCTCTCTCTGGAGCTCCCCACAAGGTGCACGAGGCCACGGGAGGGCAGGGGGAAACCACGTGAGGAGACATGTTCTAAATCTGGAGTGTCAGGGAGGGAGTGCAGGGCAAGTAATGAATTAGTGCAGGGTGGAAGGGGGAAACCTGAGCTGGGAAATAAATCTTAATTGCAAAATTAAAGGCAAAAAAAAAAAAAAAAAGAGGGGGGAGAGAGGCTGAGCTGGCGGTGGATGGCCGGACACTCACCTGCAGGGCTGATCTGACCTCACGGACCTCCCCCCCAATCTCCCAGAGATTTGGGGGCAGGATTTTACTACCTACTGCCAAATGCCATCTTAGATAACGTTTGCCAAAGAGGTCACAGCAGACAGAACCGTACGGAGCTACCGCGAGCCCTCTGCACCGCGGAGAGCCCTTCTCCAGCAGCCGTCCCAGGGAGCTTGCACGTGGGGCGAGGGCCCAGGCACTGCGGCTGGGGAGCAAAGGGAGGGAAACCGAAACCGCCCTAAATCACTTCCCCTCCCTGTGCCTCTGGTTCTTCCCCCCTTTGCTCCGTGGAGCCTGCAAGCTCTGTGTGGCACTGCAGCCTTCCAGGAGACACACGAGAACTGCCAAGCACAACACGGCCGTGATTTGAAGGGGAGGGGCCCGCTACCTTAATGCCAATATTAATAATAGTAACGAGGGCTGCAATCCCGTCAGCTCCCTAAGGAAGCAGATTCTCCAGCTCAGGGCTGCTGCCTAGAGGAGGCAGGGCCGGAGAAACCTGCGTGCTGGCTGCTTACGTTGGACATACACAGAGGTCTGAAGGTCCAGACCTTTGGCTTTTCTCCAGCCCGGAAAACTGTACGTATGTGTGCATGTGCAGAAACGCCGACGTTCTGTGTGTTTTGCAAACAGGTGTGCATGGGGGAGTGCGGGCTGCAGAGAAAAAAAAACAGGGAAGCACTGAGGAAGCGAGAGCTCCCTTTCAAAATGAGGCAGCGGTTGCATTTTGAAGCTCTGTTTTAAGCAGCCGAGTAAAAAACGTCATCGGAACGAGCCTGCTGCCCCAGCTGGAGGTGAGAGGCTGGCGGGGAAACTCCTGCCTTCACCCCTGAGCCGGGAGAAGTGAAGCCAAAGTCGCGCGGGCACCCGAGCACAGGCATGCACGCACCTCCTCCCCCCGGCACTCGCTGTCCCCCGAGGGGCCGTACCTGTTTCCCGGCCTCTCTGTGACACTGTGCGGCACCCAAGCTCTTCATTCATTAATTTATTTATGGGAAATCAGAAGAGCATCTCTTTGCCTCCTGATTGGCGGGGCGAGCTCCTAGAGGGAACCACTGACGAAATGCAGAAGGGGTGGGGGAGGCCGGTGCAGCCTCGAAAACACAGAGCTGCTTTGCCCTGGATTAAACTACTGGCGAGGGGAAGCAGGGAGGACGCGAACAAGGAACAATGCGACGAGAGCAGGAGCTCCTCCAGCCCACGCGGCACAGAGCGATGTGCTGAAGCAGCCACCCAGGCAGACCAGACCGTAAGCATCAGCTGCCTTCCCCGGCCAGATCGCTCGGTAGAGGTCAAATGAGTCTGCAAGGATCTTCAGGCAAAGCGCTCGTACGAGCTACGGCGTCTGTATCCAAGCCACTGGCAAGCCTGACCATGTCAGCAGCGAGATCAGGCAGCGCTGTGCTGCCGCTGGTCTTTATAGGTAGGGACCGGAGGCACAGATGGGCTGGAGACCGCATCTTTAACTCCCTGATGTCCCTGGTAAATTCACACTCATGTCAGGACAAGGGATGCTAGAAGGCTCAGGGATGCTTGCTGCGAATGTCCATGCTGAGACACGCTCTGATAGCAGGGGGAAGCGGCGGCCTCCCCCCCCCAAGCCCCTACCCCATCACCGCTACTGGATTTGCCCGAGCAAAGCGCGGTGCAGAGGTTCCCGGGATCTGTCAGCCCCAGGCCTGCCAGTAGACGCCGAGAGCTCAAATAACAGTGGGAAACCTGGAAAGCCTCCCCGCCTCCGGTGGCGGCTGCAGCCGCAGCCCTTGGCCCCGCTGCGCTCCCTCTCCCAGCACCTGATGGGGGGTGGGTGCGGGGAGCCCTTGGCATCCGCGGCTTCAATTACAAAACCCAGAGCGAGCCAGATGTTGCGGCCCAAAACACGTAGCATGTGCGAGTGTGTGTCAACAAGTGATCGTGATGTCTACAGCTGGCAGAAGGAGGCAGCTGGGGTGGCTTGCGATCCCGCAGATTTACTGCGAGCGCAACGGAGAGCGGCAGGACGGCTCCCCGGCGGCGTCGCGGGGGGAGAGGGGAGGCTCGGTGCGTGCCGCTCGGTGTGCTCGCTAACACGGACGGCCAGCGGCGAGCTCCAGCTCCGAGGACAGACCCCGAGCACAAACCCTGAGCACAGACCCCAAGCACAGACCCCGAGCACAGGAACCGCCTGCAGAACGCGCCTGGCAGCGTGCGACTGCAGAGCCGGGGCAGCCCTGGCTGCCAAGGCTTGCTGGTGAGCCTCATTGCTCTTCCCCTGGCAAGAAACCCTGCTCTGCCCCAGGCCTTCCCCATGAATGCCATCTTTCCAAGAGGCTTTTCAAAAAGCATTACCAGTTGGCAGCACTTCGGGGTTTTTGGATGGACCACATGAAATAGCTAGGAGCTATTACAGCCAGACACCATTACACAGAGGGGATGCTTTCTGCTTCCCTCCCACTCCCCAAAAAGTCTGCAGGAGCTGCAGGCAGCCAGCACGACAACAAACGAGAGTCTACATCCAGCACAAACCTACTCTCTGCAAACCCCCCTCATCCGTCCAAAAGCCCTAGCCCAGGAGCACCTCTGGGGGATTTTCAGTCCATCTGCTCTCTTGCAGGGATGCTCCTGTGCCCCACGAGCAAGATCTGCTCCTCTTTGAGAGCAACGGCAATGGCGTCGCCTGAGGACACTTTTCAGAGGCAGGAGGAGAGCTCAGAAGAGGTCTTACGAAAAGTCATTTATGTGCTGTGAATTCACACCCTAGTTTCACTTTCCGGTGTAGATGAGAGCTGAGGCCACCGCTGTGTTTTCAGTGTGTTCATCCCCAAAACCAGAGTGAGGCAGTGAGAGCTCGTCACTGCACGGATGGGGCACGGAAGCCTGGTCAGGCCCAGGTGTCAGATATTAATGGCATTTAGGTTCCTAGAAGACGCAGGGAAGCACTTCAGTGAGACACTCAAAACTCTGGCAGAAATCAGAAGCCTAGCACAACTGATTTCAAGAGGAAACCACATCAAAGGATCTTCTTCATCACTAAACGGTTCAAGAGGGGAGCACAGGGTGGACGCCATGGCAGGTGAAAATTGGAATTGAAAAGTAAATCTGGATTGCAAAGTTAAAGAAAAATGGGAACCCAGAGGCGGCGTTGCCTGAGGGAGTGAGGAAGTGGGATACGATGGCACAAGAGGGACTAGCAGTGCTGTTCGGCACAGCCACACCACCAGTGTCAGCTTTGGTTTTGCCGCGTGTACCCTACCCGCCCCCCAGCACACTCTGCTGGGACGAGCAGCGCTAAGCTACAACCCAGAAAGGACAAAGATGGCTTGGGCTTCAAAGAGGAAACTGTCTGGACATAGTACATTAACACACTAATGTATTCTCAGAGCTTTACGTTAGTCTAACCACTGCAATGCTGCGCTGGTGCAAGCATCCAGAAAGCCTCACACAACCACCCCGAGGGGTTTGTGCAGGGTGCTTTTTGGTAACAGAGAGCTCGAACAATGCTTTGAGAAACTATGCACAAAAATGCAAGGGAAATGCATTCTTTGTTATGAGGATTAATAATAACTCCCTAGGGAAACACTAAAACCCTGTCACTCCAGCACAGCTACAGTAATTAGGATCTCCTGAATTTTAGCTTACAAAGAGTTGAAAGCTGCCTGTAAAACTGAATTGCACCCTTCCCTCCTCATTTATAAAGGTCTGGCAGGGCTTTGGAGGAGACAGTGGGTAAGTGCCTAACAACCACTCTAGCTGGCCAAGAGTCAGGGTTTGGATTTCAGTTTAGTTTGAAAATAATCTTCGTAGGCCATCAGCTCCCGACAGCTCTGTTCACTGGGTCAATCTGCTGTTCCCAAAAGCCAGAGCTGAGCTGCCTCGACACAGGTACAGGTACGTCAGGGGTGGTTGCAGCTCGAAGCTAGTCCTCCGTTCTGTCCCGCTGCAGCTTTCTGCTTCTCCCAGCCTAGGGCCGCCTTCGCCATTTCAGCTCTCACCTGCATCTCCTCCCTGCTTCCACGCTTGGCCTCACACAGAAGATAGAAAAACCACTCCAGTCCTAACCCAGAACAACCCCATGCGGATCAGCAGGAGCTTTCCTTCTTCCAGACCGTCCCTGCAGCACTTCTCACACTTGCAGACACTGCTAGCCTGTGAATTTTCAGTTTCACAAGGCAGCCCTGCCACGTATCGGGCACACGAGCCTTTCCAAGTAGCATTTCTGTGCCCAAAAGGACATTCCAGGGACATGTTATCTATTTATTCTAGCAGGAGCTTGGCCCTAATCATAGGCTCACTTACACCAGAACAGCCCTGCTGAGGAGCTGCATTAATTTCTTTTCCCACTACAGCGAGGAGGGCACAACTCCAAAGGTCCACGCGCTGGAGTAACCTCGCTTGTTCCCTGACACTGAAAAACTGCAATCTTGGCCTTCACCTTGTTGCATGCAAGCTTGAGGCAAGTTCCACTGTGTCTATTCTGCTTTACTGGAGTTTGGATCTGGCACGAATTACAGAAAGCTCAGGGCTGTCCTGATTTACAGCCAGGTGCCAGAGCCGACGTCGGCAGCACAGCTCCAGCAGTGAAGAGCAGAAACCCACTGACATCCTGACTCTGCCCCACCAGCCCCGGGCACTGAGCAGACTCTGGGCAGACAAACCTTCCTTCTTCTTACCTCAGGAGCAAAACAGCTCCACCACACTGTGCCTGTCTGCCTTAATTTTCCCGAAATGGAGGAACTAAACGGGACCCAGCCTCCTGTTGTCTCACACAGTAAAGCGACCCCTACTATGCACTTTGAAGATCTTCATGCGCGTGTAAGATTGTCTGGTTTTCCCCCTAGCTCTATCAGTTTGTCTAATAAAGGACAACACCACCTCCCACAAGCTTGCCTTGCTTACCTACCTGCCTGAGCTGTTTACTATGTGGCAGTAGAAAAGGCCAAAGCACGGCTATTTATCTATTCTGCGAGAGCTTTAAATCTGAACATCTGCTGCAGAACAGGCTGGCACTTACAGCTCAGTCACTTGGGAGTTCAGCTCCGTGATTGTGTCGTCAGTGCTGACAGAAATCAAGACAGCTGCCGCGTTAAATTCCCAAGGCGGGCGTTGAGGTGGGGAGTCAGGCAGAGAGAGTGAGAACGTGACGAATCGGGAATCGAAATAAGTGGACAAAAGCTCTTTCTCTCCTCTTCTGCACCATCCTTCCCACTTCCTCGGAGAGCCAGCCTTGGTGGCTTCCTCCTACCCTCTCTCCCCACCCCGCGTTCACACGCTCGCATCCTGCGGGTTTGGTACCTTTTCTGCAGCGACGGGCACTGAGGCTGGCGTAAGGCTGGTGGGAGACTCCGGACGTTTTTTGTGCTTCTGTTTAGGTCTTTCCTTGTCCTTACGACTCTGCAAAAGAAATCAGAGAATACTGGAAGGCTCTTTTCCTCTGCTGAGAATAGCAGTTGTAAGGGAAAAGAAAGGAGGGTGTGTAGGGGTGGATTTACAACCATACATTCATATTCCTCTTCCCTTCTCCACCCATCCACAAGAGCCCAGTATCCCTTCCCCCACGCCCCAGCTTCTGGCTGGGAGCGTCCCACTATCTCTGCCCCAGCTGCAGCCAACATCTGGAGCGCAGAATATCAACAGAAGCCCCTGAATCAGTTTATGGTAAGATGATAGGGAAGGATTTAACAAGCTCTGGCTGATTTCAAGAAACCTGAGCTTTCCTCTTGCTATTTCCCCAAAGGGGCTCTGTGCCCCCTTATCCTCGCTCTCCCCCTTCTTCAAAGGTTTCTCAGATACACCCTGTACAGCCAACGGAAGGATCCTGACTTCAGCACGTGTTGCACGTGCACAGGTAGAGAGATCAGTCAGTGGAGATCTCAGAAACTACGCCTGAATCTAACCCAGAGATCCTCCCCACCTCCTCTCCCAGCAGAGAACAGCTGGGCTGGGTCCATCTCTGCTAACTGGAGCCAGGCTAGTTAGATTGATTTCTTCATCCTGTTTTTTCTCTCACTAAAACCCCCGAAAGATGGGATTCTTCAAATTGCAAACCAAGGAAAAATTGTGGCCTGAGAAACACGGAGTGCTGCCCACCCTGCTGTTACAGTCTCCCGGGGAACGGACTGTAACCGAAGGGGCTATTCTTGTGTCCCGCTATCTGTGTGTTTATGCTAAAACCAAGATGTTTTCAGGGAACGGACTGAAAACGTAAGCCTGTGACAGGCCATGGCTCCCCCTGAAGTCAGTGGGGGCTGCGGATGGCCAAGCCGGCTGGCAGACAGGATGGCAGGACAGGACAGCGTGCTCCATCACACGTTCCTGCTTCCTCACGGTCTTCCTCAGCCGCATGCTCCTGTAGGGACAAACCTGGCCGACACCAGGAGCTTTTCTGTGCTACCGCTGTCAGCTAAAGGCACGGCCTGCTTGGCTGAAGCTGCGGAAACTTTTGTGCTCAGTTCCAGCCTTGCCGGCGCGGTCACTGGTCTGCGGATCAAGAGATCTGCTGTCAGGCAAACACCTGGATGGGATGTACGGCTTAGAAAAATCCATCCTCTTGGTTTTTTTGGGGAAAAAAATGCCTGTTCTGGTGCTACTCCCTCACGAGGGTGCTTTAACCTAGAAGCTGAAGCCCTCGCTGTCCACCAAAGGTGTGTTCAGAGCAGGGCAGTCACACGGGAGTGCATCGACTCTGCAGGAGGATGCTGACTGCTTCCTCGTGCAGGCAAAGCCCCGAGGCTACGGCTGTCAGCACACGCCAGAGATGGGATGGTCGGAGGGAAGATGCAACTGCAGTAATGGATGAGCTCCACTGTGCGTTTTTTTTTTTTTGTTTGTTTTGTTTTTTGAGAGAGAAGCTAGTGGAATAAATAGCTTACAAACAATAAGCTAAATGAAAAAAAAAAGAGCAGGAGAAAAAAAAAAGGATCAGGAGAAAAAGGCTAGAGCAGGTGGGCGCGAAGTCATGCAGAGGTGAAGCAAAAGCACTCCAGAAAGCGGCACCTTCCAGCGCGGGCTTGGCCGAGTTCTCAGTGCCCTTGAACAGGAGGCCCGCCTGCAGCCACCAGCGACCCTGCCGGCGTAAATCCGCCACGAGGCCACAGCAGCTTTCTCTGGGATGAGCTGGCGGAAGAGGGAGGCAAATCCAGCTAAAGCCTCGCTGCTCTTGCTGAGTGCCCGACCGAGCACTAGCAACGCTGCCGGTAGCCGTCATTTTATCACCGGACTCCTGGTGTTCGTCGTATCTGTTAAAGCCTCAGTTCCTGGAGCTACAGCACTGTACAAGGATCTCTGTTCTCTTTTTTCCCCTTTCTTCAGCACACATTTACAGCTTTGGCAGTGAATAAGAAAAGCTTGAGAATGTGATTTCTACAAGCTAAGTGCCAAAACACAAATTTAAATGAAATCTTGACTAAATCTCACGATGTTTTAAATACTTGGGGCTTCTCATGCTATAAATACTTCCCAAGTCTCGTGGGCTATCTAGGACAGGGAGATGGGGAAGCTGTGGCGCAGAGTTACGCCTGTCGCAGGCTACGTGCCTCTCAGTGGCAGGGCTGGGACCGGTTGTTCGTTATCCACCAGCAGGAACAATTTGCACTCACTTGGTAGCACGCAGCAGAGAATTTCGACGAGCTCAGGAGAGCTTCTTCATATCCGCATCTCGTTTCACAAAAGGAGAAAGCAGGGCACATGGGATGAGAGAACTTGCAACGATTTCACCGAGAGCCATCCAAAAATTCAGGCAGAGAAGGCAGGCACCCGCCCCATGGGACGCGCGGTCACCCACTTGCACGTGCTGCCAGAGCCATGCACAGAAGAGAGAAATGGAAGCAGGAGCCAGATCCTCACCGCAATACGTTTTGCCAAATAACTGCACAAACTCGGGTCCTTCAACCCCCTGAATGCCACTGAGCTCATTCTCGTCTTCTGAGCCCCAAACGCATTTCGATCATAAAGGTGCGACAGGCGGGACTAAAACATGATGCTGCAAACGCTAACGGGACAGCCCTGGAATCGTTTAACTTCACATATCAAAGCCAAGAGGAGACAAAAGAGAGCCAAGCCACTCTGGCTAATGACAAGGAACCTCCACACCTACACACACACGGGCGGGGAAAGGCAGGAACGTCCTGGCTGCCACCACCGCGAACCATAAAACCTCCCCCGGCTTCACTGTGATGGCAGCAGCCGAACTCACATCCTCCAGCTTCAAAATCCTGGCCGCCTGCTGTCTGAAAAAGCTCTCCTCGCTGTCGGCAGTGCAGAGCCTACACCCGCTAACTGAGCAGTCCCCTGGCTGTATGTAGGAGTGCGGACATATGTACGTATTCAGCAAGAAGCCAGCCTGCACAATAGGGACCAGATTTCTGGAACCCTCCGCTCCCATTCAGATGCTCGGATAAACGATCAGGTTTTCCAGAACGCTGGGTACTGAGCTCTTTTGAAGATCTTGCCCTGGCTCCATGTGCTGAGCAACTGCACTTTGAACTATGCAGGAAATCTGTCCCGCAGAGCCCGGCTTTCGTGCTCTGCTCAAAGGGCTGCGCTGCTCCCAGAACCGCCGCAGCCTGCCGGGGAGCCGACCTGCGCCCCTGGCTCCGCGCCGCCGCACGCAGCCCCCCCGGCCGTGCCCGCCGCGCACCTTGCTCCTCTGCCGTGCCTACCCCGCACCTCTCCTCACCCCGCAGCACCTCCTCGTGCGGGCCCCGTGCAGCTCCTGCAGAAACCCACAGGGCCTGGAGCCCGGGAGCTCGCAGTCCGCAGCCCCCAAGCTTTGCAGAGGCCGGGTGCTCGCTGCCTCTGCGCACCCGGCAGGACCCTTCTGCCAGCTCCAGTTACTCTCTAACACTTTTGGGACCTCGGGCAACAGGATTTGACATCTTCTTCAGTATCACTGGAGAAGTGCAGTGCCCTGGGCTAAGCGGGCAGGACAATTAATGCCCTGGGCCATAGGGGCAGGACAATTAATGCCCTGGGCCATAGGGGCAGGACAATTAGTGCTTTACCCGCTGGAGGTTCTGCACAGGGGCCGGGCTGCCCCCAGACCAAGGTGCAGGTGGGAAGGCGATGCCAGCTGCCCGCAGGGACCGAAGCCCTGGGTCGGTCCTGGGGCTCAGTCCCTCCTGGCTCTCCTGCCCGTGTTGACACGCTCTAAGACAACCCGGGGCGTTCCCCGGCTCGCACCAGCGGCTTTTTAAACGTGTGGGTTCTCTCCAGGAACTGGAAGGCTTCAAATGCTTCCTGCACGAGCCGCAGGGTGCAAACGGAGAGGGGAGGGCGGGAGGAGAGGAGGGAAGCAGCACCGGCCCCTGCATGTCAAGTGACCCTCCCCACCTGGCTTTTCTGGGCCCAGAACTTTGCCTGGAAGCAAGCCGAAGCAGGACTCAGGGGAGGAGGAGGAAGCAGGGAGGACGCACTGGGCACAGGAAACCTTTCGCCGCCCCCGTCCCATCTTTGCAGGCAAAAGCCGAGCCCTACCTTGCAGCCGCTCGGCGCTCCCTGCAGCAGGCGGGCCGGCTGGGCGAGCTGCGGTCTGCAGGGAACATGAACCTGCCCCCAGCAACAAACTTGATGGAAAACAAACGCTCTCCATGCAGGGCTGAGCAGCTGGGGCTTGGCATGTGGGCACGGAGCAGGCCAGGCCTGCGGCGGGGGGAGCGTGGCCGCATCGGGGGCGTGCCAGCGCCACAATCTCCCTTCGAGCTCCCCAGCGCAGGAGGAATGAAACAGGATCTCCGGCTGCCAAAAAGGGTTGTGCACAGCTCCTCTTGCTCCCCCCACCGCCGTCTCCCCTTCCCTGAGCCCCCCTCTTCTAAGCTGCTGGACACCAGCAGTTGGATCATTAAAAGTAGATTGGGCAGGGGAAGGAGGGAGGGCAGAGCCAGGAGCTGGGAAGAGCCAAGCGGGCTCTGCTGCTCCCTCCCTCTTTCCCAGGCTCTCTGCACTCCCTGCCCGGAGAAGGAGGAGAAGGAGGAGGAGGAGGAGGAGGCGGCGGCCTGGCTCTGGGCTGCAGCCATGGCAGCCGCAGCGAGGAGGAAGGCAGCACCGGGCAGAGGGGCACCAAACCCCTGCCTGCAGCCTCGCTCACACTCAGGATTTTGCAGGTTTGCTTTGAGCCGCCCCGAGGGGATGAGTTTTTACACAAGGACGCGTGGCCAGCCCTCGCTGGGCTTTGCGCCGTGATAACTTATCACTGCACCCCGGCTAACTGAAGGACTGGCTGGGGCTGGCTAAGCACCTGCACGACAAGAGGCCCCAGCAAGCCAGGCAAGGATGCTACAAAGCAAGGCTACTGTGGCTAGATCTGACCGATTAGAGCAGATCTCGGTTCAGTACTCCCTCCCCAAAAAGCTGTGCTGGTCTCGCAAGCAGCCATCTGCATCCCGATCGGAAAAAAACGTCCGCTTGGCTCCTCGGTGCCTGCGTGGAAACAAAGCTCCGAGAGGCAGACCTGCACCACCAGCTCGGAGGCAAGCACAAAGCCCCTCACAGAACCCAGCGGGTTTAGGTTTCAGCCCAGTACAACTTCTCCAGTGTGCTGAATTTCAGTGTGGCTCATTTCCTCTGCTGGCACCCGGGCTAGACAGACAGACAGACAGGCAGGCAGTGGGGAAGGGGGCTCTGCCATGCATCTGCTCAGCCACCAAGGGACTGGGGGCTGCAGGGAGAAGGGGGCAGGCCAGCCACAGGCCTGGTGTCCCCATAAAGTCCCCCCTGCAGCTAGGGAGGCAGTTCAGGAGCTCAAGGTGTGTTCCGGGACAGGGACCGCTCCTCCGTCCCCTATCCAAAATTAAAAAGTCCCCTGATTTTGCTCGTGGGTTCCACGCGCTCTCTAAGAACAACGCTGGATGAGGCCTCTCCTCGTGGGGTTTGTGCCTCAGGATGTCGCAGGGCTTCGGAGTCTGTGCTCACCCGCTGCTGGTGGGACAGACTTCATTCCACGGAGCGTGGTGATTTTTTTCTGTGCATTTCCAGCAGACAATATAGGTGACAGAACATCTGTACTTCATTCAACCCCTGTGCGTCACCCAGCGTTTTCTTGGTATTTAGCTATTGTTTTCTTTCTTTCTTTCTTCTTTCTTTTTTTAAACAAACCCTGCGAAGGCTCCCACAGAGTACAGCGCACACATTGCAATACCAAGCCCAAAGAAATAAATGGGTTTGGTTTCTCTAAGGCCTGGTATGTTCCGAGGAAAACCCAAAGCCTGGAGCTTTCCCATTTTCACGACAGCACAGAAGGAAATGCTTGGACTGGTATCATTTGTGCCTGCGAGGGGCGGGGGGATCCTGATGCTGGTTGCAGTCCCACATCACAATTGTCCCTTGTCCCGCAGAGAACAAGACTCCTCACAAATGCCAAGCTGCTTTACAGAAGGGCTTAGGAGTCCAAATCCTGAGTCTTTGCTGTCTTCCTGCTCCATTGAAGCCAGCGGGTTAAATCCGGCGCCCCTCACTTGGTCAGGTTTCCTCCGCCAAGCCTAAGAAAACAGCCAGAGCCCCGCGCTGGAAGGGAGCTGTCGGGCGCTGAGCTCCTCGTGCAGGGGGAGCCGGGAGCACCTGCAGCCCGGGGACTCGCTTTGCTCTGCCGGCGAGTGCTCAGCTCCCTAGCACCGCCTGCGGCTCTGCAGGATGGGACCGGCCGGCCGTGCAGCTGGACGGGCTCAAGACAAAACCGCTCCGCTTCTGGTCAGCGCAGCGGCGCGCCCAGTTCCCCTGAAACACGTGCAAGTCGATCGCGCACTGCCGGTCACGTACTGCGAAACCCTCTGGGAAGTCCAACCCCCTTCTCGGGCACCCCTTTAAAGTCTGCGTGCTCACACGGCCTCGCACACGTCCCTCCTGCACCCCAGCACCCCCCCCCCGGACCTGCAAACAGCCCAGCACCTCCGGCAGCCTTCCTCACCCTGCCCACGCAGCTCCTTTGCACACCTCGTGCCCCTCTCCGGGCCGACTCCCCCTCTGTAAGAGGAAGGAGAAGATCTTGCACTCGGCTGTGGCTGTGCCAAGCGACCCCAGCCCTGACAGGGCCCCCGCCGGACCCGCTGCTCAAAGCGCAACGAGCAGCCAGGAGGGGAGAGCAGCGAGGCAGCAGCGAGACGGAGTCTCTGCACGTTTGTGAGGAACCCAGAGGGTAACAATAGTGGCAAGCGCCACTGAGAAGCCTATACATAAACCCGCAGTCCTCCTGTTTTCGCTCTCCCCCTGGCGCTGACCTGCTTTCCAGCCAGAGCCGGGAAGCGGCGCTCCCCTGCCCTACCTGCCGGCCACGGGACCGCGCTCCCACCCTGCCACCAGAAGCTGCGCAAATATAGAAACCCGCTTCCAGCCCCCAGCCTTGGACCCGCACCGTCTGCCCGTTATAATTACAGCTGAGCTCTCAAATCCGCCGCCAATCACCCCGATCCTGCCCTCTCGCCGCCCCCTCCGCCTGCTAAAAATAACGCGTTCCAGCGCAGCGCCAACCTTGTGCCAAGCGCTGCTCCCGGCCCGCGGCACAGATGCTCTTTCTCCCTCCTCCTCGCCTCGCAGCAGCTGAGCACACAAGGGGAGTAAATACTCCAAATACGTTTTTCAGCCTCGCCGGCAGTTGGAAATTTACTGCCTTGGTGTCACAGCGGGGTAGGCACGGCTTTGGACGTGCAGCCTGGGAAGGGGAGGGTTGCCTGTTTGCCACCTATCGGGTAGGGCTTGGGCAGGCTCCCCAGACACCGAGTGGGCAAGGTGGGCAGCGCTTCGACCCGGGTATTGCGGGATAACCTCTGCAAATAAAGAGGGAGCTGGCTTTCCTGCCCACACGGTTTATGGGCTCTCAGCTGGGCCTGCCAGAAGGGTGCCAGCAGGTATTAACTGATGGCCACGCTGCTTTTGAAAGCCTGGATGCCCTTGTCCCTGGGAAACTGGGCTGGGATCCATCAGCCTTCAGCCACAAAACCCACCAGCATGTCACTGGGCTGTTCCTGGATGTGGGTCACTATTATTACTATTCGTAATGATGTATTGATTGTGAGGACATCTACTGCAACAAGACAGAAACAAACAAACAAACAAACAAACAAGTAGACGGCCAGACACCTAAAGCAAGACTTAAAAAATTCACACGGGAAGCACCAACTGGGTTATGCAACAGGGTAAATTTGGCTTTTGACCACAGTGGATTAAACCTAGAGGTTTCTTGATGGAGTAATTCTGGATTTCTCCTAGCAAAAAACAGGATCTGGCCCATAAAGTATTAAAAACTATCTGACCATCCTGAAAGTATTCCTGCATTAAGTTATTTGTGCTCCAGAGCCTACAGCACTGTTTTGGACAGATGGGGTGCAAAGGAGGACGGCGGTACTACTTTGAGGATTCTTGGTATAAAAGCTGTACCCATCAACGGACGAGGAAGATTTCTTACTTTGCTGCCACTTGCATTAGAACCTAAACACTCCATAAAGCATGTGTCCCACCTATCAGAGCTATTTATTTTTTAAAATAATAAACAGTTCACAAGCCTCTGGTCTCCTCATTTATTTCGGTATAGACCCTTCCACACCAGAACCTGCACCCCTGTCAGAACCCCAAAGTCTGGTGGGATTCTGTCTTACACATTCACTGCTGTTTTTCCTTGAAATATGAGCCTTCATCACGTGAGTCAGCTGGTTAATTATGAACCTTGGTGTGCTGTTAACATGTCCTGTAACACTGCAGCAGCTGTGATGAGTATGCCTTAACCTGCACAGTTAAACAAATAACTGTTGTACCTGTCAGATCTGGCATTCAGTGCTCTTCTAAATACTTGTTCAGCAAAAAAAAATTGTTTTCACAAGTAGATTTGAAGCAGGTGGCCAATCTGACTAACAATGTACTACCTAAGCTATACTAGCTACTGTTGTTGCCTACACGTAACCTGCTGGCCACAATGCAGATTGCTAATCAGTCCTCTAAAGCTTGGACTCTGGGATCTGAGGACAATGACCTCGCGTTTATGTTCCTGAGCTGCTGCGTTTAAAACCACAGCCCAAAGTACTTCCACACAGATCAACTCAGTAGCTGGAAACCGTAGCACAATGTCATCCTCAAAGCGGACCTGCCAGGAGTTAGAAATGTGAAAGTCGCACATTTCATAAGTGTGTTCTGCCAAGACCCCTCTGGCATAATCTGAACACAAAAACTTGGCTCCACATTCCCCGTGGCTGTGCCGCTCCATTTACATACACATTTCTAGAGTTGTGTTTAGAAACACAGCCACTGTTCACACCTCTGACTGTGAAACTCTTTGCAGAGTCAGGGCTCACCTGAGACGCAAGGCATCAGTGCTCTCTGCACACTCTTCCCCCTCTCACCTCCATCCCACATGACTCTAGCTCTGGAGTGACAACTCTGTGCAGATCTTACCTTCTTTGGCCTTTCGTGGTGGGATACATGCTTCTCTTGAGCAGGGGACGTGGATCGACTCCGTCTTCCAGCAATGAAGGAGCTCCCTCCAGAGTGACGTGAGGTCTTCTGAGGTAAGTGGGGAAGGGAAGAGAGGGACGACAGGGATGGGAGACAGGGAGAGAGAGAAGAAACTGTTATAGAGTCCGGCCTTCACTGTTACAGTGAGCAATGCTATGGTAAATGGCTTGTCTACAAGATGCAGGACCAAATTATAAAACTCCTAAAAATCCTGGGGTTTTGGTGACCCATGCACACTGACACTTCCAAGAAGAAAGGCACAGCAGCTAAGAGACCGTTCTGTAAACAACAAGATAAGTGGCAGCAGCAATATCGTGTAGACAAGTCAGTCCTCCTGAGCAGCAGCGTCTGTGTTTTGGTCTTGCGTGGGGTGTGGGGGTGTATGTGCATGGAAGGATGCTCTGTCCTCAGACTCCAGGCGCTAGCAGAAATCCTGCTATCTATCTCAACATCAGTAAATCTGATACGGAGCTACACTTGTATCAGATACTGAGGGTACCTGAAGGGCAGGGAAGGTGTCCTCCGGTTTGACTTTGAGGGGAAGCTCAAGACATCAGTCACTGCATGTGACAGCACTGATAAGAAGAAAGGAAAGTGGGGAAAGCCAGCAACAAAGGAGCCACTGACAGATAAACCTGTACGGAGAGGATCAAGTTTCCTTTTTGCTGCAGGGGGGAGAGCAGGTGTCTACTAATTATGCAGAACAGGGAAAGGGTTCCTCTCAGTCCTGTAAATAATAGGGGGAAATCCTTTGCCCCAAATATCCCTCAAACCATCTGTGAATGATTCCGGTCTCTTCTGGACTGCCCCTGTCCTCAGGCAGAAGTTTGGGCTGTTCTGTGTTACACCCTCCTGCCCAGGGGGCCTGATGTACACTAACTCCCTGGATGCTCTATTTTCCTGTCTCAAGCTGCCTCTTACACTAGGGGCAGTGCTTTAGCATCTTTCTTCTAAGAAAAAACATTCATTCGACTTCTTGGGACTACTTCTTCAAACATACAAACCGGGTCAGGGAAAGCAAATGGAAGAATTAAGCCTGTGGTTTTGAACATGAGTCTAAAGATGCTATAAAAATGCAATAAATAAATTTATTTTTATTCCTAAGTGACTCTGTCTGAATGGCTGAAAAGAGAAGCATCCTGCAGACCTTGTTTATGTATTCCTGGCATTTCTTACTGCTCAGAGCACAGATACAATCTAGGATGAAGACAATGCCTTAAAATAAAATCCATTGAAGGGATGAAGAAACTCACCATTTTATTGAAGTGGTACTTGCAGTAGCCACAATATTTGACATTGTCGACTTCTAGGACTTCCTCTTCACATAAGAGGCCAGCCATCTGGGCACTGAAATACATGATATCAAGAGGAGGATAATGCAAACTGTACAGACAGAAAACATATCCCATCAACAAGCAAAACAGTTCAAGATACCCAGGCAAGGTCTTGAAGTCTCCTGTCCTGCTTGGCAAATAGCTTTCAAAGACCATGAAAAGAGTTCAGACTATTTATAATTCATATTAAGATCTTTAAAATTGTCAGTACTTTCCTGCCAAATTGTTTTGCAATTTCTGTCTTTCTTAAGGCCTGGGCGATCAGTAACAATTCCAACAAAACGCATATCATGAACAAGGAATCAACATAAAGCTGGGAATCCCCACGTTCTACTGACAGGCAGTGTTGTTTTCAGGCTGCAGAGTACACGAGGATATCAGCCCTTAAAATCACATCATCTAGATGATACTTTTGTATGTGCTGCGCTGAAAAGGAACATTCCTGGATTGTGACTCATCTCTTCTCGAATTCCACACAGTCCTAGGGAAATCCCCAGACTTCATTCTCACCAAGGAAGGCTTGCTGGTGAAACCTCGGCCTTCCTGGGGAAGTTCCCGACACAAATTGAGCAAGGATGAGATACCCCTTGCCTAAAATAAAAGCAGTATGGTTTGCCCAAAACCCCATGCCACCTGTTTGGTGCAGCCTCAAAACCGTAGCAGCAAAACCAATAACTGGGGCCGTTCCTGGAGTGATACTGGGGGCAACTCACCAGGTGACATGGAAAGCTTGCCGGCAGCCATGCCGATTACAGGCCATGCATGCTCCAGAGGCTGCTTTGCTCTCCCTGCCCTGCTCTTCACAGATGTAGCAGGTCTGCAAAAAAGGAAAAATGGTCACTCAAAGAGGTAGTCTACTTTACTCTCACTCTTCTCCAGGAGGCAAAGCCTTCGAGAACTTATAACTCGTGTCTAGTCATCTCCCTCCTACGACAGCTGTTCTGGGTTATTTCTCAGTCGCATGCACAAAACTTATGCATCTTCTTTTTCTCCCCCAAATAACAACTGGGTCTGATCAAAATATTGATTAACCAACATGCAGCTCCAAGGAGTGGTGCGGTTGCTCAGGTTGCCAAATTAAGGGAGAGGAAAACAGAACATCAAAAGTTATTTCCAAGAAAATTTACATTTACATTGTTAGTTATTTTTAAAGGGATCTAAGTACCTGGAAATTAAAATAAATTGGACAGGAGACATGGAGGACTAAGACGACCTCAGAAAAGCAAGGCAGGGCAAGTACATTTGGGGCAGCAGGAGAAGGAGAAGGCCTTACCTTGTTGAAGCGGTCGTGGGGTACATACTGCAGGACAATTGGCTCCATGGTGAGCACATTGGCAAACTGCACCTCTGGGATGTACAGAGCACAGACAACGTGGGCCCACCCTGGAGAAGCAAACAAGCCAGAGAGCAGAGATTCACATGGGGCAACCCAGCGGAGTCTTATACTCAGACAAGGCTGCAGACAAGCATGGGAGGGAAAGGAGGAGGAGGATATAGGAAGGAAGCCAACTTAAGTTAGATGCTAGATTTGAAATACTGCTTGTTGTAACTTGGTTAGGAATCAAATCCTTTGTGGGAGAAAGATAGACAGATACCACCTCCAGATGCAATACGAAAGCAGAGATTTCTTTGGGAAAAGAAAGGTACAGCACTCACTGCCCTTAAAAACATTCCGTCAGGACTTAAGACCCAGAGCTGAAGACCTAACCAAACCCAGAAAAGCATCCAAACAGTAAATGACGCTGATGGGACAAGTTTAACATGTAGTCCCATGCCAGTGGAAACAAAGCTCCCTTTATTGGCTGTTATCAATGGTTAAAGAAGGCTCTTTTTCAGCAAGCCAAGTTAGATTAAAACCTAAATCCACCAAGACACTTCCCAAATCAAACGTGTAAATCAAAATACCATCTGATCAGGACAGAACTGAGAAAGCTTGAAGGTCAGGAGCCTTTGGGGGACAATCTATACTGGTATGCCTACTGCACTGGAAAGATTTACCTAGAATTAGGATGGATTCAGTTGGGCAGGCAGAACCAAGCTCCACGAATATGGAATCATACAGTGCTGTAAGTACTCAGTCTATATAATTCTGTATAGTGGCATGGTTATAACACTTCTTGTGCCTGTCTACAGGGACCTGACCAAACCACATAATAACATGTTTGGAAGAAGATGCTATGTAGTTATAAAACAATCCCCCAACATGGTACTTTTACTACCGCACTAAGGCTCTCAGTATTTATGACCAGCCCTAATGGACACTTTTACAAAACATCCTGGACTTAGGGCTTCTTCTCTAAATATGGGATCTATTATAATAAAGACCTCCTTGTCTAATTTAGCTCTTAGTGTATTAAGGTAAGTGGCAGGTAGGTAGAGAGGCCTTTCTGAAAAATAAGATTTTGAGGAAAAACAAGTTTGATCCATACAGCCAGCAGCATCAATAGCTGCTAGCTCTGACAACTGAAATCAGACTCCACGGTACTTCACAGTACCAGAGGCTGACAAGCAGCAATGATGAGCAAGTAAGTCCCACAGAGAGAAACACCTTTGCTGTGTCCTGGTCCCCGGCTCTTGGACAGGGACTCAAGGCTGAGGCTCCATTAACTTGAGGATCACATCACTTAGGCAAATAACTCAGCAACTTCCACCTTTCCATAAACAATGACATATCATGCACCAATTCCTGCAGGGTTAACCTCAAGAAACAGCACATTTCAGGGGCTCTGCTTCGATGCCAGCCAGAGGTCGGTCAGTTATCCCCCCAGGGAAAGGTCTTCTTGCCATGGTGATTTCAGAAGGTGAAGTTTTGTAAGAAAAGGCAGAGTGTTTTCATTCCTCTGGAGCCTCCAGCCTTCCCTTTCTGGTGACATAGGCTCGGAAAAAAAATTGCACCTGGGACAGCTGCCGAGAGGCACTGCAAGACATACCGGCTCCACGCAGAAGTACTTACCTCCGTTGTCGGTCCGTTTCAGGGCTCCATCTTTGTGGGGGCACAGTTCACATCTCTTGAAATTAAGCAGAAACAACAAGTTTAATCTAACTCCCAGGGGCATGGGGCCAGAAAAGAGATGATTAATTTAAAACACGCTTATAAAAGATGGGGCTGCTTTCAAAGAGAGGAAGTGGAAGAAGGGCTGAAAGCGGTTTGGGTACAAAAAGATACTGTGACACAGCTCGATATCGTCCTGTGTGACGAGGATGTATTTAAAGCCTCAGCCCAAGAGCCACAGGGCTGCAGGCGAACCTTGACTTTCACAGGGCTTTTAGAAAAGAAGTTTTAGTCCTTGCGGTTGCGAAGTAAAACTGAAAACCGTGACTCAGAGAGCAAAAGGCAAATAAAGAAAAGCCATTATCTATCTTTGCCCCTTTCCTTCCTTCTCTCTTTCTCTTGCGATATTTTTTCCAGCCAGTCTCATGAATGCTGAGTGAGGCAGTTGTGACATTTTCACCAGCGGGGTGCAGGGGCCATGATAAGCCCGGTCCCAACGCCTGGGGCTGGCGGGTGGACACCCCGCTTCCCCAGCCCCAGGCCAGGGAGCCTGAGCTGGAATAGGGAGAAAGTGAGGGGAGCATTGGTGCTGGAGGGTCCCTGACACATGGGAGGGTGCAGGGAGCTCCCTCAGCCCTGACATGGTGGGTAGGGGGGCACAGGCCCAGCACCATGACAGGCTGTGAGGGATAGCAATGGCTCAACGCCTCACTCCGTGCCTGGTCACTAATGGCTGCTTTTGGGGACAGCTATGAGGGGGAATCACCAGTTCTTCCACCCAGGGCCAGCAGCCACGGGGTGGCTGGAGGTGAGGGGAGATGCCCCCTCATGCTACGTCTGCAGGACACTGAGGCCTCCAAGGCCAGCAGCGGCCCAAACCCACTGAAGGGCTCTCCTCAGGGCTATGGCAGAAGGGCCTCACCCCACCCCACGCACACCCGACAAGGGAGAGATGAGGGGACAGAGAGACGCCGGCAGGGCATGATGGCAAGAGCCAGATAAGCCCAGTGCCGCGGCCCTCGGTGCCATTCCTACCTCAGAGCAGGTGGCGACGCCTGCGCTCCATTTCCCCCCTCACTACTGCGGTCCTGCCTGCCCGTCATCGCCTCCATGTCGGGCCATCGCCATGTGCAGCTTTCCCTGGGCCATAAAGCCCTTTTGAAGCCCTGAGGTGGTTTCGGGGCACGTTGCCACACACGAGGGACGCTCTCGCAGCCCCAAGGGCTCCTCCCAGGAAATGGTCATTGTTTTCTCGTGACATCAGTCAGGGAAAATTTCTATGCTTTTATTGTTTTGTTTGACTTTTCTGCGCCTGCTTAGAAAGCCTGAAAACCTGTGACATACAGCCCTTTTCCTTCCCTAGCGGAAATGTCTGATTTGTGAAAAAAAAAAAAAAAAAAGAAGAAGAAAAACACCAACAAAAAAGCTGTTTTTCTGTGAAAAATGTGCTTCATCAGAAAGTTTTGAAATGAGCTGCCTGGTATCGAAGCGAGACGGCAGCTGTACCGGTATGAGTGTGTGGGGCATGCATGCTGCCGCTGCTCCGCTACATCCACCCAGCTCCGGCAAGCCCCATGTGTGACGGGGCAGGTGCTCTGTGCCACAACAAGCACCCGTGTACTGAGCAGTAACTGGCCTCCAGCAAAAACATCTGCTGCTGAGCTGTCCCCGAGGACCTTCCACAAAGGTGGTCGTCCTCAAGGAAACTCAGTGTTTCCTCTGCTGTCATTTTACCTCTTGACACAATAAATACGATCACAATGCTTTGGGCAGCAGGGAGGCTCAGTCCAGTTCTCAGTGGAGTCAAGTGTGTGGGGATGCCAAATAGGTACCTCTGGCAAACATGAAATTCCTGTGATAATGTATAAACAAGAGGTGAGAGGACGAAGACCAATGCCATTGGCAGCCCATCACACTTTCCCCGCAACTTTGCTTGAAATGTGTGTCTGGCCACAGGAGGTGATTCACTTTGCTCCTGGTTGGGTCCAGACAGGCAGGGCACTGGAGAGCAGCTCTCACAATTACCACAGAAAGCCCGGCAAAGCCAAGACAGAGAAAGAACTGGGTTAACTGAGACACTGTAATAAGAAATTTGCACTTGAAAAGGCCCCTCCGCTCTCCCCTCCGCCCCTCAGATCAAAGCAGCTCTCCCACCACGCGATTAGCAAAGCTCTGATTGTAACAAGAGGGGTTAACAGCTCCATCGGCCCCACACAAGACTTTTAATAGCCCTGCCTCTAAATGACAGCTAAAGCCTTCACATGATCCCTCACATGAGTGCCCTCTGGCCATTGCAGCTCACCGGGCTTCCTAGACAATTTGATTACAAAGTGGATGGGCTTTCAGTTGCTTACTGTAAGCACAATAGTGTCCACAGCATCCTTTAGGGACCTGCGCATCTAAGGAGAGGTTATGAGCAAGGATTAGCGGTACCTCTTCCTTTCACTCAACCTGCATAGGCCAAGGAAGTCTCCAGCGTTTTTATTTCAACTCTGGGAAAAGAACAGAGCTGGTTGATTAAAACCAGGTTGTGATGGCGAAGGTTAGAGTTTCTGACCCCCTAGGGCTTCTAACTCAGGGACAGAGCACCAAGCCATTAGACCTGACAACCCAAGTCAGGGCTCCTGAGCTCTCCTTCCGAAACTGAAGAGATGGAGTCTCTCTAAAGGAGAGACACAGAAATTGGGATGTTTTAAAGTACTAAGGAGAGCAACAATCTTTGTGCCTTCACATCTCATTTTCAAAGTAAAAGTATCAATATTTAGCTAACAAATACGCTTGTTATGGACTAAGCTTGTAAACTGCTTTAAGATTCTTCTATGAAGGCAGATGTGGGAAGACAAACACTGCTGTTTTGCAAAGGAGTTTGCCACACAGTCATTGTGAAAGAAATACGAATATCAATTCATCCTGCTGTTGACAGTGTATTTTGCGCTCACGTAGCAGTATCTCTCATTCAAGACCCTCAAGGCAGTGTCTGCAGGCTGATAACGCTGCTTTTACAGCTGGAGAAAGCCAGGCACAGAGAGGTGCAATGAAACCCCCGGGCAGTGAAGAGCCACACCTTCCAGCCTCGCTGGACCATGGAGCACAGATTCAAACAGCGTGTTAGCAGCACAGCCATGCACAGATCTCATAAGACCTGACTCATTTCCCTTACTCTGATCATGCTGTTCCCTACATCAAAGAAGTAGATTCTTTTTATGTATTTACCCATTTGCGTGTCTGTTGCTATGACTGCTGGCGTTTAACTGAAAAGGTGAAGGATTTAGATAGGAAATCATCCCCAGCTCTGCTTAGGAAGGAAGATTATCACTGTTCAGTTGTTATACTAGCAGGGCTGAATGCCACCGACTGAATGGCATGACTGAAGCCCACCACGCATTGTCTAACAGATTTCACTGAGGGCAAGTTAAATAAGGAGCCACCTGCAGGGGTATTGTTTTCTTGATACCTTGGAGGCAGTTTGAAGTGTCTAAAGTGCAAGAGAAAAGTTAGAATCCTTGCGATGAGCACAGGTGAGGAGGACTTGTGTGTACATGCACTACTACAGCTTACACTGAGTTGTAGCTAACACCGAAGAGCTTCTCTTTGCCTGCATGGCTGGGAGACAGGGGGGAAGGAGGCTCATGAAATCCAAATTCCTTTCTTTACTATGAAACTATCTGCAGGATGTAAAAGCACTCAAAGACACATTTGATCTTCTTTACTGCAGTGCGCATAAAAGCAGCATCTTACAAAGGCAAAAGAGCTCAGGTCTGAAAGTCTGGTCTTGTTTACACTCCCACTTCCAATGAGGAATGAGTTAATGCAATGTATAAAGCATGGTACAGATACCTAATTCCCCCATTCACTCATCTTTGCCAAGTTCTTCGCCCATCTGTGAAACAGATTAAACTTTTGTACTGCAGCAAGCAGAGAGCCCAGCTGAGACGGAGCACGCTATTTGCTCCGTTCTGCACAGATCCGCATATTCAGAGGTCACCTACATCAGCTTCACTAGGTACTTTCACTAGGTGTACTTTAGAAAAAAATGGCTAAACCAGTTCAGAAGGCAGTGCAGATATTAATAAGTGTTGTTTGTGCTGGTTGAGGCATTCCATATTTGAAAAAGCCAAAGTTTAATGTACATTGATTTTTTTAAGGAAGTGAAGGGGGGAAACTGTCTCAAATTTACTGCATGGCAAAAGCAGCACCTCTGGCATAACTAACGTGGTAAAGATCTATACCCTGGCCCCTCAGCAGCTGCTTGGTGTAGCTGTATCTGATAAGGGTTCACATGGGAAGTTGCAGAGTAGCTGGTGTGCTATAAACTCACAGTCTAGTTTACTGCACAAATAACTTTGCCACATAGACGGGCCTAAGAGGCAGTCCTGGCCTGATTGTTTCCACTTTCCTGCCTCACCGGGAAATGCCAGAATTAATTAAGAACATTCGCAAAGTGTTCCATACTGCTAAATTGCTACTTAGACAGAAACTAAAACCTGATCCAGCTTCCTGTCATTTTCTCTGCTATTTAACAAACACAGAAGACTTTATGCAGGAGACTGTTGCTGCACACGAGATATGAATGCCAGCTCATCCTGTCTGTCAGTACGACAACATACCCTGTACAGCAGCATCTCAGGTGGTAACAACTTTCCTCCACTCCAAAACTTTCTGAGAAGCTGTATAGAAAAAACTGCAGGGAAGCCACCTTCTAGAGGAACGTCATTATTTTTTAGAAGATCGAGGTCCCTAGATGCAAAAGTTTCATCACTGATAACTTGCTTAAAAGTACCTTTGGCAGCGTTTTCATCAAAATGGCTAAGAATGCTTTATAAAGCTGTTTGACATAATTATTTCTATTGTATAAACGAGAAACGAGGGGAAAGATTTTAGAAGAGAAGTAGTTTCTCAGATAGGTGAGGGGCGAACGCCTTGTCCAAAGTTATATTGCAGGCTACAGGCAGAGCTGGGATTGCAACCACAGCAGTGCCGAATGCCAGGCTCCGTCACTTTCGTCAGTGGACCACGCTGCTTCCAGCAGAGGCGTGAAGGGCTCTGAACCAACTCGTTCCGTGTAAGTACAAGTGTACTCTGTACTCACCACCCTGGCGGCTCTCTCTTGAGATTCACATTTCCGACAGAACCACGGTCCGGTAGGAACCTGGACAATTCCATAACAAGCTGGAAGAAAAACAGAGAGAGTTCATTTGATTGTCTTTAAATTGGCTGTTAATTTCTCAGCTGTATATAAAAGTTTGCCAAAGCTGTTATTAGTCAGAGATCAGTAACAAAAACAAAAATCACATCTAAGCAGCATTTTATTCCCCTTTCCAGTTTCCACACCCTGCAACAGCGGACAGCCCTTTGCAAGAGGTCCAGTGTGATACATTTATTCAAGCTTATAAATAAGCTCACACCCAGTATAAAATATCCTTATAAAAATCTGTGCTGAGTGGGAATGCAGCACTTCATAAACCAGGTCCAGTTCTGGCCTAGTGAACACAAACAGGCTAATTTCTTACCCCTTAACTTTTAAAATGTCACTAGTGATTTAATATAAAACTATGAAATAAATGGCTATTAAGCATTTTAACGACCAAGATAAAATCTCAGTATCATAAAGGAAGTAATCTCAGTGTGAGTTCACACAGATATCAAGAAAAAAAAAAGCATTTACCCTGCACACTCTCAGGCTTGTAAGTCACACCCAGCAGCAGCCTTTTGTAGCTTCCGACAGCACTGAATTCAAGTTTTTTAGGACTAGCCCCCAAAACGGGTTCCGCGTTGATGCAAGACTCCAGCTCATAACCCAACAAAACTGTTGTTCTTATCCACCTACACCAGGCATCCCTCTAGCTTTCTATATCCCTGCTGATTGTCTCAGGGTCTCCCTAGGCGAGCTGCAGCTCCATTCCTTTGAAATTCATTCCCTTCTCTGATGGGACAACGTTTCCCGAAGACCATTCACCTTCTTTGGTGGCCTTCTCCCTCTCACCATTCAGGGATGGTCTTTGTTGAGTCCTTGAGGAAGCTTTTCTGACCCTGAAAGGGCTCTTGGCCACCACACATGTAGGTTTAAAGCAAGAGGCTGGCAAAGATAGGGGTATGAAATAAGGCTATTTGTGGCCAGGTGAGGGTATAGAAGTCTCCTAGGAAAGAAGAAATTACATTTTCCTTATTCCCCTCCAAATGCGAGCTGACGGTTGGAATGGAATCCCAGTCACTCGAGACATCTGAAACTAGGTTGGACAAAGCATCTGAAAATATCCTGCTGGATGCAATCCTGTGATGTCCCCTGGGGAAAGGACCAGACACGACGCCCAATAGGTTTTCTCCATCTCTCTAACGTCTTTTATGCTGTTTTAGCCAGGAAAATGAACATGATTGTGGAGTTAAACTGAAAGAAGTGACTGCAAGATGAGCCAAGGCAGATACGCAAGAAAATAGAAACTACATGAAAGCAATGACAGAGGAGCCTGCCTTGGGTCCATCTTTAGCAATGGGCTTAGGGCCAAAAGCAAGCACTCAGCTGGAGCTAGTGCAAGCTTCTGTGCCCACTGCTTCAAAAAGAAAGACAACAAGGAAGAAAACAAGGAAAAATGCAGAACATAAATAGGGTAGAGTTGAAAATATTATTTCTAAATGTTCTTCACTATCTTATTAGAGTCTTCATTTCCAATCAGATGTTTTTGTTAACATTTTGAATTTTTTACTGGAAAAAACTAACTATTGTCACAGAAATTGTACTATTTTTTTTTAAATCAGCTTTAATGTGTAGCTATAACATAAGCTTAAAATAAACAGAGGGTTCTTTACTGGGCTGCACAATCATTTCAAAAGACAACTTTGGTTTTGCAGATATTCAGGCAGTACAAAGAGATACCAAACCTAGCGTGTGGTTGTAGGGAATGAGACTAGAAGGCCCAGCTGAACCTCTACAGTGGTTTGCTTCTGTTTAGTGACTAAAAGCCCACCAAAACACCACACGACTACTGGGTTTGTGAGCAGGCTTTAAAAAGAGGACTGAAGGTATTCTGAACATCCACTACACACTGCTACCCTGCTTAAGAATTACTGTATCCTGACGGACTCCTACAAGCCCTAACCACACAGTTGTGCTTCCCCAACACCCCAGCAATGCCCTCCCGGAGGCTCTTCTAACGCCTCCCAACGCTCCCCACCGCTTGGCTGCCTCGCAGCGAGCGCATCCATCTCCGTAACCGTGCGGGCCCACAAGCAGGCACCCTGCAAGAATAACCGGACCGCAGACTGGAGACCGCTCTAGCCGGCAAACGGAAGCGTTGATGTTACTCTTGGAAGCGAGCACAAGGATGCCAGTGCCCTTAATCTCCCTCCAAAAAAACAGCTACGCAGAAACACGTTCTCCAGCGGGTGGTTGGACGAGTCTTGGGAAGAACGGAAGAGTTACAGCACCAAAACCAAAACAAGCAAGCATCCTTGCAGAGAGACCCTACACGCTGCCGGTCACACGGAGGCAACCTGGAGGGGCTGTTTTATGGCAGGAGACACCCCGGCACTGACTGAACGCAGAGAAATCCCCCGCCAGCTTCGCTTCCTCTTTTCACCTCCCCTTCAGTCACCTGGTTGCAAGCGAGCTCTCGCAGAAGATGTGAGCACAGACACATCAAACATAGGAAAAGCAGCAGAAAGCTCAACCTACAGACCCAGAGACCTGGCCTGGCAGGCGGGGAGAGGCAGCGCAGGACAGGTTCCCGGCCCGAGACAGGAGCGTGCAGCAAGACACCGAGGGAGAGCCTGCACAGGAAGAGGCTGGAGATACGCGGGGAGATGGATGGGATAATAATAGATGGGAAAACAGACATGCCAGCTGAGCCCAGAAACCTTCGTGTTATTCAAAACAAACCAACCAGCAGCATCGCCCTTCCTCGCTGCTGGGTTTAAGCGGCAGCAAACACGCACCCGTGCAGGCGCTGGTGCCGAGGACAAACTTTCCGGCCCGGTAGCGTGTGCGAGGGGCGTGCTCCGAGTCATTTAAAATGCAAATGGCCCTTATCTCGGGGAGGGGAAGGGCCGGCTCCCTCCCTGCCCTTGGGGGCGGCAGCTCCCGGGCCGCGGCCGCCCCCGGGGGGTTACCCGGGGCCACGGGCGGCCGCGGGCCGAGCCCGGGCACGGGGCGGCGGGGGGGGGGGGGGGGGGCTCGGGGCGCTGCCCCCTGCTCCCCCCGGGGCCCGGCACCGGCCCCGGGCCCCGGGCAGCGGCTCCCCCCCCCCGGTTCCCCCCCCCACGGAAGGAAGCGGCCGCCGGTCGCTGCCGGCGCCCCCGGTAAGGGGCAGCGCCCCGAGCCCCGGACCGTGGGTGCCCCCCCCGGGAGCAGCTGACGGCCACCTCCGCTCCCCCCGTCCCCCCCCCCCCCCTCCCCGGCTCCTCCGCGGCGGCAGGCCAGCGGCGACACCGTTATTTGGAACAATGGGGATAAAACAAAGCCCCCCCCCCCCCCGCCGCCGCTCCCCCGGCCTCCCCGCCGCTCCCGGGGCGCACGGCGGGGGGAAGGCAGCGGCGGCGGCCCCGGCCCCGGCCCCGCTCTGCTCCGCGGCCCGGGGCTGGCGGCGGGGCCGGGCCGAGCCGTGCCGAGCCGGGCCGGGCCGAGCCGTGCCGGGCCGGGCGCTTACCTTGGTGCACCGCCACATTGCAGCCGTGTCCATCGCAGTACACCAGCGGGTTCTCCGCCCAGCCCCGCTCATCAGAACAGACACAGCAGCCTCCCACCATCTCCTTCATACTTCCATGAGGGTTTCCTTCCCCCCCTCCTCCCGCTACGCACACACTCCTCCCTCCCTCCTCCTCCTCCTCCTCCTCCTCGCTCCCCCCTCCCCGCCCGCAGCCTGCCTTTCACACGGCCGCCCCCCGAGGGGCTCGGGGTGCCCGGCCCCCCGGTGGCGGCGGCGCGGAGCCGGGAGGCGCTCGGGGGCCGGGGGGGGGGGGGGGGGGGGACGACCCGGGGGCGGCGCGCCCCCGCCCCGCGCCCCGCACGCTCGCCCCGCGCCCGGGCACCCGCCCCCGCGCGCCCCCGCCCCGCCGCCCCCCCCGGCCATGATGGCCGCGCCCCGAGCGGGGCCCCCCCCCCCCCGGCGCCTCGCCCTGCGGCTGGGGGGCTGCTGGGGGGCTGCTGGGGGGGGGTCGTGCTTTGCTTTGGGGTTGGGTTCTTGTGGTTGTTGTTGTTGGAACCCCCCCCCCGGGCCGCTTTATGCTGCTTTCTTTATGGTTTTGTTGTGTGTGCCCCCCCCCCGCCTTCCCGAGCGGACCGGGCAGGGCTCCGAGCGCGCAGCCGGGGGCGCAAAGCGCTGGGTGCGCGCCCGAGCAGCCCCCGCGGGTCGCTCCCCGGCGATGAGTCGCGACCGTTCCCCAAATCCTATTATCTCCGCAATTCCTCTTTGACAGATTGGGGTTCCGCGAGCGCCACCGCCTGTCCCGCTCTCGGAGGCTCCTTCTGGAGGAGTTTTTAACCCGTTGGCACCTGTTTTGTGGCGGCGTCTTTCCAAGGAAGGGGAAAAATGTCCCCTTGGGGGGTTGCGTCCAGCAGGAGAAACGTCAGAAATCCCGTACAAACCAGTTAAAAGAAATAATCCTAGAGCATAGGGAGTGCAGCTCCGTGGGACTGCAGCTGCAGGTCTCCACACGGTATCACGGCACACCGCGGGGAACAGCCCTGCCTTTGGACGCACCACTCGGTTAAGACGAGGAGAAACGAGGAAAACCCGAGCACAGAGCACACAGATAAGTAACTCTTAGAGAATAGGTCTAGGAGGAAGCCAAGGAATTCGTGTAACTTGTCCGTGCAGCTCCAGCAGGGCCGGCTGCACCTGGAATCACTTGCCAGAGGACACAGAGCAGCAGGGGGAACAGAGCCCAGGTCTCACCGTCTCTCACACAGGTCCATCCCCAGCAGACCGTGCTGTCCTAAAGAAAAAAAAGATAGGAAAAGCAGCAGCGAATAACTTTTCGCCTGCATTGTGATAAAGAAAAAGCCATCCTCTTGTTGCTGCACTGCACAGCTCCGTTACAGCGGTGCTTTTGTCACAGGTCGGGCTGCTGGAGGAATGGTACACAGGAACCCCAGCACAAAGGTGCACTTAAACATGCCCAATTTGCACTTCTACTTTTTCGTTCTGTTCCTGCAAATCCTTGCTGCTTTAAACAGAAGTGTTATGAATTAGATGCAAAGAAGAGAGCAGTGTATCTTGCTTAGGAAATGCATGGGATTCATGGAATCATTCAACTACAGGAAATCTTTTTTTCCTTGCTCTTTGCTGGCTTGTGAGCACTGAAGAGAGATGGTTGTGGTAGTGGGAGAAAAAAGAAATTAAAAAAAAAAAAAAAACAGGAAAAAAAATCAAAAGCCATCCCTGCTGCGTCCAGGAGCAGGCACTTAAAAGTGTTTTCAGATGCTGGCACACGTGGGAGTGGCTGGGAGGTCCTATCTCTGCTCAGAAGTCTTCAAAACGATCAATGTTCCTGCAGGAATCTGCCCTACCTGGAACACATCAGCAGTTCCACTCGCCGTCCTACAAGCACATCGTGCAGCGGCTCCACAAGAACTGTTCCTGATTTACAGTAACTTAAACAAGAGCAGAAACAGCGTCAGTATCTCCTAGACTGGTGACCTTCCTCTTCTCACTCCAAGTTTTTTCCCTTGCGATGGGTAGGCTTTGAAAGGTCAGCATATCCTGTTGTAGAGTTTCTTTATAAAAAAAAAATCTTCTCATCAGAGAGCAGAGAGGAAACCCATTCCAACAGCCCTAATAATCACCAGTTTAGCATCCTTTATATTGCACCTGTTCAAGCGTTACATCAAGGGGCTGGAAGGCAGACGGCTCCCTGAGAAGCTGCCTGCTGGGTTGCTGTCTTCCTTTTATTACATTCCTTTGAGAGTCACAGGGGCAGACAATACGTTCACCACATTGCTGGAAATTCACTGAGCCTTAGCTCACTTTTCTGGGAGGGTTTCCCCTCCTCTCCCCCTCTTTTTTTCTTTTATCTATTGTGTTATGAACTTGTTTAAAAGAAAGGGGGGAAAATCTGGCTGGTTGCCTTTGTAACCTGGAGGAGATCCTTGTGGTTTAAGGTTGTCTTAGACTACAGGACAAAACGCTAAACATCCGCCAGCCCCTGACGGTCTTGGTTCCAGTTGGCCATGCTCACAGACACTTGGACTTGAACTGCAAATTTGCCTTTAGGGGATTAAGTTCCAATTTACATAACTAATCCCTGCGGTGAGGAAAGGCGAGGCCGGAGAGGAAAGGGCACGACTGTTCCTTGAGAAAAAATTGGGGAAAAGTTACGGCTGTGAAAACCGAGACATGGGGATACTGAAGTTACATTGTTCGTTTGTTATTTTATCAGTCTAAAATGTGCTCATACGTGTGAAGCGGGCCAAATAAAGTGATATATACTGACTCATGGGAACCACTGTCCTCGTGTATCTCAGTCATAACTGCGGACCAAAGTTACAGGAGTTATTACTAAACTTAGTAGTTTACTGCTATATACAGAGAATTTTTGATAAGGGAGCTGGCTTTTCCACAGGCTCATACGTCATGGCCAGCGCTGTCAGCCTTATTTCTGGCTGCAGAGTCTTTGTCACAGATGATCTTTCATCGGAGGGAGGTCCTTTGCATTTACTGGAGTAGTATTTAAAAATAGCATAAACTTAGTTACCATCTAAGTCGCTGACAGGGAAATCCTTGAGATAGGATAAATAAAATATTCTTACTGGGGTGTAGGGCCTTATCAGTGCATTTTTTTCACTCTTACTTCAGCTATTTTGTCTATAAAATACATAAATCTCGTGCTAAAGAAAAGAACAACAACAAAAACGCAAGAAAACATCTTCCTTACGATAACTCCACATGCTCCTAGGAAATGTAAGGGCTGATCGGTGCTAGAGAAGTGCTTACGGCCTAGCTTGCACAAAGCATCGATGCAGGGAAGTACCGGGATGTGCATGCTTAATGGCTCGCAGTGATAGATTGCCTCTCTGCGCAGGATCCTGGTCTTTTCCAACAGCTTCTCCTGGGAATGAGGCTCCTCCTTGCCTTCGTTTATGGGGAAACTGTCACTTGAGATTATCGTGAGAAGGACGGTAATTTATCTGGGTCCGTGTAGGGCTGACACTTGCCTATTTGTGGACAGGCAAATCTGAGCCCCTGTTTAACGCACCCATTTGTTCTACCAGGTTTTATCTTATTCCTATGGGCAGGTGGAAGGAGGAGGGAATTGTGCAGATAAGAGTAGTAATCCTCGCTAGGCAGCCAAATTCCTTGAGTCACTAGCAAGAACCACCACTTTAAAGTATAAATCTCTCAGTTTGAACTGAGGGATCAGCGCAACAGATAGCAGCAGCAAACTCTTATCCTCTGTTAAGAACAGCCACTAGGGAGAACGGGACACAATCGGAGAACTCTCTGAACCATATCTCTGTTTAAAAGTTGTTGTTTTTTTTCATTTTAGACCAAACTTTTCATCCTTCTCACAAAGATATGTGCATGCTGAGCTCCTCCGTCTTTTTGTAACCGCTTACTAGCACAGCAAGTGGGCTGCACACATTTTATTACCAGCAAAAATGAGAATGATGGTAACGATAGTGATGCTAAGTAATCAAACGTGAGTCAGTGAATTACACAAAACATTACCCAGCTTTATTTTTTACCTCTCCTGCATGTAATGCTGCTAACAGGACGGTTCTGGGCTCTCGTTTCCTTTGTGGTGGGCTTTTAAAGCACACAAACTTTTTCCTTTGCCCTCCACCAAGACCTGATCGGATTACCTAGCAACAAATGGTCCACGTTCAAAGGTCAGCATGGACAAGGTGTCAAAATCTTGGTATTTCTCTGCACCGTAGGTAGGGGAGGTGTGATTGCTGACTTCGGATGCAACGAAGCCCCATTGCAACCAGCACGGTGGTGTGCGTTTTTCCAAGCATACGGCGCTCCTTAACTCTCTTTTCCCATTGCAGGACAAGAATTCCCACTGAGGCCCGCAAAGGCTCCTCGTACCCCCCAGCACTGACGCTGGGAGCTCCGTCTGCAGCCTGCAAAGGCAAAGTCTCTGTTTAACCAGGAGCTTCAGCCACCTCTGCAGCGTGCTGCCTGGAGGGAGAGAGCGGGACCTTTGCCCCTGCTGTTCATTAACCACACCTACCAAAAACCCCACACTTTTTGTCACTTCCCTGCCCTGCTCATGTCCTAACAAAAATATAGGGTTGAGGTATCTTTTCTCAAGAAACTGCTCTGTTTAGTGCGGACATTTATGAAAGAAAAAAGAACAATCAGCTTTCGGAATGGACTATTGAATCAGTGCTTGTGTTTTACTAGCTGGGTTATTTTCTGCTTGCTCTGTTATGGGCTAAATGCTGCATTTTTAATATATGAGCATACCCAGAAAGATTCAGAGTACAGAAAGCCGAGTGCCAACCACATGCACTCTGAGCTCTGCTTTGTCAGGCCTTGGACAAGTCACTTCCTCCCTTTGTGCCTCATTTTCCCTCTTTGTACGCCCTATTCCCTACTGCAGAGCCCTTTTGGGTTGTTTGTCTGAAAAGCACTGTATAAGTGCAAGTTATTATTCATTAAACAATGTCATTAAGTACTTTGAAAGGAAACAATGATGTCATTAACAACTTCGAAAGGAAATAGTGCCATTAATGGCTTATAAAGGAAAAAAGTAGCAATTGAAATATCTTCTGTGCTGGCCTCTTTTTCCTCCAGCAGCTTAAATCAAATGAGATGCTATGTCATATTCATCTTCATGGTTTTGATGCATTTAAAACAGTAAAATTGATTAATATAGTAGGTCATTGGACAGGAAGGCAATAAATTTGCTTTCGGTATTAAATTACTCGTTTATGAGTGGAAATATTTTGAAGAGATTCTTAGAATCCCTCTCTCTCTTCATCCCTAAAGCTGAAACTCCCACGCTTTTGTGGCACACAGGTATTTGTGGCCGTGCTCCAGCCCGTTTATCTTACTGTCCTCTCCCATCGGCGAAACGAGGATTCCCGTGGGCCGTGCGTTCAAAGTGGGTTAGCTGTTTATTCACTCCTTCCTGCAGAAAAGAGCATGTGCTGCAGCCCATGCGGATGAGGAACATCTCCAGAACAAGTCCAGTTTAACAAACCTAACGGGATAATGATGAAATCACATAAACATTGCTTTGGAAGGAACTTGAAGAGACCAATTAGTCTAACTCCCTACGGGGAGGCAGAACCAAGGACTTATTAGTGTCATATTATTTTTATTATTACTGTTTACATTAGGCAGTGAAAGTACACAATTAACAGAGGAATAAGTGATGTGGTCTCTGTCCAGAAACCGAGATTATTTTTTTAGGAGCCTGTAGTTTGGCTTTTACATTTATTCTTAGGGACCTAAATAGATGCCTGGCTTTAAAACCAAAGCTTTCTACATGACGTCTTGCACAAGCTTTGAGCTGCTCCCTTTTCTTGGTGTGCCCAAACCTCTGCTAATGGGGAGCAGGACCAAGGCTTTTGAGAGCATTTAACCTCTCCTGGAGCACCTTGGCACAGCAGAGGGTCTGCTGGTTCCCTGATGCAGGACATGAGTCTGCAGCCTGGGTCCCAATGCGAAAGAGAGGATTTATAATCACAAACAGATTTTTTTAATGGGAGTTAGGCACCTGTTTCCCTTTGTGCCTTGGGACTTTTTCCTCACATTCCTATGTTTTTAGCGCCTTTAAAAAATCCTTGGCAGTAATTGAAGCTTTGGCTATGCCCACCAGTTGCACTCATTTAATTGGTTTACCAACGAGTTTAATTAAACCCTCTGTTTTGACATCCTTGTATTGGTTTAGAGCACTGCATCAGCTTAGCTTACAATCGTACGCTCAGTTCTTGGCTGCGCTGTCGGAAACTGCCTTTAAGACAGGAAGCCTGAGGTGAAAGCCCAAAGGTAGCAGCGCCCGCACAAAGCCAAGCCGTTGTTCCAGGCTGAAGCCGTCTTCCCAGGGCTGAAAACGTCCCGGGCCGGGCAGGCCCCGTGGCCTGGCACGGTGTGGGCAGGACGGGGCAGCCTGTGGGTGACGGCTGCCCTGCGCCCCCCACCACCAAGCCACCGATGATCCTGGGTGCTGAACCTGCAGGGGGTCAGTCTTTCTCCTCCCTTCCTCCCAAGTCACCTCTATATGTATATTTATATGTGTGTATGTATATAATGACTTCTCAAGCTGTTTTCCGCTATGCAAAATAACCCCTTACGCAGCTCTGCAGGAAAAATCACTCACGGAGCTGCACAGAGCTCTGCTGCTCTGTGGCCGCTCAGTGTGCGGTGCCCTGGGCTGGGGAGGGGGCTTGGCTGTGCCCCAGGCCCCTCCTGCTCCCGGTGAGCCCAGCACAAAAATCCCTGCCAGCAGCCCAGGGAGTGGAGGGCGTGAGTGGGGTCTGCAGGGTGGGGTGGCGCAGGGACCCCCAGGGTGGGTGCTGGGACTGTGGAGCTGCCCGGTGCCTGGAGCAAGCTTGGGGCCTGGGAGCTGCTGGGGGTGAAAAAGCCCCGTGAATATCGACAGGAAATGATCGGCGGCTTTTCTGGTTGCGAGCTGCAGCGCTGAGGTTCAGGCAACGACATCCTGTCCCCGCGCAGCGCCGGGGCCGTGGGCGCGCAGCCTGCGGGGGCCAGGCAGGAAGCGGGGGCACGGGGTGGGGAGAGCAGCCCGGGGACTGGGACCAGGTGTCCCCGAGCGTGGGTGTCCCCGTGCCGCCCCTCGCCCATCCTCTGCGATGGTGGAGGTGGTGGCCTCCCTGGAGCACGTCTGTCCCTCCTCCATCCTGCTGTCCTCCTTCCTCCATCCTCCATCCCTTCATCCTCCATCCTCTATCCTCCCATCCTCCATCCTCCATCCCTCCATCCTCCATCCTCCATCCTCCATCCTCCATCCTCTATCCTCCATCCTCCATCCTCCATCCTCCATCCTCTATCCTCCCATCCTCCATCCTCCATCCTCCATCCCTCCATCCTCCATCCTCCATCCCTTCATCCTCCATCCTCTATCCTCCCATCCTCCATCCTCCATCCTCCATCCTCCATCCTCTATCCTCCATCCTCCATCCCTTCATCCTCCATCCTCTATCCTCCCATCCTCCATCCTCCATCCCTCCATCCTCCATCCTCCATCCTCCATCCTCCATCCTCCATCCTCTATCCTCCATCCTCCATCCTCCATCCTCCATCCTCTATCCTCCCATCCTCCATCCTCCATCCTCCATCCCTCCATCCTCCATCCTCCATCCCTTCATCCTCCATCCTCTATCCTCCCATCCTCCATCCTCCATCCTCCATCCTCCATCCTCTATCCTCCATCCTCCATCCCTTCATCCTCCATCCTCTATCCTCCCATCCTCCATCCTCCATCCTCCATCCCTCCATCCTCCATCCTCCATCCTCCATCCTCCATCCTCCATTCCTCCATCCTCCATGCCTCCCTCCACATCTGCCCATCACCTCTCCGCTCAAAACCAGAAAAGCTGCAGCGCCCTTTGGGCCAGCCCCTGAAAACCCCACAGGGCCGCCTGGGACAGGGGCGGTTGGTGCCCGATGTGGGGCCGGGCGGCTGCAGGCAGCACTTCACACGTCTGTACAACAGTGAGAAGCTCTGGTTTTTAGTAAGAGCTGCAAGGACGGGAAAGAAAACATAACCAAGCCTTTAGACCTTCGTCACCGGTCTTGGGAGATTTGCATGGACTGTTCTGAGATGCCTGTTTACTATAAATGTCCTAATTATTTGTCAGAGGAAGCAACCGTTTCCTTTACTGGTAATTTTGGTAATTTATCATGGACTGTGCCAATCTGGGCTGCTGTTAATATCATCCTTTTAGTCATGTGTCTATGTAGTGACTGTTACAGATCGGGTCAGATCTTACACACCCTGTTACTCATCAGAAATTTTGAGGCTGTAACATGTTACTTAGTCACTGGTGAGTCACTGCTTGTTCCCTGGAAAATAAAAGCCAGCCAAATTCTGACATCTGACATCTGAGGCTTACCACCAAAATACTGTGTAAAGTCACCCGCGCTACCCCTGGGTGATGCTCCGCAACGAGAGCTAAGGGATCAAAATTAGGCTGCTGTTGGATGAGTAATCAGACTAATTCATGAGTAATATTTGGAACAAATCTGTTTAGTCCTGATTGAGATCTGCCGGTCTCGATGCTCGACTGTTCGTCCGTTCAGTTTGGGAGGATCGTACGGCGTATTTTCTGCAAGTGCCAAACGCCTGGGCCGAAATCCGAGGGCAAGGCCACCCGAGGGTGCTCTGGCACAAGGCTGTAGGCGGCTGGGTGCCGCCCCTGCCCTAATTCAGCGCGGCTCTAATTCCGCCTGCCGCCCGTTTCCCTCAGCCCGTGGGCCGGGTTTAACCCCCTGCCGGTACCCGCAGTGCCCGGGGGGCGGCAGCGCCCCGGAGCGGTCCCGCACGGACCGGCCGCGCCCCCCCCGTCCCCCTCCCGCTCCCCGCGGGGCCGCCGGCACCGGGCAGGCCGGGGCCGGGCTCGTGGGAAGGCGGCCGGGGACCTCTGCTGGGCGAGCCTAAAAAGGCCCTTTTTTCCCCCAAACGCGTGCCCTGCGGCCAGCCCGCGGCGGGAGGCCTCCGGGGGGCGCCAGCAGCTCGCGTTTCCCCCCCCAGGCCCGGCTGCCCGGGGGGGGGGCGGTGGCGGGGCCGGGGGCTTCGTTTCCTCCCCGGGGGGCTCCATTCAGCCCCCGAGGGCTCCATTCCAGCCCCCCGGGGGCTCCGTTCCCCCCTCGGGGCGGCGATTGAGGCGGCGGGGCCGGCTGGGCAGAGCCCCCTCGCAGCACGCCCGGGCTGCGGCAGCCCCCCCGGCCTCGGCCCCGGCCCCCCCCGAGGCTCAGCCCCTCGACCACCGCCGCCCCCCCCCCCCCCCCCCGGGGCCGGCGCCCGCTCGCTCGGGGAGCGGGGATCGGGGCTCAGCGAGGGGCGCCGGGCAGCGGCGGAGCCTTCGCCTTCTTCCAGGCTCTGCTGGGGGCCAGCAGCCCCCCCCCCCGGCGCCCCCCAGGAGGTGAGGAGGGGAAGGGCCCCCCCCGCCTGGCGGTGCGCAGAGAGCGGGGCTCGGAGGTGGCCGCTCGGGGGAAAGGCGGGGGGCTCGCGGGCTGCTGCTGCCAGCTCGGTGCCTTCCTCTGCCTCCAAGCGTCCCCAAAACCCGGAGCCATTTGGCAGCTGGAGGTAGAGCGGTGTTAAAAAATAGCCATAAAATGAAATAAGGACAAACAGAACCGCCCCCCCCCACCTCCACACACACACACCGAGCACACCGAGCACACGAGCAATTTGCAGAACGCGCCTGAGAACAACTCGCAGCCTTTCAATAACTTTTTCCACCACAAATCCCAGGGTTTGACCCAGCTCGGTAGCAGGTCTAGCAGCTCCTCCCCAGGTCGTGCTGGGCACGGAGCGGGTTGAGGACGTTTCGGTAACGCCTGAGGGGGCCGGGGGCACCTGGGGGTCAGCATTTCACCCCACACCTCCGTCCACGTCCGTGTGTCCGTGCCAGCACAGACCCGAGCGCCGCCGTGCAGCCAGGACGTGTGAGAACGCGTGGTTGGACGTGACTCCATCCTCCTGTGTGCCAGGTTTGTGCCTCTCCATAGCCCCAGACTGGCATCTAAATTCATCTAAATATTTCAACACATGCACCCTGCCTATCCCCCGTATCTCCTGTTACCTGCTTTACGTGATTAGAAACCGGTAGAACTTTTATCTCTGGAGACGTAGGGCTCTGGTGTGCTTATCCCCCGCACCCATCGCTTTGCAGCATTTGGGATGTGCACACACACACGTACAGCAGAACAAACATCTCGACCGGGTCGAGCCGAAACCCTGGGGATCTGCCCATACGGCGAGAGATTTTATTATTATTGTTGCTGTTGCCAGAAACCAGCAAACTTTACAATCCAGATGTTTTGAGAGTGTCAGAACAACTTGCTGCTGCTGCTGTTGTTTTTATGGTGAAATCAAAAGCAATCGCAGTGGTTTATAATCCGAGAGCATCCAGCCCCGCAAAGAATGCAGGTTGCTCTTTGCTTTATACCTATCTAACCCAGATGCTCCGGGTATCTCCCACTGTTGACAGCCGTTTTCTTCAAAGGCTTGTCTTCAGTGATCCATCAATTAGGATAAAAAATGAGCTCTCATTCTCCTGCATTTGTTTTGGGAAGAGGGAAATTATTTAAACAACTGTATCTCCATTAAATGAAGGAGCGAGGGAGGAGAGCAGATCCCCCTGCTTTCTGAAACGGAGCAAAACGCTGTTTCACAAAACATATGCTCCCTGGGCTGCATACCACCTCTCACAAATGATTATTGACTCACGCACAAAAACGTGTACAGTAACGAGCCAGAGAAGCTGTTTTTCAAGGGTAGGAGGAGATGCCTTTCCCCTTCATTTCCTCATGTAGTGCGTGAAAAGACAAAGGGTGAATATTAATGCTGATGTCCACTCTAACCTTTTTTATTTCATTCATCCCCGCTGATTACGTTTTAAAGGCCTCGCTTCCTCTCATTGTACGATGACCAGACCTCAGCACAAAACGAGGCTACAGCTTCCCAGTTCAGCCGTACACAGACGCCCGCACACACGGATGCACGGAGAGAGAGAAGGGGAAAGAACTGGGGTGCGACCGGGCATTTTCACTGATTTTCTCTTTGCGTCCTTAAAGGAGGTTGTGATTTCAAACCTGAGCAAACTCGGTAACTTTCTGAAACCGACCAGCACTTACCGAGTATCACCCAGGCAGCGAGGAAACTGAGCAGGGCGAGTGTCAGCCGTTCCCCTTTTATTGTCGCCAATTAGGCACATGTTGGTGCAAAGAGGGCTCCGGCACTTCCAGCATTTCCCGTACGGAAGATAGCTGCAATCCTCCAGGACATGTTCCTTTAAACACCCCTTTGCCTTTTTATTTACAATAAACACATTTTTGTTAATGAAACCCTCGCCCACTTGCAATCACGCCTCCCCTCCCCGAGCCCCATAAAGCTCCAACTTTGCATATCTGAGCCCTGTTCTGTTGGGCTGGGTCCTTCGGGGGTCCCAGGGTCACGCTGGGGGCAGCAGGGTCATTGTATAGCCATCATGGGTCAATAAGCAACTGGTCAGGCTCTCAATCCACATCAGGCCTTGAAGAGGACTGGGAAATGGGAGAATCCATTCATAATAATAATAAACTTGTCAATCAATAACAGGCAGGAGAAATACTTTGTAAAAGGTAAAAAAAAGTTTTTCCTTTTAAAGTTTGACAACATGAAACTTTAGACAGTTTAAAAATGCTCCAAGACTATTTGTCTTTCACGGAGGAATCTTAAATCATAATTGCTTTAATATATAACATTTAAAGGCTTAGGAAGAAGTGTTGTAGGTATGAGTTTGCTGTGCAATTTAAATAAGAATTGATAAATGTTTTTTTTTCAAAGAATATAAAATGCTCTTTGAGAGAAAAGGCAATATCTAAGACCATTCTCTGTTTTATAAAAGGACTGAAAGATCGTGGCTTTTTTTGCCTTGCATTGCCTCTAATTTCTACTGATACCAGCACGTATTGAATGCTGAGGAATAGTTTTGGTTTAAGCTTATCTTAGCAACAAAAATATTTTCCAGCATTCTTTTAATTCTAAACCGAACTAGTGAACACAATCATGCGTTAGTAGTAAATCAGTAGGTTAGACATAATGAGACTTTTCCTGGTTTATCCAGGTTAGATTTAAAGGGAACAAACAAACACACAATCAAAGCGAGGAGGAAGATTTCTCTGCTTGAAATTTGTTACAGAGAAAATGTTCTGGGTTTATTATTTAATAATCTGCATTTTTTTATTAATAATTGTTCCATGTAAAATGAGTAAGAGACTGTATTAAACAAGAAGGGCAGAAACAACTAAATCACAATGTAATACGGGAAACATCAAAAGGCGACGGAAGAATAATGCAAATTCTCTGCTAGCTTTAAGATAGAGGCATGAAATCTTTAATCTACAAACTCACTGTCCCTCCTTCTTAGAAGTCTGCTCGGTTTTCGGTTTTGTTTGTTGTTGCTCTTGCCTTGTTTTGTCTTCGCAAGGCGCACACTCAGCTGTCACAAAAATCATCTTTGAAATCGCCGGGAAAAAAATAGCTTGTGAGAGGCGGCAGGAAAATGGAGGTTGTCCCCCTCCAGCCTCCCGGCGCACCCCCGGCAGCTGCCGAGCTCACCAGCACCCTCCTGCACGCCTCTCGGCGGGGATTTCTCCAGGAGAAGGAGCCCTCTTGGAACTGCTCAGTTGTATTTGCTTAGGAAAACAAACAAACATATTTTTTTTTCAAGCGGCAGTGTTTATTACTGTATAATTTCCTTCAGCTGCTCTCGAGAAAATGTGGTTTCTTTGTTAGAGGATGCTGAAAGACAGTTTATTAAGAAAGATAGAAGTAAAGCACAAAGTATGAAAGAGTGCCCTCGGGATGGTGAAAGTAAGGGGAAAGATGGGTGCATTTTTAATTCCCTGAGCTGGGACCCTCCTCCCACACCAGTAAAACCCTGCAGCGCAGGGCGAAAACACAGCTCGGCCGATAAAAAGCCACCGACTCGTTCCTTCTCCCCTCCAGCCCCGACTCCGCTGCGGCCCCACATCCTCTGCGGGCACGGGGCGGCTTCCTGGGACCTGCCCGCCTTGCGCGTAAATCTGTGGGTTTTACTCCGAGCAGTTCTCTAAATGTTTTAAATGTCGTTGGAGTGGCACCATTTGGTCTGACGCAATTTATTTCTCTCCCTAGGCCCCTCCGGTGGTTTAAATCCCCCAGTTTTCATCAGTTTGTACTTTTTCTTTTTTTTTTTTTTAATTTTTTTTTCCTTCTAAAAACATGTTGTTTAGGGGAAAAGGGAACAACAGCAGCACACAGCCCTAGCCTGCAACAGAGCTAGCTGAGCCTACTTTCAAAATAAGCACACTTTTCTGTCTTTGTATGTTGAAACAAAAGGGAGCGAAGCGGGATTTGCATCTTTATAAATTGTCACTAAATACTGCTTTTGTTTGCACGGGGGTAGCACCTAAAGGAAAAAGCCCCCAAGAACCAAACATCTACTAATAATGCCCCGTGCATCATAGCACAAATTCGCTGCAAATTATACAAACCCGTTGCATACAAATACAGAGCGCTGCAAAGGTTTATGCTCTGCCGTTCTCTCCAGCCACTGGTTTTCCCGAAGCCTATTACAAACATGAAAATAAATAAATGGCTAAATTCGCATATTCTTTTATTAACAGCAGGATTTATTAAAATACTAGTAAATAATGACGCAATGAGCTTGAGGTTTAGATGAAGAATGGAGAAACATTTTTTGGTGGTTGGGTTCAATATGAATCACAAACTGCCCATGGAGAGGAAACTTTCTAAGGAGAGAAATCCTGAAAAATAACTCTGTCCCATGGGAACGCGAGGGAATATCTCTGCCCTTGAGGGCAGCTGAGAGCATTTTAGCAATCCCTGGCTGCCGGCAGCACGGAGGTGGGTTCTGGAGAAGGGAGGCAGTCGCAGAGCCACCACAGCCCCAAGCAAAGGCGGCGTTTTCACTCGGGCCTGGCTGTCTGTCCGTCCGTCCATCTGTCCTGCAGGCCGGGCCGGGCTGGTGGCGTTTGGATCTGCTTCTCCGGCTCCCTCCTGTAGCCTGTAAAATGTTACAGAGACGTTTAAAAAGCCAGTGCACCAAGTGATTTGTAGAAATATTTTCATCCCGGACAGTTTAAGTGCCTGTCAGGAGTAACTGCCTCTGATCAAAATATTACGGGTCTTAGGCAGTGCCTGGTGCTGAGGCTGCTTTCAGCTCCCTGCAGACGTGGTGGGCTGCCTCTGGGTCTTCTAAAACCATTTGAAATTAGAAAAAAAAAAAAAAAGAATATTTTCCTTGCAAACACCCTTCATACCCGAGCCAAAGGGCTTCTCCGTGATCCCCCCAGAGGTGTGGGGTGTCCCACTGGGAGCACAAGGCCCTTCCTGCCCCTCCGGCAGGGAGATGCAGCCTCGCCATGTGGGTTTCAGGATGGGACCCGCCGCGTGGGTGCTGCCGGAGGGGTGCCTGTTCTGCACAGGGGCACGCTCAGGCTGTCCCTTGCTGTGAGGCCCTCTGCGTGGAGCGATCTTGGCACTGTTTTTGCCACCTGATTTTCTGGGATTTGTTTCCCAACAGAAAAAGAAAGATAATCAAATGATTTTGTGCAATTGGCATGATTAAATGGGGCCAATAGTAGTTTCTAATCACCGTTCTGTGGAAAATTGGACATTGGACATAGCTCCTCACTAAGTGCCGCCTGCTCTGTGAAGCTCTCTGTGCTTTCCCCTGCCCTCCCCCCAGCTCCCCCCAGCACTGTCCTGCTCCGTTTGCACCTGCCTTTCACACACGTCTCCCCCCTTGCTTGCTCGGTGGGCTCTCCACAAAGGCTGGTGAACTTGGGAAACCCGCGAGTGAGCTCTGAGCCGTGTGAGCAGACCCAAATGGGCCATTTGCTGCCACAGCCTGACCTGTGCTGAGAGACCTGACGTACCGGGAGCCCAGCCCCAAAATGCTTCCTCCTTGGGTCAGCACAAGCCTATCTGGAGCTTTCTGGAGGTTTTTTCTTTTTTTTTTTTTTTTCCCTGCCCCAGCCTTTGATTCCCACCGGCTCCCTCGCACCAGGTCAAAGAGCAAGCGAGGTGCTGAGGAAGCCCCAGCCGCGTGCCCCAGCTGAGGGAGGCGTTTGCAGCCTCCTCGCTTCCTACAACCCGAGAGCCTCAGCAGCGCTGGGGAGGTGCAGCACCTCCACGGAGCCGTGCAGGATGGACCCGTCCCACCTGGAGCCCGCAGAGCCAGTGCTGGTGCCCAGTGCCTGGTTCCCAGCGCTTGGTGCCCATCGGGAAGGGCCAGGTACACGTGCGCTGGTCTCCTCCTCACCAGCAGCCACCCGCACCCTGTCCTCACGTGTGAACTTTGGTGCCAGGCAAAACTGTTCCTCGTCCACAGCTAGACCCACTCGGGACATTGCGCTGGGGTCTGCTTTCCAAGCAAGCTGGCTCCCCAGCAGTAAGGTAGCCGGAGAGGCTCCCCCCCTCTTATTTCGCTCCGAACTGCCAGCGTACCCCGGCTCCAACGCCCCTCTGCCGAGGGGAAGGGAAAAGGGTGGGAGATGGGGGGGTGCTGCTGTGCACCCTGCGCCGCCAGGGTCCTGGGAAACGGGGACATCCCAACAACCTGGTAACTTGTCCTGCTTCCTGCGGAAACTGCCAGCCAACCGACAGGTATAAGGCAGAAACCTGCCAGGGCCCATGGGTGGCATTACCGCGGTGACCCCCGGGTGATTGTCCTCTGCCTCGGGGGGGAGGAATTGGCACCCCTGGCCCCTAAAGCAGGAGCTGGGCTGGATGCAAATGTGCACAGTGCCAGCTCCCCGGCAGTGCCAATTCCCAGGATGGGCTCGGTCAGCGGCAGCAGCTCAGCAGCTGCACTGCAGGGCTGGGGTCGAGCCCCCCCTGCCCACCCCAAGACCTACAGCTCAGCCTGTGGCCGCTTCCACAGCTGGCCTGCCCCGACCGTAGCGATGCACATATGTATGTGTAAAAGCTGTCACACACCTAACAGCTCCAGCTCCTCTGCAAAATCATAAAGCAGCAGCGAAGGTGATAAGGCAAGGGACAATGGGCTCATTATGCATACAGTAAGTGACCCAGGGCCGGGGCAGCGAGGGACGCTTACGGGGAAACACGGAGCCGTTACGGTGCCACTGAAACCCCTGTGCCTCCGAACCACGGCCCTGCTGCGAGCACCCAGCCCACCTCCACGGATGGGTGGGTTCGCAGGGTCTGCATGCCCCACGTCGAGCTGTCTGTGTCTGCATAGAGACATCAGCACGTGCACACGCGCACATATTCCATACCGAACTTTATTCATAGCCAAAATATTGTCTATCTGGGTTTCTATTGACAGAGATTTAATGGGAAATGACGTATCTATACATTTGCCTGCGCGCGGCTTGTGAGCCCTGTTTCCTCCTGGCTTGCGATCAGGGGTCTCTGTGTCCTCTCTAAAGCCCTACGAGCGGTCAGAAGCAGTTTATTGCGCTGCTCGAACTTGTATTTTCTTTACAAGAGCCCCTCATAAACCCCGCGGCTGCATCAGCCGCATCGGACAGGGATATTACATGCCAGCTCCTTCCCTCCACCCCACGCTCCCCTCCTCCAGTCTGGCACGGAGCAATGCTCAGCCTATAGGTAAAATGGCTCTGGCTTTCTGTGGAAACAAAAATACCCAGGATCTCCCTTCTTATTTGCAAAGGGAAACTCCAGTCTGGCTGCGAGCAGGACTTCTCGTGGTCCCTCGCGGCGAGCTGTGCTGACAGCAGCCCCTCTGCAGCAGCCAGCTGCAGGATCCCCGGACCGGCCACGTTCCGTCCAGCGCGATGCAAACTCTCCCCCCTCCCCTCTGCCCAAACAAAGAGGAATTTCGTGTTTGTGTTGGACGGCAGACCTTTACTCACAGGAAACTCTCTGCCTGTGGAAAACGAGGGTGAAATGTGCCGGTTTAACGCAGCCAGATCTGGAGAATGTGGCATTTTCTTTTCTCAGCAAGGCCACGAGTTTGCGGGGTGTGCGTGCACATGTGTGCTAGGAAGGGGAAAAATCCTGCCATTGATTTCTTCTGCAGCAGGATCGATACGGCATCGGCTCGCCTGTGCGTGAGGCTTGCCTCTCGTCTATCGGCGAGAAGGTAAATGCAAATCAGGTGATCTCCGCTCCCAAATTAAAGGCAATGTTGGAGTTATTTTAATTTTTTTTTTACACACATACTCAGGAATGTGCTTCCTCCTCCTCCTCCTATGGGATTGTTTCTAAATCGGGATCATTTGTGGTTGATTGTACATATAGTTTAACAAATTATTATTATCAAATTACTCAGATTTTGCCATTTGAACCACAAAAAAGCAGAGGAAGACTAAAAGCAACTTTTCATGTGGGAGACAGACGAAGCTTAAAAGGGAACAGCATGCGCTGCAGAGCTGCAGCCTCCCTTCCCCCAAAAAGGTTTCCGAGGTAACTGTTTCCCCAAAATTAGCCTCCTGAGCAGAGAGTTAAAATCACTCGGTCCAGCCTCCGCGGCTGCACGCCCTTCGCTCAAGTAGCTCCAGGTTTATAAAGAAATAGAAGGGACGGGACAATGGAGCTCCGGGCTGGGTGAGGGTGGGTTTTTTCCCCCTCCCTTAGAGACAGAAATCTGCAATCCTCCTTTTGGGAAAACGGCGTCTGGTTTGTAAGGCAGGAGCGAGCTACCAAATGCCGAAGAAGTCTTGGGACTTAAAGTTTGAAATAAAGTTAAGCAGCGCACAAAGGCATGCAAATGAATTTCCTTTTTCTTTTTTTTTTTTTTATTCCTCTCTTTTTTTTTTCTTTTTCGTTTTCTTTCTTTTTTCTTTCATTTCATTTTTTTTTTTAAAGACAGAGTTTGGAAGAAAAAGGTGAAAAGTGAATAAGGCAAGCGTGTGAGTAAAAAGGAATATGAGTATCTTTGCATTGCTTTTATTTGCACTGTTGCCGATGTTATTGTTGATTCTAAGCTCCAGTCCGTGCTCATTCCAGGTCATAAATACAGTAATTGGCAATTAATAAGCATTCCACTCCGGGTTGCACGACGAATTGTTGCAGAGTCGATCGTTTTGAACAACTCGCTTAGAGTAAAACCTTGCACGGTTTATTAACTATATACGTGCACGCACACACACCCATCCCGGAGGAATTCGGAGAGATTTTGGAAAGCGCAGCACCCTCCCCGCAGCCGAGCCGGAATGCCCCAGCCCGAACAAAGCAGAGGCGCCGGGCGAGCTGAGCCTGAAACTACCTCGAAAACGCAGCGTTTTGTGTTTTCTTTTTTTTTTTTTTTTTCCCCGTTTTAATTTATTTTTTTCTTAAAGAAAAAACAAAAAAAAAAACCAAAAACAAAAAACAAAAAACGGTGGCTATTGTGCGGGACTGCCCTGGCCGGGGGGCCGGGCGGGCGCGGTGCGGGGCTGCGCGGGGCTGGGGGGCTGCGGGGCTGGGGCGCTGCGGGGCTGCGCGGTGCGGGGCTCTGGGGGCTGCGCGGGGCCGCGCGGTGCGGGGCCGCGGGGGGGGGCTTGCGCGGGGCTTGCGCGGGGCTTGCGCGGGGCTTGCGCTGCGCGGGGGTGTGCGTGTGAAATGTTGGGGGGCCGTGACGTCACGGCGCGCCGCTGCCCAATCAGCGCGCGGGCCGCGGGCCCGGCTCCGCGGGGTGTTCCCAGGACGAAGCGGCCGCGGCGGCGGGGCCGCGGGAGCGGAGCCCGGCCGAGGTGGGAGCGCCACGGAGCCCCGGGGCTCCCCCGCCTCGCCGCGGCCCCGCCGCTGCCGCTTCTGCCGCCCCCCCCGCGCCGGTAGCTTTGTTTGCTCAAGCATCTCAGGGGCTTCGCGCGGCGGAGGGGGGGCTGCGCTTGTTGCTGCTCCCCCCCTCTCCTCCTGGCCCCCCCCCCCCCCCCCCCCGGGGGTTTATTTTCGGAGGGGAAGGTGGGGTGCGCGGCCGCGGGGTGGGACCTGGCTGGGGGGAGCCCGGAGGATGCGAGATGTTTGACTTTTTTTTTTTTTCCTTTTTTTTTTTTTTTTTTTTTTGCCGGGGAGGGGGAAGACGAGGAGTCGAGCCCCAGCCCGGGAGGAGCTGGGTGTTTGGAAGATGTTGCGAGCCATTGACCGGAGCGTTTGAAGGGGCGATCGGCTGCTTTGGCTTTTTTTTTTTTTCCCTTTTTTTTTTTTTTTCCCCCTCCCCCCTCCCCCACCTCTCCGGAGGGGTAGGGATGTGTGATCAGGGAGTGGAAACAAATATGTCCTTATTTTCAATGCCCCCTTTGAAAGAGACAAAGTAAACGCTCCTTGCAAAATGTTCCTGACCTGCGAAGGGACCTTCGGAATTGTTCCAGCTACCATGGATTACAATGGGGAAGCCAGGCCGGGGGATTTTCATGCCGGCTATCAAGAAATCGAAGGGATAAACTTGGGATACTTACAGATCAATGGCACCCAGATGTTTGCCTTGGCCCAGGTCCTCAGCGACCTGTTTAAGGATATCCCCAGGACCACCATCAGCAAGAAGATGGAAACCTTAAAGATCAAGAGCCGACGCTGCGATCTCAAGGAGCTCCGGACCCTCAAAGCCATCCACTCGGTGCCCACCCGCGCGGTGAAATGCTCGCTCATATCCAAGGCGGACCTGGAGGCTCTCTGCACCTCCTGCAAGAGCCTCAGCCCCGGGAGGAGGAAGAGGAAAAGGAAGAGCAAGCGGAGGGAGCAGCTGCTGCTGCCGGACCCCGGGGAGCTCTTCGCCTGCCCCCGGCCCCAGCTGCTGCCGCCCTGCCGAGCCGGCGCCTGCTGCGCGCCCGCTGCCCCCGGGCGCCCCAAGCTGCCCCCGGCCTTGGCCAAGGCGCGCTCGGCGCCGGCGGCGCTGCTGCCGCAGCCGTTCCACCACCGGCCCTTCCCCGGCCTCGAGAGGGCCCCGCGGGGCCGCCGGGGCTGCGGGCTGGCGGAGCGCGGCGGGCTCTTCGGCGGCGTGCTGGGCGCCTACCCCCGCGACCTGGCGCTGCTGCACCCCGCGGCCGCGCACCCCGCCGCGCACCCCGCGGCGCTCGCCGAGCCGGGCCGGCGCAAGCGGGGCCCCTGCTGCGCCAAGGGGCTCTTCCCGGCCGAGAAGGGCCCCGGGGGGGCCCGCAAAGGCCGCTCGTCCGCCTTCCCCGGCTCCAAGCGGCAGGGCACCTCCGCCGGCTACTCCAGCGACTCGGACTCCAGCCTGGACTTCGGCGGGTCCAGCCCCGCCACCTCCAGCGACTCGTCGGAGGAGGAGGAGGAGAAGAGGAGAGGAGGAGGAGGAGGAGGAGGAAGGGGACACGTCGTGCAGCAGCGAGGAGGGCAGCTCCTCGGAGTCGGAGAGCAGCTCGCTGTGCAGCGGGGACTCGGTGCAGAGCACCCGGTACAGGCAGGCGGCTCTGCCCCGCTTCCAGCCGCAGCCCCCCCGGGAGCCCCTCGGCGACGAGCGGCCCGCGGAGCCCCCCCCGGGCGCGGGCAAGGCGCTGCGCCCCGACCCCGACCTCCTCTTCCTCTCGCAGCAGCTCTGGGCCAGGACTTTGCGAGCATCAACTTCGGAAAGTTTGAGCCCGGCTCCAGCCCTGGGCTCGGGGGCCCAGCCGCAGCCGGAGCTGTACGCAAAGCAGGAGGCCTCCCCTTCCTCCTCCTCCTCCTCTTCCTCCTCCTCCTCCTCTTCCTCCTCCTCCTCCTCCTCCTCCTCCTCTTCCTCCTCCTCCTCTCCCCCTCCCTCCCCGAGCAGCACCCCTGGGGGGGACCCGCAACAAAAGGAGGGCGGCTTTGGGGACGCAGAGCCCTGCGCCAAAGGGAAGGATTTGCACAAAGATGCCTCGAACAATAGAGCCTCGTTAGGCCCCAGTGACCAAGCAGAGAGGCAGAGCGAAGCTTTAGCCGGCCGAGCGGCTCCCCAAGAGCCGGCCCCGGGCTCGGCCCCGCAGCCCCCGGCCCCGGAGCTGGCGGGGAGCCTCGGCCCGGCGCCCCCCGGGGAGGCGGGGGAGCCCCGGCGGGAGCACTTTGACAGGCTCATCCGGCAGTCCAAGCTGTGGTGTTACGCCAAGGGGTTCAACGTGGACGGGAAAAGTTTGCGCCACGGAGGGAGGACGGAGCCCTGCAAAGCTGCAGAGCTCAAATCCCCCGGCTCCAAAAGAGCAGAGAGCCCCAGCACCTTGTCAAACAAAGCTTTGAAAGGCAATGGCTCGGAAAGGAATGCCAAGCGCAGACGCCTTGCCAGAGGCGCTGAGGCAGAAAGGCAACAGAGCTCCTCTAAAGGGAGGCCACAAAAGACTCAAAGGAGGAATGCCAAAAAGGGAAACACTCATTGCAAACGCCTCGGCAGCGCCGGGCCAACCCCGCCTCGGAATTCCTTCAGCCTCATGGGCAACTTCCCCTGTATTCCCTCCCTGGTCGTGGGGGAAGATGGGGACCTGTGTCCTGCCTCCTCCCTGGGGGTCAAAAACTCCTGGGCCCTCTCCAAAACTCACCCGCTGTGGAGCTGGCACCTGGGGGGCAACGCCATCCCGGTGCCCCCCAGCCTCAAATTCCGGGGCTATAGCTTGGAGGATCTCTAAGGACCGCGGACGGCCCGGAGGAAAGGTTTACACGCAACAGATGCGAGCCGCAGGGCGGGCGGGGGCCGGGGCCGGGGCCGGGGCCGGGCGGGGGGCGCGGGGCCGGGCGGGGGGCGCGGGGGCGCCCCGAGATGCCGAGCCCCGGGGGCGGCCGGGCCGGGCTCTGCCGGCGAGGGGGGGCCCGGGGCGGGTGCGGGGCCGTGACCGGGTGCGGGGGCCGGGCGGGGGCTCCCCGCTCGGGCCGGGGCTGAGGTTTCGGTCCCCCCCCGTGCGCCGGGGCCCGGGGCCGGTTCCGCGATGCTGGAAGGAGCGCTCGGACCGGGGGGGCGCCGACCCCTCGCCCCCGGGCTCTCCGCTTTTGTCCCAGCGCCGGGCTCGGGGCTGGGGCGCGGCGCCAGGTGGGGGCGCGGGGGGGTCCCCCCGGGCCGAGCTCGCCCCGGCCGGCAGCGTCGCCCCTTCCCCGCCCCGGCCGCGCTCCGCTCCCCACCCCCGGAAGCCAAAAACCGCTGAAACGAGGAAAGAATAGAGCCGATTTCTCCCTTTGCCTCCATAAATGCAGTGGATTAAAGTAATAATAATCACACGCAGAGAGAAATAATGATGTCATGCAGCATAAACACTCCTTTTCGGCCCGAGTCAATCCCGGCGAAATTGGGAGCAGCTAGTCCAAATAACTATATTAATAGCAATGTAATGTTTTCTGTCTACTTAAGAGACAGGAAGAAAACACAAACTTTAAAAAGACCAGGAAATTCTGTTTGCTAAAAGAAAACAGGAGGCTTTGAGAGGAAGTTATCTGAAACTGCTGCATGTATATTAAAAAAAAAAAAAAGTGAGTTGTTTGCTGGATAATAACCCTAACTGTGCTAGCCTAAAGGTAGCAGGCCTGTAAAAGCTTTACGGGCACAAGAAATAGGATCCAGGAGCATTAGCAATAGAGTACAGATGGACAATTTGATCTCTCCCGAGCTCCGAAGTGGAATGCGGGGAAGAATGTGGGGGGAATGTCTCTCCTCTCTGCAGAGGAAATCATATCCCAGTTTAACTTTTCTTGCAAACCACTGTCTTTGTAACTGGCTCTTTTGACTATTTCTGATGTGATTTCCACCCCGCTTTGGCATCAAAGCCCGACGGGCCCTCTGAAGCCGGCTCGTTCCGGAGACGTTAGCAAAGCAAAGCAAAGCTGCTGCGGCCTGGGGGAGCGGGGGTGGGTTTTCCCCCTTCTTTTCAACAGAAAATGTTCGCAGCCCGCGGCCGGGCGGGCGCGGCCGGGATCCCGCAGCGCGTTTCGGCCCGGCCCGGGGCCGCCGGTCCCCCCCCGCTGCCCCCCTCCCGCCGGGAGCCATCCCCCGGCCCTCCGCAGCGGCCTCCTCGGCCCGCGGAAAGGGAAGGGAGAGGGAAGGGGAAGGGGAATCATCGCAGGATTCAAAGCAAATACTCCCGTCTGCCACGGCTGATTTTGATTTTTTTGGTTTAATTCCACCGGCGGGTAAAAAAATGGCATTTTTAAGGTCAAACGTATTTTGTGTCTATTAAGCGATGTTTTTCTTGGAGCTGGTGAATTGTTGCTAAAAGCGGTGTTTGTTTGACTTGGGTTTGCAGCGGGTTTTTGGTTAACTGCGGTTTTTGTTGACTTCAGCCCGCCGCCCGGAGCAGCGGCGGGCCCGAGATCGCCGCGTCCCGGGGCCGGGCAGGCTTCGGCCGCAGCCGCGGGGGGGTCCCCGGGGTCCCCGCGAGCCTTTGGGGCGCGCCGGGCCCGAGCCGAGCCGGGCCGAGCCGAGCCGAGCCCGTTGCCCACCCGCCCGGCCCGCGCTAGCACCGCGTGTGCCGGGAGAAACGAAAGGAACGCGGGGCCGGGGCGGCGGTGCGGGGCCGTGCGGGGCCGTGCGGGGCCGTGCCCGCGGGAGGAGCCGCACAAAGGCGGCGCGGGGCCGCGGGCTGCAAAGCCCCGGCCCCAGCTCCCCGCGCCGCCGGCGAGCGCGCAGGAATTACCGAGCGAAAAGCGAAGAGCAAAAAGCAAAATGAAATAAAATAGAACGCAAAAACCGAAAAGCAAAAAAACAAAAAGCGAAAAACGAAAAGCAAAAAAAAAAAAAAAAAAAAATTCGAAAACCAAATGCGAAAAGCGAAAAGCGAAAAGCAAAATGCAGCTGCAACCGGAATCCGCAGCTCCGGCTGCCGCAGGCAGGGGCGCGCAAAGAACTCAGGAATTTCTCTGCGGGATGAAATCACCTCAAGCCGCGCGGGGCAGCGGCAGCAGCCACCACCCCCGCGTGCAGGCCCACGGGCGTTTCTCTCTGTGGATGTGTGCATTTGTACGCGGGGGCGCGGGGGAGCCCGGCTAGTAACACACGGCCTGTGCGCGCACATGCACTCGCGCTGTGCACGGACCCATTTCTCTGCTCGCACACGTAAGTACGAGCGTGTGTAGCTGTGTACATCTGTATATAATGCAAGGGGGTTGTAGCAGGGCTGTGAATACAATACAAAGATACCTCAAAACTTTCCGCACAAACACACCTTGAATGGCTCCTCAAGCAGCAGAAACATCCAGTTCACAGCAGAAATTAACAATAACAATAATTCCCCCATTTGTTTCTAAATGTTTCAAAGAAATTGAGCGATCCAGAAAAATAATCTTCCCAACAATAACCCGGTAAGAGGCTGGAGAGGGGAGTGGCAATGCATCGAAAGTAAACTGAAAAAAAAAAGGAAAGAAAAAAAAAAAAAAAAGAAAACCCAAATTGTTACCTGAAATAGCCTGGTTTGGACTTCAAAAATGAGCAAGCCCGAGCGGTAGTTTGTTGGAAGAAGCAATACCTCTGTACGAAACAATGAGCCAGGAGAAGGGGACGCTTTGAGTGTAACAAGCTAGTTCTGGTTTTGAGCAAAAATTCAACTTGCATTGCCAGGACAGCATAAAGGGTATAAAGGCACCTTTATAGTGACGTTAGTGAGATTGCTTTATTTCCAAACGGGTGCAAGAGAAACAAAACCTGTCTTTTTTTTTTTATTTTTGTTTCATAAAAAATGTTTGTCTAGGTAGGAGAAAACGGAAAGTATCTTCTTGTAAAAAATAAAGAAAACTTTTATAAAGGGTGCTGCTTTTAAAAATGCAGCAAGCTTTAGACTCAGGAAAATCTCAGCTTGGATACGGTGTGGTGCTTTGTAATCACGGTTTGTAAGGGTTTTTTTTTAGGGGCTGGGGGTTTCAGGGACCTTTGCTCTTGCTTTGCATTGCTGGATTAAAAACTCACATCCCTCCGTCCCCGTCCAGTGGGTTTAAAAGTGTCACGTCGTGGGTGCTTCTCCGCTGGGCCCCGGCTCCAGGGCTGATTCGTTCATGGGGTTGCTGCGAGGGGGGTGCAGAGCTGGTCCCCTTCCACGGGTCCTCGCTGGCATCGGGCCCCAGCGGGCTGCGAGCCCCCGGCCCAGGCTGGGCGCACCCAGCTGCCGCCGCCGCCTTTCCCCGCGCCCCGGCCTGGAACACGTGTTCAAAACGTCCGCCGCGGGGAGGAGAGAGCTGTCGCCTTTTCCAGCCTTGCCTTGGGTTTTCTGTTTAGATTTCCTGTACCTTTATTTATTTGAAGTTGTTGTAAGTATATGACGATGAAAGTGTTAATTCCTGCGTGCAATATGGAATCTAGGCTGAGAAATAAATACGTTTTTTTACAGAACCGCCTGCTATTCGGCCCTGTTTGTGTGTGCATGCGCGGGGTGGGTGGCTGATGTGTGCCCACGTGTGCGGGAGCTGGGGGGGTGAGATCTTGCTCCGGGGGGGGCCGTGTGCTTGCACGCCCGGGGTGCACATGCGTATGTGTGTGTGTGTGCATGTGCACGTGTGTGCACCCGCGGAGGTTGCGCGCCTTGCGGAGGGCGCGCGTGCCGCTGCTCTATTTATAGCCGCGGCCGTGTCGCCGTGCACATCTGGCTGTGTGTGTTTATTTACGCGCCCTGCCGAAGCGCACGCCTCCGCACGCCCGCGTGCACGAACCGGCCCCCGGCCTCGCACCCGCGTGGGCTCGGCGCCGTGGGGCTGCAACCGCGGGGCTGCGCGTGGCGACGTGCGTGTGCCCGCCCCACGTGCGAGCACCTGGGTGGTTGCACGCGCGTGTGCTCGGTGCCGCAGCACAGGCCTAGGTGTTCCTCTGGAGAAATTTTTCCCCCACGAAACGTTTTTCCTGAACATTTAATCGGAAATCAATAGCGACTTCTGTCTAATTTGTAGGCCAGACGCAAGGACGCAGGGACCGTCCCCCGTCCATGTGTTTCTATTTTGAGGGCCTCAGGAGCTCGTGCCCCTCACGCAAGGGGCACTTCAGATATATTTTTAATTCTTCAGCAAAGACAAACGGCTGCAGACGGAAAGGGCTCATCAGAGCAGCGGTGGTAGGTTTAGACCCAAACGCAAGAACCAGAACAAGGAGGAGCAGCACAAGGGACTTGTACCTGTGCAGCGGGTAGGGAAGGGCCTCGGGGACGTGACCGGGAGCGCAGAGATGCCAGCCCGGGGAGCAGCGATCTGGCTCTCTCCTGGGCAGAAATCTCCCAGATTATCTTTCCAAACCAAGAGAAATGGAAAGAGAAATGAATGGCACCCCCGGTCAGGACCTCATTAGTTATGATTAATAACTGCGCATTGTTCGATTGCTGCAAAACCGTCTCATGCCCTCGCTTCTGCAGGAGGCCAGGTAAAAACCCTCCCTGCCCTTAAAAATCTCGGAAATCCAGATTACACAAGAAAATGGATATGCAAATCACACACTCAGGCATTCGAAACCGATCTGCAGCCTTTTTTCGACCCCCTCCTGGCATGGAGGAAAGGAGGAGAAGTCAAAATGCCTCCCATTTAAAAACGTGAAATTTCCAAAGGCGAAGTCGGGAGCTCCCAGCCCCGGCAGAAAGCGGGAGCAACGCGGGGCAGGACGCAGCTACCCGGGCTGCAGAGGGGAGGCTGCGGTGGCCTAATCACAGCCAATGACCCTGCTATTACTATTATTATCTTTTAAGGAAGGTAATTTAACAACGACATTAATTATCTGCTGGGACCAGCACAGGCCTTGCCGGGGAGCGGGCTCTGAGGGGGGCTGAGCCCCCACGTTTGGGGCTCTTCCGTGCCCAAAAGCTGCAGGAGAAAACCCGCGGGCGCGGAGCAAGGTGCTGGGGGGCACCGGGGGGCCGCGGCATTTATTTAGTTTAGTGTCAGGGTGTTAATGATGAATTAGATAGCAGAGGAGGGGCTCGGTAAAGCAGCAAGCTGTGAGAAAAAAAGCAGCGCCCCCCCTCCCCGGGCGGGCTGGGGGCAGGGGGGAGCTGGGGGGGGGTGAGGGATTAAGTGTCACCGAAGGCCTTTCATTTACCGTGTTTACATGGAGTCAATAGAAGGGAATGGACAAGGGTTTATTGTGAGTTATGAGGCTCTTTCTAACTCCCGTGTTATCAATATCTCCCTCTTAAGAAAAAAAAAAAATGCAAAAAATGAGTTTGCTTTTTGAAAAAAACACCACCGACACGAAATGCTCCGCAAACCTTTCTGGAAGGTGGGAGCCTCCCCGCCCAGCCCGCAAAGCGCTTCGCGGGATCCTTCAGCTGTTCCGTATAAATCTACGGGCTCAATAGGTGGAGTTTATGCTTTTAGCAATTGAAAGAAATTGCCCTAGATGAGGCCATATGGGAAACTGTGCTCATCCTCCCCCTTCCCCAAAACCGGGGGAGGATTCCTCCCGCCCTTTGTCAGAAAGGGAGCTTCTGGGGCCGGGTCTGGCCGCTCGGGGCTGCGGTGCGCTCCCCCAGGTGGGGGGCAAAGAGCGGCCGAGGGGGGGGGCGAGGAGCCCTGGGCTCCCTGCTCCAGGCCCTGGGGGTTTGAGCGGGCTGGGGGCTTGGGGGGCCCCAGCGTGGGCACCCTGCACCCCGACAGCCCCTCGGCATCGTGCCCGGCTCCGCTCCCCACGAGGCTCCGGCTCCTCCACGCGCGGGGCCTCGTGTGCCGGGCTGGTTCCTTCCTTCCCGGCTTTTCCTACAGTTTGCAGGCTGGGATCACGCAGACTTCTCATCAGCTGGAAATGCCAGCAACCGCCCGGGCGACTGCTTGTAATTAACCATTCGTTACAGTGGTTAACCCCCCTCCCCAATAACTGAAGGAGTCGTGTAGGAAACTTGGGATCCCGCACGAGAGCGGCGTGCCATAAAAAAGGGAGCGACCCGTCGGGATACGCTCTGAAATCGATCCTCCCCGAGCAGAGTGCGGGGCCCGAGGCGGCGGGGGCCACGTTTCGCTCTGCGGCTGCAACGTGACGAGGAGCCCCCGTCGGCTTGTGGTAAAGGTCTGAGCCGAGGCTTCGTTTCAAACTGTTCCTTAATTTCTCATCAGCGGTGGCTGGGGGGGTGGGGGTAGGGGGTCGGGGCAATAACAAAAATGCTGCTGTTAGATTTGTAATTTTATACCCTCAGCTCCGACTGGTTCTGTATGTTCGTAGCATCTCGCTCACAGGCTTTGGTGTCATTTCTCCCCATGCTGCACAAGCAGAAACGGCGGTAAGGAGGAAGGGAGGCGAGCCCAGCGGCTGCATTTTGGGAGCAGGAAGCTCCGAGGACGCACGTGGGAGCAGCTCGTGTCCCTGGGGGCCAGTGAGAGCGTGGGGGGGTCGGGTGCGGGGGTGTGGGGTGCTGCCGTCCCCCCACCCCACTGAGCATCCTCCTGCATCCCCTGTGGGGGTGCTTTGGAGCAGAGGTGCTTCCCTCCCATCCGCCTTCCGAATAACCCCCATTCTTTACTTGCATATTTGTATTTTTTCCTGCTCATTCACATTTTTCCCGATGCTTACCCAGGTGGGACTCCCTGTCCTGGAAGGTGCCCCAGGGGAGAGGGCTGCACGTGCCTGAGTGCTGCCTGCACCCCCAGACCCGCTCGGGGACACCCGTGTCACCGCGGGGTGGCTGGTGGCCGTCCTGGGTGCTGTCGGGGGGCTGTGGGGCCAGGGGGTGGGGAAGAGGAGCAATGCAGTGCCCAGCAGCATCCCGGGGGGGCCCTGGGCCGGCCGGGGGCTGTCACCTGGCTGCCCCCAGCCCCCTCTGCGGGGCCGTAAGGCAGCGGCGGGGTTTGGGGGCCGGCTGCTCACCCTGGCCGCGGGGGCTCCCCCGGGTGTCAGCTTTCCCCTATCTCTCCCGAAAATCTCGGTGGTGTGAACTCTGTGAACCCTGGGCCGGGACCAGCTGTGCTCCCCCCAGCTGTGGCCGGTCCAGCTGTGCCGCCCGGGGGGGGGGCGGGGGAGAAGCCCCTTTCAGTTGGTAATGGGCTGCCAGACGGTGTCCCCCCCCCCCAGTCCCGCCTGCGAGGTGTGGGTCAGAGTGTGGGACCCCAGGGTGCAGGTTGGGACCCCGAATGGGGTGATTTGGGGATATTTCCCCAACTTGCAATATTTTATATTTGTTTTTTTTTTTAATCATGCAGTTATAGTGGAGATTCTCGTCTGTCGTATGCTCCAATTTCCTTTATTTTCATTACTAATTCCTACTGCTCCTACAATTATAACGATCATTTCAGCACTTATTCTTTCAGGAACAACACCGGTACTGAATCTTTGCAAAACACTTCCGTGGAGGAGAAAAAAAAATCCATTAATAGCAGTTTGTGACAGAAAATCGTTCGGGGTATGCTGTCATCATACCTACTAATACCTGAATAATTAATGTCCTACTTTTTTCCCCCCTCTTCAAATATTAAAATGTTTGAATCCTTGTCAAAATTGAACACCCCTCCTTGAAATTAATTGCCAGCAAAGATAAGAAGAGGTACACGGTTTACAAAATAGATTTTTTTTTTTTTTTAATGGGAGAAAAATCCAGGCAGCAGGAAAGCTCCCCGGCAGCTGCAGCGTTCGCTGCGTTTCCAACTTTTTGCATGCAGCGATGGGCGCGCGTGTGCGTGTGCGCAGCCACTCGCGTGGAGCACGCGTGTGCACGTGCAACGTGCTGCTGTGGGGATGCGTGATCTCTTTTTTGGGGGGCTGCAGACACTGGGATGGGGGGGAGGAGGGGGCAGCTCCTGGGGCAGGGCCCCCCAACTGCTTGCTCCAAGCAGGGGGGGGGCTGCAAACCCCCGCTGCTGCCCCGGGGTTGCGGCTGCCGGTTGACCCTGCTGGCGGCTGGGCTCCTCTAGGAGCCTTCTGGAATATCTGAACGGCGAGGGGAGCGGAGGAAAGGCTTTGGGGGGGCTCTTGGGGGGAAACCCCTCTGCAACCAGAGGCCAGCTCCTGCCCCGGTGGGCTGGGGGGGCGCGGGGTCGCCCCATCCGGAGCTGCCGAGCAGGGCAGTGGAGCGGGGCCACCCCCGCTGTCCCCCAGGACCTGTATTTCTAACGTCCCAAGGGTGCGGCGCTGTCTCTCTTGGTTTAAAACAAAACCAGACAGAGTCCTGAGGGTCAAAAGGGAGGTGGGGGAGGGCTTTTCCCTACCTACCCCCAGACAAAGATCCCTTTGAATCTAATCAAGCAGAAAAGAAACCCCTTTCCTGTGTGTTTTTGTACAAGGGGAGAGGGGTTAGGGCTGCCCTGGAAGGTAAAAGGAAAGGAGATCCCATTTTGCCTTTCAACAATGAGATCTTTATAAATGTTCTCAAAACCCCCTGGCCGTGGAAGGGGAAGGACGCTGCGGCGTTTTCCCAGTGGACAAGGGGAAGGTGGGGGCCACGGGAGGGGGGGGCAGGCAGCGGAGGGCTCTGGGGTGCTCGCGGGGCCGCGTTTCGTGCTGCGTTTTCCACGGGAAGGGGACGTTTCCTGCCCCCCATCCTGCCCCACCGCCCTGGTGCGTGTCCGGGCGCAGCTCCGCTGGTCTGGGCGCTTTGAGGAGACCGTTCCTGCCGAGGGGCCGATCCTGCCTCCATCCGCATCAGCCTGGGAGCTTTGCCGAGGCCCTCGTTGCTGCTTTCTGCCTGCTGAAGCCCAGCCGAGGGGCCCGAAGGCGCTGCTCCTGCTGGAGGACTTTTCCTGCAGCGTAATGCCCTGGGTGGAGGGACGGCCGTCGGTCCTGGGGTGGCTGCGGTGCCGGGCTTGCACCTCTGCTTTGCGGAGTTTTTCTGCGTTACCTTGGGCAGCCCCGGCAGGGCTCGGTGGGGATAAGGTGCAGGCGAGGCGGTGCGGGGAGATGCTGTGACGGGGGCTGTGAAAGCACCCACGCAAACCCCCAGCGCCCGGTGCTGTGCGCTCAGCCCCAGCTTTTGGGTCCAGTGCAGGTGATCCCGGAGCTGCAGGATGGGGCCCGGCTGGTTGTGGGACTGGGTGCTGCCCCCCCACGGGATGGGACCGCGCAGCTACGCCCCCTCCCCAGCCCCTGTGTCCCCGTGCTGAGCCCCAGCAGGGTGCTGGTGGCAGCGCTGCTCGCGGCGTGCTCGCTCCACCGCCGGAGCAGCCCCGTCCCTATCCCCGCTGCTAAAAGCCCCCGTTGGTGGCGGGGTGGGCACCTACCCCACCGGGCTCTGCAGCCGTAGCTGTGTCAGCAGTCCCGGCCCCTGCCTCCCTCCACCAGCTCTGCTCTGCACGGCGGACAGCCTCAGACGCTGCTTTTTACATCCTTTTAACTAATACCACATGACAGTGATTTAAGCTAATCAGCACAACCTCCCGTGTCAATGCAGGAATACTCATAACCTCCGTGTTTACATTAAGTACAGCAGTGTTTCAGCTATAAAAGCACTTTCAAACTGACATTAACTGCAGTGTAACGATGTTAGATTGACTGGAGTTGGGTCAAATGCCTACCAAAAGGCTGCTAGGAAGAAGCTGCTGTTGTATTTACTGCCAAAGCATTAGCGCGGCGTTGTCCTCGCGAGGCTGGCCCTCCCCGGGGCCCACGTAAGCTGTTTTGCCTTTATGTGCCAACGCTTTGTGTCGCTCTCCCCCGCCAATTCCCACGGCGCTTCGCTGGGACGGCGCCCTGGGTGCAGAGCATCTTGTCTGGGCCGTGAGATGGGGGGGTCGCAGCACACCTCTGCCTCGCGGCACCCTTTGGTTTTGGTTGCAAACCCGGTCACCCGTGCAGCGACGGGAGCGGTTTGCAGGATCGCTGCCCCACAGCCCTGGGATTCCTTGCCCACACCTCGCTGCCCCACAGCCAGGTTGTGTATGGGGGGGGCAAAGGGGGACACAGCGGCCCCAGGCAGCTGGGGCACAGTCTGAGCACCCTGGGGTGTCCGTGGGTGCCACCCCGCGTCCCTCAGCCTCTCCGAAGCACAGCCCTGACCTCCAGGTGCTGTTGGGTGGCCTGGGAAAGGTGGGGGGGGGGGGATGCTTTTTCTGGTTAATCCCAGATGTTCCTGGGCTGCAGATGGTGTCAGGGCACATCCTGCTCCCCTTTTACAAGGCTCCAAACACCTGAATTTATGAAGCATTTCATAACCCTCGCTCACCCTGCGCACATCCTCGCTGCAGATGTCCCCCGCGGACGGTGCCTGCCCGTGGGCAGGGCCAGCACCTCTCCTCCTGCCCTGCACCGGGTTTCTGGGGCTGGTTCTGCAGCACCCCCTCGCTGGCTCTGGGGTCTTCCCAGTTCCCCAGACCACTGGCAGGGGCAGGGCTCCTGGTGCCGCCTCTGCCCCCAAACCCCCCCAGCGCTCTCGCTCCAGCACTTTTCCTCCCCTGCATTTGCTGCGTCTCAGGGGTGGCTGGCGCCCCGCTCCCCCCCCCCCCCCCCCCCCCCTCAGGTCAGCACTGGTGTGTTTAAAAATAAATAAAACGTATTTTCAAATAAACAATAAAAGCGTTTTATAAACAATAAAATCTTTTAAATGAAAAGGCTATAAAAACAAATAAACGAGCTCTTATTTCCTGGAGCCCCCGTCCCGCAGGCACGTCCCCACGTGTTTTCTGGAGACCGGGGGGGGCAGAGGGGCGATGCTGGGGCCCGAGGTCCCTTCCCAGCCCCACCACGAGCCGCCTGCACCTGGGGGCTTTGGCGGGGGCGATGCAACCAAGCTCACACACGCGTACGCACAGGTTTATCTGCATCTGCCTCCTCCAACTCTGCCTAACCCGTCTGCCCACGCAGCGGCAGCTTTTTCTTTGACCCCAACTTATTTTTTTTCCATGGGTTTCGTGGCCAGGAGGGCCTGGGGCCGTCGTTTCCCCGCAGGCCCTCGCTGAGCATCCAACGCCGACCTCCTCGCAGCCACCCCCGCAGCCCCGAGCCCAGGAGGAACCTGGCGAGGGCCGGGCTGAGCCCTCGGGGCCGGGGCCGGGGCCGGGGCCGGTGCTGGCGAGCCCTGCCCACACGGTGGCAATATCTGCCCGGCAAGCCCGGGCTGTGCGCCGGTGCCGGGACTCCGCTCGCACAGGTGTGGGCTTTGCTGCCCAGAAATGCGGGCTGGGTTTTTATTTTATTTTATTTTATTTTATTTTATTTTATTTTATTTTATTTTATTTTATTTTATTTATTTTATTTTATTTTATTTTATTTTATTTTATTTTATTTTATTTTAATTTTATTTTATTTCAATTTAATTTCAATTTAATTTAATTTAAATTTTATTTTATTTTATTTTATTTTATTTTATTTTATTTTATTTTATTTTATTTTATTTTATTTTATTTTATTTTATTTTATTTTATTCTTTTTGGTTAGTTTTGCATTGGTTCGTTTGGTTTTCCTCCTGTCTTTCTCCACTGCGCTGTGCCTGAGAGCTGCCAGGCGCTGGGCAGGGGGCTGGGAGCTGGGGGCCCCCCTTTGCCCTGGGCAAGCAGCTGCTGGTAGCGGGTCTGGGGGCTGCTGCGGGGCTGGGGGGGGCTGCAGGAGCTCCCCCCCGCCCCAGGCAGGGCTGCCCCGGTGGCAGAGGCTGCTGCCGGTGATTTTCCACGAGAACAGAGGCTTCCGTGCATGTTCCCCACCTTGGGCAGGGTAAAAACTCAACTTTTTTTCTCCAGAGCTGGGGGAAAGTTTACAGAGCTACCTGGCTGCTGCAGCATCTCTGGTGCTAGCACTTCAAAACATTGACTTGATGTTCTAACGTTCTTTCCCTATAATTTAAATTGTGAAATAGGATGTACTGTAGTTTAGAGGAAGTCATACTCCACCGTGTTTTTCTTCAGTCCTTTTCCTTTAACTGGAAAACTTATCCGGACCAATTATTTCAGGCAAATGAATTCATTCTCAGCGAGTTGGAATTTTCTGTGAAAGATGTTTAATCCAAACATTCCCAAACAGCCCTGCTGTCAGCAACCAACAGATGCGTTCCCGCTCATTAGCCCGAGCGCTCGCAGCGAGCCGAGCGGCAGCCTCGGGCCCAGCTCCCCCGGTGCGCGGGGATTTGGGCAGGTCCTGGTCCTGCGGGTGATGCCGGGGAAGGGGAGCCGTGAGGCGTGCCTGTAGGGTGGGCTCTGTGTGGTACAGGCAGAGGGGTGCTTCGTGCAGCCATCACTGCAGTTTGAGCTCGTTCTGCGCTGGCTCTGTGTCCCCCGGCCTCTTCCCCGCGTGGATTCTGGCTGCGTCGGGGGGAGGAAGGGGTTTGGTGCAGGGGGGCTCAGGGCTGCGCCCCTGGGTTCATTCGTTGCACGCGGGGTATCGGTGCTGGGCCCACTGCCTTGTGCCCTGCCCTGCCGGCTGGGAGCAGGGTCCCTGGGGGTGGTCGCTCGTATTTGGGGGTGCTGGGGGCGAGCACCCCGAAGGCACAGCCAGAGACGGGTCTGCCCTGCACGGGTGGGTGGGGTGGGTTCAAGGAGGGTGGTGGGACTGAGCTGACCCAAGGGGAGCTGAGGTAGCTCCTGGGGTGCTCTCAAAGCCAGAGAGGGAAGGGCTGGGACCTCCCACCCATCACCTCCAAGCGATGAGACCACCCCGCGGTCCATGGCCACAGCCCGGGACCCCCAGTGTGCCCAGCGAAGCTGCTGTCAGGGGTCTGAGCTGGGGGCGAGGGGGTCCGGGCCCCCTTCCCCTCTGCAGCCCCTCCAGATCGGCTGATGTTCTCCCTTCTCTCCCCCACGGGGCTCCTGAGACAGAGGCCATATCAACCGCTTTTATTTCAAAACACGAAATAAAATTAACTGGGGGGGAGCGGGGGGAGCGCACTCTTCTAAAGAGCACCAAATTGTGTTGCCATGGGAACGGGAGGAGAAGCCCAGTAGCTGATGCTCTCCTGGGGCTTGGGGGCCGGCTGTACCAGCTGAGATGTTTTCTCATCTATGAGTCTTTCTTCTTTTTTTTTTTTTTCCTCCTGTGTTCCCCCCAGCCACCACCCTTTTGATATTTTCTCAGTGACTGAGCACCAGCCAGCAGCCCCGGCTGCCAGCTCGGGGAGCTGCAGGCAGGGAGGCTCCGCACGCGCTGCCCTCTGCCAGTGCCCATCTCCTCCCTTCCTGGGGGTCTCGGGGGCTGCTCGGTCTCCAGAGGTGAACCTGAGGAACACAGGAGCTTGGAGAAACATCTCCCACCCTGCTTCTCCCGGTTCTGCCTCCTTGCACTAGCTCCACTCTCTAGCCCTGTTGCAGCTTTCGAGATCAAAATGTGCTTAAAGAAAAATACCCAAAGCCCCTCTCTACTTGGAGCTTTGGGCTTTCTGCAGACTTGGGTGTGTGTTGCACGTGTTTAGCCGGGGGAGCTACTGCTCCACTGGAGCTCCCATCTTTTTTGGCCAGGCTGGGTGCCTGTAGGTGTAACCGCAGGGCTGTGATGGCACTTGGCTGTCTGCGAGCACATGCATGTCTAGTGTCTTTGGCAAACCCTGCTTTCAGCACCTCTGGGTAGCTCAGAGTCCTCGGAGATGCAGCCTTCCTGCTCTCCGCTTCCATTTTCTTATTTGCAAAGGGCTTGGAAGCTCTGCAGGCTTTCGAGCCCCCGTGAGCCTGCTGCTCCCAGCAGCTCGCTGCCCCCGTGCTGGGATCTCTGGTTTTGGGAGGTGCCAGCAGTGTTTGGTGCCTTGCTGGGTGTGAGGGCAGCAGTGCTCTCATCGGGCTTTGTGGTTTTCTCTGATTTCCCAAGTCTTGTCATCCTTGACAGGGGGCCGGTGTGAAGGGGAACTGCTGATGCTGTTGTGGGGGAACTCCCCTGAGGTCTCCTCGTGTCGCTGCCTGCTGTGTGCTTGGCCTTGCTGAGACCCCAGAACTGGGTCAGAAAGACTCTGGGGCGAGGACAAAGCCACTGCTGGACGTGTGGCTGGTGGCAGGGTTAAAGACACAGGTGTTGCTGCCTTGCTACAGCAGGCACCTGCATTGCCACCTGCTGATCTGCACAGGTGAGGATGCACCACGCTTCCTGGGCCGGCGTAATTCACACCCTTAGAAGCACTTGGGTCAAAGCTGCAAGCGCTTGACTTCAGGGAAGCATTGATCGAAATCCCTGCAAGGCCAGCTCACCCGCTGATTGCTCCCAAATCAAATTGTTTCAGCCCATGTTGGAACTTGTAAAGGTGCCTGGCTGCGGAGCTGCTGGTATCTGGGGTACCCCCGTGCCCCCCGTGCTGTGCCTGCTGCCGCCTGCCCCTGGCAGCTGCACTGAATTGAGTCTGGGAGTAGTTGGTGAAGTATTTAGGGGAGGGGAAAAGTGCTACGGAAAGTAATATTTAATTAGCCCCAAGAGGACCATTAATTGGCAGCCCTAATTTGAAGTCTTGCCAGGGTCTGTTGTATTCCTACCCACTTAGCATAAAGTGGGTCTAGAGGCTAATTTGTAGGTCACGCTGATTGGGCTGCCTGTGTAGGGCTGCCGAGGGGAGGGGGCTGTGGGCTGGGAGGCAGGTACCATATGCCTCCTACCCCATGAGCTTCCCTTCCCCCTGAAAATGGTGACGATGCCAGCACCCTGCTCCTGGCTTTGCTTCTGAGGGCTCGTGAAATGCCCTGAGGTTCCTGGGTGAGCGTGGGCTGTGCTCAGCGCGTTCCCCCCCCCCTCCAGCTTGCTGAACCGCTCGGCCTGGCGGGGTGTCCCGTGTCCTCCCGTCTGTGGCCTGGGCTCTAACTGGGGAGAAAAGCTGGGGCTGGCAGGCTGCGGGCTCCTCTGACTGCCCAAAGCTGCGCGATGCTCGTCTGAGGCGATGCTACCACCCGTATGGGTGAGACCCATAAAGGTCCTGGGTAGGTAGGTTGGTTTTTTTTTTTTGCCCTGGACCCCTGGATCTCACCCGGTCTGGGGCATCAGCAGCTCTTTGTGGAGGCTGGAGTCTTTTGGACAAAGCACAGACAGGGACACGCAGGAGTCCTGTGCTCAATGCTGGCTTTTGTCACCCAGGTCAGTCCCAGCAGGGGGCTGCTGTCAGCCTGCAGCGAGGGAGGCGGTTAATGGTCTTGTGCCAGCTCTCCCAGGGACCTGCTCCTGGACTGCAGGTAAGCCGCCGGCCCCCTGCCCTCCCCGGCTCCCTGGGCATTCCCCGGGGCCCAGACCCACGAGCGGGACTCCCAGGAAGCTGCGCCCAACCTCTCCCGTGTCTGCCCCCGTCTGCAGAGACCGCTGCAGATTTATTGCATGACGGCATCGGGGCGGCACGGAGATGTCAGCTGGGCGAGAGGGGCCGGCTGCAGCCCCGCTGTCTGCGAGTGGCCGTAAACCTCTCTGAAACCCCGAAACAAACGGCGGACCTGCACCCCGTGCTGAGCAGCCCCTGCACCCTGCCCGCCGCCCCCTGCGAGCAAAGCAGCTGATGAGCGGCTCAGTGGGGAGCGGAGGTTACGGGGGCTTGTGTCTAACTCGCCTCGGCTTGTGCTAAATGGTTGGCATGAGGAGAGTTCATCTTTGGAAAGGGAAGGGAAATCCTGACACTGTCAGCATCATTTGGGGCTCCGAACTGCACGTCGGTCCTGCTTGTTTCCAGGGGGCTTCTTCCCACGCGTGGGTGCCTCTCCCCGTGCAGACAGAGCTCGTCTGCGGCTCTTCGGTGTTCCTGGTGTGCCGTGGCAGAGCTCAGAAATGGTGTCTCTGGAGCCAGTGAGAGCCAGTTGTGTCCTAAATATGCTAATGGTCATGTAAAAATTTAAAAAAAAATCTTGCCTTAGTGTTTTTCCCCACCCAAAATCCTCTGCTAACCCAACAGCCCTTCCCTCCAGGAGCTTGCTTTTGCCATGGGTTTTTCCTCCCAGACGACTTCGCAGGGAGCTGGTGCCCCACCTCGAGGGGTGACTGGTCCCCTGTTGAGCCCATCAATCCCGTGCCTCTGTGCCTGGGTCCGTGGGTCTTCACCTCTGCACATTGCTCTCGTTAGCTTTGCTAATGACAGCACTTTCCTGGTGATAGATGTGCTTGTTTTCTTAGGGAGATGGCTCTTCCTTAAAGGCATACGGCCTTTGGTGACACAGCTACCATGGAACCGCAGGAAAGGAGAGCTGGAGGGGACTTTAAAAGGTAATTTAATTTATCCCTTGCCCCAAGGCAGGATCAAGTATTCCTATGTAATTTCTGACAGATATTTGTCTGCCTTGTTCTTAAAAGCCTCCAGTGATGGAGATCCCACTGCGTCTCTGGGCTGTCTATTGCAGGGCTCTAATAGTCCTTATTATTAGAAAGTTTCTCTTACCATCCAGACAAAATCTCCCTTGCTGCAGCTTAAGCCCATTATTTCTTGTCCTTTCCGCAGCAGACATGAAGAACAGATTATTCGTTCCCTCTGCTGTTGCCCTTTCTGTGTTTGAGGACTTTCATTACGTCTTCCCTCGGTCTCCTCGGGGTCAGACCGAAGGCTCCCGGTACCGGCAGCCGGTGCTGCGGGACGGGCTCGGCTCCGGCAGCGGAGATGGGCGAAGCGGCACCGGCCGTGCTTGCAGGCATGGCTGGGGTGAGCTTTTCACGGTGCTGGTCCCTGTGGGGGTGTCCCGTGGGGAACCTGGGAGGCTTGGTGAGGTGGTGGTGCCTTCGTGCAGGAGGTGTGGGGAGTGCTGGCTGCAGAGCTGCTGGCCGTGGGGCTGGGCTCCGCTGCAAAATGTGTTGCATCCGTCTGTGCCCAGGCTCAGGAGCTGCTGGCATGGAGTCCTGTCCTGTGCAGGGGTGTCCTTGTGGGACCACGCTGGGTGCGCTCCTAGGTGCTCCAGGCAGAGGACAACCGGGTGACTCTGCAGGTCGCTGGCAGCTGCCACCCTCATCCCTCGCAGCCCCTGGGACCTGCCAGCCCAGGCGATCCTTTCCTCAGCACTTGGCTAAGCCTGAGGTCAGCCTCTGAGAGCAGGAGAGGCTCGTTCTCTGCCTGCTTTATCCGGGATTTCTCCGTTCCCAGCAGCTCTCCCCACTTCACTGCTCCGTCTTCCCTCCTGGCCCAGTTTCTGAGCTCCTCTCCGCTCGCTTCGCCTGCCCCCTCTCTGCCCCTCGCATCTCTCCTGCTTGTGGCTGCCCAGAGACGCCCAGCTCCTGCCCTCGGTCCGGGTGCTGGTGCCTGGCTCTGCCCTTCGTTAGGCTGCAGCTCCCATTTGCATGTTTAATATTTAATTGCAAACCCGTCTGACAGATCTCTTCCCTCCCGTCAGCAGTCGGTAGCGTAATGATTGTTTTGTTTCTGACTGTCAGCTCTGCAGGAGGCAGTTTGCTGATAATTTGGGAGAAGAAATTTGGAGTTTTTCCACACCCACCCCTCTATTCTTCTGGGCCTCTTAAGTATATGTATAAAGTGTATATTTTTCAGTCATGGTAATTATTGATATTTAAGGGGGTTGGCATCCCCACCCCTTCTCCCCGCACCCCTGTGGTGATGAGCTTGGTTTACTGGGATTTGGGATCTTTATACCCCGTACTTCATGTGTTATTTATCAAAGCATCAGGTGGAGGGATGAGAACGCTTGGTTCTCTTGCAGCTTCCACCATTAATAGGAAAAATCGCTGAAAGTGCCATGGTTTAGGGGATGCCAAGCATCCTAGCACCAGCAGAGAGGAGTGCCGGCCCCTGCAGACGCGCTGCGTGGCTCCCTGGCTCCGAGTGCAGGTGGGGAAGGTCCCGCTTTCCATCCCTCTGACCGTAACAGCAGCTCCTACCAGCTCTTCTTTGGCTTGTGTGATCCACCACAATTTTGTGGTCCAGCATTATGGTTCACCAAGATTTTCATTAGGGAAATCAATGAGCCATATCATCCCGGTGCTGTCTTGGTCATTGGAAAAACATAAATAACGCTGCGGCCCGTTGTGTCTCCAGGGCAACGGGAGCAGCCATCAAACAGGTCGGTTTCTGTGCAGAATATCCGAAATCTGCCATTCCAGCGGGTTCTGGGCTCACCAAACGCCCTCCCTCCGGCTCCCTGCAGCCTTGCTCGCCCAGCCGCAAGCACCAGCTCGGCACAGGGGCTGGGGGCGGCGCTGATCCAGGCTCGCCCCATGCTCTGTGAGCACGTTCATGGCTTTGGGCTTCGCCAGCTGAAGGTTTAGGGGGTAACTTCCACCTCATTTAGCTGCCCTGTGTAGTGAATGGGATTTTTTTTCCTACCATCGAGCCTGGCAACGCACCTGGCGCGCTCCTTGGCTGTAATGAGGTCTGCGATCACCTCTGGACCTGGACTCGCTTCTCATCAGCTGTGCACCCACCTGGGTTTGGTGGGGGACCTCGAGCCATGGGTGAGGGTCCCAGCCCTGACCCCCTCGTGCCTGCAGGCGCTGTCGTGGGGCTCCTTGCCCGGCCCCGGCCCCGCTCCTCCCCTCCCGCCGTGCTGCCGGGCTCTCTTTTTTCAGGATTCACACAAATTGCTTTTCTGTTGCAAAATTGCCAGCAATTCCGCTCAGCGTGAACTCGGCAGCGAGGCATCCTGGGATTCCTCCCCTGCCTCCTCCCTCCACTCCTGCCGCCTCCAGCTGCCTGTGCGCCCCCCGGGAGCTGTTTCCGTCCCGCTTCCCCCCCGATCCCGGTGCTGGTGGAAGGGAAGGCACCTGCCTGCGGAGCACGGGCGGCTCCAGCTCCTTCCCTTGGCTGATGGCATCCGTCACCCTGGGGTGCTGGGTGAGAGGGAGACCCCTGGGCACGCTGCCCCTGTGGGTACAGGTGGGGCCCTTGCCCACCCGCCCTGCCCCGAACCTGCCCACGGGTGGGCAAAGGGGTTTGCAGGGTCAAAGGGACAGGCCTTCCCTGCTGCGTCCTCCAAGCCAGGGGTGAGCCCCCCTGCACCGATGTTGGTGGGCTCTGACTTCAGGCCCGTCCGCCCCAGGAATGCGATTTATTCGCTGCATCTTTTGCGCTCAAGTGGCGTGGAGTGGGCTTAGCGGGGAGTTAGTTTCTGGACAGGTTGGATTCAGGGTGGGAGAATGCAGGCACGTTTCCTCGTTGTGCCCTTGCTTTTCCCCTGCTTGACTCTGAGCTCTCTGGGAAGAACGAGCCGGGTTCCGGTCACGTCGCTGCATGGAGCCGGACAAAACCCTCGCGGCTGTGAGGGTCCGTTGGGTGCTGGCTTCTCCCCTCCCTGCCCCAGCCTGTACAGATCCCACAGCACCGGGATGCCCGTGATGCCCTCAGCCCTCGTTCCCTGTGGCTGCTGCTCCCAGGCAGACCCCGCTGCCAACCACCAGAGCACCCAGACCCTGCGGAGCAGCCGTGCCTCGGGACGAGGCTATCCCATTTTCCCCTTTACCCTGCGAATTGGTACCCATCTTCCCGCAGAACGCTAAAAAAGCCCCGCGAAGCACAACAGCTTGTGGTAGCCTCCCCGCCACCCACTTTCCCTCAGAGGCAGGCAAGTATGAATTGCCCAAAAATAGAGATGAAGAGTCCCAGAGGAAGCATATGGCAGATGGGACTAGATCCCTGGCTATCGGGTTTTCCGTCAGCGCTTTAGCTGCGTGATCATCTCGTCTTAGCTGCAAAGCATCGCGCTCCCCGTGCCGAGGGGATCGGCTCTGGCTGTTGGGTTAATGCCTGGGAGGCATCCCAGGATGCCTGCTTTGTAGGACTATGAGGATTTAGCAATCTGGAAGGTAGATTAGGGAGGTTTCCCCAACATTTTAAAGCTGTGATGCCTTTTGAAGTCCGCTGAAAGCAGCAGCCACATGAGGAGCAGGTGAAATTAGCTGGAGGAAACCAGGAGAGAAGAATCGTGTTGCTGCACCGGAGCCTCCCTGGATTTCAAACAGTGCTTTGATAAATTCCTGTCCTGCGGTAAAGATCTCCTAGCACAGCATGTGCTGCAGCAGCCTGGGCGACTTCTGCTGCTGATGGGCCCTGGCACGTGGGTTTGGGAGATGGCCCCTGTGGGGCAGGAACACGGCGCTTTGGTGCCCCCGTCTCCTCTTCCCATTTCTTTCTTCTGTTTTCCTTGTTCCTCCCCTGCTGAAGGCAAGGGGGTAAGGGGTGGAAACTGCCTTTGCTGGCTGCCTTCTGCCACTCCATGCTGCTGGAAGTCAAAGTAAAGTTTCCTCTGCAGGTCTGCCCCACGTGTCCGCCTGGTCAAGCACAGCCTGTGGGTGTCCTCCAGGCAACCCAGAGCTGCGTGCTGCAGCCTCCTGAGAGAGCCAACGCTTTTGGGGTCCCAGTCACCTCTACGATCCCTGTGCTGCACACAACAGTGACAAAATGCAAAGCTCTGGCACTCCCCTGGGCTTTCACTGAGGGACCTGGTGGCTGCTGATAGCACCGAGCAACCTCGCAACCCCAGGCAGCGCTCAGCGCAGAGGGAAGGCAGCACCTCCGGAACCGCGGCAGCCGCCGCCTGCAGCCTCTCGCCCGCGTTATCGGCCTCCTGCAAGCACCGGGGGGGGGTTTCAGCCTGGGCAGGCCCGAGGAAGGGGGCTCTGGTGCTGGACCTGTGCACGCAGCCGTGAGCAGGTAGGAGCAGCGTGAGCTGGCTGTGGCAGATGTTCTTGCCAGATAGAAGAAAGCACAGGCTGCCTCCATCCTTGGCTCTGCTACTGCAGGAAACAAACTTTCACTTAAGCGGTGACTGCATCCAGGATTTAATTAGCTCCGGCTGGCAAGCCCAGCCCTGATAAGATCAGACTGAAGGGAGATTGGCATTTCTATCCTAAACAGCACCACGTTGGGAAGGCCTCTGCGGCTTAGATGTGTGCAGGGAGCCAGCGGGGTCAGGAGCATGAGTGCCCGTCCTCCCGCCCCGATGGCATTCCCACACTTATCTGGGGTGGTTTTAAGCCTGTTTTTTTTTTAGCTCTGACCCTTTTCAGCTGATGCTCCCCAGTGCTGAGCTGTGGCAGCAGGGAGGAGCGTGCCCTGCCCTCCGTGCAGCCTGCGCCTCCTTGGGCTGAGCCAAGCCCCAGCCTGGGCGCTGGTGCTGGGCGCTGAGCTCGCCGCCCCCCTGCACCCTGCCTGGCTCCTGTTCTGCCTCCCCTGCCGCGGGGCTGAGCAGCGCCTTCGCAGCCCCTCAGGCGCCTGTGGCCAGGCAGGCTCCGGGCTCTGCTCTGAGCCTCTTTGCCCGTTCCCAGGGACTGCAGGGGCTCCTGTCCCTGCCGGGGTACGGACGTGCCCTTTCCAGCTGCTGGCCCGGCTCTGATCTAAAGGCGCAGCCTGCCAGCCCCTGCTGCTGCGTTTCCAGAAAGCAGGGGAGGCAAAGGTGTGTTGGAGCTGCTTTCCGCAGGGCTCATCAGCTCCCTGCAAATCCCTCTTAGAGAAGCATTCCTGCATCCAGTTGGCCTTGCCTGCCCGTCCTCTTACAAACTGGAGGGAGTTCATCTTGAGCTGAAGGAGGGAGGCCAGGGCAAGGAAGCTGGGAAGGGTGGTGGGGAGGTATTTTTACGCTGTAAAACAAAGAGAGAATGTACCATAAGCATGGGAAAATGCTGCCACCCTCGTACCCTTGTAGGGAAGAGGAGCGATACAGTCATCTGGCTTCAGCTTTTCAGGAAAAGATCTTTTTTTTTTCTTTTTTTTTTTTTTCTCCTGTCCTTGTGCATTTTTTTTGACTTTTCAAAAGTTTTCCTCATTTGTACTGGGATGAACCCAAGTTTTCTGGGAATCTTTGCCAAGAACCTTCTTTTGTATGGCAGGAGAGATAATCAACAGCGCTTGAATTGCCAAGTCCAGATCAGAGAGTCAGTGGGAAGCGAGCAGAAAGCCTCATGCGATGCTCCTGTTCCCTACCGATTGCCACGGAGCTCGTCAGCCCCAGCTGCTGCTGCTTGGCCCTCCTGGGGCACACACCACACGGGGAATGTGGCCTTTGGGTGCTCCTGGTACCGGCCGATGGCCCCGGGTGCAGCTGCCGCAGCTCTGCCGACCCAGGCGTGGAGGGCAGGTCCCTGTAATCTTCACGGCTCTCCTCCGTGAGGCTGCTTAGCCGCACCAGGGTGGTGCTGGAGGTGGCGCAGGGTCCTCAGCCCTGGCTGGGGACGTCCCTGGGGCTCTGCGGTGGGGCACAGCTGAGCCGCTGGCCGTGGGCACCTCAGCCCCACTCCTCCATTTGGAGCAGTGCAGCTTGCTCATCCCGCATGCCACTGACGTCTCCCCTATCCCTTCTGACCCAGATTTCTGGTTCCTTCTGCAACAGAAATAGCCTTCAAACTCGCTCCTTTTAGGCATTTCCACCCCCAGAGCCTTCCCTGCGTGGCTGCCCCGTGCTTTGCGTGATTCACGGGCTCTCCCCGCTTCCTCCCACCGAGGGCGACCCCTCCTCGCGGGCCGGCTGCTTTGGTGGGAGCCCTGGGCAGCTGAACGAATCCCCCCGCGCAGACAGACCTCTGCCTTGGGAGTGTGAGGGCCTGGAGAAATTGCCACCATCCTTCCTCCACCTCGTGCTGTTCCTTCGGGGCGCTGGGAGGAGCAGCGAGGGTCTCAGCTCTGGCTGCATCTCTGCTAGTGACTCAGGGTTGCCTCCGTGCTGTCTCCTGGTGGCTGTCTAGCCACCAGCTCAAGCACAGCCACGCTAAATAATATTTAATCCCTGCCTCCGAGTCCTCTACCCTACTTTTCTCCTTTCTTTCTTGGTTGCTGCAGACAACCCCGCTCTGCTGCTCTGAGCTGAGCTGTGGCATTTACCCATGAGCAAGGTGTTAGCCGTGACTCAGCCTGCTCCTTGCATTTTCCCATCCACTGTGTCTTAATCTTAACAGCCACCCCCCCTCCTTTTTTTTCTTTGCTCACAATATGCCAAAACTCTGCTTTTTCCTGTCCCTCGAGAGCCCAGCTCTGGGATCTCCTCAACTTCTGCCTCCAGCAGCACAGTGCTCGACCTTGGCACTGCTTTGCCCCAAGCACGCCCGTGCTGGGCGCTGCTGTGGAGGCGGCTCTTTTGGCCTGACGGTTTTGCTGCATTGCCCTTCCCTTTGTGCCTCTTTGCCGCCTTTCTTCCTCCTAGCACGAAAAAAAAAAAAAAAAAAAAGAAAATCAGCGGCTGCTTTTCACTCTCGTGGCTTTTCGTGACCTCTCCCTGCTCACCCCAGCACATCTCCTTCCCTTTCAACTGTCAGCTTCTGCCTCTGATCATCCCGTGATAACTCGTCTCTGTTGTCCGACTGCTGAACTTCCTTGGCACGCTCCTTGGCTTTCTCCTGAGCTGCCGGGGCTTTGGAGAGCCCCCAGCACAGCGGGAGGGAGCTGAGGGTCCCCCACTGCTCACGGCCCTCCCAGGTGCTGGTGACCAGTGAGGTGCTGGGGAGCTGAAGTCACTTCCATCGGCCGTATGAACGTGTCCTTGTGCCGTCCCTGGCAGGCAAAGCTGGCACGTGGTGGCAGCGTGGGCAGTGGAGCCTGGGGACCCCTCCTCCATCCTCCCCCAGGGCTGCCAGGGCCGGGGCTGGTGCAGGATTTCCTGCCCGGCCATTGGAAATATCGGTCATCTCTGCAATCACCAAAGCTGCTGCTTCTAACAAGAAAATCCTCTTACAGCTGCGGGAAGAAATCAAGCCTGGCCGAGCATCTGGCTTCGCTCCCCTGTGCGGGATGGCTGCAGGAAGGGGCAGGCGAGGAGCAGCGCCGGTGGGGCTCTGTCCCCATCTAATGGCCGGACCTTGGGGACAGCCCTCGCCTGGGCCCACAGAGCAGCGCCGAGGAGGGCAGGGAGTTTTAGGGAGCAAAGGATCCACAGATGGCAGGGAAAGATGCAGGACCCGGGGTGAAGAGGGAGGAGACCCGACCATCTCAACCTCTTTTTCTTCCCTTTCCTTTGCTCTGTTGTTCTCTTCCCTCCTTCCTCCTCCTGCTCCGATGGCCATACATTATGCATCAACAACTCTTTGTCCACGCTGTGCTTGCGGAGAGAAAACCTGGCTCCTGGCGGGTGGGAGATGGAGCCCCTCCAGCGCTGGGGGTGCAGCGGCTGCAGCCTGCAGCGCGTGGGCTCAGCTCCCCCCCCCAGCCGCCTCTCGAGCCCGGCACCCACCCGGGGCTGGGCTGGGGATGAGGGAATGGGGGTCTGGCCCCAGCTCTCCTCTGGGGCCTTGCCCAAGTTTTCGGATGCAAGATTTGGGCAGCTCGAGGTCACCACCCCTCCTCGCTCTGCGCGGCCCGCAGCCGTTTGCGGTGTGCCCGGTACGCGGCGCATGGCTCAGCCCCAAATGTGCTCGGCGGCGTGGCGGTCACGGCTGTCCTCAGTTGCCATGGAGAATTTTCCTCCTCCCGATGCCCAGAGGAAGGCAGCGCGGGGGGCAGCGATGGGAGCTGCTGCCCCGGCCCCCTGCCCGGCCCCAGCCGTGGCTGTGCCAGGCGCAGATTTTGGTTTCTGTCTGTGCCACCCGTGGGGGTGGCTGCAAATTGCACCCGTGCGCTGCTGCGGGCGAGCCTCGAGCCCAACGCGGCCATGCGGGGATGAGGATCTGGCTCAGGCCTTGGGTTCGGGTCTCTGTGCTGGGGCAGGAGAGGTTTTGCTTCCCTGAGGAACGTGCTGAGGGGCCCAGAGCCCTGATGGAGGCACCCCTTCTCTTCGGGGCTTTGCACTCCTGCAGCCCGGCCCCTTCCTGCTGGGGTGGCTGTTGACTGTCACACCTTTCTCCCCCCATCTCCGTGCAGGACGGGGTGGCCATCCCCTCCCTGCGCTTCGGTTTGCTCTGCCTGCAGGGGCCTGGGGGCGGCGGGGGCTGGGTCCTGCAGCCCCCCCGAGCACGCTGCAGCTTTGCAGAGCAGCTCCCAGCAGGAACCAGGCACGGCCGGGCTCCAAGCGGGACCGCCGGCTTCCCCACACGCTCCAGATGGGAAGGGACGTGGAGGCAGCACAGCGTCCCTTTCTGAGACAACAAAATCTATTTGCTGGTGCTGGTTTTGCTCACACATCTGCCTGTGCGTGTATTACTTAGCTGTTATTAAGCCCTCACCAGTCACTGTGAAATTGGGCAGCTCCTCCCGTTTGCATTCCTGCGTGGAGCAGGCTGGGGAATTTCCTCAGCTCCTGCAATATTTCCCCTCCTTGAGCTATCTTTCTGCCTCCCCAGCTCATTCCTGGAGCTCCGGCCTTTTCCCTGTGCTCCTGGAGGCAGAAAGGGGCTGGGCGGCGGCAGTAAAATGATGCTGGAAGGGAACCTGAGGACTCTGTTAGTCTTTTCAGGTGGATTTTTGGAAGAGGGTGGGGATAGGGGGCAGCGCAAAATGCACCTCCCCAGGCCTGCGTGTGGCAGGACGGCCATGGGGGGGCTTGTGCGTGACTGGGTGCATTATAAATGGAAACGTGTGGCTGCACGGCCAGCGTGGGCGGCGGGGCTGGGCACACGGGTGAATGTGAGCATGTGCAGAGGGGGGACAGATGTGTGTGGGATGGCTCCGTGTGAAGCTATGTTAAAAATACGAGCAAGGCAGACACGGGTGCTTCAGATGCTCAGACTTTGCTTCAAAATCTCCCAGGCGAGGCAACGAGGGCGCTGGGCTGGGGGCGGCAGCAAGGGCTTGCGGTGCCCAGGTGATGCTCATCTCTGCGCTCCCACTTCCAGCCACTCGTTTCCTCCTTGGTGGTTTTAAAAGGGGGCACAGGCAATTTATTTATTTATTCTGGGGGGAGGGGGCTTGGCGTTGCCTTCTCTGAAGCTCCCTGCTAACTGGGGACGTGGCTCCCCAGCAAAATGGGACCGGTAAGAAAACAATTTTGGTGTCCGCGTGGGTTGGGAGCTTGCTGCTGGGGGAGTTTGCTGTGACCAGCAGGAGGGATTTGGGATTTTTGCAGGGCTAATGAGAACGCCCTACTGGCATCAAGGTATTAAACCCCCAGGTGTGGGCTGGCCCCGCTGGGTGTGGGGGAGCTGTGGCACTGACCTCCACCAGCTGAGGGGTCAGGCACCAGGGACTCCTGCTCCCCAAAACCTCTCCGATGTGCTGGAGCCAGAGGCATGAGCTGCCTCAGGCTGCGTGGCAGAGGAGGGAGGATGAGGATGGTGTGCTTCAAGGGGAGGGCTAATTAAAGGCAAGGAGCACCCAAATCTCACCCAGGGGCCTCGTTCCTGGCCCTGCAGAAGGGGATTGAGGTCTCTTTCCTTCTGGGCTGGGTGGGAGGAACGCGAAAGCAGAGCCTTGGCTCTCAATTATTTATGATCCATTTCTTTTTTTGTCTGATTTGTCCTAAAAAGTCCTTTGAAGCCCCCGCACGCCCTGGTCCCTCTCCAGCCCCAGTGTGTCTCCCAGTCCTCTCTCTGCCTTCTCCACTGCCGGGGCCTTTCTCCTGTGCCCTTTTTGCCCTTTCCCTGGGGGGCAGCTGGTGCAGAATGTGCCCCCGTGCCCAGCTTTGGCCCTCCAAAATGTGCAGGTGCTGCATGCAGTGGTGGCTGCTCCTGTGGTCGTGCTGCTGCAAGGGCAGGGAGAGGGCTTAGGAGCATCTCTAAGTCCCTCTCCTCTCCTCTTTGGGAGGAACCCAGCTGCGATTCTCTGCAGGGGTTTGGTGCTGAGAGCATTTTGGGGTGTGCGTGGGGGAAAGAGCCATCCATGGCAGGATCCTGTCCCTGCAGCTCTCAGCCAAGTCGCAGATGTTGGCTCGCTCGGTGACACACCAGCTCCTGCAGCCGTGCAGTTACGCGCCGTATCTGCTCTCCTCTTTAAATTAAATTCCCGTCTCTTGTGGCTGCAGGACTTTCCCTCTCCCTCTGCAAAGCCTCAGAAAACAGAAATAAATAGACTTGTTCTCTTGCAGGCTTTCTTCCAAGAAGCAGGGGATGTGTTCAGGTCATTTCCGTGGTCTTGGGTGGGGATGGCTCCTGCCCCTGCCTGGTGCTGTTGGTGGCAGCGGGGACTGCGTCCGCCCTGTCCTGTCCTGCCCAGCCCCAGGGCTCGTGGCTGCGGTGCCCCCCCCAGGCTCACCCCTGCCCTACCCTGCACGTGCTTTAATGGGCTTCTGGAAAGAGATCGCCTCGTGGTATCTGGTGTGCAAGGTTATTGGAAGGAGACCAGCAAAGGTCCATAACCTCTCTGCTGATGAGGATGAAGTGCTTGTTTAATACATTTTAGCTTTCAAATATTTCTCCTTAATGTGTTTTTGAAATGACTGGAGCTCTGAAGGGAATATGTAACTTGTTAGAAAATAGATGTGCCGATTAGACCGCATTTCAGCTCATTTAGAGACATTTCACCACCTCACTTGGATCTGCTGTGATCAAAACTCCTGCCTCCCTGTGAGCTGCGAAGTTGGGGAGCTGTCAGCGGCGTCGCCCCGTGGCGCGGTCCTGTGCTGGGGCTGCTCCATGGGCACTGGTGTGAGGCTCTGGTGGTGGCGTGGGGAAGCTTTCATCATTGCTGGGTCTGTGTCGGGTTTTCTTGTGTGTTCTGTTTGTGGTCAGGGTGGGTCATGTCAGGAGGGAGCAGTTTCCACCTTGCTGCTTGAATTTCCCCCTGACACTCTGTAAAAGTTAAATCTACCCCTGGGTTCCTGCCAGGCAGTGGCTTGGGGTCTGGCATGGGAAACCCTGGGGCCGATGGGGAGAGCAGGATCTGTCCCACGCTGGGTCTCCTGCATGGCTTGGGAGGTGCCCGTGCGCAGCTGGCCCTGCGGAGCCGTGCGTTCCCTCCAACACAGGGAGCTTTGGGCTTTCCTGGTGGCATCTCTGAGAGCGGCAGGTTGGGACTGGGTATCAGATGAGATATTTTAATGCTGGGGGAACGTCAGCTCCTCTAGTCTGACCGCCAATGTGACACAGACCGGACAATTGCACTTTGCATTATAAACGCTTCGCCTCTTATTGCATCTCTGAGGCATTCCCGAATCTAGCAGCAGTTCCATGTCTCTTTCCATCCCACTTTTCATTCATCCTTTCTCTTCCCCCTTCCCTCCCTCTTTCCTGTCCCCCCCAGCACGCAGAGCTCCTGGTCTCCCCCTCTCCAAGCACAGCAGGATGCAGTGGCAGGGTGTGAGGAGGAATTGGAGGTGATGGGAGGGTGGGCTCATTACCAGGCAGGGACAAGCGACACGCTGCAGCAGGACACGGCCCCCCTGGCCCACGCATGCCAGGGCGTCCTGCTGCCAGGAGCACGTCAGCCCCATCAAGATGCACTTCGCTGGCTCTGGAAAGGGCTTTTGCCCCACGGATGTTCTCCTAATGGAGCCAGCGCTTCCACGCTCCCCCGTGCCGCTGGGCAGTGGCTCTCCTGATAATGCAGCGCTGCGGGGAGCGTGGGGGCTGCCGGGGGGAGCTGGGGTCTCCTCGACCCTCCCTCCTCCTGGCTGGGGAGTTGCTGGTCGGTGTCACAGCCCCTGTCCCATGGTGGGGGGGGGAAGCAGAGAAAGTCTGTGAGCTGTCCCCGCCCGTCCGCAAAACAAAACGGCTCCTTGCTGATTCTTTCTCCTGCCCTTCTCCTGATCTTATGCTCTGGACTTCAGGTTCATTTTCCTTGGCCAGCAGGTGCCAAATGGGGTAAGGCACCAGCAAGGCACCTGTGTGCACCCAGCACACGGTGACCCTATGGGGGCTGCCCTCCCCCCGGGCAGTGGCACTGCCAGATGGGGACTCTGTGTAGGTACCCAGCGTGATGGTGCTCTGCTACAGAGCGCTTGGCTGGCTGCTCGCCTGGGGAATCTGCAACTGCCAAGAGCCGGGCAGGTCGTGTTGGGTGCAGAGCTGGGAGCTGCTGGTCCCATGGGGTCAGGTACAGGACCCGGGGCTCTGCTGGTGACGCTTCCACCACCTTTTGTGCTTGTTTTCCCCTGACCTACCTTCAGAGCATCCCTGCTGCTGCCCACACAGGGCCACGGCGGCGCGGCAGATGCCGCCCACCCCGCCCCTCTCCCAGGGGCGCACAAGCGTGGCTCTGCCGGCCCCTCCGGAGCAGGGCGTCCCCTGGGTGCCGCTCCCGCGTGTCACCCGCGGGTCCCGGTGCCGGCGGTGCGCGGGGGGCAGCCGCTCCCCGGGGTGCCCCTGGGTGGGCACCTGCCGCCCGGCGCGGGGCGGGGGCCTTTAAGAGGGAGCGGAGAGGGGGAGCCGTCTCCCCGCACATTAATCTCTCATGAGCTAATGTGTTTTTCCCATTTGTTCCTTTGTACACCGCCGAGCTGCGCGCTCCCCCGCGCACACACCCGGGCGCGCCCCCGCTCGCTCGCGCTCTGCCGGGGCCTCGCTGGCGGAGGGACGGGAGCGGGAAGGACGGGAGCGAGCGGCGCAGCGATGGGGAATACACCCTCTCAAGGCATGTCACTCTCACTATGTGCACCCATTCTTAAGTAGCAGGTATTTTTTTTTTATTCGTGTGGTTTTTTGGTTTTTTTTTTTTCCTCCTCCTTCCGTGCCGCCGCTGCCCGGGGCTCCGCCGCTCCCGGTACCGGTGGTGGCCGCCCGCGGGGGGCTCCGGTGTTCCGGGGGGGCGGGAGCGGGGCTCGGCCGCCGGAGCCGGGACTGCGGTACCCCCCCCCCCCCAACCCCCCGCCTCGGCGGCTCCCCCCCGGGCCGGGGGCGCGGCGCTGCCGCTGCTGCTCGGGGCCGGTCGCTGCCGGGGCCGCCGCGCTCCGAAGGGGCGCAGCCGCCGGTCGCGGTCCCGGGGAGGCGGCGGCGGCGGGGTCGGGAGCGGTGGCGGCCGGGGGCGAGGGGGGGGGGGCTCGCCGGGCTGCTGGGGGCGGTCGTGCCCGGCGCTGCCGCGGCGCCGTGCGCGGAACCGGGCGTTGTGCTGCCCGAGCCGTGCGGCGGCTGCGGGCTCGGGGGGTTCCTTGGGGGGGGGGACAGGGGGGCGAGGAGGGGGGCCGCGGGCTGTGCCCCCTCCCGGCTCTCACGCCCCCGTCCTTCCCCCGGCCGCTGCTGGGGCGCGCAGGGTGGGCGAGCCGCGGGGGCGCCCCTTTTGGGGCGTTCGCAGCATCCCTGGGGGGGAGGAGGAGGAGGAGGAGGAGGAAGAGCCTGGCACGTCCCGGGCTGCGCCCGGCCGTGGGGGGGTGGAGGCGGGCAGGGAAACTTAAAATAACTCCGGAGCCCCCCCGCCACCGGGGCTGAAGGAGCCGCCGGGGGGCTGCTCCCCCCGCCGGCTGGGCAGGGGCAGGGCCGGGGGGGGGGGGGAGTGGTGCGGCCGGGGGTGCGCGGTGCGCTGCGACCCCCGCCGGGCCCTGCCCCGCGCTGGGGCCGTGGCGTGGGGCTGCGCTGCCCGCGGGTGGGGGCCCCTTTGTCTGCCCTGGCGGCGGGCAGCGCCCAGCCTGCGCCCCGCAGCCTCTCCCCTTCTTTGTTCTCCGCATCCTCGCCCTGGCTGCGGGAGGCGGGCGGGGAGCGGCGACGCTCGGGGCCCCGCACCTGCCGGTGCCGGGTGGGTGCTGGCGCCCAACTCCCGGGGAAGTTGGGCTTGGCCGCGCTTGGCCCCCGGGATCGCGCCCGGCCCCGGGGGAGTGTGGGGGGGGTCGCATCCATCCAGCTCCCTTCTCGGGCTGGGGGTGGGAGGGGGCCCTCCCCTTGGCCGGTCCCTGCGGGGTGTGGATGTCCCCCACCCTGGCACCAGGAGGGGAATTCGGCTGGGTGAGCCCCAAGGACCCCAGACGTGCTCAAGGTCTCCCGGCCTGGCTGCCAGCACCCGGACCCTGGGGGCACCGATGCGTTTCGGTCCCTCTGCTCGCTCCGTGGCTTTTGTGCCCCACCGTGCTGCTGGTGTGGGGGCTGTGCAGGATCCGAGCTGCCCAGAGCCACCTAATCACTCCCACCCCGGCGGTGGCTCTTTCCTCATTTTAATGAGGAATACATTTTCAATGTGCTAATTATTTCCCACCAGACTGCCCCTGAAGACTCCTACATTCACACGATTGTGGAAATGGCTCCGTGCTCCTCCTGGCAGTCCTCGGTGCCCCTGGGAGCTGCTGGTGGGCTGCAAAGCCTTCAGGGGGCTAGGGGGGAGCCTCAGGGCTGCCAAAGGCTGCCTTTGTGCAAAGGGCTCTTAATTCTTTGCCAGGAGCCATCCCTCGCTGCCCAGCAGGATGGGCGGGGGGACACTCAGCCTGTTTGCTCCTGAGCACCCAGCTCATGGCTGGGGAAATGCCCGTGGGGACGGGCTGGAGCGGTCGGTGGGCAGCCTGGGTGTCGCTGGCGTGGGGGCAGTGCTGAGAACTGGTGCGGCGATTGCACTCGTCTGGGTGCTGGTGGTGTTCATGGTGGGGTTGGCATTGGCTCCCCACACGACCTTGGGCAAGCTGCTCGGCTCCCCCACGATGTTTTTTTCCTCTTTCTGGAAATGTGGATAAAGGCTCCTCTCCGCCACACGCTGCTGTGGAGCTGTGGATTTGGGCTGCTCCCCCAAATCCTCCTCCTTCCCTCTGCCGTGTGAGCATCAGCTCGCAGCAAAGGCCCGGCTGGTGGGAAACACCCACCCGTGCCTGCCTTTGCTTTATTTTCCCCCAAGAAATTCTCCATGCCAATTCCTGTGCCGTGGGAGCAGGGGTGCCCCGGGTGCCCTTTGCTGCTGCAGGGACCCAGGTGGGAGCTGCCTTGGCACCAGCCAGGAGCAGTGGTCCCCATGGGACCCTGCCACGGGGCTGGTACAGCCCTCTGCCACGGGGAGTGGGGAGGGAGGACGCAGCCCAGTGGTGCAGGGTTTAATTATAGAAATTGATCCTCCTCTTTGCCACACATCGATCCCAGCCAGGGTGCACAGCGGCTCCCCGTGCCCCGGGGACGCTGCCTGGCACGCACAGACACGTGTGTGCGATGCCCACGGCGTGGGGCAGGGCTGGGGCTGGGGGGAGCAGCCCTGCGCACCAGGGAGGGGCCGGGGTCAGGCGGCTGGGGTCTGTTTTGGGGGCCGGAGAGGAGGTGAACATGTGCAGGTGTCTGCAGGGTGCTGTGTGCATGGAGGAGCCCACCGAGGCTCCCGCTGTCAATATTTTATTTCCAGCCATGCTGGGGAGGAAGCGGAGGGAGGCTGCAAGCTGGCGGCGTGTTTTGGAGAGGCTCAGGGAGCAGCAGAGCGGGGTTTGAGTTGGGAGGGTGCAATGTGAGAACGGGGGGAGGAAGGGTGCTGTGCTGCCTCCCTGCTCCTGGGGGGGCCTTGGCTCTGCCCCCATGTTGTGCCAGGCCTGCTTCTGGCTGAGCACAAGGTGCTGATGGCCCCAGCCCTGCAGATTTCAGCTTGGAGATGCTGGACCTTCAGCAAAGCAGCGTGATGGGGGCTGCCCTGGGCGCTGTGCTTGGGAAGGGGAAGCGTGAGCGTGGGGCTGGGCATGGGGAGCTGGTGGGGAGGTATCAGAAGGGCAGAGGCTCCCTTTTGTGCCAGCCCTGTGGCTGCGAAGTTCTCGCATCCCCAGCGGTTTGCTCAGCTGGCTCTTTCCCAGCGGCTGTGGTCAGGTTCCGTGACAGTTATCGTTATTAAAACGCCCCTGGGTGGGGGCGATGAGTGGTGCCTGGTGTGAGAGCCGCGGGGCGGAGAGCAGAGGCTGCTCGGGCCAGCTTTGCAGAATTATTGGCATAAAAAAGCAGCGGGCAATCCCATTAGCATCACTTGGGGAGGTCTGGGACCTGCAATGGGTTCACACAAGTGGGTCTTACCCACCGGGCGGGCTCCTGCAGCCCAGCATCGCCGGTGGTGCTGGGAGGTCCCAGCTCGTCACCGCCAGCATCTTCAGCTCCGGAGGGGCGAGCGCGTGCTGCCCCCCATCAGCTGCGCCTGCTCCCCACCAAAGGTCCTCATCACCCCCCCCCCTTGGCTGCGCCAGGCTGCAGGTGCACCAAGGCTCAAAGAGGCACTCAGCAAAGGAGCTTAAATGCTTGTTAAAAAATTACTGATTTGCTCCTCGCCACCCAATGGGGATAATAAAACTTTGCTGTCAGCTGTTTTTATTTTTTTTTTTCCCTCCCCCTGCATGGTTTCCACTTTCAGAATAAATGCAAATGAAGATTTAAAAAAAAACCAACACACATCACATCTCAAACAGAAGGACTGATGGAAAGGGCTGGGTGGGGGCGGGAGGAAGTGTAAGGGGGGGGACAAACACTTAGGGTTTGTTTGTGTTTTTTTTTTTTCTTTTTTTCCCTATGCTGAAATGTTCTGATTGCAAAGGGAGGAGGGCAGAGGAAGATGATGCATTTGCGTTTGTAGCACAGCTAACGGTGCTAGGTTGGGAAATCAAGCATCTGTACTCTCCCCAAACTGGGAACCAGCGTCACAGCCAAACTGGGAAAGGGGACTTGGAGAGAAGCTGCTTTTTCTCCCGGTCCATCCCCGCAGCTCCTGGCTGAGGTGTCCCCCTCCTGCCTCCTCCAGCCCTCAGGAAGGGATGTCCGGAGGAGGCAGTGAGCGCGGCGATGCTCGGCTGCGACGGAGCCTGCGATCGGCTGCTCTGGCTGGCGTTGTCGGATCTCCTCCAGCCCTAGTTTATACATTTCAATTACAGCCCGTTAAAAGCCTCCGTGTTTCAGGAGCTGCCCAGATTTACGGCTCCTGTCCTGCGGCCAGCTCAGGACTCCATGGAGGTGCCTGGTGGTGCAGCTCCTGCCTGGGGGCTGCAGCAGAGTGGGGTGGTGCTGGTGGATTTGCAGGCTTACAACCACGATGGTGGGAGGCAGCATTCAGCCTGAGACCTGCCACCATTTCCCCCACCTCCCCTCTCCCCAAGTGCATTTTCCTTGTGAGCACCTTGGGGTTAGAGGCACCAAAATCTGATGGTCGGTGGCTCTCGTTAATTGGCCTCATTACCTCGGCGGCAGGGGTGCCCGATGTGGGGAGAGGAGGCTGCAAGCCCTGACCCAGACTCTTGACTCCTAGAGATGGTTTTGAATGGTGGATGTGGCGTCTGGTTTGTTCTTCGTAGTTTGCTTTCATGTGGGATGTTTTGAGCTGAAATGGGACCAGATGCAGAATGGCAGCAGCTCAGACCCTGGACCTGGCTGAGCCAGAATGGACCCGGCAGCTCGGTGTGGGGGGCAATGGGATGGGATTTCAGGGTGATGCTTTCCCCGGTGTAGGATTTCCCCTTAGTCCTTTACAAGCCCCTGGTTCACTGCAGGTCCCTGATGCGAGCAGGGGAGGAGAAGAAACAGAAAGGATGAAAAGGAAGAGGGAAATCCAAGGATGAGCAGTGAGAAAAGGGCCATGGTGGGACCTGGGCTGTGGCACAGGGCAGGGTGCAGCAGGGCAGCGGTGGCCCGGCCTCATCTCTTGCTCTGCACAAATTCCCTGCTGGACGCCGTCTGCACCGCTGTGGGCAGTGCACGTTTCTAAAACGCTGCCGTGTTTCAGAGGCCAAATTCCTTAAAAATTTGTGTACGCAAGCATCTTGTGAACCTGACACCGGCCTTGGGGCACATCCTTGCCCACCTCCTGCCCTGCCTGGAAGCTCCTCGGTGCCCGCACGCAGCAGGGCCCCGACGGTTCTGGGTGACCCCACCAAAGCCCCCGGTGCCTGCTGGAGCCGAGGCTGCAGCTCGGCCACCCCGAGTGGCACGGGGCAAGGGTGGGAAAGAACCACCTGTCGGGCTGCTGTCCTTCCTTCCGTCCTTCTTTCCTTCCTTCTGCGGCTGCCGTCGCGCTTGGCAAGGGCAGAGCAGGAGAGGACCAAACTCTCCCCTCCCGTGTTATTTGGAGGGATGCTGTCACGGCGCTCAGGGTTTTTATTTGGCTCGGTGGTTTTATGTTAATGAACTCGCTCTCTCGCGTGCTGAAAAGAGAAGGGAAAAAGTGTCACTTTGGATCTTCATGCATGGAAAAATACAGCACCTCCCTCCTGCAATTAGAGTTGGATCTCGGGGAAGGCGCGCGGAGGCAGGGAGGGCTGCAGGCACGGGTGTCCGCCTCGCAGAGGCAGCCGCCGGCTGAGCCCCCCGGGGCCAGCTCCCATCCCTCTGGGCCGTCCTGTGCCGGCTCCTGGCTTCACTGTCTGGCTCTCAGCAGCCTGCTGGTCCCACCTGGGGAGAGGCCCAGAGCCCGCGTTTGCTCCTCTTCACCCATGGCTCACGCCCATGCATGCACGCTGCATCCCAGCACCGTGGCGCAGGGTCCTGCCAGCCCTGCACCACGTCCCCTGTAGGAATTGGGGACGGGGCTTTTGGGGTCACAGCTAAACGGCCCCGATGCCACCAGCGAGCAGCAGAGCAGAGGCAGCGCCTGCCTGCTCGGCCGTGCAACAGGCAGCCCCAGCGTTGCCTGAGGACTGCAGAATCTGTCTCATTTCAGGAGGATTAATGATTCCAGCATAATTTGAAAAACATTATATGGCTCATTAAAAACACATTGCCCAGACCAAACAGAGCGGGTGCGTGTTCCCAGGCCTGCCAGCCGCCTCCCCGTGCCAGCCTGTGGCGTCGCCCTCTGCCCGCTGGGCCATGGGGGGTGATGGTGAAGCCAAAGGCTGCGCTCAAACCATGCCCAGTCGGGTGCGTGGGGCGGCCGTCACCCTCCTCCCTCCTGCGCCCGCCTCTGGGAGCGGCCGGGGGCAGCCAGCCAGGACACCGCGTCCCCTGGGGGATTTTGGTGGTGCCGAGGTGTGGATGCGCTTTGGGGAAAAGACATGGGTGCGTGGGTGTTGGGAGCATCCTCTGCCCTCGCCTGCTCTCCAAAGGGTGCCCGCACAGAGCCACCAAGCTCCAGCTGAGCGCAGGAGGCTCCTGGGGGGCCCTCGGCCCCCCAAAGGGGTCCCTGTTCTCCCAGGGCCCAGTGGGGAGAAGGGGAGCAGCGCGCCTCCTTCCCCCTGCGCCCGCTCCCTTTCTCCCTGCTCCCTTCCCGCACGCCTCCTCCTTTCTCTCGCCTTCGCTGCTTCCTTTCAACTCTGCCTGCGGTGGGGGGAATCAAAGAGGAGAGCAGTTTGGGATTTTCAGTCCTTCCTCATCCGCTGCACTGCGTGAAAAGCAAAGCCTCTGAAGGACACTCAAGGACGCTGCGATGGCGCGTTCCCGCTCCGCTCCCTGCCCTCCTCCTCCTCCTCTTCCTCTTCCTCCTCCTCCTCCTGTTTTGCCGAAAGCAGCGCCTGGGCAGTGGCTGCTGGCGGGGCCGGGGCTCGCAGTGCTGCCTGGGACCGGCGGTGTGATGTGACACCCTGTCCCTGTGCCAGGTCCCTCGGGGCGGTGACGGAGGTCTTGGACAGGTGACAGGGAGCCCCGATCCTCCCTCAGGGCTCGCACTGGGGTGCAAAGCAAAAAACCCTGCTCCTGCTGCCCGCTGCCGGATTGGGGCAGGGCGGCTGCGGTCCGGGCACTGCCTGGGTCTCCGTCCCTGGGGTGGGGGGACCAGGAGGGAATTGCTCAGCACCCCCCAGTTCAGCACCTCAGGTGCTCCGCAGATGACGATGATTTGCTGTTCTCAGCTGCCATTCCCGGCTCCCCATGAGACAAGGCCGTTATCTCCCTGCCACGCAGGGAAGCCGAGGGGCTTGGAGAGCAAGGTCTCGGCCCAAGGTTGCTCAGGGCAAAGTGGAGGCTGAAACCAAGAGCAGGAGCTGCGATGGGGGTCTTGGCTTGGGGGGTCCATAGCAGGGGCAGCACCCAGAGCTTTTTCCTCCCCCCTACACCACGAAAATCACAAGGATGAGATCAGAGAGTTCGTGGAAGAAGGAGCCGTGGAAAACCTCGTGTAAGAGGAGCCACGTTTGTCCTCCTCCTTTTTCTATTTCCACCAGAAAAGCTGCGCTTCGTCACTCGGGTCTCATTGCTACTGGGGCAGAGGAAGGGCGTTTTGTGAGCATGACCCCGCTGTGGGAGGGGGCATTGCGCCTTGCACCCCACTGGGCCAGCGCCTCCAACCCCCAGGCTCCGCTGCCCCTCTGGGTGCCCCGGCCCCAGCCCCCTGCCCTCCTGCCAGGTCCCACGGCCACAAAGCAGCCACAAATTCACTCCAGAGCATTTCCTGGCACTTCACAAGACATGGCATCGATAATTAAACCTGAACTGCAATTATCAAAACAAATGAACAAAGCCCGGTTAGGAAGGATTTTCCACTTTTATTTCGTGCTTCTTGTTCCTCTCCCATTATGCCTTTAAGATTATTTACTCGCTCTGTGCGTGAAATCCATTCGCACACCACGAGACTTGGGATTTGTTCCCTGTGCCACAGGAGCGTGCGGCCCCAGCCAGTCCTGGTGGTGGGAGAGAGGGGTAAACATCACAACCGACCCCCCCCGCCTTGGTCTGAGGTTGAAGACCCCCCCAAAAGCCAGGGTTGCCAAAGCCATCTGCAGCTGTCAGCTTCGCTCGCTGGGGCTGCAGCCATGGAAACAGCGTTCATCACCCTCCTCCTCCTCCTTCATCTCCTCCTCCTCCTCCTCCTTGCTGGGGAGGGGGCCCCGCGGAGCCCCTGCGCTGCCCGGCCTCACCCAGGGGCTGCACCCCGAGGGCAGCGATGGGAGCGAGGGCACGGGGAGAGGAGCCAGGCTGGGGACGAGGGGACAGACGTCCCATGGCGTGGGCGTGATGGATGAGCTGGGCGCAATGAATGAGGTCCTTGTGTGTGCCAGGATCTGGTCCCCTGCCCTCCCCGCTGTCCCCTGCCCTCCCCGCTGTCCCCTGCCCGCCCCCGCCCCTGTCACCCCGCTCCTCCCGCACACAGGCTGGCAGCACAGTGAGGCAGGGGAAGAAATCCACCCTGGCCCTAAAGACAAAGGCTCCAAGCAGCCCTTGGCAAACGCCCAGCACTGCCCGGGCTCTGTCCTGCTGCAGGCAGGAGGCTGGGGGCATTCAGAGCCGGGGACAGCCATTTGGGGGGCCCTGTGTAGCTGCCACCCCTCCCCGTGCCCACCCAGCTCCGCTCTCAGCGTCGGGTTTGCCCACGGGGAGCAGTCGGTGCGAGCAGGCGCTTTTCGGTGCTGTCGTTTCGGAGCCGCCGTTTGCCCCCGCGGGTGGCTGGCGATCCCGGGACAGGCTGTGCTTGGGTTTGGGGTACAGCAAGGGCGCAGCTTCGGGAAGGGTCCCGACTTGTGTTTGCCAGAACAGGGCCGCAGCAAGTCCGTCCCGTCTGAGTGCCCCTCGCCCTTGCGTGCGCACGGCCCCCGCTCCCAGGCTGCAGCTGGTGCTGGGGCCGAGCTGGGCAGGGTCCCCGTGGGGACAGCCCAGGAGGAGCGGGGCGGTTTGGGGGCGAGCCTCTATGCTGGGGGTGCGGGTGCAGGGGCTGCTGCTCGTGTGCCCCCACGGTGGGGTGATGGCAGGGGTATCCAGCCGTGGGGCGCAGCCCGGCCCCCCAGCACGCACCTCGCTGTGTTTCATTCTCAGACGCTTTCTGCTGCTGCTCTTTTGTTTCAGATTTATTGTGTGTTTGCTTGCTCTGATTTATTTGTTTATTCCCCTCCATCCCCGGCGAACTTTTCCGCCTGGATCGCGTTCATTCATGAATCTCCTCCTTTCCTGTCCCTAACCAGGGCTCGATCGAATTGCAGGAGGGAAGAAGCCAGGACTCTGTTCCCTTTGTTTAAAGTCACCAGGTTAGTACCGGGGCCGGGGGCCAGCAGTGCGCTCCTCCCCACCCTGCGTGTTTCGTGTCCATGTTCGCTCCCTCCCCGACCCCCTCCTGGGTGCAGGGGGCGGTGGGAAGGCAGCACCTGCGGTCCTGCCCGGGCTGCTGCCTGCAGCTGGAGGTGTTGCTGCTGCTCCCCGAGGGACCGGCTCTCCCCCAGCAAGCCCCGCAGCCTGCAAGGTTTGGGGCTTTTCCCTGCTGGGGACGGGGTGGGAGGTGTTTGGAGGGGGGGGAGCTGTGCCGGCTCTCTGGGGTTAGGTGAGGAGGCAGGTGCCTTCGCTGGGAGCCGGCTGGTGGACGCGTGGCTGGTTTAGAGAAACTGTAAGAGGGAAATGTGGCGGAATCTGTTCAGTAGCAACCCCTGCTGGGTCTGTCATAATAATAGATTTTATTTCTGTGGCATCTGTCGGCCTCTAATGGGCTGGGTGTTCACATTGCCAGCGATGGTTCCAGCGTCTCGGCAAAGATTTCAGCGCTTCTTTTTGGGGAGGCTGAGACGTGCACCAGAGCCCTGTCAATCAGGGCAGCAGCTCCGAGCTAAAATTATCCTGGGAGCAGCGGCACCCGTCAGTCCCGGCCCAGGCGATGGGGAGACCGCCCGCAGAGAGCCTCCCTTCCTCCAGCAGCTCCCTGGCTCTCCGAGGGCCTCTTCCTCACGGGGCTGAGCCCCAGGCACCATCCCACCCGTGCCTTCTGCTTTAGGTTTGGTTATCCGGGCCTTCGGTGACCTCCTGCCGTGGAGCAGGGGGGTTTTCAGTGCCTGAAGGCAAGGGGAGCCGCACCGAGGGGCCGTCTGAGGGCTGCGCGTCGCTGTCGTGCAGCTGAGTCCCAGCAGAGCAGGGCTGCGCCGGGGAGGATGGCCTGGAGGTGGAGGAAATCAAGCTTGTAATGCGCGGGGTGTGCCAGGCCCGCTCACACGAGGGCCGTCGTGGTGGAAAAGCAAGGTGCTGGAACGGCGCGCTGTAATTTAATTGCATTTCCTGCGCACGCCTTGTTGAGTTGTAATGAACACATTACCCCGAAAGGGGAGTGGGGAAGCGGGATGAAGACAGCAGCCCACGGCCGGGCCACGCATCCATATGGGGACCTGCCCGAGGCGCTGAGCGCTGCTCTAGCTCGTTTGCCGTCCCAGAATTACACATGCAATTAACTTCCTGGCTCCGAAAGGCGAGCACGCTTGCCCCTCAGCTGGAGAGCAGATTGCGCGGCTGCTTCCTCGGGACCCTGCAGGAAGGAGGTCTCGGAGCCTGTGCTCGTGGTGCTGTCGGTGGGGTTTGCGTGTTGGCTCCGTGCACGGCGTCGCAGCCCCGCCGGTTCCACCGCCGCTGTTCGTGGCCTCCCACCCGTGGAGGGCTGCGGGTCCTGCTGGCGCCGAGCCTGAGCACGCGGGGGAGACGCAGCGTTGCGGTGATGCTTCGCTGGGATTCACGTTCTTGAACCATCCGGGCAGCGCCTGGGGGTGTTGAGATGAGCACAGCAAGGGGAAGGGTGCAGGGAAGGGATGGGATCTGTGCATCTGTAGAGTTTGTGGGCTCTTTTCAGGACCTCAAAAGACCTTTCCGATAACCCAGTTTGATCCCACCCACGTAACGCGGGCCATGCGGTCTCGGCAGTGACTCTTCCACCACGACCATCGCTTCTGGCTGAGCCGGAGTTTGTCTTTCGGTAGAACACCCTGCCTTGATTTAACGGTGGGAAGTGATGGAGAAGCCACCCCTTGGTGCAGGCTGTTCCCAGGCCCCGTTAAGCACATCTGCCTTCTCTTGTCTGTGTTCCTGACGCTTCAGCTTCCAGCTATCAGATCTTGTTCTGCCTTTGTCTGAACAAGATTAAAGAGCCCCTGCTCTCAGAAGCTGCATCCTTGTGGAGGTGAACACAGAGACAGTTATAAGGTCATCCTGCAGACACGTAATGATGCCAGTTAATGAGCATGTCTCCTGCGCAAAGAGGCAGGTTCGACCCCTTCCCAAAGGCTGCAAGCCCTGGCTGGGCTGGCGGAGCTGCTGCTCGGCAGCCGCTTGAGAAGCAGCGGAAACGGGAACGGCTTCTTTGTCCGTGTTGGGTGCGTGGTGCGGGGTCACCCTTGGGCAGGGCTGCTCCTGCCCACAGTCCCCGGAGGCAGCCAAGGGAGGCTTTCCAGGCATCCCAGTGCCATGCGGGTTTGGCTTTTGTTTCCCAAAGAGATGTTGGACATCCCACTGGGCATCGACAGGGCACAACAGCGACTTGGCTCCTGGCCCCGAGCCCCGGGGCCAGGTGGGGGGCAGCAGGGACCCTCTGTGTGTGCGTCCCCACCCAGGCAGAGGGGCAGTGTCTGGGTCGCACAGACCAGAGGGGCCTGGGCTGCCCCCACCCCGCTGCCTGGCAGCTCCCGCTCCCCTCTCGCCTTGCCGGCGCTCCCCGAGTCAGGGTGCCAAAGCAGCCCGCGCTGTCTGAGTGCTTATTCGCAATCAAGCAACCCAAGGAGGAATAATTCACCGAGTCAACGGCTTTTTAATATCTCTGCGCTTTAAGTCAATTTTCAGTGCACTCATTTGCCTTTTAATTAAAATTATTGCTTCTCCCTCACATGCGTCTCCCCCTTGCTTCTAAAACCAGCAAGCCAGCAGCCTCCCCCCTTCCCTGGCATTGTCAGAGCCGCCCAGCCGCTGGCTCCTCCTGGGCAGGAGCTGTACCTGGGCTTCCTCGCTGCTGCTGGCAGCTGGGGATGGTCTCGCCTCTGTTTTTCGGACTGTTGTAGTAACACGGGTGGCTGCCCCGGGCAGCCTGGCCAGGCTGAGCATGGATCCGGCCCGCTCCCAGCTGGTGTTTTGGGCACCGGCCCTCCCCAGAGGCTGCAGAGGGAGTGCTGCGGGAGGCTGGGGCAGGAGCTGGTGCCCCTTCCCCACCCGGTGACAGCCGGGTGCCAAGCCCCGTGGGTACTGGAGCAGCCTCTGAGCACGGCTGTGGGGTGCTGACCCCTGGGTGATGGGGGATTGGGGGGGCCTGATGGGGTGGGGGTGCCCAGGGCAGCCCGGAGCTGTCCCTGGAGCAGCGCTGGGACGGGTGGGAGCAGCCTGAGCCCCTCTCCCTGCTCTGCTCCCCACGCGGCGTCTGCGGCGCTGCACTGACAGGTGCCGGGCTGACGAGCTGCAGACTTGTCAGCGCCGGTGATGCACCTATAATTACTGTCTGATGTGCCAGAATTAGACTGGGAGCCGAGGAGTTTGATGCAGACGTGAGTGTCCTTGGTTGCCAGCGAGCGCTTTAACAAGCGCGGGGCTGCGGCTGCTGGGGGGCCGCTTCCCGGCCCCCTGGGGTCACCTCCTGGGGAGGAGCACAAGGAGTGGGTACGTGGCTGGGGCACGAGACCCGACCCTGAGTCACGTCGCGTGGTGGTCCTCGGCTGATCCCCGCTGTCGGGCAGAGCAGCGATGCCTCTTCCCAGCCCCGCACACGGGGTTGAACCTCCCCATCCCGCAGCCGAGCTCCTTCCCCAGCATTTTGTCGGTGTCAGGCCCAGCTCACAGCTGCGGGCAGCTCCCGGGATGGCTGCGTGTCCTTCAGTGTCTCGGCTCGAGTCAGATTTATCGACCGCCTTCAGCTCCTGCCTTCCCTTCCCATTTCTCACCGCGGTTTCTGGTTTCTCAGCCCCACTTCCATCCGAGGCTCTGGCTCGCTGTCACCGGCCCCGCTCGATGTGAGCGAAGGGCACCCCCAGCCTGCGCCAAGGCGTTAGCGCCTTTATCATGGTCCAAGGCCTGCAATTCACATTGCAAGAACCAATAAATGGGAATGATTCAGAATCATTTAGCAGCTTCTGCTCAGGAAGAGAGAGACCAGGACCTCAATTAAGCCATTTGTAAATTGTTAATTTAAGCTTTTCACTCAGATGCCTTAAATTGTTCCCTCCTGCAGTTTACAAATGGGTAAAGAGCACAGAAATATAAATGGAGCGGTGGGGAAATGCCATTTAGTTACCGTTTTCGGCAGTGGTAATAGTACTGTAGCTAACAGCGCTCCGACTTAAATCAGAGCAAACCAGGGCTCTCCTTTACCGACAGCGCGCGGGGACCGCTGGTGCCCGGGTGCTGGAGAACCTGGAGTGGGGGCCTCGAGGCCGTGCTGCCACCCCGGGATACGGGGCTGGGGCTGCCAAAAGCCCTGTGCAGCCCCGGGACTGCGCAGCCCCTGGTGCGAAGCCACTGCTGTCCTTTGCTTCCCTGTCACAGCCCTGTTGTGTCCGTCCCTGCGCCCACCGCTCCCTCCTCCGGGCCCCATCTTTCACGGGCGAGGACGAACGCGCTCCTGCTGCGAGGATAAGGTCGTGCCTCGCCGCACTGATAAGGGTGCGTCACATCCGTTGTCACCCCCGCCAGCCCCCCCGGCCACCGGTGATTGCAGCGTGGGAGTTTCCAGGTTATCAGTTCCGGGGCTTAAGCAGCACGATGCTGGTTACCGAGCAGCCCCGGCCGCGTAACGGAGCTGGGGTTGGGGGGACGGCAGCACGGCGTGGCTTGTGACAAGTGTCCCTGTCCCCACGAGCGGGGATGAGCTCACCCGGGTGCCCTGTTTGGCAGGGGTTTTGCTTGGGAGAGGCTGATAAAGCCGAGGAAGGTGGAGGCTGTTTAACGCAGCAAGGGACACATCTCCTGCTCCCCCCACCGTGGGACGGGGCTCAGCCCAGGATCGCTCTGCGTCTCACGGAGCGGGATTTGCAGCGTCTGCGTTCAGCAAGTGAGCAAAGGGAGACGGGCGCCGAGGAGCTGCGAGGGCTTGGTCCCGCGCCACCGCGCCGGCTGGGAGCTGCGCGCCGCCGGAGGTGTCGCTTCGGCAGCTCGGGGCCGGGCTGTGCTGCCAGGCATCACCGGGACGGGGCTGCTCGGGGGACGAGCTCTCACTTGACGCTTCCCCAGGTGGCTTTGGCTGCCTCACCAGCTGGGGAGCAGAGCCCCAGCCCCGCGGGCTCGCCGAGCGGGAACAGCTTGGGCTGCGAGCAGAGAGGAGCCGCGGCGCACGGAGGCACCGGTGCCCGTGGGCGGCTGGCGGGGACGGGGCGCGCGGCGGGGCCCTGGCGGTGCCAAGTCCTTCCCGCAGCTCCACCTGCCAGCACTTGGCAGGTCCCGGTGCCGATCTGCGGCGCCCATGACAGCCCCGCCAGCGCTGCCGCGCGATGCCAGCCTCGGCAGATGTTGCCGGCAGCCTCGGCAGGCGGAGCAGCCACGTGGCCCTGGTGTCTCACAGGGATCTGTTCCCCTGCTCCTCCAGCGAGGCTGAGCCATCTTCAGGGCTGCCTTGATGCCTCCAGGTTCTCGCTGGGGTTTAAGGAGTATTTATTACTCAAGAACGTATCAGTCATCAGCTGGCTGAGTTTTATAAGAAATTACGTTCCCCAGCCCTTCAACTGTGAAAATGCATTTAGCCGTGTGATGTCAAAGGTCTCCAATGGATTTTTTTTTTTCCTAATCTGGCTTCCTCCCATTTCTGATAGTAGCAGCCATGATCTGTCTGCTGGTGTGGTGCAACCACTGGCCTCTGAAATGGAAAAGGCCTTTTGGTCCCTGTCCCAAGCCTGGTGCTGCTCTGTGCCTGTGCCTGAGCCTCTTCCCTGCGTGCAGACACCCCAAGGACCGGGATAAAGCCTGGTCTGAGCAGCCTGCCCCTGGTCACACAGCTGGGGGACATCCTGCCCCTCCGGTCAGGGGCAGAGCTCATCCTTGTGGGAGCTTTCCTGGGCACTGCTGCCCGTTAGCCTGCGATATCTGGGCATTTGAACGGCGCACAATAGCTCCACTGTGCGCGGCGTGTTCGGGCGCCGCATGCATGGACATTGCTGTATAGACTGCGTGCGGAGCGCGGCGGGGCCGGAGCTGTGCTGTGTGCGAGCAGACACAATGCGGGGCTGTCTTGCAGTGCTCAGCGCCGGGTGAAAGGGGTCCTGCGATGACTGCCCCGCTGTTCGCACCGCAGCCGGCAGCGCCGAGGCAGAGCGTGGCTGCATTGTGCTGGGGCTGTGCGCGGGCATTGTGCGAAGTGATCGCGCTTCTGAGGAGCTTGCAGATGACGGGAGCCAGGAGGGGCAGCACAGGAAAGCCGGTGCCTGGAGCCTGCTCCTCCCCGCCCCAGGGACTGGTGCTGTGCAGAGCTGGTCCTGACACCCTGCACCCGGCCGAGTGCTGAGGCTCCTGGAGGCAGCTCCTCGGAGAGCCCCTGAGAGCAAAACCGTGTCTGGCGTTGCAGGTGCAAATGCAGGCGTCTCGCCCTGATGTGTTAGCTGCTTTTACCAGCCTCTCCCTGGGAGTTCACTTGCTGGCACGCAGCTGCTCTGCCGCGCTGATTGCAGCCTCAGAGGGGGCGAAGTGGCACCTGGCCGCGGGCTTTCTGCGGGCACCGGTGGCTCTTGGTTTAACCTCAGCTCAGGTTTGCACTGCAGAGAAGTCGTAGCCTTGGAAAGTCCCAAAGTGGGAACATCTGCCTTTGGATTTAAGAACAGGCATTCTCCTCGCTGCTGAGCACCGGCAGCGTGGGGCCCATCGGTGCAGGGTGTGAGGCAGCACCAGGGCAGCGGGCAGGCCCTTCCGAGCAGCCCTCCAACTGCAGTGATGCTTATTTGCTCCTCATCAGCAGAGCAATCAGAATTAAAAGGTCACCCCATCCTCTGGCCCTCCCTGCAGCAGGACTGTGGGTGTGAGCCAGGTTTCAGGGATCAGCAGGAAGAACAACTAATCCGTGCTGCCAGCAGTAACTGTTTGCTTTTCCAGCACAGCATCCTCCCACCGCTGCACCCCCTCGTGCCCCCGGACCTCCAGCTTCAGCTCTGTGTCCCAGTGCTGTCCCCAGGAGAGAGGAGAGCACATCTTCCCTGTTGCTGGGGGCCCTGGACATGCGCTGGGCGACCTTCCAGCCCCGCCGCCTGCCCTGGGTCGTGTCTCCTCACCTCCCATCTGCACCTCTATGGACTCAAAGCTCTTGAACCAAACCTTCCTATTCCCATGGCCTTGGCCCAGACGATGCAAATAGCACCTGGGTTAGAGGTAACGTAGGCACCGCATAAATGCAGAGCAAGAGGTGCCCTTGGCCCCAGGCTGAGGGAGGGAGGGGAGGAAGCTCACCCTGTGCGTGCGCGGTGCCCGGAGCCAGCCCAGCCTCCTCGCTCAGCTCTGCAGAGGAGCTCAACAAAGAGGAGCGTGATTTTGGGGGTCGTCATGGCACAGCGTGCGATGAATCCCGCCTGCCTGTGCCAGCCGTGACTCACGGCTCTGACTCTTCAGGAGCCTGGATGGGCTCCAGCCCGGGGCCCGGCGCTGCCGAGCTGCTCCCTTCTGGCCCTGCTGCCTCTGGGCTCCGAGCTGGAGGCACGGACGAGCCCTGGCTGGCACGGGGGGGTCGCTTTCTGGGGTGAGCCTGGGACGCCCGGCAGGAGGGGGGTGTCCAGCGGGACTGTGGGTCCCAGCCAGGACTGCAGGTGACGTGTGGCATCTTCTCCTAAAGCCCAGGGCTCCTGCGCTTGGTTCTGCTAAGGCCCTGGCAGGTCTGGGCAAAGTTGTACCCTCCGTCCGTGCCTCAGTTTCCCCACAGGCAACAAGGGGATAAAGACCTCCGTGGGTCCTGGGTGAAGGGTTTCCTGGGCTCTACAGCCCAAGGCAGCTGGCCTTCCCACTCGGGTTGTTTGGGCTGGGGTTTTTAGGCTTGAGTGGTTGTAAGATCGTGAGAGCGCCTTCGGGATGCGCTGGTGGCAGGGCATGGTCACGGGGGAGAAACACTGGGAACGGGGGAACGAGGAAAAAGGGGTGAGTGTGGGAAGCCTCTTCCCAGCCCGAGATGAGAGGGGAGAGACTTGGGACGGGAAGGAGGGAAGGGCTGAGGCAGGGGGGATCTGCTGCCCAGCCCCAGCCTCGTGCTGACCGCGCGCTGTTGGCAGCCCGCGAGCTGCCGCTCCTCTGCCGCGGCTGTCGGGAGAAATTCCCCTCGCGGACGCGCCGCGCGGCCGGCCATGCCCGGGGGCTGCACAAAACGTGGCACGGCGGGCAGGGCGCGGGCAGCAGGGAGCTGCCTCGCGAGCAGGTGAGCTGCTTCTCTCCAGCCACGGCGGTTTAATTGGCTTCCATCTAGCTGATCAACAAAGCGCCCTTGGGCAGGTTTTAAATCTGCACAAATTGGGTTTCTCGTAGCAGCGCTGAGGCCGCGGTGTTTTCAGCTGGATATTTCATATTTCTGGCAGGTGGAAAATGCCGCTCTTGGCTCTTTTGTAGCTGGGCCTGGGGTGTAAGTGTCCCCGTAAGCACATGAGCGCGTGATTTCGGAGCACTGCTGGCATTGCTGCTGCCCCGGGGGGCTGCTTGGGTTTGCTTTTAATTGCATTTAATTAGTGTTTGTGTGCTGCTCGGGGGCAGCTCGGCTGAAACGTGTCCATGCAGGAGAAGTTGGGGCTCTGCTGCTGTCCCCGTGGTGCCAGGGGTGCAGACCTGTGGGACCTGGCACTGGGGTGCCCCCAGTTGGCTCAGGACCGTCCCCGGGTGAGCCCTGGGCCGAGTCTGCTCGGGCAGGGCAGGGAGGGGCAGTGCAGGCGCTGACGGCATGGGCACGGCTGTGCTCTGGCTCCTGGCTCCCAGCCCATGTGATGTATTTGAGGGGGCACGCTGACATTTCAAGAGGAGAAAAAAAAAATAATACCCAGAGACCCACGGGGAGCTTTGAAGTGCCTGAGCCAGAAAAGAGAGCAAGAGAGACAGACATCCACGCAGCGCCGAGGAATAAAACCGGGCAGGGGGGGAAAAGTTACCGGGGCAGGGAAAGGATGTGAGCGCAAGTGCTGGCTGCGAGCTGGGAGGATGCGATGGCCGCTGGCACAGAAACTGGGGCAGCGATTGTCAGCCATGGAGACGGCCCCACCGCCCGCGCCACCCCGCCGGCCACGCGCCCCGCGCTAGCACGGGGACGGCAGCGGGGACCGACGGGTGCCAGGAGCCGGGTGGCAGCAGGCGGCGGTGCGGGAGCGACTGCGTGCGCCCGCTCTGAGCAGCGGCACCGCGGCGGCTCCTCTCCCCCGCGCCGAGGAGCCGGCTCTCGGTGTGAGGCGGCATCGCTGCGCGGCTGAGCGCCGACCGATCGCTGCGCGCGGGCTTCCTCGAGGTCAGTGCCGTGTAATAAGGTCGGTAACAATGCACCTAGCTGCTCGCTTTCGCTGCATACATGTTTAATAATGAACCGGTTCTGTATTTAATTAACATAAACAGCTAACGCAACTCGATCCGTCTCCTTAGATTTAACTTGACAGAGATGGCGTGTTGCTTTAAATGCCAAGCGATTAGTAAAACCATATTTAATTTGGTTTAAACATATGCGATAAGATGCATGTGTTTGTCACACAGATTTTGGAGCCGTGCTCCGAGCAGCCTCCTGGTTCCTCTCGGCTGCCTGGGTGCGACCATGCTTCCTCGCTGGGCAAAGCATCCCTTTGGCGCTTCCCCTAGAGCAGCGCCGCGGCTGCGGGAGCAGGAGAGACCCTCCGAGCCCGGGGACTGCAGGCTGACGCCGTTGCTCGTGGGTACGGAGTGGGGGGCACGGGTGGGGACGCGGGCTCCAGAGGCTCGGCCGCTGGGGACGGACCTGGGGCAGCGCGGGCCGGGCTGGACGCTCGGCGCTGCCGGGAGGAGGCAGGCAGGGCTGCAGGCAGCTGCTGCTGTCCTCCTTTTGCTTGACTAAACCTCGCTGCCCGGACAGCTGCGGGCTGGTGCTGGCGGAAGGGCTCAGCACCGCTCCCTCTGCCTGCTGCGGGCTGCGAGGGCAGGACGGGGCAGCGGCGTGCGCTCGGAGCGGGCAGGGGCAGGGGAGGGATGGCACCTGCCTCAGGATGTGGGCATGAGCCACCCGTGGGTGCTCCTGCGGGGATGATGCGGTGGCCTTGCTGTGCTGGTGGGACATGGACGTGGTGGGGGGTACCGGGGGATGCGGTGATAGCTGGGGAGCCCTGGGGGGACCGGGCACCTCGGCTTCCTCCGGCAGCAGGACGTGGCCCAGCCGCGTCCCTCTGCTGGGGTCTGTGTGCCTGGGGTCTCTGTTCTGGCTGACAGCAAAGCCTGGGCAGAGCTTCCTCAATTCTTCAACGTGTGGGTGCGCTTTCCTGCATCTAAGAGGCTTTAGACATTGATTTATGCAATATTTTTCAGTATTTCTGACTTTTAACTAGCTGTGACTAAACAGGCTGGCAGAGCAGGCTGTGACCAAACACCTACGTGCTACCTGTGTGCTTATAAATAGGGTCTGTTCTCCCCTCCCCGTCTGGAGCATCGCCGGGCTCCCGAGCCCCTCCATAACAGAAATAGCTTCCTCCAGCCTCTCCCCTCCCGCCGTCAGCACACAGCATCGCCCCAGCTCCCGGGGATGTGCAAAAAGGCAGGGGCCAAGCCCCCGAATGCCCCGTTCCTGCCTGCTGGCCGCAGCGGCAGGCGGCTGCTGGGAGCTGGGCTCAGCACTCTGCACTTCCAGCACGTAGCGATCGCGGCAGGAGCCAAGTCCTCGAAGGAGCCGGGTGCCCCTGTGCCAGCGCAGAGCTGGCCAAGTGCCGCGTCAGGCTCCGCGCGGCGCCCCCCGAGCAGCCGCTGCCTCCGCGGCCCCAAAACGCGGAGCTCGGGAACCAGGGGGCTGCTTCTGGCGGAGCTGAGCGCTGGGTGCTGGCCCGAGGCTCTCCTCCCAGGCAGGGGCTGGAGAAGCGTTGGGTTTGACTTGGTTTTTTTTACTGCTAGTGGCTTCATCGGGAGCCTGCTCCCAGCAGGGGTGCGGGAGGGGGCGGCTCTCCCCTCGTCCCCGCTGTGTTCTTCCAGATGAATTTGCTTTTGATGAGGTGTAGCATGTAGTCGAAGCTCCTGTCAGGCGGTTTCGGCCTCCCATCGGCGAGCGAGTGGTTAGCATGACTGCACTAATGGCAGGAGATTAGAGGAAGTGATTAGCTTGCTTGAAAAATTGCAGCAAGTGCATTCGGCACAAGCGCGGGGCTGGTGCAGTGCGTGGCTGCGCCCTGTGCATTGCCGGGTGCAGTTCACCCCTCGCAGGGCTTTGTCTCGTCTTTTAGCCTTCCTCTACGTCAGTGTGTTGCATTTTGTTTCCACCTTTGATCGCAAGCTCTCCGAAACGAAGCCTGCCTGCATTTCCAAGCCGGTGTGGCGATGCCTGCCCTGCTGCCTGCACTCCCTCGCAGTCCGACCCCAGGACGGGGACACGGCCTCCGAAGAGCATTGCGCCCTGCTCTTGGCTGTAGCCCGTCAATAACCCGTGGCCGTGGGCTGTGCGTGGGGGTCCCATGGCCCCCTCGCTGCATGGGACGGGTGACACGGCTGCGGTCCCCGCGGCGTCCCGGGGCTGCCACCCGGCCGCTGCCAGCGGGGCGCAGGCAGAGCGCGCTCTTCGTCCTCGTTTCTCCGGTCACCGAAGCAGTTGCAGTGGCCTCGCTCTGCTCGGTGACTTCACTCAGTGTCTCATTAGAGGAAGAAACGGTCCTGTCAGGGATTGATTTTTGATCTCGGCGTGAGTCCCCAGCCCCGTCTCCCCCTGCTTCCTGCTCGCGCGGCTCTGCTCTTCCCGTCTCACCTTCCCTCCCGGCCGGCTCCGCAGCCTCCGCACACAGCTGCGCTGCTGCTCTGCTGGCAGAGGTGCCAGTAAGGAGCCAACCCAAACCCCGGCCGTGGGGCTCAGCTGAGGCCTTGCCTCTCCCACTGATTCCTTATGGGGAACGTCGTTTCTCCATGGGTCTGGTCTCAGATGTTTGGGATTCCCCTGCCTTCCTTTCAAAGGCATTATTTTTCCCTTTCTCTTGCACCTAAAAGCCAACAAAATTCTGGGAAAGCGGGACGCTGGACAGGAGAGCAGAGGCTGGCAGCAGGCACCGGGACGTGTTGGTGCCAAGTGGGGCACGGGGGGTCGGTGGGATGGAACCAGGCACCCACCTCGGTGCTTTTCCTCCTGCACTGGTGGAGAGCACGCTGCCAGAGATCCTACGAAAGAGCAGCAGCGCTCGTGTGCCCGGCCACCATGCTGGGAGCTCCCCAACGCTGCCCTGCACCCCCAGCCCGGCAGTTCAACAACAAAGGGTGAAGGCTGAGCCCCCCCGGCCCTTCCCCACCGCTCCAGCCCCAGAGAAATTTTGCTCTTCCCTGCACGCTGCAGCCCCAGGGGTGGGTTGGGGCTGGCTCCTCGCAGCCAGGCCCGGCTCTCGCAGCAGGACTCCGGCCCCCCGCCTCCCCCGCACGCTGCTCCTGCCCCCCTGCCTCTGCTCCGGGCTAAGAGGAAGCATCGATTTGGTGTCTTGAGGGGCAGTTTATCGCTTTCCTGATGCCTGATAGATTGGAATTGATTCGCAGAGCAATTTGCCTGAGCAGCTCAGCTCGGAGCCGTGCTGCGCCCCGGCTCTGCAGCAGTGCGGCGGCGCCCCTGGGGCTGCTGCCCCGGCCCGCAGCGCTCGCGGCTCCGGAAAAACTCAGGGAGGGAGATGCGCAGGGCAGGCTGGCTTCTCACAGCAGCGCAAACGTACCTGCCTGCAGGGAAGGGGTGATGGCGAAGGCAGCTTTGCAGCAGCTCGGGGGCCTGGGTCCTGCACTGCCTTGGGTTTGTCCAGCCGGATTCTCCCCGAGGTGCGAGCGGGGCCCCGGCTTCGCGGGGAGCTCGGCTGCGCGTCGCCGCACGACTGCGGTGAGTCACTGACCCGCGCCCGCCCGCACGGAGGCAGCCTGTCTCCGCGTGGCAGTGGGAGTGAGCCGGAGCTGCCAAGACGCTGGGAAAGCTCAGGGTCCTCTCGGGAGATGCTAAATCCGAACCCAGCGAGGGCACCCCACCACGCGCGAAGGCGGCACGTGGCTCTGCCTGTGCTTTCCCCCTGCTCCCACTTGGGATTTGAGCCCTTTGCGTCTCGGCGTTCCTGCCTGCAGCTGGACCCATGCGCTCTGCATTGACCTCCTCTGGGCAGACACTTCCCTCCCCCAGCTCCGTGCCTCAGTTTTCTCCTGGTGTCCAGGGCCAGGGGGATCCCTAGGCTGGACCTGGCTGGGGCCACGTGGGCTGATCCTGTCCCCACTTCACCGCCTTGAGCTGCTGCTGCCGCGTGGGTGGGAGAGGAGACCACGACATGTCTTGTGTCTATGCTGGGAGGAGCCTGGCCCCTGCTCTCCTTTATTTTTATCCAGTGTCTCTTGCCAGGGTGCGCAGGGCTCCTTGTTCAGCTGCTCCCTGCTGGGGAAGGCTCTGCCCTGCTCCGCACCGACCCCCTCGTCCCGCAGGGCCACGCTTGCTGCCTTACCTTGGGCAGTTTCTGCTCAGGGGATGCCACCGGCTTTGTCCCCGTGCCAAAGCTGGTGGCAGGGCAAAGATTTGCCCCAGCTCCACCAGCCGTGACTCATCCTCTCTGCGTCACCTCGCCCTCCCTGAGCTCCCCCACCGCTTGTCTCGTTTTCCCTCGCCAAAGCCAGGGCAGCTCCAGGCAGCGTGCTGACGGGGCCGTGGTGCTGCGCAGCCTGCAGGGAAGTGCTTGGACGAGTATAGGAACAGCTCCAGGCTGGGAGCATCAGGAGTTCCCGGGGAGATGCTGAGCTGATCAGACAGCACCGAGAAGAGGGACGGGGCTGGGGAGGACAGGGCCGGTTCGTGCTTTTTGGCTGCTGTGCCAGGACGTGGTGCTGTGAGCGGGCAGGGACAGGCAGCGCAAGGACAGGGCGCCCTGCCTGCAAAAAGCACCCTGGTGGGAGCCACGGGCTGCGTGGGCATGGCTGGGGGCTTCTGGGGGCCATGTCCCCCTTCCTGCGAGTAGGAGGGGACAGGGGACAGCCTGCGTCACGTCCCCCTGGCAGCACAGAGGAGCATGGGGAGGGGGCTCCAGGCCGGTGGTGCCACTCCTGGTAGCACAAAGCGGCCGGGGGTGCTGGGGGAGCTCGGCTCCGTGTGCCCGCGTGGGTGCGATGACACCCGGCGAGGTGGGAAGTAGCTGCTGCTTTTTACAGGGCTGGCCAGATGGGATTTCTCCTTCAGCTCAGGTTTTGACAATGACAGGGGAATTCAGCTGATGGTTTCCCTGTTTCCAGAGCCAGGGCAGCGCCGCGCTGCGGTGCCAGCTGGGCTGCCCTGTGCTCAGAAAGGGAATGCACCCTGTCAGCACGGCTGCTGCCATCGGCCCCAGAGCTGTGCTCAGCTGCCTGGGACAGATCCTGCCCTGCCTCTGGGCTTCTCAGGCAGCTGCTTGGCATCTCCTGGGTGCCACCAGCTGTCACGGCCCCATGCCTGTGCCCAGGGGATGCGCTGAGACGCACCAACGCATTGCACGGCCTTGGGTGGGCTCCTCGGTCCCACGCAGCTGCAGTGGCCTCGGCGGGTGCGGGCACAGCCAGGGCACGTTGTGGCTGGGGACGGGCAGGGCCAGGTCTGCAGGGACGGATCTGGGCTGCCGCCACGCGGGTACCGTGTCCCTGCCAGCCTGCGGGTGTCCCGGGCACGGTGCCGGCACAGCGGGGCCACAGGGGCTGCGCCAGCCTGGCTGGGAAGTTCCCGATGAAGCGGTCGGCGGGTGGTGTTTTATCTTCCCTGGTTCCACTTGAATCGGAGAGTGAAAGGCATGGCAGGGAGCCTGCTGCTGAGCCGCAGCGTGGGGCTGCGGGGAGAGACCCTCGGGGGTGCGAGCGGCATTGCCCCCTGGGGACAGCCGTACCGCGGGCACGGCGAGGTTTGTGCTGGGACAGGCAGGCGCTAACGGTCCCATATGGGCAGCGGGGCGGTCACCCTTCCCGCAGCAGCCTCAGCACCACCCGGCCTCTCCCAGGAGGTTCAGTGCCAGGTTTCTATCAGCCCAGGAGCGAGAGAATCGCAAGGAAGCTTTCAGCCCAGCCGTCCGTGAGCTTTCAGTCCTCATATTGCTCTCTTCTCTGCACGAGGCCGCCGGGAGGCACGGGGAGGGCGTGCGAGCGCTCCCGCCTTGACACTCACGTGCTGGGATGACCCCACTGGGCCATGGCACGTGGGTGCGTGGAAGCCCGGGTCCGTGCCTTAGCCAAGCTGCAGGGGCACTCGCTGAGCCCCCCGCCTGCAGCCCCCGAGCCAGGCAGAGATGCCCCCGGGAGGCATGGCTTTGGTAAGAAATCACGAAGTCTGCTGGTGCCGAGGCCCAGTGGGTGCACAGCACACCTCCCCGCACCAAACCAGGGCCAAGGGCTGCTGCGGGTGACGTCTCATCTGACTGCTGTCCTGGCTGAAACGTCAGCAAAATGCCAGGCAGGGAACAGCTGGAGAGAAGCCGGAGAGCATCCGCAGTGATCCTGGCTGGAGCGGTGCCACCCAGCTTTGTCCCTCCGTGGGGCACCGGCACCCACGCAGCTCTGGGCTGCGTTCACCAGGCTTGTCAGCCCCTCTGCGCAGGGCCTCGAGGCCACTTTACCACCATGGCCCCGTTTAAAAAGAGCTGCAAGTACAGCTTGGTTCAAGCACAGCAACACCTCTGCTGGTCTCCTCACCCCGGCGGGTCCCTGCCTGGGCAGGGGCTCTGCTCCTGGGGTCCCCTCCGAGCTGCTCAGCACAAAACGAGCTGAGGCAGCCCCAGGAGCAGCCGGGTGGGTCTCCTGCTGCCCTTTCCCCAGCCGTTGCTCCAGCCCCACATGCTCCACGGGGGCCTGGCAGCGTGGCAGGGAAAGGGTTAGCGCAGCGCGGGGCTCTCCGTGCGCGCCGTGCCGTGTCCCCGGGTGCTGTGCGCAGGCAGCGGGGCTGGAGCTCGGCGGCTGCGGCGTTCCGGGGAAGGCGAACGCCTTGTGCTCATCCCGCTGCCTTAATGGCTGGGCGCGGGGGAGCCACGTAGCTCCAAGGGCTTCTATTCTTTTGCCTCCCTTTCTCCCCAAATGTAATCTCTCCTTCCCCTCCCCACTCCCCCTTTTGTACAATTGCTTTCTTGGTCTATTTTTCATGCTCCGCTAACTGTCACGGCTTTCACGGCCCGCGTGAGCCTTGCTGCTTCATGAAGATTTATGAAACTGCAGTAATAAACTGTGTTTGAAAGATCCTCTTTATGATAAACCCCCGCCACGCTGCGGGCGGGGGGATCGGGACAGACCACCCTGCCGGCCGCCCACCCTGGCGTGGCTCTGGCAGGGCAGCACCCGCGGCACAGGGCAGGATTTTGGGGACCTCTCCCACCCGTGTCGGCCAGGGAGGGAGCAGGGAGCTGTTGGATAGCGGCTGCTCAGGCGGCAAAGCCTTGGTCCAGAGGAGCATCATCGCCAGCACGGGTGGGCTCCGGTGCCCCCCCCCCCGGTGGGGTGGCAGTGATGGCCGCATCCTGCTAGGAGCCGGGGCTGCGGCCCCTCTGCTGGCAGGTAAGGAGGATGGATGGATGAATGGCTGAGCACTGCGCTCCCTTAACCCCCCGCTGCCTGGAGAGGGGCTTGCCTGGATTTTCCGTGGGATTTCAGCTGTCGTGGGAGCCAAGGAGCCACCTTCGGGCACTGGAGAGCTGGGGGCTTCCCCCCCCCCCCATCCCACTGACGCAGTTTGCTGGCTGCTCGGAAGCTGTCCTGAGGGTAAGCATGGAGCAGCCCAGGGCTGGGGCTGTGTCCTGCAGGGCTGCCTGCCTGGCCAGGCTGGGGCAGGGCTGCCCACGGCTCCCCCGGCCCAGTGACCCACTTGGAAGCAGCCCCGGGAGGCAGCCGCGTGCCAGGGGAGCGGGGAGCACCGTGCAGGATTTTATGGCTCCTGCACCCGGCCATTGGCTCCTCCTTTTTTTTTTTCCTCCTTCACTACAGCAAATGATCCACGGGTGCCTCCGGGCTGGGAGCACTGGGACGAGGTGGGGACGGGCGCGTGCGTGGTCTGTGGGGGCTCCTCCTGGCCCCGCCGTCCTGGGCTTCGCGGTGCTGGGGCTGCCTCCCCCCGGCTGCTCCGGAGCTCAGCGAGGGGTGCGGAAGCGGATGCGGCACGGCCGGGGGTGGAAGAGCCCCCAGCGGCTTCCAGCTTTGCTCTGACCCCTGTGCGGATTGTGCAGGGCTTTTCAAATCATCCTTTTTAGTAGTCGGGGAGAGACAGCGAGCTGGCGCGTTCCACTCCCGGAGCGTGTAATTAGGGAGCGGGGAGCTGCATGCTGATGTGCCGCTCAGTGCCGAGAGGAGGAGGAGGGTGGGAAGGAGCCGGGAGCTCAGCCTCTCCCCAGGGCTGCTAAACCCCGGGGCTGGGGGAGGCACCACCCACCGCAGCACCCCAGGGTGCAAGGAAACCGCTCCCTCGCGGTGCCCTGAGCCCCTGTCCCTGCGCCTTCCTCCGGCTCGAGGCCTCCTCGCTGCGATGCTGCCTCTCTCCCCGGTGAGAGCGAGGAGCTGCAGCGCCTTCCTCCCGGCGCTGTCTCTGCTGTGCCCGGGAGCTGTCAGGGCGCTCCTTCCCCCTCCTGCTGCAGCCACCCCGGACCCGCCGTTCCCACGGGATGCGATGTGCCTTCCCTGCAGGGGGACCTCGTCCCCGCGGTGCAGGTGCTGGATGCGTCCCCAGTGCCCTTCCTGCAGAGCAAGCGCTTGAAGGCAGGAAGGGGTTTGCTGCCCGAGAGCAAATCCTTGGTGAGAAGCTCTTTTAGGGGCTGTTACATGGGAGGAGAGGTAGGGACGGCAGCTCCTGGAAGGAGGGGGCTCAGCGGGGTGCTGAAGGAGGGACCGCTCCGTCCGCACCTCCCAGAGGGGCTGGAGCTTCGCAGGGCTCCTCAGCTCGTGGTGCCCGGGGTGCTCGCAGCCCCCTGCCCCGAGCCCAGCGCCGCGCTGCCTTCTGTGCTGCGAGCAGAAGGGCCGAGGTGGCCCCGTCTGACACCTCCCTGGTGGCATCGCCCCGGAGGGCTCCGAGGGCGTTTTGCACGTGACGGATGTGCCGCGATGACCTCCGTGCAGGGGTGATGCGGGGACCAGGCCGAGCCGGGGCTCAGGGGTTTCAGCTCTCGCTCCAATCCTGCTGCTGTCCAAGGCAGGATGGCTCCGGGGCTTTTGCTGGGGGCTGAGTGCTGGTGTCACCAGCTCATAGCAAAACCCCTTGGATGACCTTGAGCAGACGAGTTATGTCGGTAGCACACACTGGAGTCTTGTCCTACACTAATAACACGACTGCTTGTTATAAAGCTAATATGTTGGGCTAATAAATAATTAAGGGGAGAGGAAAAGCTCTCTATGATTTGCTTAACAGGAGCTTGGGAAGGAAGGGGGAAAAAGAAGGACAAGGAGAGAGATGAATAATGGATCAAGGTTAAATGGTGAGCGAAAAAGGCGAGCCTTAGCGTGGTGAATTCCTGCAACACGAGTGCTGCAGGTTGCCAAAATAGTTACCGTGGCGGAGAGCTCGTGGCCTGGGCAGCACCGTGGGCTGGCCCCGGGCTGCGTGCCGTGGGCTCGGAACAGCACGAGGTCCTCAGAGCCTCACCGGCAGCTTCTTGGGGCGGCACCGTGGGGCGCTCTGCAGTGGGCTCTGTGCCACGGGTGGCCTCGTCTCGCAGCCACCGAGGAGGTGACAGGCGTTGGCAGCGTGCGGGGACTTCCAGGCATTAATTACCACTTGTATCGCGCGTGCTGGGTGCAGCTTCCCTAGAAATTAGAATCACAATGTGCCGCTGGTGGCTGGCCCGTGCCCGCGAAGGGACGAGCCCTTCCTGCACCCACACCCTCCTGGCACCCGCTGCCCTGGACTGGGCTCTGCAAGGGCTGGGGTGGGCAAGGGGGGGTCCTGGCGGCCCCCAGCAGCAGCAGAGTGCAGGCACTGACGGGCAGCCGCGAGCCCCCACCTCCCCGGCCCACTTTTCATTTTCTTTTTGGTCTGTCTGTGTGTCTGTGTCCCTCCGTCTGTCTGTGCTCCGGGTGGTGCCCAGCCCGTGTGTCTTGTCTGTGCCGTTTTGGTGCCCCAGCGCTGTTCTGTACATGTTTCAGCCCAGATGTCGTGGCCCCGGTAGCACCCCAGCCCCTCTGCCCCTCCTGCAGCCCCCAGCCCTGTTTGACCCCAGCCCCCATCGCAGGGGGACAAACCCCGTGCCACCCACCCGCCAGTTGCGTCCCCTCGGGGGATGACCCAGCTCCCAGCGGGGCTCAGCCTTATCTCAACACCACCTCTGGCCTCTAGTTTACAACCCCCCCCAGCCCCATCACGGCACCCCAAATCCCCCCGGGGCCCTGACCCTGCTCTGCTCTCCCCGCGCAGATCCCGACAGGACGAGCACCCACATGATCTCGGCGGACGATGCCGAGTACCCGCGGGAGTACCGCACCTTGGGCAACGGCATGCGGCGCTTCTCCAACGTAGGGCTGGTGCACACCTCGGAGCGCCGGCACACCGTCATCGCCGCCCAGAGCCTCGAGGCCCTCACCGGCCTCCAGAAGTCGGAGATGGAGCGCAAGCGGGACGCCTTCATGGACCACCTGAAGAACAAGTACCCGCAGCACGCGCTGGCGCTCCGGGGGCAGCAGGAGCGCATGCGGGACCAGGTAAGGGGCGTCTGCTCGGGGGGGGGGGGGGGGGGCACCCCACCTCGCCCCGTGGGGCTGTCCGGTGGGGCAGGGGCTCACTGGGGGCCTGGATGCAGCATGGAATGGGAGCTCCTCTCCCCCAGGGCTGGGGTCCCGGGGCAGATTTCCCCCACACGGAGTGGATTTGATCCCGCTGGCTGTCGGCGGAGGCAGTGGGTGTTTCTCTGCGCGCGCAGGCAGAGGGACGGACGTGACGGCCACAAGGTGGCTTCACCCCACCGAGGAGAGGGCACCCACGCAGGTCTCTGCGGGTTTCAGCTGCCCCTGAGGATGTAGGTGCAGAACTGCAGCCAGCTCCGGCTGGAGCAGCACAGGGATGGGGACAGGGATGGGATGGGGTTGGGGACGGGGATGCTCTCTGAGCCGGGGCAGTTCTGTGCAGGGATCTCCTTGCTGCTGCCTGGGCAGGGCTCCGGGGACGTGGTGTGAGCGTGGGGGCTGTGGGGAAGGGTGAGCAGAGGCATTGAGAGGCCACGGCTCTGCTCCAGCACACGCTGCTGAGCTGCGCAGGGCAGGGGCTGTGAGCGGGCAAGGTGCTCCCGGGGTTTGGTGCCAAAAGGGGACGTCCCTTGGCTGCCTGATCCCGGGGGCTTGATTGCACAGGGGCCTTGGAGTGGGCCACGGCCAGCAGGTGACACCAGCAGGCAGCCTTGCTGAAAGCAGCAGAGCCCGAGGGTCCCGGGGGTGGCATCCACCCTCGTGCCTGGGGGTGCCCCCAGGGTGCTGCACGGGAGCGCCCAGGCTGCTCCTCCAGGTAGAAGCGAGCCCCAGCCCCGGGGCCCACCGGGGCAGCAATAAATCCCCACCTAAACTGTCGCTTTTATAAAAAGGCACAGGGGAGGGCGAGCGCGGAGCAGCTGGAGGAAGTGGCTGGAAAGAAATCTTATATCATCTCCAACTAGACGCCTCCCCGAGGGATGGAGGCGATGGCTCCCAGACTATCGCGGTGGAAAGAAATAGAGCTTTGTAAGGAAAAGCGGCAGCTCTGTGCCGCATCCCGCCAGCCCCCGCCTGTCCCCGCTCCCTGCCTGCCTGGGGCCGGGGGGGCAGCGCCGGGGGTCCCGCTCTGCAGCCCCTCTCCGTGCAAACAGCTCACGGCTGGATGCGAAGAGGAGCAGCCAAACCCTGCGCTGCTCTCCGCACTGATTTGCACCAGCCGAGCATCCAGGTGTTGGCTACGCGCTTGCAAGCGGCGCTCCCTGCCTCGGGGCGGTGTTTGCGGCAGGGTGAGGGCGAGGATCCTGCTCCTGTCACCCTCCAGCAGGAGCTGTGCTGGCTGGTGGCGGTGGCTTTGCCATCCCCGAGCAGGGCGCTGCCCGCGGGATGCTTCAGGAGCCGTCCCGGGGCCTCCAGGGGGGCGTGGGCCATATCCCGGCCTTCTGCTTAGAGGCGAAGTGACATTTCTAGCCACAGAGTGATATTACTTAGCAAATAACTAGGAATCTTTCCCTTATTATTACAGAGATTTAAAGACTTTTTTTCTTTAGGCAGCAGCTGTAAAAGAAAAATCCAGCTAGTGTTGACTCGGGGGCTGGTGAGCTTTGGAGGGTTTTAGGAGGTGAACAAAAGACCTTCTGGATTCTGGAAGCATCTTCTGCATTTCCAGCCGCAGGCTCCAGCCCAGCGCTTGGGGCCGTGGAGCCCGCGCAGGACACCCCTGGGGATGGTGGTGGGGGGCGGCGGGCGGTGGGCTCCCCGTGCTCCTCGGGCGCGGGCACGGCGCCCGCCCCAGCCCCAGCTGAGCATCGCCTTCTCGCAGCTGGTGGGGAAGGGGAGGAAAGAAACCGTGTGCGTATGTTTTCATTTTCCCTACAGGCGGTAAATAATAACGGGGAGAAAATGAAAATAGAAACAATGGAAACCTGGGGGCAACCTTAAAATGACATTGGGATACAACGCTCTGGGCCTGCCTGAAACGTGCGGAACTTAACTTCGGTATTTTGAGGGAGCCCGGCAGATATGTCAGATCGCAGGCTTTGCTGTTTTGTGGGTTTTGTTTTTAAAAAATTGCATATGAGAGGGTTTACACAATCAAAGGTGAATGAAAATATTTCATAAATGTCAACATCCCTTTCAGCATGGCAAAGCCCGCAGCAAATTGCAGTTGTACTCATGCATAGGAGCTGGAAAGCAAGCGCAATATTAATTTTAATCGTATGTACGTATAACAGAGCAGGGAAAAAAAAAAAGGCAAATAATTGTACCAACACCCAACAGACTGCTAGCAAATCTGCAGAGAAGTCTGAGGCAGCAGCTAGCTAATTTAAAACCCAGATGGGAGAACGCGTTAAATGGGCACGTTAACAATAAAGGGAGGAATGGGACCGCGAGCCTGGCCGATGGAGCACAGCGGCCACGGGGCTTCGGGGCTGTGCCTGGGCTAAATCCTGCCCCCGTGGGGGAGATGCGGCAGGAGAGGGGCAGGACGGGGACGGCACAGCCGGGTTTCTCAGTTCCACCTGCAGCGATGTCTGGGGACACGGGACGTGGGTAGGGCTGCCCTGGGGGCTGAGGGGCTGCCTGCCCCTGCAGGGACCGCTGCCAGGACGTTAGGAGCGCTTGGAACAGTGATAACACGAAGGTTTTAACGGGGTCATCCTTCCCCGCGCCCCTCCTTGTGTCTCGCTAATATCCAGATTGCTTTCAGATGTGCTTTTCTGCCCCGTGATTGGGGGTACCAGCCTGAAACCAGTGTTGTTATGCAGAGAAACGGTTAACCCCAGAAATTAAGGGATTACGAACGCCCCTTTGACCAGTTCGGCGCGTGCATGCCAGCTGAAGCCCCGTCTATTCGGGCAACTTGCAGCTCACGAGCTGCAGCAGGGGGTTAAACACCACAGCAGAGCTGAGCAGGAACCTCCTTCAGGTCTAAAGAAAAGTATGTAAAAGCTTGGATTTAAGCTTGTCCAGTTCTGCTGCAGAAAAAAGAAATAAATAAAAGGCTCAAGCTAAGTGTTAATGTGTCCGTGGTGCCTGACAGCAGCAGATTTGCAGCTGCCCGGAATAAATGCGACTTTGGAATAAATAAATAACAGCCAGCGCAGATGAGGGCACCCACAAATCCGGGTCCGTGGCCTCTCCTGCCTCACCAAGGGGCCCCTCTGGTGCTGCCGTGGGGGCAGGATCAGTCCCATGGGCAGGGGTGCAGCAGGCTGGGGGGTGCTGGTTTGCTGCAGCTGGCTTCGCATCCCCGTTCCCCCCCAAAATTGGGGGTCTCAGCTGCTTCCCCTTCTGCAGTGGGGTGTGCCCTGTGCGGGGGCTGCGTGCTGGGGCAGGGGGCTGCGTGCTGCTGGTGGCTGGGGCTGTGGGCACGGCTGAGCAGGGAAGGGGAACTGCTCTTCTCTCCCTGCTGCACACAACTTTTTTTGCATAAAATTTTAACAGTTCTTTGCCTGCAGGGCCTGGCAGCCGCCTCCCAGGGCTTATGAGCGCCGTGTGCTGCAATTTGGGCCAGTGGGACGCTTGGCTCCAGCACCGCGCAGCTGCTGCAGCCCCCAGCTCCTGCCCGTGCCCCTGGTCCCGCACGCTGATGCTCGAACCCTGCTCCCCTCCAGGAGCTCCGGCTGATCGCAGAGGGTGTTAGGAAAACCCTGCTGGTTCCGTTGCACGGAGGTTGTTTGGAAAATCCTGCTGGTTCCATTGCACGGAGGTTTTTAGGAAAATGCCGCTGATTTCGTCGCCCTTGTGGCTCTCGGGCCTTTCGGGGGGGCGCTTCGGCGTGTTGGTGTCAGCGGGAAAACCCTGGGGGCCCTGGGGCTGTGGGAACCGGGGGCTGTGACGGTGCGTGTGTGCGTGTGCGCATGTGCATGCTTGGGCGTGTGCGCATGCCTGCACACAGGTGCACACGTGTGTAGGTGTGAGTGCATGCACATGCCCTGCTGTGCACACGTGTGTGTGCGCGTCGCGCAGGTGTGCACACGGATGTTCGTGCATGTGCGTGCGTGCGCATGCACAGGTCTGCACACGTGTGTAGGTGTGTGCGCATGCACTGCTGTGTGCACATGTATGTGTGTGCGCATGCACAGCTGTGCGCACGTGTGTTCATGCATGTGCGTGCATGCACGCGCACAGGTGCACGCGCACGCATGCATGCGCTTGCGTGCGGGTGCATGCGCACAGGTGCGTGCGCGTGCATCATTGTGCATGCACGCGTGTGCGCGCGCACCGTGCCCGCAGCCCCCCCCCCCCCCCTTTACCCCCCTCCCCGCTCCGCCTCCTCCTCCGGGGGGGGTGGGGGGGGGGGTGCGCGCGCGGCGCGGCGCCAGGTGGAGTCGCGGTTGCCATGGCGACCGCGCCCCGCGATAAGGGCGGGCGGCGCGGGCCGGCGGCGGCCGCGGGAGGCGGCGGCGGGCGGGGGGGGGTGGGGGGGCGGCGGCAGCGGCCGCTCCGCGCAGCGCCACCGGGCCCCGCCCGCCCCCGGGCCGCGCTGCGCTGCGCTGCCGAGCGGGGAGCGGCGGCGGCGGCCACCGGGGCTGAGCGGCGCTGCGGGGCCACCTGCCGCAGGTACCGGGCCGGGGGGGGGATGTCCGTCCGTCCGTCCGTCCGTCCGTCCGTCCCCGGTACCTTTATCCCCCCCCCCCCGCCCATCCGAGCATCCCCGTCCCCGCATATCCTGACCCCCCCCAACCCCGTATCCTGCCCTCCTCGCCCCCCATCCCTGCTCTTCCCCCGGGGGCATCCCCCCGGCCCCCACGCGTCGCCCCCTGGGGCCGGGGGGGGGGTCCGCGGGCAGCTCCGCACCGTCCCCGTGCCCCCCCCCCGCCCCCCGGCGGGGGCCGATCGCTTCCTACGGGCAGCCCCGGGTCCCCCCCCCCCCCCCCCGCCGTTAGCACGGCCCCCCACGGCTCGTGGGAGCGGGGGGGGGGGGCGCCGAGATCGCCGGGGGGGGGGCACGGGGGGGCTGCCGTGATGGCGGGGGAGCGGCGCGGTCCTGCGGCTCTGCCCGGTTCCCCCCTCCCGGCTCTGCCCGGTTCCATCCCCCCGGGAGCGGCTCCCGGGGCCGTGCAGGGGTCTGGGGGCCGCCCCCCTCCCGTGGGGTCCACGCAGGGGGGAGCGATCCCGGGGGCGCCGAGGGGTCATTGCCGGGGGCCGGTGCCAGTGACCGCAGCGGGCGGGGGGGCAGCAAGGACCGTGCGGCCCCGGCCGGGGGGAAAGGGGGGGAGGCACCGAGCGAGCTCCCGGCGGCGGGGGGGGTCCCGCTGCTCCCCGCCCGTTCCCCCCGGGGCCGGTGCTGAGCGGGGTCGCACCCGGCGCTGCGGGAACCGGGGGGGGGGTCCGGGGGGTCCGCAGCCCGCACCGCCCCCCCCCCCGGCTCTGCCGGTGCCGGAGTGGCCCCGGGGTGTCCCCGCGGTCCCCAGCCCGGTGCCAGCACCGCTCACCCTGCACGTCCCCCGGTGCTCGACCACCCCCGCGTGCCGTTGCCATAGCTACTCTGCGATGGGAGCAACTTCTCCCCGGTTTTCCTGGCCCCCCCCTTGTCGTGTGTCCCCCCCCCGACCCCCCCCATCCCCGCTCCCCGTCCCCGCTGCCCGCAGCAGGCAGAGGAGGGGGCGCGCGGTGCACGGCCCCTGCTGCTCCCTGCCCCTCTGGGGCCGGACAGCCCCCGCTGCAGCCCCCCCCCCTGCCCAGCACCCAGGCTGTCCGGACCTCTGGAGCTCCTGGAAGGCCGTACTGGGAGGCTGTGGCCACCACACCGAGTTTTACCCGAGCAGGAGGGCGTTTCTGACGCCCCTGTGCAGCCAGCTCGAGCGGCCTCGCCGCGCAGCCCTGCGTGTGCCGGGGGGGTCGGAGCGGGCTGGGGATGTGCTGGGCCCCGGGGAGCTGCAGCACAAGGGGGTGCCAGAACCTGGACGTGGAGGCCACAGCAGGGAGATTCCGAGGCCAAGCAGAGCGGTTGCATGGCTCATCCTCAGCAGCGCTCCGGTCCTAACGCAGCCGTCGCCGCCTGGGGCTGCGTTTTCCTAACGGGCGTTGCTGCCGACTTGCTTCGTATTGGCATTGTGGAAGGAGGGCGCTTGAGTAAGGGTCAGGAGCACAAATCCACTGATGTCCAAGGGCGTTTGTGCGCTAACATCATCTGAGCTCTTTCAGAGGCTGCCTTGTAGGTCTGGGCTGTAATTACTGTCGGAGAGCTGACGAGGCTACAGCAGGAGCTCTTGGAGAGGCCGGTGCATGGGCGGGCGAGGGATGGGGCGTTCCTGCAGGCTTTGAGCAGCACGTCCTGGCTGGGCTGGGGTATTGGTGCTGGCTGCCCCCAGATCACTGTGGTCGCTGCCATCGCACCTCCAACAGCATCCCTCAGCAGCCGTCAGAGCCTCCTTGGGCTGGGGACTAGAGAGGGCTGGAGTAAAACCCAGGTCCCTGCCCAAGGATGCTTGTGCCTAAAAGAGGAGACGCAAAACAAGCGTCTCGGTGCCCTTCTTGCGGTGGGGTCTGGGCTATGGAGAGTTTAAGTGGCTCCCGGAGCCCCTTGGGAGCCCAGGCGTGATGGGAACTGGATCCAGCGCTCCTGGATCCCGGTCTCGGCTCACGCTGGCCTTTCTCCCACATGCTGTGATGCTCAGGCTGGAGAGGTCCTTCTGCAATAATTACAAGACCTCGGATGACAGTATCTGCAATGCACAGTGTCGGTGTCTCTTCATGTATCTGGTTACTGTTTGCATTCAGCTCTATCTTGTCATTTTGCTAATTCAGCTTCTCTTGTGCTGAAAAGCATTAAAAACTTTAATAAGGAGAAACAGATTAACTCTACTTTGCTGTTATTTTTCAAGGAGATTTTTGTTTGTCAAGACATTGTGCCTGAGGGGGACTCGATCAGAAATTGGAACTCCTGAAAATGAGTTAATTAAAAAGCCAATGAAACTGCCGCTGTCCCTCCCTTCGGTGGAGTGTGCCGGGGATGCTGCTGCTGCCCATTTTAGAGGGACGCAGTTGGTGCTGCCTTGTTAATCACTAACAGATTTGTGTTATAATTGTTAACCGGAGGAAGCCTGCCTTGGTCAAGGCAGTGACTCACTTGGATTTCATTTACCTACTGGTCTTCTCCTGGGACTATCACAAAGGCTGAATTTTTAGAATTTAGTTAACTACGTAATGTTCTTAGCTATGCTCCCCCAGCTCTGGTTCTCCTCTGGTCTGCAGTGTGCATGTGTGTGGATGCTGGCGCAGCTCTGAGCGGTTCTGTGTGCGCGGGTTCCCTTATGGCTCACATGTGTGCCCGAGCAGACTTTGTGCTTGCATGCCTGCTGGTTCCGACGTGCACGCCTGTGCACATGTGTGCGCATCTGTGTTTTGGGAGGGCCCCGAGTCCTCGTTAGTCGCTCATTTTGCAGCATCACGGACATGACTTTCATTGTAATTATAATCTCAGCCTTTGTAATTCCTCATACCTTCTGCACAGCTCTGCTGCAAGCGAGCTGCCTGTTTTATCGGTTGTAACAGGGCTGTCGTTTCAAATCCTCTCTCAGACCATTATCTCCCTTTGATGCTTTTGAAGAGCCAGCGATATGTTAATTCTACCTTGGCCCTCTCCTCTTCCCTTCTCTTTGTGCCAACCCACGCCCGGCCAGATGCGGGGCCGCTGGGGGACAGCTGGGGGTCTGCTGGGGCTGCCCCTGGTCCCACGGCAGCTTTGGTGGAGCCGCTGGTGGGAGGCAGCCCCGAGAGCCGGCTGCTCGCTCAGCGCCGTGCCCCTCTCCCACGCCGCAACCTTCGCCGCGGGGATGGGGCGTACCTGGGTGACGGGAACGGGGGGGGGGGCTCTGGGGGAAACGGGCTGGTAGAAAATGAGCTAAACCGGGCAAAGAGCCGGCTCTGAAACCTGCTCCGCGCCCCGCAGAGCTCGGTGCCGTGGCAGTGCCTGCAAGGACAGATGGAGCCCTGCGACGCCCGCGGGGGATATCTGCCCTCGCCGCACGGCACCAGGTTGGCAGCCCCAGACCTGGACCAGCGCGGGGTCCCATCTGCAATAAGGTGGGGCTGAGCCCTGCAGCCACCACCAAACCAAGCGCCCTGCTGAGCACCTTCCCCGTTCTGGGGGCTCCATCTGCGCCATGCAGAGGCAAACCGGCCTCGGGCTGATGCTCCGGCTGGGGAGCTGCGAGGGGGCCCAAATCCACGGGTGTCTGTGAGCGTGGGACGAAGGGGCGCTGTGCCGTGCCGTCCTGGCGCCTGCTCACCCTGACCACACCGCATCGCTTCCAGAATATTCCCCATCCCCTGCCTTGGCACTCGGGGTTCAGACAAGCTCATCACTGGTTTGATGTGGAGTGGCTGTGTGTGGTGGGGGTGTAATTTATGGACTTTGTGATAAGCCTGTCCAGTCATCCTAAAATAATAAATAAAATACATACCAAGGGCTGGTGAGAGATAGGATCAGTAATATCAGGGCCTGAGGAAAATTACTGCGACTCTCCAACAGCAAAATAAGGAGCGTGGAGGAAAACAAGCCAGAGAGGGAGCAAGTTGGGAGCATCGCCTCGGGGCTGGGTCCAGGCCCTTCGGGCTGGGGGGCTTGGCCCTGTCCCACCGCTCTGCCCCTCCTGGCTCCTGTGCCTGGAGCCCGAGCGTGACCTCGGCCCTGCGTGGGGCTGGGAGAGCCCGCGGCGAGTCTGGCAAGGAGGGGGGTGAAGGATTCACTCCTGTTTCCTTTGAAATTGGCTTTGGTTTATGGAGGGTCCCCTGTGCAGCCCTCCCAGAGAGGCAGCACCCCAGCTGGGCTGGGGGGAGCTCAGCTCAGGGCTGGGGGGTCCCGGGCAGAAGCCCCGTTACAAAGCAGTTCCGTCTGCTGTGGAACTTGAGACGCTTCCAAGTCCAGGAGCGGCGTGTGAAGCCCTTCAGCATCGCTGCAGTCCTGCTCACCTCCAGGACACGCAGAGACGGGTTCGTCAGGAGCCCGCTGCTGGGCGTGCGGCCACCCCGGCGCGGGGCTGGGCTCCGTCCCCTGCCCAGGCTGCAGCTCCGGGAGCTGGCCCGGTTGCTGGATGCCCTGGATGGCTTTGTCCGGTACTAAAACGTGTTCCGAGGCAGCTTCTTGCTCTCAAGCTCCCGGTGTTTTGGAATAGCGTTACGTGCCCAGGATAGGCTTGGATCCTGCTGGTTGTTGTCTCATAGCACCTGGTAATCAGGGCTCTGGGCTTCTGTTCCCGGTTGTGCCTCTGAGTCACGGTGTGCCCTTGGAAAAGACCTTTGTGCCTTGAGGCTTGGCCGCGTGAGCAAACTGCGCTTGTTTGACTTGAATCACTTCTAAAACAGTTTTAGTTGGTTTGATGCAGAACTTGTTGTGGGTCTGCTCATGTCTTAGGGAATAGTAATGGAAATGCGCCTGTGTCGATCTCGAGTTGGAACAAGGGTGTTCTGAGGCTGCAGATCAGCCTAACAAGTGAACTTACAAGAGAGTTTGTGCTGATGTAGAGTCAGCTTCCAGTTACCTTGTCAGGAAGGGTTAACACCCTGGTGGTGGACTGTCAAAGACCTTGGATGAATACTCCACGAGGGTCCAACCTTACCGAAGCTCTGCCTCTGTGCGCCCCGAGCACTGTGACAGGAGGTGCTTCGGCAGCCACCAGGGTCCTGCAGGGGCTGCTGGGGACTGGGGTCTTGGTGCAGGAGCTTGCTGTGTATTAAAACAATAATAAGGAAAGCATCCTCTTCCCAACGAGCTAGGTTTGCAGCCGTGGTGATTGTGGTGAAGAAGTAGCTACCGTGAAGAGCGGGGAGATTGGTGGCTTTGAGAAGGGGAGGCAAAGAGAAGCCAAGAACTTTGATCCCAATAAAAGGCTGTTGGGACGGAAGCTGCTCTGCAGGTGTTTCTCCCACCCCCACCCATAATTTGCATGCTTCAGTGATATCAGAGCGCGCTCTCTTCCCAGCCAGGTGGTTCACACTTGTTGTCACCCAGCCAGGTGGATCGCACGTGTGGTCACCCGATCCAGCGCGCTGCTTCCTCCGGCACAGCCCCGCTGCAGCTGGCGCTGGCTGGTGTCACCGGGGTGCTGTGGGACCGGCCCCGGTGTGGTGCTGGTGCGGTGCTCGTGGTGCTGGTGCGGTGCTCGTGGTGCTGCTGTGTGCAGTGCGTATCCCACCCTGAAGCACTGCCACTGCCCCGATCAGCGCGGCGAGGAGCGTGCGTTCCTTGCTGGCCGTGCCCTCCCTGCGTGGTCCTCGGAGGGTCTCGTGCAGCCCTGGGGAGGCGGTCGGCCCGCGGCTGGGTCTTAAATGTGCCCCCTGCCCTTCAGGGCTGTCGCAGCCACAGCTCTGGGCATCCTCGGGAGTTTCGGTTCCACCTCTCCGCTGATTATCAGCGGGTGGCTTGGGAGAAGGAAGCTCCCGAGCTCTCCAGCTTGCTGGGCTGTGGCTGATGCCAGCTCCTGTCACTCGCTGTAGCACATTGGTTTGACACCGGTGGAAACGCTGCGAAGAAGCAACAGAGGGAGGAAGCAGGGGCAAACGGGGGGGATTGGAGGAGCCCTTTAAAACTGAACATTGTTCTGGCTTCCAGTACCGACTCCCAGGGCAGCAGCCTGACCAGCACGTGCCAAGACAGTGCACTCCAGAAATGATACTGGGCTGCTGTCCCGCTCTCCACTTCCTTCTGCTTCACTTAGTTTGCACCCCCGTCTGCGCTAAGTACCCCTCTCTGTCCCTTCCTGCCTGCTTGCATGATCCTCTTTCCCTGCGCAGCCGCTTCCCTTTCACCGGCCCTTAGCAGCATGAAGCGTAGGCAACCCATTGGGAGGGGATTTTAAGCAGAAACGAGAGCAGGTTTAATGTTGCAGTTTAAAGTCAACAATTCTCAAAAGGAAAACAAAAGTCAAAGCAGAATCTTAATGGTATTTTTTGTTTTCTTTTGTTTTGTTGTTTTATTTTTTGTTAGCAACCCAACTACTGGAGCTTTAAGGTCAGTATTTCTGATTTTTCATGCTTCTGTTTGAAATGCATGCACTTTTCCACCCTTGCCTCATCTCTGTGTCTATGCAGGGGGGTGGGAGCTTGGGGTTTTGCTCAGGATTCCTGTGCCAAAACAGTTTGTCCTCAGCTCGGCAGTAGCTTAAGCTCGTGAGAAGGGTCTTGTGCTTTTGGGATGAGTCGTGCAGAAGCAAAACTGTTACCTGAAAGGGAGGAATCCGTGTCCTGCCCTCACCTAGGCCACTACAAACCCGCAGGCAAATCCCGCTGCTCTTGAGTTATCTCACTGCAGCAGGGACAAGGACACCATTTCCTTAACTGTGGGAAAAGAACAGAAAAAAGCCCACCCCAAATGGGCTCAGAATCCACCAGTGAAGCTCCACCAGGAGAGGAACGTGTCTCCGTGCTGCTGTGTGGGCACAGGGCAGGCAGCGAGCTGCTCCACGCACTGGTGGATGCTGCGTGCAGGAGGAGCATGGGTGCAGGTGGGAGGAACGCGGGTGCGCTTGGCAGCGTCCTGGCTCGGGGTACGGCGGGGGCTTCTGTGTGCCTGGCGGTGCCAGCCTGCACCTCGCAGGCGGTGGAGTGATGGAGAGGGAGGAGGAACGAGGGATTCCAGCACAAACTGTGTCAGGCCCCAGAGAACGGCTTTTGCAGGGTCTGCCGAAGGACACGCGGAGCAGACAGCAAAGCCATTTGCTCAGCTGATGGTTTTGAGCCCCGCGGAGAGGGTCGGGTGCTGCCTGAAGGAGGGGAGGGGGCAGCAACGGGGGGTGCCCTGGGTGCCCAGGGGCTGGGGTGCTGCTGCCTCGGTCCTCGTGTCTGCCTGCATCCTCCTCCTTGGGGCTTGGTGTCGGGGAGCAGCCCGTCAGCAGGCTGCGGATGGCAGAGCAGGGGGCTCGCCGGTATCTGCTGCGTTGTGCCGGAGCCGTCGTGCCCGGCGCTGCCTCTTCCAGGCAGCACAAAGGAGACCCCGGCGGGAGCCTGTCCTGCCCGGCGCTGCCTGCCAGCACCTTGCAGACAGGCACCGTATTGTCTGCAGGGGGAAGTACGCATGTCCCTGCCTCCCTCCTCCTCGCCGGGGGATGCGGTGGCAACACTTCAAGGCCAGGCGTGTTGCTGGGTGACCTTGGCATGTTGTCCCTGGTGGGCCTGCTCTTCCTGTGGAAAAAACAGGCACTTGCCTCGGCTGGCAGCTCGGAGCTGAGTAGTCATAAAATGCATAATATGTGCACTTGTTCTGAGTGTTCATTCCTGGAGTACTTGCACTGTAAAATGCGTGCAAGCAGCAGCTCCATGAATATCCAGCTGTCTGAGTCCTCGCTGGCTGGTTTTAACCACATGCTCTCTGTGACATTTCCGGGGACTGGAGGGAAGGCACAAAAGCCTTGATTTTCTTTCCTTTTTTTTTTTTTTTTTCTTAATTTTTTGTAAGAAATGGAATGGGGGCGAGCTCCGGGCACCCCAGGGGTGTCAGCGGCTGGGTGCTGGCAGGCACGCAGGGTGATCTCCTAGAGCTGTGCGTTTTTTCACTTTGCCTGCCAGGCGTAGCAGTGTCCCCTGGCTGCGTCTGCTCTAGAAATGCACCGGGAGTTAAATCGCCCCCACGCTCGCAGCCCGGGGACCCCAGCTGCCTGACCCCGCTACCAAGTGGGGCGTGAGCCGAAGGCAGCTGGGGATTGCTCAGCAGGGGCGAGCCGTGCGCGAGGCTGATGCCGGCAAGCAGGTGCCGGGGGCTTCCTCGAGGCCACCTGCGTCCCGGGGGGCTCGTAGCTGCAGGCCCCCCCTCGGGCAGAGAGCTGCAATCCGCAGGGACGGAGGGGACGGGCTGCGGGGAGCGGCTGTGCCGAATGCCCAGGGAGCCGGTGCGCAGGGCCCTGGGGCAGGACCTGCTCCCTTCCTGCCCCGCGGACAGGGGACGGATGGCAGCTGCTGGCTGCAAATTTGGGGCTCTCCAGTCATGGGTTTTGGGGGAGGATTCCTGCGGGGGGGGGGGTGTTTGTCAGGCTCAGGACGAGCTGAGATGAACAGATGCTCATCGGCTGGCGCTGTCTTTGCGGAGAGGGGTCCAGGAATTGTGCTGCGCCCAGCCGCTGTGGTCCTGTGCACCCCGTTGTGTCTGCAGGTCCTGCCGCAGCCTCCTACCCGTGCTCTTCTCCTGTCCTCCTGCCCTGTGCCCCCACCAAGGCAGCCCCAGCGCATCCGTGGGGCTTCTGCACTTGCTTCTAGATTGAGCCAGCCCTGCTCGTCTCACGAATGCTCCTTCCTGCCAGCTGGGTCAGGCGGTGTGCTCGCACGGAGCCATCGATCCAGCCTCTCCATGGCCACTGTCACGCTGCTGCCAGTCCCCGAGTCCCCCGCCAGGTGCCCAGCCGCCTTCCCACCACCCACAGCCACGTCCCAGCTCCCAGCCGTCACCCCTGCTAGTGCTCGAACCGGGGCATCCCGCGGGGTTTGCATCCGGCACCGGCCCCCTCCCTGCTGCTGGGGTGCAGCCCCGTGATCCTGGGGAAGGGCTCGTCCCCTTCTCCCTCCCTCATCCCCTTTGTGCTGTGTTCTCACGCTTGGCTTTCCTTCCAGTCCCCCGGCGTCCCTGAAGGATGCAGTAATTTGCTTATTTTTGGAAGATGCTGTCACACGAGGCAGTATTGCCGGAGAGCAGGAGATTGGAAGCGGCTCCTGCTCAGCCCGAGTGAGGGACAAATTGCCGGGGTAAACGTCCACGTGGGCACTGAGGTGGCTGCGGCAGAGCCAGGACTTTACCCTCACCCCCGAATCCATCTCCTGCCGCGTGTCCCTCCCCAGCCCCGACAGCCTCATCCCCAGGAATGGCCTCAGCCCCCCTCTCCCAGCCTTGCTTTGGAGCACCTGCTGCTCTGCCCTGAGCTTTTGGGGAGGAATTGAGTGTTTTGGGGCTGAACGCAGTGACGTGGTGATGCTGCCCGGCTTCCATCCCATCCCTGGGGCAGAGCAGCTGCCTGGGCCGGGGAGGGACGGCACCGAGGCGTATTTGGGTGGCAGGGACCAGCAGCTGTCAATATTCATGAGGCTGCAGAGGAGCCAGGCTCTTAAATATTCATCAGGCAGGCGAAGGCTGCTGGTGCCAGCAGGTAGGGGAACGACGTGGTTAGAGGGGACAGGCAGCCACCCGTGGCCTCCGCTGAGCCGGCCGGGTGATGTCCGGGTGCAGAAGGGTGTTTGTGCGTGGAAACGCTACATCGCAGTGCCAGGCACCTTCAGCGTGCCAGCGGCGCGTGTGTTTGCAGGGCAGGGGCGACGGGTGCTGGGGTCACGGCGCTGCCTGCTACAGGGGAGCCCGATCTGAGCTCGTGCCCTGCTCCTGCTCACATCTGGCTGCCGGTGGCGGGCTGCGCGCATCTGGCGGGGACGGCCCCTTCCTTTAGTCAAGGGGTCTGCTTTAAAAACTAATCCGATTTTAACGCTAATCCTGTTAACATTGAGATCAGGATTAATTCTGGGTTAATCGGGATAATCCTGACAAAACGTTGAGCATTAGACGCTGGATGAATTATTGCTGCCGTGAGTAGTACGCTTTTAATTCGGTGGCGAGATCCAGGTGGGTTGAGAGGGAAGGGGGTCAGTGGAGACTCGTGGTATGGCCCTCAGTGTGGTGGTCAGAGCACCCTGAAGCTGCACCTCTCGTTTCTTCCACCTTTGCTGCTGCAGCCCCAGTTTCCTCCAGTTCTTGCTCCTTTTACTCCCGGTTGTGCATCTCCTGGCTCCCATGTCGGGAGGCAGGAGCTGGGCTCGTGGAAGCCCCTCCTTGCGCAGGGGTTTTGCTGAAGTTCAGCTCTCCTGGCTGGCCGAAACACGGCACAGCGCCGTGGGGAGGTTCGGTGCAGCCGATCGGCCCCAGGGAGCAGGGAGCAAGTGCCCCGAGCCAAGACATGCGGGAGGAGACTGAAACGAAGCGTGCTGCACTGGGACAGCCTGGGGCTGCTCCCTCTGAGCTGTTTGGAAACTTGAGAGCCCGGCGAGGTGATGCCCGGTGCCCTGGGTGCTGCGCCTGGCCGGGATGCTCGCGGGAAGGGATTTGCAGCCAGACCCATAGCGAGGAGGCAGCTGCGGGGGCCGTGTCCTGTTACCCGGGCTCTGCTCCTCTTACAAGGCCGGCAGGCTGCTGACTGAGTCTCCGGGAGCATCAATAATTGAGGATGAGCAGAGCTCATTAGGAATGAATGAATGAAGCAGTTTGCGATGCGCTGCCTCGGTCGGTGTTTCCTTCCTCCGTCTGCGGAGGGGTCGGCGACGTTTCGGGTGGCAGCAAAGCTCCTGGCTGGTGCCAGCTGGGGGCTCTCAGGGGAGTTCTCCAGACGCTGGACCAGAGACCGCTCCTGCAAGGCTTCAATGCCCCAGCCCCAGGCTGCGAGTGCTGGGAGGGCAGGCGGCAGGGCAGGCACCGCTGGGCTGCAGGCCGGGGCTTTGCCCCCGCGCTGGCTCTTCCTGACCCCCAGCAACCAGCTGGGAGCCGGCTGGCCTGGCTGAAATGCCGCCGTGACTTTTTGATGGGGCGAGGCGGGCGGCGAAGCAGAGGGGCAAGCACTGCAGGCAAAACGTCCAGAAATCCCTCCCGCCCCTCCCTGCCTCTGTTCCTTTCCAGAGCTTCAAAAAAAAAAAAAAAGTTAAAAAATTTCAATTAAAATTTTCCTTGGAAACGACAGACGCAGAGCTGCGGGAGGGACAGATGTTGTTTTTCTCCCAGCTTTGCTAACAGCTTTGCTTGCCGCTGACCCTTGCTGGCAGCGCAGGGACGAGCGGCCGCAGCCCACCAGGTCCCACGCGGTCCCCGTCCCCTCTCCCTGTCCCCACGCATCCCCCACGTGCCCAGCACTGGGTGCTGAGCGTGGCCCCGCTCCGTGGGGAGAGGCTCTGTCCGGAGGGGTCGCTCCCTGCATGGGTGCATCGCAGAAGGGTAAAATCGCAGAGCCTTGGCTCTGCTTTTCGTGGGGCAGCCCGGTGCAAGCAGCAGTGAGCGGGGGCGCTTGGGGGGTTACAGCTGCGGTGTCAACACGAGGGCTTTCCCCATGGGAGCTGCTCCCGGTGAGCTCTGCGCTGTACGAACCGCCTGCGTTGCTCCCTGGCTGCTGCCCTGCACGCCGGCCTGGCCTGCTGGAGGCAGCGCTGCCGGGTCGCGGTCTCACCGCCGCCCGCAGCAATCGTCCCCTCTGGCTCGAGTGACCCAAGGGCTGGGATTTTAGGCCAGGAGACCTCAAACACCATCCCCAAGGGGTGTGCGCATGGGTAGGGATGGGAGGTGTGGGTAATGGCTGATAGAAATGGATTTTATATAGTAGACATGGATTTTATATATTTTTTTGTAGACAGGGAGAAAATATCCTTCTCCTCTGCTCCCTGCAGTGCTGGGAGAGCCCGGTGGGGTCTCATCCCTAGCCCAGCCCCATCCATCGGGGTGCTGAGCTCCCATGCCCGCCCCAAAACCTCAGCACTCCACCAGCTGGGACCTGCGGCCAGATGCTGGATTAACTGACGAGAAGGGGATTACGAGGAATTAATCCAGATCAGTGTCCGACCAGGGGCTGCGGCCGGGGCTTTATGTGCTCAGTAAATAACCGGTTGCCTTGCTTTGCCCAGGGCTGGGCTCGCCAGCGCCGTGCCAGCTGCTTCCCAAGCTGGCCAGGGCGGATTTCAGGGGCCTTTATCCCGATCGTGCGTCCCGGTAGAGGGGACGCGGAGCGGGGCTGGGGGGCAGCTGGCAGAGCAACGCAGGACCTGCACAGGACCCTGTCCCCCCGCAGCAGGGCCATGCGCCCCCAGCCCGGCTGCCCTGAGCGCCTTGCGGCGCGTTATCCCTGCGAGCACGGCGGGATGGAGCATGGCAGGATGGAGCGTGGCCAGGGCAGGGCTGGGGGCAGCTGCCGCCCCCCCGTGTGGCCGCCCTGCTCCAGCCCACCTCGGGCAGCCGCATGTGGGCTTCGCCTGGAGGTGCCAAGGTCTGCGCCTGGGGCCGGACGCTGCCCGTGACGTTAGCACGGCGAGGGCTGATCCTGCCCAGCTGCGGGTACAGGTCTGTACTGGTGCCTGCGGGCTGAGTTCGGGTGGTTCTGGGGAGGGAGAGGGGCCGGGACGGAGCTGGGGCTGAGCTGGGCTCGGAGCTGGGTGGAGCGGAGCCGTGCGCCCTGGACGCATCTCGGAGGGACCCCCCTGTGCTGCCCTGGTGTCGGTGCTGCAAATGCTCTGCTTCCCGTGGGCCAAACACGGCATTTTCTGAGTGCTGCTGCGGTGTGTCTGATGTGCAGAGGGGCAGCAGAAACGGGCCGTAAATGGCTGCTTTTTCTAAAGGCGAGTACAAACCGCCCGTGGAGCCCTCCTTGGGCAGGGGCGAGGCGCTGTCCCCGCTGGGACAGACCCTTTGCTCCCTTGCTGGGGTCTCTCTGCGGGGTCGGGCTTGCTGCCTGGCGCTAGCAAGCGGGTGGAAGAATTGAGGAGGGCGATCAGCTCCGGTGGCTCTGAGTCTTGCACGGGAACAGCTGCGGAGTGCCCTGCTCCGTCCCGAGGCAGGATCTGTCCCAGCACATTGCTTCTCGTGTTTTCCTCCTGTCTTCTTTCAAAACGTCCTGGGTGAGGTCAGTTGCTGCTCCTCCTCCCCTCCCTGCCAAAAACCTTCTGCCCCCTTCTCCTCCCCTAAACGCTCCCCCCTCCTTTCCCTGCCTCCATTGCGGGTCTACATCAAGACCGAGGCCTGCCCCTAACCCCTGGGGTGGCTGCGGCACCCATCGCTGCAGCACCCATGGGAGAGCCCCCACCTCGCCCAAGTCCTCGGAGCACCGCTCAGACCTCAGCTCCCTGGAAGCTGGCAGGGAGGTAAGGGAGGGAGCGGGGCAGAAAGGGGGGATGGAGACAAGGGGCGGGAGGAGGAGGAGAGAAACATCCTTATCTAGCCAGGCAGATATAACGAAGCTGCTTTAGCACTGACAGGAAAGGGATTGTTGGAAGTTTTAGGAGCTAAAAGAATTGCTTAATTGTGTCTTTTTTTAGCTCTGGGGAGATAAAAGACAAAGGCCCCCAAGTCCCCCCCCCCCTTTCCCCATCCCACCTCTTTTACATAAGGCTCCCAGGGCAGCACAGAGCCGGGGTGGGGGGCAGTGCTGCCTTCCCGGGGGGCCTGGGGAGCCCCGTGCTCTGCGAGGGGCTCTCACTGGGCAAATCACCAAAGCAGCACCCCTGGCGCTCTCCCAGGCCGGGGATGCTTTGCTGATGCCTCTGCCCCAGCAAGATTTCCTCTGCTCTAGTGTGCAGGAGGCTACCGGGGGCTTTAAAGTGCCCCGTGGCAGGTGAGCAGGCACGTTTCATCTTGGGGCAGGCTGCAGTCACCCTGCCCCTGGTGCCTGTCCCCGCAGCCATCGCATCTCTGCCCTCCCAAAAGTGAGCTCCTTGCTGGGCTTCCTTCCCTCGTTGCCAGGGCTGTAACAGCTGCCTGGTGGCCTTGGGCAGCTTTGTTTTGCTTTTGGGCACTTGCACTCCTCTGCTTCCCTTCCGTGCTCCGACCATGAACCCGCTGCTGCTTCCCACGCTCGGGGCCGTGCCGTGCTCCCAGGGCAGAGCACGGGGCCCCCAGCGCTGCCCAGGGCGCTCAGCCCCCCGGGGCCCCCGGCTCCCAGCACACGCGGCCGTGGCAGGAATCAGCCTGCACTGCGTTACCCCTGAGCTGCGATGCTCTTTAAGCAAGAAATGGGTCATCTCCCAGCGTGGCATCGCCGCGGCGCGGGGACGGCGAGGGGGATGCTCTCCCCCCTCCATCCGGCCGCTCGCTGCTGCCATGGATCTCAGACGCCGCGGGGAAAACCTCAGTGCCTGGGGCACGTGGGGGACATCGGCTCTTCGGAAGCTGCAGGGTGCTGAGCTCTGCATCGGGGCTCTGAGCTCGGGCAAAACTGTCCCTGGGGGCATAACGGAGCAGGAGGGGGCCGAGCACCTTTGCTGGGGGGTCCTGAGGTCTCCTCCATGCAAAGTGCTCCTGCACCCGGGATTTATCCAGCACCCCCAGATTTATCCTTCCCCAGCTGCCACCAGCACGGCTCCGGTCCCGGCACGGCTGCAGCGTCCTGGCAGAGCATCAATCCTTTCCGAGCCCCGTCGCCCAGCCGTGGGGCCACGCTGTGCAGCAGGTGGGGAGATAAGGCCCGGGGATGAAAGGTGCTCTGAAGGAGGAGGATATTGCGCTCCTCGGTGTGCGCTGGGTGCTTGGCTGCCGCAGCCTTTGGTATCTCACTCCTCAGCTGCAGGGCGTGACACGCTCCTGGCCAGACGGAGAAAGAGATTTCCCCTCTGGAGCCGGCGTGAGGGCTGATGTCGGTTTTCATCGTGCATGGGAATGAAAACTCAGCCCCAGCACCTGAGCATGGGCCCTGGCAGGTGCCCTGTGGAGCCTGAGCTGCGTGTGCCCGGGGAGGAGGCAACGCCACGGCCTCCACCCTGGCATCAGGGCAGTGCTCGGCCCAGCAGTGTTCCCCCCTGGCAGCTCTGAGGGGCCGTCAGTAAAGTCCTGGCAGTGGAGTTGCTGCCCCAGGCACTGCCCAGCCCAGGGCTTAATCTGGTGCCCAGCAAGGCAGGATTGCCCCCCCCCCAGGTATCTCCAGGGAAGCAGGAGCAGGGATCCGGGTACCTGTTTGAGAAGCCACGGTGACGGATGAAGCTGCACAAGGGTGCTGGGTCCTGACACGTGGGGGTGTGCTGAGGGTTTGGTGGACATGAATGGGTCCCGGCTCCCTCAGCAGGGCTGCGAGCGAGGTGAACTGGGGGAGTGCACCAGGGCTGGGGGAGCGCACCAGGGCTGGGGGAAGCGTGCCGGGGCTGCCGGGTCCTCCCCATGTCGGCTGCTGACAGGGGCAGCCGTCAGGATGTGTGGGGGCCGAGCTGTCAGCAAACGTGTTGCCTGATAGCGGGATAAGTCGTTAGCGAGGCAGAGCAATAAAAAACAATTCCCTAGGAGTCGTGCCATTAATGGTCCACGGGAGGCCAAGGACGGAGCTGCCAGCTCCTGCCTGTGGCTCTGCCGGCTGCTGCGGGGCTCTGCGGGTGCCCCGGCCCCGTGGGTGCCCCCCGCCAGCTCTTGTGGCTGGAATGGCCACTGGCAAGAAAGGGCAGAACCCCCCCTGCAGCACTGGGGGCTGCTCAGCCCCTCTTACACCTTGGGGAACGATGCAGGCACCGATCCTGCCCCTGCTGGGGCTGCGCTGCCTGGGCGCATCCCTTCGGCTGCTGCTTCCCCTGGGCTCGGCGCTGCTGCTGGTCCCTCTGCATGCCAGGCTGAGCATCAGGCTAATGATCAGAGCCGTCCCTTCCGGGCCAAAAATCCATTAATTTTCATCTTGCTGGGATTTTTTTCCTTCTTCTTCTTTTTTTTTTTTTTTTTTTTTTTTGAGGATGCCATAATTAGCTCCATCAGAGCAGCTTAATTACTCGAGGCCGGCTGAAGCCCCTGGGTGGAGGCAGAGGGCAGGCAGGGTCCGGGCTCACTGGGGCCAGGAGCAGGGGCAGCTGTCCGCAGCCCACCCCAGCCCACCCCAGCCCACCCCAGCCCACAGCCCCGCTGCGTGCCGTGCGTTAGGGTGCTGAGCTGGGATGCGCGCACCGCAACCCTTAGCAACGGCGATGCGACGTGGCAACGGCGATCTCAGCCGTCCTGTCGTGCTTCGTGCATCGGGGAGGGAGAGACACAGACACCCCCCCCCCCCGGAATAAATCCATTTTTTAATGATTCTTTCCTGCAGACCGAACACGTACCGGGGGCAGGGCGTTGGCTCGGGGCGGGATCCCACCTGGGATCCCACCCGATGGAGGAATTTCAGCATCTGCGCTGCCTGCGAGCCTTGCGCTGAGACAACAACAACAAAACTAAGCAGTCAATTTTCCAGCAATTAGCTACAGCGAGAACATTTCAAGTCCTAGAAAACCCCGCCCCACAGGATTAATTAAATCCTCCAATTAATGTCTAATTTAAATGACGATGATGGCTGTTATCATTTCATATTGATTTTTCTTTTTGGTCTTAAAATAGAGCTGTTGTCCCTTCCACGCCGCCTTTTCCACACCCCGGGAGCTGTTTGTTCTCTCTGTTTGATTTGCCCACGTTAAACATGTGTCTGGAAAATCAAGCCGCGCGTTCCAGGCATTGACAGGCAGCGTGTGCTCCGCCGAGCCGCTGCGTGGGTGGGCGCCTGCGGGACCCGGACCCGCCTGCGCGGTGTCTGTCTGTCTGTCCGTCCGTCTGTCCGTCTGTCCGACCCCCCGGCTCAGCTGTGGACGGGGTGGGTGCAGCCCCTGGGCACGACTGGGCTGTGCCCTGGCACCGCTGCTCGTTGAGTTTGTCCTGCACAAAGTCCCCTTCTGCCCGCCGCGGCCACCCCATAAATTGCCCCCGACTTCACCCCAACCCTGGAAGGGGCAGGAGGAGCTCCAGCCGTGGCCGCTGCTTGCACGAGCACTGGGGCTGGGGCTCACCGAGCTGCTCCTGGCTCGCACCCAGCCCTTGTGCACCCATGGGTGAGCCGTTCCGGCAGGGTAAGTGGGTGCCAGTGGGTACCAGTGGGTGTCACTGGGTGTCACTGGGTGTCACTGGGTGTCGGTGTGCTGACCTCTACCTAGCAGGCACCATCCTGTCTACATGCGCAGAGCCCACATACAGGGCTTAAAGACATTTGTGCGGAAAGCCCGTGTCTGTAGCCTGAATTTCATGCAGGGGATATATGCCTGGCCATGTGAAATTGGACTCCTGGCATATTAAATTTTCACTGCTGTAAACCCAAACCCATTACTTTCCCCCGGCTCAGGCAGCCATAAACCTTGCCGCTGCTTTGCTTCCAGAATAAGCCAGGCATTTATGTTTCCCGGGAGCTGGTTCATTGGCGTAATGGATGTGTAACCTCCTGTAATTGCTAAGGTTATTCCAGTGCTCGCATGCAAGCCCTGGCTCTGTTACCAGCGATCGCTGCTTTTATTTCGAGTGGGTTGCTGGAGGAGGAACTCAAAGGCGCCTGGAATGGTGCTGGGAGGCTTTGAGACGCGGAGTGCTGCGAGCCTGAAGTGGGAAACGTGGGCAAGAGACTGCAGGCAACAAGGGGCACGCCTGGGCGTACGTCCTGGGGCAGTGGGCAGAGGGGGTGCTGAGCCCAGAGCTGTGTCCAGGCTGTGCCTGTGGGTTCAGCTGGGAGGGGGCTGAGCACCCCCAGCCGCGGCTCAGCCTTGCCCGCATCCTGCACGAGGCTCCGGGGCAGCGGAGGGGCCCGGGGCAGGGCAGGGGCGCCCAGCACCCCGCTCCTCTCACCTCCCCGCTCTCCCCTTTGCAGACCAGGAGCTCCCGGCACTCGCAGGGCTCCCAGCCTGGCCTGGCCGACCAAGCCAAGCTCTCCTTCGCCTCGGCCGAATCCCTGGAAACCATGTCGGAAGCGGAGCTGCCCCTGGGCTTCAACAGGATGAATCGGTTCCGGCAGAGCCTGCCCCTGTCCCGCTCCACCAGCCAGACGAAGCTGCGCTCACCAGGTACCGGCACTGCGGGGGTGGGGGGGGGACGGGCTGCCCTGGGGCTGGGGGAGGCACACAGGGCACAAATCCTGCCCATGGCACGTCACCAGCATTGCACTGGGGCCGGGGCTCACCTCACCTCACCGCTTCCTGCGCGCTCTGCTTCCAGGGGTCCTTTTCCTGCAGTTTGGGGATGAGACGAGGCGCGTCCACATCACCCACGAGATCAGCAGCATGGACACCCTGCACGCCCTCATCGTCCACATGTTCCCCCAGAAGCTCACGATGGGGATGCTGAAGTCTCCCAACACTGCCATCCTCATCAAGGACGAGTCGCGCAACGTCTTCTACGAGCTGGAGGATGTCCGGTGAGGGGCGGACAGACACGGGGGGGGCTCAGGAATCCAGCCCAGGCTCTCTGCTGGTCCCCAGCACCCTGGGCCAGCTCAGGCAGGGAACAGCAGCCTCCCAACGTTCCTCCTTGCACAAACCCTCGAGAGCTTGCTCGCTCCTGGCACGGGGTGCCGAGCACAGCAGCGTGCATTTCCCATCCATCTCAGAGGCGAGCCGATGTTGGCAGCCTTGCTGCCTGCGGTCATCGTCCGGTGTCTCCCTTTCCAGCAGGGATGGAAAGACCCTTGCAACAGGGAAGGATTTCCTTGAAAATGGTGGAGGAAACAAAGGGCTTGTGGGGGGTAAATGCCTTCAAAAGAGACCACGGCAGGCAACGCTTGCTCATCTCTGCTGAGCCAAACCAGCCCCTAGTGCCGCAGACCCAACCTGGCATCTCTCAGGGGATCCCTGACACTGATTTCTGTTTCTTTGAGGGCGTTGAAGACGGAGACATCAGTAGTCTGCAAGCAGCAGGGGGGGCGTGGGTGCAGTCCCGGGGCTGGGAGGCTGCCTGTGCTCGCAGGGTGCCGGCTCACAGCTCTGCCTCTCCTTGCAGTGATATCCAGGACAGGAGCATCATTAAAATCTACCGGAAAGAGCCGCTCTACGCCTCCTTCCCAGCCTCGCACATCACCAACGGCGACCTGAGGGTAAGGGGCCGGGGGTCTGGGGCAGGGCAGAGCCCCGGGGTGCGGGGCTGGGCTCTGGAAGAGGGAAGGTGATGGAGATGGAGGGCCCGGTAATTGCCTGTGTTTGTGGAAGGAGTAATGACTGCCATTCCTCTTCCCCGGTCCCAGCATTGTTAAGTGTTACTCTAAAAGAATGGATGTTTGGGGCCTGACAGGGGGGTGATAAACATGATAATTTGGGGATTCATCAGAATAAATCATCCTGCTCCTGCGGATGGGAAGGAGGGAGCTGCTGTTTGCCAAGGCCAGGCGAAGACACGCGAGCTGCAGCTCCCGGTCCTTGGAGGGGGACACCAGGGCAGGGGCTGGGACAGGGAAGGGGCCCGGCCCGCAGGGTCACCGTGCTGATGATCCCTGCCCCTTTCCGCAGCGGGAGATGGTCTACACCTCCCGGGAGTCATCTCCCACCCGCCGGCTGAACAACATGTCCCCAGCCTCCCACCTGGCCTCCGGCTCCCCTCCGCCCGTGCTGCAGTCCTCCTCCCCGTCCCGCTCCCGCATGTCCTACAGCGGGGGCCGCCCGCCCTCCTACGCCGGCAGCCCCGTCCACCACGGCGAGCGCCTCTCCAACCTGCCGCCCGCGCCGGGCGTCTCGCCAAGCCCCAGCGCCATCCTGGAGCGCCGCGACGTGAAGCCGGACGAGGACCTGGCCGGGAAGAACATGGTGCTGGTGAAGAACGAGGGGCTGTACGCCGATCCCTACAGCATGGTGCACGAGGGCCGGCTCAGCATCACCTCCACCCAGTCCCTGGCCGGCATGGGGGACCCTTTCGGCTACTCCGGGGGGCTCTACAAGCGGGGCTCCGTTCGCTCCCTCAGCACCTACTCCGCGGCCGCCTTGCAGACGGAGCTGGAGGACAGCCTGTACAAGCCCAACGCGCCGATGTACAGCGACACGTACGGCCCCGGCCTGGGGTTCCGCATGCCCCCCTCCTCCCCGCAGAAGATGGCCGATGGCCGCCTGGTGGACGTGCAGCCGGGGCAGAGCCCCCACAGCCCCTACTCGGGGCCGCCCAGCCGGTCCTCGCCCGTCCGCCAGTCCTTCCGCAAGGACTCCTGCTCCTCCGTCTTCATGGAGAGCCCCGTCAGCAAGCCCCGCAACCCCAGCGCCTCGGGGCCCCCCGAGCTCTTTCCCGGCCCCGGCGACCGCCCGCTCTCGGGGTTCAGCTCCCCAGTGCCAGCCAAGGATACAGAAACGAGGTGAGGAAGGGCACGGGAGGAGCGTCCCCGTGGAAATGGGCTCTGCTTTCAGGTCACCATCCTCCGATGCAGGCGGGGAGCTGAGGCGGAGCAGGGCCAAGTTTGCCCCAGTCCATCCCAGCAGAAGCACTGGGGTGGGCGATGAGCACCGAGCTGTGCGGGGCTGGGGGAGCCACCTGGGGGTAGCGGGAGGCAGCAAGAGGGAACGAAGGGGGTTGGGTACGGCAGCTGATGGCCGCACCGTGCCCCCTGTGCCCCCTCCCGGGACCTGCACGGACCCCAGCACCCAGTGGGTGAGCGCGGGTGAGGCCAGGACAAGCCGTCCCACTGGGGGGTCCGTGGTGCCGTGCCCCATCCTCACCCCCTGCCTCCCTCACAGGGAGCGGATGGAGGCGATGGAGAAGCAGATCGCCAGCCTGACCGGGCTGGTGCAGAGCGCGCTGCTCCGCGGCTCCGAGGCGGAGACCCCCAGGTAAGGGGCGGGGGGGCAGGCATGGACCTGGGGGGGCCTCCTCCAGGCAAAGTGCCGGAGAGGGCAGAGGCGCCTGTTCCACGCTCACCCCCTCCTCTCTTTCGTTGCAGTGAGAAGGCAGAAGCCACCAATGGCGGGACCCCCCCGTCAGCATGTAAGTGGCAGGGGAGAGGAGCAGAGCCACCTCCCCGCAGTGCCCCCCATGTCCCGAGGCTGCTGTGGGTTCCTGGTCCCAGGAGCTGTGCTGCTGCAGCCCCATCCCATGCCAGAACCCGGGGGGGCCCCATCCTGCCAGGGGACGGCTCTGATCTGGGCTCACCTTGGTGCCAGCTTGGGGACAGAGCTGACGGCAGTTTTGGAGGCCAGGCAGAAGCAGTGCTGGACTGGGACAGAGCGGGGAAGGAGAGGGTTTCCCAGGAAAACCCCACTGGGAGGGGGTGGCGCCTTCCCTCAGCAGCTTCTGCTTGCCCCCTGCAGCGACCAGCCGCAGCGGCATGGGGACCCCGGTGCCCGCGCCCCCGCCACCCTCTGCCACCAGCACGCCAGCGGGGCAGCCCACGGCCATCACCCGCCTGCACATGCAGCTGCACCTCCACGACCTGCAGCAGAACGCCAGCGACCTCCGCAACCAGCTGCAGCAGCTCAAGAAGCTGCAGGTGGGTACACAGGGGGGGCCCCGGCCCTGCCCAGCTCTGGCTGGGAGGCTCCAGCCCAGGAGCACAGAAATCCCCCTTTCCTGGTGACCTTTTTTTGCGGGGCAGCTTGCCCAGCCAGCAGCCTGACCCCCTTCCCTCGCCCCCCAGCTGCAGAACCAGGAGACGGTGAAGACGATGCTGCGGCGGACGGAGACGGAGATCAGCGTGCGGGTGACCGACACCATGCGCAAGCACGAGGACCCCCTGCAGCGCCAGCGCAGCCTGGTGGAAGAGGAGCGGCTCCGGTACCTCAACGAGGAGGAGCTGATCACCCAGCAGCTGAAGTGAGCACGCGGGGGGTGTCCTGGTGCCCTGACCCCCCCCCCCCCCCCCGGGGCCACATCCTCTGCTGGTGCAAATCCAGGTGCCGCATGGCGCCAGCCCCATCCCTGACCGCGTGCCCAGCGTGGGAGGGAGGACACAGCTCTCCTCTCCCCCTGTCCCATGGGGACCTGCCCATGGCCACCAGCTCCTCCCCGGGGTCTCCAGCGTCCCGGCACAGCAGTGACACCCCGGCCCTGCTTTGTGCTCGCAGTGACCTGGAGAAGTCGGTGGAGAAGATCCAGAAGGACCTGGCCCACAACCACCGGCTCATCCCCGTGCAGGAGCTGGAGGAGAAGGCCGTGGTGCTCAAGCAGCTGGGGGAGACGCTGACAGACCTCAAGGGTGAGGAGGAGGACGGGCACTGCAGGGGCGGGGGAGGATGCTGTCAGCCTCTATTGGCGCTGCTGTGTGGCTCCAGGTCTGGGTAAATGCATCTTTGGAGCCCGTTCTGCTGTACGTGGCGTGTCCATGCCCCAGAACAGGCTTCCCCCCGTGCCAGTGCAGGGCTGCGTCGCGTGTCCTACAGGCTGCCTGGGTGCAAGGGCTGCGCCCCGTGCTCCTGCTCTGTGCTGCTCCCAGGGGTGGGTCCCTGGTGCTCTGCCGGTGCCAAAATCATCTCAAGTCCCTCCTCCAGCTCCCACGTGCTTGGCGCTGCTGCCCCAGGGGACCTTGCTGTCGCCCCCCCTGCACGCACTGCAGCGATTTTGCTGCTCCTGCAGTCTCCTGTCCCCGGCTGTCCCCACCCTGCCTTCCCCGAGCAGACACCCTGCGCCTCGATTCGAAGGGGCAGAGCTCCTGCGTGCCGCAGCGCGGGCAGACGGAGCGGGGACTTGGCAGAAGTCGCTGAGGCTGCGAGAGGTGGGGGGGACAGCAGGGACATGGGGAGGGCCTGGGGGCACGGGGCAGAGGTGGGAGCAGCTCCGCTGTCCTGCAGTGAGATCGGCTGATGCTGAGCAGCCGGGACAAGTGCATGAGGCAGGGGTTGGGCAGCCAGAAATGACCTGCTCTGTGTCCCCTGCCACCAAGCCCACAGGGTCCCGGCAACCAAGCCCCTGGCTAGGGGTCAGGATCTGTGCCCAGGGCTGCAGACTGCAGCTGCCAGGGGCTGGGACCGGTGCCTGCGAGAGACAGGCAGGGATGGGGGGCACGGGGGGGTGGAGAGATGACAGCCTGGGCTCCCCGGGACCCATCCATCCGGACACGATGTCTGCGGTGGTCTCGGTGGGTGTGGGGTCCCCTGCAGTGCCCCCTGACCCCCCTCTCCCACCACAGCCCAGTTCCCCAGCCTGCAGAGCAAGATGCGGGTGGTGCTGCGGGTGGAGGTGGAAGCCGTGAAGTTCCTCAAGGAGGAGCCCAACCGCCTCGACGGGCTGCTCAAGCGCTGCAAGACGGTGACAGACACCCTCGCCCAGATCCGCAGGTGAGCGCTGCGCCCCGCTGCCGAGCCCCCAGCCCAGCCCCTGCCCCGCAGCCCCTGGCGCTGCCCCTGCTCCACGTCCTCCTTACAGCCCCACACAGCCCCACGGCCCTTCCCGTGCAGGCAGGAGGGGGCTGTATGCACCTTGGAGGACACAACCAGGCCCTTCGGTTGCTCCTGTGTCCTCCACCTGTGTGCCAGTGTCCTTTCTGTGTTAGGGGTCAGAATTCCCAGAGCCGCTGAAAAAGGGTTCATTTTTCTTGCTAAGGAATTAAAAAATGCCCTTGGTCCTTTCCAGGGCGTACGTGGGAACCCCTCTTTCAGAACCGATCTTTCCTTATCACCTTGAAAATACTTGATCATATGTTTGCATGCAATGGAGACACTTGATGCGGTCAGAAATCTCTTTCCTGAGGAACAGAAAACTCTTCCGATGGAGAAAATCCTCTCCCCGATCCAGTAACGATGGTAGGCTGGGCCGTGCGCCGCCGCTGCACCCACCTGCCTGCTCTGATTACGAAACCTTTCATGAAAGCTTACAACTTGGCCAAGCTCGAGGAGCGCTCCGCCACCGGGGCTCGCCTCAGGCTCGTTTCTAGCCTGGTTTTCTATGGAAATGAGCTCGTACGATCACACAGCGCATGAATCTGCCTACCTGTCATTCCCGTTTCCTAATAACTTCTGAATCCAAAGGGCAATTTCAGCCAGATCTGACAGAGGGGCAGAATTTGGAGGGATCCAGTTTCTTCCAGGCTTCATGCAAAGGGACAGCCAGGTAGAGGAGCTGCTGATGTGCCCTGCCGAGGGAGGCTGGAGCTCGTGCTCCTGCTCTTCCCGGCTCTCGGGGGTCTCAGCCATGAAACACAGACACTGAGCGAGGGTCTTTGTGGAGCGGCTTGCGGAGGCTGCACTAACCAAGCTCCCTGTGCTGTGCGGTGACCCAGCACCTTCCCTCTGTCCCCTGCAGGCAAGTGGAAGAGGGCGTGTGGACCCCCCCCAACACCCTCAGCCAGTCCCCCAAGAAGATGGCCCCCGAGACAGACTTCAGCAAAGGGCTGGACCTGGAGGTGCCCACCAGCCCCCCAGTGAGCCTCCACCACCTGACGGCTGCCACCGAGACCCTGGGCATGCCCAGCTTCGGGCACAGCCCCCCCCAGACCCAGACCCACCCCTCCAAGAGCAATAACCCTTCCCGAGCTCCGGAGATGGTTCCTGCCAAGACCCAGACGGGCCCGGAGACCCCCAGCAAGAAGAGCGCAGACAAAGCCGTGTCCGTGGAGGTAAGGGCCTGGGGCAGGTTCCTCCTGTGCTGTCTGAACGAAACCCACAGCTGGGGGGGGCTCCTCTGAAGGGTCGAACCCTGCTGGAGCTCCCCCACGGCTAAAACTGGGAACAGAAGCTGAGCACGTCCTTCTTGATGGGTCTGTAGCAGATGGGGCATCCCAAAGGTGGGGAGCCCCAGGTGCTGGGCGGTCCCAGATGTCAGGGAGGGGGCATCTCAAAGGTGGGGAGCCCCAGGTGCTGGGCAGTCCCTGATATCAGGGAGACCCAGTGTGCCACTGAGCCTTGGGAGACCCCAAGTGATGGGGAGGTGGTGGGCGCGGTGGGCGACGGGGAGCTGCCGGCCGGCGCGGGCTGCAGGGGCTGTGCCGGCTGTCGCAGGCTGCCGAGCGGGACTGGGAGGAGAAGCGAGCAGCGCTGACCCAGTACAGTGCCAAGGACATCAACCGCCTCCTGGAGGAGACGCAGGCCGAGCTCATGAAGGCCATCCCCGACCTGGACTTCGCTGCCAAGCACAAGCAGGCCACGGGCAGCAGCAGCGCCGCGTCCACCCCCGAGCACAAGCCCTCCAAGCCGCAGCACGCACAGAAGTCCGCGGGCAAGGCCGACCCCAACGGCCGCAGGGGCTCAGGTACGGCGCGGGGACCTGGGGGTGCCCCGTGGATCCCAGGCTGGGGTGCGCGCAGGGTCCCAGGGGCAGGCATTGGGGCAGGGCTTGGTGTCAGCTCTGCTTTCTGCACCGAGCTCTATCCACGTGTGCGCTGGCCGTGCCCTCGTGCTGTCCCCTTTGTGCCTCCCTGGGCTGGGCAGCGCTGCCCTAAGGGAGCTTCGTGCCCAGGAGGGCAGCGGGAGAGCCTCGGGTGCTGTGCTGGAGGGGAAGGGGAAGGTCTCGTGCCCTCACAGCATCGTTTGTGCCCAGACGAGCTGACGGTGCCGCGGTACCGGACCGAGAAACCCTCCAAATCGCCGCCGCCTCCCCCTCCCCGCCGCAGCTTCCCCTCGTCCCACGGGCTGACCACGACCCGCAGCGGCGAAGTCATCGTCACCAGCAAGAAGGAGCCCGGATTTATGAAGGTGGGGAGCGGGGCCGTGGGGGTGGCTGCTGGGGGTGCTGGGTCCCCCCTCGGCTGCCCCAGCCCCTCACCGCCCTGCGCCCCCGCAGAAAGCCGAGTCGGAGGAGCTGGAGACCCAGAAGCCGCAGGTGAAGCTGAGGCGGACGGTGTCGGAGGTGGTCAGACCTGCGTCCACCCCGCCCATCATCGCCTCTGCCATCAAGGACGACGACGACGAGGACCGCATCATTGCGGAGCTGGAGGTGAGCGTGGCAGGAGGGGCTGCAGGCGCCCGGCTCGCTGGGTGGGGGCGATGCCCCCGCGCTGCGCCTGCTCCGGGCGTCCACAGGAGCAGCTCCAGGAGCGACCCCCGAGCAGCAGTGCAGCGGTGGGTGTCCCCGTCCTCGTCCTGTCCCCAGCAGGAGTGTGGTGCCACAGGGACAGGCAGCATGGAGCAATCGCATCCTGCCCGGGGGGCACAAGCGTTGCCACAGGGCAGCAGAGATGTGGGGGGGCTCCATGGCCGGGGCACCTCGCCAGCGGGGAGCAGCCGAAGCCTCCCTGACCACCAGCAGCTGCTGAGCCCCTGTCCTGGCGGGGCTCTGTCTCTGTCAGCCCCAAACCTCCCTCCTCCAACCCTTCGTGTTTGACTCCCCAGGTGTTTCAGAGAAGCTCTGCCTCCCCTTTCATTCCCAAGCTCCGTTACGATCCGCTCGCGGCTGCCGTCTCCCCTGGGCACGCAGACATGTGGCCCAATGGAGCCTCCGTTGCAGCCGAAGGATGGAAGGTAACAGCTCGCTCCGAGCTCCGATCCCTCCTGCCGACATCTCCTCCTGGCCGGCTGCACTTTAACCACCGCCTCTCCCACCTCTGTTTAACTCACTGCTCCTTCCCTCTCTGATTTAACCAACTAATGGCTTCTCTTCACTCCCTTGCTCACTGCCACTGCGTGTACGGCACTGACGCGGCACCGGACCGAGCACTAACCCCTCTGCGGCACAGCACGGGGCTGCCGCAGCTCCCGTGAGGGCCGGATCCTGCAGCCACGTGGATGGGGGAGAGGCAGGGCCCCCCAGCACCCCACCACGCAGGGCGCAGGGAGGGCTCCCCGCTCTCGTGCCACACTGGGTGCCCGGGTGGCCTGGCAGTACGTGGGGAGGGTGGCAACGAAGCGGGGCTGTGGTCAGTGGTGCATGGAGACACAGAAAGCCCGCTCCATGCGCACGATGCAGGCAGAAGGTGAAGGCTGGGGCAGAGGCTGGAGGCTGCCAGGAGCTCCTTGGGTTTGGCCCCCGCTCCCCCCAGTTTCTGGGCTGCTGAGCAGAGCAGCAGGGGCTGGAGCCAGCTGCGCACGGAGCCCTGCGAGGCTGCAGCCGCTGCCCGGGGCAGGATTGGGGTGCGGAGCAGGGCCCCCCCTTTGCTGCAGCTGCCGGGGAGCAGCTCTTCTGCCAGAGCACTGCTCCAGCTCGCCTCCGTGCAGGGCTCTGGTCCCCCAGGCACCGCACGGCTCATTGCGTCCCCCTTGGGACAGTAATGGAGAGGTGCAGGGAGGGCGGACGTGGTTTTCCAGGTGACTTCTTGCTGCTCAGGGATGTAAAGGTCTGTCACCCCACCACAGCCCATTTCCAACGGCTCGTCCCTGCCTTCAGGTCCTGAGCACTGAGAGCAGCGCGTCCTGCGGGGCCGAGCAGCCCCCGAGGGCTAGGCTCTGTGCTTGCACAAATGTCTTGCCAGTTTACACCAGTACAAGAGAAATTTGAGCTGGACCACGGCAGTCAGGTTCCCAAACACATTTGGGAGGTGCAGCAGCACCGAGTCTATCTTGCTGAAGATTTTAGCCCCTTGTTGCCGACATCTCCCCTAAGGTTGCCTTATTCACAGTATAAACGCGGTCACTCCATGCCTGGAGACACCTCTGGGAGGTCTCAGCTGCCCAGACCCGGCCGGGCAGGCAGGGAGCCGAGCAGCTCCCTTCCTATCTGAACACCTTCCCACAGCGATGCCCGGAGGGACCAGCACTAGGGGACCCGAAATAGCCTGGCTGTGCTCCCCAGGCAGCTGCCTGCTCCCTCCACCGGCAGGCAGCCCGTGCCGCTCCCCGGCTCCTAATCTGTCTGAATTCTCTACCTAGGAGCCGGTGGCGCCGGCCCCCCCGGGGAGCAGGGCTTTCTCCCTCCCGCAGATTGTGCTCACCGAGTGGGAGTCCGCGCCGCCGTCCCCCGAAACCGAACCCGAGGTGCCAGTGGAAACGGGCTGCTCCGAGCACGGGGACCCAGCTGGCAGCGGAGGAGCCGGAGGGGAGCTTGCACCTGAGGCAGGGGGGAGATGCCAAGTGTCTGCTGGCACCCCCAGAAAGTCTCCATCCACGCCCGGGGGCCTTCCAGCCTCAGCCCCGCAGCCCCGGAGTGCCCCATCCCGAGGCTGTGAGCACGCACCAGGAGAGACTCGCGGGTTCCCTCCGGCAGACAGCAAGGCCCCGTCTCCCCCAAAGCGAGGAGCGAGCCAGCCCACCGGGGCAGAAGGAGAGGACACTGCTCTGAGCCCTGCCAGGAGGCAGGAAGGCAGCAGCCAGACCGCACCGCAAGGTCCTTTGGCTGAGCAGCCTCCTCACCCCCGAGGGCAGGCCACAGATCCGGGGGCCGAAGACACGGCGCTTGTCCCAGGTGCAGGCAGCCAAGGGCCCAGCGCCGTCCCCAGTGATGCAGAGCCCCGAGGAGGAGCCAGGCAGAGCACACGGGAGGCATCCGTCCCTCCTGGATGCTCCGACGGGGTTTGCAAACACCTGCGGAGGGACCAACGCGACGGCTTGCCGGTGCCAAAAGCCAGGCGTCCCCCGGGCTGTGACCACATCCAGGGGAGTGGATGGTGCCAGGCTGGGCACCCCCAGGGACAGGTCGGTGCTTCCCCAGGGCCTCACCGGTGTGCAGCATCACCGGGCTGGAACAGCGTGGGTCTGGCTGCCGGGGCGGGAGGAGGCGAGGAGGATGCAGGTGGGAAGGCAGCGGAGGGGTTCTGCTGCCCAGCTCCTCGGGGAAGGAGCAAAGGGGACGTGTCCCCCCTGCACAGCATGTCGCCGCGCAGCAAGGAGATTTATAAAGGCACGTACCAGAGACTGGATAGCCTCGAAGAAACTATCCGTGAGCTGGAAATGACCATCAGCGAGATCAGCAGCCACCCTGCGGCCGAATTTATATTCCCTAAAGAACTGCTGGGACAAGCAGTGTCTGATGGCAGCGAGGAGACAAAGGCGGGTGCGGGGCACCTCGAGCACAGCGGCTGTGACGGTGGGACTGCCCTGGATCTCAGCCAGCCCAAAGAGGATGCTCCCGAGAGCCCGTCTCTGAGCCAGACCAAGCCACCTCTGCTACCCAAGCCACAGCTCCCCCTCAGCAGCCCTCAGGTTTATTTTCTGTTCTCCCTCTTGGTGTGCTCTGCCCTCGGATTCACTCTGATGTCTTCTCTTCCTCCACCTCTACCTGCTCCCTCTCTGTGACTCTACCTCCAGGCCGAGCTGAGGTGTAACACAAAACTCCTCTTGGAGCGAGGCTGCAGACAGCAGAGGCTGACGTGGAAAGGCGGCCGGTGCCAGCGGCACCGCCACCACCCCGCCCTGGGGCCGGGGCTGCCCCGCACCCTCCCCGGCTCTGCACGGGCGCTGAATTAGACCCTGGGCAGCTGGTGTCTGCCACGGGTGTTGGGGCTGCTCCAGGTGCACCCGACTTTGGTCTGCCCCGGTCACCTCGGCCAGCGCTGCCGCAGGAGCTGGCCGTGCCGGGGCGGGGGGCCGCTGTAGCTCAGAGCCCCGCAGCGACATCGGCTCAGCAGAGCCAAGTGCGTTAGGAGAAGCAGTTGGCAAAGGAGCCCTCCCCTGGGGCCCTTCCAGGGCCAGCTCTGGCACAGCGCTGCAGCTATCCAGGTGCACGCCAAGGAGCTCTAGGCTCCCTACCAGCTGGGCCGAGTCACCCTCTGGGTGGCGGGTGGCAGAAGGACGCTCAGGCCGCTGTTGCTGCCGGTGCTGGTTTAGGGGGCAGGGACCCCCTGCCCGGGCTGGGGCTGGGGCTGGGGCTGCCACCTCGGCCCCTGTGAGCTGGGAGCGGCGACATCGGCTCCTGCAGCTCCCAGCAGCGGGAGGCAGGGCAGGGAGGCAGGGCAGCGATGGAGCACCCCGGGCACCCCGTGCTGCGCGCGCTGCGCGGCCGAGGGCAGCGCTGGCTCCGGCAGCGAGCGGCCGCGGGGCAGGCAGGGGCTGGGGGAGCTGGGCGGGAACGCGGAGCTCCTCGTCTTTCCATTTAGCGTGAGCACTTTTCCGAGGAACTGCGTTTTAAGTGTCACTGCGAACCAGCAGATGTTTCTCCTAATTAAATCACAGCGCGGGCTCCCTGAAGCCGTCCAAATTGGTTTCTGCTGGAATCTGTGGCAGCCACTGGGCTTGCTGAATAGCTGGGAAAAGAGGGGGAAACGTGCCCTCAGCTACTCACAAGTCAGCCTGCTCCTTTATTAACAATCAGCGCTCATGAATGAATCTCCTTTTTCATTTGCAGCAATTATCTCAGCCCCGGTTCCCACTTACTCGGCGGTCCCTTTACAGGGCTCTGGCTGGGTGAATGGGCCCTCCAAGTGGGTGTAGCTGCAATTTCCCCCTGTTGCCAGGTCCTGCTGCACCGCCTGAGCTGTGCACAGGAGCAGCGGAGCTACGAGGTGGATTTATGGCTGTGGCTGGCACGTGTGCAGGCACTCACAAAGCAAAGCTCAGATCAGGGCTTGCCAGGAGGGGCCGCACGGCCGGAGCTGGCTCAGCCAGGGCTGAGGTCTCAGGGCACAGCTCTGGGCTGCTGCAGCTTGGATGCGAGCGCTGAGCTCCAGCGCCTGCCTGTACCCAGGACGCTGGCAGAGCTGTGGCACAGATGGGAAGCGGATTCCCGTGAGGTGTGGGAGTCCCCGTGCCCCGGCTGAAGGAGCACAGGGGGTCCCACGGCGAGGCAGGGAGGACAGGCACTGAGTTCCAGTGCAGGCAGCGATCCCACGGACCTGGCCCCGGAGATAACCTGTGGGCTCTGTCCTGGCAGCGGCGCAGCCTGGGCATCCCATGCACATTTCTGGGGCAGCACAGAAGTGCTGCTTTTGCCGCCAGGGGCAGCTGGTCCAGGCCGGCACGGGGCAGGCAGGGCAGCAGTGGTGTGGGGTTTTGGGGTGCCCAGGCAGTGGGGGGATGCGTGGCCGGCCCGCGGCGTGCGGCTCTGCCTGGGCTCCGCAGCAGGCACCACTCCGGGTACCTGCTCTGGGGATCTCCTCGCACTTAGGGACGTGCCAACACGTAACGCTCCTCTTGCTGCTGCTCTCGCAAGTCTCTGTATCTCAGCCTGTGCGGATAGTTAATAAACACCTCTGTTCCCACTGCCGCATTTTCCACCTGGAATCTGCTTCCACCTGACGTCGCCTCCTGTCCTGTCTCTGGGCTGTGCACCCCGGCAGGGTGCTTTCCTCCTGCCCTCCGCCTCCCGGTGTCTGCCCCTAACCCCCCGTTTGCGTTGCAGCTCTCGGTAAGTCCTGCCTGCTCTCTGGGCTCACCACGGCGCTGCCCGGTGAAGGCTCCCTTGGCACATGGAGCCGATGTCCCTGCCCTCGGCTGGGCTCAGCGCCACGGCAGGGCTGTCCCGGCAGTGTGGCAGAGCCCCGGGGCCCTGCGGGATGGCACGGTGGGGCCATGGGGATGGGGCCATGGGGCCCTGCATGGCCCCGTGTGCTCCGTGCCGGCAGTGCCTGGCTGCAGGCTGTGCTCGTGTGGGTTTCCACCTGCTGGTTTTAATCTCCGCCTCCCGAAATTCTCTGTCCTGACAGAGCGGTGGCGTTTCCATCCCGGCCATGAAGATGGTGAACCCGGCGTCCAGGCTGAAGCAGAGCCAGCAGGGCAGCCCCGACAAAAGCAAGCACATAAAGCAGCGGATGGAGTACATGCGGATCCAGGGACAGCAGCAGGTAGCCTATCTCTAGAGCAGGCTCCCCAGCGGCAGGGCGAGCCGCAGGCTGGCCACGAGCCCTGCTTCCCCCTCGCTGTGTTAGGGGTGGTGGGCAGGGAGGAGGGACGACCGCGCCAGCAGAGGCGGCTCTCATGGCTCTGGACCCCCCTCGGTGGCCGCGCTCCCCCTTGGCTGAGCCTGGCAGGACGCGGGGTGCTGGCCCCCGCCACCGGGGTGCAGGCAGGGGGCTCCCAGCTCCCTCTGGGCCTGGCAAGGGGCAGCCAGAGGGGGCCGCTGGGGAGGGGGCCGCAGCTCTGTGCGGAGCTGAGGGGGGCAAGCTCACCTCAGGGGTGGTGAGGATGAAGCAGGAGGCGACTTCTCTGCCGGCCCTGGGTGCTGCTGCCGCCCTGATGGACGGGGTGAGCCCCAGTGCCCGGCTCAGGGATCCCGGGGGATCCTGAGACCTCCCTGCAGAGCATTTGGCCACGGTGAGGGGGGGGGGCTGGCCAGAGGCCCCTCCCGTGAGACAGACGGGGTCTGGAGAGCCGCAGCCCCGCGGCACGTCACCACGCTGCGCCTTCAGCCTGCCCCGCAGCCAGGAGGGGACACCAAGGGTGGGGGAACCGGGGCACCGGCAGCGTGGAGACGGGGTGGGGGGGGCCACAGCAGCTGGAAGAGGAGAGCTGTGGGATGGGACTGTGCCTCCCCTCCGGCCCAGCACCGCTCCTGTCCCTGACCCCAACCCCATCCCTGTCCCCGGGGCTCATCCACGCATCTGGATTTCACTTGCTCCTGTGTTGTTGGGGGGGGGGGCGGTGCTCGCAGTGCCTGTCCTGCTCCCTCGGGCACGAGGCCAGGTGCCCCCAGCCAGGCTGTGTCCCCCCCCCCAGCCCCGTCCTGCTCCTCTCCTCCCCTCCTGCCGCTCTCCTCGCACCAGCCCCGCCGTGGGGGCACCACGAGCGGCTTCACCCTGTCCTGTCCTTCCCAACCCCGGTCTGTGTTTCAGTCCCCTTCCCTGGGCCTGTCGTTAACAAACCACCCAATAAACCCGATTTTGCTCATTCTGTTGGATCCATAAACCCTGCCAGGCAAACGTGAGGGGTTTCCCAGCTACCTCAAGCTGTAGCCGGGGCGAGTGGTGGCGGGGATTTCGTGCCATTTGCTCAAATGTCTCATGAGCAAAACGGGCACCTCTCGTGCACGAGGGCTCGGCCCAGCCCCAGCCCCTCCTGAGCGCCGGGTCGGAGCCACGCACTGGTGCTGTTTGTCACAACTGCGACAGGGTCCCGGGGCGGTGGTGGCATGTCCCCAGGCTGTCCTCGCCCAGCAGCCTCCCCTTGGTGAGCGTTTCAGCCCCTCGTCGGTGCCTGCAGACTTGGGGTGCTTGTGGCCAGGCTCTCCCTGGCAGCATCCCCGGCCACAGGGCTCCGTGTGGCTCCGTGCTCCCGCAGCCCTGAGCAGCCGGGCAGGCAGCTCCTGGCCCCTCCGGGGGGGTCTACAGGTTCCCCGTGGCCTTGGAAGCCTCGGCGGTGCCACCAAGTCCCCTACCCAGAGGCCACGTGCTAGCACAGTCCCAGCTGTCCCAGTGTCACCGTGTTCCTTGTCACTTCACCAAGTCCCCACCTCGGGCACTCTGTGGCAGCACCAGCATGGACCAGGACCCTGCCTCCCCAGCTGGGGGGGGGTTCCTTGGCACCCTTGTCCTTGCTGTCCTTTGTGCAGGGCCTGGCCATGCCCCCACCCAGAAGCCCAGGTGACATTGCCCCTTTCCGGAGGCTTTGTGAGCACCCTCCCCGTGCATTCCGCCCCGGCTCCGTGCGGAGCAGCTTTCGCACGAGCCCTTTTTGTCATCGCCAGCAGCAGGGTTGCTTCGTGTCGCTGTTGGCGGTGCCACCAGCGGCGCAGGTGGGCGCAGGGGCTGGGGTGGGCGCTGCCACCTTCTCAGAGGAGTGCGGCTCCCCCGGGGCCGGCGCTGGGCTGCTGAGCATCCCTGCGGCGCGGGCGGCCCCGCTCGGCTCTGATGAACAGCACCTCTGCGGCAGCCCCGCCGGCTGGGGCAGGCACCGCGCAGCCTGCGTGCCCAGCCTAACACTGCGATTCTTGTCCCCCCCCCCCACCCCACCTTTCTCCCCTCTCCCCTCCGCCTGCCTGCCTCTGTGTGTGCGTGTCTGTCCACGTGTCCGTCTGTCTGTCTCTCTCTCTCTTGTCTCTCTCCTGCTCCTCTCGGGGGTGCCCCCTTCCCATCCAGTAACTCGTGGAACCAGCTCATCTCGTGCTCTGTTTGTGGTGGACCTTTTCCAGCTGCTTGACCTCAGGCCTAAATCAATGCTGCTTCTGAACAAACTCCTGTTTCATTTTGTTTTATTTTTTTCCTTTTTTTTTTCCTTTTTCTTTTATTTTTTTGGTCTTTTTTTAAGAAACTGTTTGACTTTCCTCCCCTTTTCCTCCTCCTCCTCCTCCTTGAATCTTGCTTTTCTTTCTAGGCCGCTAGACCATCTAAAGAGGCTAGTGAGACTTCCCCTGCAGTCTCAGAAAAACCTGCATCTGGCAGAACATCCATCCCTGTATTGACTTCCTTTGGGGCAAGGAACTCATCCATCTCATTCTGAGCCTCCTTGCCAGCTCCATCCAACCGTTTTCCTGCTCCTGGGGCCGGGCTTCTCTCTTCCTTGTGCTCCTCCCTTGGACTGTCTTCTTGAGGCACCTTGAGGCATCGCCACGTGTCCCTCTCTTTGTTTTAAATGTCTTGCTCCAATGTGGCCGACCTCGTGTCTCGCCTCTGCTCCGGCACGGCCCAACTTCTGTCTCGCCTCTGCTCCGGCACGGCCCGACTTGTGTCTGCCTCTGCTCCGGCACGGCCCGACTTCTGTCTCACATCTTGCTCCAAAATGGCCAACCAGCCACTTTCTGTTTCTTTCTCTCTCTCTCTCTCTCCCCCTCTTTCTTTTGTTTTTTTATTTTCGTTGGTTCGTTTGGGTTGCTGTCGTTTTTGGTTCTCGATCCCTCCCTTCCCCACCCGCCGTTTTCTGTTTATTTAAGAGCTCTCAGAGCTTCACCCCACCAGTTTCACGAGCTTCAAGCAACAAGGACGCGGCGCGGCGCCCGACCCCGCCTGCGCAGGCGGCAGCCGCCCAAAAGCCGAAGGAGGCGGCCGGGGGGCGCAAAGCGGGCAAAAAGCGGCTGCCGAGGACGCCCCCGCCGCCCCTCGCCCTGCCCGCCGCCCGCTCTCCCCGCTGAGCTTCTCGGCCGCCGCAACTCCGCCGAGCCCCGAGGGGACGATGTCCGCGCCCGCCGGGCCTCCGTGGGCAGAGCTGCGGCCGCGCTCGCTCCGGCGCTCGCCGAAGGTCGGTGCTGGCTCCGAGGAGCATCCTGAGCCCCCGGCCCCATGGGGCTCGCTCTGCCGTGGGATGGGTGGCCAGGATGGAGCCTGGGTGCCCCTGAGGTGCCCGGGGGGGCCGGGGTTTGCTGGGGCGCCCAGAGGTCGAGCATGTAAAATTTGGGGAGGCGGAAACGGGTAGGGGAAGGGGGTGCGGGGGGGGGCACCGGGGATCATCCCCCATCACTGTAGGTTCGTAACGTAGCACTTTAATTGTTCGTCTGGGTCATCGTGGTGGCTGGGGCAGAGGGACGCCGCGATGCCCGGGGGCTCTGCCTGCACGGGGACACCCTGACGGACCCGTGTCCCCCTCCCCATCACCCAGCGCCCTCGGGGTGTCCCGGAGCCCCCCCTGCAGCAGGGCTGGGGTCAGCGGGCTGAGCGGGGCCGGACGGGGCAGCACCGGGGGTGGTCGCTGGGGATGAGCCCAGCCCCAGCCCTGCCATGACGCCCAGGGGGCCGGGGGCCAGGCCGCCTGCCTGCAGCCCCCCGCTGCCAGCCCAGCCCGGCGGGTGTGCAAGGGGAGCGCTGTGCGTGTGTGCGTGTGTGCATGTGTGCGCGCGTGTGCCTGTGTTCAATGCCGTGTTGTGAAGCGCGCCGTCCACCCGCAGTGCAACAAGAGATCGAATCACTCCTTTCGTTGGCTAGTTCGTCGTTGGGTTGGTTTTTTTTTATTATTATTTTCTTCTTTTCCCCCCTCTCTTTTTTTGTATATCAATCATTTTTGTACAGAAGAACGAGCCTTTTTTGAATAACAAAGAGAAAAAAAAAGCAAAAAAAAAAAAATCATGATGCAATTTCTTTGGATTGCAAAAAGCAACTCTTTACATTTAAGTGAAGTGTCTTAACATTTTATATTGTTTTAAAAAATATATTTACATATTATATATATATAATATACGTAATATAAATATATATATAAATATTTAAAAAAAGAAAAGAAAAGAAATAAATCTCTTCATGTCTGGTATATTAGGGGGTGGATTTTCTTCCCCGGTTAAACTATAGCTCCTTGTGATTTTGAGAGGGTCGGTTCCTAGCGGCTTGTTAGCCCTCGTGCTGAGTTGGCATCCTCCTTCCACCCCCTTCTGTGGCCCGTCCCTGTCCCCGTCCCCGTCCTGCCCCTCACCAAGGCAGCGGTGGGTCGGGGTCGGGGTCGGGGCCAGGAGCCCGGGGCCGGTGGCTGCCGGTGACAGCCACGGGGCCACGCGTCGAGGCCGGGACCTGGGGCAGGGGGCAGCGGCTCCTGGCAGCAATAGCAGTCACTTGATGCGTTTAATTTAATTTGTAATTACTTTTTCTTGGTACCAAAGTGAAACACTGTAGCAAAGCCACAGCTTCTTATGGATTTTTGGGAAGGGGCCGTGCCTGGCCCCCTCCCCAGCCCTCCCTGCCCCAGTGGCCGTGCGGGGCTGGCCGTGCCCCCATCCCTCCCGACCCCAAGCACAGGGGTGCGAGGGCACCCGGGGCCCGCTCCACTGCAGGGCTCAGCACCTTGCAGCCAGCCCTGGGGGGGTGCAGGGTGTTTGTGGGGGTGTCCCGTCTGCCTCCAGCCCCATGGGGACGTGGCCATGCATGCACAGAGCTGTCGGCAGTGCCGCAGCATCCTCCTGCCCTGGCGTGTGCCCTGCGCCGGGTGGTGTCGGGGCGCCCAGGGCAGCGCATGGGGGACCCCTGCCTGCACAGAGTGAATTGGGGGGGGGGGGGGAACGGGGGGCATTCTGCAGCTGTGAGTGAGCTCATGCCTGGGGGGGGGGGGGGGGGAGGGAGGTCCAGAGCCCCTCGCTGCGCCCCAGCCTTCCTGTGGGTGCTGGCTGCTGCCCGCCCGAGCATTGCCAAGGGGTGCACCGGGACCCCGGCCCCAGAGCAGCCTGCGGCGGGGGCACGTGGAGCTCCGGGCCACCCCCTTCTCTTGTCCCCCCCCCACCCCTCCTGGCTGCCCACCAGGCTGGTTTTCTATGTGAGCGTGTCTCTGCGTGTGTGCGTGCGTGTGCGTCCGTCATTTCATGGCATCATGCAAACTGTGTGTGAGCACCGAGCCTGGTGCTTTTGCTGAAGCAAGAGAACAAAAAAAAAAAAAAAAAATCTGCTTGATTCTGATTTAACCTGAAAAGAGACAAAAAAAAAAAAAAGTTGCAAAAATGACCAAAAAAAAAAAGGAAAAAAAAAAAAAGACAAAAAAAAAACAAGCGCTGCCTGCATCGTGCATGTGTCTGGAGGCGCCCGCTGCATGCGCACCCCGCTTTACTCGTCTGAATGTTGTTTAAGAAAAGGTTACAACTTTTAAAAGGACAAAAAAAAAAAAAAAAAAAAAAGATTCCTAATACTCTTTAGAGGCTGTTTTGGGGTTTCTACAATGTCGTGTGTCTCTTAGCATGAATTTTCTTGTGAACTGTTTTAAAATTTAAGAAAACAAAAACAAAACCAAGGACTCGCCGGGGCGGCGGCGGGGCCGGGCAGGGCGCGGGCTGGCCTCGCCGCGGCCGGGCCGGCTGTAGCGTAGTCTCTGTATCTCTGTATGGATGCCATGGGTAGTTCTGTGCGAAACGTGACCATTGTAACTTGCAAACTCCGATGACAAAGGGTTGCTTTTTATTTTTCTTTTCCCTTTACTACTTTTCTTTTCTATCAGAGTGTCTGGCTTTAATAAAATACTTTCTTTTCTCTATGGCACTTTTTCCCCGCAGGCCTGGTCTCTTGTGTCCGTGCTGCAGTGCCGGTGCTGGGGCGGGAGGGTTGGGACCCCCCCTGCCCTGAGCCCTCCCCAGGATCAGGACCAGTGCCTGGGGGCTGCAGCATGGAGGAAACGGGGTCCACGAGCTGGAAGGCGCAGCAATAACAGCAGGAAACTCTCCTCGAATAACCAGTTTATTTCCACTATATAGACCGGGACTCGTAGGAGGACAGTTTCCAAAGCAGGGTTTTTTTTTTGTTGGGGCTGGTTGGTTTTTTGCAGTTTTGCATATACCGACTCGTACAACACGCCAGGGGTACACATGCAGAAGGGTTTAAAAAGTCAACAGTGGTCCAGCGCTTTGTGTGGTCGGGGCTGGCCTTTCAGCTGAGCAAAACTTCTTACAAAATCCTTATAAATCCTTTGTAATATGTTACACATTTAGAGACACTATTTACAAAAAAAAAAAAAAAAGGGGGGGGGGGAACTTTACAGCAAATATTTGCATAACGTATGAGAACGACGTGTAACAGTGACAGTGACTTGACTTGATGCCCCCCCCCAGCCCCAGGGGCAGCTGCCGGGCCCTGGCACACGCGTGTCTGTGCTCCCCATGTCCCCACGTCCCCCAGCCGAGCCGTGCCCCCCGAGGTGGCAGCACATCACCCCCTTCCTAAAGTGCTTCGGGCCGGGACGGGAAGCCTGGGGAGATGGGGACGGTGGCGGGGGGGGGGGTTAGAAGGGTGAGCAAGGGCTTTGGGGGCTGCTGGGTCCGACAGGGGCTGGGACACACCTTGTGCCCCGTCCCCATGGCACGGTGCTGCTCTGAGCAAGCCCCTCGTGTAACACCGCTCCTGCAAGACCCCAGCCAGGCCGCGTCACCGCCACATCCCGCGGGGGCCATCACACCCAGATGGGAACCCCAAGACCGCCATCACCCAAACCCTGCGGCCCCACACGCGCCGTGTCCAGGCACAGGACAGTGCGAGGGCACCGAGGTCCCCGGGTCCCCTCCCCGAGGCTGTCGGGGGGGGGCAGGAGGGGAGGGCTCCGGCGGGGGCAGCCGCAGCCGCAGCACCCCGGGAAGTGCCCGCACTTCGCACCGCCGCAGCTGGGCAGCCCCAGGGCCGGCACTGCCGGGGGGGCAGGGACCTCGCAGCCTGGGGGAGCAGGGGATGGGGTGGGGGGGACACTGGGCTCATGCACCCCCCCACCGTGGGATGGGGCCAGGCTGCAGTGCAGGACCCTGCAGGGCCCCAGTGACAAGGTGGCTTCGTCCCTCCTGGCCCACCCGCTGCACCGGAGCCACGGAGAGGCGTCGCGAGGGAGGCCGTTAAATAAAAGCAGCTTGTCAGGAGCACAATTAAATACAAGAACATATGCGAGTCCTTAAATTAAACACTGTCCCCCAGCTGGAGGGGGGGGGAGCCGGCAGCCCCGGGGGGGCCTTCCAGGAGGTCAGAGACACTGGGGAAAGCGCAGGGGGGGCGCAGGGCCGGGAGCTGGGGGGCCAGGGCTGCCCGGGGGGCTCTTGGTGCTGGGTGCTTTGGTGGCACCACCGGGCTGGGCCGGGCTGGGCGCCGTGGGCCGGGCTTTGGTGGACTCCAGGCTGCTGAGCCCCGAGTCCTTGTCAAGGCAGGGCCCTGGGGGGACGTCGAGGCCCCCCCGCGGCTCCTTCCACTCGTTGAAGTTGAGGTCCTTGAGGCCGCCGGGCACCACCACGGTGTGCCGGCGCCAGCTGCTCTTCTTGCGGCGCGTCTCCGGGGAGTGGGCTCGGCGCAGGCGGACCCCCATGTCGTCGGCCGAGGCGCGCAGGCGCTGCCGGAGCTGCTCCCGCAGCGAGGGCCGCCCAGGGGGGGCCCAGCCACCCTGGCCCTCCCCGGCAGGCACCGGGGTCTCACCGGCCGGCCGGGGCCGCCCCAGCTTCCTGCGGGCCAGCGTGTCGCACTGGATGAGGCGGTGGGAGTTGAAGGAGGGGCGCCCGGGGGGCACCTTGTCCTCGCCCCCTGCGCCCCCCTCCACCTGCCCCAGCCTGGCCCGAGCACCCTCCCGGCTCTCCGTGTCCGTCTCCACGTGGCTGAACTCGCTGCGCTCGTCGTCCGCCTCCTCTCCGCGGCTCTCGGCCACCGACTGCACCTCGGAGCACAGGCTGCGGTCGATGGTGGACAGGGTGGAGTAGCCCGACACGATGGAGCGGGCGTCCGGCGCCGGCTCGGCCCCACTGCCCCCGGGCTCCAAGGCGCTCTCCTGCTCCGGCCCCGCCGGGCTGGGGGCTGCCAGCTCAGTGCCAGGGCCGTGGGGAGCTTTGCCAGGCCCCGGCGTGGCAGCCGTGGCCTCCTCATCCTCCTGCTCCTGGCCCTTGGTGTCCCTGTGCTCCACGTCGTCATCGGTGCTGCTGCTGAAGCCCTCGGCCTCTCGCCGCTTCTTCCTCTTGCGGTTGACGGCTGAGATGAAGGGGATGGCGAGGAGCTCTCGGTGCGACGGCTCCTTGCGCGACGGCCACGTGCCCTGGAAGGACAGGGGTGCCACAACTTAGGGACAGGCTATGGACCCCGTCCCCGCAGCCGGGGTTCCCAGCTGTGGTGGGGGCATTACCCCGCTCCCTCTGGCCCCAGCCCGGGACCCCTCTCACCTTCAGTTTGGCAGAGCCGCTGTGGGTCGAGTCTGTAAGGCAGAGAGAAGAGAAGGGGGTTAGCGAGGCCCCGGCAGGGTGGGCGCATGCTGGGGCAGGGGTTCAGTGGGCAGAGCCGGGGACGCTGCTCTGCTCCCCCAGACTGGGGACGGGGACACACTGGAGCCATCGGCCCAGCCAGCCCCATGCAGGGGTGCTGGTGCTGAGCGGGTTTGGGAGGCTGCAGGAAGGAGCTGGAGTGTGGGCAGGCTCTGGTCCCACATGGGGACCCCGGCACCGCTCGCCCGTTGCAGCGCTGGTCACTGCAGAGCCCTGAGGTACGGAGTGGGGGCGAGGGGGGGGCACACAGGCAGACAGACACAGTTCGCGCTGCCAAGAGCACGGCCGCAGGACCCCAACCCTCCCGTGGCCATGGGGCACAGACAGGACTGGGGCACGGCCCTGCCACCACCACGTCACCAGCATGGGACATGGGGAGCAGCTTCAATACCAGCGCTGGGGGCTGCGACGGGGCAAGTGCAGTGATGGGCTGAGCAGGGGGGGGGCTCGGACAGGCCGTGGGGCTGCCCTGCGCCCCCCAGTGGGTTAGGGGACAGGTGGGGACGTGGGGGGTGACAGGCAGCCTGGCTCGAAGGACAAGGACAGCACAACAGACACCCTCTCCCACCCCGCAGGCCCCAGCCCAGGATGGGGTTAGAAGCTGCTGACGACGAGAGAGGGGGAGGCAGAAAGGTGCTGAGCCCTCCCCAGGGAATGGGGAACCCCAGAGCCCGGCATTTGGGTCCCGGGGCACTTGGCACCGGCCCCTGCCGGGGTGTGCCAGCACCAGCCCCAGAGACACCACAGGGACCCACCAAAGAGGGGGGAGAACCAGGGTCGAAGGAGTTTGGGCTCTACTGGGGCCCGGGAGCCCCCCGATGCTGGGGAGCCCTGGGGACAGTGGCTGGGCAGGACAGACCCCCCCCCCCCCCCCCCCCCGCCCCTCCTGCTCCCGCTCTCTCGTGGTCACCCGGAGGAATTAGTGCGTGAGCAATGCACCCAGGATCAACACTGTACCCGCTCTAGCTCTCGAGGAGGTCCGCTGGAGGAGGAAGAGGAGGAGGAGGAGGAGGAAGAGGACAGCACAGAGAAGTTCAAGGAAAGAACATAAGAAATCAGTCGAACGTCAAAGTCTCCCGGTCTCTGGGCTGGCAGCGTGAGCAGAACAGGGGGGGCACGGGCAGGGGCCCCGCAGCGGTCGTGGCCCAGGTGCCACTCGGCCGGGTCGCAGGGGATGAGCAGCCACCGGAGCAGGGGCGACAGGAGAGGGCAGGGAGGGGGCTCTGCCAGCACCCATGGGTGTCCCCGCATCCCAACAAGGAGGGCACGGGCACATCACGCTCTGGCACAGAGCTGCAGCCATGGAGAGCCTGGCCGGCTGCCTGTGGCGGTGTGAGCGTGGGGATGGAGTGGCCAGAGGCAACTGGGGTGCCCCAGTGCCAGGACCAGGGGGACCCTGCCCCAGGCATGGCTCCTCACCTGAGGCATCGCCGGGCGCCGCGGTCCTGCCGATGTTGGGCAGCAGGTACTCGATGTTGGGCACAGACTGCGCCTCCTTCTCGTCCACGGGGGTCTGCAAAGGGACAGGACGCTCGGTCAGGGGGCTGCTGATGGCCACCGGGTCTGTGCCAGGGCTCTGCCCCGCTCTGCCCCCGCCTCCGGGCCCGGCCTGGACTCACCTTCTCGCCCTTGTCCTCCTTGTCGCTGAAGAACCAGTCTGACTGCAGAGGGAGATGGCAGAGGGGTTAGGGCCCAGCCAGGCAGCCCTGGGGTGCAGCAGTCCCCCACCCTGACGTGCCTCCCCCCAGGCAGCTCCCAGCCCCAAATCGCGGGGATCAGCAGCCCCCCCTCCAGCCCCGCTGACAATGAGGTCGTGCCGACGCCACCTACGTGCTGGATGAGGGTCTCCACGATTTTGTAGCGGTCGGGCATGTGCGTCACCATGTCGGTCATGTTGTCCTCGGACGTCCGCACCAGCGTGGGGCCGAACACCAGGGCCAGGTTTCGGGGCTCCATCTGCAACCAGAGCTGGGGTTGGTGCCTGCCTGTGGCCACCCCCCCCGGTGCCATCTCCCTTCCTACCCCACCGGGAGCTGCGGCTCAGCCCCAGCTGGGGGGCTTGAGTCCGGGCAGGGAACAGTACCTTGTTCTTCTCCGAGTGGTCCGCAATGGTCTTCAGGTGGCCCACCAGGAACTTGAGCGTCTCGTAGTAGTGACCTGGCAGGTCCCGGATCTGTGGGAGGCACAGGGTCACCCCTCTGCTCGCCCCACAAGCGGCCGGTGCCCCCCGCTGCCGACAGCAAGGCTCTGCCCCGTCTCCCTACCAGCTTCCGCAACGTCCTCATCCTCTCACTGGCATCCTCTATCCGGTTGGCCTCGATGAAGTCATTGTACTTATCTGAAAGGGACAGGGGTCAGGACCAGGGGAAGCAGGGACGCCCCTTGGGGCCAGGGACCCCTGGGTGCACTGATCAGAGGGTGGGGGTGTCCCAGAAGGACGGGACATGGAGGGGCAGGGAAGGGACAGGGACCGGGGCCGATGGGCGCAGCGGGGAGGTGCCACGGCCAGGGTGCGGGACTCACCGTCAGTGAAGAGCGGCTCGGGCAGCTTTCGGAAGAAGGATTTCAACAGACTGCTGATGACGTTCAGGTCCTGCCACCGCTGCGGGGAGAGAAGGGGCTGCTCAGCGGGACGGCACCAGGGCAAACCCAGGCACCAGCAGGATAAAGTCCCCAGCCCAGGGCCACCAACACCGAGAGGGAAACCAACCAAGGCCACCACAGCCATGAGGACGGCAGGAGTGTTGTCCCCACCCCGCACCCAGCAGGGAAAGGCCGGTGCCACCACTGGGCCATGAGATGCAAAGAGACAAACGTGGCCTCGAGCTGCCGCCCACGCTGCAGACAGCATCCACTAGGCGGCCCTGCCACCCCGGGGATGGTCACGGCATGGAGACGGGGACGCGACGGGGACAGGGACCAGGAGAACAGCCCCAGGAGCACCCCAGGGGCACAGGGACGGGGCCGTGGGGGGGCCTCACCTCGTCCTGCAGGTTGATCTCGGTGGCTCCCTTGTTGAGCTGCTCCTGCAGGCTGGACACCACGGCGTTGTTCCCGGGCACGCGGTAGATGCCCATGTACTCCAGGCCGCGGTCCTCCACCACCTTGCAGCAGGCTTCGACGATCAGGGGCACGTTCTGCGGGGACAGGGAGCGGTGAGGGAGGTGCGGGGCTGTGTGGGGTCCCCGGGGCTGCCCCTGGCCGAGGCACCACCACGCGCTCTACCTTGTTGTCCGGGGCAGGCTGGCAGTCCTCCAGCCTCACGCCAAAGGCGCGGGGGGCAGATTTCTTGTTCTTCTTCATGATGTTGATGCCCCAAGGGGCTTTCTGGGAGCTGCTCTCATCTGGGCGAAAAACAACCACGGGATTATTTGTTAAGAGTCAGGATGGACAAACAGCAAGAGCATCCCTGCTGCGCTTGCGGGGGTGAGCGTGCGGGCACCCCTCCCGGCGAAGCGCGCAGGTTTGCTGTGCCAGAGCTCCCCGTGCCGCAGGGGGGCACCTACCTTTCATTACGGCCGCATCCTGCCTCGGGGACCGGGGTGCGCTGGTTCCCGTCTGCTTTAGGAACTCGGCTCTGATCCCCAGCCCACGGGAGCCCTTGGGCGAGGAGTCGGGCTTGGCACCCGCCGGGCTGTGAGGAGAGCAGGGTCAGGGAGGCACAGCCGGGACCGAGCACCGTGGATGGGCCCCCACCAAACCCCCCCGCAAGGCCCGGTGTCTGCCAGCCTGCCCAGGGTCCTGCCCCGGCCCCATGGGTGCTCACGGGGCCCTTCCTGCCCTTTGGCGCTGACCCCACAGGGCAGCACCCCATTCTGGGGGATCACAGGGCTGAGCCCCATGCCAGTGCCGTGGGAGCTCCGAGCCCTTTTAACCCCTTGCTCGGAGCTTGCCCGAATCAGGCCCTTCTTGAACCCCAAGCAAAGTCTAGTGCAGCTGGGACGTGGGGGTGCTGCCCCACTGCGGGTGGCACTGGTTTTGCTCAGTGCCCACTGCTCCCTGGGGCGTCCAGGGGTGGGCAGGGTGCCCCGCTCGCGCCCCGCAGCCCTGGGGTCCATACCTCACTTTCCGGTAGTCGTTTAGCTTCTTGTTGATAAGCGCTTGGCTGGCAAAACCGGGGTCCTGGGGAGGCAGAGACAAGAGGGGAAGGGGGAGCTTGAGCAGCGCGTTCTCCAGAGGCCCTGGGTAAGTCCACGCTCTCCCAGATGCCACACGGGGCCAAGGCGCAGCCCGCGCCTGCCTCCAGCGCTCCTCGCCGAGAGGCACCTCCAGCGCCTGCCAGCCCCAAGCCGGGGTGAGGGCAGGACCCGAGCCCTGGTGCCCCACAACAACCGGTGCCCGGCAGCGCTCGCTGCCCCGCAGAGGCCTCCGGCGCTCCTCGCCATGGCACACCGTACGCGAGCAGCACAGGGGCTCCAAGCCGGCCCCAGAGGCTCAAGTCCAGCCCTCTGCAGCACGTACACCTCCACCTGCCTGAACCAGACACACGAACTGCACCCCACGGTGCCCAAAGCCATGCACCCTTCCCTGCAGGGTGTTCCCTGCAGGGTCCTGGCCCCAGCGGGCAGCCAGACAACTCCAAGTACTCCAACCCGGCAGCACCTTCCCTGCACCGGCGCTGCCAGCCCCGCGCCCCCCGAACGGGGCTGTGCCGCAGCGAACCAGAAACCGCTCCGAGCTCAACGCACCCCCCAGGGCCGGAGCCGTGCCACAATCCCGGCATCAACGCTGAGACCAACCAAGGCCATCGCGGCACCACAGGGAGATGGTGCACACCAGCCCAGCGCCGGCACATCCAGCCCTGCGCAGCCCCTCCGGTGGAGCCCGCGGCCCCGGGAGCAGCTCTCCCTTCTCAGACCCGAGCAACCACTGCACAGACCGCAGCGAGGGCTCAGCCCCGACCCTGCGCCAGCCCCGAGGACAAGCAGCACCACGGGGACCGTGTCCGGCGCAGGCAGGGAGCTCCCTGCAGGTCTCACCCGCAGCCACAGCGACACCAACGCGCCCCAGGGTGCTGATGCACCACGGACGGGGCTCCAGCCAAGCCACGCGCGCTCCTCTGCCGCTGCACTACCAAGCGCAACCAGCAGCTCTGGCACAGCCCCTGCCTGGCCGAGCCGCCGCGATGCTCCGAGAGCTGCGCCGCCTGTGCCGAGCACCTCGGCGCACCCTGCCTGGCCAAGCCGACGGAGCCGCGCTCTTCTTGGATGCCGCGGTGCCCGGCAGCCCCCGTGCACCCCTGGGAGCACGGCGCGGCGCGCAGGACAGGCGAGCCCCACGCTGCCCGGCCGAGCACGGGCTGGCCGTGGCCTGGGGAAGCAGCACAAGGCAAAGAGCCGGAGAGAGCCGAGGCGGTTAGTGCCGGGAGAGCCAGAGGCAGCCGGGAGCCCCATGTGGCTCTCACCTCGCCCTCGGCCTTGCTGTTCTCCCTGATGACTTTGATCCAGGCCAGCATGTCTTCCCGATCCTCTGCCTGAAAGAGATATTCACAGAAGTCAGCGGTCGTCAGCCGGAAGACGTGCTTCCTCTTGGTCTCGCTGTAGGAAATGTCCACCAGGCACGCTCGGATGCTGATCGGCTGCTCCTCCTCACCTGGGGCCGGGCCGCAGGTCACTGCCTCCCGCCTGTCCTTGCACAGGTACAGCGAGTGGGTGCGCAGCACGGCGAAGACGCGCTTCCACTGCCGGATGCCTCCACCGACTTTCTGCGGGGAGAAGGAGCCGGGTCCGGCCGTCAGAGCTGCCCGCGGGCCCCGTGCCGCTGGCCGGGCCGGGGGTCCCCGCGTACCTTCCCCTTTTTGGTGAGGATCTGCTTGTAGTGGAGCCAGCCCTCCTTCCTCACGTCGCTGAACGTGACGTCCGAGAGGTCAGAGGTGGAGTGCCTTTTGGAGCGGGTGTCTTCGGACGTACCGAGGCTGTCCAGAGACTGCAGGGGTGAGACGGAGCGCGGGGTCACGGGTGCTGGCATCGGCTGTGCCTGGCCCTGCCACCCCCCGGCTCCGTGCCACCGGCACCGCCAGCCCCGGCCGCCTGCACTCACCCCGTCGGTGAAGAAGCTCCTCAGCATGCGGAGGCTGGGGACCCGGCTGGGCATCCTCCTGCGGAGAGAGCAGCCCCGTGAGCGGGGTCACGTCGGGGAAGGGACGGCGCCCGCGTGGTGGCCGGGCGACAGGAGCCAGCCCTACCTGAGGATCTTCCCCTCGTCCCGAAATGTGTTCAGACCATCGTCGCATGACTTGGAGCGCTCGGTGGTGATGGCCAGGAGGTAGGAAGAGCGGCGGCCGGCCTTGATGCTGCCTGCGAGGGGGAGGAGGACAAAGCACACGGTCACGGGGCTTTGCAGGGCTCGGGCAGGTGCCGAAGGTGTCCCGAGGGGGTGAAGGGGGCAGAGCTGCAGCCCCCGGCCCCAGTGAGCCCATCTGCCCCTGCCAGCCCAGCTCCAGGTCCGGGGGTTGTCCCCGTCCCGTCCCCACTTACTGCAGTCCTGCGAGTAGTGCCGGCTCAGGGCAAAGGCGAAGGTGGGCGAGGAGGGGCTGGTGGCAACGGCGGGCGCAGAGTTCATGGCACTGGAGACGACGGAGGAGGCAGGGACGTGCTTGGCCTTCAGGTCGATGCTGGGGCTCGTGGGCTCGTCTGCGGGAGAGGGGTGGGAGGTGGCAGGAGGGCTTAGGGCAGGATGGGACAGGAAAGCCTACGCTGGGAGCCCCTGGCCCCTATGGCAGGTGGCGGGTTTGCACCCCCAGCAAAGCCAGAAGCCCCCGCTGCACCCAGACCCTCGCACCGCAACCCTGACCCCCACCGCACCCTGCCCTGGGGACCCCACGTTGGGACCAGGCCCCCCACGGTGCCCTCCCTGCCGTGGGGCACTCACTGAACTGCCCATCCTGGAGCAGGGCCAACAGAGACGAGCTGCCGGACTCACCGATGAAGGGGATGGATGCCAGAGAGTCCTCGGGGGCCGCCAAGGGGGCCACGCGCCGGCCCGGCCGCTCGGCTGCCGGCCTCTCCCCCCTGCTGCTGGCTGCCGGCGGGTCGCAAATGTCCGTTTCCTTCACCCCATCGGGGAACACAAAGTTCATCTGCCGCAGGGGGGGCGGCATCTTGCGGCCCGTGGGTGGCTTCTGACGCAGGACCACCTCCTCCCTCCGGTCCTCGTGCTGCTCGGGCACCCGGCTGCTCTCCAGCTGCTGCTCCTGGGGGGCTTCGGGGGCCAGCGGGGGGCCGGGGTGAGTGGGGCCAGCAGGCAGGGGGGCAACGGGGGCTGCCCTCTCTGGGAACGGGGCTGCCGTGGCGGCCGGCCGCTGCGTGATGCTGAAGGTTGGGAGGCCACCGAAGGCTGGGTCGCGGAAGGAGAGGGCGTGCAGCAGCCCGGTGCGGCGCTGGAAGGAGGGGCTGTAGCTCCGGTAGCCGATGTAGCCCGAATCGTCCACGCTCTGTAGGTTGGGTTGCGACGGGTGCTTCTGCACGGGGGCTGCCGGCTCCCGCGAGGCGGAGGAGGAGGAGGAGGGGGGCGTGAAGGAGCCGTGCGTGCCGGGCGGCCCCGCGGCCGTGGCTCGGCAGAGCCGCTCGGGCGGCCACGCGGAGCGGTCGAGGCGAGGGGAGAGCAGGGCGCCGGGCTCCAGCACCTCCATGGAGCGCCCGCAGCGGCCCAGGCCGTGGTCGGAGCGGGCTCGGTGCGCCCAGCCCTCGCGGGCGGGCTGCAGCAGGGTGTCGTGCGAGGCGCTGTGCGGCCAGCCCCGGGGGGCCGCCGAGCCCCCCAGCCGGTCCTGGGACACGCTGCGGTAGCGGGGCGGCATGGCGTATCGGCGCTCCTCCGAGGTGCTGCGCCGCGGCTCCTGGCTGCAGAACCAGCGGGACAGAGCTTGCTGGCACTCCTGCCGGCCCGGCACCCGCGGGCCCCCGCCGCCCTCCTTGAAGCCGCAATGAGTCCGGTGCTCCGCCAGGTGCTTGGGGCCCCCGTAGCAGGAGGAGGCGACGGGGGGGACCCCGTAACGCTCGGGCAGAGAGGATGCGCTGGAGCTGGGGCAGCCGCTTCGGGAGAAGGAGCCGGGGCGCCCGTGGGGCACGGCGGGGCGCTGCGGGGGGCCCCCGGGCTGCGGTTCCTCGGGGCGGTGTGCGGGGCTGCCACCCGCCTCGCTGCGGGCGCCGGCGAGCGCGGCCGTGCTGAGCGGGGACGAGGGGCCGGCGGGGCGGTGGGCGCGGGGGTCCGGAGGCTGGCCTAGGGGCGGCTCAGCGCCCCGCGCCTGGAAGGGGTACGTCTTGCGTGGGTAGCAGATGGGAGGGGGCTCGGGGATGCTCTGCGCCCCGCCGGAGTACGGCTCGTTGCCCTTCAGGTAGGCATCCTGCGAGTACGCCTGCGGGAGGACAGAGGGGGTCAGGGTGGGGGGGGACCGCGGCCACAAACCCCGCTCCCACCCCTGGGCAGGACCCCGCAGGGACGCTCTCTCCTCGTTACCATCGGCTCAGGCTGGGCAGGGCGGGCTGCAGCCCCCCGGTCCTGCTCTCCCACAGGCCCCCCCCCCCGGGCCGAGCAGCGCCGCCGCCAGCCCCTTCCGCTCTCCCCGCCGCCACGCAGCGCCCGGCCACCCCCCCCTTCCTGCTTCCCAAAATACCCCGGGACGCACGGGCTGGCCCGTCCCCGAGCCCTGGCTTTCCCTTCTCGCTTTTCACAGGCGCCTCTGACTCCACGCCCTGGGAAACCTCAGGGCCCGGGGAAGGCACAGATGTGAGAGCCCCCCCCAGGCTGCAAGACCCCCACCCCCATCCCTCTGGGGACCGTGCCACTGCTCGAGGACACCGGCGAGGACACCAGCGGCAGGTCCTGGCGCGAGCAGACCCCAGGAGAGGCGCCCACCAACCTCCCCCAGCCCCCTGGGCTCCAGCCACCCTCTGGGGTCAGCGGCTCACCGCCGCTGGAGCTGCTTGGGGGGCTCTGAGGATGAGCCAGACCCTAAAACCCAGAGCACCCAGCCCTGCAGCTACGCCTGAGGATGCCCCCCAAAAAACAGGGGGCACATTCCCCAGCCCTTCTGCCCCTGAGCCCCCCAGTGCCGCCATTTCTGCATCCGCTGACCCTCGCAGGGGCCCTGTCCCCAAGTGTCCCCCAGGCACCAGTGTGATCGGGGGCACTTGGCCCCCCCAAAAAAAACCAGGATGGGCACAGGCAGGGAGAGCAGCCCCTCTCCCGGCCTGCCTGCACATTTCCTCCCTTCCTGGCTCTCCCCGCGGGGCTGCTCGGGGTTCTGCCGGCTGCCGCGGGGCGGGGAGGACAGCCGCCCCCCAGCCGCACACCGCAGGAATGCCGGCACACCCCGGGAAGGCCACGCCGGGGAACCTGAGCCCTGGAAACCAAACCGGTCCCTGGCACCCGCCCGGCAAACAGCAGGGGCAGGAGGAATTTCACCGCCCGGCTCCGGGATCTGCGCCCGACTCAGCGCCGGTGCCACCGGGACCCTGAGCCGGGCTGGGGGCAGCCGGGGGCAAAGGGCTCGGCCGAGCCGGGGGACTCACCAGCTGGAGGATGTCCTCGTCCTTGGGCATGATGGAGAGCTCCAGCACATCGTCACTGAGGAGAGAGGGGGTGAGGGGTCAGGACGGCCAGGGCCGCGGGCCGCCTGCCCCCGTGGGTGAGGTCCTCTGTGCCGGGTCCCCGCGGCGCCTTCGCCTGCCCCAGCCTTGCCGATGGGGCTCGTCCTGCCAGCACCTCACACCAAGTCCCAGCAATGCAGAGCAGCCGCAGCATCCTCGTCCCGCGAGGGGACAAATGTCCCCGTCCCCACGGCAGAGGCACCGGTCACGGCGCGCTGCTGCCGGTCCCCGTTCCCCCGCTGCACCGAGTGAGTCACGGCTCCGCCAGACCCAGGGACACCCGGGGACCGTCCCGGTGCCTGCTGCGACATGTCCCCTCCACGTCACCTCCCGGGCTCTGCCCAGCCCCGTGCTCCTCCCAGCCCCGTGCCAGCCCCCTGCGAAGGGGACTCACCTGTTCTGGATCAGGGCGATCACCTGCGAGTAGGTTTTCCCGATGATGCTCTCCCCGTTCACCTTGACCAGCCGGTCCCCTGCAGAGGGGGGGGAAAGAGATTGTCACCCCGAGCGTGCGGGAGGTGGGGACGCCTGACTGTCCCCTCACAGCAGGGACTGGACACGTCTGGGGCTTTGGTCAGGGGCAGAACCTGGTCCCGTGTGACAAGGGGAGCCGTGGGGACCCCAGCACTGCTCAGGGCATCTCCACCCAGGGATGACAACAGGCAGTAGCAAGAAAGGGGGGAAAAGAGGGAATGCAAGAAAAGGACCAAAACGAGCCCCAAAAGCCCTGGCAGACGAGGCAGAGCTTTGTGCCCATCCCACCAGCAGCTCTGAGCCTCCCTGGCTCTGCCACCCAGCGGCACCCGCGGCATGCCCCGCTCACCGGTGCGCAGCCCGGCCTGGTGCGCCGGCCCGTCCTCCCGCACGTTCTTCACGAAGATGGTGTCCATGGGCTCCAGGCGGCTCCGGGGGGGACCTGCTCCCAGGGGACAGAGGGTCAGGGAGCCATCGGCACGGCCAGGTCCAGCCCCCCGCGAGGAGCAAGGCAGGCACCCCGCACACACGTGCACACCTGCGCACGCCCCCGGCCCTGCCAGGCTTTTGCACGCTTGGCCCGTGGCCGTCCCTCCTCTGCCCCACTGAGCCCGCGAAACCTGCGAAACACAGGTCCTGCGTGGGGGAGACCCCTCTGCGGGTCCCCTGAGCTCCCCTTGCCCCCAAAGCAGCCACAACTCCTCCTTGGCACTACAGCGGCTGCGGTGCTTTGCTACGGCAGGGGACGTCCCCCGCTGCGAGCGCTCAGCGGGCAGGTGGTGGGCAGGTGGCTCGGGCTGGTGCTGGCAGGCAGGGGAAGGGCGGTGGGGACACGGTGCTGATGCGGGATGCTGAATTCCCTGGGGACCCCCCCCCCCCCCACAGCGAGGCCGGTGTCCCCCCGGTCCCCGTGGGCACCCAGCGCTGGGTCTCAGCACCCCAGCCCGCCCGGCCCCGCGGTGCCTCGTCAGCCCGCCAGCGCGTCGATGCGTTCTGACGCCTTCACATTCTCTCCCATCACCGTCAGCCCCCAGGGGAGAGAGGCCACGTCCCTGTCCCCAGACACCCGAACTCAGCCCAGCCGTGCGCCACGGGTGCGGGTGCTGACCCATGCCCAGCTCCCTTGATTTGGGACAGCCCCTGCGGCACAGCGAACCCCCCAGGGGGGCACTGCGCCCACCTGCCTCTCCGCGTGTCCCCAAGCTGCCACTGTGCTGCTTCTCTGCCTGCCTCCGTTTGGGGCTGTGCCACCAGCACCGTGGCCACCGACCAGCGGAGACGGCTGACCACGACCTGGCCAAAGCCCCCACTCCGACCCACACGAGCCCTCTGACAACCACAGCCCCCGCGCAGTGGCGGCGCTCACCTGCTCGGTTCCCATTCTCCTCCTCCTGCCAAGAGAAGAGAAAAACACTCATTTGGTGGCTGGGCCAGGACGGACACCACAGGGGGACCCGGAGGGGACAGGATGGAGAGGTGGGGTTGGATTCCCCCAGCCAGGACAGCTCGGCGGCACCCCACAAAGCCCCTCGCGGACCCGCACGTCCGTCCGTCCCTCTGCCCTCTGCCGCCCCAGGCTGCGTAGCCAGGGTAAAATTAACTCCTGACACCGGATCCCGCAGGGCCGTCAGCGCAGCCCGGTGGCAGCCGAGAGCAGGATCTGGCCCTGGGGCACCAAGCTGCTGGGGAAGGGGCCGGTTTTGGGGCAGGGAGTGTGAATTTGCTGTGCCTGCATGGGCAGTGGGGCTTGTCCTTCTCTGGGGCCCCTGAGCCTCCCCGGGGAGAGCATGAGCCCCCGGGGTGGAGGGCCAGAGGGGTGCACAGGCACCCACACCACACCACTGCAGTGCCCCTGGGGCACAGCCCCCCGGCAGGGACAGCTCTGCCACAGGCAGCCTGGGCCATGCTCTGCTGCATTGCAGGAGGGGTGCCGGGGGGGTCCCGGCCCTCCCCTCCCAGCCACGGGAGAGCCAAGGTGCTCAGCCTGGGCAGGGCACAGGGTGCAGGCCCCCATCCCACCAAGCCCCCAGCCCCGCTGTGGAGCCGGCTGCCCCCTGGGCTGCTCAGCCCCACAAGCAGGTCCTGAGGATGGAGCCAGGTGCCTGGAAGGGGGTTTCTCACCCTGCAAGCACCTGATCCTGCCATCGCCAGAGCGAAGCACTGCCTCGTCTCCAGGCAAGAGGCTTTGCCAGCACCAGCTCCTTTGCAGGGCAGTGGGGCACAGCCCCGGTGTGCCCAGGATGGGCACGGCCCTCTGGGGCACTGGGAAGGGCCAAGTCTCCCCCGCAATGTGAGGAGGGGATGCTCCTGGCGAGGAGGAGGGGGCTCGGGGACCTCCCCATTGCACAAAGGGAAGGAAAAGCCATGTCCCGCAGCCCCGGCACACACCCGGCACGTGGGACACCATCGCACCGCTGCCTGTGCACCGAGCAGCTGCCACGGTGCCGATACCAAACCATGGGGCTGCCGAGGGACCCTCGGGGGACCCAGGAGGCACAAACTCGCCCCAGCGCCCAGCCCGGCCCCCAGGCAGCCCCGCTCCCCGGAAAGGCGCTGACGTGGACGCGACGGTGCTGGAGCGCGAGGAATGCGGAGCTGCCGCCCCCCTCCCTGCTGAGTCAGCGCCACCGAAACTCAGCCCCCAGACCTGGCCGCCCGCCGGCACCCATGGGTGCCGAGCCAGCCGCGCCGCGCCCTGCGCTGCCAGCTCGGAAGTGCCGGGTTTGGCTCAGACCGGGTGCCGGGAGCGATTCCCAGCTCCTTCCCAAAAGCATCCGTCCCTTGCGGGTCTCTGCCGGTCCCTTCCCGGCCCTGCCGTGCCGATGCCACGCCGGGCAGCACCACGCGCTCCGTCCTGCGCCCAGCACTGCGGGGCAGAATCTGCCCTTAGCTCCTGGAGGGTGCCCTCGAGTCGTGCAGGTCCGAGGAGGGGCAGCAGCGCCGCGGGCTCGCAGCGGGGTTGGGCCGTGCCCACGACTTCCCTTGGCAGCGCCGCAGTGCCGCAGGCGGCTCAGGTCTGCGCTCCTGGCACGGGCAGGGAAGGGCAGGCACGAAGGGCTGAGGGGAGCAGAAGCGGGAGCCGGGGAAAAGTGCTGCCACTTGGGGACACCGGGACCCGGCTTTGGCAGCGGGACCACGGGCGACTTGGTTCTCCCCACCCCGTGATTCACTTCCCACAGCATTTCCCTGTCTGCTGGCGGAGGGCGGCGAGCACTGGGCCGTGCGGCTGCCGGACGCGTCCCCTTTGTGTGCACGAGGCTGAGGGGGGGACGTCACACCCCAGGAGACTCGGAGCTGCCGTGGCAGGAGAGCTGGCCGGTCACTTTCACGTGCCGAGGGCACGGCTCACACAGGAAGCTGCCGGGTGGGTGCTTGGGGTCCCCTCGCATCCGTCCCAGAGGAACAACGTGCTGCTGGTGGGTGGGGATGAGCAAAGCCCACCCGAAGGCACGGGGTTGCCTAGTGCCCAGCCCCAAAATCCAGGAGGGAGAGGGCAGGCTCAGCCAGCAAGGCAGAGGAAGCAGGAGGGATTTGGGCTGGTTTTGTGGAGGTGGCCCTGAGCAGAGGGGGCTCCCCAGCCAGACGCCTCCTGCTCACCCCCTGGGCGCAGACAGAGAGGGGACGTCCCCACCCCTGCCCTCACAGCATGGGGGGACCAAAGGACCAGGCCAAATCCAGGCTTGCAAGACAGGAGCAGCTTCCTCTGGGAGCTTGCAGGAGCAAGACAGGCGTAGCCCGGGGGGCTTCCCAAAAGCCGGCGGCTCGCAGGGTGCAGGGGTTGAGAAATCCTCGGGTCGCTCGCCCCAGCGGCGCAGCAGCAGGGCTGCAGGGGAGCCGGGAAGCTGCTGCCTGGCTCCCAGGGCAGATCCAGCCCAACGCCTCCAGCTGACAGGCAGCACGTTGTGAAACCCTGAGCTTGCCGCCCAGCCCTGCGCTGCAGGCACGTCCCACCGGGGACCGGCACGCCGCCCTCACCTCGCTTCTGCCAGTCCCAGCGCCCGCAGGAGCCCCAGTTTCTGCTGCAGGGCTGCATCTCCGCAGGGTTGGTCCAGCACCCTCTGAAAAGCCAGCTCCTGGGCTCCCAGGCGGCCACGTGCGCTTTCCTTTGGCTTGAGCCATGTCCTGCTGCGACGTCCCCACTCCCTGCCCGCGGGGTCCGGGGCAGGATGTGTGCTGCAGCCAGCAGTCATGCCAGGGGCTCAACATCGTCTTTCCCTGCTGTTCCCAGGGCTGTCTGAGCCTTGGGGCTGCTGCTTGGTGCTGAGGCACCGTCTCCGTTCCCACAGACGGCCGTGTCCCCAGCCAGAAAGGCTCCGGGACGTCCCTGGAGGCGCTGCCCACTCGCTGCTTGCTCAGAATGCGGCTCCCAGCAGCTCCGCGGCTCCCCCATCTCGGGGCCACCCATGGGTGGGGGCACCCAGACAAGGCGGGCAATGGATGGCCCGCTCCATGGCTCCTCGAATCCTCCCATGCCCCCAGATAACAGACAAGCATCCTGCACCAGCTGGCCGTCCCCCAGCCCCTCTGAGCCCCCAGGTCCCCCTCTCCAGCAGACCCCAGACCGGGGTCCCCCCGCCCCCAGCCCCAGCCCTACCTTGGCCGGGGAGTGCACCGCCGACTCGGGGGGGTAGACGATGAAGTGGCGGAGGGTGAAGCCGAACCCCCCCTGCGTGCTCTTCCGCAGCACCACCGTCTTCGGGCCCCCCCAGGGGAAGGGCCCCTCCGGGGGCGCGTTGTCGTTCGGGGACGCCCCATCTCTGCGGCCCGGCGTCGGCTGTGGGGACAAGGGGGAGGTGTCACATGCAGCAGGGTGAGTGCGGGCAGCCGGCCCCAGCTCAGCACCACGGCCCTCGGCCCCGGGGTCTGCTGAAAAGCCCCCCGGCTCCCAGGAGATCCCTCCCGACTTCCAGCCCTGCTGCAGCAAACGACAGCTCCCGGAGCCCACCCCAAAGGCATCGCCAGAGCCTCCTTGTGAGGGATGTTTTGGAAGAAGGCACGTGGAAAGGGAAAAAAAGGCGGGGGGAGACCTGGAACGAGCCGTGCCTTGGGTCTGGACTGGACCCAGGACAGAGCAGACGGAGGAGAAGCTGCAGAAGGGGGGCAGACAGGGGGGTGCATGGCCAGGGGAGCCGGAGCTGCGGGGACAAAAGGTCCCCTTCCGATTACTGGTGACAACCAGGAGCGCCCTGGGGCAAGCCGGAAAGAGGCCTCCCGGGAGGCGGCGGGCAAAGGGCCACGGCCGAGGAAGGGCAGGGAGCTGGCAGGGCTGGGGCGCTGGCAGGGGACGCTTCCTGGAGCCAACCCCAGCTCGGGGCCAGCGCCGCCGCGCTGCCTTCCTGCACGGGCCCCAGCTGCCGGAGCAAGGCGGCGACGCACGGTGCCGGGAGGTGCTCTCCGCAGGGCTTTCTGCTACGAAGCTGTGTCCGGGGGCTCCTTCGTGGCAGAAAAACGGCCCCGTGCTGCCCCTGCCCCATGCGAGCGCCTGCAACGCAAATCCCCCGGCCTCGAAACAGGGACCGCAGGGACACGGAGCGCGGCCACGCGGCCTTCCTCGAGTCCCCCCCCTCAGGCGCGTCCTGTCACCTCCATGCCCAGCCAGGCGCACGAAGCAGGGAATATTTGATCAGGCTGTGCCTGCAAGCAAGATAACCCCCTGCCACCCCGCCGCAGGCTGGGGAAAGAGCTGCCGCCAGATAAACCTGCCGGCGGCACCCGCACACCAGGAGCAGCAGACGGGGCCAAGAGGGCCCAAGAGCTCAGAAACCCCAGGTTTGCAGAGGGGACATGGCTGCACACCTGGCTGCACACCTGGCTGCACACCTGGCTGCACACCGCACGCCTGGCTCCGCACCGCACATCTGCAGCGGGGGGCTCCGCCAGCAGACCCCCGGCTGCGGCTGCGGTCACCCAGCCCCCGGGGCCGGATCCGTCCCCACTGGCAGCTCCGCTCACGCAGCGGTGCCCAGGCCCGAGCAGCCACCGGATTCTCCCCCAGGAGTGTTAAAATTCAGACGACATCTCCCCCGCCAGAGGGAGGGCAGCAGTAGCCGGCGGGGTGATGAATGAGGGAGAGACGAGGCAAAAACCAGGCGGGGAGGGGAAGAGGGACGCACAAAGGGACGAGGCACAAAAAGCCTTTGTCTGCGCCTGTGCTGAGCCGGCCCTTTTGCTGCCCGATCGGCTCAGCAGGGCTCCCTGCACCCCCTGTGCCCCGTGTCCCGTGCACTCCTGGCTGCGGCACCCGTCCAGGCTGGGGGGCCGGGGGGGGTCCCATCCCTCCAGGGGCAGGGGAGGGCACAGCCGCAGCCCCGCAGGCCCCAGCCAAGGGCTCCCGTGTGGCATCTCCCCAGCACAGCCCCTCTCCTGGCCCCCACGCCCCCCCCGGCAGCTCTGTTTGGGGGCAGCGACTTGCATGGAGAGACGCGGGGAAGCTCGGAGGCTTCGCCTCCTCTGGCAGCAGCAGGGAGATGAGGGCGGCTTCGAGCACTTGCAGACCCCACAGAAACCCCAGGAGGTAGAGAGCTGTGATGCTCCAAACCCTGGCACCGGGGAGACAGAAAACCCCAGCACCGGAGTGGAGCACGGCAATGCCCCCAGCCCTACGCGCCCCCAGGACCCCAAGTCCTCCCTGCGCCGTGGGGACCCAAAACATGACCAGAACCAGCACCCCAGGCTCCCGCAGGGACCCCAGGCCCCGCACACCGCGACACGACGCCCGTCCCCCTCTGCGCCCTCCATTGTGTCGGCCGCCGGCTCGCTGGATTATTTTTAAGCTGACAGCTGAATGTGCCCCGCTGATTTTAACCAGCACCGACAAGCCTCGGAGAGGGCAGGAGCGGTGCAGACACCAGCGGCGGCACCGACCCGCGGGGACGGGGACCTGTCCCTGTGTCACGGGCATGTCGGAGCCGTGGCCATGGCTCCAGTGTGCCCGTGACACAGGGACACGTCCCCAGGCCCGGGTTGCCCATTACCAAGCACTTAGCACCAGCACCAGCTGCCCAGCAGGCCCCCGGGACCCCCCCACACCTCTCCCCCTCCCCAACAGGCTGAGCCGCCCCATTAGCATCCTGCTCGCTGCCAGCTGCTGGCACCGGGAGGGGACACGGGGCGGACAGAAGGGTTTCCTCCCGCAGCTGTGGATGCTCAAGCGGGTCCCAGGCCCCCCCTGCAAACCCACCACGGAAAGCGCTGAGGACCCCAGGCGAGAAGGTGCTGCGGCCGGTGCCCAGAGGTGACCCCAGCCCGGTGCCCATCACCCGGAGCTGGTCCCACGAGCCTGAACCCAACCTTGCAGAGGAGCTGGGGGAGATCCTTGCATTGCAAACAACCCCCCCCCGGCTGCTTCCATCCCAAGGTCCCGACCTCGTGCTGGAGGAGGGACTGCGCAGGGACCCAGCACCCTGACCCTGCTGCCAAGGACAGGGGGACGCCGGGCAGGAGCACACCGTGTTCCCTTTGCCCTGATCGCCAGTCCCCTGTAGGACTTCTACAGCCCCCCAGGCCCCGTCGGGGGGGGCTTCCCCCTCAGTCCCCAGCTCCGCTTCGTCCCCCTGGCCTGAGCTAGCCTGGCGCGGGAAGTCACCCGCTGCAAAGACCCAGACGAGACCCCACAGAGACCCCTGTGAGGAGACAGGCACGGCGAACCATCCCGCACCAGTCTCAGCTCACCGTGCCTCAGTTTTCCTCTTCGCCCGCCCTAGCTCGGAGCTTTCCAGGCCGCAACGCCCCAGCCGTGTGCTCGGACATCCCCCAGGCAGCCCACGGCCCCGCGGGTTCCTGCAGCTCCCCTGGGGGACAGCAAAGCCCCAGCGAGGGGCCGACACCCGAATTGTCATCCCAGCCATTTGCCCCTGGTGCCCCGTCCCCTCTCCCCGCGGGGAGCCAGCGATCTCCTGCTTTTGGGCTTTATTTTAACCGCAGCCCGAGGTTTCTCGTGCGCTCTGAGCAGCTGCGTCCTGCTCATTAGCCCGGCTCCCCAAAACCTCCAGCCCCGCAGAGGGAGGGGGGCTCTGCCCCCCCGTCAGGCACTGCCTTCAACTTTGCACAAGCCGCCCCTGAGCCCCGCTGAGCCTCCCCTGCCCCGCGCCAGCAGCCGGACACGGCCCCGGCGCTAAACCCCAGCGCTAAACCCCACAAAGCCGCCCCAGCGCTGCTGTGGCAGGGCCGCGCGCCGGGGCTCATCCCAACAATCGGCCGTGGAGCCGGGCACCGGGCACGCTGCCCGCCCTGACGCGGTGCCGGCCGGCACCTCCCGGGGACAGGCGGCCCCGGTACCCCCCCGCTCCCTCGCCCCCGGCACCGGCACCGGGTCCTTGTGCCACGTCGTGTCCCCCGTGGGTAGGTAGCCCCCGGCGGTGTTCAGCTCCTGCAGAACAAAGGAGCGTTCTCCCCACGTCCCCCAGAGCCCTCGGGGTGGGCAGGATGCGTCCCCCTCCCAGGCACAGCGAGCAAAACCCCCGCGCACAGCCCAGCCTCGGAGCCCCCCAGCAGGGCACGAGCCCGGCCCCCCAGCCGTGGCTCCCCGAGCCCCCAGCCCCAGCAGGGGACAGAGCAGAGGGATCACAGCCCCAGGCCACCCCTGCCCGGCCCCACCAGCACCCTGCAGCCCCCCGCCTCCTTCCCCCCCAGCCAAGCAGCGACTCCCGCGCGCGGTTCTCACCCTGCGGCCCTTGGCGGTGCGAGGGGGCGCGCAACGGGGCCGGGGTCCCGGGGGCCAGCGGGGCTCGGGGGCGGCGGCGTGCCGGCGCAGGCTGCTCAGCCAGATGCAGCGGGGCTCGGGCGAGCTGCAGTCCACGCCGACGGGGCGCTCGCACCGCCAGCCCTTGCCGGCACGCTCCACGCTCCACAGCGCCTTGCCCACCACCGCCACGGGGCTGGGGGCCGGCGGGGGGCCCCGCAGAGCCCGCCGGGACCCCCGCTCCCCTCTTCCCGAGCTCTCTTCCACCATGCGGCCGCGGGATGGGCACGAGATGCAGGCGGCGGGGCGAAGCAGAGCGGGCTCTCAGCCGTGGGAGCAGCCGGTGGCCGGCAGAGCCACGGCTCCCGTCCTCGCCGCCCCTGGCGGAGGGATGGCGGGGACCGGCCGCATCGCGGCGGCTCTCACAGCGGGCTGGCAGCTCTCCCCCGCCAGCAGCACGGCCCCCACCGTGCACAGCGGAGGACGGGGGGGGGACAGGCGGGGGGAGGCGGGCGGCCGCACGCCCCAGCCCCGCTGGAGGGCTCCGGCTCCAGCTGCTCGCGGCGCTCAGCGTTCCCAGCCCCGTCACCCCCCCCCCCCCCGGCCTGAAGTTTTGCTTCACACACACTTTCCCTTTTTTCCTTTTTTTTTTTTTTTTAGTTTTGTTTTTCGTTTTGTTTTTTAACCGCCCCCTTCTTCCTCCATCACCCCGGGCAGCATCCGACCCTCCCCGCTTCCTCCTCTCCCTCCTCCCAGCCCCTTCCTTCCTTCCTCCGCTCGCCCGCCGCAGGGCACCGGGTGATGCCGGGATGGGGCTGACAGCAGCCGGCGCACCCCTGCGAGGGGCTCTGCAATGGGGAGCCCAGGGGAAGAAGCCGGGGGTCCCAAAGCCCCCCCCCAACCCCTCTCTGAGCACGGGGCCCAGCAGAGCCCCCGCAGCAGGGACATGTCCCAGCCCCACGCTCTGCTCTCGCAGCCCCCAGGGACTGGTGCAGCCCCCCGGTGGCGGTGGCAAAGGGAGGGTTCTCCAAGGACGTTCCCCCACCAGGAGCCCAACCAGAGCCCCCCAGCTCCTCCGCTGCCCCCAGCGCCCCGGCACCAGGGCAGCCGGTCCCTGTTCCCCACAGGCCACCAGCCCCCGTGATTTAATCCCCAGCTCAGAGCCCCCGGACAGCCAGGCACGGATGGCAAACCGTGCACACCCCCGGGTGCGCCGGGGGGGCTCCCACAGCTGTGGGTGAACGATGAATTCCCCTTCCCCAGCCCACCCCGCTGCGCATCCCCCAGAGCCATCCACACCACAGCACCCAAAGGGGGGAAGAACAAAGACAACGGCGGCACCCAGGGGAGCCCAGGCTGGTCCATGGGGTGCAGAGGAGGAGGAGGAAGGACCGGGAGGAAGGAGCGGGAGCACCCAGGGACAGGGACCTGGAGCTCAGCATCCCCGCAGGGGCCCCGGGCACGTCTCGGGGGGCAGCCGCTGCGGCCCCAGCTGGGACAGCCCCGCACGAGGGCTCCCGTGCCGCATTCCTGCCGCGCTGGAGGCCGGGGGGAGGCACGTGCGGCCGCGCCGGGGAAATGCCGGGCATTGCTGGGATTGCAGCCCCAGGCCACGGCCCCCTCCTCTCCTCGGCCCCCCTGCACCACGACCACAGTGGGACCGATGCCACGTGGCCACTTCCCATGGCCACCGGCCCAGCTGGTTCCGGACACCAGTGAGGGGACGGTGCCCAGGGCACAACGCCACGTGAACCCCCATGCGCCAGCAGCACCACGGCATTCGGCACGGCCCCAGCACCAACCCTGGCCAAAGCGCCACAGCCTTGTCCCAAAACAGCCCTGGTGCCTGCCCCGGTGCCTGCCCCGAGCCCCTCCCGGGGCTGCTCGATGGGCCCAGCAGCAGCCGTGTCCCCAGAGACCTGACTGCACGCCCCCAGCACACCCCCTGGCACCATCCTGGTGCCTCTGCGCCAGCACCCTGGGGAGAGAAGGGGACGTGGAGACGTGGGACACGAATCCATCACTGCCTTTCCTCCCCTGGCCCCTGGGCACTCCCCCGCGGCCACCCCCACGTCACCCGGCGCGTGTGCCAGGGGTGTCCCATGGGAGCCACCCCGGGGGGCTGCCCCGGCCCCCGCCTGCAGCCCGGGGACAGGCAGCCTGCCGATCTGCCCGGCCTGCCCCGACAGGCAGAGCCGCCGAGCCGGCGGAGCGAGCCGGGGCTGACGCAGCTGTCGGTGCCAAGCAGCGGCCGGGGGGGGGGAGGCGCTTTGCTTCCCAGCCGCCTGCTGAAACCACGCAAAAAGGGGGAAAAATTGGAGCTTGGGGCTGGGGGCTGGCCCCAGCCGGAGCTGCCCGGTCCCTGGGCAGCCACGGCGCTGTGCGACCCCCGCACGCTGGGGGCCCGATGGGGAGCGCAGGCTGAGCCCCTCACCCAGCACCGCTCCCTGGCACCCATGCATGGCCCTGTTTGGCCACGCAGCCCTTGATGCTCAGCACCAACGCAGGACAGGGGCATTCTACAGCCTCTGCGCGCTCCCGGTGTCTGCACCTTGGAAAGCAACGAGGCCAAAGCGGGGGCCGTTCCCCCCCCCCCATGCACATCGGCACCTGGAGCTGTGCCGGCTGCCCCGGGGACAGCACGGAGAGGGGGGTCTGATCCTGCCACCTCTGCTCACGCCTTCCCTGGCAGCACCGAGCACGCAGGCAGGCGCTGACCCCGCGCTGTGCCGCTGGGGAGTCGGGGGGGGGCCGCTCGCCCCGGGGCGCGCTGGGCGCAGCGGGCTGAGCGGAGGTCGGGCCCCCCCAGTATTGTTCCCGCAGCCCAAACTGGGAAAGGTCAGGCGGCGTTCGCGGGGGCAGATTCCACCCCGAGGAATGCGAGCGCGCCTGGACGCCTTCCAAAATACTTGTGTTTTGCACAGGAGTGTCCTAAATAGACAGCCAAACGGGAGCAAGGGGGAACGCGGCGCGCTCCCGGCATGCACCGCCGCCGCCGGCACGCCGGGGCAGGCAGCGGGCGAGCGCCCACGCGTGCGCACCCACGCTGCCAGCGGCCAGCAGGGCCCTCTGCCGGCACCGCTCCCTGCCCGCTGCTCCGCGCCGCCCGGGGTTTGCTCGCACTGCCCTCCGCTCGCTCCTGCAGCCTCGCATCCTCCAGGGCCGAGCAGGGAGCACGGGCGAGCTGCTGGGAAGCTGAGGCACACGGGAGCCCCGAGGAGCCCAGCTCACGTCCCTGAGGTGTCCCAGCTGGGGGTGGCACCGCAGCCCCACGCTGACCCCCCCCCCGATCCCAGCTGCGGCCCTGGGTCCCTGCCAGCAGGAGCATCACCAGCCCTTGGCAGGCTGCGAGGATAACATCACACCCGGGCAAGAACAGAGGACAGAGGGACCAGGGGGACCAGGGGGACGGCCAGCTGCCGGCCCTGCCACCACCACCACTGTGCGCGGGACCCCTTCAAGCCCCCTCCTCCGGCACCAGCAGAGGTTTCCCCAGCCCGGAGCCAGCACAGCGCAGGAGCACACGGGGCCGGGGGGGAGAGGGCAAACACTAATCCCTCCTGAACAGCGAGCTGAGATTAGGGTCAGAAAAATGAGGTTTTAATAGGATTTTTGGGGAAGAGAAAGCTGTGTTGAGGCAATAGCTGATTTTTAGCCCTTACATGGCGGTGTTTCCCTGCTCCCACCTGCAGCGGGGCCCAGGGAGGGGGACCCAGGTCCCACCCCTGCACCTTCAGCCCAGGCCAGCCCCATGGTGCTGCCGGCACGTGGGGAGACAGCAAGGGGACCCCGGAGCTGCTCCAGTGGGGACGGCGGCGGGTCCTGGCCCAGGGATGTGCTGGCAGAGGGCCGGGGGGGCCAGGTGGTGGTGGCAGTGTGACCCCCCAGGTGACAGCGCCTGGGAGCAGCCAGCCGACCGGCCCGGCCGTGCCCCAGCCTCCCAGATTAACGCCCCGCAGGAGAAAGCTTTTTAATTCTCTTTAACCCAAACGGGGGCTGAGGAGCTTTGCAGCTCAGCGGGGATTTGGGGGCGTGCTGCTTTGTTTGCACACAGCCGGCGTGTGCCCCCGCCCCTGGGACGCCCCTTCCCCAACGCCCCCCGGCAGCAGGAGCCAGAACCACCGGGGTGACGGCGACACCCCCAGCGGGGACGCACCACGGTGGTCCTGGGCAGGACAGGAGCGCCGGGGACGGGCAGGGTCACGCGTGGGTTTGCTCTGACCATCCAAGCAGTTGCTCCTTAGACAGCCCCCCCTTTTCCTGCTGCCTTCACAGGCGCTCGGTTGGCAGCGGCACCCAAACACCCCCTAGGGACCGAGCATCGCCACGCCGAGGCGCGCCGAGCAGCTCTCACAGGGGAACCAGGGGCAGCCGCCAGGAGCCCCTCGAGCACAGATTTGGGGCTCCCAGCCCTTGGCCCAGCTCACGCTGGGGCTGGCGCAGACGGGGCTGCGGGAGGTGCTGGGCTGAGGGCACCCAACCCTTGCCCGAGGCGCCCGGCGCTGCCAAGGGCACGGCTCGAACCACGGCACCGCCCGGGGCACCGGCACGACACCAAGGACAGGGCCAGGCTCTGCTGGGGGTCAGAGACCTGTCAGCATGGGCGGCTGCAGCCCCCCCAGGGCCAGATCCCCTCCCGACACCGGGACCCCCCCACCCGCATTTCCCCACCGAAGCAGCCGGGCAGGGGTGGTGCTGCCCAGGGGATGCCAAGCGCCAAAGACAAACGGTGCCGCGAAGCCGCTCGAGGAGCGGCGACCGGGACGTCTGCCATTCCTCCCTCTCCAGCCTGGGTGTTAACGCGGGGAAGGAAATCGCCTGGTTCCTTCCCAACACAAACTTTTATCTTGACAGCGGCTCCTTCGCAGCCCCGCCGCCAGCCCGCGCCGGGTGCCGCTTGGCTCCCTTCCCTCCCTCCCGCAGCACCACCGTGCTCAGCTCCCTGCCGGCCCCCCGTGCCCTGCTGGGCTTTCTTGCCCTTTGTGTCCCGAAGCTGGAGGGCTCCAGCTCGCCCGGCCGGGGCACTGGGGCTGCGGCACAGCATTAGGAGAAATTTGGGGAGGTGGCTGGAGAGCCCTCTCCCTTTTCCCAAAGTCCCCAGCCCCGGGTGCCTGCTGCAGCTCTCCAGCCATGGGGTTCAGCAGGCACTGGGGGAGCCCGGCCCTATGGGGGTCCCCACCACTGCACCACCACGGCTGGGTCTCCGGGGGCAGGATCCCCCCGGGCTGGCGGCAAGGACGTGGGTGCTGACGCCAGCATCTGCGCGAAGCCTGCGGGCTCACGTGCTGCCTCCGCTCACGGCACCACGTCACGAGCGCAGGGCAGGACGCGGAGCTCAGCCCTGCCAAGCTCACACGCGCCGAGCTCTGCGGGGACTCCGGGCACCACCTCCAGCCCCAGCACGGGTGGGCCTGCAAGGCCGGGGGATGCTCAGGGGCTCAGCAACGCGCTCAGCAAGGCTTCAATTCATGGTGCTGGAGGGGAAAGCGGCTGCGAGGAGGGGGACGAGGGCTCAGGCCCGAGAGGAAGGAAGGGGGGGAAGAGGGCTCGCTGGTGGGGCTGCCTCCGTCCCCAGCTCCTCCTCCTCATTCTCTGCCCTGTCCTAAAAACGGCGTTATCGGCAGCAAGCCCTAGAAAAGTAACAGGATTCCATTTCCTGTTTTTCCCATGGAAACCCTCAAATAGAAGCTGGCCTCATTATTGTAATTTTTCGGGTCTTTTTTTCAGCAGGGCTAACAATGAGCCATTTCCTCCGGTGGCTCTGAGAGGCACCTTGCGCTCCGCTCCCGTTTGTCCACGGCACCGCGGCGGAAAATCCTACCCAGCGAGGTCAGGGGCAGCTGCCGGCGACTTCCAGCCCCTGCCCCACGCGGGGCCGGGGGCCCGGGGAGGGGACGGCCACGTCCCTACACCCCTCGCACCCACAGGGGACCCCGCGGCACCGTGCTTGGGTGCTGCACGGGGACCAGGCCCAACATTAAGGCTGGGGAGGGAGCACGGGGCCGGGCAGCACCCGGGCTGCTCCGGAGGCTCCTGGAAGCAAAAAAACCGAGGGAGATGCGCAGGGGAAGCGCCAGCTCCCGCACCTCGTGCCAGCTGCTAAAGCCAGGCAGCGACTGGAGCCTCCCTGCAGCCGCGGGGAGGACAAGAGGCAGCAGGGGGGACACGGCTCTGGGGTCACAGCTCGGGCCGGCCGTGGCACCGGGTGCTGACGGCATTTTCCTGAGGTTCCGAGCAGCCAACGCTGTCCTGCAGCCCGCAGAGCACACCCCCCATCCCACCTCCCCTCCTGGACCTCCCCTCCTGCCCGCGAAGCTCGCCCCGCAGCTGCCACCCACCCCTTCTGGGGACATCGGTGCCCCGCTGGGACCACACCAGTCACCGCCAGCCCCAGCGGGGACCACGCTTCACCCCGAAAGCACTGGCACCACAGCCACTGCCTGCCCCCCCCCCCACCACCCGCCTCGGCCTCGCACAGGAGAAAAATGGCCCACTATGTGCCACAATAGCGCGATTGTCCCCAGAGCCACCAGGCCCCTTCCCACCCGCCCCCGGGAGCTGCCCCACGCGCTCAGCCCCATCAAGGGCCCCTCTGTTGCCGCCGGGGCAATGGGCATGGCCGCTGCGAGCACCCCACACCTGCGCCCCGGGGTGCCCCGCACCAGCTCTGCGGCACTGCCCCAGGGGTGTCTCCCATGGTGGTTATTTTAAGGCAGAGCTTCCCCTCCCTCGCCGCGGGCCGGTGGCGGGGCAGGGAGGAGCTGCCAAGCCCAAGGGCCACCCGGCTGGCTGGGAACCTGCAGCAGCACCGGGAGCCACCTCGTCACCTGCCCGGGGACCCCAGCACCGTGGGGCTGCTCCGGCAGGATCAGTGCAGGACCTCGGCGCAGCTCACCGCCCCGCTCCCTCCTGCCACACCGGGTGTCCAGGCGCCGGCCGGGTCCCAGCGCAGGGTGACAGCAGGATCGCTCCCTGCGGTCAGCAGCGCTTCATTTTGGCCACTTTCAGATGACTCACAAGCCGGGTTTCCACCCCTTTCCCTGGAGAGAGCCTGGCCACCAGAGTTGCTCTCCAGCTCCCAGCTCAGATTTTCCCCTTGCTCAGCCCTTCCAGCCGTGCTGAGCCATCGCTCCCCGAGGCGCCCGCCCGTGCAGGACGCTCAGGAGTGGAGAGGGCGCAGCTGCCCCGTGCGGGGCTGGTGAGCAGCACCGAACCCTCATCCAGCTGCAGCCCCAGGAAGCCAAACTGTACCAGGGCTGGCATCCTCAGGGATGGCACAGCACCAAAAAGCCCTGCTGCACCAGGGGCTGAGCCCAAAGGCAGCAGTGGGGAGCACCCCCTGCGCCCCCCCGGTGCTCCTGGCTCCCTCCGAGGCCGCGGCACCGAGCGGGCGCAGCACAGCACCGCGGCTCTTGCGACACAAACCCGCGCCGCGCCTCGGCAGAGGTGTGCTGGCTGCCGTGCTGCCCGGAAAGGCAATTAGGGAGACTTAATGAAATCCTGGGGATAACCAGCCGTGGAAAAGGAGTCAGCGCTTTGGGTGCTGTGAGCCAGCGAGGAGGCGGCTGGGCCGGGGCCAGCAGTACCGCGGCAGGTTTGAAGCAGCCACCACGGTTTGCAACCCGGGGCATCCTGAGCCAGCCTGGCCCCTGGACACCCCAGACAGGTTTTCGGCACAGCACAGCACGGCGCAGCTCGCGCAGCCGGCCCTGCTGCTCGCAGCCTGCAGGCAGCCAGGTCGATATTTTCCAACTTGAGTGCTTAAAATAGGTCATCTATCTCCATTCCTTTTTAAATCAGGTCTTGCTGCCTGCTAAAGACAAACTTGGTTTATTAATGGGACAGCACCGACTTGAAACCTAATCTTTTTTTTTTCCTTTAATGAGAATAAAAGAGCATCCCAGAGGCCTGGCGCGTCCCATGACGATCCCCTCCCCACACTCTCCTCCGGCTTGCCCACCAGCAGCTCCGTGTGAGCCGCAGGGGCGAGGCCCCAGCCCCAGCTCCTGCTCCAGGCGCTCTCGGCGAGCTGCTCGCCCCCTGCCCTGCCCGCCACGCTCCGGCGAGCTGCTCCGCGCCCTCCCCCACCTCTGGCAGCAGCCACAGCCCTGGGCTGTGCCCGCACCCCGGCCGGGAACCCACGCCCAAAGCGGGGAGCATGAGCCAAACCCCAGCTTGTCACCAGATCTCCCCCCGCCGGAGACCACGGGCGCAGAGGTGTCCCCCAGCCCTGCCTGCTGCTAAGAAGATCCTTCAGCATTTCCTTCGCATTTGACGCCACGAACAACGTGGATGGCGCTGCAAGACCTTTGGGGGGTTTTAGGACACTAAAAGTCACCCAGGCGTCACCCTGCAGCGCAAGAGACGAGTGCCAGAGCTCACAGCGCGTGATGCGTGCTCAAGGTTAAACACTACAGCCGCGGCGAGCCCAGGAGCCCTCCGCACAACCAGGGACCCGCGGTGCCAAAATCCCCGCGCCGCCAACCGGCCCCCAGCACCTCGCCACGCCGCACGCCCCGACCCTGCGCCGGTGCCAGGTTTCACACTTGCAAGCCAGGATTGCGGCAGGAGGCCTGAACACAAGCTTTTCCTGTCTTTCAAGTTCAGGGTTCAGAAAAAAAAAAAAAAAAAAAAAAAAAAAAGCATTAAGAAATGAGCAGCTCCTGTAAATAGGGAGCAGCTCCGTGGGGCCCAACGCAGAAGGGTTCAGCCCCAGCACCGAGCAGGGGGCTGTGTGTGGCCTCTGCCCCTCACCGGGATGGCAAAATGCCGTCTGCACAGAGCCAGGTCCCACGTCCCCATCCTCCCAGCCATGCCAAGGGAGGCAGCGGCAGTTAAATTGCTCGCCCCACGTCACCAAACCCCCCAAGTCACCCAGCAAGGGGGTGGCAGAACCAGGCAGAGAGCAAAGCCCCCATGCTCCTGGTCCTGCCCCTCAGAAGGGCACATTTCACCCCAAAACGCAGCGGAAGACAAGACCAGATTTCGAGAAACCCCCCCAAAAATCTCAACCCCAACGCACAGCAATACGGAGTAAGCACGGAGGAATCCGAGGGGAAACCATGATTAATGCTCGGCGCTGCGACGAGCAGCACTCCTCATATCTGAACCATTTCGCACACCAATTAATCCTTTGAGGCCGGTTATTAGCCCCACCGCGGGGACGGGGAAGCCGAGTTCAAATAACCAGGAACCGAGGAACACAGGCCGAATTCAGCTCTGGGGCGAGGACGTGCAACCTCTGCTCGGAGCAGCAGGCGTTGTGCCAGTCTGCCACCGTGGCCTACATACCAGCCCGGGCGCTAACCCGGCACGCGCCCACCACCGGCCCCGGCCCCCCGTCCCCCCGGCGGGGTCCCCATCCCTGCCCCCAGCCCCACGGCGGGGTCCCCATCCCCATCCCGGCTGCGGCACAAAGCCCGGCACGTCCCTCGCCAGCTGCGCGCCTCCCCGGCCGTTCGCCGCAGCAAGGGGCCTGCTCCCGTGCCCCCGCTCCCAGTGGTCCCCAGGGCGGTGCAGGGCACGCTGCAGACCCCGGGCCCCGGTGCCGGGGGCAGGAGACGAGGCTTTGCCCGCGGCCGGGCCGGCCTGCCCTCCGCCCGCCGGGATGCCGGTGCCGGCGCCACGCCAGCGGCATCGCCCCGCTGGGCTCAGCCCCGAGCCGGGGGCAGGATGGGGCCCGGCCACAGGGACGTTTGGGGACCGAACCCCCCCCGGCCGGCGGCTCCCGAGGGGGAAGCCGGAGCCAGGCGCCGCGGCCCCGCCACGCCGCCGCCCTCGCCGGGCACCGGGGACGAGCCCCGCAGCCCAGCCCCGGGCTCTGCCCCGCTCCCGGTCCCGGTGGCGGTCCCGGTCCCGGTCCCGGTCCCGTCCCCGAGGCGCCCGGGCATCGCCAGCACCCGGCCCCGGCCCCGTTCCCGGTGCCCCCCGGTCCAGCCCCGGGCTCTGCCCCGCTCCCGGTCCCGGTCGCGGTCCCGGTGGCGGTCCCGGTCCCGGTCCCGTCCCCGAGGCGCCCGGGCATCGCCAGCACCCGGCCCCGGCCCCGTTCCCGCTGCCCCCCGGTCCCTCCCGGCGCCCCCGCCCCGAGCCGCTCACCGCGGGCGGCGGGATCCCGACCAGGCAGAAGGCGATGCCATTCATCGGGGCGCGGCTCGGCCCGGCACGGCTCGGCCCGGCGCGGCCCAGCGAGTCCCGGTCCGGCTCGGTACGGCCCGGCACCGCGCGGTCCCGCTCGGCTCCGCACGGCTCGGCTCGGGCTGGGCCGGCCGCGGCCCCGGCCCCGGCCCCGGCTCCGCCTCCTCCGGGCGCCAGCGGGAGCGGGCGGGGCGCGGCGCGGCTCGGCTCGGCACGGGATGCAGCACCGGGACCGCGACGGGCACAGATGGGGACCCGCGGGGGGCTGGGGTGGGCAGGGACCACCCAGGGAGCGGGACCGGGGACACCCGGGACAGAGGGACCGGGGACACCCGGGACGCGAGGACGGGGACCCGGAGCAGGGCGGTGCAGCGGGAGCGGGCGGGGGGTGGCAGGGCAGCGGGACAGGGACAGCCGCACGGCAGCGGCAGGGAGAGGCCGAGGCCGGGCGATGCGGGGGGACAGACGGACAGGAAGCGCCGGGACAGAGGGACGGGACCGCCAGGGACTGGCACGGGCCGGCACGGGGACGGAAACACCGGGCTGGGGCTGACGGGGGGCCAAAGGCTGACACGGACCACGGGGAAAGGAAACGGCCAGGACGGGAAACAGCGGGACAGATGGACAGAGCTTCGCCCAGCACACAGAGGGACAGGGGACAGCCGGACAGGGCCTGGCACGGCTCCGACCATTTGGACCAGAGCAGAGCATCCTGAAGCCGTCCCAAAGCAGCCACCGAGCACATCCACCCCACGCCTCAGCCTCGGGGTGCCCACGGCTCCGCAGAGGCTTCAAGACCACCACGGGCTCAGCCAAGGCACGCAGGAGGGACCCGGCTCTGGCCCGGCCGCCTCCCCAAACCTGCCTCCCCCCCAGGGACGTGGGAAGGCATTTGAACAGCCTCGTGGGGGAAATTTCGCAGTTACCCTCCCCGCAGAGGAGGGAAGCCAAGCAGCTTTGCCAGCTCCTGCACCCTCGCCCTGGGGTGCTGCGGGGCGACGGCAGAGGGGAAACGGAGCCACACGTGACGGGAAAGCGGGAGGAGGCGCAGGAAGCCGGGGAGGAATGACGGCCACAGCCCGCGGGGACGCACGGACGCTGGGTGGGGAGGACGGGCAGAGCCACGGGGCTGGGGCTGGGCTTCAGCTGGGGGCAGCGGGGCTGAGCCCAGGGGCCTGGCACAGTGCTTTTGTTCTCCTGGTCTTACCACAGCCTGAGAGCAGCCCCACAGGGGGCGAATCACAGCAGCACCCTGCGATGGGGCCCCTCAGCTGCTGGCGGGTGCCACCGTCCTCAGCCCAGCAGGGACATCGCTCGGTGCCAGCCCTGAGCGCTCCGCAGTCCCCCCGAGCTGCGTTCCCTGCCCACCCCCCCGGAGGTGCCAACCTGCGCCCTCTGTCACACGCGCCTGGCGTGAGCACAGCCGCTGAGCGCGAGTTTTCCATGAAACAATGAAGAAAGTCTGCATCAACAAGGATTTCCTCTGGGCACTCAGCGAAACCTCAACACCACTAGGAAAAATAAATGACCCAGACGTCATCTTCCACCTCAGAAGCCCCCAGATGTGGAGGAGCCGCCGCTCTCACCCCCAGGAACCCGGGGCTGGAGAGGCCACGGGGCCGGATCCTGCTCCCGGGCACATCCTGCCCACCCCCAAGCTGCCCCCTGCCAGCTCCCCGTGTGAGCGGCGCCGGCTTCTTTGGGCAGCCACCAGCTGCGTCCCCTCGTGGGGACAGGGCCCAGGAGCCACCCCCAGCCGAGGGGAGGGGGCAAGGGGCAGGGTTTGGCTCCAGGCTGAAGCTTTTGGGACACGGCCGGCAGCAGCTGGCAGTGCCAAGGCCACGCGGGGCCCCTGCCGTAGGGACAGACGTTCCAGCCCTTGGCACCGGCTCATCTGGCCGAGAGCCAGCCCTCGGGATGGAGCCACAGCGCCGCTAGGTGCCAGCGGGTATTTGGGGGAGCGGGGGGGACCCCTCCTGGGGGACCAGTCCCAGCACCCAGAGACATGAACAGCATTTGAGGGGTGTGTGCCAGCTCCAGAAGCACGGCAGTGATGCTGGGAGCACGGCCTGTGCCTGGCCGCAGCGTGGGCAGGGGGCCCTGGGCGAGCTGCGACGCAGCGGGACCCCCACTGCTGGGCGGGCAGCACGGAGGGTCCCCAGGAGCAAGGAGGGGACAGTGCCTCGGGACCCGTCCCAGCAGCCAGAGGGGACGGTTGGATGCCAGCAACAGGAACGCGAGGGGATGTTTCCACCCCGTGAGGGTGCAGCCGGACCCACACCCTGGAGCCATGCCACAGCTCCCAGAGCCCCCCCCGGACACCTCCCATCTGAGGCCGCGGGGGAGCGGGGCAGGGTTGGCCAGCCCCGCGGCTCTGCCGTGGCCTCTCCCCAGGGACCTTCCAGGAAACCTCTCCTCCGAGCTGGGCTGGCACCGAGCACCAACCGGACTCCGTCCGCGGCCCTTCCCAGCAGCTGGCCCACAGGACAGAGCAGGGCAGGTCCTGGCTGTGCCCACCCACCCTGCTTGCACTTCCCATCCTGGGCGTCCTGCCCCCAGGAAACGAGGCCACATCCTGCCTGCAGACCCCCCCATAGCCCCCACGGTGGGGCCGTGCTACCCAGCCAGGAGCCCAGCACAGTGGACGTGCTGCCAGCAGGACTCGGACACAGACCCTGGGGACCCCGCGTACCCTTGCCAGGGCAGGGGGGGAGACCCAGGCTGGCCACAAGGGCCCTGACCCCCCCACACACACCCTGCTCCATGCAGGGCTCAGAGACAGGGGAGGATCCTCAGGGAGACGCAGCCGCCCCCAGAAAGAGGTGGCCCCATTCTGGGGCGCGCAGCCTCGGGGGCTCAGAGGGTCCCCAAACACCGGCCCTGCTCCTGGCCCAGATTTTCCAGGTGGGTTGCCGAGGAGCGCCACCGCGCCCCCACCCAGCTGATGCCCCCCCCGCCAGCCCTCTTTGTCTCCCCCAGCACCGCAACCCCATCTGCAGGGAGGGGGCGGCACACACCGCCCCCGAGGGCACCCCCAAGCCTGGAGCTGTCACGGCCGCTCACCCTGCACCCCAATTGACAGCGATACACCCCAAAATGCCCGTTCTGGCCCCAGCCACCGAGGCAGATGCCCTGCTCACTCGCTGTTGCCGTTTGCCCAGTTCATCGGGGCGGATCCGCCCATGCCCCTAATCCCCCCCCGGCCCCCGCCCGCAGCCCAGATCCCAGCAGCTGGAGAACCGGGCTCCAAAACCCGGCGAGAGCGACCCCCCCGCCGGCACAGGCTGCCGCTCCCTGCGGAGCCGCTTACGCGCCGCAGACAAAGGGAACAAGAGGGGAATCACAGCTGGGCGATATTTTTTTAACCTAATCCCATGAATTAAAACGAAGAAAAGCAACCGCAGGGCACAGGAGCGGTGCTGGTGTGGCTGGGGCAGGGCATGGCGCTGGCAAATCCCTTGGCCCCCAGCTCTCCCCAAGCCCGGAGCGGGGCCGTGCCCACAGCAGTGGGGCTGGGGACAGGGACACGTCCCTGGGGGACAGAGCAGGCTGGGCGCTGGGTGCCTCCGTGGGGCTGGGTCCCACACGGACCCCCCTGGCCCCGCACCCAGCTCCACGCAGGCACCTCCCGGCCGGGAGCTCCTCTCCCCCCGCAGCAGCCGCTGCTGCGCGAAGCCATCTTGAGCCGGCAGCAGAGCGGCGAAAGGGTTACGGCCCCCATCGCTCCGTCCCCGCCGTCCGCCTCCAGGTCGGGGACAAACAAGAGCCAGGCGGCTGCGAGCGAGCGATGGATGGAGGTGCGTGGAAGCCCGGCAGCGAGGCTGAGCAACACGGGGCGGTGCAGGCTTGCATCGACATCCCCGCACCAGGGAGGGGCCGAAATCCTGCAGGGAGCCGGGGTACCCCGGAGAGCCCCGGTTCTGTGCACTGCCCCGGGCCCATTGCAACCGGTGGGAGAGCGGCCGGACGGAGCTGCCCCGCCGGCCCCTGCTATCCCTGCCCGGGTGCCGGCAGGCACGTGCCAACCTGCTGCCGATCGCAGCCTAAAATTACCACGGTGCCGCTGCCAATCAGGGCGGCGAGGGAGGCGTGCGGGCTGCTGCTCGGCAGCTCCTCTGCATTGCAGCTGGAGGTGCGCGAGGGGGGATTCTCCAGCGGGAGAGCGCACCCTGGGGCGCAGCGGGGCAGGGGTGCGGCAGGGCCTGGTGCTCACGGCCCCGGGAGGATGCAGCCCCCGCAGGGTCTCAGCACATCACGTGCAGACCGCACGTTGGCGTTGGCTGCTCCGGCGGGGCGGATGCGAGCGAGGTCCTGGGGTCCGGCCGGGCTGGCGAAGGCACCAGCAGGCACTCGCCCACGCCACGCATGTGCCCGCGCGCTTCCCCGCCTCTCCTGGCCATGGACCTGCCCCAGGCTGGGGGGGGGGGGGGGTCATAAGCACGCGGCCCCCAACGTGCAACAAAAGCTCGCCGTGCACTGAGGATGCCTCGTGCTGGACCACTTGGTGTGGCCCCAGGCCCGCCCACCCCGGGGGGGCACAGCAGCATTGAATGCTCAGATCTGGGCCGAGCCAGAAGGATGGCGCTGGTGGCAAAAACAGGAGGCAGAGCCTGAGGGGCTGCAGGGAGGGAGCAGAAGCCCCTCGCCCTGGTGTGCAACAGCAGGGCCAGGAGATGCTCAGTGGAGAATAACCCCTCCGGAGGGGGACGGGATGGGAAAGACCCAGAGCCCCAGCACAGGGACACCGCGAGCACCCACAGCCCGGGGTGGGCACCGGGGAAGGATGCGGCATCCCAGCACGATGGCCAGAACGGCTTCCAGAGGCGTTGGCTGGTAAATAACAGGGCTGGGAGACATGGAAACACCAACAGACGCAGCCTCATCAGAGCCCCCCGTGCTTTTTCCGTACCCAGGCAGGGGCCCCCTCCCCAAATCCTGCTGCTCGCATCCTTCTGTTGCGCTACTGGGAAACACCCAGGCACACCTGGGGCCGCAAAGGAGACCTGTGGCAGAGCAGGGACCGTCCCTCCAGCCACCCGCATCAGGTGAGGAGCCAGAAACCATCCCAGGGGCAAGCACCTGGCCAGGGCAAGCACCCATGGGTGCCCAGGGAGCTCACGCGGGGGGCCACGCGCCGAGCATTCCCGTGCCACAGCTGGGGGAAGTGCTGCTGTCAGCGGGGCAGGGATGGGACAAGGGGACAGAGGTGCCGGGGGGTGGGCAGGGGCTCGGCCCCGGGGCTGCCGACGGGGTGGGGGGGCTGCTCTGGGCAGAGCAGGCGGGGATGCTGGCGGGGGTCGGGGGGCTGCAGGCTGGGGGTCTCGGGCAGCGATGCTGGGCGTGGGAAGCAGCGATGCCGGGCAGCAGGTGGGGGCCCGGGGAAGGAGAGGGGGACCCCCGGCCGGGGCTGCTGAGGAAAGCCTCGTACCGGCTCCCCCCCCCCACCCAGGACCGGCACCGCGCCCCCGGGTGCGGCCCCGCACCGGCCCCTCCCGGCCTGCCCCCCCCGGCTCCTACCTGCTCCATGGGGCCGCTCAGGGCACGGCCGCGGCGGGCCGGCCGGGGGCCATGGGCCGCTCCCGGTGCCGGTGCCGGTGCCGCTCCCGGAGCCGGTGCGCCCCGGTGCGGCCCCGCTGCCGCCGCCGCCTCTCGCCGCCGCCGCCCACGCCCGGCGCCGCCCGGCGCATCCCGGGAGCGGCGTCAGCTGAGAGCGGCGGCGGGAGGGGGCCGCGCCCGGCCCCACCCGGGGCCCCGCCGCCGCCCGGCCCCCCCCCGCATCCCCCCCCGCATCCCCCCCCGCATCCCCCCCTTCCCCCGCCGTGCGCTCATCCTCGCCTCCATCACGCCGCCCGCATCCTCCCTGCCCCTCCCCATCACGCCCTCCCCCCCCCCCCCCCAATTCGCCCCCCCCCCCCCATCACAGCGCTCCCTCACCCCCCTCCCCGCTCCCTCCATCCCCCCCCCAGCCCCTCCCCAGCTCCCTCGGGACGCCCATGGGTGCCCGGGGGGGTGCCCGGGGGGGTGGCTGTTGGCGGCGCCGCCCCCCCCCCCCGGCCCGGCTGCGCCCCCGCGGGCGGGGGGTTCGCGGCCCCGGCGCGGTGCCCGGGTAAACGCGGCCTCGGGGCAGCGCCGGTGCCAGCCCCGGAGCCCCGCCAGTGCCAGGGCCCCCCCGCCCCCGGCCCGGCCCCCCCCCGGGCCTCAGTTTCCCTCCCGCGGCCCCGCACGGGCCCCCCCCCCCGCCCGCCGGGGAGCGGCGCGGAGGCGGCCCCGGGGGGGGCTCGGCCGGGCTCGGACCCCCCCCCCCCCTCCCCGGGACCCCCCGGGACCCCCGGCCCCGCCGAGCCCGGGGGGGGGGCGGGCAGAAGAACGCGGCTTTGTGCGGGGGCCGCCGGCGGCTGCCAAGGAGCCATGTTGGGGCGCTGCCAGCCGGGGGCCGCCGCACAAAGGCGCCTTGTGGGGGCACGGGGGCGGCCCCCCCGGCCCCGGCACGGCCCCCCCGGCCCGGGGCTTCCCCGTCTGCAGCCCCGGAGGGCGACCCCAGACCCCCCCCCTCCCCCATCTCTCCCCTGCAGCCCCCCCGGCTCGGGCAGAGCGGGGCAGGGGGGTCCCCGCTGCCAGCCCAGCCCCCCCGGGCCGCCCCCCCCCGCCGCCCGTTGTCCCCACGGGCTCCCCCCGGGATTCCTCTCCCCCCCCCCCGCCCGCCCCAGCCCCGTTCTGTCGCTCCGAGCCTTTGATCGGCAGCACGGGGGCGTTCAAAGCGCCCCAGCACCGGGCGGGGGGGGGGTGGGCACGGGGCCCCCATCCTGCAGGTGTCCCCCCCCCCCAGACAGCCCCAGCCCCCCCCCGGGACCCCCCCCGTCGGGCTCGAGGCACCACGCAGCACCGAACAATTTCCAAATCGTTTTATTTCAAACCCCCGCTCTCTCCCTTCCCCCCCCCCCCCCCAACCCAAAAACCCATCGGTCCAAACGACGATAAAAAGGAGTTACAAACACAGAGGTCAGCCCTCCCGGCCTGACAGCTTACAAAAACTGGGAACTTCACACCAGCTTCCCCACGGGACCTGCAGCGGTCACTAACGGCTCCACGCGAGAGGCCAAACATGCCTATTAATACAATATATACAGACAAACCCCCTCTGGAACGACCCCCAGGTACAGCCAGGCTCCCCCCCCACCCCCAAAAATAACCAAACACACCCAAAGTGCATTTGTCATGTTATATCAAAAAACATTTCTTCTTCTGAAAGATTGGCCTGCAAGTCTGTTCTTCTTTTTTTTTTTTAACCATTTAGTAACTTTTTAATATAGTTTATGAAAATAAATTATACAGCAACTATTTTAATAAATTAAGCGCACACACACAAAAAAAAAAAAAAAAAGGAAAATTAAGCAAAGCTGCATTTCTACTGGAGGTGGTTCCCGGCCGGGAGCCCCCCCGGCCCCGCGCCTCCTGCTCGCCGCGCTGGGAGCCGCTGCCCTTCGCTCCTCGCCCCGGCTCCGTTTCCACCTGGGAGCCCCCACCCGGCGCCGGGCGCTGCCCCCCAGCTTCCACCAGGGATTTCCCAAGTAAAACCAGGGGGCGGGCACCCGGCCCCCACCCAGCCGCCGAGGGGCAGGCTCAGACCTCTTGGTGTAAAGCCACGCACGTGTCAGACGTTAACTGCACGGAAGCGAGGCCGAAGGCTGGAAGGTGCCTCCTCGGGGGCCCTGCTGCCGGGGAGCCCCCAAAGGGCTCCCCCCTAAAGGGCTCCCGGCCTCGCACTGCCCCGGAGCATCACCGAGCCTCCTGGGGGGGGCACGGCCTCGCACTGCCCCCAGCTCCCCTGCCTCCCTGCACGTGCTCACACGGAAAACACTTCCATGAGAAAAACACCTCCGGGGTTTAAATTCGGACGGATGTGTGAGGTGCTGCGTGCCCGGCCGGACAGGACGAGGTTTCGGGGTGCTCAGCCCCCTTCTGCTCCCGCCCCAGCAGCACTGGGGCTCGAGGCTGCCCAAACCACGCCGAACTCTTCCCCTCCCTCTGGCCGCGAAAGGAGATCGATGCTGAGCTGAGGACGCCCACGCCAACACAGCGCCCTGGCACAAGGACAACCGCACCAGCACACCGAGGCAGCCCCGGTCCGTGCTTTTCAGGACTCGGGCAGCGCCCAGCAGCTGCCCTGAGCTCGCTGTGCTGTGGGACCATCAGCCCCCCCCACGCAGGGCGTTTTAGGGACACGGGTGTCACGGAGCTCCTGATGGACACACGGGGGCTCTCCCACCCTGCCGCCGCTGCGGAGCGGGTTTGTGCGTTTTTGTCCCCAGCAAGCCCAGCGAGGGCACAGCCGGCCCCATGCCCCATCCCAGTGCTGCTTCTCCCCCAGGCCGGCCGTTCCCCTTCCCAAACCCAGGTGCCGTTATTACACCAGCAATACCCAGTCCCCCCCGTACCAGACCAGGGATGGAATGAAAATAATGCTGCCACCGCCACGCCTGGGAGACACCAGCCTGTGCCCGGCTGCAGCAAGGGGGCATTCACAGCTCCCCCAGGTCAGGCAGCTGGCCAGCAGGTCACAGCCACGAGGCCATCGCCTGCCCCATGCCATCGTGTCCTCATCTCTGGGGTCTCCTTTGGGGGGAAAAGCTTTGCAAGAGACATTTGCATCGGGCACACTCTTGCTTCGCTGGCACGGTGTAGGACACTTGAGGCATCAGCCCAGCCACGGCTGTCGGGAAGATTTTCTGTTCCAGCATACGGATAAGTTGGAAGATTCAAATCCTCAGCACATGAGGAGCTGAGATGCAGCAGGGCCGGGTGCGCTGATATTCAGGTTTCTGATATTCAGGTTTCCCGTGCACAAGGACACGGGTGCTTCCCCCCGTTGTGCTGTGCGTTGGTCGGAGCAGCTGCACTTTCTGCAGGCTGATGGCTTGGAAGGAGCTGCGGGTCTGCAGCGGGGGGGGGAACACGGCAAGGGCTGCAGAGGGACAAACGCAGCTCCCCTGCGCAGGGAGGACGCGGTAGCTGTAGACCAAATTAGTTCACATTTCACCATGGGCTGAGTGAGATATGCCACCCGGCACGGTGTGGGGCAGCCACCCCGTCCTGATACCCGACAATGCGACGCAAAGTCAGCAGCGGGTAGCGTCCGATGAGGTATTTCTACAGATTCTGAAGATTAATTATTGGTTTCATCTGGAAGCCAAATCTTGTAAAAACCTTTTTTTCCCAAGACTGAAAGCGAGGCCAGAGGTGGTGGTTAAGAAAGGGAGACCAGGATTAGTTAGCACCCTTTGCAGCAGCACTTGGCATAGGCAGACAATCAGGATTTTTCAAGGCTGCTTTAAGATCCACAGGACTGTGTCTAATTCAAGGACATAGATCATTCTGCGGGGCACGAACAAAGTCCCAGCAGCTCCCGAACAACTGCATCCGGCTCACAGGGCACTGACCCCATCTGCAGACCCAGGCCACACACAGCATCGCATTTTCAGGTCACACGGTTGCAAGATGGGATGTTTCTTTCGCCCAAGAACACAGCCTTGTTTCAATACCAGAGGAAAGCTTGAGACTTCTCAGCATCGCTTCGGGCAAACTTTAAACTTCACCATGAAATGCAAACTCTTTGCAGTTGCCGTGACGGATGAAGCAGCAGACCAGGACTGAAAGGGACACGGGTGCTGCAGCCAGTGCTAAGCCCAGCAGCTCAGCAAGAGCTGCCGCCTCTCCTGGCGTCCTGTTCCTGAACCGCTGCGGTTCCACGGACATCCCAGGAAGAGGAAGCAGCGAGCTCCAGAAGAACCCTCGGCTGTTCCTTGCTCCGAGTCACCCCAGAGATGCCTCCGTGCCCCAGCAACCACCGATCGGGATCCTTCACGCCTCAGTAGAAAGCCACTTCATTCACAGCTTCTAGAGACAGCCAGCAGAAAGGCTCAAAGTGCACGTCCCAAGGCGCTGCCAGACCGAGGTCACTTCAAGTACCTTTGGTCCACAGGCTGCTGCCAACGTCACAGCGACAGCTTTGCCAGTGAAATCTTCCAGTGTTTGCTCAGGGGAACGACGCCTCCCCAGACGGGCAGCCCCTGCTCCCCGGTGCAGCAGCAACCACTCCGTGTGGCAGAAGGCTCCAGGACATCCGAACGGCTCGCAGGCTTTTCCTTCCTTGGGCCCAGCTTTAAGGCCATCCTGCAAGTCCAGTAGCAAAGCTCAGCTGCCCAGGATGAGGCCCGGCCCTCTTCTCCAGATCCTAGGGAGCTGGGGAGCCGTGCCCCGTGCTCTCCAGAGGCTGCCCTGCGGAACTGCGTGAGATCCTGGCTCGGGCTGCCTCCCAGCAGCTCTCCGGCTGCCTCACCTCCGCAGAGCAGTCCCACCAGTGCCCGGAGCAGGCGATCTTCCCAGAGAGTCCCCTTCTCTCTCCTCACCTCGAAGTTTCCAAGGGAGGATAATAAAATTCAGCCGATGATAAGACAGTATTTCTCATGCTGAAAATAAACTCAAAAAAAAAAATGAAGACATCAAAAATAAAACTTTCAAAAACTCGTACATAGTGCCGTGACATTCTTTGTTCTGCAAGGAGTCCGCGAGCTGGGCTCAGCTGCCTCCGAGACCCCCTCGCCCTCAGCCAGGAGCCGAGACCCTTGGTCCCCTTCTGCTGTGCTTCTTAGGAGTCTTGAACCCTCTTCTCTCTACAAAAGAGCTTGAGAGCAGAAGTCACGCTGCAGAAGCAGGCTTCACCTTCACGTGCCTCGTCCCCACCACCGCCTGACTTGGGCTACTGGATGGCAACAACCAAATTCCTAGTGGGGGAGAGAGAGAGAGGAAAGGGATCAAACAGCCCGCCCGATGTGGCTGAACCCGCCCCAGACCACTCGGGGTTTGGCACAAGAGCGAGCACAGGCCTGTGAAGGTACGAAACAAGCACAAGCAAGCGGCAGAAGCCTTGCTCGTCTCCCCAGAAGTAAAGGAAAAAAGCTGGTGGGAGCAAACAGCATCCTTAGGGAGGATTTCGTCTTTCCCTCGCAATCAGAGGAACAGCCTGATTTAGGCTGGACCCCACGGGACAGCGCACGGACCAGCAGCACGCACGTACCATCAGTGACAGCAACACGATGGGCGAGCCGGCCTCGCTACGTAGAGGATTCGGTCTCCTGCTTCTGTTTGGAGATGAGCTGAGCTTCCTTCAGCGACAGGTACACCTCCTCCTGGGGGTCGTAGTAGTAAAACTTCCGGATGTAGGAGATCAGGGGCCTGGGGAAGGCACGGGCAGGAGCTTGAGCCCCGAGCCACAGCCACGCCAGCCTCCGCAAAGGAACGGGAGCCCGCGCTCCTGGCAGCGGCAGCGGCCGTAACACCTCACCCAGCCGCACCCCTGTGCCCCGCAGGACGTTCATCCTGCTGACCCAAGGCCAAAAGCAAGAAGTCAACCACTCCCTCCCACGGCCCTTGCTGCCGACACACAGAGGTCTTCTGCCTGCCACGGCGAGCGGCAGCCGAAGCCAAAGCAAATTCTCCCCAGCCCAGCCCTCGGGACTTACTTGGGCAGCGGCAGCTCGGGGATGTGGTCGATCCGGACCAGCTGCCGGATCCGAAAGCGGCAAAGGTGCTGAAGGGATTTGACATTGCTGAACCTGGAGACTGGATACAGGAGCTGGACAGGTGTTGGAGGGAGACCTGTGGAAGAAAGAATATTGGAGAAGACTGTGGTGTCAGACACGAACCGCAGCCGGTCCCCAAAGGAAGCGCTGGTCCCTGGGAACCGCAGCTCTCTGCGAGGCTGTGCCCAGGCAGCTCAGCACTGGCCAGGCAAACACGGGCGATACCGCGAGCTATCTCCAGCCTCCCTCACAAGGCTGCAACAGCTCCCTCCAGCTCTCCCCACAGGGCACCTGCAGCCACCAGTGGTACAGCAGATGCAGGACACTGCCTGCTCCTAACCGCCTCGCCCCCAGGACCAGTGGCGAAGAGTCCCCTTATACCAAGAAGCAAAGTGCTTTAGAAAGGACGCAGAAGAAAGCCAAAGGGAAAGGCAGGCAGCGTGACCGGCACGTACGCTTTGCTCTGCATAACCCTTTGGGTAGCTGTATCGAGGCATTAAAAGGCCGGGGATTTGGACAGCTCAAGCTGCGCAGGAGTTGCTCATTCTTGGGGTCACGAGGCTGGGCACAAAGGCAGAGGCGGCAGCAGCCTCGGCAGAGCCAGCTCCCCACGCAGGGAGCAGCCCGGCACGGCTGGAAAGGAGCTGCATCCAGCTGCCCCCCGCCCCACAACCTCCTCCCCCCAAGTTAAGAGCAACAATCAAGCCCACAGAACCAAGAGGTCAGCAGGAGCACCAGAAAGGACCTACGGGAGCTGGGCTCATTCACAGCGTAAGGTTTTATCTGTCTTTACAGAAGGATTCAGAGCTAGTTACACTCTAACCCCCTCCTGCTGGCCTGTCTCTGAGGGCAGTGGAGTGAGAGGAGAAAAGGGAAAGCTCTTCACACTAAGATGGGCTCAGAACTGCTCCAGGCAGCTCAGGAAGCTGTGAGCCAGCTTTTGAGAAAGCAAAGAACAGGAATCAATTGAAGGCTGGGTTCCTCCCCCCCTCCTTATTCTACCAAAAAGGAATTAGCCTCCGGGAGCGCAGCCAGCAGCTACAGGGACGCAGCACGAGCTCTGCACGCTGTGCTGGCCGCGTGCCCCAGCACCAGGCGCCCGCTGGAAACATCCCCCTCCTCTGGGAGGCCGTTAGCGCTTCAGCAGGAGCACAGCACTAACGAGCATGCCGGGGGGATGCAGATCCTAAATATTCTCCCAGTAAAGATCAGGGATCAGCGTGAGACTTGGGTTTTCAGGGATCGAGGCTCAGCACGCAGACGGAGGGGCGCAGGAGCGGCCGCAGAGCCGGCCGGCAGCTCAGGGGGGCTGGCACCAGGCGGCGAGGGGACCCCCGGCAGGTGCACGGCGCCGCTCAGGGGGACTCCTTTTCTCTTTGAAAGATATTTTCTAGAGCAAATCCTTTCTACTAAGGCATTTGCTTGTGGAGCTGGCAAGTCCACGAAGCTCTGTTCTCAAGGGGAACAGGTCTTAGGATTGGGAAGGTAAAGTATTTTTGTATTTTGAAGTTGAAAGAATTTCTTGGAGGCAGGATGCACGGCAGCAGTAGCTTTGCAGCCTTCTCCTCCCCGAAAGCGTGGCCACGTCATAAATCAGCTTCCCAGTTATTGGCCATCTCTGCAGCAGGGGGCAACACTGAACAGGTCTGGGCTATGACTCCAGCTCTGCTCCGATCCCATGGGTGAGCCAGAGCCAGCCTGGAGCCAGGAACATCCCATCCCCTCCCCACCTGCCCCCACCAGGGCCTTGGCCATCTTCTCGATCCTGCCCCTCTCTGCTTCACCGCCGTGCCTTGCTTTACTGCAGCCGCGTTCCCTTCTGCTCTGGTGCTTTGCTCCAAGCATCACCTCTCATCCTCCCTCCAACTCCTGCTCCCCACTGCTGCTCTCTCCCAAGTAAGGGGCGTATTTGTTCAGCTGGCAGACTCTTCCCTCTCTTTCACGCTGGATTTTCAGCTAGCTTTCTGACATGCAATGACAGCTGAGTCAAAACCAGAAAAAAATTGATAAAGACACGGACCCAGTTGCCAGCCTGGCTCTCGCAGGAGGCAGATGTGAGCCCGTTCCGAAGGACCAGACTTTGCTGGATGGGAAAACAAGCACTCTGCAATTCCAGCATCATGCAGTCAAACGTGCTCCAACAAAGCTTCTCAACACTCCCTCGTGCTTGCAAGCACCTGCCTGTGGATGTGCCCTGGCACCACGGTCCCCCTGGGGACTCTGAACCTACAGCATCCATCACTCGAGGCTCACATTTAGCTCCCCACTTGGAAGCGCTCCCACACGCTCGGTTTAATGCCTCTCCTCTCGGCAGCCCCAGGTGGGTCTCAGCAAAGGGAGAACTGGGAAGCTGCAAAGCACGGAGAGGTTTCTCAGCAAAGCAGCCCCGAGACTGGGGGAGGGAAGGCAGCTGGGCTTCAGGAGCCAAGTAACTGGTAGAGGGAGCAGCTTTTTTTTTTTGTAATAGCCAAGCAGCTGATTGAGGGAGTAGACAAAAGCTGAACTAAGCTGGCTCTCTAGAACACGCCAGCAGCTAATCACAGAGCAAGAGTCATCCCCCAGACCCAGCAGGACACTCACCTGGGACCCTGGATCGGAGGAAGTAAAGAAACTTCCCGTTTTTGGAGTGCATGATCGCTCTCTTTATGAACTCCACCACAGACTGGCAGCGGTCTTCGAACTTGGGATGGCACCACAGGCTGAAGGTCCCTTCCAACAGAACAGAAGGGTTTCACGTTACAGGGGCGCTGGTGGCAGGGAGAGATGTGGGACCGATGTTTTAAAGGCCAGGTGACAGCCGCCGAGAGCTGCAGCCCGGCTGGCACCGCCACCTGACGCAGGAGGCACTGCTCGAACGGCAAACCATGGGACTGGAGAGGGCAGCCCAGGGGAGGCAGGGCCCCAACCTGCTGAGAGAACCCTAAGTAGGTTAAAGCCTCGAGTCAGACTGCTCTCACGCTCTCGGTGCTGCAGACACTGCCCTTCTTGTACCGGAGAGCCACCCTGCCTGTTCCCCCGCTTGCCAGAGCGCTGCCCGTGGTCCCCCCGTCCCCTTCTGCCCACAAAACCTCGCCCAAGCCAGAATGCCTTCGTGACCAAGGAGCTACCAAGGGGATCAGGCAGTGCTTTGGCAGAACAGAGCTTCACCAGGAGGAGCCCAACAGGATCCTAGGAGCGATCCCACCAGGCCCGCAGGGGGCAGATCCCCGCAGCGGGCGCATTGCATCGCTCGTCTGCGGGCACCCTGGAACCCGGAGCCACGAGGCAGCGAGCGACTTGTGTCCCTGCACCCACCCTCGTAAAGCACTCGTGCCAAGGAGAAGGTGTAGCTGAACCAGAGGTACCCAAAGTTGTGTTCCAGCCCAGGGACTTTTGGGATGAGCAGCTGCCCCAGCAGCAGCACAGGAAACCTAGAAGAGGCGGTGCTGGAGGATGTCCAGCAATCACGGCCCTCTGTGGGGTGGCCAGCAACCAGCAACAGAGGGCTTACACACTGCTCACAAACTTACAATGCACTTCCTCTCCCCACAGCTCAGTCTGGTAGGATTTACTGGGAAATGGCATCCTCTCACCCCTACCAGGGACCAGTGTGAGAACCAGTGATCCAGGTTAGCACCTGCTAAACATTCGGGCACCAGCAATCTCTGATCTGAATGAGCCCTTACGAGTGGCAAGTAGATGCAAAGGACAGACGCTGGGGGGTTATTGCACAAACACCAGCCTCCGCAGGCTGCCTACTCAGCTCTCCTAAAAAAAGACAAAAATTATGTCTTCTTCCTCTCGAGTACCTGAAACCTGAAGGTCAAGCGTTTATCTCTACCATTCCCTCAGCCCCACCATTTGTCATCTTCACGGTTTATCAGAGTGCGCAGGTCTGCAGTTCTGCACGCTGCTGCAGCACATTCAGCACAAGGCAGGCAGCCCAGGGGCAAGCACAGAGCCACTGATGCAGACAGAAGCACTGGACCCAGGAATGAAGTTCCTGATGCAGTGCCATGGCTGGAAACGCTGCTCCGGGGATGGTGGCAGCACCAGCCTTCACCACGTGCAGCAAGAAATGCAGTTTGAGGGAAAGGAGGGAAGGACACCCGGCTAAGGGAGCTCTGAGAACAAGGACCCCAGCCCCAAAGCAAGAAACCAGACCGGCAGCAGCAGCGGTTTGATCCAAAGCTCAGTCATGAGCAAGCATCCTCTGTGCAGCCGACCTCACATCTCCCCCAGCTGGAAATGCTGCTTACAAGTTCTCTAAGGACAGGGTGATGAAAGCCAGTCCTCCTTATGCAATGGGCAGGACAACTGGCTCTCGACAGGCTACAATTAATGCTGGTGCACTTCCCACCGGAGGGGTTCAAGACCAGAAACTCTGCTGGGTTGATTAGCACTAGCAATGCTAACGGAGGGGGAAGACACAGCGACATCCCCAGAGTAGGGGCAAAAAGGTGGAACAGGTGAGCTGTGCCCTGAAAGGTCACAAACCACTGTTTTCTCCAGCAGACTGCCTGGGAAGCCTCAGAAGCCATTATCTGGCAGCACACCTAATGACAATGCTCTGCAGGCAGCTGTTATTACAGCCTGCCCACCGGGTACAGGGCAGGTGCCGGAGTCCTGATGATGCCCTTCCCTCCTGTGCTGAGCCTTCTCAGGCTTTTTGCTCGGCCTGAGGGCAGCTGCCTGCGCTGGGGTTCGATACGGAAAACCACATCTGAAGATGAGCAGAAAAAGCATGTGGGCGAGGTGAGACGGACCCCATGCACGACAGCGAGCGTGGCAGGAAGAAAGGGTGCAAACACCGCAAAGTTCTCAGAACAAACGCCCACAACAGTGGAGCTAAAACTTTCGCCTTGCACAGAGGGCAGCTGGCACCGCTGCTGAGCATCCCCCGAGCAGAACAAAGCAAGGTGACGAGCTGTGATGTCAACAGATCGCTTCTCATTTCACGGGGAGAGTTCAGTTTGGGGAATCGGACAGCCGTGAACGATGGCTCTCGCTATATCACACCGTCGTGATGCGGGATCTCAGATCTCCCCATCATCATTCTCTTCAAGTTCAGTTTTCCGAAGCAAGGCCTGAGGAGAGGCACGGGCAACTCTTCTATTCCCCGGTTTTTCATTGCTTTAAGGAAACTTGTGCCCAAGGCATAGATAGCAAGGTTAAATGCAGGACACAGAGTGAGGACACATTGCTGCTGCTCCCTCTTTTCTGCCGCATCAGTGCTCTGGGCAGAGATTTGGGACCTTGAGACCAGACTGCCCACAGCCACGGGCCCCAGCCGTCAGCACCCCCAGAGCTCCCCGTGGCTCTTACCTCTGTAGTGCTCCATCCTGGTGTGATGGGTGATGCCCTGCGACCGAAAGCTGAGGCTCAGGATGTAACGGGGATCAGAACTGTCTCGGACCAGGAAGGACCCGTCCGGCTTCCCTTTCAGCTTCATCTCCGCGTCCTCCCAGTTCATCGGTCCCCAGTACCACCCGCACTGCGGAAGCGAGACACGGAACGTCAGCAGACCACGAACAAGGAAGACTGCGTCACCAACTAAAGGCAGCAGTTTGCTATTGTTAATTCACTTCTAACGCCAAAATTTAAGTTTTTGGTTACATTCAGCAGGAAAATAGATGGTTACGACTCGGTGCTTTCTCTTCCAGGAGCGACATCACATCCAGCACCCAGAAGTAGTGAAATACCAGATCTAACCATGACAGTTCTTCCACGCATGAGCGATGCTGTTCTGCACTCACCAAAGACCTCACTGGGAAAAAGGCAGGTGGTTTTCTGGTCCCGCCTTAAACTTTTGTTCCTGGTCAGTCCCAAAAACCACGGCCTAGACCTGCAGCCTTCCCCTCCCGAGGTCCTGTGCTGCCAGCACCCCCCCACGAGGACGTTACCTTCTCCAGCTCCCGCAAGCTGGCTGCGAAGCTGCTCGAGTCCGGCCGGTAGAGCGGGCACTGGAGGTGCGGGGCGGGCTGGCTGGGCGCCGTCTCCATCGGCCGGAGGGGCAAGATCCGCGGGAAGGCGTCTGCAGAGGGAGAAACGGTCCGGGCCACGGTCACCCGTCGGGAGCTCGCCCCAAAACCGAGCCGCCCCGTCCCCCGGCACGCCCGGCTCCAGAGGGCAGGGCAGGAGGAGATGAGGAAGCAGGACTGATGGACAGGAGGACAGCGTCCTCGTGAAGGACACGGCAGGAGTCACCACCTGGCTCCTCCAAGGTGACTCATTCGGAGCCCTCGTCTGCTATTTCCTTAAGCCAGCTTGGAGGGAAGCCAAGGGAAGTGCCAGGTGGCACCAGCTGGAAGGAATTAACCCATCCCAACACCTTAGTTCACAACAAGGGGGCAATTAAAGCCCCGCGGGTCCTGAAGGGCAGGAAACTGAAAACCAAAGGGGAGTTGCATAAGGAACATCCTCCCGTGCTGTTCAGCTGGACTGCACAGCAGGCGGGCAGAGCCCGGGCTCCTGAGCTGAGCCCTGCTCCTACGGCTGCTGTCTGACACTGCTGACACCCAGAGCACACCCCAGTCCACAGCCAGGGGCCGTGCTTCTGCTGAACCCAGGAAGAAGCAGAGAAAATGGGAGATGCTGCACTGAGAATAAAGCTGGCGCAATTACAAGCTTCGGGAAAACAACTGGGGGCAACAAAAGAGCCACAGCACGTGGAAAACAGACAAAGGACCAAGGCCAGGAAACCAGAGCCGTGACACAATGGCACACCATCAGTAGCACTGCACGTCCCTAAGTGGGCAGAGGAGGCAGCACTGCTGCTGTTAGAGTCTTACAGTGCAGCCTTAAAGTTAACCAAGAAGAGCTGCAAAGTCCAAAGCCCCGGAGAACTAAAGCCTTGCTGCTGCTAAAGCTAAGCTGACCTGGGGCATGGGGTGGAGGAGGCGGAGGCAGAGGGAAAGACTGCAGGGAAGACCCCATCGGACCCACTAGGACAGATGTAGGCAGCGTCCCACTGATATCATCTAGGAGAGAACAGAGGCAAGAGACATTCAGAAAACAGAAAGCGAGCGAGCCCTGCACTGCTGAGCAAACCAGCACCGAGCGCTGCCTGGAGCAGGAGGTGGAGCTCTTCTTGGAGAGCTCACGGTGCTCCGCCGGCTCCTGAGAGCAGGGCACTGCTGCGGTGCCAAAGCGACCCGTCCTCAGCACGCTCAGAGGTTTGTGCGCACACACCTGGCGCGAAGGAGTTAGCTCTCCAGCCCAGCTCCCTCCATGCACGCAGCCTGCAGCACAAGACAGGCATTTACAGACGACTTCACAGGCACAACGCTGCCCCGGCACGCGGGATGCGCACGTCGGGTGCTGCTCACCGAGGCTGACACGTGCTAAGCTCAGAGAGGAGCCTCCTCCAGAGGAGGGTGCCGAGCAGCCGCGCCAGGCTCCCGGTGCCATCCTCCCCAAAGCCTCCCTGCCACAGACTGAAGCAGGGGAGGGAGCCGGCCTGGGCAGGCAATGGGAGGGAGTGAGGGATGTTTTTGTGGGCAGCCGTATCAGAGGAGACACCGCGAAATCAGCACATCACGTCCCACCTCGCACGGCTCCGCCACAACCCTCCCCTCCTGCCCGATCTACAAGAAACACCGACACCACCAGCAACAGCAAGAAGTCCTGCTGGGGCAGGGGGAGCAGGCAGCGAGGCCCTGCTAGGGCTCAGCAGGGGCAGACAGACAGCTTCTGTGCTCCTGGGCAGACACACGGACGGGCTCTCGAGAGGCACGGTGCCGTACCTAGCAGGCTGAGGCTTCTTCGCGGAGGAGGCGGCGGAGTTGGAGGGTGAGGGGAGGTCAGTCCTCGCTGGGAGATGTCCACGTCCACTAGTGACACTGTTTCACCTGCAGGTTGGCGGAGCGAGACTGTTAGTGCTGCACCTCCCGGGCACGCAGGGGGAGAGGGGAAGGGGCTGGGACCCCTGCCCACGAGGAGTAAGGGAGCGACGGACACCGGTCCAGCAGCAGGCGATGGGGAAGCACGGAGCTCCCGCAGCGCTCCTCACCGACGTCCAGCACTGGCACTTGATGGGAAATGGTTTCGCAGCCCTACCCTGCTGATACACAGCTATGAAATAATGCGCCTATTAATTCCAGTTGGAGTTTGCCTACAAGCAGCCAATCTAACAGAAATACCTTTTATCCGGCAGGCCACGAAGGTGCCACCTGGACAGGCCTCTACATTAAATTGCTGGAATTCACCTAAAGGCTCCAGACCCAGGACACTGGTTTGGGAAAATGACGATGCAAACTGAGATGTCTAACGAACTAGTAAAGCCTAAAATTAATCTAAATTCATGGGAGAAAAATGAAGCCATGAAATCAAGGTTAAACCATCAGTATCAGACCAACACAGAAGTGAAAGGAAACCAGCTAACTCCTGAAGAGAGGACTGAGCGGTGTTAGCACAGCCAAGGAACTTTCCAAAATAAAAAGTCTAACCCAGCTGTCACAAACCACTAACCAACACCAGAGCACCACACACACCTGGGCCATGGTCCCAGGGACCACAGGATTCGGCTGTGTCAGGCTTCGACTCCTGGGGTTAGGGCCCCAATTCTGCTTCAGATGGAAAAACTTCCCCGGCCTCTCGGTCAGTACCTCCAGGTATTTACCGCACAGGGCAGTACTGACTCAGCTTCCTCCTGCCCGTAGAAGTCCTATCTACTAATAAGCCGCGTTACGAGGGTTATTTAGGCCGGGTTATTATCCGCGGCACCTTCTCCCTGGGGGACCGATGGGTGTGGGTGCACACGCATGCATGCAGCCACCCTTTCATTTCCACGCCCTACAAATGAAGCAGCCACGTAGGCTGGGAGCCTTCGCCTCGCACAAACAAAAAGCGATGGGACCAAGGGGGGCTGCAGGAGCCCAGCTTTCAAACCCTTCCCAGCACAGCAGCGATGGCAGCTACGTGCACCGACAGCCCAGCACGCCTGTGGAGGGGGCACGGAAGGCACGGACCTCTGCTGGCCCCAGCTCGGCCCTCGCGCTGACCTGGAAGCAAGTCACCAAGAACCCCAAGCAAGCTGGGCCAGGCATTTGAGTCCTACTTTGGCAGGCCCAGCCCCAGAAATCCTCCACACGGACCCCAGCTGGGTCAGGCCGAAGTCACCAACAAATCAAAGCGATTAAAGGGCAGGCACGCTGACGCTGGGGATGCTGGCACGGCCCTCTGCAAAGGAAAAGCTCCTGGAGGACACTGCCACCACTCCACCGACTTGCAAAAATTGACATGAGCCATTTTAAGAACGTTTAATAGGATAAGCTAGCAATTACATCAACCTCGCAGATTTGGAGCAGGAACTCGTCCACTCCATGCTCTCCTCTCTGTTAAATATTCATTTGAAGCCAAGACACTCAGCACGCACGGCCACGTAACGCCTGTCACCGGGAGGCACGAGAGCCACAGATCTCTGCCCGCAGCTTCCCCTAGTGACAGCTGACGGTGTAGGAGCAGCTTTTGCTTCAACCAGCCTCGATTTGCTGAATAAATGCATGTGACACACACAAAACCAGTCACATCTCGCAGGGAGCATCCTCCGCATGCCGCCCCGCTATCGGGACATCAGCCGAAGCAGTACGAGAACGGAGAAGACACCGGGCACCGGCACGGCCCGATCGCCCCCGAACGTCTCCATCTCTGCAGGGCTGAAGGAGCCGCACGGAGCCACGAGACCCTGCAAGTCCTCAGCCCTGCAACAAGCCTCTCAGCGCGCGTTCGCTTTGTTCCTGAGCTCTGCGACACCGCGGTGCAGCTCTGCACACCCGACTAATGCTCACTTGTGCCCTTAGCCCTCCTCTCCGCGAGCTTTAAGGCAGGACTCGCCCGCAGAGGTCCTGAGCCCCGCAGCTGGGGGGGCTCTCGCTGCCGGCCCACACCCACACCAGGCACATGACGGTGACAGAAGGCTCTCGGTATCAGCCGCCGGCAGAGCAGGACTTCCCCCTTGTGCCATTTATAAAGCAGCCAGCTTCCCCCGGCAGAAAGAGGAAGGTCAGAAAGCAGCAGGAAGCGGGGAGAGGGGAAGCACGCAGAGAACAGACGCTGCGCGGGGAGGCGCTGCCCCACCGAGCGGTTTCAGCCCCCTCGGGCCACCGGAGGGGAGCACAGGCACAGCCCCTGCCCCACAGGGAGCTCCCGAACCGCCAGCGCAAAAAGCCCCCGTGGAGGAAGGAGCCTCGCCTCTAGCACAGCTCAGACCTGGGTTTCAACAGAAGAAACTGCAAAGTGCTGACGTGAAACGTCCCCGTTCTCTACAGCTCCTCTCGGTTCGGGTTTGAGGCCACGCAGGACACAGGAGCTGCCCCCAGGGTCGCAGTGGAGGAAAGGGGCAGGCTGCCGTTACACGAACGGAGCAGTGTGCGTAGCAAAATGGCAGACCCAACCGTACACGACTCAATTCCTTACCTGTGAAGAGGGGGCTGAAAACAACCGGGGAAAAGGCACTTTGAGTTCTTGTCAGTCTGTGTTTCCTGTTGGAAATAAAAAAAAAAAAAAACATCATGAATAGGGATGGGGAGACTCGGTGCATCCCAGAAGAAGAAAACACCGTTTGATCTCCCAAACTGGGAGAGCCTTCACCATGATTTACAGAGGTTCGAGACAGCTCAACGCCGCGTGTTTATGCGACTCCTAGAGCAGCGTGTTGGCTTAAGTAGGACAGTCAACCAGTAAAGCTAGGTCTCCATCCTGCTACTAAGCAAATCTCTAACTAGGTAATTAATAAAGTCTTTGGAAAGGAAAAACCCCAAGCAAGTATCGTAACCGGAGCCAAGCGGCTGTTTCACAACAGGCACCACACCATTTCTCCGGACCGGGCATTGCCAAACGCCTCAGACAAACAGGTTGGGGCCCTGCGCAACCACGGGCTGTGCCTACAGCCAGCACGCCGAATGCCCTCGCGCGGCGTTTGGAGGATGCCGCCTCCCCGAAGCGTTCCAGGAGGCGGCGAAGGGCAGGGAAGCTGAGCCTGGAGCATCAAGGTGGATGGAAACGGCTGAAAAGGCGCCTCCGACGGGCATCCGAGAGCACCTGTAATTCCTCCAACGCCTCCTTCCCAAAACAGCGATTTTATAACGAGGCTGGAGCCACCCCTGTGCTCTCCCCACGCAGGGAACCAGCCCCTCCAGCACCCTCCCTGCTGCAGCGCCAAAGGGCTTTGTACAGACCTGGGCAGAGGGAACGCCGGGGGGGGCACAGGGCACGGCAGACCCAGGGCGCGAGCCCACGGCTGGGGTGAGCAGGGCAACGCGGCCCGCTGCCGGGCCTCGGCACGGAAAGCGAGACCGGAGCTGTCCAACCTCCGCTATTTCAACCCAAAAACGCCGCTTAGGGACCACTCCGGGGCTGGAAGCACCCTGGGGCCAGAACCTCACTTCCAGACGAGGAAAAGAGCAAAGCTGAAGGCAAGGGAGGCTCCGGTGCCGCGGATTCCTGCCCAGGGTCCTCCCAGCCCCCCGGTACACCGGGACGCGTCCGTGCTGGCTCGGACAAGGTCACCCCAAATTACACAGCACGGCCTCACTGAGCCGGCCGGAGGAACCGGTCCCACTGCACGCGGTTGGAGCGGGGACCCAGGGGAGCTCTGAGACCATCCCCATCCCCTTCGACGTCGTCCCAGCGGGCCCCACGCCCCAGCCCCGCTCCCGTCACGGCCTCCGGAGCAGGCCGGGCACGGCTTCAGGGAAAAGCAGCTCTGAGCAAGGGCTCGCAGCGCTCGGAGGGATTGCGCTGACCTGACACAACTCAGCCAGCCTGCAGGGAGCAGGGAGGCGAGCTCCGGCCCCGTACGGCCGAGCAGCACGGCGCCACGTGAGCGCACCGCAGACGGGTGCGCCCCGGCCCTTCGCAGGGCACCCCGAGTGCTCCTCGTCTGCGGCTGAGCTCCAGCAACGTCACCGGGTCACGCAGCTGTGAACAAACAAGTAACGCTGCAGGACTGCCAATAAAAGAGCTGAGAAAAATTCGACATCTCGATATACAAAATCCCACTGAAATGCCTGGAAGTGTTTCCATTTCAAAGCTCTCGCACCTACTTGAGGGGTAGTTTTTTCGCCCTCAAAGGAGAACAATTCACCAGTCACCAGCCACACGCGCTCACAAAGTCACACTGCGGGCTAGCAGCAGCTAACCCTATAATACAGCAACTGCTCTGCTCCCACATCCTAAAACAGAGGGGAAGGAGCACCGCCGGCACTCCGCTGTTACCAAAACAGCCACATTTTATGCCAGCATCTTACAGCCAGCGACAGATTTCTGCGATTTCTCATTTCTAGCAAGCTCACATCTGCAGCAGGGTGAGAGCAAGAAGCAATTCACGTGGACTGAACACTCCACGGACAGACACGGGACCGGGAGCGCCTTGAGCGGCAGCAGACGGGGATTTCGGGGTCACCCGCCGGGCCCAGACTGCAGCAGGGACACGCTGACGCAGCCCATCCTGCAGCAGTGACCGCAGGCAGCCTTTTAGCATGTCACAGGTCTTGTCCACCAGCCGGCTACGCGCTACTTGAGGTGTATTATATGGAGACATTAATAAAACCAAGGTCAGGCCATCAATACAACCATGGATACACCACCACCTGCAGCTCAGGGCTGCCTGCCCTGGCCCCTGAACTGCTGCAACCCAGCACTGTCCCCCAACCCTCCGTTTGCCTCTGCGGTACAAATTGCTTCAAGAAGAGCAGTTTCACAGCTGCAGCCTTGAAATCCTTACACCCTGGGAGAGAAGCCTCATGTTCCACGTTCAGTTTCCAAGCCTCTCGCATCTCAGAGCCCGGCCACTGACTCCAGCCAGTGGGGCCGCTTTGCTCTGAATTGCATGCGCACGCAGGAGGCAGAGCTGCCCAGCGCTGCCTCGAGGCCTGGCACTGCGGGATGCAGCTCCGCACGCCGGGAGCTGGCTCTCAGCGACGCCCGGGCACAGGCAGACTAACCCACTGCAGGCCAAGGGCAACGCTTGCCAGCAGCACCCAGGGGAGAGCCGCACGCGGGGAGCGGGCGCTCAGCAGCACAGACTGCTCCTTGCCGACCTTGTTCCTGTTAACAGGCGGGGGACGGCCAACACCGAGCGCAACCTCCAGGTCCCACCAGTGCTCCGCAGAACAGAAAGCGTGGCTCAAGTAACCCGGACCTCTTCAGCAGGAGGGGGGCTCCCAAAGCTGGAGGCAGCGGAGAAGTCCCTGAACCACAACAGCTGCTGCATCAGGCACCTTGAACTAACCTTTGTTAAAATCCTAATTAGCACAGCAGTTCCACGACGCTGGAGCGTGAGAAGTCAGCACTTCCCCCAGCAGTGACCATGAAACTCTCCGACAAAAGGGAAAGCCCAGGCAGCGCCACGGCTCTCCCCTGCTCTGAGGAGAGACGTAACCGCCAGCCTTCCACCGCCCGAGCCCAGCGCGGGGAAGTCCTGAGGACTCCTCGCTCTTGTCGACGAGAAGAGCGAGGACTGAAAAAACCACAGGCGCGTTAGCAAAATACTATGTCGTTACAGGCAACCTGGCACACCGCTGGTGGAGGCACGTTTAGGCGTTCGTGGGAAACGAAGCCGTGTATAAAACCAAGGCACCCTCCCACGAGGCAGGAGGTCACACTCGGATGCTCCGAGCAGCTGCGGGCCAGGGGCCGGTGCGGACGGGGCTGTCCCACCTCGGGAGCCACCTACCCTGCTGCAACGGGGAGAATTTCAGCCTCACTGCCCCCACAACGGCTTCACGGCCGAAGCACCCGGTGAGCACAGACCCGAGCTCGGGGCCCAGCCTGGCTCCGCGCACGCCTCGAGCCCACACCAGAGGCACGCTGCCCCAGGAGCCCCGCAGGAGGAACACCAACCCCAAAGTGCTCCAGGTCCATTCAATCATTTAACGCTGCTTCCAGGCCGGCCAGAAGCAGGCGTGCAGCCCTCAGATGGGTCCTTTCTCCCTGCCTCCCGCGAGGAGTTTCACGCCAGCTGCTGGAGGTGCTGCGGGCAGCAGGCTCTGCGGCAGGGCCGGGGCTGGCACAGCACCAGGGCACCTCGCCCTCTCCCGTTGGCATCGAGCAGCTCACGGCCTCCGCAGAAACGCTCCCCTTCGGCCTGTGCCACCAGGCTGGAACCGGGAGCACACCACGGCCGGGCTCACACACCAGCGTGAACGACTCAGACCAACGCGATCCAGAACCCGCGCAGTCCCCACGCGCGGCAGGACCGAGCCACGCGCCCTCGGCCCTCGAGAAATAGGGGCCAGCTGCTAAAAGCAGCCACAGGACGGAGGCGCTGCTGCAGAAGGTCCTGGCGGTGCCAGGCAGCGGCTCAGCGCCCCGCGCAGGGCCAGCTGCTGGCGGAGCCCACGAGCCTGGTGGCTCCGCCGCGCGGTGACGTGCCCTCCCGTGACAGCGCCCGTGCCAGCCTGCCGGAGGAACGGGAGCCACCGGCAAAGGGCAGCTTTCAAACCCCACGCTGGACGAACGCTGCGGGCTCTGAGCCGCGCAGCTGGAGCCAGAGCAGAAAATCCAAGCGAGAAGCCGCCGTAAAGCCCCACGGCACGGCCAGCCCCGCACAGGGGTGCCAGGATCAGGCCCCCAGCACCTCCTCGGGCCTCACCCTGCACAGCGGGCTCTGCCCACCAGCACCGAGGCTGAAGCCTGAGTGCCGGGCTCGTGAGGCTCAGGAAACCAGCAGGGAACGGGGGCTGGCACCGGGAGCCCCCGGGCTGCGGCTCAGCATCCCCAGAGGCCGCTCTCGGGGTGCACTTCCCGGGGGCTGAGGTCCCCCACACCAGCACCGCCTCCACCAGGTGCCCAGCCGGCCCGGTGCTGCTCCCCCAGCCCGAAGAGCCCCGCTCCCCCCCGGGCCCGCCTCTGTCCCGCTCCCCCCAAGAGACCCCCCCCGACCTCCCCGGTCCCGCAGCCCGGCCCGGCCGTGAGCACCGAGCCCAAGTCCCCTCCGGCCGCCACCAAACCGTCGGGAGGCCGCTGCCCGCTGCCCCCCCGGCCCGGCCCGGCCCGTACCTGCCCGCCTCCTGCTCGCGGCCGCGGGCCCCGCACACGTCGGTCAGGCTCCCGGCCGAGGCGGGCAGGTCCCCGGCGCGGCGGCTCCCGGTGGCGGCGGCGTCCCCCGCGGCCGAGCCTCCGCTGCAGCTCTTGGTGCGGAAGAGGCGGCGGAGGCGGACCCGCAGCGAGCCCTTCCTGCAGCCCGCCCCGGGCGGCGGCGGCGCGGGGCCGGGGCCGGGGCCGGTCCCGCTCCTCCCGTTGGCGCGGGCGGCTCCGCGCGGCGGCTCCTGCCCGTCGGGGCTGCCCGGTTCCTCCTCGGAGCCGCTGCCGGCCTCGTCGGGCTCCAGCGCCTCGAGCACCAGCAGCGCGTCGCTCGTCTCCTCGGCGGCGGGCCCGGCGGGCGGCGGCGGCCCGAGGCACGGGCAGCCCCCGGGGCCCTTGGGGCCCAGCCCCGGCGGCCGCAGCCCCAGCGCGGCCAGCTGCAGCTCCAGCCCGCCCGGCGGCCCCCAGCGCCCCGCCGCCGCCGCCGCCGCCGCCGCCGCCTTGGGCTCCAGGGCGCAGCGGTGCCGCGGGCACAGCAGCTCGGCGCCGCCCGCCGCCGGGCCCTCTCCGCCGCCGCCGCCCGCCGCCGGGCCGCCCTCCTCCGCCTCGCCGGGCCGCCCCTCGGCCGCGTTGCGGAACACCATCAGCTGCGGCGGCGGCCGGGGCCCCCGCGGCGCCCCGCCGCCCGGCAGCGCCACCGCCGCGGCGGGGAGGGGCAGCGGCAGCCGCCCCCCGCCGGGGCCCGGCGGCCCCGCGCCCGCCCCGCCGGTAACGGCGCCGCCCGCCGCGCCCGCCTCCGGCGCGGCCCCATAGCCCAGCAGGCGGCTGAGCACCCGGTACGAGGCCGCGGCCGCCGCCGCCGCCTCCCCGTCCCGCAGCTCGGCGCGCTGCATCGCTACGGCCGCCGCATGGCCCGGCCCGCAGCGGGACCCCCCCGCCGCCGCCGCCGCCGCCGCCGCCGCTGCCGCTCCCTCCTCCGCGGCGACGGCCGCCGCCGCCCCGCCCCCGCACTTCCGCCGCCGGCCACGCCCCCTGCCCTCCGAAGCCACGCCCCCTGGGTGAGGCCACGCCCCCTCGCGCCCCCGGCACGTGCAGGCGCGGCGGGAGCGGGGGGTGGGGGGGGGCCGAGGCGGGTGCTGCGCGGGGCAGTGCGGGGCTGCAGCGATCTGCACCGATCTGCACCGGTCTGCGCCGATCTGCACCGATCTGCACGGCTCTGCACGGCTCTGTACAGCTCTGCACGGCTCTGCACGGCTCACTGCGGCTCTGCATGGCTCCTGCAGAGCTCTGCGCAGCTCTGCGCAGCTCTGCACGGCTCCTGCACGGCTCCTGCATGCCTGCTGCACGCCTGCTGCACGGCTCCGCGCAGCTCCTGCACGGCTCTTGCACAGCCCATGCGTGTCTCCTGCATAGCTCTCCATGGCTCCTGCACAGCTCCTGCACGGCTCCTGCACAACACTCACACAGCTCGCGCACAGCTCTGCGCACCCTGCACGGCTCCTGCACGGCTCCTGCACGGCTGCTGCACAGCTCTTGCATGGCTCTTGCACAGCTGCTGCACGGCTGCTGCAGAGTTTTTGCATGGCTGCTGCACATCCTTTGCACAGCCACTGCGTGGCTCCTGCACGGCTCCTGCACGGCTCCTGCACGGCTCACCCAGGCACCCGGGACAGCCCCAGCCCCCCCCCCGCTGGACGAGCAGAACCAGGAGCAGCTCCCGTGCGCCTGCCTGGAGGCCAGGGAGAAGCCGGCCTTGCTTTGCACCAGCCTCCCGTGCCTCAGTTTCCCCCCTGCAGGCAGGCAGTGCTGCGTGACACCCAGGACACCCCCAAATTGGGGGAGGGAGCGAGGGGCAGGCTTGGAGGCACGGGACCCCTGCCCACTGGGACCCCCATGTGCCCCCATCTCCCTCCCTGCCCCAGGACAGGGACTTTGGGCTTCCTGCCGGTGGGAGCCCAACCCCGGCCCCCTCCCCAGGGCCTGGGGCGCTGCAGCACCGAGCCCCCGGGGCTACCCGGGGACCCGCGGGATGCAGGATGTGGATGCAGGATGCGGATGCGGGCTGCGGATGCGGCTCGCAGCCCGGTTGCCATGGCTGCCCGTCGGGATGCGCTTGCATCACGGGCAGCCCGAGGGGCCAGGGAGCGGGGTCCCGGGGCCGGCCGGGGGCTCCCCGCAGCGGGGCCGGGACCAGCGGCAGGCGGGGGCGGGCGGGGGGGCTCCGGGCGGGCAGCGCCAGCGGCTGAGCGCGGTTTGGAGCCGGTGACGTCTGTCGAGGGAGGAAAACAGGCGGCGGAGCGCGGCTCAGCGCAGCCCAGCGGGCTCCCGGCCGGCTCGGGCGCCGTGCCCACCATGCCCCCCCCGGGCCGGCCGCGGGGTGCCGGGGGGCTGCGCTGAGCCCGGCTATGGGGCCGCGGCGGTGGCTGCTGCTCTGGTGCCTGCACGCCGCGCTGCTCCTGGGGGGGGCACAGCGGCCCCCGGCCTCGCCACCCCCTGGGGCGCCCACATCGGAGCCGGGGGCATCGAGGGACGCCGAGGGCTCGGCGGCGGCGCTGGCCTTCCTGCGCTCGGGCGATGTGCAGCGCCTGGCCCGCGCCAACTGCAGCCGGGGCGTCGCGGCGGGGGCCCCCGGCCCCGGTCCCCCCCCGGCTCTGCGGGCCGCCCTGCGTGCCGCCCCCGAGGCGCTGGCCCAGGCCGCCAACTTCCTCAACATGCTCTTCCAGAGCAACGACATCCGCGAGGCCAGCGTGGCCGAGGACGTGGAGTGGTACCAGGCGCTGGTCCGCAGCCTGGCCGAGGGGCACCCCTGGGTGCGCCGGGCGGTGCTGGCCCTCGACGCCCACCCGCTGGCCGCCAAGCCCCGGCTGATGCTGCAGGCCACGGCGGGCGACGGCGAGATCCGGCTGCGGGACGTCTCCGCCGCCGCCCCCGGCCTGGGCAACCGCAGCTGGGACAACGAGTGGTTCAACGCCCTCCGCTCCCAGCGCAGCCCCCAGCTCCGCAAGAGGGTGCTCAGCAACGACCTGCGCAGCATGGAGACCCCCAAGTGGCAGCGGGGCGACAGCTACGTGGGGGAGCCGGGCCACGTGCGGTGGTCGCCGCCGTTCCTCGAGTGCCGGGACGGCAAGTTCCTGCCCGCCTGGGCCGTCACGCTCTCCTCCGCCTTCTACGGGCTCAAGCCGGACCTCAGCCCGGAGTTCAAGTGAGTGGTGCCGGCGGTGACGGGGTGCGGGGGGCCGGGGGTGCACCGTGGAGGTGATGGGTGCAGCTGGAGGCATCGCCCCCAGGCGTGGGGCACCGCTTGTGTGCGGCAGGGTGCAGGCTGTGGGGTGGGGGCAGCCCTCCTCCCTGCGGCGTGTGTGCGTGTCTGTGTGCGTGTTGGGGGGAATGCGTGTGCAGGCGTGTGCACGTGCGTGTGCACTTTTGCGTGTTCGTGCATGTGCACACACGTGCGTGTATTCGCACATCACTGCACCGCGCTGCTCCCCGGCCCCCTCGGCTGTCCGTGCCCCAGCCCTGAATCTCCCAGACCCAGCTCCCAGGGGGCACAGCCCCAGCCAGCGTCTGGCACCACGAGCGTCCCCCCCCCGGGGCTGTGCCCCAGCTCCCCCGCAGCTGCGTCCCCCCAGCTCCCAAATGTCCCGGGGCTGACCCCGTCCCCCTGCACAGGGGCGTCGTGCGGGTGGACATCGAGCTGCGGGACGTGGGCATCGACCAGTGCGCCAGCGGGCCGGGCTGGTTCGCGGGCACGCACCGCTGCGACCTCAACAGCACCCAGGTACCCGCCGCGGGCACCCTGCGCCCAGCACCCCGTTGGTCCCAGCACCCCGCTGGTCCCAGCACCCAGCACCCCGCTGGTCCCAGCATCCGTCCCAGCCCCTGGGGCACCGTGGGACTCCATTCCCTCATCCGTCGGGGCTGGGGCTGCTCCGCTCCAAACCGTCCCCGTCCCTGTCCCCGTCCCCGGCCGGGCTGTCCCCGCCGCCCGTCCCTCCGTGCGGGATGAGCTTTATCCCCCGCCGGCCGCTCCATCTGCTCCGCTCAGCTGCTCTCACACCGTGCCCAAGGTTTATTGTGCAAATCTTCCGCCAGCGCCAGCACCAGCGCCAGCAGGGTGACCTGGCTGCCACCCACCCGGGGACAGCGGGGACGGCGCTCCGGGGGCTGGGAGCCGATGGGCGCAGCATCCCCACGGGTGTCCCTCAATGCTCCTCCAGCTGTGCCCACCGGGAGCTCACGGCAAACCCTGCAGAGCCCCAGTTTGGGGCAGCATTCGTGCCGTGGAGCTGGGCTCTGGTGCTGCCGGGGTTGTGGGGTGACAACTCGCCGACCCCGTCATGGGAAACGCCGGCCAAAAGCTGTCCCCACGCAGGCGGCACCTCACCAGCTTCTATTTCAGACACTTTTCCTCCCTGCAAGTAACTCCCTCGGGAGGGACGTGACCTGATCCGTGCCAGGCGTCCTTCCAGCAACAACAATACCCAGAAAAGCTCCCAGCCGGCCTGGCGGCGCGGGCAGGGTCCGGCCCCGGTGCTGGGCAGGGGGGGATTAGCGGGGCTGCCGTGGCCGCTGCCGTCACGGCCGAGCCGCACGGCCGGATTAGCGCGCTCTGCTGCATTAGGTGTCCATTTAGGTTTTAGGGAGGGATTTGGGGGCCAGGCTTTGGCTTTTAATTCTTAAATGTTTAACCACTGATTTCCAGGCCCAGGCGTGGGGGAGGACAGCGTGGGGTCAGGGAGCCGGGGGTGCGCTGGAGCCCCTGGTGCCAGGGGGGCTCGGGGCTGGGGGGAGGCCAGGGCCAGTGCAACGCACGGGTGCAGGGCGATCCCTTCCGTGCACCTCTGCCTGTCTCCTCCAGTGCGTCCCCCAGGAGAGCCGCGGCTTCGTCCTCGGGCAATACGTGTGTCGGTGCAAGCCGGGCTTTTATGGGGCTGGTGGAGTGGCCATCGGCACCGGGGCAGGTGGGTGCAGCACCCAGCTGGGGGCCCCCCTCTCACCCTACGGCCCCCTGCAGGGTGCCGGGGCTGTGGGGGATTTGGGATACCCAAAAGGGGGTTTTGGGGGCCTCACCTACCCCCGGCTCCATCCCCAGGCGTGGCGGGGAGCCCGGTGCCGGTGGATGGGGGGCCCCGGCTGGCGTGCCGCCCCTGCCGCGAGGGATGCGCCACCTGCGTGGACGACACCCCCTGCCTGATCCAGGAGGACCGGGCGCTGCGGGCAGCCATCCTCTCCTGCCAGGCCTTCTGCATGCTGGCCGTCTTCCTCAGCATGCTCGTCTCCTACCACTTCCGAAGGAGCAAGGCAAGCGCCCACTGGGCTGCGCCGGGTCCCGCCGCTGCTGCTCCCCTCGGCCCGTGTCCCCCCGCCCGGCTGCCTCCTGCCGGGGGGCTCTCGAGGGAGGGTGTTCTGGGGTGGGCGTCCCAGCCCTGGGCTCCATCCCTCCCAGCACCCTTGGGCTCCCGGCTGCGCCCTCACGTGGCCCTGTCCCCGCAGAGGATCCGGGCGTCAGGAGTCGTCCTCCTGGAGACCATCCTCTTCGGGTCCCTCCTGCTCTACTTCCCCGTGAGTACCCACCTGGCCCCGTGCTGAAGCCCCCCCTCCACGCTCGGAGCGTGCCGGGGCAGGCGGCCCCGTGGCCCCACGTTAAGCTGCGGAGCCCAAATACACAGCCACGAGCCCCGGCATGGGGCTGCCCCCCCACCTGCCCCCATCCCAAAACGTGGCGCCGAGCCCCGAGCAGCCGTCCCACCCATCCGGCAGAGCTGGCACCGGGCAGGGCACGGGCACGGCTCCACCTAATTGTTAATTGTGCTGGCACAGGCTCCGAGGGCTGCAGTACAAACCTTCTCAGGAAACCAAATCCCTTTTCTCCCGCTGGCCACCAGAATTAATCCCTACCCAAATCCCCTCTCCCTCCCGGAAGGTCTGCGGTGGCTGCCGCGGAGCAAGGGGGAGGCGGGGGGGCCAGGCTGCCCCCGGTCGCTGCTTCCCACGTCCCTGCCCTTTCCCCCCCCCCACGTCACGGTGAGCGGGCCCCCAACGCCGCCACCGACGCCTCCCTCCCACCGCCCAGGTCTTCATCCTGTACTTCAAGCCCAGCATTTTCCGCTGCATCGTGCTGCGCTGGGTGCGCATGCTGGGCTTCGCCACCGTCTACGGCACCATCGCCCTCAAGTTGTACAGGTAGCGGGGCCGGGGGGCTGCCGGGACCACGCCGAGGACACCCAGCCCGGGGCTGACCCCCCCGCGCCTTGCAGGGTGCTGAGGGTGTTCCTGGCCCGCACGGCGCAGCGCGTGCCCTACATGTCGAGCGGGCGGGTGCTGAAGATGCTGGGGCTGATCCTGCTCCTGGTGCTGTGGTTCCTGGCGGCCTGGACGGTGGGGATGCTGGAGAACATCGACAAGAACATCCCGCTGGTGATCCGCACCCAGACCACCCGCGGGCTCCACTTCTACATCTGCGGCCACGACCGCTGGGACTACATGATGGTGGTCGGTGAGCGCCGGCACAGCCCCCCCGGCACCCCCACGGCCGTCCCCGCCCGCACCTCTCCCCTCCCTGCTCCCTGTATCCACAGGACCCCGTCCCGTTAAGACAGCAGGCAGGATTTTAGTTTCCTCGTCCATCCAATCGAGCCTGCAGCAGAGCCGGGCGTCCGAGCTGCCTCCCTCCCCCCGAGCACCCCCAGCTCATGCCCTGGCCCCAAGCGAAGCACCCAGCAGCAGCGCATCCCGCTGCCAGTGCCAGGCTGTGCCGGAGGATGCCGTGGGCCTCTCCTGGCTCCATCCGCAGCGCACACCAGCAGCACCTGGGTGAATGTGCTGGGCTGGATGCGACCCAGGGCAGGGAGGGCCCAGAGGGGAGCAGAACCCACCGGGAAGGTGTCCCCGCAGCAGGGTGTCGGGGCCGGGCGCTCAGCTCCTGCTCTCCCCTGCAGCCGAGATGCTGTTCCTGCTGTGGGGCAGCTCCCTGTGCTACGCCACGCGCGCCGTGCCCTCCGCCTTTCACGAGCCCCGCTACATGGGCATCGCGCTGCACAACGAGCTCATGATCTCGGCCGCCTTCCATGTGGCCAGGTAGGGCACGGGGCTGGAAATGGGGCTGGAAACGGAGATTCCTAGCCTCGGCGATACAGAGCTGCAGCAGCAAAGCCCTGCAGCCAGCAGCTGCCCACTGGGGTCCCCAGGAGGGGCCAAGGTTGTGAGTGCCCCCGTGGGAGCCCACGCTGCCCTCCTGCCCCTTCCAGGTTCGTCATGGTCCCCTCGCTGCACCCCGACTGGACCCTGCTGCTCTTCTTCGCTCACACCCACAGCACCGTCACCATGACCCTGGCGCTGCTTTTCATCCCAAAGGTAACGCCCGGCCCTGCCCCTGCGCCGCCCCGCGCCGCCTCCCCCCTTGTCGGGGGCCCGGGACATGGGGCGGGGGCTCCCCAGGCTTTTGGGGCCCCTCGGCGAGCTCGCCCCTCGCCCCCAGTTCCTGCACGCCAGCTCGCCGCTGCGGGAGGAGATCGCGGCCGAGGTTTACGAGGACGAGCTGGACATGCGGCGCTCGGGCTCCTGCCTCAACAGCAGCATCGCATCTGCCTGGAGCGAGCGCAGTCTCGACCCCGATGACATTCGGGTGGGTGGCACACTCAGGACCTTCTTTTGACGCTAGCTATGCAGCCCCACGCAGAGTAAGAGTTGCCTTTTGCAGTCTTTCTCCTGATGCAAAGCAGAGGGTGGAGAAGGGGATGCAGCAGCCGGGAGGGGGCACGGGGCGAACGGCCACGGGCCTTGGGGGGGGGGGGAGCCCAGCCCGTCCCCCGCAGCCACCTCCTCGGGGGGACGGGCACCGGGCAGAGCAGCAGCACGGGGACATGGGCACAGCCCGGCCCCGTGGCTCCGGGGGCCAAGGTGGAGAATTGCAGGGTGGTCCCGTTGTACGTGCTCTCCTCTCTCCCTTCTCTCTGCCGTGTCCCCCGTCCCGCGGCGCGCAGGAGGAGCTGAAGAAGCTCTACGCGCAGCTGGAGGTGCTCAAGACACGGAGGATGGCAGCCAACAACCCCCACCTGCCCAAGAAGCGCGGGTCCCGACGGAGCCTGGGCCGCTCCCTCGTGCGCCGCCTCGCCGAGCTGCCCGAGGCCGTGGCGTCCCGGGGCAGCCGGGAGGAGCGGCTCCGGACCCCCGGCAGCCGCCGCGCCTCGGCCAAGCGGCTCCCCGGCGCCGGCAGCGCCAGCCTGAGGGTGCGGGATGGGGGCTCCCGACACCACGCCGCCGCCCTGCGCAAGTCCCGCAGCTCCGAGAGCCCGGCGTGGGCCCCCCGGGGCGGCTCCCCTGGCCCCAGCCCCAGCGGGGACACCGTGCCGGGGACACCAGCGGCGACCGTGGCAGGCTCAGAGCAATCCGACAGCGAGTCCCTCGACGCCGCCCCGCTCGTGTGCAAGTCGGCCAGCGCCCACAACCTGTCGGGGCACGAGCAGCCCCCCCAGCCCCGCGCCCTCCTGCTGAAGTCGCTCAGCGTCGTCGCTGGTGCGCGGGATGAGGCCCTGCTCGTGGCCAGCCGGGCCGCACGGGACGGGCAGGATGCTGAGCGGGATGCTGAGCTGCACGCCAAGCAGCACCCGGCCGCGGGGCGCCCCACGGACCAGGGACCCCCTGAGCAAGCTGGGAAGCCTCAGAGCCCTGCTGCAGCCACTGGGACTGCCGGTGCCCCCCTGCCAGCTGGCTCCGGCCACGCCGACGGGGGTCCCTCGTGCGATGCGTCCCCCCCAGGGGATGGCAAGGCGCAGAAACACGTCACCTACGCGCCCACCAAGAGCATCAGCGTCGACAGCTCCCACTGCTCGGGGCGGGTGCGGGTGGCGGTGAGGAGGACCCCGCCGCCGCCCCCCGTGCGGTACCAGAGCCTGGTGCACCACACTGCGGCAGCTGGGGACAGCAGGGAGACACTGGAGCCACCCGTGGGGACACCGGTGGGGACACCCGTGGGGACACCGGGGCGAGCATCCCCCACGTCGGGGCAGGGCCGGCTGCAGTCCGCCCGCTCCATCCCCGCGGAGGTTTGCCCCTGGGAGCTGATCCAGGAGGAGATTTTGAGCCGGAAGCAAAAAGCCGCCGAGCCTTCAGCCTCAGGGACCCCTGGTGACACCCCAGTGCCCCCCACAAGCCTCAAGCCGTCCTCCCAGAAAACCTTCAAGAGCCTGGGGTTGGCCATCAAAGCTTTGAACCGCTCCAGAGGGAAAAACAGCCTGAAAGGAAAGAAGGAGAGCGAGGGCAGCCTCAGGGCACGGGGCCGAGACCGAGACGGGGGCAGCAGGAGGGAGAGGCCCAAGCTGGCGGGGACACCCACTCTTTCTCCAGGGGGGAGCAGCCAAGGTCCCACAAATGGAAGCCCCAAGCCCAGCCCGCAGGAGGGGGACGCGGTGCCCTGCCAGCACAACAACAACGCCGGCTCCACGTCGGAAAGCGCAGCCTGGGGGGACAGCGGGGGAAAAGCAGAGGGACAGGAGGACGGCACGGCCGTGCACACAGGCGGTGGTGAGGAGCTGGCAGAGGAGCCCAGCGCTGCCCCGGGGAGCGCAGATGCCGGCGGGGTCCCGGAGATGCCCTGGGGGGCACACGAGGTCTCGCCCAGCACCAGCCGCCAGGACACCGCCGAGCATCCCCACCAAACCCCAGGGGCAGCCGGGGCAGCGCAGCCTGGTCCCCGGGCAGGGGCTGAGCCCCCTGCAGCGGGGCAGGGGCAGGAGGCCCCCAGGCACCCCACCGAGGAGCCACCGCCGCCACCACCACCTGCGGAACCGGGCACGGGCAGCCCCCGGGTCCCCGGGCACAGCGCGGCTGCTGCGGGGCCGAGGGCTGAGGTGTGTCCCTGGGAAGCCCTGGGTGCCCCCCGGGGGGCTTTGGCACTACAGGAGGCAACGGCTGCAGGGGGGGGCTCACTGAGAGGGGGAAGCCCCATGAAGGTCTTGGGGAAGGGGGGCAGCCAGCCCGGCCCCTGCAGTGCCAGGGAGGGACGGGGCACCGAGGGGCTCCCCGCAAGGAGCAGGAGCACGGAGGTGGCCCAGGCGGGTGGTGGCCTTCGAACGGAGATCTGCCCCTGGGAGGGGAGCGGGGGCGAGGCTGGTGCCCCCCATGGGGGTCCTGGCAGTGCCTGGCCTGGGGCAGAGCTGAGGGAAAAGCCCCCAGAGCTGCCGGCAGCGGCTCCAGGGACAGCAGGCAGGGCGGGGGGCAGGATGGCCGAGGTCTGTCCATGGGAGAGCGCGGAGGGGGAGACGGCCAACAGAGCAGAAATTTGCCCCTGGGAGGTGGGGGAGCCTCAGCCGGAGAAGGGAAAGGTGCAGCAGGACGGGGGGAGGCTGCCCAGGGGGGGCAGGAGCATCCGCCCCCAGTCCCTGGGTCTGCTGAGGGCACAGGAGAGCGGGGGCAGGCAGGCAGCGGCCAGGCGGCCCTGGGGCAGCGCCAGCACCGAGCTGCCCCCCCCTCGAGCGGCCCCCGGCAGCTCGGATCTGCCAAAACTCACCTCCAAGAGCCCGGAGAGCGTGAGGGCCTCGGTGTGTCCCTGGGAAGCCGTGGGAGCCAGCAGCGACAGAGCAGAAGTTTGCCCTTGGGAAACGAGCACAGCCTTACCCACGGCAGAGAAAATGAAGGAGGAAAACGGAATTTCCCCAGCGGTTCCCCTGCAGACGGCAGCCCCGGGGGGCAGGAGCGAGCCGCCGCACGCCGCGGGCCAAGGGAGCAGCCAGCGCGTGTCCGTGTGCCCCTGGGAAGGTGCAGAGGAGCCTGGCGAGGGGCTCACGGCAGAAAGCCCAGCTCTGCCCAAAACGTCAACCCAAGCTGGAAACGCTGGCAGCAAGAAGGCCGACGTCTGTCCGTGGGAAGCTGAGGAGGAGCCGCTCGCTAAAGCAGAAATTTGCCCTTGGGAAGTAGCCGCAGCTCCGCCGGGGAAGGGAAGATGGAGTCAGGACACGCGTGGGACTCCCCCAGCAGACGACAAACCCAGATCAAGAGAACCTGAGGGCAGCAAAGCAAAGCTGGCAGGGGAGGGGGGTCGGGCGGCTCGCAGGGACACCCAGATCTCCGCTAAGCTCTTTGGGAAGAGCCTGGAGGGGTCGAAAGCTGAGCCAAAGAAATCCCGGAGCACGGAGAGCCCGAAGGCAGAGGCCTGTCCCTGGGAGGCTCAGGGGCTGGAAGCCGGCAGCAAGGCAGAAATCTGCCCCCGGCAGGCGGCTGCACCCCCCTTCGATGAGCAAAAGGCAGAGCAGCCTCCGAGGGCAGGCCCGCGGGGGGAGAAGCGCATCACGCGCCAGGCAGCGCTGGCGAGCCCGGCGAGGTCCCTGGAGAGGGGCGGCAGCGAGGCCGCGCGCCCCTGGGAGCCCCCAGCCAGACCCCGCACAGGGAGCCCGGCGCTGCCCGCAGCGAGGGAATCCCAGAGCACCGAGAGCCTGAAGGCGGACGTCTGTCCTTGGGAGCTGGGAGCCAGGGATAAAGCCGAGATCTGCCCCTGGGAGGTGGCCGTTCTCCCCTCAGATAAAGGGAAACCGAGGCAGGACAAAGGCGGCCTGCCCAGAGGGGGCAGAAACACTTCTACGCATCAAGGTGTCTTGAAAGAGACCAGAGACAGCCCGCCTGCAAAAGCAAGCCGGGACCGTGAGCCCGTCTGCCCCTGGGAGAGCCCGGGCACAGGGGGCTCCTCCGCGGGGGGCACGAAGAGCCCAGAGCTGCCGAAAGCTGCTCCCACGAAACCGGGGAGCGCCATGGCCGAGGTCTGTCCCTGGGAGAGCCCGGGCTCGGGGAGCCCAGCGCTGCCCGCGGGGAGCGCCCTGAGCACGGAGGTCTGTCCTTGGGAGGCTCAGGAGCTGGGGGCCAGGGATAAAGCTGAAATCTGCCCCTGGGAGGCGGCTGCGCCTCTGCCAGGGGAAGGAGCCTTTTCTGAGAGGACCGGGGCAGCCCCGGGAGAGGCGAGCCTCCGGCCAAAACACCGGGGTGCCTCCAAGGCGGTGGAGAAGGGGAGCAGCGAGCGAGAGGCCGTCTGCCCCTGGGAGAGCCCGGGCACGGAGGAGCCCCCCCAAAAACCTGGAACGGGGGGAGAGCCGCCCAAGAAGTCGGACAGCACAGAGAGCAGGAAATCCGACATCTGTCCCTGGGAAGCAGCGGAGCCCAAGGCCGTGCAGATCCACGCGCCCAAAGCGTGCCCACGGGGAGCCGATGGAGCAGCCCCCGCTGGGACCGGGCAGCTGAAGCCGGCGTCCACATCTCCAGCAGCCCTGCGGAAGGCCGGGGGCTGCTCTGGGGGCCAGGCCGAGCACAAGCCCCTGCGCCGCGTCCTGCCGGGCTCCCAGCCCCTGCGGGCAGCTGCAGGGCTCCCTCGGCAAGCACATGTGGCAAGCAGCAGCCCCAGCCCAGGTGCCACCGTGGCCGAGGTTTGTCCCTGGGAGGCAGAAGAGGCTCCCCCTGCCCCCGGCACCGAAACCCAGAAAGCGCCCGCGGCGTGCCCGTGGGAGAGCACAGACCCCAGCCCGAGCCCCTGCCAGGCTGGGCAGAGCCCCGGAGAGGGAGGCACGAGGGGAACCAGCCCCGACGGCTGCCCCTGGGACCACGAGTAGCTCTCGCCCACTCCAGCTGGGAGCCGGCAGCGGTTGTGCAGGGAAAGTCCCGAGCTGAAGCCCGCCGCCTGCCCGCGGGGGGACCCAAGAGCAAGGGCTGGGGACAGCCCACGGCTGCCTTCAGCGAGGGTCTGGGCTCCCGAGCACCCGGTACTGTGGGAATTCAGGGCAGGGGGAGCTGGCAGCCCCTGCGCGCTGGATCAGGTCACTCTCTCCATCGTGAGCCCAGGGGAAGAGTCAGGCCGGGGCAGCCACGGTGCCACCGGGGAGGAGAACAACCGTCCGGAGCTCCTGCAGCCCAGCTGAAGGCACCAGAGCTGCTGTCACCTGCATTTAATGACAGAGCGACTTCCATGAGCACCGCTGGGACCGGCCAGGTTCCGACGCCTGGGACAAGGCCGCTGTTCCCAGTCAGCCCCACGACACGTTTGGCTTCCTCCGGACATCACCACTTATTTCTGAACATCCCCTGAGGCTGCTGAGCCAGCCGCGGGACTGTCACGCATGCAAAGCTTCCCCTTCTGCTCCGCTTCAGCCCGGTGCTGCCAGCCCAGCACCTCCACGCTACGATGGGGCGATGCCCACCGCTGCCTCGCGTGCCCAGCTCCTTTGCCTATCACTGCCCCGCGTGGGACCAGCTCAGCCTTCGGGTCACTGCTGCTCTGCTCCTAGAAAGCTTTGCTTTCGTGACAGCAGAGAGAGGTATCCCCACTGCCGAACTCATCTCCGGCTGATTTCACAGCGCTGCTGCACTTCTCTTGGCAACTCAGCTGCAGAAGTGTTTGTCTTAATTACGCTATTCAAAACATCGTTATTACTGGTTATTTCTCTCGTACGCCTGTGTGCACATGTACACATTCACCATGTGTGCAGTGCCCAGAGCTCACCTTCCCATCGCAGGGGGGATTTTCCATCACCCTTTCCACCGGCACTCCCAAGCCTTCACTTTTACTGCCCACCTGTAGAAACACGGGATGCCTTTATCATCCCCCATTTCAACTTCTTCCTGTACTCACATTCCTTTTGGGGGCAGAAATGGAAACCAATTCCCATAAGACAGGGAAGGTGCTGAGGCCGTGGTGGCGCTACCACCTCCAGGGCATGAGGCAGGGCTGATCCCATCACCACAGGAAGAGCTGGGGTGCACGCTGCGGGCTGCGCAGGTCCCTCTCCCCCTGCTCCCTCCGGGCAGCACAGCACAGCAGTCTCCCCAGGTTTGTTCCCCTGCTCTGTTTGAACAGAAGCAAATCAAAACCAGAGGCACAGAAGCAAACGCTTCTGTTCTCTCTGATCTCCCTGCAAGGCTGGGGCTCGGGGCTTGTCCTGCCGTTCCTTCGTCGTTTGCCTCCTCTCTCCTTAGGAAGTGGCATCGCTGTAGTGTGCTGTGATCCTCAGTGCCGAATGTCAAAGTCATCCAATGGTGTAAGTAAGTGTACATACAGAAAATAAAGTTATCTTCAGAGTGCACGCTCGGCTGATTTATGGGCTGTGGGCAGCATACTAAATATACTTAAGGAAGAGCTACAACAAAAAGCAGTGAGGCCGTAAAGGAAACCCAGGAACAGCAGTGCTGTAGTCAGAGAGGCTGGCAAAGGAGATGGGGAGCTACACGCTGCTAGGCTGGAGTTAAATGCTGTGCTCCCAGAAAACCCAGCCACTGTCAGAAAACGCACTCCTCTCATTCAGAGCCTGAGCTGAAGAACCGTGTCCGTAGGAAGTGGCTGAGCAGTCACAGCCGCACACGCTTCTACGCTGCCTTAGTCACACCAGACACAAACCAGGCAGCTCGCTGATTTATTTTTGTTCCTACCCCAGCTCACATATGCTGGAGCACTGAATCTCTCTTCAGCTCATGAATGAAGCGTAGGCAGAAGGCTCGATATAGTAGGTTCTTGCAGGAAAGGCAGACAGATTGTGACACCCCTCTGATTTCCAAAGAGATGAAAGGGATTCCATCGCTGGCTCCTCTCCTAACTGAGCACAGAGATGATATTCTGCCCTTTCAAAGGAACATCATTCACAAGCAACACCGAAAACTCCGCAAGCATAAGGAGCCATAAATCGTACTGCGTGCTCTGTAAAATCTCTCTCAAGGAAGAAAAAAAGGCGCTCAACTCTCACAAGCTCTTGAAAATGGCTGAGTTAAAAAGCAGTACGAGGCTGGAAAAGGAAACGCTCAGTTATCTGACGACTAGCGAATTTTCTGCTCCGTGACTAGATGCAAATAGAAGCTACCTGAGCAAAGCAGAGCAAGAACAGATTAGCAGTGTACTGCCTTACTTGCAGCCATGGAAAAAGGTAACCCCTGGGTACGTTTTCTGGACTCACGCAGCCTGCTAAACCAGAGGGCCTGATGTGAACGTCATCGTGTCCACAGGATGGTGCCAGCCGCTCATTAACAACATCCCATTGCTAAATTTGAGAGCATCTGTAACAAATGCACTGAAACCCATCAGCTATGAGAAATGCTGCCGTTTGACATTAGTTGACACAAACGCCGACCTCAGGAGTCAAAAAAATTTATTAAATTACCAGTGCTGTGCTACAGCTTGGCCGTTAACAAGCACCCATTCAGCAGGACCCACTCAGGAGAACTTGATTTAAAGTGTGCTTGCTGTTCTTGTTTTCTGTTAGGAAAAGAAGCCTGGGATTCTGTACAGACAGGGAACGAGGATGGGAAAAGAAAGCACCAATAATTACAGCTGTAAGTTTTAATGAAAGCCCACCAGGTCTACCATACGTCCCATGTCTGGACAGACTTGTGTGGTCAACGGCTCTTGCCACACAAGTTCAGCACAGAGATTAGCCCAGAGAGCCGCCCTGAAGCAAGCAGACTTCTGATCTGCACAGAAACACAGAGAGGGTTAAGACACAGCACATAGTCTATTTGGACAGAGTAAAGCTCTTAGAGCTCATCTGAATCCTCTCCCACGACTCTTTCACTCCTTTCAAGGCAATTTCTTAGTGACTGGAGTCCATTTCTGAAGCTGCTTTGCTTGTTGAAAAGCACAGCTACACCCAGCCGGCTACCTCCACAGACATTCTCCATTTTGTTCCCTCAGGGTTGTTCGTACTGCTGTCTCTGTACTTGCTCTGAAGTTTCGTATTTATTTTCTTTAACCTCTTGTGAAGGATCCAAGGTTGGGCCAGGAATCATCACCGTCTGGAACAGCAAGGACAAAAATCAGCACAAAATGGAGCAGCTCGGAACTGTTGTAACGAGAGCACGGGAAAGGGTGACCAGGAGGTGGTGGCAATGCAAGAGCCTCGCACAGGAAGATGACCAGATGGCAGCAGCATGGGGGAGGACACAGAGCAGGGAGCGGTATTACATGCATTGTACCACACCGCGCTTCTCACCTCCTGCCTCTCTAGGACCTGTTTTTAGTCACACAGGAGGACAGAGCACCTGCATCAGTTTGCCAGGCTACGTACAGGGAGCAGTGAAGCCCTAAATTATCACATACCTATCAAATACCATTGGTCTGCTATTACATCCTCCAGGTTACCCTAAAATATGTATTTATCTCTATATATTTTCCAGATGGAGATCTCAAACACCCTACAGACTTCAGTGAAGTCCTCTGTTACCCCTGAAAATTAGGTACAGGAACAATCAGATGGCTTAAAACCCAACTCACTGTGTAGTTCAGAGCAGAACCCTCGCCTGCCTCAAGTTACAGATTTGTCTTTTGCAGAGTGCTGCTGGCTCTCAAGTTTTTCCTTTAATCATAGGAAACTCTAGGCAATATACAACAATTGCGTGCATCAAAATGCAGCTGCAATCTGTCATAAAACTTCCAGAAGCAGCAGAAAAACGACTGGTCTTAACTAGGACAGAAGCACACAAATTGCAAATACCTCCTGGGACTAAACCCAGTGCCCAGCAGTTGTAACATTCACTAGCCACCACGAGAGATGCTAGAGGCTGATAATCCCACGTTAATAAATGGGACTGCTTGCAAGTACATGCACCACCAGCCCACTACAGGAAACTCAGCTCTGTTTTTGTACAAAATTATCTAGGAACTTATGTTTCAAAGCCACAGGCCATGCTGGTGTCTGCTCTTGGTGGCATTACCTTAATGATGGGGTCCTTTGGCGGAGCCCACTCTGGAACAATCTTGCCATGCATCCTCCATGTGCCGTACGGGTTGACCAAATACCTCTCAAACACGACATACTCCAAAACATCCTTGGGCACCTGCTCCCCACCGTACATCAGCCGACCAAACCGGTCATAGATGGCCAGAGTCTGTAACAGAGCCAGGAAACACACGCTGGGCTGGCCCCAGGTTGGAGGCAGCTGGGAGACACAAGGGGGACAGGGGGACGTACCTGCCGCGTGTGCATCCGCACCGTCACCTGGCCGTACAGGTTACTTGGATTCACAATGCTGTTGCACCGAATATGGACCACTCTCGGAGGCTCCAGAGACTCCACAAAACTCCACCGGATGGTCTTGTACCTGTTGCCGCGGACCATGTCCTAAAAAGGAAAAAATAAGTCGGCACCAACTTAATTAGGGTGTGAATTGAAGAAGCGAACTACTACATGTAGTGAAGCATTTATTCGTTAGCTATTACTTAAACTTGTGGTTTGTCTCCCCACTGTCTTTGTTGTATTCAGGTGGGGAAAAAAAGAAAAGAGACAGGCAATTTCTCAACCCTTCCACACTCTTTAAGACTCTCTAAAACCAACCAAGGACACACTAACACCCAGACAAACTTACCGGATAGCAGCGCTCTGTCACCAGGGAGTGAAGTTTCTGCTTGTTAAAACTGCAAGTGAAACACACCCAGTTACTCAAATACGTGTATTGTAAAGAGGCTTACTCACAAATTCCTGCTTCTCCAGAAGATATATAATCCACCGGCAAAGCAGAAAAACAAGATTCTCAGCTGCGATCTTAACACAAAATCAGAACCTGAATGCCAGCTGGCTGACAAGACATCGGGGAAAGACATGACAACATCCCTTGGAAGCCAGTTATGGTCTAAGTGCTTTATTGATGTTTGGAACTGTAACCACAAATGATGCACTTCTGAAATCTGTTCTGTTCCTACACAGTGGAGCAAGTCAGCAGAGCATCCTTTCACATCCAAACCACTCCCTGCGGCATGATGCTGAACAGCAGCAACCACCCGCTCAGCTGCTAATAACACCGATTCCCAAACCTCCAATGCCACCTCGTCTTCAGAGAGATGAGGGCAGCAAAAGAAAGTACTTGTTGCAGAGGAGGCACGAGGGTTAGAAAGATAAGGAAGAAAACCAGAGCATATAAGCAAAAAGAAGCAGGTCCTACATAACCACACCAGTCAGAGACCAGGTCTTACTTTGCCAGGCAATTGTGAGCTTCAATGAATATCTCCTGGGCCTTCTCTGGGAAGGTTTTCGTGCTGAAATCCGGATCATGATCCTTTACCTTCCGGAGACTGAAAAGACAAGAAAAAAAAAAAAGCTCTGCAGTAAGTAAAAAACATTTCAGTGTTTCAGGTGACAACAGTCTTATCCAGTTCTAGAAGCACTTTTCCCGGGGAGTAACTGGGAACCAGAGACTCCCTCCCCACTGACACACAGTCTCTAGGTGCTCATAAGAAAAACATACTTCTGCAAACCCCAAAAAAACAGACAAAGCGAGTACACGTTGCACCCCTTCGTGCCAGGACAGACGCCTTGCGTTCACTCTCACGCCAAGGACAGAAGCGGTACAAGAGCAACAACGTTATAAACAAACACACCACCTCACCACTGCGAGACAGAACTGGGCGAGACTTTGACACCACAGACTAATTAAAAGGAAGGTACATACGCCAGCTGGGAGGCAGCAGTCTGCTTCAGCTTCTCCACCCTTTGCTTCAGCCCATCTTTGGATAGGGAAGTCATGCGGGCATCGCCCTCAGGAGGGACATAAGGGTCTATAATATCAGCTGCATGAGAGAGAAGAGAGGTCAGGAGGCTCAAAAGCTGCCAAACGCTGCACGCTGAAGGAAACAGAGAGGCAGCACCCTGGCTGCTAGAGAAGGATTCCTCCCGGAAAACATCTTTAGGATGAAATAAGAGCGTGGCCACAAATGACAGGGGCACCTCTCACTGCGAACAAGCTGTGTTACACCATCAGCTCTCCTTCTCTTCCATGCAGCCCCAGGACATGAGGATAAGACACCCAGCAGGACAAAGCACGGCCTCCCATGCTAATGCTGGTCCCTGGGTATGAAGGGCCAACGGCCCCGCACACAGCTGGTAGCAGCAGGGCCGCTGCCTTCACCCACCCGGGGCAGAGCAGGTCACGGAGCCTGCTGCAGGCGGACGCTGTCAGCACGGCCGCAGCGAACTGCCCCCGGAGAGCCCCGCCGCACCTGTGCAGGCCAAGAAGAAGGCGCGCTCCACGCGGTCCTCGGGCAGCGCCCTGGCGGCGGCGCGCATGCTGCGCTCCTTCTGCTCCGGGGACAGCTCCCGGGCCCACTCGGGCACGAACAGCCGCCGCTTCGTCCTCACCGGCACCGCGAGGCAGGGCGGGGCGGCTCGGGGCGGGCGGAGCGCCGACCCCAAGGCCTGCGGAAAGGGAACGCAAGGCCGGGCGTTAACCGGGGGCCGGGCGTTAACCGGGGGCCGGGAGCGGCCGGCACCGGGCGCTGCTTCCCCTCACGCCTCCGGACCGCGGAGCCGCCGTCACCGCGCCCAACGCCGCCCCGGGGCGGCCGCCCGGGACCGTGCCCGGAGGGGGAGCCTGCCCCCGGCCCCAACCCGGCCCCTCACAGCGGCCCCGGCCCCCGTCCGTCCCCCCCCCGTCCGCCCCCGGCGCCCCGCACCCGCCGGCCCAGCAGCCCCAGTCCCGCCGCCCTCATGGCGGCCGCCATCTTGGCGCCGCACGGCCCGACGGGAAGGGGGGCGGGGCCAGAACGGGGGCGGGGCCCCGCGGTGGCGCGCGGGGGGGGCGGGGCCGTCGGGAGCCCGCGCGGCGGCGGCGAGTGGAAAATTCCATCGGCTGCGGGGGGGGGGGGGGGGGGAGGCTCCGCCCCCCCCGGCGCGAGGCGCCCCCCGGGTCCCGCGGGGGGGGGGGGGGGGAAGGCCCCCCCCCCCCCCCCCCCCCCCCCCCCCAGCGGGGTGGCGTGCACGGGGCGGGACTGCAGCACGGGGGGGGGGGGGTGCACCGTGCAAGGGGTGCACATGCACGGGCGTGCTGGAGCCCCCCTGCAGCACGGGGGGGGGCCCAACTCCCACCCCACTGCACTGTGCAAGGGGTGCAGCCCCCCCATGCAATGTCCTTGCGTGCCCCCCCCCCCGGTTCTGACCCCCCTCCCCAGCCCCTCCGTCCGTGTCCGCCTGGAAGTGGGGGGCTCCCTGCGGGGGGGGGCTGCGGGGGCTCCACACGGGGCACCCGGCCCCACATGGCTGGGAAGGTGCTGGGGGGGGCAGTGCCAGGCAAGCGGGTGCAGCACCCGCAGGGCCCCCGCGCAACCCCCCGAGGAATGCAAGGGACGGTGCTGGGGGGGGGGGTTCAGCCCCATCCGCCCCCCCCGGGGCAGCGCGGCCGCCAGCCTCCCAGCAGCTCGGCTCGGCTGGGCCCAGCCCGGTCCGTCCCGCAGAGCCGAGGGCAGCGGGGAGCAAAGCGTGGGGCCGGGGGGGCGGTGGAAGGCTCAGGGCTGCGCTCGCCCCCCCCGGCCGTGCTCCCAGCCCGGGGACTGTTGATCTTGGCCCGTAGGGAGCCCCCCCGCCGGACAGCTGGTTAATGTGTAGTGATGGCCCTGCTGCGCCCGGGACCGTTGATCCCAGCCCATGCCGCTATCGGGGCCTGGCCCCCCCCAGTAGGGGCCATGCCGGGGTGCACGGGGGGGGGGGGGGTGCCACTGGGGGGCTCTTGCAGCAACCAGGGGCAGGGATCTGCTCCAGCGAGGGTGGTGGCCCCTGGAGATGCCACCTGACGGTGGCCCTGGCCTGCCCGTGCTGACCCCCCCACCCCCCCCATTTACAAAACTCCCACATTTTGCCCCGTTGGGGCCTTTGCCGGGCTTGGGCAGGACCGGAGCACCGGGAGGAGCAGGGCTCGCTCCCGGCCAGGGCTGCGCCGTCCTCCAGGCAGGGCTTTGGCCGCGTTGGCACCGTCCCTGCACCACGGAGGTGCTTGTGCAACACGCCCCGGGTCTGCGGGGTGCAGGAGGGACAACGGGCAGGGCAACGGGCAGGCCGGCACGCACGCCACCGCCGCCACCGCTGCGAGGGGGGAGCAGCACAGAACGCTGCCAGCCCCCCCTCCTGCCGCGGCCTCGTGCTGGGGGCAGCCCCGGAGCCACCCCGCGGCTCCCAGCACCGTCCCCTGCTCCCAAATACCTCGGATTCCTGCCCTAAGCCGCGGCTGGACCTGCGAGGCAGGATTAGCCGGTGCCCTCCGGCTGCTCCCGCTCTAGCAGGGACGGCAAAAACCCATGCAAAAAGAGAAGAGAAGACTCTCCAGGATCTTTCTTTTTTTTATTATTTCTTTTTCCCTCTTTCCCTTGTTTTCCTAATTAAGCCAGGGCACTGTCAGCAATTTGTGGCTGCAGGATCCGGGCTCATTACAGACCCTGGCAGCCACCGCGTCCGCTTGTCCCCAGGCCTCCCCGCGCTGGTGCGGCAGGAGAACCCGGTTTGCTCAGGACACGGCAGAGGCGGCAGCTTCCCCGGGCATCTCCTCAGAGGCTCTCCTTCTCTCCCCCTTCCTTTCTTCCTTTCTTTCGTTCATGATTCTTGCTGACAGCAGCATCTGTCATCGAACAATGCAGCAGCGCGGGCCAGCCGCCGCGGCAGGGAGCCCCGGGGGTGCGGCGAGGCTCGTCGGGCACCACGGCACACGAGCAGCGGCACCGAGCGACCTGGGGTGGGAGGCAGAGCCCCGAGACAACCCCCTCCTGCCTTCATCCCGCTGCTGACCCTGCTGCGTGCCCGGGGAGAGGAGCGGGGGGAAAAGTCATCCTGCCCCACCAGGTCTCTCCTGCTGGCCGGGCGGCCGTCTGTCCCACCGGTCTGCCCGTGTCCGTGTGTCCCCGCGGAAGGGGACGGCGGCAATGCCCAAAGGGATCGGAGGAGCCGGGGAGGGTGGCGGCGCCCGGAGCCCTGCAGAGCTTCCCAAAGCCCCGCACGGCCCCAGCTGCTTCCTTCTGTCTCCTTCCCTCTCCTCGGGGCACTGTAGCACAACGCGGCCCCGAGAAGCCCCAGATGAACCCATGCTCATCAGCTGCTTGGTTTTTATAATTATGTGCTAAGATCCGTCTGTACTTTCTCCATGCCCCAGTTCGTGCTGCAGACTCCTCCAGGTCTCAGCAAATCCCCACTCTCTCTTTGCTTGGCGCTAGCTTATATTTTAAACAGTGAGATGTCACTTTCAGCGAAAATAAATCTTTTTTTTTTTTGGGGGGGGGGAGAAGAAGAAAAGGAGCAACTGTGATACGCAGCGTCAGAAAGCAATTAACAGCCGAATGCTTTCCTGCCCCAGCGAGCTGTGCTTCCTTCCGAACACGAGGGAGGTTGTGGCCCCGGCAGAGCCGCGGCACGCCGCCTTTGGGGGGCCGGGGCTGAAGTAGGTCAGCGCTCCGCGCCGCGCCGGGTTCCCGGCAGAGCTGCGCCCGGAGCCACGGCTCCCAGGCGGAGCCCACGCAGGGCTGGGTGCGAGGGCAGGGCTGGGCCGCCGGGGCCTCGGGCGCAGCACCGCTCCTCCCGAGGAATTCGATTTTTCGCCCTTCTCTTTCCCATATAAAGTCTTTATTAAGAATTTTTAAACTTCCTGCTGGTGTTTGTCACGAAACCAAGCAGCCATCCAACATCACCCACTTGGGACATTTATTACCCTGTAAATACTGCTCGCTGTATTGTGTACATAGCTTTTTAAGACAGATTCCTGACATAGCATCTTCCACAGGCCCCAGCAGCGCTCCGCAGCGCGGCCGGGCCCCACGGGGCCGCGGTACCCCAGGGCAGGCAGCAGCTCGCCGCACCGCAGGAGAGGGCAGAGCAGCTCCCCTCTGCTCCACAGCCTGAGGTTTTTTAGGCTTAGGAGGACAAAATGGGAACGAGTGAGCGTGAGTCCGGCCAGGAAGCGCCGTGCGAGCACCTCGAGCCCTGTTTTTTCCTGGGAGTCCTGCAGCACCCAGGTTTGTTTCTCCCCTTGCTGCAGGTCAGGCTGAGGAGGACGAGGAGGAGGAGGAGGCGAGGAGCGGCCTCAGGGTGGCACAGGGAGCAGCCCCGCGCCCTGCAGCTGCCCGGGCAGGTACAGCAGGCCCGAGGATGGGACCAGCAGGCCCGAGGGCAGCGCTCCTCCTCGCCGCTCCCGTCTCCACGTACGCGCTGCGTTTTGCTGCAGAGCACAGGTTTTTTTTTAAGCTGCTGCCACAGTTCCGTAACTGGGGGATCGGCAGCAGCTGGGGCTGGGCCCCAGCTCCCCGAGCGGCACTGGGCCCGGGGGCTAAGCGGCCACCGAGCCGCGGACAGGGGGCCTGCCCCGGGGGAGAGCCACCGGCAGCCGGGCAGGCAGCGCCCCACCGGTACGGCACCGACCGGGCCCGTACGGAGCCAAGAGCCAGGCCTCAGGCCCCGCACCCCCGGGAAGACCCCGAGCAGGCCCCGAGCCGCGGCTGCGCCCCGCGGAGCCCGGTCCCGTCGGTCCCGTCGGCCCCGTCCCCCCGCTCCCGTCACCGGGGCCGCCCCCGCCGCTTACGCAACGCGCTCGCACCGCGCTACGTGCGCGGCCGCGTGGCGCCGCCGCGCGCGCACGCGCGGTCCCCGTCCCTCCCCCTCCTCCTCCCCCCTCCCCTCCCCGGCCGCCTCGTGCCGGGAGCGCGCGCGCGCCCCCGCCCCTCCCTCCCGCTGCCGCCGCCGCTCGCCCGCCGTGTCGGTGCGGGGCCGCCGCGTCGCCGGTTGGAAGCCCGCGGCTGCCGCTGCTCGCCCTCCTCCTCCTCCCCCCCTCCCCTCCTCCTCCTCCTCCTCCTCCCCCCCCCCCGCCGCCGCCCCCTGCCCGCCGCCCCGCCGCGGGGGGGCGCAGCCCCGCAGCCCGTGCCGCCCCGCCATGCCGGAGAAGCGGCCCTTCGAGCGGCTCCCCGCCGACGTCTGCCCCCTCAACTACGGGCTCTGCCTCAAGCCCGACCTCATCGACTTCACCTTCGAGGGCAAGCTGGAGGCCGCCGTGCAGGTGAGGCCCGGCCGGGCCCGGCCAACCCCCGCCCCCCGCCGCCGCCCCGAGCACCCCCCCCCCCCCCCGTGCCGGGCCGTGCCCGCGGGCAGCCCCCGGCGCGGTGCCGCGGCCGGGCAGGTGCAGGGCGGCCTCCCGGAGCAATCCCCCCCCGGCCCCACCGGGCGCCCCCCGCCCGCAGCCCGGCGGCCCCGCCCCGCCGCCGCCCCCGGGAGGGGCCCGGTACGGGGGGGGGGGTGGCGGCATGTTCCCCGGGGGGGGGGGGGGCGGTAGAGGAGGGGGGGAGCGCCCGGTGCCGCCCTTCCCGGCCCCGCCCGGTGCCCGGCCCCGCTGCAGCCCCGCGGCCGCTGCTCGGTGGCGCCGGGCCCGGCCGGGGGCTGCCCGGTGCGGCGCCGCGGTAGGCCGCAGGGCGGCGGGGCCCGGGGGCTGCCCCGCGCCCTCCCCGCGGAGCCGGGGCCGTGCCCAGGTCGCCCCCCGGCCCCCTCCGCGTCCCCCCCGAGCCGCCCCCTGGAGCCGCGGGGGCTTCCCGGGCGCTGCCGGGGCCCCCCGGTGGCCGGGCGGAGGGCCCGAGGCTCTGCCGGGGGAGCGCGGGCACGGGGCTGGGGCTGGGAGCGGGGCGAGGCCTCGGCCCGCGGCGGGGCAGCACCGGGGGCACGGCCGCAGGCCCCGAAGCGCCTCGCGGGGCCGGGAGGGCGAAGGGCCCGGCCGCGGCCTCGTGACGCCGCGGAGCTGCGGGGGGATGAGCAGGGATGAGTAAGGGCGACACGGGAACGGCGGCTGGCAACGGCCGGGAACGCGAACCGGCTGCCCGGCTCGTCGCGGCTCCAGCCCTCGCCTTCGGGGGCTGGCTGCGGGGGCAGCCCCCCAGCCCGGCCGGCAGCGCCCGCCCGAGAAATTCCCCGTCCCTGCCCTCCTAATCCCGGCCGCCGCTCCTCAGCCCCGCTCCGGCTGCGGGGCCGTGCTGTAAACGGGATCGCTGCGATCATCCCGGTTAAAAATAACGCTCGGGGGGAGGGGAGCGCGGCTTTTGGAGCCGGCATCGCCGCGGAGAAGGGAGCAGCGCTGAAGTGCGGCCGCGGAAACTTCAGCTTTAATCCCGAGAACAAGGACGGTTCGCAGGCTTCCCGTGGAGGTGGCGTTGGGCGTGCGGATTTTCGCCCCGCCGGGATGTTTTAACGCCCCGCCGTGCGGGGATTGCTCAATCGCCTCCCAGAGCAGCGGGCGCCACCTGACAACGCGAAATCCTGGACTTTCCTACCGGCGGAGGGCACGAGGAAGAATATTGCTCCGGAGGGTTCAAGGTTGTAAGGAACGCAGTGCGCGTGGTGAGCATGGTGTTCCCATGGCAGAAATAGGCAAAACGAGGCGATGTTTTAAAATGTGCCTAAAATCTGTACGCTTAAATTCCTGGGTAACCCAACACCACAGACTGGGGAACCTTCGCGAGGCTGCATCCCCCGGTGCACGCACGCCGAGCGCAGGAGAGGTGCGGGGAGGTGGAGGTGGTGCCGGCGTGCCTCGAGCAAATCCGGAGGTTTGCTGGGGCCGCCGGTGTCCAAAGCGCGGCAAAGGCACGTGGCAGAAAACGAGAGGGTGACTTCTGTACCTTGGTGGAGAGAAGAACAACCGGCCCACCCGCCGTGCTAGGTGGGCAGGGTGCTTTCCGTACAAGGGAACGGCTCGCTTAAACATAACGTGCTAGCGTGTGCTAGTTGGTTGTTACTGGTTTGGGATTGAATCTAGAAAATAAATTAGTTTTGTGCTTTTTGATCTAATTGGTTCAGTTAGGGACTTGCTGGCTGTTGGTACCAGTACCTTCTAATAAGGTGGAGTGGAGCTCATCAGAGAGGGGTTCTGTTTTCAGCATGCCCGAGAGCTTTGGCATGCGTTGTGCACGCATCAAGGTAAAAGTAATTTAACAGTAAGACACAAACTTTGAATTGTCAAAATTTTGGGTAAGGAATTAAAGCAAGTATTAGATGCGTGGCCTACTCTTGAAGGTCCAGGTATCTTCTTTTATATATAATTAAGTATAATTACCCCCTCCAATATGATAGATGTCCCATTCCAATATGATAATGGCTAGACAAATGATAATTTGCCTCAGATAGTTAAAGGAGGGATGCTTTCCGACTTGCAGGGTGAGTAGTGCAACTTTGACACTGGAATCAATCATAATTAATGACAAAATTAGGGAAACTTCATTATGTACTTCAAAAGTGTTTGCTGTTTTGCATATTTAATAGCAAACTGGAATTAGTGGAGGCTGCAATACTTAGTCAAGATATTACAAGTAAACACTTGATCAGTGAGTTTGTGTTTTTAATTCGCAGCCCTTAAGCAGGATTTGGCAGCTTTCTGTGTAGAATTTTGGTAAGTCTTTCAACTTGAGCACCAAGCCCTAAAAAAATGTTAAATAGCCTAATCTTGGCTTTGGGGCAGTACACTCATGCAGGCTTTTGCATGTATGAATAACCTAAAACACTTGGTCTTTTTGCCACAGTAATAAATGTTGCACTTCCTATGTGTTGTCTTCGAATAAGCTTCAGAGGGTAAAGCCCTTCATGATTCAAAAGATAAAGCTGTTGCTTCATTGTCAACAGTGGCCAGGTTGGTTTCAAAGGCTTAAAAAGAAATAATACCTGTTTGTAGTTTATTGTGGTACTTCGAGTTTTCAGGTTAGGGGATTGGCCCTCTGTCTAGTGTTTGTCATTCCTTGATAAAGGAACAATACAGTAATCTGTCTGTTGATACAGTTTAATTCCTTAGCTTTTGCAGCTGAGCTTGTTAAGTATTTGGTAGCCTAAATACTGCCTGGTTACCTGAGATTTTAAAATAATGTAACTCCTGGTCATACAAACGTTTTGGAAGTCAGTGGAATTATGTAGCAATTACATAAACTGCTAATTTATCGTTGCCACTTATCACAGTTTAAAAACCAAAAGTCCTCGCAGGTTCCCTGTGAAATCACTCATTTATCATGGCCAGAACCGAACGCGATGTGGTTGTGGGAGATCAGACGCTGCGCGTCGGTTGCGGATCTGGAACTGAAATAGAGCTGCCCGTACGATCCTGTGACCGGTCTGTTGGTTAGGTTGTCTGCTGGGGTCCGAAACTGCTCTCTTGGGCTTGTGTGGGTGCTTCTGAATGAGCACAATTAAGGTTTGGTGTTTTGAGTGGAAATGGTTAATCTACTTTATTCATCTGTTAGCTTGAGATTTAATTATTACAGCCCTGATTCTCGGGGTGTAGTTATCAGTGCAGCGCACTCGTATTACTCACTGCCCGGGTCAACGCTTCGCTATTCTGCTCTTGACTCCTGGAAGGCGTAAGTGAGGGCTGGAACAAAGAGGGGATGTGCTGCCCTTCTGGTCTTCGGCATCGTGCTGCAAAGGCAAATATGAGTAACTCACATCAGGAGCAAACATCTGGCTCCCAAAGTTCAACATTTGTTCTAAGCTTCTGAAAGGAAGCTCTCGGTGCTGTCACGGCCCCGAACAGTCACCTGTCCGGCACAGGGTGTAGCGGTGCAGAGCTTGAGAAAGGTACAGGGCTGCGTTCTGACTTCCTGGTATTAACCACTACATAAACTACCATCTTTGGAGAGGGTGGTGGTGATTCATTCCTTACAAACGGCAGGGAGGTGTTCCTCGGTTGCAAAGCAACCTGTTTTCTGCGGGAAAGAATTTACAACCTAAGGTGGATGGCTCTTTCGAGTATCTTTCGCAGTCCCTTTAATGTGTCTTAGAGATACTCTGTTATATTTAGCAATGTTTAACCTGCGTCTGTTGCTTTTTATAGGTTGATTATGCAGTATCTGCTAGGCTAAAGATGTGCAGCCTTCTGATCTCGCTGCACGCCAGTTAAAGATTGATTGTGACACTCGTGTATTCAAACCTTGAAAAAATTAACCATTAATAGGTGTAGTATTTGTGGTCAGCATCTCCTGAGGCGGGGGGAGTTGTTCAGTATAAATACACGGCCGTGTTACCCAGCATAGTAACTTACATTTGCGGCGCATTAAATTAGGTCTGAGTTTGAGTAATCCGAGCGCTAAAGGTGTCCTGCTGAGTGTTGGAGTCTGCTCCTTCGCAGCCAGGAGCTCTGGGCTCCGTACCCCTCTGCCACCAGCTTCAAAAGTAGGAATGTCTTTGCTCCTCTCCCTCGCAGAAAGGGCCCTTTCAGTTCTGTAATTCACAAGGCTAAGATGATTGCATTAATCATAGCTGGAAAGGGATTTACTTGCCTGTGCGAATTCTACGCTTCTGAGCTGTGTGTGGCTGCTGCGGGTGAACGCGGTCGGATGCTCCTTGGAACGCAGGGAGGTGCTCCAGAGAGCCAGTCAGTCTTGGCATCGGGAAGCGTACTACTCGGCTACCATAATTTGCTCTAGATGCAAATTAATGCAACTTTTTTTTCTCTTTGCATTTAGGAATTCTTAAAAAAAAATCCTAGGACAGAACTGAAGTAATTTTAGTTGACTTTTTAGAGAGTAAAATGCTGCAAACGCACGTGCTTGTTATGATGCTATGTTAAGGGAAGCGTTCTGAGGCTGAGAGTAGCAAGACTTTAATGACCTCCCTCGTCTTGTGAGCGGCTCCGCAGAGTAGTCACAGAAGGACTGAGGTTGGAAGGGACCTCCAGAGATCGTCCAGTCGTGGCTGCAGCAGGTCTTTCGGCGCTCCTCGTTCTGCGCTGCAGGGAGGCTGGCGTTGGCTGAGGCCATTCAAAATCCTGTTTCTCATGTCCTAAAACCATTTTTTCCATCAGGTCGTTTCCTGATCTGATAACTAGTGAAAATAAAAAGCTGTACAGCATCTTTGAGTCATATTTGGCAGAGTTTTGAAAACCTCTTCATTGTTTCGTGCTTTGAGAATAATAGCTTAGGTGAGACCGCGCTGGTGGCTCCTGCCAGCGAGCTTCGTGTGTCCGCAGTGGGAAACGTAACGTGGAGGTGAGCGGGGAAAGGAGCTACGTAGCACTAAGGTGAGAGTGATTTCATCTTTTGTAGTATGAATAATAGTCAGATAATTGGCCTTTTTAACTCGTCTCCTGTTTTGAATATTACCTTGGAAAACTTTCGGGAGGAACTTAGGCTGTGGGTCTCCCGTTGGGTGAGATTTTCCTTCCGAGAAGCAAGTGCTGAGCATGAAGATGGACAAGAAACAAGTGCTGAGCATGAAGATGGATGCGCAGGGGGTGGGAAACAGAGGTCGACAGCTTGGGGTCTGCTGGCTTGTCGCAGGGCAGCCCTGCCTCTGGTACCTGCCTCGGGCTGATCCTGGCGGGTGTCCGAGTTCTGACAGATGCCGCTGGAGCTTCGTGGGAAGCAACACGCTCGAGGTTTTGAAACCGGTTCCTGCATTCCAGATACTGATCTTAGCTCATCTGCTGCTCTTAAGCGTGTCAGCCTTATGGCAAAACTGCTTCCATTGTGGCCATTTGTAGGTTGGCATTTATTACCTTTTCCTTCTTTTACACTAAATTGCCTTGATTGGCCTCCTCTTGCTGAAGAGTGGGTTTATTACGTCGCAGAGCAGGGTGAAGCAGGGGGATGGTTCACGTCTGTGCAGTTTCATGAGTGCTTATACCTTATGCAGCGAGGTGCTGCTTTGCCTCTTAAATAGATGGCGTTCATGAAAAACGCTGCGTGAACAGAATATCTGCCTTCCAGAAAATAATTTTCTCAGAAATGTAAAAGCGGCTTCAAGGTTCACTCGCAGTAAAACACGTTCATTCATCTTCCTGCTGCACACGGTGTCCCTAAGATCAGGCTGCAGGTTCTCGTGAGATAAAATGGTCATAGGAGAGGTATGCTGGGCGGTTCGTGGTTTTGTTTTGGTTTTGCTCTTACAGGTGTGTCTGTGCTTCATCATTTTTGTGGATCAGAGGGAGGAGGCTCTTACGCTAGGGCCTGTGTGCCAATATGAAAACTTTTTTTTTCCGCAGTTAAATTATGAGAGGCTCAGAAGTGTGCCGTACGGTACGTGGTCAGCATTCGTATCCGTGCGCTGAATTTTGCCCTACATCTTTCAGAGCTGGAGGGTGACCATTTTTCAAGCTACTGGCTCACTGAGTCCCGTTAGTTGTTTTCTAGCTTGTTGTGCTCCTTTGTAAAACTGGCTTGGTATTTGTAGGAGGTAAGGAAAGTCTAAGAATAGGTAATTGCCTTTCTAAGGAGCCTCTGAATTTGTCTCTGCTTAAATGTAAACTTCTTATTTTGCAGGCACGGTCTATGCTGAAAATTCTTCTGTCCCCAGAAGAGTTCATTTTTTGCAGATCAAGCCTATTGTTAAATCCGGTATTGTCTGCAGTTTGGACGACTACTGATGCATCTTGAATTCTTAATCCAGAGAGATTTGGATTTGTAGATTGAATAAAGGTCTCTGCAAGTACATTTATAAAAAGATTTTCTCATCCTGATTTTCTGTGTTTTGGAAGACCTCCTTGAAACCCCGCAAACGTTAGTGTTGTGATGAAAGCCACTGGGCACGGACCTTTGGTCTGGGAGGTGTTGCAATCCTGTGCTTGCACGCACCCAGATGGAGCAGACAGGTCAGACTGAGGCTCTGGGCTGAGTGTCCAGCCCCAGCCCCTTCAGCTGTCAGTTTGTTGGTTCCTGCCTGCCGGGTACGTTGTACCCCCGCTGCAGGATCGCACCGAGATCCTTAGGTAGCGTTTTTTTGGTTTTATGACCCTGAAGAGGCAACGTGGAGAAAACGAGCGGGGCTGCGCCGCTGCGTGCTGGCAGCGGGGCTTGGGAAGGTTCCCCGCACTCGGCAAAAACCGCAACGCCGTGCCTGGTGTTTGTTGTGCAGACACTCTGCTGTTAGGAATGGGCCATAAACGTTTGCTTTAGAAGCAGAGTTGGTGACTGAGGTTGTGAAGAAACTCCCGGAGGAGCCTCGCCTCTCACTGACCGCCCTCGGGGGGGGGGGCGGCTTTCCGTGGAGGACCTGGTGCTGGCACGTGGGTTAACAGATTGCTGGGTTAGGTGGGCCATTCTTCTGATGTGGGCACTCCTGTCAGGTTACGCATTCAGGTTTGTTAAGCCTCTCGTCGCTGACCAGGTTCAGATTTGTTTCTTGTGTACACAGTGACTAAGGAACCGTTCTTCAGCGAGCCTGGGCAGAGCAGCTTGGGGCCGAGTACCCGCCTCTGTTTGCTCACCCCGTGTAGACACCAGCTCCTGTGTGGCAGGAGGAGATGTTTTCCTTTCGGCTGTGACACTTCACATGCGGAGGATGCAGCTGCCATCCTCTGGTCCTGCAGGACGAGGAGCGCTCGGTGCTTGGGGCCCGTGCCCATCGCAGGCCTTCGGCCTGCTGGGACGTGGGCAGCCAGGGCGACAGCACGGGTGTTAATGGGGCAGCTTTAGGTCGTAACAGTGAAAAAAAGAAAGGGACGTGAGTCCGTATGCTCCAAGGAAAGAACCGTCTGGGTGGGGAGCAGGTTCTTTGTGGTACGTTAAAATGCAGTTGGCTGTTACAGAACTCCTTGCTCTTCTCTTTAAGGCTCTGGTATCGCCTACTGCCAGAAATTGTCTCCTGGCCCAGCAGGAGTACCAGCCTCACCCAGTGTGGTGGTTCGGGTGGCTTCAACCATAAGTTTCTGAGTAATTCCTAGTTTTGTTCCCAAATATTTTGCCCCTTTGTAATTAGTTAATTTTTAATTTGAATTCCTCTGTATTCAAGCTCTTGCGTCCAAACAGAAAGCTGGCACGTTGAGGCAGTTTATTACTACGCTGGGAGCTGGCCACTTGTTAAATAAAGCAAAGAATGTGTAGCCAAGAGCTGGCAGAAGGAAAGCTTTCAGGAAAATGTAAAGGCGAATTTCTTGGCAGATGTTTTTAACCTAAAAAGTTCCTATAGTGTCAGCAGCTTAGAACGCTGTACTGTCGTGTTTCTTCTGGTCTCTGGAAGATGTAGTTTTGTGTTCAAAAGCATTCCACTTGCACTACGGTCTCCTGAAGGTCGTCGCTAAAAGGCAGCCTACAGCTCTCTATCTATTTTTATTGGTCTTGGATTCCCAGGCATGTACAAGGGCCCTATTGTCAGGCTTACATACCGATTTTTAACAGGCAGTCCATTCCCTTAAATAATTTACGGTATTGATAAGTAGGTCTAGATGGCTGGAACATGATTCAAGTGCGCATGTTCCAGGAAGAATGAGAGCAGTCAGTGGAAAATCCTTTTCTTTTTTGCCAGTCTGGAGCCCTACCTTTTATTTCAAACACTTGGTGATGCAGGGGTTGTAGATTAAATGGAGGCTGGGCATGCCTACCCGAGGGAGCACGGAGGAGGAGGGCACACCATTTCTTCCTGATGCTGATACAATTTCTCTTACAGGTGAAGCATGCAACCAACCAAATTGTGATGAACTGTGCTGACATTGACATTATTACAGCTTCCTATGCGCCAGAGGGAGACGAAGGTAGGACTGTTTTTTTTGCTGGTGTTTTTACATGTTATTCCGTTTCATTTTTGATGTGTTGTTGCCAACAGGTAACTTCAATTGCAAAAATATGTAATAGTCGGAGAACGTAATCTACCTGTAAAGCACAGAATGAGTTATTTAGCCTTCGTTCTTTTCTCATCCCTACCGTCTGCATTATGCTTCAAAAAAAGTTACGTCACACTTCCACAAAGTCTGTTGTACTGTCACCTCTGTGCCTCACAGGCAAAAGGATGACTATTTTGATGTTGTTACTTATTTGTATAGCAGATACCATCTAAAAACATGATCTGTACCTGTGGACATGGCAACACTGAGAAAATCTGCACCAAGGGCTCGGATAAAAATGTACCAGTAGTGGCTTGCAGTGGGAAATACTCGTTGTGAAGGGTCTGCAAAAGTACAGAAAACACTTAATTGACATTTAGCAGCATTTCCCTAGTGTATGGCAGCATGGAAAGAGGAGTTTGTGTGTAGGAGACAGTGGTTGGGTACAGTTCAGTGAAAGACTGGAAGTTTCTGGAAAAACAAAAGCAGCAGCACCTATTTGTAACACTTTCGGTAGTTGATGTCATCAGCAATTGCGTTTAGAGGAGATTTATCAGGCACAAAAGAAGTTTCAGCAATTAAAGCATGAGAAGATTAAGATCTGGAAAATCAGCTCTTTGAAAGCGAGCGACGTGCTGGAGGTGTGCGAAGTCTTCTTGTGGTGCTGTGGAGCCTCTGCTGCTTCGAGCCTGGCAGCTCTGTGGTCCGTGAGGCACAGCTGTGTGTTAAATTCTTCAGACAACAAAAGGCTCTGCAGTTTCCTTTCCGTGAGGAAAGCGCTGCAGTGGTGTCACGAAGCGGTGTTAAACCATGACTGTGACCTGCAGGCATGGCCGTGGTGACAGGTAGGAGGAGGGTGTTCCTTTGGGTAGGTGAAATGTCTCCAGCACGGTGATCTCAGAGCTGTTTCTCTCAACACCCAGAGAAGAAGAACCTTACCTCTCCGGATTCGGTAGGGACCGTTTGGTTCTTGTTGCAGTGCTCGCTCACGGCGCTCTCCTGTGGCTGATGGGTTTTTACCTGGCAAACGAAACGTCTGCAGTGAGTCTTTGCATTTAAATCGCTCTGACTTTCTTTTAACGTACCATTACAGTAACAGGAGGGCTCCCTAGGTGCAGTTGTGAGCAGCTGAGCCGTGCTCGAGCAGCCGGGGACCCCCACCCGAAGGAAGCGGTGTTGGGCAGGCGTGCTGGGGAGCAGAGCTGGCAGCAGGAGGAGCCTCGGCAGGAGGTTTGGGCAGCGAAGGAGCGGGGTGCTGGCCGTACCCCTGCTGCTCCCAGCTGCTGGCAGGGGGCTGTGGGCACTCCCGGAGCTTTTTCTTCCATGGAGTAATGAGGAGATAACGAGAGAGGTGGTAATAGCTGAGCGTGTCTGCAGTCTGGTCCAGCTGCCACTCTGCCGCAGGCCCAGACCTCCTTTTAATTTTTTATTTTATCCCTGAGAAAATGAAAATGAATGGGAAAAAGTGCCTAGGAGTAATCTCTTTCTGCTTGAGTCAAGGAAGGTTAACACACACACCCTCTCTATTTTATTATCTTTTTGTTTTCAGAGCTGATTTTCCTCTCCTGCAGGGTCTATTTTTATGTTCTTTAACAGCAATACGCTCTCCTTGTAACTTTGAAGTATTAATAGCAGAGCTTAAGGGAGGCTTTTTTTTTTTTTGCCCTTAAACTGAGTAAACTGGAAATAAATTTCTGTGGCCTCGGTTCCTTCATTCTGATCTTCAGATAGGCTTGAATACGGCGCTGGGCACGGAGGAATACGAGTACAGCACCCTGGCTGTGGTAAAGGCACTCACCTCTCAAACTGCTGTAACGTAAATGGTTGAGGTGTAGTCCTGAATGTTTTCTATAACTACACTCTGGCTTCATGGGGTTAAAACATATCTTTCAATTTGGTAAGCTGCCAACTAGTATAATGGCTTTGGAAGTAAAATTGCATGAAATTGGCAGACTATTTGCTGGCACCTGTTGATACAGATCGAGTCAGTCTTACTAATGCTTCTATTGTGCACAGCTTTTGGATGGTAATTTTATAACTGGTCTCAAAAACAGAACACAAAATGTAGTCCAGTGAAGCAGCAGAAATCAGCCAGATCAGTTGGATTTAGTTACTTAGGTGCTTTTTCATGTTGCCTGCGTAGGATATTTGAAAGCGAGTTAATGTTCGTGACGTTTCCTCCTTAAAGGCTCTGGTGGGAAGTTGTTACCCCGTTTACTTTTGCACCTCCATGGGAAAGAGAAGGTAATCGGTCAGCTCTCTTCTTTCAAGTGTGGTTATGTTCTGAAAAGCAGCTGTGTGAAGGAGAGACCTTGTTCACCAGGTACCCTTCCTTCATGTGGAGCTGTCTGTTGACTCTTGTGCAGGAGAGTTTATTCTTCTGCTAATGATTCTTGGTAGTTTAGAGTGCACTGTGGTTTGTGCGACAGCGCAACTCCTAACGGGAGCTGTGGGCCGTGTTTTCCTTCTCTTCCTATCCATTCTTCTAGAGACGAATACAGCAGAGGGTAGGACTTGGTCTTTGGAATTTTAATGTAGATTTGCCAGGAAATCAGGTTATTTCCCAAAATTCAACAGGAAGCTGAGGAACAATTGCTGAAGCTTTAACGTCAAAGTGAAAATTTTTTGCTACATAATCCACGGTTGAACGTTAGTGAAGAATAAACCAAGAGATTGATCATGCAGTACTTTGGAATAGAAAAACTCCCTGTTTTGTTACCAAATTAAGTGCAGTGACGGTAACTGAAGGATGTGCGTTTGCCGTTTGTGCCAGTTATGTTGTAATGGAACAAGGCTACTCAAAAAGATTGAGTTTTCTTCTGCTGAAGTTATGATTGGCTTCTTCCGCTAGTCATAACAAGCAATTATTTTTGTTTTTCAAGAAGCTAGTTTTTAGCATTTGTAGTCAAATGTTTACAGTGCCGTCCTAGTGGCTAGGTACACGCGTGCTGTACTGCTTTAGTCCACATGGTTGACTTTGTTCAGCTGAGTGAAGAAGCGAAAAGGCATACCCAAGCAAGTTACTTTTAAAGTTAAATTTTAAGGGACTGAGTTTCATCCCTAGTGGACGTTATGCAGTTTGAGCTTCCCATGAATCTCCATCAAGGAGCTGTGGAATTGCGGTGGAGACGTGAGCAGTGTATTACATTGTCTTTGTTTAGCTTGGATAATCTTTCAGATGCTGGGAGATCTAAAGCAGTTTCTTAAATTTAGAGATGCTTAGGGAGTAGTAATTGGCAATTTCATATCGAAGACTACAAGCAACTGTAACAATGTTTTTTTTTAGCAGAAATAATCGAGTGAACTTTGATTTGCACTTCATCTTTTAAAAGGTTTTAAGGCCAGAGCCTGTTTTATTTTTTTTCCTTCATAGGATTGCAGGGACTTGCCTGGATGCTAGTGCTTAAAGCGGTGTGGTTACACCAGAGCCTCAGCTGATTTTTAAAAATGACAACAAAAGATCCCTAGCGCTTATCAGAAGCTAAGCAGTGTGGCCCAAGTGCATCTAAGCAATGCATCCCCGTGGCCTGGGATCACTGCTGTTCCACCCCAATGTGAGGTGCTCTAAAACCGTGCTGCTGCGGGAAGGGGCAACGAGGCTTGTCCTTCTGTTGGCATTAACATTCCTTCTGCAGAACAGCCACGTGGGTGAGGAATCTGCTCTGCCTGAAAACTGCCTCTGCGAGGAGGAAGGGAAAAAGGAAAAAGGCAGCCTGGAGACAGATCACCTTCCTGATCGTGGTGGTTGCGTGAGTGCCAGCGTAAGGAAGGGAACGGGGACATGCAGCTGGGGCCAGGTGGGGAACGTGAGACTGCCATCCCTGCCTGCAGCAGGCTGGGTTTGTTAAGCCAGTTGTGAAACCTTTCTTTGCTGTAGAAAACCCCGTTTTCATCCTTTCTTCTGGAGAGGAACTTGATGTGACACAGAAATTTTAATGGTAGGTTATTTAAAGAGGTCTGGGCTGCGCTGGCATAGTTTGGGAATATCAGATAGGTGAGAATATTTCTGGCTCCTGTAAAGGATTTTACAACCACTAGTTTGAGACCTGCGAAAAGATGTGACAGCACTTGAGAGTGTTCTCAGGAACGGCACCGGCATAGTTCAGCGCTAATGCAGAAGGATAGCGTATGACACGTCAGCGTGTAGATGCTTTAAGCTGAAGTGTTTAATTTGCAGGTAGAGTAGGCAAAGAGATCACGCAGCACCATCACAGCAGCTCAGCTGATGAGTACAAGTTCATTAAGCCACCATACCTTCCATTACCAGTGATGGGGGGGCTGCTTGGGGGGAAACAAACCTGCCTGTGTAGGGCAACATTTTTTACAGTCAGCTTGATTTCTGATATTTATAATTCCATCATTTCCACTTGGCTTTGTCTTCGCTTTGTAATACATGTACATTTGACTTTGGTTAAAACCTTTGGCTAGGATCCACGTTTATAAGTATGTAATACAGAAATTGGAATCATTAATTGATGTATCCGTCTAGTTACCATGAGATTTCAGGAAGTACTTTGTAGGACTGTAATTCGTTTAAAATGCTGTTGTAAAACTTGATACTTAGTGCCCTGAGTTAGGGAGAGCTGCTAGGTCTGCTCTTTATTCATTTTTTCCAAAAGCATTGAGCACCAGCAGCTTTTTATTTTCTCATGCAACTTGGTCCAGACTGTGCAGTAATGTGCTAGTGATTAACTTGCAACCTTGCAGTGCCAAACTCTCCGGAGTTAGTAGGCTGCCAAAATTGTGTTGTTCTCTTCAGGAGCTTTTGTATTCAACAGTGTTAGGAATTCAGACGGCCTTTTACTGCAATTACATCTTTGTTATAAGCAGTTCTCTCAAACTACAGAAAGTATCGCTGATGGTTTTCTACGGTTCTTTCGCTGTGGATTAAATTAGCGCTGAATAGTCGGTGTATCTTTGAACCTTTTGTTTATATTCTACAGTTTTAGAGCACAGCATCTCCCAGGAAATGGTTGCTTCCAGCCTGTTGGAGCTGTAACTTGTTTAGTTGTCATTTGACCTTCGAGCAGCTGGGATCTAGCACTATGAAATGAGGGGGGGAAGCCCTCTGCAGCTTGCAGTGTGTGTTAATGCGGCTTCTCAGGCTGGTGGAGGGGGGGAGCTAAAGGTCTTCACCTTCATCTTGTGCTCACGTTTACCTGTCGTTCCTATGGCTTTCCAGTGCCGGTGAGAAAGGTCTTAAAGTAGTGGAGCTACAGATTCAGCTCCGCTTATGAGGACTTTGTGTTCAGGAGGGGAGGAGGGAGAAGTTTGATATTCGTTGTCAATGTTTGGTGGAAGATCTGCATAATGCGTGTTGTTCCCGACTTCAGTTTCCATGGGTTATAACCATGGTCCCGAAATCCCGGTATTGTTTGTCTTTGGTATCAGATTGCTTCTGGTAGAAGTTGTAAAGAGATACAGACATTTTGGGGTTGCTGTAAGTACTTGGAGGAAGTGTTTCCACCTTCTTGCACTGAGCTGTCTCAGGAGGTACTCAGGCTTGCTGGCATTTTGATGGCCGAGGCACGTATTCAGTGTAAATGATGTGTCCCATCCCACGTAGAGCTGATTTAAATCTTGCAACTTCTCAGTACAGACTGTTAGTCTAGAGTTCTCAGTCCTGTACAGATATTTTTCTCTTGAATTTGTGTCTGTACTGTATGTCTTTAGAGCCAGAAGTGTTTTATTGCAAGTATTTGTATTAAGCACCCTACAAGGGTGCGTTGCTGTGTCCGAGATTACCCAGCTCGTTAGTCCAAGGCACTGATGTGTGGTAGAAAGTGTTGTTCTTCCTACTAAGCTGTTTTGATTCAGGTTTGTGTCTTTAAGGACAGCTAGTCATTGCAGTGGTTAAGTGTTGGTGGTTAAGTGTCGGGTGATGAAGATAGCAGGGCTTTGCGCAGCAAGACCCTCTGCAGCTATTTTAGGTTTCTGGTTGAAGGAGCCTGGTTGTGCATCACTTGGGACGCAGCGATGGCACTCGGTGAGTTAGGAAGGTGGGAGCAACACGAGGTATTCTCTCTTGGCTCTGCTATCCCTACGCTGCAGGACAGTTTAATTTCTGTATAATGATTCCCTCCCCCAGCTACCCAGCTTGGCCTCATAGTTCAGATGTTTGCATCTACAAATAGATCCAAATGCTGTGTAAATGCCGTACTGCTTAATATTTCAGTTGATTTTGGATGCCCTTGCTGAATGGTATACAAGCTCCAAGGTAGGTCCTTGGTTCTGAAGACAATTTTTAAATAAAACCAACATTGAGTTTTTCTTAGTGGTTAAAACCAAACGAAAACACCTTGCTGTGGCTGTTGGTGTGCTTTTCAAACTGAGACCCACAAATTACTTAAATCGTGAGCGTCCTGTTCAGAATAATTAGCGAGAATCCTGCCGCAGGGCTATAGTGGTTGTTTGCAGCTTTCTTGGTGTCGTGCAGGACGCTGCTCTTAGCACCAGCTGACAATCGGGCAGCACAGATTTCAGCACTCACGCAGCAGCAGGCGTCCCTCTGCCAGGTAGGAGGCAGCGCTGTGAAGGCGGTACGTGCCTCAGGGGTGGACGGAGCGTGGAGGTGGTGGTTTGAGGCTGTGGCTTCGTGCTCTGAAGTAAATGTGCTAAATTTAGTTGTCTGAAGCAAGGTAACATGAGGTACAACTCCAGCAATGGCTGGCGTTTCTTTGGCTGCTTGAAATTATCATTCTGGATTATTCAAAATCTCCTTTGATTTGGCCACTAACTGCAGCATGTTGTTGGGTTCAGCTGATTCAGTTCGTTTTAAGCGCTCAGGAGTTACCAAACACCCCTGGGTGTTATTTCAAACAAAGTCTGTTTCTCTCTTTCAGAGGTACACGCCACAGGGTTCAACTATCAAAATGAGGATGAGAAGGTTACCCTCTCCTTTCCCAGTACCCTTCAGAAAGGTAAGAGGTATTCAGGTGCTCTTGGCTTTTGACCACGTATTTAAGGAGTATTTAAGGCCCTGAGAAGCTGGGGCCGTAGCTCTGTCTTCTCTTCAGTCACTGGCTGGGAGCACGGTGCTCCCTCGGGGCTCTGCCCGCTGTAAGTCAGCAGGAGGCTGAAAGAGGGGCACTCTTAAATATTGGTTGTAAAAGTAGATTGAAGTTCATTCTGAAAGGAGTTTAAAGTTGGGCTTCCCTTTTCTAGTACAAATAATGTGTTTCAAGTAAGTGTCATAAAAAATTGCTGTTCTTCTGTCTGCCTAGGAAGCGCTTTGCTTATATTTGACTACTCAGTGCATGGGTAGCACCAGAATGGGCAGTGCAGGATAGCTCCTGACATAGGAAATCTTTCCTGCGAGGTTCCTTTGATATTAAAATCATTAAGACTAATGGGAAATGGAGGTGATAAAATCACTTTGACCGTGGGTCTCTGGAATTGAAGAGGTTGTTTCGTTAGTGGCGGCGCTTGCTTCTAACACCTGAAGTGACTCTATTTGCCTGCTCCTGGGCGTTAGGCTCACGAGCTATTTATGTCACATACTGATGATCTGTTCTCCTCTTACTGAGAAAGAGCTAATCTGAATTACCGCAGTGTGTTCCTAGGCATGAATGCACTAAATCTTTTGAAAGTACTGGTTTTTGCTCTACAGAGTTTGTGGACTGAAACTTAGCTCCTCAGTTTGAATAAAGCAGTTTTAGTTAATCTTTTCAAATACAAATGTAAAGATTCTAGGGTGATAAAACGTTAATGTTTCATTCTGTGTGATATTGGCATGCTGCCTTTCTGGTCAAGATCAGGTTTCCCCTTTTACGCTGAGACATCGAGGGCAGAATAAATCCTGAGACTAATTGACTTAGAAGCTTGAAGGCAGCCAGTGCTCCACTTTGGCCTTCGCAGTAGATTTCAGAGGATGCTATTACCACTTAGTAGCTATCCGATATTTTTTGCAAACTTTACTCGGAGGTAAGAGTTGCAGGATCAGAGTTTTCAAGTGGCTTAAAGTAGGTGTCTCCTGGTTGCTGTGTTGTATGTAGAGGAGGAGAATGAGCACTGCAGGAACCTCACAGGAATTTAACCGTCAAGTGCCAAAACACCATGATAGGGCTGGCTTTGCCTGCATTGTGATGTTTAGCTCTGCTGGAGCTTATTTTTACGTAAGGAGGGTGAAGGGTTTGAGGGAGGCTGGCAAAAAAGTCATGGGTGGAGATGAGTTAAGGAACATCTTACTGCAGAGGGGCAGTGGGCCAGCTGAGCAGCCTGGCCTGCAGGTCCAGACCAAATAAATGCGCTGTTTGGCACGTGCAAATAACAATGTCCCATCTGTTTCTGTTTCAGGGACAGGAACGCTAAAGATAGACTTTGTAGGGGAGCTGAATGATAAAATGAAAGGTTTTTACCGAAGTAAATATACTACCCCTACTGGAGACACACGCTATGCTGCTGTCACTCAGTTTGAGGTACGGGCTATATTTTTGTTTTCAGAGAATGTCATCCTTAGTATAGGATTTGTTCTTAAAAGCAGCAAAGGCCTCGTTTCCTAGCTTTAGCTCTACCCTCTGGGCAAACTTCAAAAATCCATTTTTTGCTTCCTGCCCTGAGTGTGGATGGATAACACTAAAGGTATCCTTTACATTGTGTCTTGAAGGTCAGTACATTCTGGGTCTGGCAACTTCCCCAGCCAGGGATCACGCTGATGTGTGATGCGTTGTATATATAAAATAGATGTTTTTAAACATTGCATCTATTTATTTAGAAGTGGTCAAACACATCTCTATAACTTGCCTTTGTGAAATATATTAATTTTTAATAGAACATTCAGATTTAATCTCAGCATCTTAATGACATCCAAAAATGTGAGCCAGATAATGCCTCAAACGTTATGTAAACCCTGGTCATAATGACAGAATTTTATACCATATTGTAATTTCATCTGCCTGGTTACATAAAAACTCAGAGTACTTACCTAATACAAATGGAACATTTCTTGGGTGCAGTATAGTGATAGAATATAAATAGGTGGTCTTGTGTGCACTGTCTGTGAACGCCTGGGTGCCCTCTCTGCTTTCACATGACTGAGCTTTGCTCCTGTCATGACTCTGCTAAATTTTACTCAGACTGTAGAATTCCATCAGAGCGCAAAGAGCATTAAAAAAAATAAATAATAATAATAAAAAAAAGGAAATAAGCTATCACAGTAACAAAACGCTCTAATGCAGGGGTCAAGGGGTATCAGTGAGGACACTCTACACCAGTGACTAGCCATCAAACATCCAACTTCTTGCCTGTAAAATATGCTGAATTTTTGTGCGTTCTTACTGCAACAGTATCTCGTGATTTATTTGGTTAATGTTCTTGTTTTCTTCAGGCTACTGATGCTCGCAGAGCTTTCCCTTGCTGGGATGAGCCTGCTATTAAGGCAACATTTGATATTTCATTGGTGGTTCCTAAAGACAGAGTAGCTTTGTCAAATATGGTAAGTTCTTAATGCACAAGCAAACTGTATTTTAAATAAAGCTATAATAAAGGCAGCTGACTGTTTGAAAGGTAATAATATGTTTTGGGACTTAGGAATATAGTCTATCTTGCTAGCTATTACTAAGCAGCTCTAAATTGAGATAACTCTTAAAAAGATATTGTTATTTCAGATGCTAACACAGAATCGAAACAGACCGTGCAAACCACAGCGGTGTGTGTTTCTTTTAAAAAAAAAAAGTCGTAGCATATGTCAGGCCACGTGCTGCTTGATTAAGAGTGACTGAAAAAAAAAAAAGCCTTTGCATGTTTATATAGCTGCTATAACTTGAGATAAATAAGCATGTTTTCTGCCCTAGAGAATTTCTGAGCAGAACTAGGGTAAAATGTGCAAGTAAAAGTACTTCTGTCACAAATACAAGTGGGCATTTTCAGGCTGCTATTTTAAATAGGGTACAAATATTTCTGGAAAAGAGCAAGTGAATTTTAAAGTAGATTTAAAAATATATATGTATTTAAGTTCTAGTAACACTAACCTTCATAGTTACCTGTAAAGTCTAGTTTTGCCCACTGACCATGTGGTTACAGGTTTTTTTTTTTTGGTATTTTAGTAAAAGTCTTGTGCCTTATTTGGAATTGGGTAATATCCTCGTTGGAGAACAGCAGCTGATAACTTGCATGTTCAGCTGCCTTTCCAGTAATAGAATATAATGTGTCTGTGTGTGTATGTGTGTATATATATATATATGTATGTATATATATAATAAAAGCACACCCCCGTATATGATGGGGCTTTTTGTAGCTAGGCAGGGACCTATGGTATAGTCTGTATTTTATAATCAGAGATCTTTCATGTTAAATGCGTGACTCTTAATGACGCAATAGTTAGTCGAATGTGTTGCATAATGCAGTTTCAGTGCCATGAGACTAACCGATTCTCTTTCGCGTTGAAGAACGTCATTGACCGCAAGCCGTACCCGGATGATGAAAATCTGGTGGAGGTGAAGTTTGCTCGCACCCCTATAATGTCGACATACCTGGTGGCATTTGTGGTGGGCGAATACGACTTCGTAGAGACCAGGTCCCTGGATGGCGTCTTAGTGCGTGTTTACACTCCCGTTGGCAAAGCAGAACAAGGAAAGTTTGCATTGGAGGTAAATGTGCTCAGGGTGATTTCGTTACTGCTGTCGCGACCTCCGACAGGCTGGACGTACCTCTCTCCTCTGCTCGGTCACGTAAATGTGCCCAAAGCTTGTGGGGGTGTTTTTCACTTTAATAGCTCAGGGAGGCTGGCCTCGATGTTAAACAAAATTTCACTTGTGGACAAACTCGTGTCTTTAATGACAAAAGTATGCATTTTACTTGAGTTGTTTTGATTCAATGGTGTAGACTTTCATCCGCAGACAAGGAGAAGTGCTGACGGGTTGGCTGCAGCCTGGGAGGAGAAGGGAAGGGGAGTCTTCCAAACCGCCGTGCTCTGGAAGCTGGGAATTCAGCTTCTGGAGGAAAGCTTGTGTCTGCTGTTTTCTTAGGCTACTTTCAGCCGTAAAGAAATTTTCAAGTTACACCAATTGTTCCAAGTTCACATAATATTTACTAAGTTTCCCCTCTTATCTCTTACAGGTTGCTGCTAAAACTCTGCCTTTTTATAAGGACTACTTCAATGTTCCTTACCCTCTTCCTAAAATTGATCTCATAGCTATTGCAGATTTTGCTGCTGGTAAAGTAACTCACTTTATTGATGAACTGTATTTTATTTGAATTATAAACATTTAGGAAGAGGTGTGTATCAATATCAATAAACCTTTGTATTTATTTTATAAAGGTGCCATGGAGAACTGGGGCCTTGTTACTTATAGGTATGCTGTTAAAATACTGTCTTTCCCCCTCTTTGTTCACTAATTCTTGGAAGTAACTGGATTAGTTTTAGGGAGCTGCTATCATCCCAAATAAGACTGAGTAAATACCTCCAGATCTTGCTTCAGTTTGGATAATTTTGACTTCTGCATAAGCGTGCATTATTATACTAATCTTAGGAAGGCAAGATTGAGCTAGCTATATGACTACTGTCCAAGGGTGTGAGGATTTTTAACTGTCTGGCAGCACTGCCTGTTCCACAAGAGAATTTTCTTGGCTGCTTTTTTTCCCCATAAAAGTTATGTACTTACTGACACAGCTGGAAGGGTTTCTTACTTTATGTTGTAGGCAAGTTGGTAAATTTAGCAACCACATTATAATCATGTAAATCAAAAATACTAACTTGCCTTCCTTTTCAGTTTTTTATGTTCATCTGATCAAGTTTTTGTACCTTTGCTCGATACTCTTACATTATCCGTGCTCATTGCTAGACTGATTTTCTTTCATTTTGTGCAAGATTGGACTTGCAAGCTTTGGACTTAAATCTGAAATCATTTGAATTTCTTCTGCTAAACTGTTGATTTGGCCTCAAAAAAACTGTAATGGAAATTTGAACCTAGGTTTAAAATCAGCTTCTTGTTGCAATTTGGATGAAACCTGATACTTTACTCCCTGTGGGGAAAAAAAAATATTTGTCTTGAATGAGCAGAATTTTTGGAAGCCTTTCTTAATTTTGCTGTTAAATTTTCCCCCCCTTGCACTCGGCTTGGCACGCTTGCTTTATCCCTTTGGGGACAGAAGGTCGGCATAATCCGCAGGCACCACGTCTGTTTTGAGGTGCCCGTTTTTCCCCTCTGAGTCGCAGCGGTCCAGAATCCTTTTTCTGGCTGACCCACCGTGTCCTGACCGCGACGGGGGTGTTGATAGCGCGAGGCCGTGTGCCTGACCTAGGGAGCACGTGCGTGTGTGCTGTGCGTGGAGAATCCCGTGCACCTGCAGCGGCGTGTGTAACACAGCCGGCCGTGCACTTGGAAGGGCTGGAGTTCCTCTGGGGCTGCGGGAGGCAGAGGAGGTTTGCTGTGCATACAGCTTGCAGTGCAAAGGGAGTTACAGTTAAGGTGAGATTTGCCCTCTCCTCCCCAAATCCCCCCTTCCTAGATTACGTAGGTGAGCTATTGCATAAATAAAGGGTAAACTTTCTTGTTCCTGCTTGGGTTTTTGCATTTGTCTTCTTGCATGCCGTGAGGAACTATTGCTCCAAAGCATTCCAATAACCATGGAATTTAACAAAACAATTTTGTGTCTAAACTGAAATAGCTCTTGTTTTTTCCAGTTGTACTGATCACTTTTTAGCTCGCTTAGGTAATTTAACCTACTTGTGATTGTGTTTTTTTTTCTCTAGGCATGTGCCACTCTGTTCAGTTATCTCTCTCTTTTAAATACAGGGAGACTGCATTGCTCATTGACCCCAAAAATTCCTGTTCTTCATCTCGCCAGTGGGTTGCTCTGGTTGTAGGACACGAACTTGCTCATCAGTGGTTTGGAAACCTTGTGACTATGGTACCTAACAGTTACAAGTTCTTCTAGTTTTCTTTGAAACGTGCTTCGTATCATGTGCTATTTAAAGTGTCCCTTAATAACACCTTGGGCATGTTATGTTATTTTTTTTAATTTATAACTAGTGCTTTATTATCACTCTCTTCTTCACCGCTGTGTTCTTTAAAAGTATTTTTAGACTTTCTCTGTGTGAAACGTTGTTCAGTTGTTTGAATACTGTTCTAGTTAGAGTTGTGCCGGTGTTCCATGCAAATGATTTTGGCTAGTCAGATTACTCAGAGGCAATAATCCAGTTTTCCTTTCAGGTAGGAATGATTCACTCATCAGGCTTTCATACCAAGGCATATCTGTGCCAGCTCAGCGTTGCAAATCACTCTAGTCCACTAGCTGAGAAGGTGCTCAGTAGTAACTTACGTGAATTGTTTCAGGTATATGGGAAGCCAGCTGTCTGAATGGTTTGATGTTTAAGTCATTTTAGTGGGAACAGAAGCATTATCTGAGGCAGCAAGACTGAAATCTGTAAATAAACTCCATTTAGTGCTAAAAACTGAAAGCTGTATCTGTCAGAGTTTCTGCTGTTAACAAATAGCGTCAGCTTACTCTGTTAATTAGATCTGACACTCCTTATCCCCAAACCCCACAAACAGATGCTTGAATCCAAATATTTCACAGGTTAGGAAGCTTCTTGTGTCGCTAGAAACCAGCGTGTTTGGCAAAAAAAGAACATCGCCTCTGGAGCCCCAGATCTGCATTGTTCTGGCTTTCAGGCTGCTTAAATGAAGTGTGAGTGGGTGGAAGAAAGCCACCAATATAAATATTAACGCTCAGCAGAGGTTCTCAAACTTCTTCACAGTGCTGTGCCTCTTAAAATCTAGTCAGCTGTGTTCTTCTTGTTTTGATAGCACAGGTAACTTCCATGTGAGAGCAATGCAGAGCAATTTCTCTTCTGTGGTGTAGCCGTGAAAAGTGAAAACAGACTTCAGTGTTACTTCCAAGTTTCTGGAAAGTCAGCTCTTTCTCCTCTTATAACCTGAGATGATTGCACCAGCCTCAGCATCACTGGTTTAGTTTGCCAGTACCAGGTCTTACTGGGCAGTACAATGTACCAATTCTTCTGCAGCAAATATAAATGAGATCAAAATACTTTCAGGGGAAGAAGTCGATTCTTGAGCAATTAGGTGGCAAGTGAGATGAGGGAGAAAAATGGGAGTGAAAAGATTTAGATGTCCAAACATCGCTTGAGAATCTGCTTTGCTGTTGCAGTAATCCTTTGGCACCAACCTTTGTATTAGAACCTTGTCCAGGAAATGGATGCAGTCAGAAATGTAAAAGAAAATGAGGTAGTCTTCGCTCTTAAAATAAAGCTGGGCTTATCTGCGTAGAGTTCCAGTAACAGCTTTCCTTACTGAAATTCCACTCTCCCTGGGGTAAAAGTCTCGTTCATCGTAGAAGCAGTAGTGCTTTGTAGAACAGCTTACTGGGTTGATGCTACGTCCTGTTTAGTTTATTTACTTAAGGGTCCATATCGTCATAGCTGCGCTCTTCTCAATTAAGCAGCACGCTTAGGTTTATACGATGGTAAGTGTGGTTATGAAAAGGGTGTTTTCGTCCTTGCTATCCATAGCTTGTTTCCTTATCTCTTCTGCTTCAGTTACATATCAGAAATGAAGGGAAAAAATTAAATGTCAATGTAACATTCACATTTTAAACGAAGCCCATCCTTGGCTGGGTGAAACCACTTTTAGCTATTCAGTAGATTTCAGGTTTCCATAGTCTGGAACACTTCTGGACTCCAGGTTTTCTACTGTATGTAAGTACATTCATTAGCAACAAATAAAAAATAGTTTTCTGCAGCTGATCTTATTCATTTTGAAGAAGACACTGTTGTGTTGCCCACAGTTCTGCTGCTTTGTGGAACCGTGGCCTTGCATATCACTGACTCAGCTTCCTAACCTAGATAACATTCGTAGCAGTCATTCATGACAGTTCCCTCAGTGGCTCTGCTCTGACCTCTAGTCTAGTCTGGGAATTTCACTTGTACCTGATGCAGTTCTCCATGCAGAATTCCTAGAGCTTCAGACAGGGGAAGACTCTGCTAATCACTGTTCTTGGGTTGCAGACTTCTTTATAGGGAGGAATTCGTGTTTACATCTATTACCTTTTTCTGATTTGTGCTACGCTAGGCTGTTAACAGCTTACCTTTTCTGCAAACCTCTTGTTGATTAAGTGATGTTCCTGGAATTTTGTTGTTGATTTTATTTTATTTTGCCTTCTCATCTTTCCAGGAATGGTGGACCCATCTTTGGCTGAATGAAGGATTTGCCTCCTGGATTGAGTACCTATGTGTAGATCACTGCTTCCCAGAGTACGATATCTGGACTCAATTTGTTTCTGCTGATTACACACGAGCTCAAGAGCTTGATGCCTTAGACAACAGCCATCCTATTGAAGTAAGATTTTTTCTTTGTTCTAGTCATCCCCCTTTTTTCTTGTCAGCCGGATGTGAGTTTTTTTTCCTCTTGAGAAAAGAGAACTGTGCAGTCATTCATAATGCAAAGGAAAATCTGAAGTTGCATTTACGCTTTGTGGCTTTTCCTTTGTTAGAACTAGTATTTCAAAAGTGAGGTTTGAGGGTTTGACGATGGCTTCTTCAGGAGTGTTCCTCCTCTACTGACTTGAAATGGCAAAGTGGGTGCAGAGATTCCACTAAGACAATTTGGGGATGGATATATGTGTGCTTTCTTCAAAGAGAAAAGTCAGCTCCTTAAGCAATAAAACAAGCAAAATCAAAATCTTGTGGCAATTAAAATTTTCTCACTGTTAATTACCCTATTTACCGCAGGTTAGTGTTGGCCATCCATCCGAAGTGGATGAAATATTCGATGCTATTTCTTACAGCAAGGGAGCGTCTGTAATCCGAATGCTACATGACTACATCGGTGATGAGGTAAAAAGATTGTTGTCAAAAACCTAAGTGTAGGTTGCCAAATCTTTTTACAGTAAAAAAAACCTTTCTACTATTAAATTTATGTATTTTATATTTTGAAGGATTTTCTCCAGTGTGGTTTCTGGGCTGTATTTGAACTTAGCTAGGAGAAATAAGATAGTTTTATTTCTGTATTTTCCCCACTATTTCAATACTAAAAGTTGGCTAACAAAAATGTTTTAAGCTATTCTTTCTAGTAGCATAGTTTAGGTCGGAGTTAGATGTGCATACTGATCCTAGGATTGTTTGGTTGATTCTTGAATATAAATGCAGTGCGGAGGGAGGTAGGGACGACATTCTGGTGCCATTACCTATTCAATTGTGTGTTCCCAGGACTTTCGGAAAGGAATGAATTTATATTTAACAAAGTTCCTGCAGAAGAATGCAGCTACAGGTAACTGATGATTATTATATGCTTAAGAAAACTGATTTCTGGAGACAAAATTTTTCTTGCTAAATTGATGGATTCTTACAAAGGTGGTTTTCCAACTGAGATAACTGAAATGCAAGGAAGTATTTGGCTTGTTTTTTATACACTGTGTCACCTACACAGCCAGAATTCAGCATCCTGTAGGGGTTCTGTATCTCAGGAGTGTGTGGATGAGGTAATCTGAAGGACCTGCATTTACCATTGACAAGCATATCTGTGTGATAATTTAATTTAGAAGTAGAGTATGGTGGTTTGCCATGTAAGCCTTTTGCAAGCTTCCTTTTGCAGTATTGATTGCGTGTATGATTGAACAGTTCAAAGTCTGGTCTAACATCTCACAGTGCTTTCTTTACTTAGACCTTTTTTGTGCATCGGTCACAAATGCGGAGGTGGAACATCGTGCTCTGTCAGCCTTTAACAGCCCATGTTGTTCAGTTGGCTCTTTGGCATAGTATGTGAACAACCTGAGGAAAAGATGCTTCTGTTTATCATTTTGAATATACAGTGTGTATTGATTACATTTTGTAGTTGTAATGGAGTTTTCTTCCTCCCTCTCCTCACCTGTGAATGCTTTAAACGAGTTCCTTTTTCTTGCCCATCATCAGTTACAATTTGACAAAAAGGCAGTCAAAAACACGAAGGGCAAACTGGAGTAATAACGTAGCCTCCCACCCTCCAGTGCCTGTGTGGTGTCTGTAGTCATGTCTGACACGTCAGGGCTCTGGGGGACCTCAGTCGGACTTTTCTTCTGCAGAGGACCTCTGGGAAAGCCTGGAAAAAGCTAGTGGTAAACCTATTGCTGCTGTGATGAATACGTGGACCAAACAAATGGGATTTCCGCTCATTTATGTGGAAGCTGAACAGGTAAATTGTATAGCAATTCCCTATATAATAACTCTGTTTTTCAGTACTTCAGATCAGATATTCTGCGTTTAGCTGTGTTTAAGATCAAATTCGGTAGTATCCAATCACTTAATAATAATAATAATAATAAAATAATAAGGAAATCACAGTGAATTGCTCTGTTTAGTGACAGAGCTGTTTCTAAAGGGAGGGGAGAGCAGCTCACTTGAGGAACCCAGTGGAAAGTGATAATGGAGTTTATCCACAAGCGCTCTGGATCACGTGCTGGGAGTTTGCTGACATCGCCCGTTTGCTCTTTGTGTGTGAAAAGGGGGGAGGAAGGGAATATTTGACTTAGGTCCCCTTGCAGCACAGTTTGCTTCTCACTCCAGTTTGATTATGCTTACTCTACAAGATTGCAGACTGAGGATTAGTGGCTAAAAACTGAGGTCAGACAAAAGTCTGACAAAAAAAAAATCAGTGGAGGGTTAGGGGTATGTATGTTTTAACAATAACAGTGATTAATAAACTGGAATGAATTCTTGTGGTTAGTTTCTATTTGTGGAGGAGAATGAAAGTTACTCCAAGTTTAAAAGTGCACAGAAATAAAGAGCGATATACAGAAGCTGAGATTAGATGCGCTGGTAATTCCTTTCTCCTTTCGTTACATGAATATTGAAATAAGTTGCAACTCTTTTGAAATCTGTTTTTTTTTTTAATTATTATATTTTATTTTTAGCAAGAAGAGGACAAAGTGTTGAAGTTAGTCCAGAAGAAATTCTGTGCCAGTGGACCATATACTGGTAAGATGAGTGCTAGGAGCAGGCGCGGAGTGTTTGGATGCTTTTGATGAATGCCTGAAACTGATGTCCAGTTTAAGGTCAATGCTGCTATCTGAGCTCTGTAAGCTGCTGGTTTTATAGTCGTGAATAAATAAAAATGCCTCGTATGGAAGTCAGCTCTGTTTTTAAGATACAAATTCTGCCTACCTCCTCTGCTTATGGAAATTAAAGTGTTTGGCTTCAAAGGTGATTTAGATTTTTGGCTTTGGAGTCTAGAACTGCTCTTTTCCTTCAGGTTTTTGTTAATTTAAATTTAAGCAGACTTACTTAAACTGCTGCTGAAACTTGTTTGAGCATCAGGCAGGTTTCTCAGTGTTTGCATACCTTTCTTCCTTAGGCCTTTTCGTTTTTTTTGGTTTCCTCTTTTAGGGGAGGATTTTCCTATGTGGATGGTCCCCATAAGTATTTGTACAAGTGATGACCCCACCTGTGCCAAAATGCAAATATTGATGGACAAACCAGAGCTGACCTTGGTTTTGAAAGATGTTAAACCAGACCAGTGGGTGAAGGTGAGTTGTCACAACGGAAGAGAACATATTCCTAGCAATAAGCTGGATTGTCACTGTAATGTGCCCCTGCATTTCAATTTCCTCTTCTCTTTTTTTCCTTGCAATCTTGTATTTCTTGTGGAGGGCCTTTCTGTGTTGCTGTTGGATATTGGCTGCTCTCTGTAATGCTTGCTTAGTGTGGTCCTTTCTCTCTTGGAAGTTTTGCTTCCAAGAGTAGTCCAGACGATGTAAACCGGAACGTTTTAGGAGTGCAAGCCCAGAAAAACAGAGCACCGTTAAGTAGAGGCAACTTTTGATTTGAAATGTGGTGGCTTTTTCAGTATCCTATGGCAACCACAGTTTAGTTCAAGTCCGTCCTGAGCAAAAATAGTCCTGTTTATCTTTCATTAAGTGTGAAGGTTTTCAATGGGCTATTACCAGGCGAGTACAAATCTGCAAGTGAAAAAATTCACTGTTGAGATCTGTTGCAGACACCAGTCAGAAACAGAATTTAAAAACTGAAAGACAGCAGCTGACTGGGATTATTGCCATATGAACTAATGAGGTTGAAGAATAATTGTTTCTAAGCTGGAGCTGTACTCCGAGAGGTGACTCCATGAAATAACAGTAAGGGTTAGTTTCTTTTTCATTCTAAATCAAACCTTTCCATTTAACTAACAGGAATATTGCAGCTGTCAGACCCGTGTATTCCCTTGTATCACCATATCTATCTGCTTCTCCCTGGTGATAGAGGGACATGTAATGAACAACCCCGAAACCCACCTGTCCAAACAAGACCGAAGATTGCTACTGCTGCCTGAGAAGGCAACAGTTCGGCTCAGTCCAAGGTGAATTTGTAGGACTGCTGCCTGCAAGGGTTGTCAGCCTGACGTTTTTAGTTAGTGCCATTGTCCTGAGGACTGGCAATTGGACTGACCAAAATTGTAGCACCAGCAAAAAGGGGGGTGACTTCCTGATGAGCTCAGCAATGTTTCTGGTTTATGTCTGGTACGGTTGTTCAACCAACCAAAATATTTGACTGCCTACACTGAAATACCAGCAGGTGGTAGCATGTAATCCATCAAACTTGCTGACCACGACTTGCTTTTATGCAGGGCAGAGGTACTTGTTCTCCTTTCTTAACTTTGATAGAGAACCATTTTCTTGAATTGAGCAAGTTGAGAGTGAGGTTACAAAAGTTAAGATTCTAGCACCAGCAGTCCCCTGCATTTTATCTTCCCAGTACATGACTACCCTTACTTCAGTTAGGGGTTACCCGTAGAAGTTTCTCTTCTCTCCTTGCTCCTAGCCTCTGTTTCCTCATGCCAGCTCCCTCTCATCTTCTGTCTCTCTTAGAGAGCAATCCTTATTTAAAATTTTAGCGTGCCCTCCCCCCCACCCCCACCCCTCCCTTTATTTTAAAATTTGGTTTAAATGACTGACTGACTTCTCTGAACTGCAGTACTTTGAGAAACGTCTCATGGTACAAAAACAAAACAAACAAAACACACACACAAACACCAAAACACCATTTCATTTTTGTTCCTTACTTCTAATTTTTTACTCTTTTGGTACATTTCAGTTAAACCTTGGAACAGTAGGGTTTTACCGTACCCAGTATAGCCCTGACATGCTGGAGAACTTAATACCAGCGATCAAAGACCTCTCCCTACCCCCTGTGGACAGACTTGGCCTGCAGAATGATCTTTTCTCTCTGGTAAGCAACCTTTGCTATTCTGTCTAATAATGAGAGCTATAGTAGCTGCAGAAAGCAGTGCTTGTCAGTCTCCATTTCTGGAGGCAAAGCGCCTTTGGGATTACCGCATACATTTAACTATTAATTAGCTCAACAAGTTCTAACTTGTATTACAAGACTTAAATCCTGTGGAAGCAGTCTGTCTATAACTCCCATTTTATCTGTAGGGATGTATTATTTTATAGTCTTATAAAATTAATTATTTTGAGAACTTGCTTTCTTTTAACTCCCAAAAATAAGGATATTTATAAATATATAGGATATAAAGGATAATAATAAGGATATAAAATAAGGATATTTTAATTACCCCCTCAAAGACTTTATCCAAGACTTTATCAGCACCATGCGTTTTACCCAGTAGGGCTTGTTAAAGAGAGGTGGCTGTTGGGGATTCCTACTGTTTAAAAGCAAGTTATTACCCCAAAAGCAGATGGTACTAGCTCTGAACAATTAATAACTGTACTATGTATTTCGAATTGCACTTTCTTATTCTTGCTGGTTAGCAAATATATATATGGAAGCTTTAAAAATGTGTTTTTGATACCCTGTCTCTCTAACTTGGAGATGCTCGCTGTAGGTATCATCAACTGTACTGAGCACAGAAGTGTTTTCATGATGCTCTGAATCATTTTGCTGGCAGAGGTGGAAAGGCAGTACTACTTGTACTGTTTCACGAGTAGCAAGAAACAAAAATGATTTCTGCAGTTTTACACTCTCGATTTAATGAAGAACAAAAATGAAGCCTCTAAATCTTCACAGTTTTTAGTTAAAATAAGATTTTGGTGGGTGTAGTATCTGGCTGAGAATAACTCTGTAGGTTTGTTATCTCTTGCCAGCATTGGCTGCAGTTTTGTTAAGTCACTTAATCTTGCTGTCTGCTTCCTGTTTGCAAAATGTGCTTATAATTACATAGCTGTCTCCTTGTGAAGTGCTTACCTGTGTATGAGAAGCATGGTGTGCCCTGAGCAGACAGCTAAGGTACTCTGACCAGTGTCAGCTCACCTTGGCAGAACCTCACAGGAGAATTGGTGTGCAGGCTGTGCAAACTGAACAGAAAAGACTGTTAAATAAGGCAATGAGCTATTAAACATCTTAATTCTCTTTGGAAGTAAAACTAACCTGTGTCTTTTCCTCTCCCAGGCCCGAGCTGGAATCATTAGCACTGTAGAGGTTCTAAAAGTCATGGAAGCTTTTGTCAATGAGCCCAATTACACCGTGTGGAGCGATCTCAGCTGTAACCTGGAGATTCTCTCAACTCTCTTATCCCACACAGACTTCTATGAGGAAATCCAGGTGTTCGTGAAAGATGTATTCTCACCGATAGGGGAGAGACTGGGATGGGACCCCAAACCTGGAGAGGGTAGGAAAACTTACACTGTGGGATCCAATGGTGGTTTTGAAATGCTTCTGTGTAACTAAGCCATCGAGACTTTGGGAAGGGCAGAAAAGGAAGGAAGAGGAAGGTCTGAAGTAGGCATTTGGGGGTATTTTTATACTTAAACAGCCAAACCCCAAAACAATCCTCTTTTTCTCAAGTGCAAGCTAAAATCGTGAAACTTTTCCCTACCTGGTCACTGATTGAGTGAAAATTCTCTGCTTGTTAGACTATAGGGATGGGAAGCCACATACATGCATGCTTACTTGTCGTAGTTAGTTCTGTTGTAGACTCAAATGGTTATTACTACTAGCCTAGCTCAGATTACAGGCATAGCCTGTTGTATTTGCTCCAGAATTTTCTTCTCCTGACCCTCTTGCCGTAGGAAAATCAATGCATTCTTCCATTGGCACCAATGAGAGTGGGAAAAGTCCTAGTTTCTTTAGGTATCCCCAAGCATGTGGAAGGATTATTATACAGCTCTGCCCTGATCAGTCTACATGGAATTAAAGAATTACATTCATTAATTTAATTGCTGAATTGTCTCCAAATAATTGTATTTTATCCTGCTACTCATTAGGTCATCTTGACGCCCTTCTCAGAGGTCTGGTCTTGGGCAAACTAGGAAAAGCTGGGCACAAGGCAACATTAGAAGAAGCCAGACGCCGATTTAAGGACCATGTGGAAGGAAAACAAGTTCTCTCAGCTGATCTGAGGAGTCCTGTAGGTTATCGTAAATTTTGATTCCCATGTTTTGCGCACATTTACTGATGCAGAACTGTGGTCTCTAGGTGGTGTTGATTTTGGGGGCTGGGAGACTGTTCAAGTGCAGTGCTGAACCTGAGCTGACTTCTATTCATTTTCATTTGTTTATGACAACCTTACATCCTCCAGTTTTAAAAGCAATGTGGGAAATTGTGCAGGGATCCTTGAAGAGCACTACAGGTGTCAACTTGGCCTCACTGAGCACAAAGTCCAGCTGTGGTGGACATGGATTGGGTATATATGAAGTACTTGCTAGCTATTGCATGGTACAAAGATTCCTTGTTCTGTTGTTTTGCTGTAGTTGAAATTACCCAAATTATGCTGCAACTGAGGAGGAGGCCAAGCAGTTGATGAGTCTTTAAAATTCAGTGTTAAAACGAAAGGTGTTGGTGCAGGTATCTTCCAGATCTGTTCGCCTGTCAGAAATCTAGCCTAAATACGTAGAAACTGATAGTTGTTGTAGAGCCCTTTCATCCCTTCTATCAGCTTTGCTTTGCATTTCTAAAAGCGTGATTTGTGAGGGACTTCCCTTGTTTATGCTCTCTCTTAGGTATATGTAACAATTTTGAAGCATGGAGATAGTACTACTTTAGACACCATGCTAAAGGTGAGTGCACACCCTTTTGTTAACACTGCCAGCTTATGCAATGAAAAGCTAAATATTCTACCCCACAAGTTCGTCTTAAGACGTAGTTTATCTGCAGACAGGCCCAGTCGGATGTTTTACAGATGATGTGAACGCTAGGACTCGATTGCAGTTTTCCTTGGTCCTTGTGTAGCGTGAAATTGCCACCTAGTGGATTGTTGCATCTCATTTTAGGATTATTTTTCATTGCTCAGAGGCACGGTTCTACTTGACCTTATATAAACGGCAGTGAAGATCAGTTTATTACTATTGGTACTTTCTGCTGATGGATGTGTAATGAGGTCTGTAATGTAGATAGCTGCAGGATTATTCACGAACATCTTCCATTTGTTCACGTACTACGGTTGAAGACTAATCTGGAAGCTGTAGTGTATACAGCAACTTCAGTAGTGCTAGGTGAGAGGAAGTCATTTAATACCATGCGCTAACATTGTTCGCTCTGCCTTTGAAGCTTCACAAGCAAGCAGACATGCAGGAGGAGAAGAACCGAATTGAGCGCGTTCTTGGCGCCATCTCCCAACCAGAACTGATTCAAAAAGTTCTCACCTTTGCACTTTCAGTAAGTTATTGGAAAAACCTGTTGTTTCCTTACATAGAGCACTGTACTCATGTAATGAAGAGAAGGAAGAATAGTTTCAGCAATTAAGTCTGATTTGTATCTTAAAGTTTGTGGGGGGAAAAAAAAACACTATCCTGGATCTTCAACGTAGAAATGTATAAAGCCAACATGCTGTATTTGTTGGAACAATATTGAGTATTTGTCCCCATTCTCTCATTCAGGAAGAGGTACGTCCCCAGGACACAGTATCTGTTATTGGTGGAGTAGCTGGAGGCAGCAAGCAGGGGAGAAAAGCTGCTTGGAAATTTGTAAGGGACAACTGGGAGGAACTTTATAATCGATACCAAGGTGGATTCTTGATATCCCGACTAATAAAGGTATGTGTGGCTATGAGGAAAGTCCTGTTCGTATAGCAGACCAAAACTAAGTTATATCTGAAATGTTAACTGCCTACCCTTGGTTGTTTTTTTTCCTTCAGCTAACAGTGGATGGATTTGCAAATGATAAAATGGCCGCAGAAGTTAAGGTAAGAATTTTACTTAAATAGATCATTAACTTCATCTGTGACAGATGTGGCATGCTCTGGACTGTAAGCACCTAATGGAAGAGCCATGAGTTCCGTGTGCTTTTTGGTTTTGAACTGAACAGAAGCTCTGCCTCTGACTCTATTGACTGTTGTGTACTCCCTGAATCGTATTGCTTTCGTTTGAGTTACTCTATTGAAATGTCTTAAATTAGTATCTTCACAGACTAATATGCAACTTTTAATGATTCATATTTCATTAGTCTTACTCATTTAAATTTTTATAAAATGCAGCAGAGTTTGTGGCATGGGTTTTGAGACTCCTTGAAAGATAGCCTTTAAAGATAACTGTGGTAAATTCCATAGTTGTTACTGCTTCTGTAGTAAGCCGAGGCTTACACCACCACTTTGTTCCTCCTCAGACTGACACGGCGCATGTTGTGCTGACTGCAGTAGCACACGGTGGCTCTTAGAGGAATTAACGTGTTAAAAATTAGCTAAATTCCATATTGTAATTCCAAGTTTTGTCGTCATTTGTGCTGTGTATGAAGAGCAAGGCTTTGACACAAGACAGACTCACGTGTCTGCAGAAAGCCTGTCGTGAAGTTGGTGGCCCAAGGTGATGTGATGTCACTCATGGACTCGAGCATCCCCTCAGACTTGGGAGTGTAGGCACTGGTCTTGGTAGCATTTTAAGGATGTGTGGGAGTTTTATTTGTTCTTTGCCTGCAGTTTTACAGGGGCTCCTTCTTGGAAGAGAAAACTTTAAAATGTGGCCCTTGATTATCACTTTGCCATTAGGAAAATGTTCAGGAAGAATTCATGTTTCAAAGATATTCTGAGCCACAAGCTTTGTCTGTCTTTTGTCATCTAGTGATCCCTTCCCTTAGAAAAGATTTAGTAGCACAAGTGATTTTACAGGGAAACCTTGCACTATAATTCATTTTGTTCTAAAAAAACACTTTGCAAAACATTTACCAGAGCAACTTCCCATAACTAAATCATAACTAGTTTCCAAGAGAACTTCCTGAGACATGGTATACCTAGGTTTTTTTTGCTGGAATGCTTACTGTGCCCGAGTCTCCGTGTCACCCTGTGCCGTACGTTAGTGTAAGGGGATCTGCTAGATACAGGGAAGGTATGCTGAAGCGGAGATGAAGGATGACTCCCTGCTGTGCCAGCTTATTCCACCCTTTAACCAGTTGCACAGTGCAGAGTCACAGAAGCCTCTGGTGCACTTTCTTCAGCCCGAGCTATTTGCAGGTGATCGATGCTGTTGATTCTGGAGGAAGAAACCTGAGAACATCCAGCAAAACTCTGAGAGCTGCTGGTGCCTGGAGGTCATAATGCAGTTTGGACAGAGGCCTCCTTCAGTCCTGAGAAATCTGATCTCTAGACAAATGCTTTTGCAAAATGGCCTGAGGCTTCAGTTAGTGTCTTCTTCCAAGTGTCCAGAAATACACACTTGATTTGCTGCTCATTTGTTGCCTCCCAATGAGGGACTGAAATCATCATTCAAGTGCCGCTTGCTGTCCCCGGCAGCGAGGTCAGGACAGACAGGAGGCAGCGTTTGGGCTGGTTTGTAGAAATGCTGCCGTGGCTTTCCTCTAGCAGAGAGATGGAAGCATTTTGCTGTTCCCGGTCTGTACCTGGGATTATTGTCTTGCAAACTCAGCAAGCGCTCTGCAGATTTTTCAGTCTATGAAGCTGGTGGGAGCAGATACGAGCACAGAGAAGCGTAGTTTGTTTCTGTACAAACCAGGGAATCTGGGGACTTAAAATATAACCTTGTCTGTGGCTGTTTACACCCTTATGGACGGTTGTGTGCTTTTTGTACAGGCCTTCTTTGAGAGCCACCCAGCTCCATCGGCAGAACGCACTGTCCAGCAGTGCTGTGAAAATATTCTGCTGAATGCAGCTTGGCTGAAGCGGGACGCCGAGAACATCCACCAATATTTTCTGCAGCGCAAGGCCCCCCCAGCCATGGTGTGAATCTGTGCATGCCACTGCTGCAGTCCTGCTGCCTCATCGCGGGGAGAGGGAGGAGCTACCCAACAGCTGATTCATATGCCAAGAATTCGGAGTCTTTTTCTCAAACGGATGGGGATTGGACAATGAATGTAGTTAACTGGTTCCTGCTCACACTCCAGAATTAAATTCTATTAAAATTATCAGCAATTCAACAAAAAGAGAAAAAAGAAAAAAAGAAATCTGTAAATATGATAGTAATAAAATAGAGCATAACAAAACTGTGAAACTTCCTCAAGCCTTGTCAGTGGTTAAAATATTTAACGCCCTCCCCCTCCTGACACCCTTATTGACAGATGTTCTGTTTTTTACACCCTCCCCCAGCCCTCCCCCCAAAAAGAAGAAACCAGCGGTTTCTAGGTCAGTGGAATTTTGTGGAGAGCCTGGGGCAGCAACGGGGCAATGCCTCTGAGGGCGTTGTGTGGAACAGGTCCCTCGGCAGGGCAGGTGGCTGGCGTGACGGAGGGTCTGCGCGTCATTCTGTGCGAGGTTCTGGGGAGATGTTCCCGCAGTCCCCCCCAATCCAAGGAGTAGGTTTCCCTCCCTTTTGTGTTACCTCTCAGCAAAAAGAAAAATGTTCTGTCGCTCTTCGGTTTTCTCCTCGGTTTCACTCGCTGATGTCCTTCTTAGAGATAATGGAGTTGTAAGGAAACATCTTTCATAGCCACATTAAATAAGAGAACGATTCATGCAATATTTTTTTTTCCTTACTAAATTGCACCCTCAAAATGCATGCAAATGAGGAGATAAGTACTGTGTGACTGGTTCTCCTGGCTGCTGTTAGGGCAGGGCTCTTCTCTTCAAGACACCGTTACTTGTCTAAAAGATCCAGCTTGTTCAATCTCCTCATGGCCGTAGCAACACTAGCTTTTTGTTCCTTTCTGTGATGTTGATGGTAATTTGATTCAGAAGCCTTAAATTAGTGATGACTGGCGTGATGATGAAGTCTAAGCTGTGTGCCATCATTTACTTCACAAAGCAGCGTGGTCTACTAACCAGGCACAACACCCTCTAATACAAAGGTTGAGCTCCATTTTTTTTCTTTAACAGGAATTCGTATTTGGTGTGGCTTAACTGTATTTCAGAAGGTCATCAGACTAACTGTCAGACTGCTTCCCTGAAACATTTTTGTGCTATTGTTTAAAAAAAAAAAATTAAAACAGTTGGCGTTAATAAAAATGTCAATGTGAAATTCCTGTCCTCCCCTCGTGTTCTGTTTGAAGCCCGGGAGCGTCGCAGCTTTCCAGGGACGTAAATCGGAGGCGGCAGCAGTGCTCACCTGCCGACGGCATCTTTAGCAGCCCGAGGAAGCCCTGGTCTCGGCCCTTTCCTCTCCTGCTCTCAGCGCTAGGTCTTAGGGCAGCTGAAGGAGCGCGACAGCAAGGAGATCTGTGTGACCTTGACAAAGGTTGTACCTGAGCGCTCAGGAACTAGCCGGGACGGAATTTGTGAAGGTAAAAGGTGGAAAAGCAAAAATTAAATTAGCAAATTTGTACAAAACGCCTGAAAAGCTGAGGGGGCGTGCAACCAGGTTTGGGCAGAGGCTGCTGACGGAACCAGGGTGAGCCCGGGCAGGCGCCGCAGCGCTCCGGAGCGGTACCGCGGTGGCCGGGATCCCCAGGGCTAGCGTGGCTGCGTGGCCAGAGCCAGCCCGGGATCCTTTTTGTCCTGAGTCACTTCTGCTAAGTTTACTGATGGTTTTTCCAGCTGTCAGCACTGCGGCGCCAATACAATTTCAGAAGAGTAAGCTGGTTTCTCTTCTGCTTCTTGCACATTGACAAAATAACATGCAAAGCTGTGATTCTGGCATGACTGGTGATGTATGAGAGAAGTACTGCGGCTGCGAGTTGAGGTGGTTTTGTTTTGACTTTAAACAATGCAAATGACATGCAAGCAGTTGAAGGAAAGTGACAAAAATAACGAGCTTGTGGTCAGTGAGCAAACTGAATGGTCTCGGACAACTGCCTGGGCCTCGTCTCTTCTGCGTGCAAAGAAAGTAATTTTAGTTTTCATGGAAGTAAGTCTGGGATTTGTCCACTTAGATGAAATGTTGTATAAGAACGTCTTATAAGAAACAGGAAATGTTTCTTCACTAGAGACAAACTGAGGGACAGGGTCAGCACAAGAATAGCAAAAGGCATTGAGGATGAGGAAAGGGATGGAAGAGGCAGAGCTGCAGCTGCAGCAAACGCGATGACGAGCGAGGGCATTGCCCCTACGAATGAACTGCGTTCCCCGGGGCTGTTCGGGGCGCGGTGTCCCGGCACACGGCCGGGGTACCCACCTACATGGAAACTGGCTTTGAACAAGGGCCCCGCTGTACCTACTCAAGTTAGACGTGTTTAAAGAAATTGATGCATTCTTTCTCCACTCTTGGACACTTCCGCTAATTTCTGCGTCAATTTTGTGACACAATTGTCTCACATTATGTGACACAACGTCAATATTGGTCTGACCGCGCGTGGATGGATGCAGCCGGTTGTGAGTTGGGTTTTGTCTGGGGAGCTGCCTGCCAGCCCTGCCAACGCTGCCCTTCTGGCATTTCGTTTTCATTGCTCCACTGCCAGCCTCCTCCTTGGGCTGATGGCATGGGCTCATTAACCTTTCTTTTACAGGGACCCAAACTGGGAAAGAAAAACGAGGCTCTTTCAACTCTGAACACCCTTGGAACATTCTACCTAAGCCAGGAAGGCCAGGTGAGTGCCTGTGCTCAGCCTTGTGTAAGTCGCTGATCTCTGCCGGCTGCCCAAACTGGATTTCGTCACCCGTCCGGTAGGAAAACGCATCCCGCGTGTCCAGCACGTAAAGCAGCCTCGGGGCTGTTCCAGCCGAGTGAGTGAACGCTCAGATCTGCCACGCTGCTGCAGCTCAGCACCGGGGATGCCGAGCACGAGGCCGCCTTCGATGCCGCCGCTGCGGACGGGCTGCGCCTGCTGCGTGTGGCGTCCCCCCCGCGCTGCCACCTTCGTGTCCACCTCCTGCTGGGGGCCTGCGCTGGCCTCCCGCACCCGGCGCCGTTCGGCTCCGTTTGATTTGCAGGAGCTCCCCAGAGGTTCCCGTGGCGCTCCAGGCTCTGGGTACGCGCCCATCACAGACCATTCCCGTCCCTCGAGGTTTCTCGGTGTAGGATTTTCTGAGAAACCTGAAGGCACCGGAGGGAACCTGCCCACCCGGCCCTGGTTCTGGTGGTGCCACCCGTGGAGGCACCGGCACCGTCCCCGCAGCTGTTCCGAGGGCAGCACGTCGCAGCAGTTCTCTCCTGGTGGCTGCAGGCACTTCATGGGAGTGGGGGCTGACACAGAATCCCAGAACCCTCCAGGTTGGAAGAGACCCCCGAGATCACCCTGTCCAACCTCTGTACCTAGGTACACTACCAAGTCCTCCACTAAACCGCATCACCGAGCTCTACGTCTGAACGTCTTTTAACCACCTCCAGGGGTGGTGCCTCAGCCACTTCCCTGGGCAGCCCATCCCAGCGCCTAACGACCCTTTCGGTAAAGTTCTTCCCAATATCAATATCCAACCTAAACCTCCCCTGGCGCAGCTCCAGCCCATTCCCCCTCGTCCTGTCACCGGGCACGCGGGGGCGCAGACCGACCCCCACCTCGCTGCGGCCTCCTTTGAGGCACCCGAGGCCCCGCAATGCGAGCACCAAGGGGCCCGGTTATGGCGAAGAGCCGTGCGTATGAGGCATATCCCCGCGGTACCTGCCCCAAGCTCACGGCCGCAGCCCCCCCCCGACTGCACAGCGGGGTTGGGGGCCCCCATCGCTGCCCGGGCCGGACGGGTGCAGCCCCCCCCCCCCGACCCCCCTCTGGGTGTGGGGGCTCTGCCCCGGGGCTGGGGCAGGCCCGTGCCCGGTCGAGCCCCGCAGCGACCGGGAGCTGCCCCAGGCTCTGCCCGGTCCCGTCCCGGGGGGGGAGCAGCTGCCAGAGCCCCGATTTCACCGGATTTCACCCCAAAAGCTGCTGGGGGGGTTCCCGGGGAGCTGCGGGGCGGGGTGGGCGATGCCGGGGCCGGTGGCTCCGCGCCGAGCCCGCCCCTCCCGGGGCCGCCCGCACGTGGCGCTGCCGGCCCGGCACTTCCGCCCCGCACCGGGAAGCGGCGGCCCCGCCCGGTCCCGGTCCCGGTCCCGGTCCCCCCCCCCGGTCCCTGCCCCCCCCCCGGGCCCCCCCCCCCCGCGGCGCGGCCCCCACGTGGCCGCCCCCTCCCCCCCCCCCCCCCCCCCGCACCGCCGCTGCCGGGGCGCCCTTCTGCGGCGCCGCCCAATCAGCGCGCGCGCCGCCGGAAGCCCCGCCCCCTCTTTTCCTCCCCGCCGCCCGCCAATGGCCGGCCCCTTGCCCGAACGAACCAATCGCGACGCGCGCCGCCGGCGGGCGCCAGCCAATGAGCGGCGCGGCTCGGGGCGGCGGGCAGCGCCTGGTATCCCTCCGCCGCCCGCCCCGCTCGGTGTGCGCGCGCGCGCCCGCCCCGCTCGCGCGGCCCTTTTCTCCCTCCGCCGCCGCCGCCCGCAGCAGCCGGAGCCGCGCCGCCGCCGCCGCCCCCGCCCCGCCACCCCCCGGAGGCCCCGCGCGGGACCCCCCCCCCCCCCCCTTCCCCCAGCCCCCGGCCCCGGCCGCCGCCCGGGGCAGGCTCCTCTCGCTCCCCGTCCGCCGGCCCCCGCCCCGCCCTGCCCCGTCCCGCCGGTGCCGGAGCCGCCACGCCGCCGCCATGGAGCTCATCACCATCCTGGAGAAGACCGTGTCGCCGGGTAGGGCGGCGGCGGCGGGGCCGGGCGGGGCGGCGGCCGCGGGGCCTCGGGCGGCGGTGGCGGCGGCGGCGGGGCCGGGCGGGGCGGGGGCGGCGGCGGCGGCGGGGCCCGAGGGGGGGAGGGGGCCGGGCCGGGGCCGGGGGGCTCGGAGCGGAGCGGGCCGGGATGGGCCGGGCCGGGCCGGGCCGGGGCCGCCGCTCGGGCCCGCGGTGTCCGCCCGCGGGCAGGGCCGGGCCGTGCCGGGCCCGGTGCGGCCGCCGCGTGACGCCCGCTTCCCCCCGCAGACCGCTCGGAGCTGGAGGCGGCGCAGAAGTTCCTGGAGCAGGCGGCGATCGAGAACCTGGTGAGCGCGGGGCCCCCGGGGCCGCCCGGCCCTGCCAGGCCGCGCCGCCATCGCGGCGGCCCCGCCCCCCCCCCCCCCCCCCCCCCGCTCCGCGCCCGGCCAATGGCGGCGCCCCCCCCCCGCTGCCCGCGGCCAATGGCGGCGCCGCGCCGGGGAGCGGCCGGGCCATGTGCGGCCATCGCCGCCCGCCGGGACCGGGGCGGGGGGGGGGGGGGCTCGTGGGGCGGGGGGAGGAAAATGGGGGGGGGGGGGGGGGGGGGGGGGAAGCGGGCACCGCACGTGCGGCACCGGCGGGACCCGCGCGGTCTGGGCGCTGCAGGCCTCGGCCCCGCGGGGCCTCGTTCCCCGGGGGCACCGGGAGCCGCGGGCGTGGGGCAGCGCCCGCCCGGAGCAGCACCGGCTCCAGGCCCCGTTCCGTGCGCTGCCGGTGGTGCGGCCCCGGGGCCCCCTGCAGCCCCTCGGGGCGACCCCGGCTCTGTGCTTCGGGCCCCGGGTCTGAACGACCCCCCTCAGGGCCCGGCCGCCTCCCCCCACTCCCACCCCCGCTCCCTGTCCTGCCCGCCCCCCCCCCCCCCCCCCCCCCCCCCCTGCTGTGCAGCCCCCACCCAGCCCGCAGGGGAGCCACAGGGGGCTCCTTGCCCGCCCCCTGGGCCCCTCACCCCCCCCCCCCCCCCATCCTGGGCTCCTCACCGGCGCTTCCGCGGCCGCGGAAGGGCTCCTGCGGGTCTCAGGCCTGAAAGACTTCCTTTTTTAGCAAGATCTGTTCCTGAAGCTTCGTGAGGATAATTTGGGAGGGAAATCCAAGGACCCTCCAGCTCCTGGGGCGTTAGGACTGATTCCTTCCCAAAGGCAGCAGCGCTCCCATCTCGTCTTTTGAACAGCTCCCCGCTTTTAATCCGTTATCCCAAAGCCAGATGTAAAACGGGAGCATTTCTGATGGACGGGAGGCGTTGTGGTGGTGCGGGGTGCTCGGGGGGGGGGTTGCCTGGAGCAGGGACGTTTCAGAGCAGTTCCCCTGCCTCGCGCTCGCCGGCCGCAGTTGCCCCACGTGTTTCCCAATTCTGCATTTCAAACCTTGGGAGCACTGCGCAGCCCAACAACGGTTCGGTGAGGAGGAGCACTTGATCGCTCAAAAAGTGAAGTCCAAGATAGTGGAGTTACTCTTTTTCTGTTGAGCTTTTGGAAGTTAAGCTAAATCTTAAAAGGAGCTATTTTTGGTGCCCTGAAACCTTCCCGTGTGCCGTACGCCCCGTTACACGGACCTGGCGATGGGTTGGGTGTAGCTGCCTGTTAAACGTTCTCAGGAAAGCCGCGTCCCTGCCTGGCACGAAGTGGTTTTGAGACCTGCGCGGCTGTCTCCAGCCTTTCCCAGAAGGTTTCCTTAGCAGGCAAAGGCTTCACACAGCCAGCGGGACGCAGAGGTTTCACTGCTGAGGCTTCAGGTTGGGTGCTTGCCTCGAAGCAAGGCAGCGAGCGGCTCCTCGCCGCGTTTGACACCCACCCAGGGGACACAAACCTCGGCTGGAGACCCGGGTTGTTCTTTAAAGGAATACTTCAGGCAGGCCCTGGTGTGGAAGGTGGCGGCCCCTCGGGTGAGCCAACGACACCCAGCGAAGTCGGGGCCTGTTCCCGCCTCCTCCCAGCGGCTCTGCTCAGCAGCTGGGCTCCTAACCCCGGGCGGGCGGGGGGCTTGTGGCAGGGGGGTGCTGGGCGCTTGGGCCGGGTCTCAGCGCCCTCCTCCTCCCTCTCCTCCTCCTCCTCCTCCTCCTCCTCACAGCCGACCTTCCTGGTGGAACTGTCCAGAGTGCTGGCCAACCCCGGCAACAGCCAGGTGGCGCGGGTGGCGGCCGGGCTGCAGATCAAGAACTCCCTCACCTCCAAGGACCCCGACATCAAGGCCCAGTACCAGCAGCGGTGGCTCGCCATCGACGCCAATGCCCGCAGAGAGGTCAAGAACTATGTGAGTCCCGCATCTCCCTTCTGTTCTGTTCTGTTTTTCTGGTTTTGGCCCATTGGTTTCTCCTGGGGGGGGGGCCCAGTGATGAAGGTCTTCTCCATCATTTTCCTCCCTAAGTCTCCCGCTTGCTGGCTGCTCCCCCTCCCGAGACCAGTAACTTGACTTCGCTTTGGTGCTCCGTTGCTTACAGCCGGTGTAACCTGTAGAAGCGTTAGGGGGAAAACCAAAGAGGTGTGAGGCTGCTGCTTTTCACATTGTCGCATGGAAATGTTTCTACAGAGGGGGTCCGAACAGTCGGGTGTGATGGCTGGAGCTGGTGGGCACAGCTTCCCCGCTCCGTGGGTTCCGCTGGGTTGGTTTTGTTTTCTCTTCTTACACCTGAGCAGCTTCCTCAGCTGTTTTCCAGTCCCTCGTGAACACCTTTGAGGCGCTCCATGTGTGTGAGCGCACACGTGCGCACAGGGCCTGGCAGATTTTACATCTCAGAGGAAGGTAGCCATAAACAGGCAGGTTCCACGTGGGGAACGGGGAATTGGTAAACCTTGGCCCAGGTGAGGGATCTGCCCGAGGACCCCTGGGCTCTGCACACGTGGTAGCTGAGCTCTCCTGCAGGAGCACAGCTGTGCCTGGGTGTGCGCAGCGCTCCGTGTCGTTGATGCAAGTTGGCTCTGCGCTTCAGCTAATTGTTCTTGTCTTAACAGGCAGCTTTGAGTCAGTATCTCGCAGAATGAGGTTGGGTCGCTGATTACATGGCCTGTTATTTACGTTGATGATAGAGAAAGGATCGTGGCGTATCCCGTCACCAGGAGCTGTCATATTGCCGCGTATTAAAGCTACCAAAGCCGCTTCATTGCTGCGTTTATGTCAAACTAAAGCAAAGTCCTTATGTCTTATCGTGCTGTCACGTTCGGTGCTTCCCCTTAACAGTTCCCCTCAATTGGCCCTTCCCTCAGCTGTGAGGATTGCCGTTACTTCCACCTCCGTGTGGAGGAGCTGAGTGACCAATTAGTGCGCGTTGATTAGGCGGCAGGGAGTTGGCAGGGCCTGGTCCTCGTCCCGTGGTGAGGCTGTGTGGTCTTCGGTGCCAGCCAGTGCTCTCAGCCCAGACCCTTGGTCCAGGGCTGGGGTGGGGATGGGGAAGAGTTGTAGAGTCTGGGAGAAACTCAAGAACACGAGGAATGGGGTGTTTGTTGGGCGGGTTTGTGGGGGGCCGAGGTGTGCCACCAGAAATCTGACACAAATCCGTGCCCCTCCCTCCTTTGGGTTTCCCTAACAGTTACTGAGGTGTACAAAAAAGTTACTCTTCTGATCGACTGCAAGCAAAAAGAAATAAAATTTAGTCGTACTGAGGTCATCTTGGCGTCAGCGTGTTTCGGGAGGATTTTAAAGCACGTTAGCTTAGCTTTTGTCAGGCTGCTCCGCGGTGCGAGCGGGGAGGGACGTTCGGTGAGTCACCGGCGCGCACGGCGGCGTGCGGCGCCGCGCATGGGATGCGGAGGATGTGGTGGCAGCGTGCGCGATCGCACAGCTGTAGCACACTTCCTGCAAGGGGTAGCCCTGGCCAAGTTCATCTCAAACGGCGCTTGGCTGTGGTCAGGGGCCTGTTTTTGCAGAGGGAGAAATGAGACGAGCCGCTTTACCGAGGAAGGGGCACAGCGGTAATAGCAGCCGGGGAGGACCCAGCTGCGGCGCCCATCGCCCTGGGTGCTGACCCGAGTGCTTGTGCTGATCTCTTCCCGCAGGTCCTGCAGACGCTGGGCACGGAGACGTACCGGCCCAGCTCCGCCTCGCAGTGCGTGGCTGGCATCGCCTGCGCCGAGATCCCCGTGAGCCAGTGGCCCGAGCTCATTCCCCAGTTGGTGGCTAACGTAACAAACCAGCACAGCACAGAGCACATGAAAGAGTCCACGCTGGAGGCCATCGGATACATCTGCCAGGATATTGTGAGTATGTTTGAAGTGTGCCGAGCTGCCCTAACCTCTCCCAGCACATCTTCTCTTCCAGGCTTCCATTCGTTACACCTCTCCCCAGTAAGCTGCGCGGCCTCCTCTCGGCTGGCTGTTCGTGCTTGTCCCGAGGATCTCTCAGCGAACAACGACAGGCAGTAAACAGGCAGGAATGGTGTCTGAAAGAGCTGACCTGCTTTCACAGCGGAAATCCAGGTCACCTTTCGTAAGGTGCAGGCTGAAGTCTGTGTCGCTGTGGTCGTGAGGTGGGGAGGGGTGCTGCCAGAAAACTTCAGCCTGTGGCTGGTTAGGTAAAGTGCTTCAGATGAGCAGCGAGCGCTCGGTTCCTTTGGGCGTTAGCTCCATCTTACACGAGGAATCTCTTTTTTGATAACAAAGGAGCACAGGCAAGAATACCTTGCTCTTCGGGGCACCGTCTACAGAAGGTCTCGAGGTTTTATGGGCGTAGTTTGCAATACCACGACGTGTTGTCAAGTATCGGCTCTGAACTGCTGGCAAAGCCCCTGCGTGCTGCCAGATCTACCGCTGAAAAACAAAATGGGCTGCTGCGGTGCGGTGCCACTGAATGCCTTTGAGAATGCAGATCAGCACATTGCTTGTTGAACTTCAGCGTGGGGAGGCAGAACGAGAGATCTTCTGTTCGGTGCTTCTGTCAGGCTGCAGGGGACTGGTTTACTCGTGAGCAGGTTTGGTTGCAGACGTTCCCGTGCCTCTCCTTTGCTGACTGCCGCTGCCCCAGGCAGGCTGCCCGCAGGCAGAAGGACGCAGCGTGGGCATCGCAGCCGCCTCGGGGGCAGGCGGGGAGCTCCGGGGCGCGTGGTGTCTGCGGCAGGTGCCCCTCTCGTGGAGGACAGGGAAAAGGGGGTGAGGGAGGCGCTCTCGGGCAAGGTGAGGAGCAGTAAAAGATGACCACGGATGGGTAGTGACAGAAACAGGCGGAGTAAGGAATAGGGAAGGAGCAGTGGGAGTCAGATTTTGAAAGCCGCCTGAAAAGGTGCGTGCTTGTCAGCATGCTGAACGAGCAGCTTGTGCTGACCGATGCCACACAAAACAATGAGAAGACAGCAAAGTGCAGGGGGACAGGCTTAGGGTGGAGGTCAGTTGCTTCTCGGAGGCTGAATGAAATAAATCAGGAAATGTAGGAGCTCACGGGAGGGCTGCAGGTCCAGCACGATCTGTTAGGAGATCCTGCTGGGCTCGAGTGCAGGTTAGTTGGCTGTTTGGGTGGTACCTATTGTTAGCCTTAGGATTTTTGGAGACCCTGGTTTACTGATTGGGTATTTTGTAGCCAGGATCTCTGCACTACGTTTGTGTCAGTCGCATCGTGACACTGTACATGATCCCCCTAGTTTGGGAATCTACAGCTGGATAAATTCGGATATAACAATTAACACAAGTCTTGTAGTCAATTTACAATGAAGAAAAACTAATCTTCAGTCTGTGTTCACAACTCGAATATTGAAGCCTTGAATGCTGAACAGGTAGCTCTCCTTGCTGCTGACCCATGCTGTACGTTTTCATCCTATGTCTAAAGAAGACTAACAGCTTTACCGATAACAGTATCACAACTGCTGTCGTAGAGCTCTGCCCAGCATGTAATGGGACTGGAAAAAAGTCAGCATCCTTAACTTGCTAATTGGAGTAGTAGCCTGGAGCTTGTTGGCCCTTAATTTGAAACAGTGGAGTTTGACTTAAATACCTGGAATCTCCATCCTCAGTTCAGTCGTCTTTTCTGTATCAGAAGTTGTGAAGATGTGCAGGTGCACGCATCTCCTGTATTTGTGTTCTGGTGCTCCCAGTGAACAAAAGATTTCTTGGCCTTAACGTCTTAACAATTTCTGCTTGTAGATTTTGGGATCAAACTTTGATGATACTTTAAAATACAGAGAAAGTTGTTCAGCTGGCAAGTAACTTTATCAACACTTCTTCTAGGACCCAGAGCAACTTCAGGACAAATCCAATGAGATCCTGACAGCTATCATCCAGGGAATGAGAAAGGAAGAGCCCAGCAACAATGTGAAGCTAGCAGCTACTAATGCACTCCTGAACTCTTTGGAATTCACCAAAGCAAATTTTGACAAAGAGGTAAGGGGGACAATAATAGCGATTCTTGGCCTAAAATGCAAGGACTGAATCCAAGGTCTATGATGAGAAATCATGCACCACGCTGAGTTTTGATGCATAACTCTACAACAGCTGAGACTTGGATTCGTTTCCTTAAATCCAGGGTGTTCTTGTTGTAGTGCAGAAACACCGTGGAAGTCTTCAGAGAGGTTCATCAATGGAAAGGAGGCAGCATTGACTTTTTTAGGATAAATTTGAACTGACCTTAGAGTTTAGCCTATTAGATGCTCTGCTTCCTAATCAAACTCTAGTCTGTAATACTGCTGTAAGCGTCCAAGCTTGGATCAGCACTTTCTTTCAAGTGGTGTGGCAGCAATCCAGATTTAACTTTGCCTCTGGAAATGGCTGGGGGAGGAAGGCCTGTAAGAGCCTTCAAACAGGGGCATCTATTGGGTGTTTGGTTTTTTTTTTTTTAAATTTCCCTTTTTTGGATAAAGTATGTTCTCTAGGTCCCTACCAGGGGGAGTATGGAGAAGATCATATATTGAACCTTCAGCTTAGAAGGTCTTTTAATGAAAACCTTTCATAGGCAACTATTCAGCAGGTGTTGATGGGGATCAACTGGAGTCCTTCAAAATTTGAGATGCAGGTGCAGAGTGTTCCTGTTGGGCTTCAGGGCTGTAAATAGCCTGGGCCTCTAAGTCTGTTCCTTCCTACTAAAATGCAAAACCATCCAGGTACTGCCCCAAGAAATTTTTGTCCTGACTGAGTTTTGAGCTTTCTTGAAGCAATTGCTGAAGTAGTTGATGAAACAGTAAGCTTTTTTTGTTTTGTTTTGCTGTCTCAGAATATGTAGTATCTTCAGTTCTGCCTTATCTTTCTATTTTGGACAGCTTGCTAAGCATCTTTTAAAGTGGATTGGGATTCCGCTTTGAGAAAGAAATTAATCAAAATACTGCAGTGAATAGTAACCTGCACCATTCCTTGATGTTTAGAAGTGTTCTGTGAGTGCTTGTACTAGCTCTGACCCAAAATATATTCGCCATAGGAAGGCTTGCAACGACTTCAGTGCATTTGTAATACAGTTCTAATGTTCTTTTATTTCTTCTTCAGTCTGAAAGGCACTTTATTATGCAAGTAGTCTGTGAAGCAACACAATGTCCAGACACAAGGGTGAGTGAAAATGATACAATGCGAAGGTGGGTGGAAAAAAAGTGCCCTGATCTGCCCCTGTTCCTTTCTTGGGCAGATGACTAGAATCTCTGGCATCATAATAAACAATTTAAAAGTGTTACATAAAATAAACAACAGTCTATTAAGAGACTGGCACACATGTAAATTCTCAAACACAGTGAATTTTATGCTTAAAAATAGTAAACTACCAAGAGGATTTAAGTTGCTTGTGGTGAAAAACCTTACTAGGCATGGAGTAAACTAAATCAGTACAAGGCCTGGGTTGTTAGCCCGTGGTAGGCTACAGCTATGCTTGTTGATCAGAGCGCTCAGGGAAATGTCACATCTTTGATCCATTTTGTACTCTGGCAGGTACGAGTGGCTGCCTTACAGAATTTGGTGAAGATAATGTCCCTTTATTATCAGTATATGGAGACATATATGGGTCCTGCTCTTTTTGCTGTGAGTACTCAGGTTTCTTATATGTAATTGTCTGATCTCTGCTTGTACTTCCTTGTCTTCTTAATCTGAGAGGAAAAGTTTTCTTACAGTCTTGATTTGTTTTTCTTTCTTTGGATGTAGTTCTGTCTTTGAGTGCATGCTGTGACTACTTCTCTCCTAGCAAAATCCATAAAGCCAACGTTGGGTGCCTCAGACTTGAGGCTCCCAAGTGTTAGGACAGTGCAGGCTGCTTGATTTGCTCTGCAGCCCTTACCAGGTGCTGGTGACTGACAAACTTGTGAGTGAGGAGGTTGTCTTCAGGAACAGTAACTCAAACGTGGCACATAATTTCAGACAATCTAGAATCTTTTACCACTTGGCCCAAAACTGGGGAGCATATTTGAGGAGAAATAACGTGCTAAAACATTCTGTTTTCCCTTCCTTTCTTTTGTGTTTCTAAAGATAACTATTGAAGCAATGAAAAGCGACATAGATGAGGTGGCTCTACAGGGGATAGAGTTCTGGTCCAACGTCTGCGATGAGGAGATGGACCTCGCTATAGAGGCATCAGAGGTGAGCTTGGAAATGACCACTGAAAAATGGCAAGTGCCTGTGAGTGTCTGTATGGGAATGTTTTTAAACCACATCGGAAGTGCTCCTGTTCTTCAAAACTTCTGCTGCTGTAGGAGAGCCAACCTGAGCCCCTCGTGTGACAGTTCTGGGTCTGTGATGAGACACCATGCACCACTCTGATGCTGCGTGATGCATGTCTGATACAGAAGCTGAGACCTGGGGCTGCATGAAGCCCACAAGGCTTGTTGGCTCTGCGGGTATCGGGTGTGCTGCAGACAGCAGCAGTGTTGTGGTACCCAGCTTAGCTGTTAGCTGCTAGCTTGGGTGCTGGCAGCTGCCTTAATCAGGGCTCAGCTATGACTGATTTATTCTGCCGTTCAAGGTAAACGTGAAGCTTGTAGCTAAGGTTGCACAGAAGCCACCATTAGTAATATCTTTGAGCTGTTGCTTCATTAAGTTAGCATCTTGAATTGCTGAATTATATTCCATGTTGAAGGGAGAGTGTTTCTCGAATTACCTGCTGTGTGTGAGGCCTGGTAGCGTCTGTGCTGTGCTGATGTGTAGGATTTCTAGGGTCTGTTAGAGGCACGGGCAACTTAGTCCTATCCTGGTGTGCAGAAAGACTGATCACGTTCTATATAATACATTATTCATGAGTTAAGTTTAAAATTATGGTATGCAATAAAACTAATCATTATCCTTTACAATGGATGGGCTGGAGATGAATTTGGGGTATTGTTCTGCATGCAGATGCTATTTGCATAAATTAGTTGCAAAGATCAATAACAACTTAAACTTTGAAGAGCTCTAGATGAATCATATCCATCTTTAAAAGTAGCTAAATATATATTTTGTGTTGCCTGCCCAAAATAGCAAGGATAAAAGGACAGTAAGCATGTAGGTTTAGGCTGTATGCAGCAAGACCTCTTGCTTTTCCTACTTGGGGTCACTTGTTAATTATACGTAACTGCAAACTGAAAATATTTATATTTGTACCATGCGAGGAGGGGCACAATACATGTATGGAATGGCAAATTGAACTTGCTTATTTGAATATTTAACTGGGCTTGGTGCAGAGTGTCCTTGAGGTTCCTGTGTGTTATGGTAACTTAGTTTGTGTTGGGAAGGAGAGGAAAGCATGCAGAAGGGAATCTCTATCTACTGCAGTTCATAACTCAGACTTCATGCCTATATAGCCACTGAGAACCATTTTATAACCTTCTTTCTAGGCAGCAGAGCAAGGAAGGCCTCCGGAGCACACTAGCAAATTTTACGCTAAGGGAGCGCTACAGTATTTGGTCCCAATTCTAACACAGACATTAACAAAACAGGTGAGTTGCAGAATGCCTGCTGCATGTGAAAGTGGTCATCGCTCGCTTGCATAACTGACTTCTTGACAGGCTTGGTCCAAAAGGTGCTTTAGGTCCCCTCAGGCAGTTTATAACCGTGTGCTTGCCCTGAGCACCTGTAGCAGCAGCCCTTGGTCCGTGATGAGGCATTGTGCACCACCCTGACATAATGACGCATCGTTCTTTAGGGCTGAGACTTTGACACTGCATGGACTGTCGCTTTTATGCTGAATCCCGTTAAGACACATCTGTATTTATGATTTCTGAAGAGGTTTTATAGTTACCTGTATTCCTCGTGAAATGTTTGTGAAATTAAAGCCAATACAGAGTCTGAGCAGCATTTGAGATCCAATTTCTGGAATTCCTGAGCTTTACATGCTCAGCTGTGAGGTCCATGTTTATTTAGTAGCTATTAAGCGCTTCACAGGGACTTGTTTGGACTCTGTTTCACAGTCTAATAAAAATTAATGGAATCACTTGCTACAGCAGGTCTAATTATAAAATAAAACTGTTAATTAAGCTATACAGGATGGAGTTCATTTACTTACTGTGATGAACTGGGAAAGTGGTTGGTGCTCCTAGTGAAACCAGAGAATTGTTTCCCTGTTCTTGTATTGCTGTCTGCTTGGGTGCGGAGAGTTAAATTGCAGGAGGTTCTGAAGTGATTGTTTAACCAGGGAAGATAAAACAGATAATAGAATCACAGGTACACAGCTTCAAAGGAACTTGGCTGAGCTAACAGCTGGGGGGAAGAAGCTATTTAACTGACTGCATCTAGGTACAGTGGCCACTCTGCAAGGCAATGGCATGGATCAAAAAACAAAACCATAAAATCTCCACCTAGAGGAGAGAGAAGCAGATTGGAAGATGTGTGAGGCTGCTGTAGGCCTGTCAGTAAGGAGCTAGGAGTCTTACACTGAGATGGAAAGGTACCAATGGTGCAAGGAACTCAGGCTGTTTCTCTAGCACTTCCAGACCTGAATGAACACCTGGCCACAGGGCGGTGTTACTCGCAGCAATGCCAACGGGGTGCCACTGCCTCGGAGTGGTAAGAGATTTTCTCCCAGAGTGACAGGGTGCTCTTCTCCTCCTAGGATGAAAACGATGACGACGATGACTGGAACCCCTGTAAAGCAGCAGGAGTCTGCCTCATGCTCCTGGCGACCTGCTGCGAAGATGACATTGTTCCTCATGTGCTGCCATTTATTAAAGAACACATTAAAAATCCAGATTGGCGATACAGAGATGCAGCTGTGATGGCTTTTGGGTGTATTTTGGAAGGACCAGAGCCTAACCAGCTCAAACCACTAGTTATACAGGTAAGATTATCTGTGTTTCTTGGAGGCTTGTAAAACAGAAAACCTGGATTTATGTGGAGGACACATGCTTTGCATGTTGCTCTTCTGAGGAGAAGCAGAAGGATGTCTGCTTTTCCTCATTACCATAGGTAATACGTTAAAATTAGAAACAGTGGCCAGTTCGTGTTTCCCTATATTGCATATGATCACACCTTTCTCTTGGCTGGAATTGTGTTTTAGGCAATGCCAACTTTAATAGAACTAATGAAGGACCCCAGCGTTGTGGTTCGAGACACAACAGCATGGACCGTGGGCAGGATCTGTGAGATGCTTCCCGAAGCTGCCATCAATGACATTTACCTCGCTCCACTGCTGCAGTGTCTGATTGAGGGCCTGAGTGCTGAGCCCCGAGTGGCCTCCAATGTGTGTTGGGTAAGGCAGTCCCTTCGCTGTTTGGTGTGTGATAAGTTTCTATTTTTTAAAAAAAAAAAAAGGCGAGGGGAGCACAGCTCATACACATATATATACACACACACACATATGTGTGCTCACACGCTTAAATGGGCTTCAGAGATGATTCATGACTTGGTCGTCCAGCAAGCACAGCTGTTAACTGTAAGTTATCTCAAGTCTGTTTAAGAAATAAGTAGTTAATATTACCAATTTTCTCCTTTAAAACTAAGTGTAAAGTTACCTTAAGTTTGAAGATGCTGTGGAAGCTGTTCTTGATAGCAGGTGGGATGGGTGCTTAGAGTAGGCATGCTAGGATTTTTTTTTCTTGGGGGTAGCTGGATTCCCTGCTTAATCGTGAGGGAGACACAAGATACCTTGTTTCCCGTTACCTAAGCCCGCTTCTGAAGTGGCTTCAAAACTAATTCGAGGAGCATGAATTTTTTTGTTCCCTTACAGAGCTGCAATCCCTCGGGTTGGCTTGCTAACGTCAGCTGTATCGTCTTGATGAATGTGTACTACCACGTAGCATATCTGATCTTTCACTATAAAGAGGATGTGTCCCTTACTGCCTTTTAACAGAGCTGCTAAATAGGAGTTCAGCTAGAGATGAGTATTTGCACGTCAAAACAAGTTCTAGAAATGACAAGATTCATTCTGTCAGTATTCTAGAGATTTGAAGGCTTCTAGTCAGCGTGGAAGCTTCTCCCTGATCTGCTGATCCTGGCAAAAGTCCATGTAGCTGTGGCTTTTGTCTTCTGAAGATGATGACTAGTATGCGTCTTTAGATTGAAGTGAAAATGAGGAGGCTTTCAGCTTTTTTAATCCACGTGTCTCAGAGCTCAGAGTTGTTCTGCAGTTGGGAATTTGAGCAGCCTTGTCTAAACCACGATTTTAACTTGCAATGGTAATACCAGGCAGTGGGTAGAGTCTGTTAATAGCCTGTGTAGTTCAGGCAGTCTGCCTTTATTCAGTTGTTGGGACCAGCAGCACTCTGCAGATGTGTCTGTGGCAGCGTGACTGCCTCGCACAGTGATGCTTACGTTGAGTCTTAGAAACCTTCGTCACTCTTGCACCAAAGTTCAGTGCACTAAACCGTTACCAGCTCGTGGAGGGAACTGTTAATCCTGCACCTGGTTGTTTTGTTAGCATAAGAACTGTTGGGATATGTGTTTCTGGACTTGCAAGAGTAAACTCACTTAAATAACAGAAATGGTTGTTCTGTGTTTCAGGCCTTTACTAGTCTTGCTGAAGCTGCCTATGAAGCTGCAGATGTAGCTGATGATCAGGAAGAACCAGCAACCTACTGCTTATCCTCTTCATTTGAGCTTATAGTTCAGAAACTTCTGGAGACCACAGATAGGTAACATTAACCCAGCTGGCTTAAGCTCTACAAAGATGCTTTTTTTTTTTTTTTAAGTAAACCAAAACTTTAGGCTGTTGGTCGTCTTTCTCTTGCAGCTTAGAACTGAATGATGTTTTATTAGATGGGGCTTTTTGACTTCATGTGAAATACAGAACACGCTTCCAGAGGAAGAACACCGTTAATAGAGAACAATTTCTCAGAGTTTTGCCCATACCTGCTTCTAGTAAGCCTGGGCTTTCCCCCAAGAGTGCCTATTCCATGTTTTCATTTGAAGTTGTGGACCACAGTGTAATACTGTGCGGATCTTTGTACAGTATTTGTAAGACTCTTAAAGGTTGGCTAGAAGGCCATTGAATAATAAGGATCGCAGCAAGACATAACTAGTTTACTGTGACTGTTTTGTGCCGTGGTTGTTGCTGCCTTGTTAAATCCATTTATGTTAGCACCAGGTACTCCCAGAAGAGTTGAGGGCTTAGTTAGGCTTGATACTGTCCTTCTCCCAACGAAGCTGAAATATAGACGAGGCAAAATATTTTCTCAGTTCTGCAGAGGCAAAAATAAGGGTAGTGAAGTTGTATTCTGCCTTCAAGGTAGTATAAAGAATCTTGACAGCTCTGCAGTTCAATTCTTGGATCAGTTCAATCCTCAGTTGAAGACTTTTGCTGCAGGATAACTTCTTAAATGGTGTCCCTGTCTGAACAATTCAAAGTCTAAACTCTCTTCTGTCTCGTTCTCTTCCAACCAGAAGTGTAGTGTCTCGCTCAAGGCTCTGAATTCCGTCTTAGCATAGATCTCTGTCTTTGTTTCAAGCTTAACACCCTCACTGATGTCTCAGAGGGATGTCAGAGAGGTAAAATGTATGCCTCTCACCTCTTGAGACCATTTCTTCCCAGGCAGGGTAACAGCACACTGGAAGATGTGGGTTTGAAGCGTTTTCTGCTCCTGAGCTTGCTGTCTGTGACTGAAGATATTGGAAGTCATTAATAGCAAATGAAAAAAATGGTCCAAAAATGGCTTCAGAAATTTCATTTACTTACAAGTCTTGGAATACAGAAATATGATTTGCTTCAGCTTGTCACAACACTAGAATTTAGCTGTTACCAATTTACTAAAAAAAAAAAGTCTGTTTCTAAGCAAGCCTGAGCACTGGGAGCTGCAAATACATTCCTTCTGTTACAGGCCTGATGGACACCAGAATAACTTGAGGAGCTCTGCGTATGAAGCTCTGATGGAAATAGTGAAAAATAGTGCCAAGGACTGTTACCCTGCTGTCCAAAAGACAACTTTGGTCATTATGGAACGACTTCAGCAAGTTCTGCAGATGGAGGTAGGTGAACGTGATGTTTAAACCCCTGTTGTTTGGCTTCATCTGGAATAGAAAAATGAGTGTTGTTGCTGAGTGTATATATCATGGTATAACATGTCCTTGGTTTTTATAGATAGTAGATATATTAAGCTCAAAAACAGCACCTCTCATCTTAAATTTTGAAGAAACAAATATTTAAAATTGATTCTCTGCAACTTGAAGTGCTGTCAAAATCTGCTGGATTTTCATGGACTGTGAAGAAGGCGTTCTATATGTGGGGTTTGTTCTTTTTCAGTCTCATATCCAGAGCACTTCAGACAGAATCCAGTTCAATGATCTTCAGTCTCTTCTCTGTGCTACTCTCCAGGTGAGTTCCTGTTTCCTGCTTTGCGGTTTTGGGAAGAGGTGGTTTAAGGGGTGTCCCTGTGCCCCCAGGGATGCAGACTTAGCTCCGGTGTTGATCTCTGAATGGGGAGCTCCCACCTGTGGGAGGTGGTGCAGGGTTCAGAATGCTTCACCCTTTGTAGCAGAGCGCAACTCACAAAGTTGAAAATAACTTTTTTTTTAAATAAAGTACCTTGTATGTGGCATGTTAAGAACTGTATTAAGAACTGTTCAGATTGGCTCTTATATTGGCTATGGACTGAACAACTGCTCTGGTTGGCACAGGCAAAAAAAAATCTCCGTAACAGCTTTAATTTGTTCATCTGCCTCTTGTGGCTGGTGTTCTTATTTAAAACGGCACTAATTAAAATGCACTAAGTGTCCTTGAAATTAAACATCTGGTAATGAACAGCCCACGTGACTTGGAGCACTAGCACATTTCAGTTCCTTGCCTGTTCTTACGAAGTCTGCTGAAAACAGCCACCTCTTTTTCTAAAACCGCTCTGGACATTGATCAGACCATCCACATGAGATACGGGGTGTTTGATACCGAAGCCTTCCTGTTTGCGCTGCAGGAAGAGCGGTGCTGTGCTGTCATGCCCAGCTTATTAAAAGTTACAAGGTGCTGCTTTAGAACTGTATAATAGACGTGGATTCAGCATCAGCACAGCTCTATGCGGCTCACAGAAGAAAGGATTTTCTCCTGGAGATGTAGCTGAGTAGCATGTAATCTGAAATAAAAGCAGAGTTCCGCATCTCTCTCTGCTCAGATTTATTCCTTTGTTCTGTTTTGTTACCCATTCTCTGGAGTTTCTTTCATTTCTGTTAGCTGAGGAGACCGAGCCTTTTCCTCACCTGCGGGTGAAAACCTGCCTCTCTTGGCCATGGGTTTTAGCTTCCATCCTCTTAAGTGAGGTTATAAAATCTCCTGGGCATTGTCTTCAATTTGGTTTGAGAAATTTTGACTTACTCCTCTAATTCAAGACTTTAGCATTAGCTGATATTTTGGTCCTCTCTGATTCTTAGGGTAATTTCTCAAATAAAAGGTAGATGGAAACCATCTGTCCTAGTGGTGGGATTTAGTGGGGAGACCTCGGTCACTGAGGTCTTTCAGGACACCTCTGTTCCCTTCTGGAAACTGGTACAGATAGCATATGTGGAATTAAGCTGCTAGTTTTAATTTGCAGACGCAGCTTTCTTCGTTATCACAAAATCTGAGCTTTAAGTATTTACAGTAGCTGCAGCAGATACTTAATTCCATTAAGTAAAAATTAACAGGAGGATTTTTTCAGTGTTAGTTAGTAAAGCGTGCCATTTTGTTGCATGGTATTTCCAGCAGGAGAGAGAAACCATTAAATCAAGACCTATTATTTGAACAGTCAAACTCAATCTCTTTGGAGTGACGCAGTTTAAAGAATCAGGCATCGAATAATTATTTTCCTGTGCAGGTTAAAGGATCAATCTTCTCATAGGAAGTGCAATTATATTGTAAATAAGGATAAGTCACAATTGCGTTCTGTAGTCTGTACACCGAAAGGGACGATCAGGGCTGTACAGTGGGAGCAGAGGAGAAGCTCAGGTATTTACCCGGGGAGCCTCCTGCTCGCTGTGACGTGCTGCCGTGCTCCCCAGGCTGCTCTCCTGCTGTGCTGGGCTGCCTCTGCTCCCTTCAGAAATCAGTTTTGCTTTTCAGATGCCTCAGTGCTAAACATGTTCATGTAAACTAATGCATTTTGTATTGTTTCTATGTTAATTTATTCTCTGCTTATCCCAGATAGGAGAGGTTTGACTGCAGTTAGCAGTAGACAAGCTTGCATCTCAGTTTAACAGGCATTATCTCTGAAGTTGAATTCTTTGGTGCAGAAGCAAAGCTTCCATGCAGCCTCTAATTGGCAATACGAGATTGTCACGTTGCTGTGATGGAAAAAGGGCTTTTTTTTGTAGGGCCAAATTTGGGCTGGTCACATTTAATGCCAGCTTACAAAAGGAAGGCCTGGAGAACAGCCTATGCAGCAGGAAAGGTAAATTCTGCTTGTTCTGTAGCTGGGAAATGGAGTGCAGCCGAAATGAATGGGACTTTGTGCTCGCACTGACAAAGCATATTTCTGCAGCGGTGGAGTTCAAACAGCAGCCTTGCTTTTAGCAGCCCAGTGTGGTCCTGAGTGTTCAGAGGCAGCACAGATGTGGAGGCATAATTCAGCCCAGCACGTGCAGAAGCAGTTACAGTCTCTTTCCCCTTTCCTGCCTAGAACGTCCTCCGGAAGGTTCAGCACCAGGACGCGCTGCAAATCTCGGACGTGGTGATGGCATCGCTGCTGAGGATGTTCCAGAGCACGGCCGGCTCGGGGGGCGTGCAGGAGGACGCCCTGATGGCAGTCAGCACCCTGGTGGAAGGTCGGTGCCGTGCTGCGGAGCTGGGGGTGCTGGGGGGAGCGGGACTGGGGCAGAGCCCGTGCGCTTCCTTCTCTTTTTGACTATCTGGCAAAAAAACAGCATTGGTTCCTGCCTTGCTTGAGGTACGGTTTTGACCGCACAGCTCACCACATCTGTCACTGAAGCCCTGAGACTGCCTGATTATGCTAGACTGTGTTTCTTGAATGAATAGCTCGTTTTCCGTTAATAACGTAGTTACAATGCAAATTTTGCCAGGAAAAAGAGCTAGCGCTACCCTGTGCGGTGCTGAGCACAATGGGAACCTGCTGGCTTCGTGCTGCTGCAGCACCGGCTGAACGTTATCTTAATGATTCATACTTGCCTGCTGCCTGAGACCCGTTGCTGTTTTGGGATGTTTTGTCAATGGCTGATTTATAGTCATTGTTCTTATTTAAAAGAAATCACACCGGCAAAGAGCAGCGTTAGAGCGAGTCAGGATTTGTGAAGTTAAATAAAATTTGGGTTGTGGCAGTCCAGGCAGTTGGAGCTTCAGGGTTCATGTTCAGAAGCTGGTGTCTGGAGCTCCAGGAGCAGTGCTGCCGAACGCTCCGTCCGTGGCTGTGGGAGTTGAGGAGCTGCTGGCAGCCTGTGTGTAACCTCGGTGCCCTCTGCTGCCACGGGTAAAAGCCCCGCGTGGTTCGGGCACGGGTCTTCAGAGAGCATGGCTCAGGAAGAGGTTCCTTTGGATCTTCCTGAGGCTGTAACTGTGACTGGGTTGTTCAGGGCCTCTTCAGGTGACCAGACCTATCTCCAGCAGCAGTACGTGCCCGTTGCTCCAAGAACACAGGACAGCTTGTAAACACGGCAGTTAGTTTGGGCTTTTTGGAGCAGCGCCTTCCAGCATTTCAGAGAGCAGGTCTGTGACCTCGGCGGGTGCCCCCGCTGCAGAGGACGGCTTTATGACTGCTCCTGGGTTTGTCTGAGGAAGCTGGGAAGTGAATGGGCAAGTCAAGGGGGAGGATTGAAGCTAGGCAGCAAGCAGAAATGGAAAGCTGTCCCTGTGAGACAAAGGCCTTTTCCCTTTGGATAGATGTTTGCACGGGCGACCTTAGTAATGCAAGTGTCCTGGGGAAGGCGGGAGTTGGAGAAGAACAGACATAGCATAAAGGAAGTCTTTCACTTCAAATATTTAATATCTCCTAAACACAAACACGCTGGGGAATGCTCGAACTGCACAGCCGTGAGGTGAAGAGGTTGAGCAGCCGTTTCCAAAGGGAGGATGTTCCGGCTGCGTGGCAGTAAAGCAGCGTGACAAGGCTCCGTTTTCAGCTGGTGCAGAGCTGGGCAGTGGTGCTCCTGCTGCACTGAACCCAACGTGCAGAGCCCTGCCTGAAGCGTGCTGCTGCGTCTGCCGTGCTCGGTCGGGGAGCGCCCGGCATCGTTTCTTAGCGCGGGGCGGAATGGGTTGTTTATCTTCAAAAGCCTGCGAGGAGTTGGGCTCTGAATCATTTTAGTCCCGACGGATGTATTTCACCAGTGCTCAATTTTTGTCTAACATCTAGTGGAGAATTGATTTGCTGTGCTTCAGTGGAAAATACAGGTACTGGTTTGGGGTAGAATATGTTGAGTTTCTGTTTTTGGTGAGTTCCGTCATATACGTAGTGGGCTGGGAATTTTTTCTGACAAGAATATTTTCCATGCACAGTCTTAGGTGGAGAGTTTCTGAAGTACATGGACGCCTTCAAACCGTTCCTTGGCATCGGACTGAAGAACTACGCAGAGTACCAGGTGGGTCAAACCAGGCCGCCCTGTGCTCGCAACCTCTGAATTTCTCACCTGCTCTCAGGTGCTGAGTTCAGCGCGTGTGCATCTGTAAAACACCACAGCTTTTGGTGATGAAACAAAAATTGGAGCCCCATAGATTTTTCTCTAATTACTGTCTGCATGCGCAAACTTAGACACTCTTCTACTTAATTCAGCAGCAGGCCTTAATTGGCTTTACACCTGGGTTTTCCCAGTGGCTGCATATTAGTTGGCCTTGATGAGGAGAGAGGTTGCTACTGGCTGTGAATTTCCATTAGAAGGTCAAGTCATGGTTCTTGCTGTGGGGCAGATATTTAGGCTCTGCGTTTGGTAGTGGTGGTTCAGAACAAGTACCTGTCCCTTTGCTGGCAGCTGGACCCCTTGCCTCCCCTGTTGGTTAGGTGTGGTCAGCTTTCAGGGCTCTATGTAAGTGGTAACGGCAGCTGCTGAGCCCCTGCTTTATGCGAGGGTCGTTCCTGTCAGTGACTTCAGTGGTTGCAGACTTTCACCACTACTTAGCGCTTGAATCAGCTGAAGCTGTACAGATAGAGTGTGGAAGACTGACTCACTGGGTGGGTGTTTGACTCGCTGTTCTATTTGCAGGTTTGTCTGGCTGCAGTGGGCCTGGTTGGTGACTTATGCAGAGCCCTGCAATCCAACATCCTGCCTTTTTGTGACGAGGTTATGCAGCTGCTCTTGGAGAACTTGGGGGTGAGTGTTTACCTTCTCATTAGCTGGTTAGTAACAGTTGGCTTGCACATTGAGAGGAAAAGTGGGAGGTGGGAGAAGCAGAAGTGTTAGGCATGCTCTGAAGATCCCGTGTTTGACAACTATGTCGCTTAGTGTTTGAATTGAATCCAAATTTATTGAGGATAAGGATTTACGTTTCAAGTAAATGTCTTAATTTATTAGCTCCTCCCCTCTTAGAAAAGTGCAGCTGAATGTGATGGTGCTGAAATCTCTTTCAGAATGAAAACGTTCATAGGTCTGTGAAGCCACAGATTCTTTCAGTGTTTGGTGATATTGCCCTTGCTATTGGAGGAGAATTTAAGAAGTACCTGGACGTTGTACTGAATACCCTCCAGCAGGCTTCCCAAGCACAGGTTGATAAGGTAAGCCAACAGCGTGCTCTGCAGTTCGTTAAAATCATAAACAAGTAAGGGCTGTGCACGCTTTATCAAGGGCACTGCTCATATATGCTCTCTTGCTGCCTTTTTAGTCTGACTATGATATGGTGGATTACCTGAATGAGTTGCGGGAGGGCTGCCTGGAAGCTTACACTGGCATCATTCAAGGATTGAAAGGAGACCAAGAAAATGTGCATCGTGAGTACTCTGTCCTGGTGTGGTCTTTCTGTGGCTGAAATGACAGGGAAATAGGAAGAGCTCTGTTTGGATAAGCTGTTTCACGGTAGTTGTCACATCCACAGGCACATTCTTGTTAATTCACTTCTGTGTGGGAGGGAATGCTCGCTGTCATGAGCAGGGAATGGGCTCAGAAACACCACAGCGGAGGGCTCTTCCTCTGGCATGCGTTGTTCTTCGTGTATCAGAGTGGTTTTGGGGTCGAATTTTGGCTGTCTGGGAGTATGCTGGAAGCCCTTCTGAAAGGCAGACCGTTAAACGTGAGCTGTGTTTCACCCTGTAATGAAGCTGTTCTTTTTCAGCGGATGTGATGCTGGTGCAGCCCAGAGTAGAATTTATTCTGTCTTACATTGACCATATTGCTGGAGATGAGGATCATACAGATGGAGTAGTGGCGTGTGCTGCTGGACTGATAGGGTGAGCATCCCGATCCCGTCTGAAAACTTACAGCCCGCTCATTAGATAGAAGTCTCTGTGCAGCAGCCTTAGTGTTTAAAGCTGCATTTTCGTGACTGTCTGAAGCATTTGATGTCAGTTTGGGATTTTTTTCAGTCGAGCATCAAAAATTTAGCTGAACTTGTCAAGTGCGTAACACAGGTGAGGTCCTTAACTGGCAGGGTAAAAAAACTGTAGGTACGAGAGAAAGTTGTTGAAGTTACTGTAACATGCAGATCTGGGATTTTTCAAGGGTGATCTGGGTTTAAAAGCCAAAAACCTAAACCTTCAATTGCTTGGATATGGAAGATCTCAGGCCAGGGCATCTTAATCTTTTCTGGGGAATTTAGGTGGAGAGCTGATGGAAACGTTGGGGAGATCAGTCTTTGGACAGGAGATTGAATGTCTCCAGTTAGTCACAATTCCAGAAAACTGTTCAGCTCTCCTACTGCTGAAATTAGTGACCATATGCAGCATTTTAAAAAGGACATTAGCTGTGAGTCAGATTTCTTTTAGCTAGGAAGAACTGATCGGAGCGGTACTGGCACATCTGTTTGTGGCACTCAGCCTCAAAGCCTCTCTTGCTTCTGCAGGGATTTGTGTACAGCATTTGGAAAAGATGTACTGAAATTAGTAGAAGCTAGACCCATGATACATGAACTGCTAACTGAAGGAAGAAGATCCAAGACGAACAAAACAAAAACCCTTGCTACCTGGGCGACTAAAGAACTGAGAAAACTGAAGAATCAAGCTTGGTAAGGGATTACACCCACCTCCTTTTCATGTTGCATAATTATGAAATTGGCTGAACTCCTGAGTCTGAAAGAGATGCTACACAAAAGCCTTGTTCTATGTAGAAGGTTGTTTTTAATTTATTGTTCTGTAAACAAGCCCCATCTGTGGTCTTGTATATCAGAACAAATACAAACAGAAAACAGAGTGAACTGCTTGACTTTGACAACACCAGGTGCGGACTTGAGGGCTTCTTGCATTGTGAAATGCTTCGTCCTTACCGGGCTGGGACAATCCTGAACTACTCCAATGCAGCAGAGTTGCAGTCCGTTTACTCTGCAGTCCTCCTGAAGCACCTTGTAAAAGGAGCAGGTTGTTGAGGGGCAGGACAGTGTCTGCATTTGGGAGAATAAGCCTGCTACAGCTTTCTCACCCTACTTTGAGAATTTTGATAATATCCCCGTTATTTCTCTTTTCTTTCTGTGGAGTCGACTTTTTCCACTCGCTGCTAGTGTCTCGTATCGCCTGGCCGTGGGATCTTGCGTGTGGCTTTTTTTGACCAGCCCTTTCTGCTTGCAGATCTGTTACCATTGGGATGACACCTGAGACCCCCACTGGAAATCTCCAATCTTTTGAAAAAACCCGGAAGTGAGGAGTGTGCACGGATGCTGAATGTTTGGGAATGAGAGGATGAGTGAGTGAGGCTTGGAACACACCACATTGAAAATCCCGCCACAGCAACAGCAGCGGCGCTGTTAGCGAGCTGAGCACTGACTTGCGTCGGCAGCCTGGCCTCGGCCACCTTCGGGAAGAGGGGACGACCGGCTCCTGCTGGGGAACGGGCAGCCTCTTCCGACAGACCCGGGCTGGCGTCCCTGGAGCGGCCGGTCTGGAAGAGGAAGCAGGGCTCAGCCGGGGCGCGCTCTGCCCGAGGTCGGCTCTGGCTGCTGGGAGAGATGGAGCCCGGGCCTCCAGCCGCCCGCGGCAACCTTGGCCACGCGATGCTGTCGGTGCACGGGATAAAAGGAGGGGTGAAGGATTTTCAGTCTAAGAGTGAGTGTGTGTGAATGAGGCGGTATCCACATTCTCAACTTCAAGTCATTGCAGTTTATCTTTTCCCAAAAAAGGGTTAGCTGTTGCATTTCATAAACTAACCGAAGTTCAGTCTACTGATGCAGCATAAGAGATGTAAAAAAGAAAAGAGGAAAAAAAGGAAAGTCGCTCTTTAGGGCTTTTTATTTTAGGGAAACACTGACGAATGTTCAGAGCTCCCGTTCTGAGTGACGCTTTTCATGATCTCGTTTCATCAAAGCGCCTTTCCTTCCTTAATATTGTTCAACTGTGAATGTAGAAATGGGGGAAAAAAAAAAGAAAAAAAATTAAAAAAAAAAAAAAGCAAACTCTTGCGTTAGAGGGTATAGAAGTAAATTGTCAAACAAGATTTCAGGCTTACAAACAAAAATATAAGCGTTAAGTGCTCCGAATTGGCAGTGAGAACGCAAAGGGAAAGATCTCTCCTGACTTGTACTGTAGCAGCCCGAACACCCACAAAAATTGTGCCAAAGAGTTGAAAAACAAAATAAAACTTCAGGTAATATTTTGGATTGCAAAATGAGGATAAATTCAATGTTCAAACAAAATCTGATAAAATGCCATTTGGAAACTGCTTGGCCTTTTGTGCTCTTTATTTGATCAAATCTAATGTGGTATTGGTCTCTTGCTGCACTTCAAAAACAAAAAAAAGGAAAAAAGAAATTTATATAAAATATATATATACTGACTTGAGCTTACACAAGACGGCACTTGTAAAAGGTTATATTTTTCCACTGCAGTTGAAGATTAATAAAATGGTGTCAAACATTCCCCAAAACTTCCTTTTTGTATTCTTGGTCTTTCCAGTAAAAGGGGAACCCATTAACAATTTTTTAATAGAGTAGTAACAGTCTGATGGGCAACTCTGAAATGAATTGGCTGCTTACTACTTCCCTAATCATGCGATGTCTTACTTTCACATGAAGGATCAGAATCTCGTTTCTTCTTAAATGAGACTTTTGCTTTTGAGGAATAGTCCCTTGCTTATCCTAGATTGTCAGCAATAAGCCAAGAAAAACGGAGGAGGTGCAGGGCTTCAGACTATTTTTCATTTCATTTTTCTTAATGCAGCTGTTGATACTACCAGCATTTGAATCTGCAGTTTAACGTGGACATTTTTAAAAGCTGCTTGTGGGAGGGAGAGTAGAAAACCTTAGCCAGTATTTTGTTTGTTTCCTTTTGCTTTGTGTTTCTTTTTTTTTTCCAGGAAGCAGGTGGCAATCTGCTTTATTCCCCAACTTCCTTTTCCCAGTCTGATCCTTGGACCCGCTGTAATGGAGTCCGCTTTTGTTGCCCATCTGCACTGCAGCATCCACAATAGCTCTTGTACAGGGTATCAGATATGTGCCTTTCAGTGCTGGGTTCAGATTGCAGTCGAAGTGCCGACTTTGAACCAGTGTACAAAAAAATAAAACCTCCCAGGTGCTGAGGCGAGGAGGAGCTCCGCTGACCGGGAGCGCCAGCCAGCTCCTGAGCACGGGTAGCGAGAGGCCTGGGCCACGTCTCGAGTAATGCCTTTTCTTTTTATTTTGTTTCTTGAGGTGGGGTGGGATTTCCTTTAAAAAAAAAAAAAAAAAAAGCCATTCCTGAAGTTGGGGAGGGGGGCGTGGAGGGAAGAAATCTGATCATTCCTCAGTGCTACCTGTTTCTGTCCTGTGTGGCTGTTCAGCTGTAGACAGCAGGAGAATAAAGTACACTGAGACAGTAGTGGAAACAAACCCGTGTCTGTCCTGTTTGTTTGGGGCTCTGGGGGTTTTGTTCGCTTCAGGGAAGCAGCCGGCTCGGAGGGAGCACGAGCACCTCTTTGGCTTCCTTCAGGCTCCTGGAGAGCTGCTTTTGGTGCAGCGGGTAGAGCCCACCCCGACGTCTCCTCTCCAGGGGCCGCTCCAGCAGCGGGTGGGGATGTGCCTGGGGCTGTGTCCAGCTCCTTGCCCTGCCCCGGTGCCTTGGCAGGGGGAGGTTGGCCTCGAGGGGTGCCCAGCCGGGCTCCTTCATTAACGGAGCTCTGTCGTTTCCTCGGGCACGCCGAGCGACGGAGCCGGCGCTTCCCCCAGCAAAGAGCTGATCGGCTGCGACACCGGGGCCCCGTTACCGCGCCTCCTCCCCGCTGCGACGCGTTAACGGCGCCTGGAGAGGACCCAGCCGCTAACAAACCGGTAGGCCCGATTTATTTACCTTCTAAATAAAAGCCGCTTTATTTTGGTTTTCGTTACTTTTTTGCTGCTTCGTTTGACGGAGCCGCTGCTGCTCCCCCCCCCGCCAGCCGCGGCCCCCGCGGTGCTCTGAGACGGCGTGGGTGTGCGGCGGCCGCGCGCTTCCTGCGGGGAGCCGGGGGTGACAGCGGCGTGGCAGCGGCGTGGCAGCTGCCATCTGTGCCACCGAGCGCGCGGGGCCCTGCGCGACGCTTCCTGGGGACGGCGCTCGGCCTCCTCCCGGTGCTCGGCCCCATCCGCGCTGCCGGGCTCGGCTTCTGCGGGCGCCAGGCCCCGGGGAGCAGCCGAGGGCAGGAGAAACCCAAATCCTGCGCGGGGCTGGGAGAGGAGTGAGGCGAAGGCGCTCGGCTTTCTGCTCCCGGGGGTGACAGCGGGGCCCTGGCCCCTGCTCCAGTGCGGAGCCACTGTCTGGCACCCGCTGGGCGCAGGGCCCGGTGGCTTCAGCGGCTGGCGCTCGCTCCCCGGTGACACCGCGCTTTGGGCTGAGCCGTCCCTCGTTTCACCGCTGCTTTTTAGCCCTGTTGTTCCCGAGGCGCTGGCTGCGAGTGCAAGCGAAGCAGGAGCTCAACGCGCAGCGGTGGGAATTTGGTGAATCCCCTCGGGTCGGGTACCCGGGGCCCTGGAGGAAACCGCACTGCAGGTGCCCAGAGCCAGGTGTGGGTGGGCTCCGCTGGGCCCGGGGGGTTCTGTGCCCCCCGGCCGTGCGCTGCGGCCCTCCCCCAGCCCCTGCACCCTCCTCTGCACCCAGGGGGGCCGCAGGGCCTTACCTGAGCCTGAGGGCAGCATGGAAACCACAGAGCTGTGCTGGTGGATGTCCGCCACTGCTGCCCTTCTTGGTGTGAGCTGTGATGGCTTGACACAAACGTGTGGCTGCATCTTAGTGAGGTTTGTGCGCGTGGATGACGGGACTCGGGGTGCGCAGGGGGCTTGGGCACCCTCCTCCACCCCCCCTGCCCCGGCCCAGGGCTCTCCTGGGGATGCAGAGGGGCCAGAACTGGGCGATGCCCCCAAAGCACGGGAGCCCTGCGTGGCAGGGAGATGAGCTCAGCATCGGCCTCTCGAATGCCTGGTGCTCTTCTTTCAGACAAGTGCTGCTCCGCAACGGGCACAGATAAGCCAAGTGGAAAATGATCTGAGGTTTTCCACTCTAAGTGGCCATGTGGCAGAGTGATTAGGTTCTCTGCACAATGATGCATCTGCGCTGGTCTAACCTCGCTGCTTAAAATAGCGCTTCTACCAGTGTGTCTGTGGCTGCCGGTGTAAATTGATTTTCAGAGCCCTGCGCTAGACCCTTGTGAGCGAGCAAAAAGCGATGGGCAAATTACTGTGCGGCCCCGTGGCAGCGGCCCAGGCGCTGTGCGAGGCTCTTCCCTAACACACGGCAATGGCCTGGGCCCAAGCTCTGCATGCGGCCCCTCCGCGGGGCTGGGGGGGGCCTCAGGCTGTGTCCCCCTGTGCTGCCACCCCTGAGGGCTGCGCAGCCCCGCACAGCACCTGCCTCCTTTGCACACACGCATGGGCGAGGACTCGCTGTTTTCTTTGCGTCAAAATTAACTTCAAACCTGATGGAAAACCTTAATTTGCACTTCAAAGCGCTTTGCAGCAGTCTGTGAGCATGAGCAGAGCCTGAGCTGATGCTCGTTTTTTTTCTGGGCCCTGTTTGCGGCACAGCCCGGCCCCGTGGCTCCCGCTGCCCCTCACGGGGTGACCGCTCCCGGGCTCGCCAGGGCTCTCCTGGGGCACCCCCAGCCCCGGTTCCTCCTCTCTCGGCCGTGCACCAGATGTGACGCGCTGCTTCCCTGGCAGAAATTCAGATGGAAATGGCTCTGCTCCGCTCGCAGCAGCCCATTAGCAGCCTGATGCCTGTCCTGGCTGCAGGGCAGCGTGAGCGGGGGGAGGCAGCAGCAGTGCATCAGTCTCCAAAAACCTCCCGGGCCCAACGCTGCGATTTTGGCTCGGGAAGGCCCGGTGCTGTGCCCAGGTTTGGCTCCAGCCCTGGGGCTGCCGCAGCGTTCCCCAGGGGACCTGCTGACGCGGGGCGGCGGGGGTCCGGCCCTGCTGCCAACCACCCCTCTCCCGCTCCAAGAGCGAAGCTCCCGGGTGCCGAGTGACGTCCGCTGAATCACCGCCGCGCTCTCACGGCGCAGCCGAGCCGCCATCCAGGCGATGATACAGCTGCGCTATACATAGCGCCGGGAGGGGGGTCTGCGGCAGGGGTGCAGGATGGGGCCCCGCGGGAGCGCCTCTGCCAGGGGCTTCGCTGCTGTTGGCTCTCTGTGGGGACGGGGCTGCCATGCTCAGCCCAAAGCGCGGCGTGCTCCTCGCCGTTTCCCTACCCCGACGCCTCTTCCCCCAGCCCCGGCACGAGCCGTCGCGTGTTGGAGGCCGATGGAGGGGCCGGGAATCGCTCCCGTGCTGACGCCTCCATCACCAGCGCCTGAACGGGAGCGGAGCTGCCCAAGCCATGCGCTGGGACGCGGCTCCTGGGCTCCATCTCGCAGCCGAGGGCCTTGGCAGGGACTCGCACGCCTGTGGGGCTGGCGGCAGTGCCGTGGGTCCGTCCGCGTGGTGCCGTGGGTCCATCCGGCTGCTCCCGGCTTCCAGGCTGGCACCGGGCCCCGCTCCCCGAGCCGGGGGCTGCTGGGCTTTGCCCCCAGAGCGGGGCTCAGCTCGCTGGGGGAGCCCTTGGAGGCAGCGGCAGCGGCAAAAGCAGAGCAGCTATTAATAACCCATGTGCAGCAAAGTGAAAAAAATGTAATTCCATAATGGAAACGGCTCCGAGGGAACAATTCAGGGAATAAAATGTTCTCCCAGCCCCCACAGCATGTGGCTGCGGCTCTGCTCAGCCCTCGGCCCCACCGCGACGGGGCCGGCGATGGGAGAGGAGACGAAAGGAGCCCCCCCCCCGCCCCCCGGCTCTCTGCCCCAACGGGGGCCGGGGGCAGCCCCGGGCACTGCCCGAGGGCTCCGGTACCGGGGCTCCGGTCCCCGTGGCGCTGCCCAGGGGGGAGGCGGGGGGCTGCAGCGGGCGGGGGCTGGGGCGCGCCGGCCCCGGGGGGGCACTGCCCTGCTCCGGCACCGGCACCGGGACCGCGGCCGGGCGGGGGCGGCCCCGGAGCGGAGCCGCGTCCCGGCGGGCGGCACCGGCGCGGCCCGGGGCGGTACCGGCGCGGCCCGGGGGGAGGGCGCTGGCGGCCGCCCGGTGCCCACGTGGTTTCGCGGTGTCTCCGGAGCGGAAGAAACGGCGGCCGGGGCCGGGGCTGCGGCGGGGGCGGCCGGGACCGGGACCGGGACCGGGGCTGACACCGGCACCGACACCGCGACCGGGGCCGGGGCCGGGGGAAGGAGCCGCATCCCGGCGGGCGCCGCCGCCGCCGCAGCGCCGCGCCTCCCGGTGATCGCCGCCCCTCCCGGTGAGTGCGGGGCCTGGGCCGGGGGCGGGCAGCGGGGGAAGGAACCGGAACCGGGCTCCCCCCGCCCAGGCCGGGCTCGCCGCAGCCCCGCCGCTGCCCGGCGGCTCCCGGCCTCCTCGGGCCCGGCCCCGGCCCCGGCCCCGCTCCCGTCCCCTCCTCCGGCCCGGCCCCCTCCCGTTCCCGGCCCCTTTCCCATCCCCGCCGCCGTGTCCCCGTCGCCATCCTCGCCCGCCCCCCCTCGGGCCCCGTCTTTGTCCCCATCCCCGTCCCCGTCCCCGCCCCGCTCCCCGGCTCGACCCCTTCTGCGCCTTTGTCCCCGGCTCCATCCCTGGCCCCGGCCCCCCCCCGGTTCCCCCTGCCCACCCCCGCCCCGTGCCGTGCGGGCTCCCCGGGCAGCCCCAGGGGGGGGCAGGGGGGGGGTCGGGGCCGAGCCGGGGCTCGGGGCGCGTTGCCGGGGGCGCCGAGGAGCCGCAGGCCCCCGGGGTCGCGGGGGGTGCCCCCCCCCCCCCAGCCTCGTGCACACGCACGTGCACGCCGCCGCACCGGGGCCTCGTGCCCGCCGCGCCCCCGGGGCGCTCCCCGGCACCGCACCGGGACCCCCGGGCTCGCCGCCTCGCCGGGGCACTGCCCGCGGGGCCGGGGGCGCGCCCCCTGCCCGCCTCGCTGCTCGCCCCCCCTCGTGCTTGCCCGGCCGCCAGCCCCCCCCGCAGCCCCCCAGCCGCGGGGAGCCGGGTGCTGGGGCTGGCACCGGCCCTGCCCGCTGCCGTCCCCCCGGCGCTCCGTCCCCACGCAGGGAGCTGCAGCCTCGGTTTTGCTCTCTTTAAAGGCGCCCGCAGGCCTCCAGGAGGGGCCGGCTGCTGGGAACCAGGAGGGAGCGAAGCCTCGCGGAGCCTCGGGGACCTCCTGCCTTGCCCCCGGAGCCTAATGCCAACGCCGCCGCCGCCGCCTCTCGTGGCCGACCTGCCGAGCGCCCGCCTCGCTGCCCGCGCCTGAGGCGCCCGCGCCGCAGCCCTGCCCAGCCCGCACCGCCTCGCCCCGCGCCCGGGGCCCGCTGCAAGGCAGGTGTCACGAGGGGTCCCGCCGTGGTGCACTTGGGGAAACTGAGGCACCGAGCAGGGGGCAGCAGAGCCAGGCGCCGGGCTCGGTACCCCGCTGGGAAGCTTGGTTCCGGTGTCCCCATGCCCTGCGTGGTGCCCCCCAGGGCACCCTCCAGCCCCAGGACTCTTGGGTCTTGCTTTGAGGGAGCCCCCAGGGACTTGGGGGGTCCAGCCTTGGCTTTCGCATGTTTTTGGGGGCCTTCTGTTTCCCCACAGGGGAATGATGATGGTGCCCTCCCTGCCCAAGCAGGGGGGGATCTCGGGGTGCCCCGTCCCCTCTGTCACTGCCCCAGGGCGTGGATTTAAAGCCCTGAGGACAGCAAGTGGGGACAGATGAGGGGCTGCGGTGCTGGGGGTTTTGTCTGCGTTTCGTGATCCCCATCCCAGCAAAGGCTGCAAAGCTCAGCCCAGGGCTGCCTGCCCCCCCCTGGCCTTCCCAGGAGCTGGGGGCACGGGGAGCAGCCGGGGGTTCTGCACCCAGGGCTGGGGCAGCGAGAGCGCCGGGCTGGCCCCAGGCTGTCCCCGCCTGCCACCCTGCAGAGCTCGCCTCCCTTTCCTGCCTGCTGCAATGAATTATTTGTGTGGCCGCGGCTCCCGGATGAGGCTGCGCCGCGCCGCTGCCCGCGGGTGGGATGGGGCGAGCTGCCCCCGCTGCCTCCTGGCCTGCTCCGGGCGCGAGCTCCCTGCAGGCTGGGTGGCCGCTCCGCCACACGCTGGGCCGCGGGGGCTCCCGCTAATTGCATGCCTCGAAATAGCGACCAGCTCGGGGGAGACAGCTCCGCTGCCAGCAGCCTGGCCCCCGGTGAGTGCGGGAGGGCACTGGGCAGCAGAGCCTTTCAGGAGCCTCTTCGGCCCCAGCACCCTGCTCACAGGTGGCTTTGTGACTGTTGTTCTGGGGACAAATCCTGCCGTGCTGGGGCTGAGAGCTGGCCAGGCAGGATCAGGCCTCGCTGGGGCTGTGCTGTGAGCCAGGTAGCTCCTGGGGGTGAGCAGCAGCGCCGGTATATAGGGCACCGCGCGGGCTCCGTGCCGCGTGGGAGGGCGGAAAGCAGCTCGCGTGCGTTGCGGGGTGGGAATCGGCGGCACCGGCCGCTATTTCTGGCACTCGCTCCCTGGGGGACGTTGGGAAAGTCACCGCGTCCCCCTGGGGCTGCTCCGCCGGGATGCTCTCTGCCGTCCCGGCTCCTTGATGCCAGCTCCTGCCCTCCTCCCCAGTATCTTGGGGTGCTGCTCGTACCCTGCTCCCTCCCTTCTGTGGGCAGGAGAGGTGACACGTGGCCCGTGTCCCCCCGCTGCAGGGACCTGTCCCCTCCGGCCTGCCCGGCAGCCCTGCAGCTCCGAGGGCGCCTGAGCTGCTGCGGCCGCATCTGTCCCCGCCTCACCCCGGGGTGCTCGCGTCCCCCCAGGCAGGACTCGCGCGGCGCCATGGACTCCATGTTCGAGGACGACATCAGCATCCTGACGCAGGAGGCGCTGGGGCCGGACGAGGACTGGCTCGACAGCCCCAACACCGACCTCTCGGGTGAGATGTGCTCGGCCTCCCACTTCGCCCTCATCACCGCCTACGACGACATCAAGAACCGCCTCACCGGGCTGGAGAGGGAGAACTCCACGCTCAAGCGGCGTCTTAAGATGTACGAGGTCAAGGTGAGGGCCTGGGGCCGTGGGCTGGGGGGCGCTGGGGGCCGGGGGTCCCCGCTGACGGCTCTGCCCCGTGGCCGCAGTACCCGCTGATCGGCGAGTTCGGGGAGGAGCACATCTTCTCTGTCTACGAGGCCAAGGAGACGTCGCTGCTCAAGAGCGAGAAGGCGTCGCTGCAGCAGCAGCTCAACCAGTTCCAGCACGAGGTGAGCGGGGTCGGGGGCACTGGGTGCTGGGGGGGGGGGTCCCCAGGCCGTGTGCTGACCCCCGCCCCTGCCCTGCAGCTGCAGAAGAGCAAGGAGCGGGAGGAGCAGCTGGATGAGATGATCCAGGCCTATGAGAAGCTGTGCGTGGAGAAGGCAGACCTGGAGTCGGAGCTGGGCGAGATGGTGGGCGCCTGCGGCTGGCAGGGGCACTGGCAGGGGGGGGGTCACTGGGGTCCCCTTCCCCACGCTGGGCAAATCGCTTCTCCCCCAGCGAGCTGCGGTGGCCTCAGTGCTGCTGTCAGTGCCACCGCCGGGACTCGGCGGGGATGCGGTGACGCAGGGCCGGGGGCTGGCGGATCGGGGTGCCAAGCTCCGGGTGTGCAGGAGGCGTGGGGGCAGGATTAATTGGGGGGCGGTGGGGCTCACCCCTCTGCCCCCCCCCCCGGCAGCGGGCGCTGGTGGAGACGCACCTGAGCCGCATCCGGAGCCTGGAGCAGCAGCTGCGGCAGCGCGACGGCGGCGCCTTCCCCGGCCTCGGCGCCCCGCTGCCGGGCCAGGAGGTGCCTTTCCTCTCCCTGCACCCCAACCCCGCGCTGAGCCACGGTGAGCCCCCCTCGCACGCACCACGGCTCCCCCCCGGGGGCCAGCCTCTGGCAGGGCCCCCCGCGGCCGTGGTGCTGAGCCGTGCCCTGCCCGCAGTGCTGGATCGGCCGGCGGGCTGGCCGAGCCGCGGGCTGGAGGCCCCGGGCCGGCTGGAGGCCGAGCTGGAGGCCGCGCGGCAGGAGGCTCAGCGCGCCCAGCACCGCGAGGAGCACCTCAAGGCCGAGTGCGAGCGGCTGCAGGCGGAGCTGAAGCACCTGCAGGACACCCGCGAGCAGGTACGGCGTGGGCAGGATGCGGCCGTGGGGACGCGGGATGGGGGCCGGGGGCTCACGGACGTGCCCTGTCCGCAGGAGCAGTCAGAGCGGGACATGGCCTGGGTGAAGAAGATGGGCGACGACCAGTAAGTGCCTGGGGGTGCGTGGGGTGCGGGCACGGGGGGGACCCCGGGAGGATGGGGGTACGGGGGGGGACACGGACACGGGGGGTGCTGGGTGGGCACCCGCTGCCCCTTCGCCCTCCCTGGGGGCAGGACGGGGGGGGCTGCCCCTTCCCCACCGCTTCTCTGCCTCGTTGCGGGGGGGGTCCGGGCGGGGGGCGCCGCGCCGGGGGGGGGGGGAGCGGGGGGAGGGGGGAGCGGGGACTGCCTCCAGAGGGCGCTGCTGCCGCGCAGGCACCGCGCCGAGCCGGGCCGTGCCGAGCCGAGCCGTGCTGTGCGGTGCGGTGCGGTGCCGAGCCGTGCCGTGCTGCTCCATGCTGCGCTGTGCCATGCCGTGCTGTGCGGTGCGGTGCTGAGCCGTGCCGAGCCGTGCGGTGCGGTGCCGAGCCGGGCCGAGCCGTGCTGTGCTGCTCTGTGCAGAGCGGTGCGGTGCTGAGCCGTGCCGTGCTGCTCCATGCTATGTTGTGCCATGCTGCGCTGTGCCATGCCGTGCGGTGCGGTGCCAAGCCGTGCCATGCCATGCTGTGCTGTGCCGTGCTGCGCCATGCCATGCCGTGCTGTGCGGTGCGGTGCGGTGCCGAGCCGTGCCATGCCATGCTGTGCTGTGCCGTGCTGCGCCGTGCCATGCCGTGCTGTGCTGTGCGGTGCCGAGCCGTGCCATGCTGCTCCGTGCCATGCCGTGCTGTGCCGTGCCGCTCCGTGCCGTGCCGTGCCGCTCCGTGCCGTGCCATGCAGCTGGCAACGCCAGCGGCACGCCCGGGCTGCTCCCGCAGTTACCGTCTCTGCACGACCCCCGCCAGCGGTTTTTTGGGGATTTATTTCCATTCGCACCGGTGCAGCTGGGCGCGGAGCCGCCGTGGTGCCGGCAGCAACAGGGGGGGTCCCTGCTCGGAGCCTCTGCCCGGCCTCCCCCTTGCTGCTGCGCTGAGCCCCAGAGGCACCACCCGGCTTCAGGAGAGGGGCCGGGAACCCCCGGCCTCGGGGGGGTCGGACGGAGGCACCCCCGGGTTTGGAGTAGGCCCAGGGGAGCTGTCGGGCTGGGCCAGGCCAATGCAGGGCACGGTGCGGCGATGTCCCCCCGAGCAGCCCGCTCCTCTCTGGCAGCAGCCCCGTTACGCCGCTCCCCTCCTCGTTCCAGCCCCAGGCGCCCGTCCCCACGCTCGGGACGCGGTGGGGGCTCCGTTCCCTCGCCCCCCACGATGTGCAGCAGGCGGGCGCCGCGCTGCGTCTCCTCCGGGCGGGCGGCGAGGTGCCGGGGCCGGCAGCCGCGTGCGGCCGTGCCGAGCTGTGGACAGATAAAAGCTGACGCGCGGGACTCGTGGGGCGCGGGGACGGGAGGGTGCCGGGGTTTTTTCTCCTCCTTTTTCTCGCCACGACGGATGCTTCTGCCGTTTCTTGTCTCCCTGGAGTAAATCAGCGCCTCGGTCGCAGCGGGGCCGTCCTGATCCGCGCTGATTTCCCCCCGAGGCTGGGGCCGACCGAGGGCTGCCGCAGCCCCGTCTCCCCGCCTCGCGTCCCAGCAGCCGCCCTTCACCCCCCGAGCTTCCTCCCTTTAATTCGCTTTGGTTTTGGCAAAGCTCAGCCCCACCGTGGCTGGGAGAGGCAGGTGTGTCCCCCCCCGCGGAGGGTCTCTGCCCCTGCCCTTGCCATCCAGCATCCAGCCCTCCCCTGGAAACAAAGCCCCCAGCGCGCTGTTAACGATTCCCAGACCCTCTCCAATTGGGGTGGGGAAACTGAGGCACCGCAGGCTCCGTGCCCTCTGCCCGCAGACAGCAGCAGAGCAAACCCCACTTTTGGGGGCGCTTTAGCCCCTTCCCCAGGGCTGGGATGGGGAATAAGTTTTTCCTCCACGGCGCTGTCTTTTCTTGTAAATAAGGCTCTTTTTTGTAACCTGCTCCTTTCCACCACTTTTTTTTTTGGCGTGAAGGGCACGTTATCTCTGCTTTTCATCTTCGGGTGACTTTTCTTTCTTTCTTTTGCCAAATTAGTCAGCCTGCCTCTGTAGTGCGCCCGCAAGGGCAGGACGGGTTGGGGTTTGACTCACTGCCTTCGATGGCAGCGCTTGCTTTTGTTGTGGAGGCGGCCACGCGATCGCCGCTGCGGCGCCTGCTCCTTTTTTGGGGGGAAAGGAGACTTTGAGCCAATTCCTGGTGCAGCCACGGCAAAGCGTCTTCGGTGACCTCAGCAGCGTGGAGGGAAGCACCGACCTTTTCTTTTTCCCTCGATTTTGCCTTTTTTTTTTTTTGTCCCTTCCCAGCTCCTGGCCGCTCCCACCTGCACTAAGGCCCTTTCCCAGCCAGGTGCGGGGCGGCCAGCGCAGCCCCAGGGGTCGGGGCTGGGTGCGGATGGGGTCGGCAACACCTGCAGCGTGGGGCTGGTCCTGGGGGGGGACAGGAAGATGCTGGACAGTGCCACAGGACCTGGGGGTGTTTCGTAGGATCTGTCCCGTGTGAGATCTCCAGCGGTGGAGGTGCTGAGAGCAAGGGGCGCTGGCTGCGGGCTGTGGGGGGCACATCCCCGCTGCCTTCCCGTGCCGCCGGCTTCCCCGCTGCCACGTTAATTTTAATGGGCTTTTGTGGGTTTTAATGAATCTCAAGGGCCGTCTCCCTGTGCAGGGTGGGGTGGGCTGAGCACACTCCCCTCGGTGCGCAGGGGCACGGTGGCACCTTGGGGACGTGCCCAGTGGCTGCAGGCTGACGCCAGCCCCCCCGTGGGGCCGGCAGCCGGTGCTCGGTCCCGGTGTGACCCTGTGCACCCACGGGTGCTGCTGCCACACCTGCCGGCCTCCACACCTCCTGCAGCCGCGGCAAGGAGCCTCCCCAGCCTCGCTCTCTGTCCCCGACGTCCCGCAGGCCGGCAGGGTGCGGAGCCAGGAGGGGTGCAAGCAGGAGGGGAGCAGGATCTGTCCCGCGGCCCCTGGCTTCGGTGGCAGTGCCGGGATATCCCCGCGCCCCTCTCCCAGGCAGCAGCTCCCCGGGGCCCCGTCCCAGTGGCGGGGGGGCAAGAGGTCGGTGCCCAGCCGTACCCCCAGCAGCCCTGGTGCACGCTCTCCCCTGCCCACCCCCTGCCCACGCGCAGATACCAGATAAGCCTGTGGTTTGTGCTTTTATTTAAGGGCTCCTTCTTGTTTACCAGGCGTAACTTGCTCGAGGTCACCCCTTCCTCCCTCCCCAAGCAACCGCAGGCCCCATGTGGAGGACGGGGCCCCCCCCGTGCCCAGCACCCCCTGCCTGGCTGGGGGGGGCCGCGTCCTGCTCCTGCACCCACCAGCTCCCCAGCGAGTGGGGGTCTGTGCTGACCCTGGTGGCAGGGAGGAGCCCCCCCCACGCCCGGCTGGGGCTGGGGGCACCTTGCGGCTGGGCAGGAGTGAGGAGATGTGGTTGGCAGCGCTGCCCCGTGGGGGGGGAAGTGGCACTGCCCCCCCCCCCCCCCCCTGAAAGGCCCCACCGCAGCGCTGGGCAGGATGCGGGGTCCCTGTCCCCATGAGGGAGCTGGGACCCCAACCCCCCCCCAGGACCCCAGCTTCCTCCAGAAGGTGACCCTGTACAGCGGGGGGGGGGCTGCGCCCTACAAATAGGCACTGGGTTCGGTTGGAATGAGCTGCGAGCACCCCTGCAAGTTGTGTGCTTTTATAGGGGATGGAAGGGGGGGCCTTAAGCCCTGGCCTCCCCCATATTTCACCAGCCACCACCTGGGGATCGCAGCTGTGCTCGCAGCCCTGCACCATCCCGCCCTGCCCCTCTGCCACCGCCGCCCCCAGCCCTCTCCTGGCCGTGGCATCCCTCCAGGGACACCAAGGGACAGCAGGGGCAGCGGCGCGGGGCAGGAAAGGTGGCAGGGGGCACGCCTGGGCCAGCGGGAGCCCCGCGGGATCCGGCTGCTCCCGCCAGAGCAGCGTCGCTCCCCGGCACTTCGGGGCCTGTGGGCGGCTGGGTTTTCGGCAGCTGTTTTGTTCTCACGTCTTATCTGCAGTTGCGTATCAAAACTCACATTTTATCCTGAAACAGCAATTTTTCAGGGTGTGGGGGAGCTGCACCGATCCTCCCCAAAAGCCCGGTGGCTGCCCTGGCTCCGGGAGGGACCCTCGGAGCCGCTGGTCGCCCCCCGTCCCGGTGCTCTGGCCGGGCTCCGGGCTCGATGCGGGGCTGGGGGCTGCTCGTCGCCCCGCTCACCCCGGCGCTGCGCGCTCCTCCACCCCAGCGCTGCGGTTTTCACACTTCCTCCCTGCGCTGCAGCGTGACTTTGAGAGGAGCGGGGTGGCCCCGGGGCAGGGGGTGCTCCGGTCAGCCAAAATCCAGCACCGGAGCCGGGCCCCCGCCTAGAGCTGCGGCTGCCGTGCCAGCGCTCCCCGGGCTCGAAGTTGGGTCAGGAGCACTGAGGGACCCCAGCGCTCCGCAGGGGGAAACTGAGGCAGCCGAAGCCAGGCACCGAGAGCCCAGCCCCGGGTGGGGGCACGCACAGCACCCGTGTCTCCTCTGCTTCTTGGGGGGGGGGATGCAGGGCGGGAAGCCGTCAGCGATGCCTGGCCAAGGCAGTTTGGGAAATGTCCCATGCGGCCCCCCCGGAGCCACCCAGCAGGGCCGTGGGGCCTCTGGGGATGTGACACGGGACCGAGCTGGGGAAACTTCATCTTTTCTTTTCCTTTTCTTTTCCTTTTCTTTTCTTGCCCGTGATAAGATCGCAGGGGAGGCAGCGCGGGGCAGACCTGTCGGCTGCTGTTACGAGCGGCGTCTCCCGGGTCCCGGGGGTGTCACAACGGCTCAGTTCAACTCGCCGTGCGCGGCGGCGGGCGCGCCGAGCCTGACAGCCCCGCGGGAACCTCAGGAGATGGGTTCTCCCTTCACATCACCCGGGAGAATATGTTTTTTAAAAGTGACACCCAAGTTGGGGGAGAATTGATGACTTTGTCAGGGCCTTTGAAAGCTGTTGGTGAGCTCAGTGCCCACCTCCAGCGCCTCGTGCCTGCGCTCCTGCTCCTCCCGGCCCCTGGGCAGCAAGGCATGGCTGCAAATTTCCCTTTTGAGTCACGGAGCCCGGTTTGGGGTCGTTTTGGGTGCGCCCACAGCACCTGGTGCAGGGAGGGCGCTGCTGGCCTGGGGGACCAGGGGTGCTCTGCCCTCGGTGACGCGCTGTCCCCGCCGCAGGGTGAACCTGGCGCTGGCCTACACGGAGCTGACGGAGGAGCTGTGCCGCCTGAGGAACCTCAGCTCCCTGCAGAGCCAAATCCTCCGCGCGCTGCTGCAGGAGAAGAGCCTCAACGGCGGTAAGAGGGGCCGGGGGTGCTGCAGAAAATGAAGAGCACGCTGACTGCCCTCGTCCTCCGGGCTCTGCAGCGCTCCTGTGCGTCCATCCCAGGAGCACCCCAGGGATGCGTCCCGGGAGCATCCCTCCTGGGAGCATCCGTCCCGGGAGCATCCCTCCCACCGGCTCTCCAGGGCCCCCCCATCCATCCGGGGTGCACACAGGTGCCGCCGAGCTGACGGGGGCATTGTTTGTGTCTCCCCCCTCCCGTTTTGCTTTGCAGGCCAGCGCCACTCCCCGCTGTCCCAGTGCCACTCGCCGGCCCAGCAGCGCCGCTCGCCCGCCCCGCAGTGCCCCTCGCCCGCGCCCGGCCGCTCCCCGGCCCCGCAGTGCCAGTCCCCGGCGCTGCAGCGGCGCTCCCCAGCCCCCCAGTGCCAGTCGCCCGCCCAGCAGCGCCGCTCGCCCGCCCCGGGGCCCTGCCAGTCGCCGGCCCAGCAGCGCCGCTCGCCCGTGCCCACCTCCAGCCCCTCGCCCGCCCAGCAGCGCCGCTCCCCGGCCCCGCTGCCCTGCCCATCCCCGGCCTCGGCGTCCCCGCACCGGCTGCCCGGCGAGAGGATGGAGCTGGGCTACGCCAAGCCCTCCAGCCGCCACATCAAGGCCGGCTTCCAGGGCCGCCGCAGCTACTCGGAGGTGAGCAACGTGGCCCTGTACCAGCAGAGCCGCTCGCTCTGGCTGCAGCCCGAAGCCTCGACGCTCCCCAAGCACCGGCCCTACGGCGAGGTGTACCTGGGGGGCACGGGGGCCCCCCTGAGCGCCCGCGAGCCCTTCGAGGAGCACGTGCGCTTCGAGAAGCAGTCGTCGGACGAAGAGGACTGGGCGGTCCCCAGCCCCCCCAGCCCCGAGGTGGGGGCTGTCCGCTGCGCCTCCTTCTGCGCCGGCTTCCCCATCCCCGACGCCGCCGCGCACCGGGCAGCTGCCGCCTATGCCAGGACCGAGCACGCCCAGTCCTGGCCCTCGATCAACGTAAGAGGGACCCCTGCCCGCCCCAGGGCCCGGGGCGGTGGGTGGGGGCAGGCAGGGGCCGGGACCCCTCCTCCTGGCAGCCCTGCAGCGTGCCTCGGTTCCCCCCGCGGCTCCCCAGCCCGCGCCCAGCGAAGGAGCACGATGGTGGGAGGGGGCTGGGGGCGAGGATCGGGCCCGGGCCCTGCGGAGGTGGGCTCAGGGCTGCCCCTGTGCCCACAGCTGCTGATGGAGACGGTGGACTCGGAAATCCGGAGCTGCCCGCTGTGCCAGCTGGCCTTCCCCATCGGCTACCCGGACGATGCTTTGATAAAGCACATTGACTCGCACCTGGAGAACAGCAAGATCTGAGCTCCTCCGCCCGCGCCGCCCTCCTGGCCACGGGCTGCCCCCTCCCCGGACTTTGGATGCTGCATGAGAACACAAGGAGTGACACGGCTCCGAAATACCTCCAAGTATTCAGTAGCTGCGGAGGGACTGACCCCACAGGAGCCCCAGGCCCCTCCTGGCCTCGCGTGTAAGTGGGTTTTCCCCACTCCCCCTTGCCCAGTCCATGCATCCACGGAGAATTTGGATGCTCGAACCAGGATGCTCGGGGTGCTCTGGGCTGGGTCTGGGGGCTGCTGGTAGGGACCCGCCTGCACCCATGGGTTTCTCTGCTTGATCTCAGGGAGGATTTGAGGGACTGGGTCCTGGATCTGGCCCCCAGAAAGCAGGTGAAGGGAAGGGGCTGCCCCTTCTGGGGCCCACTGGGTCAGAATTGGTTTGGGGGGGGGGCTGCTTGTTCTTGGTCCCCCACCTCTTCCCACCAGTTCAAGCATCTTTCCAGTCTTTTACATTAAAAGCATCGCCCCCCGCCCCCATTTCTCCCTTCTCCCCACAACGATGCTGCTGAGAAACAAACCCCACGGCCCATGGCACAGCATGGACGTCCCGCACCACTGCACTGAGCTCTGCGGCCGCCGGCACCCCTGGTCCCTGCGGGGCCGTGTGGCCGCCTGCCCAGGCCCCACGCCCCTGGCCCCCACCCGCACCCCCCACGTTCGATCTACCTCAAAGCCGCCGAGAGGCCCCCGACATCGGGAGCGGGGGTCTGCGGCACCGTCCCCCCGCCGCCGAGCCCCTCCGCGCTGCATGTCCCCCCGTGCCACGGCGCGCACGTCCACACGCACCACCCGAGGGCTGGCCGGGGTCTGGCCCCTGCTCCCTCGGGGTCCCCGCGCAGGGGGACCTGCGCTCTGTGAAACGCCGCCGAGTCCAATAAAACCCTTCCCCAGTGCCCAAAACACTGCTGGGAGCCAAAGCTGCCACCTCTCTGCTGGTCCCCGGGGAGGAGGGGGACAGGCTGCGGGTGTCCTGCAGTGGGGCGCGCGCTGCCGTGGTGTGTCCGGCCCCGGGCCCCCCCCCGGACAGGGTCCCCTCGCGCTGGTGCCCATGGGGTGACCGGGTTCGGGGTGCCCGTTGCGAGTAACCTACTAAGATGGCCCCGTTCCCAGCACGGCGGGATGTTTCGGGTTTACTGCTGTGGCAGGCAAGAAGAAATAGGACAATCTAAAACAAAACAAAACCGCCGTGAACCCTGGGGGTGATGGCACGGCCGAGCCCCAGTCCCCGGTGCCAGCGCTGACAGCAGCGCTGGAGCTAGGCCAGTGCCCACGGGGTCCCCGTGCAGCTGGGGAAATCCTGCCCTGAGCCTGCCCCAGGCCTGGGGGGGCTGTGGGTGCGTGGGGGGACTGGGGTGGGTGGGCGCGTGGTGTCGGTGGCACGAAACACCAGCCCCAAGCCCCCTCTGCTCCTGAGCCGCTCCCTGTGATGGTGCCGAGCGTCACCGCGGTTCCTTGGGGAGGGTAAAATGGGCATGGGGGCCCCCAGCCCCGCCGGGACCCCCCGCTCCGAGCAGCTCCGCTCTGCCTCGTCCCTGCGGCGTGGGACAGGCGGAGGGGGCGAGAGAAACGCCCGCAGCTCAGGGGCGAGCTGCGAGGCCCCGGCGCGGCGGGGCCCAGACCGCAGCGGAAGCCGGCAGCCGGCGAGGTGCCGCTGAGCGCAACGCGGCTGGGGCGGGGGCGCACCGCGGGGCGCAGAGGGAGGGGGCACCCCTCGGGCATGACACCGGGGGAAGGTCGCCAAGAGTCCCCGACGGGCACGCTCGCACCTCTGCCGCTTGCCCCCGGCTTTGATAGCGGCCGAAAGGTGCCTGCGAGCCCTGCCCCGGGGTGGGGGTCGGGGTCCCGGGGGGCAGCAGCCGTGGGGGGGGGCAGGTGGGTGCAGCTGCAGCCAGGTGGCTGAGCACCCAAACGCAGCGCTCGGAGGAAGGGGCTGCCCTGCGCACCGGGAGGCTCCGTCCCTCCCAAACCTGCCCCGGTGAGGCCTGCAGCCTCCCCGTGCGCTGTTGGGGGGCATGGTCCCGGGGGGGGCTCTCAGCCAATTCTGTGCCCCGCAGGGTGCAGCAGCTTGGAGCCAAGACACCCGAAAACCTGGCTTGTCTCGGGAAAGCCCAGCCCGCCAGCCCCGCTGCGGTAGGGCCCAGCAGTGCGATGAGTTGTGGCAGTTCCCAGAGCTCAGCAGGGAAAATTTGGGGGGGGTGGGGGGGGCTCTATCCCTGCTCCCCACAGCTCAGCGTCAGCGGGGCGAGAGGTGGCCCCGGCAGGCAGCCAGCTCCGGGCTGTGCGAGCGCAGGGCTGCGGCGATGGTGTGAAGCAGATACGGGCTCCGCAACGCCTGCGCCCGAGCGGCAGCAGCTGCGCCGCGCGTTATCGGGGGGCTGATCTCTGCATCTGGCGGGGGAAGGAAGAGCAGCACCTGCCGGGGACGGGCCGGATCCTGCCCCCATCTGGCACGGGCAGCCCCGGCGCCGGGCAGCGAGGCCGCGGTGGCTCCCAGAGGGATGCGCTGCTCCAGGGAAGGGTCCCCAAAGGAGCCAAGCGGGGTGGCTGCCCCCACGCAGGATGAGGACTGATCCCCGCCCGGGGCCGCGTCGAGGATGCCCAGGGCTGGCTGTCACAGCCCGGCTCGGTCCCCAGTCTCCCACCAGTTTGTGCTGGGACAGCACTGGGCGGGGGCTCTGCGGGGCGCAGGGCCAGGCGCAGGGGCTGCCCCCCCCGCCCACTCTGCCCCCAGCTCCTCTCTCTCTTTTTTTGAAATCACGTGATAAATTTCAAACGGAGCGAGCCGTGCGGTTACTCATCCCGCGGCCGATTCCTCCGGGGGCGGCTGCCGATGAGTCAGGGCGCGAGCCTGGGGGGGTCCGGGGTCCCCGGACCCCTTCCCAGCGCCCTCCCTGCTGCAGCCCCCCCAGGGCCGTGCCGTGCTCCCGGGTGGCCACGTGCCCCCCCCAGCCCGCACGAGGCCCCAGAGCCGCTGCAGGCGACGCTGCCACGGCTCCTGCTCCCCCTGCACTGCTCTGGGGACACGCGGGGCAGGGGGGCACCACAAACCTCGGCGATGGCAGCGGCACTGCCCTGCTCACGCTGCCCTGCTCGGTGGCTGTGCCGTGCCTCCACCTGCAGGGCCGAGCTGCCGGTGCCGTGTGCGGGATGTGAGCGTGTCCCCCCCCCACCCCCCCACCGCACCCCCTGGGGCAGGAGCTGTCCTTAACCCCAGCTCCCCCCTTGGCACAGGGCAGCCGGCACCGCTGTGCCACCCGCACCCCGGCCACCCCGTGCCTCAGTTTCCCCAGGCGCAGGGCAGGGGGCGGGGGGGGGGCAGCCCCATTTCCTCTGCCCCCCCCCCCAGCGCTGCTGCCGCCCTGGCAGCTCGCAGCAGGGTGCTGCAAACCGCAGCTGGCTGTGGCTTGGGGCTCTCCCTCACCCTCCAGGGCTGCAGCGCTTCCACCCGCACCCCTCCCCGGCCCCTGCCCACCTCGGCATGGGGGTCCCACAGGCGGTTGGGGGGCACAGACCCCATGTCGGGTTGTGGGTGGGGGTCTCATTCCCTGGCTCCTGACCCCCGCTCAGACCTGCAGTCAGGCAGCGCCCCCCCCCCCCAGCACCGGTTTTCTCCCCCCAGCCCCGGTGGGATTCACGTGGCTCTGTGCCATGCCCACCCCGCGCCACTGTCCTCAGCCCCTCCGCCCGCCGCCCTCCCCAGCCCACGGTGGGTCTCAGCTCTGTGTTTCCTATGCAGCAACTTTCTTTATTTTCCCACCAAAAAACCCCTCTTATTTTGGGCCGGTTGAAAGGTTTCTTTTTCCAGCAGGCTTTCAGTTTTTTTTTTCTCAGCATTTCTATCGGTAAGGGGAAAAATGAAGCAATTCTTGCTGCTTCGCTTCTCTGGTTCTCCTGCCAGGGGCTGGCGGCAGCTGGGTCCTGGTGGCACGGGGGCGACGGGGGCTGGTTCCAGGCGGGGAGGGCGGCGGCAGCGGGGCCTGCGCCATGGAGGGGCCGCGCTGATGTAGTGCGGGGTGAGCTGACACCTTGCCCTCACAGCATCCTTCTCTCTCCTCCAGCCGGCCGCCTCAGCGTCACATTTGTCACCGATGACCCAAGGGCTCCGTGAGCTCCTGGGGATCAGCCCTGCGCCCAGGGTGCTCCCCGCAGGTGCACTGAGGATTTTGGCAGCCCTGGGAGCAGGGCCCCACGTGCCCCCCGACCCACCGCAGGGGCTGCAGCGGCAGCCGGGCCCCCCGGCCCTGGGGCAGGAGGTGGGAGCCCTGCAGGGCGCCCGGCCCCGGCTCCCCTCCGCTGGGTTTATAGGAAACGGTGCTGCGAGGAAGCGCCCGGCGCTCCTGCCGGGGTGAACGTTTCTTTCCAGCCGTGGGCGCCGAAAGGCCCCTCTCTGCCACGGATCCGGTGTGAGTCAAAGCCAGAGCCCTGGGGTTTAACCACAAGCCCCAGAGCTGCTGTGTCACGGGGGAGCACCACCAGAGGCGTTTATAAGAAATGGGGGGGCTGCCCAGCCAGGAACGGGACCCTGGCCAGCGCAGAGGCTTTGCCCGTATCGAGAGGAACCCAGGGGATGTGGGACGACCAGCATGGGCACGGCGCACAGCCCATCTTCTGCACAGCCACCGGGGCTGCTGCATTTCGGGTTCTCAGCCCAGCCCCGTCCCGGGGTGCCCGGTGCCCGCACCACCGCGGGGTGCCCGGCCCCCCAGCCCCACGGGCAGCACGGCCTCGCCTCCCCTGGGTCCCGCTGGGCCCCGTCGCAGCTCGCGGCTCGTCCCTGCCCCAGGTGTGCCGGCAGCTGCCTGGCCCCTCGCAGATGTTCCTCCTGGAGACCCAGAGCCCCTCGCACGTGCCTCCCCTCCCGGCCTCGGGGAAGGCGTCCGCAGCCCCAGGGAGCTCCCTCCGTGCGCACCGGAGCCGGGTGCTGGGCACGGCCAACCCTGCCACCCAGGGGGGAGGTGGCGCGTCCCCCCCCCCGACCTTCCTCATCACACAGAGGGATCGGCTTCTCATCGTCGCGCTACGGTGGGGACCCCCCCTCCCTGCTCCCCAGCACGAGGGGGGCAGCGACCTCAGATGACGGCGGGGGGGCGGCCCTGGCTGCCATGTGCCCAGCGCCTTCGCGGATGCTGCGGAGCGACAAGTGCCACCGGGCCCCCGGGGGCCGGCAGCCGGCCCGGCCCAGCACACGGGGCCCGCGATCTTGCTGCGGGGAGGTGACGGAGCCAACGCGCCGTGACAAGGGCCTCGCGCCCCCCCGCCGCGGCCAGCGCCTCGGCAGCGCCCGCCGGGGGGGACTTCTCGGCTGTCACAACCGATCTGCGTTGGGGGCAGCGTCTGCCGGCGCTGTAAGTGGGGTTAAATTCGGGGTCACCTGGATCGAGCACAGGGGGGGCTGCTGGAAGACAGCTCCCCCCCCCCAAAAAAAACAAAAACACACACCCCCTGTGCCCGGGCACCCCTTGTCCCCAGTCGCCACCAGGGTGGGACGGGTGGGGTGGGGTGGCGGGGCCGTGCTCCTTGTGGGGAGCGCTGGGGTGAGGCAGAGGGGGAGAAAATGAGACCCCCGGCCCCTGCCCGCCGCGGGGACAGCGCGGAGGTGGGCAGCCACGGCAGCAGCCCCACAGCAGGCTTGTCCCCGGAGGCGGCAGGGAGCTCGTGCCATGACCGAGGGGACACGGGGGATGCGGTGGCCACGACCTGCCCCCGGCGCTGTGCTGCCCAGCAGCCCCAAAGCCACCAGCGGCACCGCCACCCGTGTCAGCGTCAACTCCCCGTGACCCTCCGGGACAGGCACCGCTGCCACCGTCACCATGCGGCCACCCCGGGGCCACCATCACGGGCAGCTGGACCCCAACCGCCCCTGCCAGGAATCGGCTGGAGCTGCAGAAATCCCTGCGGGGAACCTCAGCGTCCCCCCCAAAGCCCCGCAGCCAGCACGGGGCAGTTCTGGGCTGTGAAAGCAGCACTGGGGGGCAAAGCCCACCTAACCTGTGCAGGCAGAAACACCCACCCTTGTCCGAGGCCAAGCCCCGGTGCTCTGGATTTGCTGGGGCCTGGGCAGGTGGGATTTGGGGCTGGGCCCCCTGCCCGGTGCCGCCAGCCCCTGCCACCCCGCGCCCCCCCCTTGTTTTCGGTGCCTGTGTCGCAGCCTGGGCTCACGCTGATCAGGCTGCAGCCGCGGGCAGATGCTTTTAACTAGCTGCTGAAATTAAAACGGCTCCGTCTCCTTCCCCCTGACCTATTTTTAACATTTGATTGGATTTTCTTCCTGCGCGCCAGCCCCTGGTGGGGCTGCGGTGTCAGCCCCGCGTCACATCATTGAACGCGCGCGGGGCGTCATTTGTCACTTTGCATCTCCCGGAGCCCCCCCGGACGGCGCAGCGGGTGCACGGGGGGCCAGCCCGGGCTTTGCCCGCATTCCCGTGCCCGGCTCCGCTGCACCACGGCCGCTCCGTGCCCTGCCCGCAGCGCGCTGGGCACCGTCCCCGCGTCCCCATATCCCAGCACTGTCCCCGCGACGAGGCCCAGCTGTCGGCGCCACCATCCCGGCCCTTTCCTGTGGTCCCAGGTGCTGCGCGGGAGGGTCCCTGCGGGGGCCGGGACACCCGAGTGCGGTCCCCGTCCCCGAGCAGCCGGCGCTGACACCTCCACTTCCGCTTGGCACGGCTCTGCCGGTTATTTTTAACCCCTGGCTCCTCCGTTAGGCATGCGGCGAGCCCCCCCCGCCGCCACCCTGCCTCCGGCTGCTGCCCCCCGCGGCAGGATCGGGCCCTCCGGAGCTGGGCCCTGCGGGGCAGGCTGGGACCCCCTGGGATGGAGTAGGACCAGTGGGGATGTATGGGACTGGTGGGGCAGGATGAGGCCAATGGGGCAAGATGGGACCGCTGGGGCAGGATAGGACCGGTGGGGCAGAATGGGGCCAGTGGTGCAGGATGGGGCCAGTGGGGCAGAATGGGGCCGGTGGGGCAGGATGGGACCGGTGGGGCAGGATGGGACCCAGCAGAGTAGGACAGGACCCTGCAGGGCAGGATGGGACCAGCAGGAGCAGGGCAGGGTTCACCACTGCTCTCACTTCTGGGCTGCAGCAGCCGCAGCCCCGTCCCGGAGGGGCCAGGACCCCCGTGCCCCCACGCCAGCTGTGCCACCGGACCTGCAGGGCCCCTTCACCCCTGTCCCGTGGCCGGGTCCCTGACTGGGGCTCTGTGCCGCCCGGTCCCGCGGTGCCACGGAGGCGAGTGTGCGTGGCCGCCGGCCCCCGGCTGCACCCCAGCCCCGCGCTGTCAGACGCCACAGCACGTGGCCCCCCCGCCCCGCACGGTCAGCGCTCATCACGCCCCGGCGAAGACGAGGGGCCGGGGGCTGCGCCCCGAGCCCCCCGCGCCGCCGTCACGCTAAGCCGGCCAGACAGGGGCTGCGGCCCCCGAGCGCTCCGGAGGGAACCGCGGCTTTTCAGGGAAGATCTGGCTCCCGCTGAAGCAAATCGGGTGCTACAGGAATCGGGCGAGGGGTCAGGGGGAGGCGGGTGGGGGCTGAAACGGACTCCCCCAGCCCCGCGGCACCGGCGGGCACCCGGCACTGCGGGGGGGGGGCAGAGCTGGCGCACGCTCGCCCTGGCACACGCAGACAGCGGCGATCCTGCACACAGCCACGCTCACACCGGCCCCATGCACACCCCAGCCCCTTTGCACACACACATCAGCCTCTCTCATGCTTGCACACGCACCCCGTCCCCTTGCACACCCTCAGCCCCCTGTGCTCATCCTGCCCCGTGCATGGGGGGTGCTGGCACCTGCAGGGACGCGGGGGGAGCTGCCCTGTGCAGGCTGGGGACGAGTCCCATGGCCAGGGCGAGCGGTGAGGGGGAGGAAGAGGGCCTGGAGCTGAACCACGGTTTGGGCTCCCAGGGGTCACGGGGAAGGCGCTGGGTGCTGGTGAGCAGGATCCGGCCCACGGGAGGGGGGCAGCGCCGCTGCCACTGCGGGGTCCCGCGGCTCCAGGGCCGGGTGTCGCGGCGGGGGCTGCGCAGGGGTTAACGGCGCGGGCGAGCACCAGGAGGGTTTTGGATGGCACCGAGCTATGTTAATGACTTTTCTTCCTGTTCCTCTCCTTTTACACCGAGGGCAGCTCGGTAACCAGAGCCTGCTTCCTTCCCTGAGATTAAGGAGCCGACTGCTTGTGTCCCCCCCCCACTGCCCCCCCCCGAGCAGCCACTGACTTGTCACCCAGCATCTGTCCCCAGCTCCCATGGGTGCTGAGCATCCTCTCAGCCCCAGCCAGGATTCCCCCGCCAGACGGGGAGCTGCTTCCCAGGGTGCTCCGGGGAAGCCCTGCGGTGCTGCTGCCCCCCCCCTAACCCCCCCCCCACGGGGTTTGGGGCGCAGAGGTGGCTGCTGACGGCGCTGCGGGTTGGGGCGGGGGGGGGGGGGGGCCTCGGGGGCAGGTGAGCGGGGGCCAGGGTTTGCCACGGCAGGGCTGAGACCCCCAGCCAGCCCCCAGCCCCCAGCCACGCACGGTCCCTGGGGGGGGGGGGGGACACAAATCACTGCCCGTGACTTGGTTTCCCCCGCCCACTGTGACACATGGGACGCCTGCTGGTAGGGGGGGGGGCACACGGGGGGTGCCCCAAACCATGGGACGGCCGCTCCGGGCTGCACGAGGCCGTGCCAGCCCCAGAGCAGGAGCCAGGGCCAGGGCAGGCATCAGAGGGGACCGGCGTTGGGGGGCTCTGGGGGGGGGGGGGGGGGGGGGTTCCAGCATCGACGCTCTGCTCCGTGGCACCCGGCTCCAGCCTGGGTCTGCCCCGACCCCTGCCCAGTGCTGAGCCGGACCCCTCCCCAGCCACGCTGCCCCCCGAGCTGGTGGTGCAGTGGGGGGGGAGGGGGGGGGCAGCCCTGCAGGCACCACCGCGTGTCCCGCAGCGCGGCCACGGCCCCCCCAGGCCGGGCGCTGGGGTCCCATGCCCCGCAGGTGGCCGTCCCGGCCTCGCCGCGCTGCGGTTTGCGTTCATGCCCCCACGAGCTCCTCAGCAGCGCGCTGCCTTCGAGCAGCAGCGAGATGCAAATTCCTCTGGGGTGGGGGGAGTATTTTTGTTTTTCCCTGAGACCAAATTTAGCCCCCGCGGGTGCCTGGTGCATTTGCGCTCGTTTTAATAATGAAAACAGGAACAATGCCATTTACTAAGAAAATAACCCCCAGGTTTCCCCTCGGTCCCCAGCCAGCAAATTCCTGCCGGAAAAGAGAATCCGCTCTGCACCCCCGGAGCAGCATCTGCCGGGGGTGGCCTGGGTGGCAGCGTGGGGACAGCAGGACCTGGGGACAGCAGGACTGGGGACAGCAGGACTGGGGACAGGGACCACCGCAGGACTGGGGACAGCAGGACTGACTGGGGACAGGAGCCCTGCCCTGTGCTCACGGGGGTCACCGAAGAAAGCCCCTGCCAGGGTTTGGTCCTGGGTGCAGCTGCGGTGACATCCGTGGAGATGTGTCACAGAGGGGACGTGGGGCAGGGGGCGTCCACCAAAGGCCCCCGTTTTCTGCTGGAGACCCCAGAGATGTGCAGGTTTAATCCTGCCACTGCAGGAGGAGGCCGTGGCTGGGGGCGATGCTGGGGCTGGGGCTGGTCCCAAGTACGGGCTTGGCTCCCAGGGCACTTGGCCCCTCTCTGGGGCTGGTTTTGGTGGGGTTGTGTCCTGTTGGGGGGGGGGTGTCTCCATTTTCAGGGGTTTCAGCCCCCGCCACCCCGCTCAGATGTGCAAAGTGCTGAACTGCCTCAACCATCTGCAGGGGGAAACTGAGGCACAGGGGCTGAAGCAGGGAATTTCCTCCCAGGGTCCCAGGTCTCCTTTCCCTAGGCTGTGGGGGGCTGCCTGGGGTGACAGCGGGGGGGCTCCTGGCTCTCCCTTCTTGGCCCCACGGTGGGGGGACACCGGTGCTGAGCTGGAGTCCCGCTGTGCCTCCCAGGGAGGGCAGCGTCCCCGGTGTCACCTTACTGCGGGGAATCAAGGACGGGACATCCTGGGGACCAAGCCACAGCTCCAAGGTCGGGGTCCCTCGCCCCGCGGTGGCCCCGTCGGGACCTGTGCTGGGGGGGCAATGGCACAGTGGGGAGCCCAGCACCGCCGCGCTGATCCCGCAGCGGGGGGTGCCTGTGAATTTATCCTCGCCAGCGATGGTACAAGGGAATGAATTAGCACGTCGTGACGTCAGGGAGCACATGTGCTGCAGCACTTTCTGCCCCCCCCCCCGTTAATGAGGCGCTCCCCCCTTGATGCACGCCCTCCAGCCTTTATTTTTCTTCCTATAAATATTTTCTGGAAATTTCCTTGTTTTCTTTCTTGTTCTCACGCAGGAACTCGGCGGGGTGATTCCTGCTCGCAGCTTCGGGGAGGGGGCAGCTGCGCCCTGGCAGCTGGGGGGGGGTGGAGGGGGGGGGCAGCTGCTGTGCTCTGCCCTGGGTGCAGCCCCTGCATCGCGCACAGCGGGCAGCGGTTGTGCCAGGGAGGGGTGCACACGTGTGAGTGTGTGTGTGTGTGTGAGTGTGCACCAGGCCAGGGCTGGGCATGGGGAGGCTGCACCCGGGACAATGTCATCCCCCCCCCACAACTGCCAGCCCCCCGTCTCAGCTGCGGCCCCCACCCCACACATCCTTAGCTCCCCATTTCCTCCTGGGGGAAGCAGAGCCGTCCCCATCCCCATCCCCGTCCCCATCCCCTTCCCCATCCCCATCCCCGTCCCCATCCCCATCCCCGTCCCCCCCGTCCCCGTCCCCGTCCCCGTCCCCGTCCCCATCCAGCCCTGCAGCAGCACCAGCACCCGATGTGCGGGGCCAGGGGATTTAGGGGCAGGGACCCACGTGTGTCCTTCTCTGTGCTGCTGCCCCCTTCCCACGTGTGCCCCCACTCCGGGGAGGGGACCCCAGGCACATCCCTGAGCCCGGGGTCTGAGCCCGGACCCCAGGCAGGGGACGGACGGGACGGTGGTGGTGTCGCTCATCCTTGGGTGCGGTTTGGGAGCAGCGTGCGCAGGGCGGCCCCCATCTCCCATGAGGCAGGGAGCACCCAAGGGAAGCAGCCCTCACCCCCCCACGGGGCAGGACGCCTTGGGGACGGCTCTGGGGGACGCAGGGACTTCCAGGTCAAGGCCTGGCCCCGGGACGGGCAGGGAAAGGGGCCGGGAGCGGGCAGGGGCACGGGGTAGGCAGCGTTTGTCACCCAGGTGGCCCCAGGGGGCTCGGACCACCCAGACCCGCACAAGGGGAGCGGGGCCAGGAGCAGGACGGGCCCCAGCTGCCCCCCCAGGCACCCCCCAGCCCCGCTCTGAGCTTCAGGTTGCTCCATCCCCAGCATGAGCCAGCTCGGCCCGTCTGGTTTTCTCCCGGTGCTGGTTTTCCTCCCGGTGATCCAAAATAAAGCCGGTTTTCTCCCGGTGAGCCCAAATAAAGCCGGTTTTCTCCCGGTGAGCCCCAAAAGCCGTGCCCCCTGCTCACGAGGGGGCCAGGGCGCCCCGGGCCCCGCGGCTCTGCCTTGGGGCAGCTCCGAGCCGTGACCCCGGGGGGCGCGGGGGGGCCCCAAACACGCAGCGTGCGGCGGGGGCGGCCGGGGGCACGGGGCCAGCGCCGCGGGCAGGCGGCGAGTTAACGGTTACCGAGGGGCGCGGGCAGGAAGGGGTCAGGGCTTGGGCCGGCCCCCGGTGCCGGGTCCTCCGTGCCCCGTCCCCGGTCCCCATCCCTGGCTGCCAGCCCCTCCCGGTCCCCGGTCCCCGGCCCCGGCCCGCCCCGCGCCCCCCGCGTGTCCCGGTGCCGCGCGGCCCCGCCCCGTGCCGGTTCCCCGCCCCGGTGGGGGCTGGACGGGGCGGCCCCGGGCGGGGCTCCCGGTGCGGAGCCGCTTCTTTGGATAAGAGGCGCGGGCGGCGGGGATGGGGCAGGTGCGGTGAGGGCGGCGGCGCCGGCAGCGGCACCGGCAGCAGCGGGGCAGGGCGGCCCCCCCCCCCCCGCCCCCCCGGCACCCCCCGTCCCGGCGGCACTTGTGGGGCTTTCCGCGAGTCCGGGGCTTTTCCTCCTCCTCGGCCCCCGCGGCTTTCCCCGGGGCATGGAGCGGGCGGCGGGCGCGCAGCGCGGGGGGCGCCGCTGAGGCTCGGGGGCGCCGGGGGCGGCGGGGCCGGCGAGCGGCGGAGCGGGGCCGGGCTCCCCGCCGCCCGTCCATGGGCGCTCTGGAGCCGGCCGCCGGAGCCCCCCGCGCCGCCCTCCCCATGCTCAGCGGCGCCGCCAGCTTCGCCAAGGAGCCGCCGGGCGCCCGGGACGCCGCCGCCGCCGCCGCCGCCTACTACGGTGAGCCCGGGGCCCCGGAGCCGCCCGTCCCGCCGCTGCCCTACGGCGCGCCCCCCGTGCCCGGCGGCTTCGGCGGCGGCGGCGGCCGCTTCCTCGGGCCGTGCCCGCCCTACCGGGCGCCGCCGCCCGCCGCCGCCCCGGCCGCGGGGACCGGTTACCCGGCGGCGGCGGGCGAGGGCTACGCGGGCGCGGAGCTGTACGGGGGCGCGGAGGGCGCCTACGGCCCCGGGGGAACCCCCCCGCTGTGCCCCCGCGCCGGGCCGCTCTGCGCCCTGCCCGGGTACCGGGCGGCCGGCAAGGTGCAGGTGATGCTCAACAACTTCCCGCTGTGGGCCAAGTTCCACAAGCACCAGACCGAGATGATCATCACCAAGCAGGGCAGGTGAGCGCCGGGCCGGGGGGCTCCGGGGGGCTCCGGGGGGCTCCGGGGGCGCGGCGGGACCGCGGGGGGCCGGGGCTGGGGCCGCCGGGGCGGCGGCTCCGGGACGGGACGGGACGGGGCGGGTGGGGGCTGAGGCTGCGCTGCCTCCCCTGCCCTCCCCAGGAGGCTGGGGCGGATGTGTCGGGGCTGTGCGACTGAGGGGGGGGTCCCCGAGTCTCTGGGGGGGTCTTTCTGTGTGTGCAAAGGGAAGAAAATCTGGGGGGTGAAGCAGCCCCTCCTCCTCCCCCCCCCGGTGTGACTTTTTGGGCGAGCGGAGGCTGGTTGCAAAGAGAAAGGGGTCAGAGCCCACTGCCGGCGCAGGCTCTGCGGGACGTCTTTGGGGTCCCGTGGGGGTGTCCCTGTGTCCGTGAGGGTGGAACGGGGCCTCAGGACCTCCCGTGCCCAGGCTGGGTACGGGGACGCAGGCGCTGGTTGTGCCGGGGGGCGCGGGGCGATCGCCCCAGGGAGCAGCCTTCATCCGGCCTCAGCCCAGGGGCCGGATCCAGGGCTCGGTGCCGCAACAAGCGGGGAGACCACGGGCACGGGGGGTGGGTGACAGCCCCGAGCCCCCCGCGGCACAGAAATCCCCCACCTGACCTGCTGTCCTGGGCATTTTGGTGAGGTCCTGGGCACAAAAACAGCTGCTGGTGACACCACAGCTGGGCACCTGCTGTCCCCCCACCGCCCGCAGTGCTCGTAGTGGGGCCGCAGCCTGAACTGGGAAGGGGCTGGAGGCTGGGGCAGGACTGGGGAGCGCGCTGGGGGGCTGAGACCCCCCTGCCCCTGCCAGCGCTCCCGCTCAGGGGGACTGGGTGCAGTGAGGGCCGTGGAGCCACCCCCCAGAGCTTGCCCTTTGGCCCCAGGCTGGAGTTTTGTGCTGAAACGAGAAGGGAGCATGAACACGAGGGGGGGGGGGGGGGGGGGGGGGGGGGCAGGGTCTGGTGTGCGTGGCGGGGCTCAGCCCTGCTGGTCCAGGCAGGGGGGGGCCAGCAGCACCTGCTGCGTGTCCCCGTGGCCGGGGCTCAGCTCACTGCCTGCGGCTGGCAGAGCCCCCAGCTCCCCCTGCTGTAGCCACCCCCCCGCCACCACTGTCCCCCTCCCAGGGCTCGCTCCGCTCTCAGCCCCTTTTCCTGGGTGAGCGTCGGGGCCAGCGGCCGCTGGCAGCGCCCCTTCTGCTGCCTCCCCCTCTCCCTTCCCTCGGCCGAGACAGACGGTGTCACTTTGATGCTGAAACCAACCTGCTTAATGTGTTGGAAGTCTAAACGTGTTAGGGCCGCTTGGTTTGCCACGGTCCTTCCCGGGCCTGCTCCCCCCGGCCCCCCTGCCGGGCTCGGGGCCGTGCAGCAGCAAACTGTCGCCGTCAGGGACGGGTGATGTGTCCCCCATGGGCTGGGGGGTGTCAGCGCCTTGGGGATGTTTCCTGCCTGCCATTGTCCAGGTCCTGGGGGGCCCCGCTGAGCTTCGCCTGGATCTCTCCTCATGCTCCCCCGTCAGGGGCAGGAGAGGAGGCAGTGCCCGTCCCCGCTGCCCCGGGCCTGGGTGCTGGGTGCTGGGAGCTTGGTGCCCGCAGAGACCCCGTCCTCTGCCCCGCTACTCATCCTGACTCTGCCACCAGCTCCTGCCTGAAACCGGGCGCTTTGGGGGCTCTTTCTCTAGCTCCGTCCCCTCTGAGAGCTCTGCAGAGAAGCTGGGGTCTGGGGGATGTGTGGTCGGTGCTGGGGGGGCTCACGACAAACCCAGCCCCGGGGAGATGTCAAACCCAGAGCCACAAAACATCCGCTTCCCCAGACCCTGAGCTGCTTTTGCAAAAATCTCTATGCAGGGCCTGGCTGCAGCGCTGCTGAAACACAGGAAAAACCCCAAAGCGGGGGCATGAAGGGAAAGGTGCACGGGGGCTGGGGCGCTCTGCCCTCCCTGGGGGGCTCCTGTCTCAGGGAGGGGGCCTGGGGGCCTCGGGTGCAGGTGCGGGTGGCCTTGCTGGTGCCTCTGGCGGAGCCGGGCAGGAAGAGGGGCGCGTTCCGCTGGGGTGAGGACCCCCCCCCACTGGTCTGCGCAGCCCCGCGGCTCCCTCCTGACCGCCGTCCCCACGGAGAGGAGCTGAGGGCAGGTGGGAGGGGGCAGTGCCAGGTGACCCCCACCTCACCGCGGGTCCAAGCGGGGGGATTTACCCCACCAGTGCCTTCCTGCCCGCTCCTGCCCCAGCTCCGTTCCACGTCCCCCGCCTGCCCACGCTGTCCTGTGCCCTCTCCTCCCCGGTGGAAAAATGCCCCCCCCGGGCTCTCTGGTGGGTCCCTGCCCTCCTCTGCAGTGCCCGGGGCTCGGCCAGGGCAGGATTTCTGCGGAAAACCCCAAGGACTCACCATTGCCACATGGGCCATGGGGCAAAGGGTCTGGGGAATTCCTGCCACCGTTTTTTGCTGCGAAGCTGGGGCTGGCTGTGCCTTTGGAGGACGGGGGCTGGCTGTGCCTTTGGGGACATCTTTGCCTTTGGGGACACGAGGGTCGGCGTTGCCTTCAGGGGGGTGCAGGGGTTTGGGGACACGTGGATTGGTGGTACTTTTTGGCAGGACACAGGACACTTTCCGGTTGCCCTCTGCAGGGACTGGAGTTGTGCTTGGGGATGGTTTTGCCTCGGGCGGATGCAGGGGTTGGCTCCGGTTTGGGACACGCAGGAGATGGCCTCGCACTGGGGCAACGCGGGGCCGGCTTTGCCTTTTGGGGGGGACCCTGGGCTGCTCGCTGGCGGCTGGATGGGGATGGGGACGGTGTTCCCAGTGGCTGCACAGGGAGGACGAGGCCAGCTCGCCGTGCTGTGCCGTGTTGTGCCGTGCCGTGCCGCGCCGTGCAGCCGTGGGGTGGGGGCTGGGGCAGGTGCTGCAGGGGCTGCGCCGATCTCCCACGCGGCCGCGGTTCTTGCGGCCGCTTCGTCTGGGGCGCGCCGGGTTGCCATGGGGAGACGAGAGGCGGCTCAGGAAGCTGGCAGCCCCCCCCCCCCCCCCGGTGCGCGGGCTGCGGGGGCTGCCTGAGCAAGGCTCCCTTCGGGCCGCCCGCTCGCCTCCCCAGCCAGGTTCATCCTCACGTCCCTGCTCCCCGCGTCCCCGTGTGCCCAGTTCTCTCGCAACCTGCAGCCCCGCGTCCTTGCAGCCCTGGCCCCTGGATGTGCGTGTATACCCCCTGCCCCCATGGCCTGACCCCCCCAGCCGCACCGGGCCCTGGTGGCGGGGGGGACACCTGAGTCGCGGGGTTCTTTCAGGGGCACCTGGGGGCAGCCTGGGGGCAGCCTGGCAGCCGGGAGCCCCCTCCAGAGCTCCAGGGGCGAAGCTGCAAAGGGGCAGACGGGGGAGGCTGGCGCCAGCTTTGGGGTGAGCACGGGGCTGGGCCGGTGGGGGTCCCGCACCCCCACGTGGCACCTCCCAAACCACAGGGGCCAAACCCAGGGGAGCCGAGTCCTGCCTGAGAAGCAGCCCCAGGAGCTAAAACGCCGGTGGATTTAAAAATAAATGCGAGGCTTGCGTGGTTTCGGGTCTTGCCACCGCTCTCCAGTGCCCCGGCCAAGCCCTGTGGTTTGCACCACGGCAGCATTTGAAATAATCTCTCTTTGCTCCCCCATCAGCACAACTCTCAGGGAGACGGTTGTGGTGTAGCAAACAAAGTGCAAAACCCCAGAAAAATGCTCTTTTCTTCCTCCCTGCTCTTTGCAGCACCGGGGGTTGGTGCGGCACCCAGCGCGGCTGCCTGCACCGGGGCTGAGCTGCCTCCCGTGCTCACCAGGACCCGGTGCCGGGGGGGCATTTCCCGCGGGGCCGCCCGGGACCCGGTGCAGCCGGTGCCTCGGGGCCAGCGCAGCCCTCGCTGCCGCCCTTTGATGTGGTTGGGATTTTATAGGGGGCGGGAGCCCCGGTGCCTCGAAGCAGCAGCTTCTTGCTCACTTGGGACCGAACCCCAGCCGAGGCCGGGCAGGGATGAGCCCGGGGCCACCCCGCTTGGGCTCGGTGTGGGCCGGGGGCCGGGTGTCAGCCCCCCGAGCAGCCCCCCCAGAGCCGCAGTGCCGGGGGCTGCCGCCTGCCTCGGCCCCAGGCAGCGCAGGGCCGAGCACGTGTGCAGCTCCTTGCAGTGCGCTGCTTTCTTTTTCTTTTTCTTTTCCTCCCTCTCTCGCAAGGGCAATTTTGAGTCACCAGCACCCGGCCGGGCTCTGCGCGCTCTTTCCATTGCTCCTCGCCCGCTGCCGGCCCCGGCACCACGGCCCCTGCCCGAGCGGCGCTTCCTGCCGGGGCGACGCCGAGCCCACCGGCAGCTTCGGGGGCTCACCAGCCCCAGCCTCAGCCCTGGCCCCCCCTCATATTTCTGCCTGCCCACCCCCAGCAGATGGAGAGGAGCAGGCCTGGGCCGTGGGTTCAGCAGGGAGCCCCCCACCCTGCAGTTGCCGTCCCGAGTCCATCAGGCTCTGCCTTAGGGCAGGGGGAGAACCCCGGGGCTGGGGGGGCAGGGGCAGGGACCCCCCCCCTTCCTGTGCCAGCGGGGAGGCAAAGCAAAGCCTGGGGCTGCAGCCAGGTGAGGGCTGGCTGCTGAAGGGGGGGGAGCAGCAGCCGCCCCCCGGTGCCCACCCCCTGCCTGCAGCAGGGCACCCCGGCTGGCCACAGCAGCTCACGGCTTGCGGGGCCCGTTCCGAGGAGCCCCGGTTCCTGCTTTATGGGAAACGGCAGCACCATGAGGAAGCCGGAGCAGAGGGGACGAGCCCCCCCCTCCCCCCCAGACCTGTGCCCCCCACCCTCGCCCGCTGGGCACCGGCACCCAGCCAGCGGCACAGGCTGACGGCGGTGCTGACACTGGGGCTGGCCCCCAGCTCTGGCCTCTAACGGCTGAAAGTCCAGCGGGTGCTGAGATGCCCCCCCCCTGAAATGCCCCCCCCTTGAGGAGCCAAGCTCTGGCTGGGGGGGGGGGGGGGGGCAGCTCGAAGCAGTGTCCGCAGCCCGGGCTCGAGGTCCTGCTGTGACCCCAAACCTGCAGCTGGGGCTGCCGGGGCCAGCGGGGGGAAAGGGGGGACTGAACCTTGGGGGTGAGGGTTTGGGCCCCCCCCCTTTGTGCACAGGGACAGCGGGGGCATGGCTGTGCTGGGGGGGGGCAGACGCAGCCCCCGACCGCAGGGTCCCCCCCGGCCGTCCCGTCCCGTCCCCTCGCTGCCCTTGGCGCTGGCGCCCAGCCCGAAATAGCAGCGGTGTTGGTTTCCGAACCGGAAGGTGCTCGGGGAGGGGGAGGAAGGTGCCGGGGGGGGGGGATCGGCCCCGGAGAGCAGCCCCCAGCTGCCGGGGTCAGTCAGCGCCGCGGGGCACCCACCGGGCACGGGGGGGGGGGCTGACAGCGGCTCCCCCACCCCCGTGGGCAGAGCGGGGCTCACGGCCCCGCACCGGGTGCGGCGGGGCTGTGGTGGGGGGGGTAACGCTCCCGTTGTGCCCCCCCCAGGCGCATGTTCCCGTTCCTCAGCTTCAACCTCTCAGGGCTCAACCCCGTGGCCCACTACAGCGTCTGCGTGGACGTGGTGCTGGTGGACCAGCACCACTGGCGCTACCAGGGCGGCAAGTGGGTGCAGTGCGGCAAGGCCGAGGGCAACATGCCAGGTACGGCGGCACGGTCCCTGTCCCCCCGACCCCCCCCGGGGCTGCGAGCGGGGTAACCCCCCCGTGTGCCCCCCCCAGGGAACCGCCTCTACCTGCACCCCGACTCGCCCAACACGGGCGCGCACTGGATGCGCCAGGAGGTCTCCTTCGGGAAGCTGAAGCTCACCAACAACAAGGGCGCAGCCAACAACGTCGGACAGGTACGGCCCCCCCCCCCCCCCCCCACCTCCCCGCACACACCTGCCCCCCCCCCCCAAAATGCACCCCTCCCCTGACGGCCGCTGCCCCCAGATGATCGTGCTGCAGTCGCTGCACAAGTACCAGCCCCGGCTGCACGTGACGGAGGTGAAGGAGGGCGAGGGCGAGGTGCCGTGCCCCTCCCCGCACACCCACACCTTCGCCTTCCCCGAGACCCAATTCATCGCCGTCACAGCCTACCAGAACGCCGACGTGAGTGCGAGACCCCCCCCCCCCCCCCCCCCCCCCATTCCCTTCTTCCCCAGGCACTGCAGAATCCCCAGCACCCCTCAGCCTCACAGGGACCCCCCCCGACACACACCAATATTACCCTGGCATCACAGCAGCCCCTAGTACCCCCCCCCCCAACCCCCCCCCCCCCCAGCCCCCCAGCATCATCCCAATGCATCACAGAAACCCCAAAGCCAACCCCCGCCCCTACCCCCTCCCTCTGCTAACACCCTGGCACTCCCTGCGGCCCTCAGCATCCCCATTTCCACCCCCCCCCCCATGCCCCCTCTGCATCCCAGCACCCTCAGTGCCCCCCCAGCACCCATCCATCACCCTGGTCCCCATCAGCCTCCCCCACCCCGTGCACAGCCGCCCCCCCCCCCCCCCACCATGGGCCCTGGGGTGGGCAGCCTGGGACTGCGGGGGGGCTGCGGGCTGGAAAAGGGACGGGGCGCAGCCCTGCCGGGGGGGCTGGCAGCAGCCCCAGCCGCCCCCCCATCTCCATCCCCCCCCACCCCCCCAGATCACCCAGCTGAAGATCGACCACAACCCCTTCGCCAAAGGCTTCCGGGACAACTTTGACTCGTGAGTACCCCCCTGCCCTCCCCGTGGCCCCCCCCCCTCGGCCCTGGGAGGAGTGTGCCCCCCCCACGCCCACCGTGTCCCCCCCCCAGGATGTACGCGGCCTCGGAGGGCGACCGCCTGACCCCGTCTCCGCCGGACGCCCCCGGCTGCCCCCAGCTGCTGCCGGGCCCCCGCTTCCAGCCCTTCCTGCAGGAGCAGTACCCGCTGCCCCCCGGGCGCTTCTACAACGGGGAGCGGGGGCCCCCGCTGCCCCTGCCCCCCAAGGACCCCCCCCGCTGGTACTTTGCCCCCCAGCAGCCGCCCGCCGGGGCCCTGGAGTTCGGCGGCTACGAGGGGGGGTACGGCGGGGGCAAGCTGGTGCCCTACGGGGTGAAGCCCTTCGCCCTGCCGCCTGCCACCCACCCGCCTCTGCCCTACTACCCCGAGGGGCCGGCGGCTTTCGGGGGGCCGGGGGCCTGGGGCCCCGGGCAGTACGTGCCCAAGGGCAGCCCCGGGACCCTGGGCTGGTACCGGGAGCCCCGGGAGGAGAAGTGCAAGGAGGCGGAGGGCTGGACCCCCGAGCCCCCCGTTGCCAAGCCTGGCGAGGCCGCGGAGCCGGGGCTGTACGAGGCGGGCTGCAAGCGGCGCCGCGTGTCCCCGTACCCCTCCAGCGCCGAGAGCTCGCCCCCGGCCCGCAACGGGGACCTCTACGACAAGGAGCCGGGCGCCGACGGCAGCTACTATGGCTTCTACGGGAACTGAGCCGGGGGGAGGAGGATGCAGACCCCCCCCCCCCCCGCACATACGCCAGGCACCCCCAAGAAACGTCGGGCACCCCAGAGCCACGGCAGCAAAAACCCTTTGGGGGCTGGAGCCAAGCCCTGCGCAGGGCATCCCTGCCCCCCCCTCCCATTTAACACCCAATGCTGGGAAGACTTCAGTGGGAGGGGGGGGCCGCATTCAGACAATCAGCCCCCAGTGCCACCCAGGTGGGGCCACGGGGGTGGGCGGGGGGGCAGGGGGGGGTGGCCGGGGCCCTTTTTTTGTTCTTGTTTTTTTTGGGGGGGGGGGGGCGGGGGGGGGTGGTTGATGCTGAAATATTTATTGAGCCCCGCGCGCCGCGTGGGGCGGGGGCAGCAGCACATCGCGCAATAAAGGGGACGCTGCGGGTGACGCCTCCTCGCTCGCCTCCGGGGGGATGCGGGGAGGGAAACTGGGGCAGGGAGGGGGTGCTACCTGTCCGAAGGGACATTGGGGGGGGGGGGGGGGGCACCAACCCAAACACCCTGGTCTTGGGGGGGGGCATCCTGAGGGTGAGGAAGCACGCTGCACACGGTGACTCTTTGCAGACTTTATTAGAGCAGGGCCCCCTGTGCAACCGGGGGGGAGTGGGGTGGGGTGGAGGGGGCTGCCCGCCCGCGGGCACGTCGGGACCCCCCCAGCTTTGAGGCCACCCTGGGACTGGGCGGGACGGGCAGCACCTGTGCCCCCCCAGCTCCCCCCCCCCCATTTGGAATCACAGTTTTGCTTGAACGCAGGCGCAGCGGCTGCGAGGGGCCGCGGCCGGGCACTGCCTGCCCGCAGCCAGCTGGGGGGGAGCCTGCACCCCGCTGCGGGGGGCTCAGGAGGGGGGCTCGGGGGGCCAGCCCAGCTGCCGGGGGGGGGGGGGGCTCAGCCCCGTGGGGGCCGCTACCAGAGCACCGCGCTGTCCAGGTGGGCGAAGCCGGGGTCGAGGCGCAGCTTCCAGTAGGTGTTGTTGGTGACCCACGACTCCTTGCCGTTGGCGTCCGTCAGCCGCCTGCGGATGGGGGGGGGGGGGGGGTCGTGCCTGAGGTGCCCTCGGGGACCCCCCCCGGTGCCTTGGCCGTGGGGTTCCCCCCATTCCCCGAGTGCCCCCGGGGCCATCCCCGCTCCCCACGCCCGCTCCCAGGGCCCCCAGCCCCCCCCGTGCCCACCGGAAGAAGCGCGCCTGGTGCGTGATGTTGTTCTCCTCCATCACCCGGCGCCGGTCCCGCTGCAGCTGCTCGATCTGGCGCTTCTGCGTCTCGGCCGCCGGCACGTTGCCCTCCTCCAGGTACCTGCGGGGGCCGCGCTGTGAGGAGCCACACGGCCCCCAACCTGCCCCCCCAGACCCCCCCAGAACCGCCCCGGGCCGCGTGCTGCTCACCGCTGGTCGGGGCGCAGGCGGGTGTCGGTGGAGGGCAGGACGCGCCGCAGCTCGGGCGTGAGCTCGTTCAGCTCCAGGGCGAACTGGGTGAAGCCGTAGTTCCTCTCGTGGTCGTGGGGCATGGGGTCTGGGGGGGAGAGGTGCGCTAAGCGCCCCGCCGGCACCCCCGGGCAGGGCACCCCCCGGGCAGGGCACCCCCCCCGGCACGACCCCCCCCGGCCCGACCCCCGCTCCTTACTGGCTCTCCAGACGCAGTGCCCCGGGGCGGGCCCGCGGAACAGCCCCTCGTGCCACTTGCCGGCCAGGCGCTCCACCACGGTGCCGCTGCGGCTCAGCACCGCGCCCTGCACCTCGTTGGCCCCCGCGCCCCAGTACCGAGCCTGCGGGCACGGCGCGGTGGGGGCGGGGCCTCGGGGGGCGGGGCCGTGGGGAGGGAGGGGCTACGGGGAGGGGGCGGGGCCAGGGAAGGGTGGGGTCGTGTAAAGGGCGGGGCTATAGGGAAGGGCGGGGCTATAGTGGAGGGGTGGGGCCATGTGAAGACATGGGGCCAATGGGATGGGGCCATGAGGAGGGGGCGTGGCCGATTGGGTGGGGCCGCTGGGAAGGGGCGGGGCTACGGGGAAGGGGCGGGGCCAACGGGGACAGGGCAACTACGGTGCAGTGATTGGGTGAGCGTGTTGCTAAAGGGGCGGGGCCAAGGCTGGAGGGGCGGGGCCAGGCTACGGCCATGCAAAATAGCACCCCGCAGGGGCGTGGCCTGGACGGGTGGGCGGAGTCACGGGGGTGGGCGGGGTCACGGGGGTGGGCGGGGTCACGGGGGTGGGCGGGGTCACGGGGGTGGGCGGGGTCACGGGGGTGGGCGGGGTCAGGGGGGGTCGCACCTTGCAGAAGGTGAGCTTGCAGTGGTAGGAGGCGTCGCGGGTGTTGCGGATCAGCACCTCCCCGTAGTGCTCGATCCAGCGCGGGCCGCTGAGGACGTTGTGGATGCAGGTGGTCACCTTGTTCCACTCGAAGTGGTCCCCGGACCTGCAACGCACGCGGGTCAGGGGGCGCGGGGGAGCAGCCGGGGGGGGGGGGGCGCGGGGCCGGGCGCGGGCTCTCACCTGGGCAGCTGGACGTTCACGGTGCCCATGGGGACGATCTCCAGGGATTTTCCCCAGAATTTGTTCTTCCACCTCATGTCTGGGGACGGGAGGCGGTGAGGCCCCGCACCCCCGGCGGTCCCCCCCCCGCAGCCCCCCCGGCACCCACCTTGCCAGAAGACGAAGTTGTCGGACTCAGCGTGGCAGGCGGAGATGGGGGGGTGGTGGCAGACCTGGGGGAGGAAGAGCCGCAAGTCCCCATCCCCATCCCCGTCCCGGTCCCCGTGCCCGCTGCGGCCCGGTGCCGCCGCCCAGCGCTACCTGCTCGCTGATGAAGCGGAAGCCGCGGTCGGGCCGCACGCACTCGTAGGTCTCGCCCAGCACCGGGTTGAAGGGCTTGCTGCCCGCGCGGTAGAAGGTGGAGGCGTAGGCGGACACGGCGAAGGCGGCCACGAAGACCTGCGGTGGCCACGTGTGGGTCAGGCCCCCCGCGGGCGTGTGACCCCCCCCCCCCCGTACCCTCCCATGTCCCGCACCAGGCGCTGCCGGGGGTCGCGGGCACGGGCGGCACGGTCGAGCAGGGCGCTGTACTCGAGCTCCTCGCAGAGGCGCTGCAGCGTGTTGAGCGGCTCGTTGAGCTGCACGGGCAGCGCCACGCGGGACAGATCCTTCCCCACGCTGCTCCGCAGCAGCCCCCACAGGCTCACGTCCCCCGGCGGCGCGGGGGGCGCGGGCAGGCGGCTGCGCCGCTGCGGGCCCGGCCCCGGCAGCTCCAGCGGGGGCAGCTCCACCGGCGCCCCCGGGCTGTCTGCTCCTGCGGGGCAGGGGGTACATGGGTCGGGGTGCCCCCGCAGCAGCACCCCACACCCGTCGCCCCTCCGCAGAAGCCCTCTACCTGTTTGGGGGTGCCCGGGCCCCCCCGGCTCGGCCGGGTCCTCGCAGATGCTGTTGGTGGCCTCGCTGATGCAGGACTCGTCATCCGAGGCCTGGGGATGGGCACAGCGGCCGTCGGGTGGGCTACGGGGGCATGGGGCTGCGCCGGGGGGTGGGACCCCCGGGGGAGATCGGGATGGGAACGGGGTGTCTGGGACACAACGCGGGGACGGGACGGTGGGGGGACCGCAGGATACGGGGAGCAGGAGCAGTGGGGGGCACCGGCAGCACCTGGCCCCCACTGCTGGGCTCAGAGACTGTGGAGCCCCTGAGCACCCTGCTGAGGGGGGCTATGGGGGGCTGCAGGGGACACAGGAAGGGGGGGGGGGGCATGGAGGCTGTGGGGGACTGCTACTGGGCTGGCTAACGGGGAGGGACAGGGGAGAGAGAACGAAGAGATGAACCGACAGGAACAGCAGCAGCAGCCGGGGGGGCACTGAGCGGGTCTGCAGAGCCCCCCCTGCCTGACCCCACCCCGCCTGAAGCCCCCCCCCCCAAACACACACCTCGTTCTCGGAGGAGCTGGCGGAGAGGAAAACCTCACAGGCGTCGAAGAACTCGGTGTGCGAGTCAGCCAGCGAGGCGATGCTGCGCTGCGAGCGCTGCTGCTCCTGGCCCTTGGCCGGCAGCGCGTCGGGCTGGGGGGGGCAGGCAGCGGCTCAGCCCCTGCCCCGGCCCACTGGAGCCCCCCCGGCCCTTAGCCCCCTCACCTCGTCGGGGTGCAGCGAGGCAAAGGAGTCCAGGGTGGTGTCGGAGGAGACAGAGAGGGAGTGGAAGCGGCGCAGCCCGTCCCGCGGCTCCAGGCTCGGCAGGGCAGCCTGCGGGGGAGCTGAGCTGGGGTCGGGGCCGGGACCCCCCCATCTCACCCCTACCACAGCCCACGAGGGGGTCGTGGGATCACCCCGCCACCGAGGGACCCCCGGTGCTGGGCTGAAGCCCTGCCGACCCACAGCACCCACCAGACCCCAGCAGCACCCCCCCGGCTGGGGCAGCCCTGCCCGCACCCCTCACCCCAGTGGGGCCAGCGCTGCCCGGGCGCGGGGCTGAGCGCCGCCGGTCCAGCGCCTGCCGCATCTCCTCCAGGCGAGCCCTCTCGGTCGTCAGCGCCACCACCACGCTGCTGAGCGAGCCGTGCACTGCGGGGACAGGGGCAGGGCGGGGGGTTGCAGCATGGCCCCCCCCCCGCAACCCCACACCCCGCTTGGTGCCCCCCCCGTCCCACCTTTCTGGGCCAGGACCCAGAAGCTCCGCTGCAGCTGGCTGTACTCGGGCGGGAGGCTGAAGGGCAGCTGGCCCTGGCAGGGCTCCAGGTAGCGCGAGAGGTTGGGGACGGAGCCGTGCAGGCGGCCCACCTGCGAGGGGCACGGGCTCAGCGGGGGCTCCGGCCCCGGGCTCGACCCCGCAGCGGGCAGGACGCCCGCACCCGCCTCACCCTGCCGATGGAGTCGTCCTTGGCGAAGCTCTGGGTGCACCAGATCCTGGTGCTCCTCCTGCCCTTCTTGGGCCTCTCCGCGGCGGCTGAGGGCTGGGGGCAGGGGCGGGTGGTGAGCGCGGGGCGAGGGGGCCGCGAGGCTCGGCCGCGCACCCTGGCGCTCACCTGGCCGCTGGAGATGAGGGGCGCGGAGGGGATGCGGTGCAGGGACTCGAGGCTCTGCAGCATCCCCGTCAGCTCCCGCAGCTGCTCCTGGCACGCCGACAGCTCTAGGGAGGGTGCACAGAAGCCGGGTCAGGGACAGGGACGGGCGCCCTGTGTCCCTGTGCCCCCTGGCGCCCCGCTCACCGGCCGAGCAGCGCTCCAGCCCCTCGCTGTCCTTCAGCCACGCGTCCACCTTGTCCCGGGAGCTGGCGAGGGCAGACAGGGCGGGGGCACTGCCCGAGGGCAGGATCCGTGTCCATGGGCCCTGGGGACAGAAGGGCACCCTCAGCAGCCCTGCTCACGGACGTGGTCCTGCACCAGCACCCCAAGGTGCCACCGACCTGTGCAGCGGTGGGGGTCCTCCCGGCGGGACCCCCGCTGGGGCAGGCGAGGGGATCCGGCCTCTCGCCCTGGTGATGGGAGCAGAGGCTGCTCACCCAGCTGGCAAAGAGCTCCGGGGACTTGATCTGCGGGACAGAGGCCAGTTGGGGGGGGGACGTGACACCCCAGCCCCCTCCAGCAGCCGCTGGGCACCCCCAGACCTTGAGGTGGTAGATGTTGTCCTCCGTGTCCAGGTCAACCCGCTGCGCCTTCTTGTTGACGGACATGACGGACTGACGGACGTCGATGGCGCCGTGCAGCTTGCCCTTGAGGACCTGGGGAGCCCCGGGACTCCCGTCAGGGGGAAGTCTCTCTTTCTTGTAGGGGAAATGGGGTCTCTCCCACCCTGTGCCCACGGGGAGGTGGCGGGGACACAGCCCATACTCACATCCTGGCGTGTGGTGGCATACGTCAGGATGCCGTTTTCCAGCACAAAGTACCTCTGGGGACAGAGAGGGACAATCGAGAGAGGGACAGAGGTCGATCCCCGCAGCCCCCCCACCCAGGGGCCGGAATCCCCCCAGGGCTGGGCACGGCGCCCACGAGCAACCGGGTCGGGCTCTGCCCGCGCCCCCGCCCCGCTACCTTGTGCCAGCCCTTGAGGGGCCATTTCCTCTTCTTGAGCAGGAAGCCCTCCTGCCGCGGCGGCTCCCGGCACGGGCTGCCCCGGCCGCGCGGCTCCTCCACCACCTCCCAGCTCTCCGAGCCCTGCGGGGAGCGGGCGTCAGCGCGGGGGTCCCCCGGCACGCGGGGCAGCCAGGGCGCCCCCCCCCCCCACGTCCCCCAGGGGTACCAGGGCCTCTCTTCACCCCCCGCTTGGAGTGGGACGAAGCCCCCTGCGGCCCCACGGCACCCCGGCTGCCCGCTGGGATCCCGCCGAGCCCCCAGCCCGCAGCCCCCCGACCTGCTGGACGCTGCTGTGCTTGGAGGACACGGTGCTGTTGGAGCGCGACAGGGCCCTCCTGGGCGACGCCGGGTCCTTCTCGTGGCTGCCCATGGCCGGGGGGGCCCCGCTGAGCCCCCCCCCCCCCGCTCCGTGCCGCGGGGCTGGCGGTCCGAGCTGCGCCCTCACGGCCCGGGCAGCGGGACCGGCTGCGAGGAGGGGGCGCCCGGTGAGGGAGCCGCGGGGGGGGGGGGCCAGCCCCTGGGCGCCCACCCCCAGCACCCCCCGGCCCCGCCGTGCCTCAGTTTCCCCGGGCGCAGGGCGGCGGCCCCGGCCCGCCCGCCTTATCTCGCCTCCGCCCGCCGGGTCCAGAGTCCGGCCCCGCCGCCCGCCCCACGGGGCGCTGCCACGGGGGGGGGGGGGGAGGAACGGCCCCGGTCCCGGTCCCGGTCCCGGCCCCGGTCCCGGTCCCGGTCCCGGTCCCGGCAGCGCGGCCCGGGGCGGGGGGAGCGGGGCCGGCCCCGTGCTCCCCGGCAGCGCCGAGCCCCCCCGGGCGTGCCCGCAGCCCCCGGCCGGGCCGGGCCGGGCCCTCCCCCCCGCCTGCAGGGGCCGGGGGCGCCGCGGGGACGGGGCCCCGGGGAGGGCTCCCCCTCCGCACCGACCCCCCGCCCCCTGCACTGCCGCGGACCCCCGGTGCGGAGCAGGAGCCCCGCCGGCACCGGGCGGCAGCGACCGCGAATCCGCCCCGCAGCGGAGGGGACGGGGCTGGGGGTCCCCGCGGGACCGGCCCCCGGGGGGTCCCCGCCGCCCCCGGCCCGGGCCCGGTCCCCGTCCCCCGGCTCACCTGTGCGGGCGGCGGGCGCCGAGCCGGGGCCGGGGCCGGTCGCATCCTGCCCGGCGGCTGCAGGAAGCGGAACACGGAAGGGGGCGGAGGCGCCGGGCCGGAGCCGCTCGGCTCTGCCCCCTGCACCGTGGAGGACCGGAGCCGGTAGCGCCGGGGCGCCCCGGGACCCCCCCGCACACACCCGGGGCAGCTCCGCCGCCATCCCGGCCCCGCTCCCCTGCACCGGAGGCTTCGTGCGCCGGGAGCTGGATCGGTCCCGAGGGGACCACCCTGTCCCCCTCACCCCCACCCCGGGGAAGGGGGCTCGTCGGGAACGGCCGAGCCACGGTCACGACCCCCGCCCCGCCCCGCACCCCCCGGGAGCACCCTCCTGGGGCTTTGGGGCTCCCTCCCACCCCCCCGCCGCTCCCCCCGGCCGAGCTGCTCCAGGAGAGCCCCAGAGCCGGGCACAGCTCAGCCTCCCCCCAAGGAGGCGGTACGGGGCAGGAGCCCCCCCAAGCCCCCCCAGAAACGAGCCAGCCTTGGGATCGCTGCCACCACAGCTCCGTTTAATGGGAGCAGCCCCGCAGACGCAGCTCCACCGGCACCGAGCTCTGGGCAGCACGCCCCCCCGCACCTCGGCCGCTGGGTGCTGCACGCCCTCCACACCGCCACCGCTCTGCCTCCTCCCGCCGGTCCCAGCGCCCCTCCGGCCACCTCCCACAGCACCCGAACGCAGCCGGGTCACCTCCTGTGCCGCTGGTGCGGGCAGGGGGAGCAGAGGGAAGGGACGAGGCGGGCTGCAGGGCCGCGCTGCCCCCGGCCCCCCACCAGCACGCAGCAAAACTTCGACCCCTGTCCCATCAGTGAAGAGCTGACCCCCGACCAGTGCACGGGGCTGAGCAGGGGCTGGGGGTCGGGGTCAGGGTGCCCCGGGGCTCTGGGCGGGCTCTGGCCCCGCCGGGGTCGCCCCCTCGCCAGCCCCGTCCCGCAGCTGGCGGATGTGCCGGTCCAGCAGCGCCGTGAGGTGCGCGGCCCCGTGCTGCAGCAGGGAGCACGTCTGGGAGGGCAGCAGCGCCAGGGCGCCCACCGTCTGCCCCTGCGAGGCTTCCAGCGGGGGCAGCTTGGCGAAGTTCTCCACCCCCTGCCTGCTCAGGATGGTGTCGTCGATGCAGGCGCCTGGAAGAGAGGGTGAGGCAGGGCTGAGGGGGAGCGCCGGGCTGCGAGGAAAGGCTGTGCGTGCTGAAGTGCCACGCGCTGAAGCCTCCCAGGACTCTCGCCACGATAACACGGGACAGAGGACAGCTGCCACGCCGCAGGCAGCACTCCCCGCTCCTCTGCCCCACACCAGCAGCTCCCTGCATCCTTCCCCTCCCTGCCACCACCCAAAGCTGTCCTGGAGGACCCCCGTACCGGAGGAACCCCCTCTCCCCAGCCCCAGCAAGAGCCCCGAGCTTGGAGCTGGAGGACGGAGGCAGGGGCAAGGGCAGGCGCTCACCCAGCAGGTTGACCTGCGGCACTCCCTTCAGGACCCGCAGCATCTCCTTCGCCTTGGTTTCCGGGCTCACCAGAAGGATGTTGCGCCCCACGAAGAGCGGGAGGAGGTTCTTGTAGCGGGACTGGGACAGCACGGGTCGGACAATCTGCGGGAGGCAGCTCTCAGGACGCAGCGGGGGAGCACGGAGGCGGCACCGGGGCTGCTCAGCACCGCCCTGCCTCTGCCCCCAGCCCTACCTCGTTCAGGAAGAACTTGACCTCGATGTTGTGCTTCCGGAGGTAGTGCCTCATGAGCACCATGTCATCCCCGGGCATGGAGTTGTACTGGCACACCACGATCATCCGGCTGTCCCGGAACACCTCCTCCACCTGCCGCCGTAACAGCCGGGCGTAACCGTTCTCCTACGGGGAGCGCGGCGATGGGGACAGCCGGGGGCCGAGGGCCGCCCCCACCCTGCAGCCAGACCCGGCGAAGCGAGGGGCTGCCGCGCACCAGGGGGGCACCCGCTGCGGCACCGGGCAGCCCGCAGCTGGGACAGCTCCGTGCAGGCGGCCCCGGGCCTGACCCCCGGCACGGCCGTGCCCGCAGCGGGGCCCAAACACGGGGCACTCGCTGCGCAGCTGCCCGGTGCCCCCGGTGCCCCCGGTGCCCCCGTCACCTCCCCGCCGCTCCCCCGTTACCTCCTCCTGAGGCCCGGCGGCGGGCCGCAGGCAGCGCTCGGGGACGGCGGGGCGCGGCGCCAGGTACTCGGTGAGGGCCATCAGCTTGTGGCGCTGCAGGTGCATGGCCTTCCAGTGCCGGGTCACCGCCTTGGAGCTGCGCCGGGCGAGCCGCAGGGCGGGCAGCCAGGCTGCGGGGGGCGGCGGGCAGCGCTCGGGGACGGGCCGGGCCGGGCCGGGGCTCCCCCACCGGGCTGTGCCCCTGCCCCTGCCCGTGCCCACCCCACGTCCCTGCCCCTGCCCGTCCCCGTGCCCCTGCCCGTATCCCCGCCGCTCACCCCGCCCCCGGCCCCGTGTCCTCGCCGCTAACTCCGTGCCCGGTCCCGGTCCCCGTGCCCCCGTCCCGTCCCATCCCGGTCCCGTCCCGTCCCGTCCCGTCCCGTCCCGGTCCCCGTGCCCCCGTCCCGTCCCATCCCGGTCCCGTCCCGTCCCGTCCCGTCCCGTCCCGGTCCCCGTGCCCCCGTCCCGTCCCGTCCCGGTCCCGTCCCGTCCCCCCGCCGCTCACCCCCCCGCCAGGCCGCGCCGCCGCCCAGCGCCGCCATGTTGGCCGCGGGCGCGCAGAGCCCGGTGGGCCGGCGGGGGCCCCGCCGCCAGGCCCCGCCCCTTCCGGCCCGGCCCGGCTCCTAGCAACGGGCACGCTGCGGCCTGCCCCCGCCCCCCGGTACCGGCCCCCCCCCCCCCCGCGCCCCCCGGTGCCCCCGCCATGGCCGGACGGGGCCGGGCCCGCCCCGGGGCTGAGCTCGGCGGCCTGCAGGGGGTTCGCAGCCTCGGCCTGCAGCCGGTGAGGCACCGGGGGGAACCGGCCCGGGCCCGGGGGTCGGCCCCTCGGGGGCGCCGTGACCCCCCCCACAGCGGGGCCCCGGTGCGGTTCGCAGAGGGCCTGGCGGCGCTGCCCTCCGGGGCGTGGTTTGGGCGGGGGGCTGGCACTGCCCCCCCGGTGTCGGGTGTGGGGAAGAACGGCGTTAGCGGAGGGGTCCCGAGGCACCGGGAGGGGCTGCCCGGGGGGTGGGGGGGTCACCGCCCCTGGGGGGGGTCTTCAAAAGGCGTTTGGGCGTGGAGCTCGGTGGCAGGGTTTAGTGGAGGGCTGGGTAGTGCTGGGTCACGGTTGGTCTGGGGGATCCTGGGGGTCTCTTCCAACGCGGGGGGTTCTGGGGTTCTGTTTTCCAAACCCACCCGGGGAGCCCCGGGGTCTGCCCGAGCCCTGCCGGGCTCCCGTGCTGCCACAGCGCCCCTGCCCTCCACAGAGCTCCTGTGGGGGGGGGGGGGACATCGTGTTGTCCTTGCGGGGTTGGAATGATCCTACAGGGCCCCTGAAGTCTGATTTTCCACGCACTAGCAAACCATGTCGTTGTTTCTTCATGTTGGTTTTTTTTTTTTTTTTTTCCCCAGAACCGAATCGAGAAGATTGAGAACCTGGGCTGCTTCCCCAACCTGCGGTACGTGCGGCTCCTGGCCCTAAGGACACGGCTTCCCACAGCCCTCCTGACCCCCTGTGTGCTCAGGGGAGCACAGGGGAGCCCCTGCGGAACCAGGGGGCTTTGAGTTACGGCAGGACTTCGCGGCAGTTTGTCACAAGAGCTCGCCATCCCCAGACCAGCCCATCACCTGGCGAGGGCCGCAGCGCCCACCCCTGCTGTCCCTGTGCTCCGCAGATTCCTCTCCCTGGCTGGGAACCGCATCCGCGAGGTGGAGAACCTGCGGCCTCTGCAACACTTGCGTTTCCTGGACCTGTCCCAGAACCAGATCCAGATGCTGGACCCAGGTGGGAGGCACGGCCGGCCCCGGTGGTGGCCTGACTCTGCCCGGGCAGTGCCCAGGCACGGGGGTGACAGCGGCAGACTCCTGGCCCCGTGTCTGGGCTGTGCTGGGGCCTGTGGCACTCGGGTCCCAGCCGCAGCACCAGCAGAGCCATCCCGTGGCTGGGGCGCACGTCCTTGTGGGGCGCTGGGAGCCCAGGGGTCTGCTTCCCCCCGTGCCCTGCTTCCTGCGCGTGCCAGGCAGAGGTCACGCAGGTGGGCTCACGCTGCCCCGGGCCTCCAGGAGGCTCCCGTGGGTGGGTTTTGGCAGAAGGGGAAGGGACAGAGGGGCGTCTCCCTCGGCCCTGCTGTAGCGTTTCTAGCGTGGCACCAGGCGCTGTGCTTGCAGACAGGTGAGAAAGGGAACGGTGACAGTCTGGGAAAGGAAAAATATCTCTGTTCTCACTGTCGGGCTGTGAGGAATACCCGTTCCCTCAGTTTGCCCAGCTGGGAGACGAGAGCCTGCTTCCCACGGTGGGGCTGTGGCCTCAGGAATGTGTGTGAAGTGCTCCGGGAGGTGGCAGCGCTCAGGGGTTTGCTGCATGCGCAGCTCCATGGAGCAGGAGGGGCTCAGGGCCCTTCTCAGCCCCTCTTCCTTCCTTCCACCCCTGCAGATGAGCTGCCCCGCAGCCTCCAGCTCCTGGACTTAACGGGAAACACGTGCACCCGGCAGCCCAGGTACAGGTGGGTCGGGGGAACCCTGGTGGCGATGAAGGGGGAGAGCGAGCCCCCAAACCCCGCGAGCCCCTCAGTGAAAGCAGCCCCCGAACACACTCAGCACCTCACCCAGACCCAGGAGGTCGGAGCCTGACTCTGCCTGGGGGGGGCTGCAGCGCGGGGGCCATGGGGTCATGGTGGCAGGGGAACGGCTGCTCCTTGCTTGGTGCTTGCAGAGAGCTGGTGGTGGGAGCGCTGCCCCACCTGCTGCAGCTGGACACCCGGCCCCTCCGCGGCTGCACGGACCCTGCCCCAGGCGAGGAAGAGGAGGAGGAAGGTTCTTCCAGCAGCGAGGACGACGAGGAGCTGTTCCCTGAGCCAAGTGCCCCCTTCACTGCAGACAAAGGTGCCCGGGCAGAAGCAGGACACGGCTTGTGTGGGGGACAAGCAAGCCAGTCCCCCTGTCCCCAGGGGTGGCAGCAGGGGCAGGGAGCTCTGGTGGCCGTGCCAGGCCCCGCTGTGATTCTCCCCCCTCCCGGGCAGATTTCTTTGCAGACCTTCACCGGGAGCTGGCCGGGCGCTCCCGGCGGAGGCAGGGGGAGGCCCTGGAGGAACACCGGAGCCGCCTGCAGGGGCTGCGGGGGCTGCTGCTGCCCCCCCCGCAGGGCTCAGCGGGCACCAAGACCTGCCGAGCCCCCAGCCCCGGGGCGGGGAAGCGGCCCCAGGCCCCAGGCAGGCTCAGCCCCATCCCCACGCGAAGCCGGGGCCGTGGCCATGTCCCCCCCCGGCAGGGCAGGCCGGCCCCCCCACCCGCAGCCAGCGCCAGCAGGAGCCAGCCCCGCAGCGCGGCCCTGCGAGGGGAGACAAGCAGCGAAGGAGCAAAGAAATAGGCAGCACCCCAAGGACCCGGCACAGCACCAGTCAGGATTAAAGCCTCTTTATTCCTACAAGTCTCTGTCTGCAGCTGGGTCCTACAGAGGGGCTGGGCAGGGGCAGCCCCGCTCCCCCTCCCCGTCGCCCCCTTCCAGGCCATGGCCCTCCCTTCGAGCGCTGGTTCTACTGGGGCACGTTACGGGGCTGGGGGCTCTGCGCCCCCGGCAGGGCTGGAGGTGCCGGTCGAGCCGTTCCCCTCCGAGCCGCCAGCACGGGGAGGCTGCTCCAAAGCGGGAGGAGGCGAGGAACCGGGGCAGGGCACCGGGAAGGTTTTCTCATCCCCCAGACGGGAGCGATGCCATGGGGGGGGCTGAGCTGGAGCCTGGCCTCAGCTCCTCTGCCCTCCCAACCCACCTGCACAGGGTTTATTTGTAAAACTTCATCTCCGCATCCACGCAGTCGAAGAAGAGCTCAGCCAGCTCCTCCGGGCTGGGGGCCACGTCCCCCCCCAGCAGCGCGTTCACGGCCTCCAGCCCCTGCCTCTCCAGGTCCCGCAGCGTCTGCTGGAGCTTCTGGCCCTGCTCCTGGCGGGGTCAGGGGCAGAAAAGCTGAGGCCAGGCACCAGCAGGGCGCCCGACTGTCTCCCCATCACCGCAGGAGGGCACGAGGGCCAGCGGGAAGGGCTCTGCGGTACCTGGTCCCTGTCCATCAGCTCCAGTGCCGCCTGATGCCGGCGGTAGAGCTCGTGCCGCCGATCGACCGTGCTCTGGAACCGCGGCACCTTCTTGGCAGGGTCATCGCTGAAGCTGGGAGACATCACCTGCGGCGCGGGCTTCAGGCCGGCCACGAAGATGAAGGGCTTGAAGACAGACCTGCCGGAGAGGAGCCGGGGCCGTGACACCACGCGGACGGATGCTGCTCCACCGCGACAGCCAGCCCAGGGCACGGCTCTGCCTGCTCCCCGCAACCCCAGGGCCCCCCGACCACCCTCACCTCGACGGGTCTGGGGTGGCCGTGAAGAAGTGGACGCAGGGCAAAGCGGGGTCCCGGGGCAGCACAGACACCATGCTGCCCGCCGTGCGGAACCCCTCCGAGTCCACGCAGATGCCGCTGGCCTTGTCCCGCAGGATGGCCATGAACGTCTCCGCCGTGATGTGCCCTGGCAGGGGAGGCAGAGCCACATCAACACCGGCTGCCATGGCCAAGGGGAGCGGGGAGACGCCAGGGCGAGACGGGTACGGCTGTCCCCATACCCTGGTCCCTGTCCCCAAGCCCTGGTCCCATCCCCGTCCCCACCTGCGTGCTGCCTCAGCAGCTCCTTGCCGGCGCGGTAGCGAGCCTTGGCGGCCTCCATGCGGGGGGGCTGCTGCTCCAGGGAGAAGGCCTCGGCGAAGCTGAACTCGCCGGTCCCGCTCCACCAGCCCTGGCTCCGGGCTCGCTGCCGCAGCTCCGCGTGCTCGGCCGTGATGTCCGTGCCGATGCTGAGCTGGTTGGAAATGTTGCGGCTGCCTTCTGCGGAGGTCGGGGCGGATCAGGTGAAGGGGAGGCCTGAGGGGACAGGGCTCCCAAAAAACAGCCCAGCCCGAAGCTGGGGTAAGCGAGGCGACGGCAGGAATGTCGCCCAGTACAACCAGTGCCCCCTCACCTTGGATCCGCTGGGCCGCCCAGTAGCGGCCGGCCGTCTCCAGCACCCAGGCCTCGCCGCGGTCAGCCAGCAGGAAGGTGTTGTGGTAGACGAACGGCACCGGCTCCTCCTTGCAGCTCCCGCCCTGGCCGTGCCGCTCCAGCAGGGCCGTGATCACCTCCAGGGCTTCCCGGGCAGAGCTGCCCCGCTCCAGCCCCAGCCTGCAGCGCCGCGGGCACCCGGTCGGCCTCGCGCCCCGGGGGCCGCGGGGGGCGGCGGGGGCCGGTGCTCACCTCACCAGGTCCATGCCCAGCAGCGCCTCGTCCTCGCCGACGGGCTCGCGGGTCCAGACGCCCTCGTTGCCCACGCAGACGCCGTGCTCGTTGGCGCCCATCTCCGCACCCCACAGCCACGCGGGCCGGCTCAGCACCACGGCGTGGGTCCTCTCGGCCTGCTCGATCTCGATGTAGGTGCACTGCGCGGCACGGGGACGGCGGCGGCTGAGACCCGGCGCGCTCCTCACGCCGCCCCGGTGCCCCGGCGCGCTCTCACCTGGACTCTGTCCCCGGGGCGGTGCGTGGCGGCGGGGACGTAGACGATCTCCTGCACCTCGCGGCGCGGCCGGTCGGCGTTCTTGCCGAAGATGACGGCGGGGGCCGCGGTGTGCGGGGGCAGCGCCACGAAGCAGTCGCAGGATGAGGGCGCGGGACCCTGCCCCGCCATCCCGAACCGGGCAGAACCGGGGCGCGGGGGGGCACCGGCGGGGGCGTCACCCCCTCGTCCCTGTCCTGGACGTGTCCCCAGGACCCCCACCCCGGGCTGGCCCGGCCGGGGGGGCACCGGCGCCTCCTGCCCCGGGGCCTTGCGGCTCCGCACCGACCGGGGCCGCCCTCGACGACCCGGGGGACCGGGACCCCCCGCACGCACAGCCCCGGTTACCGGGACCCCCCGTGCACGGAACACGGCTCCCGCCCGCCCCGCCCGAGCCCCGTTACCGGGACGCCCCCACCCCGCGGACCTCCCGCTGCCGCCGCCGCAGCCGCCACCGCCCGGTCCCGCCCCCCCGGTCCCCGCCCGCCCCGTCCGGTGCGGCCGACGGCGGCGCCCCGTGGCCGGAGGCCGCAGGACGGCGTTACCGGGCCGGGGCCCCCGGTGCCCCCGCCGGGTCCGAGGGCGGCCGCGGGGTGCAGGACGCGACCCCCGGGGACCCTCCCGCCCCCCCCCCCCCCGCCCCCCATCCCCGCACAGACGGAGCCGGAGCGCCGGGCCGTGGAAAACTCTTGGTTTATTCCGGTACAAAACGAGCCCCCGCCCCGCAGCCTCCTCCCGCACGGCCGCCGCCCCCCGCCCGGGGCCCCCTCCCCGCCGCCCCCGGCCGCAGCGCCCCGGCCGCCCCCGGCCCCCGGGCGGGGCTGGGCGGGGAGCCCGGGGCCGGCGCTGCCGGTTCCTCCCCGGCCCGGGGCGGCGCCGGGGGGGGGACGCGGCGCGGGGGCAGCGCGGGGCCGGCAGCCCCACGCCGCAGCCGGCCGGACTGGTTCGGGCGGGCGGGGGCCGGCCTCCGGCCTCCCCGCCCGGTTCCGCAGCCTCCGTTGCCCCATCGCGGCGGGCAGGGGCGGGGGCCGAGCGCACCTGCCCCCCCCCCCGGGATCACCCGGTACCGCCCCGAGCCCTCCCCGGTACCGCCCGGGGCTCCGCGCCCCCCCCCCCCCCCCAACAGGCACCGTCGGGGGCACCGGGAGGGGGGGGCGGCTCCGTGCTGGGAACGGCGGCGGGGGGGCTGCGGCAGCCCCGGGCCCCAGCGAGACTTCACCTCGGGAGGGGTCCTCCGGGGGGCACGGGGCGGGACCGGGACGGGACGGGACCGGGACCGGGACGGGGACGGGGTCGGGGTCGGGACCCTGCGCCAGTCCCCGCCCCCCCATCACAAAGGGCCGCGGCTACAGCTTCACCCGGAGGCGTCCACCCTGCCCGGGTGGCAAAGCCTGGCTTCACCTTAATAAAATAATAATATTAATAATAATAATTAATAATTAATAATAATAATAAAACAATCGAAACCGAAGGCTGCGGGGCGCCCTCTGGGCACGGACCCCGCTCGACTTCACCTCCACCCCTTCCCCCCCCGGACCCCGGGGGCGCTCCGAGCCCGGGCAGCCCCGGACACGGCCCCCCCGGAGCCCCAGGATCGGGGCCCCCCAATCTCCCCCCTCCCCGGATTCCCAACCGGTGTGAACTGGTGCCGCCTGCGGGGCAGAGCCGGTGGCCCCGGTGCCCCCAGCAGCCCACCCTGCCCCCAGCGCGGCCCCCAGCCCCTCCCAGGTCCCAGCTCCTGGCTCCTTTGCCCAAGGGGTTCTGCCAAAACCGGGGGGATAAAACCCAAAAGGTCGAAAACCCGAGCATTTCGTGGACCACCAGCCGGGGGATGAAGGACGGATGGGGGGTCCCTGGGGGAAGGGGGACAGCCCCAGAGGAGGGGAGATGTGGGGTCCCCCGGGGGGGACACCCCAGGACGTTCCCAGGAGATACGGGGACCTGGGAAGGGACAGACGGGGTCCCCGGGGGGACAGGCAGCATGCACAAGGGGACAGGTGGATGCCCCCTGGAGTAGGGGGTCCCGGGGAGGGACGGTTACAGGGCCCCAGGGGACGGGCAGCATGCACGGGGGGGGCAGCTGGGGGCCCCGCAGGTGCAGGGTCCCCGGGGACAGGCGGCATGCAGGGGGGCGGGCGGAGGTGCCCGCAGCTGCGGGGTCCCCGGGGAGGGACGGCCGCGGGTGCCGGGGGGGGCGGGGGGGGGGGGGGCCGGCGGGCGGAGGAATGCGGCCGCCCCGGCTCTCCCGGGGCCGCGGCCGCCCCGCGCTTCCCGCCCGGGGCCGCGGTGGGTGTGGGAAAGCTGCAGGCGTGCGCTTGGGCAACCGCGTGCCCAGCGAGCGACGCGCCCGCCGCGGCCCCCGGCTGGGGATGCCGCCCCCAGCGCAGCACCCCCTGCCACAACTCACATTCAAGCAGGGTTTCTTTTTTTCTTTTTTTTTTTTGGCCTCAATTTGGGCCAAAAAAAGGGGGGTCCATAGCCCCATAGCCCCCGAGCCCAAGCGGGGCTCCCACAGGCAGGCTACGGGACCCCCCGGGGGTAAGGAGCCCCCCCACCCCCGGCACCGAGCTGTCCCCAGAGCAAACGGGGCCAAAAGCCGGGGGGGCGGCGAGCCCCCGGCATTTCGGGGGGCTGACGGGGAGGGGGCCGGGGAGCGGCGTCGCCCGGGGGCTGCGAGGCCACGGCCACGCTCCCGGGGCGAGGGCTCTGGGGTTCCTCTCGCTTTCTCCTTCCTCCCCGCTCGGGCCGGACAAGCCCAGGCAGCGCCGGCTCCTCGGCTCCCCTTGATGTTCCTCCCAAACAGCCCCGCCGCCTGCCAGCAGCCTCCCGAAAAAAGATTTGGGAAGCCGGGGGAGGACGGGGGGAGCGGGCGCGGGACAAGTGAAACTGCCGCGGGCAGCGCCGGCTGCGCCGCTCCCCGCCCGGGCACCGCCGCAGCGGGCTGCGGGGGGGGGGGGCTGCGGGGGGGGCGGCGGGGCCGGGACCCGCCGCCCCCGGCACTGCGGGGCACGGGGGTCTGCCTCCCGGCTCCCCTCCGGCGGCGCGTCGAGCGCACGGTGCCAGCCCGGCCCCCCCCCGCCGCGGCCCCGCGGCCCTCGGAGACCAGCCCCGAGGGGGCGCGGGGCCCCCCCGCCGGCACCGGCCCCCGGCCCGGCGGCTCAGTTTGTGGGGGCGGCGCTGCCCCCCTCGGGCTCCCGCTTGCCTCCCTTGCCGGCCGGCGGCTCCCCGGCGCCCTTGGCCTCGGGCTCGCCGCCGTCCTTGCCGCCGTCGTGCGTCTTCATGTGCTTGCCCAGGTGGTCGCTGCGCATGAAGACGCGGCCACAGACGGGGCAGGTGAACTTCTTGGTGCCCGTGTGGGTCTGGAGGTGCCGCTGCAGCTCGTCGGAGCGGGTGAAGCGCTTGCCGCAGAAGAGCCAGTTGCAGACGAAGGGCCGGTCGCCGCTGTGCCAGCGCAGGTGGGCCTTCAGGTGCGAGGTCTTGGCGTACGCCTTCCCGCAGCCCGGGATGTGGCAGTTGTGCAGGTGCTTGCGCTTGGCGCCCTCGGGGCAGGGGCCCCCCCTCTCGGCCTCCTGGCAGTTGGGGCAGCGGCACGCCGCCTGCCCCCCACCCCGCGGCACCGCCCGCCGGCCCCCCTTGGCCCGCCCGCCGCCCTCCGCCTCGGGGGGCCCCTCCAGCGCCTTGGCCCCCTCCGGCCCCAGGAGGTGCTGGGCGGGGGGCAGGAGGTGGGCGGGGGGGGCGCAGAGCTGGGGCTCGCCCCCGCCGTACCCCCCCAGCGGCGGCTGCAGCCCGGGGGGCGCGGGCACCTGCAGCCCCCCCTGCCCGTGGGGCAGCTCCATCCAGCTGGCCCCGGCGTGGAGGTCCCACCAGTTGACGCCCCCCTCCTCGCCGGGGGGGCCAGGGTGGGGCGGCCGAAACCAGGGCTCGTAGGGGTGCGCCATGTCCGGGGCCGCCTGCAGCAGCTTGGCGTAGGAGCCGGGGGCGGCGGGGCCGTCGGGGGGCAGCTCTAGCCGCGGGGGGCCATGGGGCTCGTAGGCGCCGGGGGCGGCGAAGGCGGCGTCGGGGCCCGCCAGCGGCAGCTCCGGGGGCGGCAGCGGGGAGGCGAAGTCGGCGCCCGCCGCGGCGCTGCCGTGGGGCTGGAAGGGCTGCAGCGGCTGCAGGTCCAGGTGGGTCGGGGAGGCGCGGGGCGCGTCGGAGGACTGGTTCCCAAGAGAGCCGCAGACAGCTGTGAGCATTGCCGAACGGCGGCGCGGGCGGTGGCGCAGACAGACCTGCAGGGCCAAGGAGGGGCGGCGGGGGGAGAGGAGAGCCGTGAGAAGAGAGGGCTGCGTGTGTGCGCCCTCACCCCTGCGGCCCCCCCCCCCCCCCAACCCGCCCCAGGGTCTCCCCGCGGCCGCGCGCGCTGGCACGGGGGGGCTGTCACCGGCGGCAGCCCTGGGCCTGGCTCCCGCCCCCGGGCAGAGCCCGGCAGCACCGGGGGAAACTGAGGCGGGCGGCAGTGCCCGCTGGTGCTCGGCGCGCTGCCGGATGACGCTGTGCTGCGGGTGCCAGCCCTGCCGGGGCAGTGGGCAGCCCGGGGCAGTGTCCCCAGCGCCTGTCACCCAGCGCCCCCCCACTGAGGACGTTTCTCTGCTACACAGCCCAGCGGGACGGAGGCCAGGCAGGGGCCACCCCTCGGCCCCCCCAGGCAGGGGACTGTCCCTGCAGACCCAGCGCCAGCCCCCGGCATGGACCCACCGGGTCGCATCTGTGACCCAAAGGGGCTGGTGCCAAATTCCCGTATCGGAAGAAGCCACAGGGCTCTGCTTCGTCCCTCCCCGACGTACGCCCCCCTAGCACGGCCGGGGCATCGACCACTGCTGGGGTCCCCGAGGGGCTGTAGGGCAGCAAGCAGCAGCCCCAAGCCCCTGCCCCGCTCCTGGCCCAGCCCTGGGGTCTTGCCCCACAGCACGGGGACACAGCCCCCGGGAGCCCCCGCGCTGTCGTGGGGCCACAGCCCCCCGGGCCAGCTGGCAGTGGGACAGGGGAGCGGAGGCCCGGGGCCGAGCCACCGGCAGCGCTTTGAAGCCGGGCTCAGGGCTGCCTTCGCCTGCGGCCACGCAGCCCCGGCCCCAGGCACCTGCTGCTCCCCGCAGCGCGGCCGTGACTCACTGGGAGCTGTGCAAACCCCACGGGGGCCGGGCCCCACCCCGGTGTTGAAATCCACCTGCCGCCACCAGCTCCCGCCCCCCGACTTCCCACCGGCGCCGGGGGGGGGGTGGCTGAGACCCCCTGCCCTCTTCCCCCATTCTCCCCTTGGCAGAAGCCCGGGTGCGAGGCCACGCCGCCCCCCTGCCACCCCTTGCCTGTGTGGGATGGGGACAGACCCCCAGGGAAGTGCAGAGGGGTGCCGGTGCTTTGGGGCTGGGGCCAGGCCCCCAGAGCCCCCCACCCCCAGCACTATGAGCACGGGGCAGGAGCAGGGCCCAGCGCTGAAGACCCCCGGCAGCACCCAGTCGCATGGGGTGACCGCTTTCCCTGGCGGGCAGTGCCTGGGCAGGCAGGGGGACCCCACGGAGGGGGCAGGAGCTGGGGGTGCCAAAATCCCCCCCAGCAGGACCCCTCTCCACCTGCGCTACGGAGGCACCGAGCTGAGCACTGCAGGGCTGGGGGGCACAGCAGGATGAGCCCAAGGGCAGGTCTGGGGGTGCTACTCCCCAGGGTGGGCTCGGCTCTGCCCTGGGGGGGTCGGCACCGATTGTCCACGACACTGGAGGGCTCCTGGGGATGCCAGGCAGGGGGGTGAGGGCTAGCACCCAGCGGGTGCGAGGCCACCACATCGCCCCATCCAGCGCCAGCCCCCAGCAGGGTCCTGGGCCCCTCGCCAGCCCCTCTGCTCCCCGTGGGAGCCGCACCGGGGCCACAAAGCCCCGTGGCCGTGTCCCATCCCGGGGGTCACACGGAGCTGGGGGCGGAGGGGACCGGCAGGCGGGACCCCAGCCCCCGAGCCCCCAGGCTGAAGGAAGGAGCCGGGGACAGAGGGGACGCCCGGGGGGGCCCGGGCAGCTCCCACCCAGCGCGGCCCCTCCACGGCTCCCCGGTGCCCCCCGGAGCGACCCCCCCGGCCCCGGCCGAGCCCCGGCCCCGCCACGCTGCCGCCCTGCCCCGGCCCCGCGGGGCTCCCGGGGCGTTTTTCCACCGCGGATGACGGGAGGAGCCCGGGGCCCGGCGCTGCTCCCTCCCTGGCGGGGCTCGGCGACGCGCTGCCCACTGCACCGCGGGGAAACTGAGGCAGCGGCGGCTGATGCGCGCCGTGAGTCACGGCCGGGCTGGGCAGAGGCGGCTCGGCAGGCTCCCAGCCCAGCCGGTGCCTCGCCCCGCGGCGGGACCGGGCGGGCGGCGCTGCCCTCGGCACGGCCCGGCCGGGCACCGGCGCGGGGCGCACGGGGGGGCTCGGGGGGTGCCGCGGGCGGGGGCTCCCCGGGGCCGGGCCGGGCCGGAGGGGCCGCGGCTCGCTCCGCGCGTGGGCTGGGCACGGCGCGGGGACCCGCGGGGACCGGGGGCGGCCGCGGGGGCTCGCTCGGGCCGGGCCGGGAGCCGGGAGCCGGGAGCCGGGAGCCGGGAGCGGCGCGGTCCCGTCCGCGGCACCGGGCACCGGGGCCCGCCCCCGTGCCGGCCGTCGGGGCGGCGGCGCCGCGGGCTACCTACGGGTCTAGCGGCGGCGGCGGGCTCCCGGCGGCTCCGTCCTCATCGGCGGGGCGGGCGGCGCTGGCTGCCGAGGGACCCCGAGGGACCCGCGCGGCTCCCCAGGGAGCGGGCACCCACCGGGCCGGGCGAGCAGGAATGGCCGGGTCCCGGCCGCGCTCCCGGCTCTTCCCCCCCGCGCCGCCTCCCGCCCCTCCCCGCCCGGCCCGGCCCGGCCCAGCCCGGCCCAGCCCGGCCCAGGTGCTTTTAACCCTTGGAGGCAGAGCCCGGCGGTGGCGGCGGCCCCGGCCCCGGCCGGGATCCGGCGCTTGAAAGCGGAGGGAGGGGACGGGAAGTTCGCAGCAGACACCGCGACCGGCGCTAATTAAAGAAGAAAGCCGCCGCCGCCTCCCTGCGCGCCCGCCGCCCCCCCGCGCCCCGACGGCAGCGGCCGAGCCCCGGCCGGGCCCCGCAGCCCCCGCGGGTGGCGCCGAGCCCCCGCCCCGCCACCGGCCCCCGTCCCGGGGGGGTCAGTGCCCCTGTCCGGGGGGCTCAGTATGCCTATCCCGGGGGGGTCAGTGCCCCTGTCCCGGGGGGGCTTAGTGTCCCTGTCCCGGGGGGGCTCAGTGTCCCCGTCCCGGGGGGGCTCAGTGCCCCTGTCCGGGGGGCTCAGTGCCCCTGTCCCGGGGGGGCTCAGTGCCCCTGTCCGGGGGGCTCAGTGCCCCTGTCCTGGGGGGGGGGGTCAGTGCCCCTGTTCCGGGGACGCAGTGCCCCTGTCCGGGGGGCTTAGTGTCCCTGTCCCGGGGGGGCTCAGTGCCCCTGTCCCGGGGGGGCTCAGTGCCCCTGTCCCGGGGGGGCCATCAGTGCCCCTGTCCCGGGGGGGCTCAGTGTCCCCGTCCCGGGGGGGCTCAGTGTCCCTGTCCCGGGGGGGCTCAGTGCCCCTGTCCTGGGGGGGGGTCAGTGCCCCTGTCCCGGGGGGCTCAGTGCCCCTGTCCTGGGGGGGGGTCAGTGTCCCTGTCCCGGGGGGGCTCAGTGTCCCTGTCCCGGGAGGGCTCAGTGCCCCTGTCCCGGGGGGTCAGTGTCCCTGTCCCGGGGGGGCTCAGTGTCCCTGTCCCGGGAGGGCTCAGTGCCCCTGTCCCGGGGGGTCAGTGTCCCTGTCCCGGGGGGCTCAGGCCCGCCTGGCCCCATTGTCCCCCTGCCGTGGGGTTGAGGGGACGGGGACAAGCGCAGGGCTCGGGGGACACCGGGGCCGGACACGTGGTGGCACAGAGCGGGGAGCTGACGGCCGAGCCCCCCCCGACCCAAATGGATCGGGGCAGCCCAAAGGGCCCGGGAGTTCCGGGCTGAGCCCGACCCCGCTCAGCTGCGGGGCTCCGACCCTCCTGGCCCATCTCCGTCCCCCTGCCCCTGGGGAGCCCGGGCCGCGGGGGCCGCCAGGAGCCCCAGGAGCTGCCGGGCCCCACGCGGGAGCCGTTCGATCACTCGGCCGCCGTGGCCCCGTTCCCGCGCCCGCAGCGCCCGGCCGGAGCGGGGCTGGCAGCGGGGGGGCCGCGGGGGAGCCCCCCCTGCCGCAGGGCCCTGGGGGGGGCGTCCCCGGGTGCCGGCGCCCCGCTGGAGCCAGGACCCCGGCCGCAGCCCCGGGAGCCCGGCTGGCCGAGCCCGGCGCGTGGGAGCCCGCAGCTCCCTGGCGCTTGCCAAGCACCCGGCCGGGCGGCGGGCGCGGGAACTCCTTCCCCCCGGGGGAAACTCTCCCGGTTTTCATCATCGCGTGGGTCCCGGCGAGCGCGCAGGGCTAGGACGGCTCCGCCGCCGCCGAAACGCGGCTGCGGGTGGGGTGGAGCGCGGCCCCCGGCTCTGCCGCGCCGGGACCGGGGGACCCTGGGGAGGGGGGCCGGGGGCAGCAGGGCAGCAGCCGCTGGGGGCCGCCCAGAGCCACGCAGCCACAGCCACGCGCAGCCTGCGCCGGCAGCCCCACGCTCCGTGGGGCACGGGGGGGGGACACAGCCGGACCCCAGCCCCGGGTCCCACCGCAGTCTGGGGTGCCCCCGGTGCCCGGCTGGGCCGCCCTGAGCAGGCAGGAGGGCTGCGGTGCCCCCTGCGATGCGGGGCTCCCCCCGCACCCCGGGGAAACCCTGGCCCTGTGCCGGGGGAGAGCGGGCATCGTGCCCCCGGGTTGTCCCTGCTGCGGTGGGGACGGGGATGCTGCGGCCCCCGGGGGCCCGGCACCTTTGGAGTCGGGGGCGGTGGTGCTGAGCTCCCCACGGCCTGGCCGGCCGCCCCGTGGGGACCCGGCAGCTCTGCGGGGCCGGGAGCGGGGACACCTGCGAGGTGCTGTGAGGAGCGGGGACCCCGCGGAGCTGCGGGTGGTGCGCCTTTCCCCACGCTCCGTGTACGAAATGTGCCCTTCCCCACGCTCCGTGCACGTGGCGGGGACGTGGGGCATCTCCTGACCGGGGGCTCGTCCCAGTCTCCCCAGTGCTGTGAGACTGGGGGAGCGGGGGGCAGATGGGTCCTGGCAGGGGGGGCCGGCTGCTCTGGCTCCTCTCCCACCGCCCCCAGGGGGATGGCTGCTGGTGCAGCCCCTCGCCCCGCCGGCCCCGCCGGCCCCCTCGTGCCGCAGGACACCGTGGGACAGCAGGACACGGCCGTGAGCCTGCAGTGGGACGGGGACCGTGGCGTGGTGTGATCCTCCTGCGGTGACATGGGGCCGTGGGGCTGTGGGGGCTGGGGGTGCTGGGGCCGGCAGGGGGCTTGGGGGCAGGAGGCTCCTGGGGCAACCTTGAGCAGCGCTGGGACCCCTGCTGGGACCACCTGCAGGGGGAATGGTGCCCATGCAGGAGGGTGGCGGGGGGGCATCTCCTCGCCATGGAGTGTCTGAAACCCCGAGCCGTGCCTTGAAATTACAGCTAATTACAGAGCCCATTTGCATAAATTACAAGGCGAGAGGCGAATGCCTCAAATCTCTCCGTGTGCTGGGGCAGCAGGAGCCAATCTGGCACCCCCAGAGGGGACCCAAGGGCCCCGGGGGAGCAGCAGGGGTCGGTGTCCCCAAAACGGCATCCAGCCCCGCGGTGTGCGGCTGGGCAGGAGGCAGCCGAGCCCCCGCACCCCAGCCCTCGGCCCCCGCCGCTCCCCAGAGCCCGGCCCCGCTGCCGGGGGGGCTGGGGCCGGCACGGGGGCACCGGCAGGGCCTGGAGGTGGGACAGAGCCTCCGGCACAGGGGTTGGGGACAGCCCTGTCCCCAGCTGGAAGCGGGGCCACGGAAGGATGGGGGAATGGTGGAGGAGGAGAGATGTCCCCCCCGGCCCCAGGAGGGAGCTGGGGGGCTGGAGAGCTGGGGGAGGGGGGGGGGGCACTCCTGGTCCCTGGGCAGGGCACTTCCAGCAGCGCCCGGCACTGGGACTGAGCAATTTCCCCCGCTGCCATAAAACAAACCGGTGTCTGTGCGGGGCGCGTGCGGGGGCTCACACGGGGGGGGGTGTGGGGTGGGAGGGTGTGCACACGCGTGTGTGTGCGGTGTGTGCACACATCTGCACGGTGATGCCAGGTGTGTGTGCGTGCACCCACCGTGTGCCTGCACCCACCCACGCACACGGGTGCTGAGCTCGGCGGGGGCCGGGTGCCCGCGGGCGGGTGCCGGGGGGCCGCAGCCGGTGCCACGGGGCGACGGCAACCGGTCCTGCCCCGGCTCGGCCCGCGGGGCTGCGCCGTCTGGGTCAGCGCGGCCTGGGGGGAGCCCCCGGGGGGGCCGCGGGGCCTCAGACAGGGAGAGCCGAGGCGCCCGGATCCGCCCCCCGCGGGGGCCCTGGCAGCGAGCCCCGAGCTCGGGAGGGGGCTGCCCCCGGCCCCGCGCCCAGACGGCCCCGGGGGGCCCCGAGCCTGCTGGGGCTGGCCCCGCTCCAGCTGCGGCACGGGGCCGGTGGCACACGGGGCTGGGAGCGGGGCGGCACCGGGTGCCGCAGCCCCGCGGGTTGGTCACGGCCCCCTGCACCCACGGGTGGGCAAACCGGGGGCGCAGTGACCAGCGCGGGCCCGGCGGGGGGCCGGGTGCCCGAGCCCCGTGGGACCCCCGGCACCCGCAGCCCGGGGGCCCGAAGCCGTCCCTGTCCCCGTGCCTGGCGCAGCACCGAGGGCGCAGCACCGAGGGCACGGCCCGGCGCAGCCCCCGCTGCCGGAGCCCCCCGAGGGGCGCGGGGGGACCCGGTCCCGCCCCCCGGCCCCCCGCAGCCCCGGCCCCCGCCCCGAGGATGCCCGGGGGCGGCGGGAGGCCGCGCTGCCGGCCGGCGGAGCTATCTGCGGGATTATCGCGACGCCCTCCCCTGCCCGCGGCCGTGCCCGGTCGCGGCGCGCCCCGGGGCGGCGTTTCTCACCCGGGCAGGAGCTGTCGGGACTGGAGCTCTGCAGCGCGACGGCCTCCCCTGCCCTGCCGAGGGAGCTGACGGCTCGGCGTGATTCAAACGCGGGTGTTAATTACCCCCCCGTAATCTCCCTGCCTATCGGCACCCGCCCGGCCCGGCCGGCGGGCACCGTGCGGGGAAGGTCCCGGCACGGCGGCGGGGAGCTCCCGGCACCGCGCCCGGGCTCGGGACACGCGGACGCGACAGGGACGGGGACGTGCGGCTGTACCGGGGACATGTGGCCGTGGTGGGGAAGGGGACGCGAGGCCAGGCCGGGCCAGGCGCCACCCGGCCGTGCCGTCGCCGCCTCCTCCCGGTGCCTGGAGCCCCCCCGGCTGGCAGCGGGGCCGGGGGAGGCCCGGGGGAGGCCCCGCCGGGGATCAAAGGCGCGGAGGCAGCGCGGGGCTGACGTCAGGGCCCCCGGGCAGCGGTGACGGCACCGTCCCCGTCCCCACGCCGGCCCCGCCACCCCCGGCAGGGGCTCTGCAAACCGCCTGCTAATTCTTCGAAGAAATCATTAACAACAGTTAATGATCTCGGCAGAGATGGGCTGCCGGGCTGCGGAGGTGCCCTAATTGCCTTAATTGCGTGTGGGCTCTGAGCAGCCGCCAGCAGCCCCGGGCTCGGGGACGGCCGGGGAGGGCAGGGACGGGACCCGTGGGGACAGGGACCTGCGGGGACGGGCCCACGTCACGGCTCCGGGCCCTGCAGGGCTCCTGGTGCAGCCTGGCTGGGGCCCTGCTGCGCGGATCTGGGTCCCCATGTCCCCGTGTCCCCTTCCCAGCCTTGCTGGGACAACCTGCATGGCTCTGTCCCCACCTCGCTGCCCAGCCCCTGTCCCCATGTCCCCACGTGCAACAGAGCCAGACACACACGTTACGGACAGGGACGTGGGACGAGGCTGTCCCGGGGCTGGCGGAGGGCTGGGGGTGCCCCTTGGTGCCCTCCTGTTTGCCAGGCCCCGTTTCCAGGGAACCCCCTCCCTCTGCCAAGCAAAAAAACACGAAAATTTGGTATTTTGCAACAAAATGCGAGGCAGGGAGGGGACAAGAAACACCCAACGCCAAGGGGTGGCCACAGCAGCGGCGCTCCCCCACTCCCCACGTCCCCGCACCGAGGCCTCCCCAGGCCCCGCTCCCAGCTCCGGGGCCGTGGGCACGGGGGGCTCAGCCCCGGGGCTCGGCACCCTCAGCGGCAGCAGGGACAGCCCCGTCCCGGGCAGGGAGAGCCGTGCCTGCGCTCGCGTCCGTGCCAGGCTCGCAGCCGAGAGCCGGCGTCGCCGCACGCCCGAGGAAACTGAGGCAGGGAGTGGCAGGCCGGGGCCTGCCCGGGCGGGAGCACCCCTAACGCCGGGAGCACCGTGTGGGCGGTGGGGGCAGGCGGCGGGGGCGGCAGGGGCCGCTGCCCTTGGGCCTCCCACCAGCCCCGGAGCGGGGCCGTGCCGGGGGACGGCAGCGATGCCCCCCCGGCCCCAGGCCGCTGGCCGGGTGTGGGCCACAAACGAGGCACGGGCTGAGCAGCACGTCCCGTGCCCACCGCCCCCGGCACGGCGGGGGGGACAGCCCCGGGCCCGGGACCCCTGTACAGGGCCTGGGGAGGCCGGGGGGGGAACGGGGAGAACCGGGGGGAACCGGGGGGGCGGCGGCGCCGGTGCTTGGCGGCAGCCCGGGGGGCGGCGCTGGCCGCACAGAGCAGGCCCCGGGGCCGCAGACACCGCGCAGCAAAGCGCCGGGCAATTACCCGGCTCCAGCGGGACCGGGAGCGGCCGGGCCCCGGGCGGGGGCGCGGCGGGGCGGGGCGGGGCCGGCCGGGAGCCGCCGGGACCCCGGGGCCAGGTGCGGGGACACCTGGGGGCGGCGGGGACGGGGCTCGGGGGGCCCGCGGGAGGGGGGTCGGGGGTCGGGGGCGGCGCCCCCAGGCCGGGGAGGGCCCGCAAGGCCCCGGCCGCGCCCCCCCGGCCGCCACCACCGCCTCCGTCCCCGCGCGTCACGTGCCCCCCACCGCCCCCCGCCCCGGGCGCGCAGCCAATCCCAGGGTGCGCGGAGCCGCCCCGCTTTTTCCATTGGCTTCCCCGCCTGTCAGTCATGCCGGGTTTCGACCAATCAGAGAGTGCTGCCATGTGGCTCCCGCCCCCGAGGAAGCCCGCCTCCCCGCCTCGGAAGCTTGGCAGTCAGTCCGTGGACCGGGACGTGCTGCGCTCGCTCTCATTGAGCGGCAGAGCTGTCAATCAAAGCTCCGCCCTCCCATTGGGTCTTCTCTTCCGTCCGTCACATCGGGAGCCCGCGCCCATTGGCGGAGCCGTCCCTCCATCACCGCGCCCCATTGCTCGGCGGAGCCGCCCGTCAAGCGGCCGGGCGCGGCGGATTGGCCGCCGATCGAGCCCCTCGCCGCCGGTTGGCCGGAGCGCCGGAGAGCCGGGCGGGGATTGGGCCGGAGGCCGCCGAGGGGGCGGGGCGCGCAGGGCGGTGCCCGGACAGCCCCGCAGGAGGAAGATGGCGCCGTGAGGGGGTCGCAGCCGCCGCCGCCGCCGTCCCGGCCGGTCTGTGCGGGCCCGCGGCGGGGGCGGGGGCGCCGGGGCGGGGGGGGGAGGCGGGAGGGGCGGCAGCGGCGGCGGTGCCGGGCCCGGAAGAGGCGTGAGGCCCCCGCGGCCCGCCCCGCCCCGCCCTCCCCGCGCCGGGCGGGCGGGCGGCGCTTCCGGGGCCCGGCGGGGCGGGGGCGGGGGCGGGCCCGGGGCTCGTCCCGCCTCCCCGGGGAGCGCGGCGGGAACGGGCCGGGGCGGCGGGGCAGGGGCGGGCCGCGGGGGGCGGGGCCGGGGCGGGGCCGGGGGGTTTGGCGCCGCCCCCCCCCCCCCGAGAGCCCCCCGGTCGCGGTCCCGGGCAGGCGGCGGGCGCGGAACCGGGACAGGCCCGGGGCGAGGCCTGCGGCGGCTCCCGGGACCTGCCCCCCTCGGGGCTCCTGAGGCGTTAAAGCGACGGCACCGGCAGGAGCCCCGCCCGGTGTGCCCCGCGGGGTGCCCGGTGCCCGCCCGTAACAGTCACCGCGGGTGCCGGAGCCGACGCCGGGTTAACACCGGGCCGGGGCTGCTGCCCGCCCGCCCGGCGGGGCCTCGCTGAGCCCTTCGGGCCCGGGGCAGTCCCGGTGGACGTGGGGGCAGGGCCGGGGCCATGCCCGCTGTGCCCCCCCCGGGGGCAGCTCTGGCTGCTTGCCCCGGGAGGAGCGGCCCCGCGCTACACGGCACCGGGCCGGGGGGCGCGGCGGGAACGGGGCCGGGGGGCGCGGCGGGAACGGTGCCGGGGCCCCGCTGCCCTTCGGGGCGCAGCCGCCTCCGCGCGGTCCTCGCGAGCCCGGGCAGGGCGTTCTGGGGACGGGCCGCCTGCCCCGAGGGCTGGGGGCTGCGCAGCGCCGCACGGCGCTCCCCGTGTCGGGGCGGGGCCGTCGGGGAGGCTCCTCGCAGGTAACCAGGCGGCCGTGACCAGGCGGCCGTGACCAGGCTGCCCGCCGCTCTCTGGAGCAGACGCAACTTCCACCCGCCTTCGCCTCCCTGGCCCTGACCTGGGGTGCAGGGAAAGCACCTCTCCCCCAGCTCTCCCCCAGCTCTCCCCCAGCTCTCCCCCCCTCTCTCCCCCCTGTATCTCCCGTACAATATCACAGATAACAGCGCGGGGTCTGAGGTAAATACACTCCTGTGCGAAGCGATGGAGCTGCCTCCGAGCAAACCTCCCAGCCGTGCGGCTGGGAGCGCTGCAGCTGCCGCCGCGCTCCCTCGCTGCCCGGGGGTCCCACAGCTGCACGGTCGGGAAGTTTCCTCCTGCGGCTCCACAGCTGGAGCCCTGGGGGCTCCTTCCGCGTGCCCCGAGCTCCCGGCAGGCTCCGGGAGCCCCTCACGGTGCCATCGGGGTGTGCGGGCAGGCGGCCGGTATGCGAGGCCGTTCCCAGGGAGTGAAGGGCAGGGGGAGAGGCCAAGGCACAGAACTGCGCTTGGGACAGGTGGAGGAAGGAGGAAGGTGGCTAGGAGAAAGGGAATTTCACGAGTCGCTGCTCCCTCACTGCCTCGAGGGAAGCCCTGGGGCCACAGGGGCGAGCTGGGCCCGATGCTCGGCGCGTTCTCCGTGGGGTGCGGAGCTGTGCATGCCCGCAGCCAGCGGCGGCTCGTGGTGTGTTTGGTGAGAGGGGCCCGGCTGGGCTCAGGGGCAGGGAAGCCGCGAGTTTTGGTGCCTGCCTGGCAGCACCGTGCAGTGGGGGGGCCGCGTTACGGCCTCAGGCCGGGCGCTGTCCCGGCTGGGTCGGACACGAGTGGTACAAGGGAGGAACGCGTGGGGCTCACGCTGCGGCGACACGGGGCTTCTCCCGGCCCGGCCCGGGTTTGTTTGTGCGGCTGCTGGCATCCCTCTGATGTTTGCGGCCAGCTCAGTGCTGCTGCCCTTTGTAGTCAGGGCTGCTAATCCGCGGCGCTGCCCTAATTCCGCTGCGGGAGGGCGCAGCCCTTGAGCCCGGGCAGCTGCACGAGCAGGCTGTGGGGAAGGGGAGCGTCCCCCGGAGCGTCCCCCGGCGCAGGGCAGCGTGACGGACCGGGCTCGGCTCCCTGCCCCTGCCCCTGCCCCGCCGCTGGCTGCTCTCGGCCTCCCCGGGCCCCGCTGGCGGCTCTGCTGCTCCCCCACACGACCTTCTCGTTACGTAACGACTCGCCGACGTTCAGCACCAACAGCACACCGAAATAACTGAAACGATGTTTTTCCAGCCTGGGAAAACACCGGCCCGCACCAAAACGCTGCCCTCGGAGGTTCCCCGAGCTGCAAAAACGAGGGGCAGGGGGACGGCGCGGGCTGGGTGCTGGGAGGCCGCCCCCGGGGGGGGCTCTGCAGGGCAGCGGTGCTCCCCGGCAGCCCGGGGCCGTGCGGGGACAGCAGCAAACGCACCGGGGCCTCGGCCCGGTGCCTGGTGCCCCGTGGTCGGCCGCTCGCTGTGGCCACCATTTGCCTTCGGTGGCCAGCGAAGGCCGAAGGCAGGCACGGGGGAAGGGGGCAACGCAGTGAGGGTTCTCCAGCCCCGGCTGGGGGCAGGCTTGGGGGGTTTGGGCAATGCTGGGGGAGCCCCTCGGGCATCGGGGCCCAGGCTGGGCGCTCCGAGGAGCCGCGGTGTCGCTGCTGGCCTCACTCCCCACCTCTGCTTCCTCCCGCAGACCGAGCGACAGCATGGCTGCGACTGCCGCCGTCAGCCCCAGCGAGTACCTGCAGCCGGCCGCCTCCTCCGCACAGGTGAGCGCGGGGGCGCCGCGGGCTCCGCGCCGTGCCCCAGGCTCGGGACCGCCGGCAGCGAGCCCCGGGGCGGCCCCTGCTGCCCCCGGGAGGAGGCTGCCCGCAGGACAGGCGGGGGGGCCGCGCTCGGGGCCCGTTGCCAGCCCAGCGCTGGCTCCTGCAGCGGCTGCGTGGCGGTGTGCCCCCTGCCCGTGGCGGTGTGCCCCCTGCCCGTGGCAGTGTGCCCCCTGCCCGTGGCGCTGTGCCCCCTGCCCGTGCTGTGCCCCCTGCCCGTGGCGGTGTGCCCCCTGCCCGTGCTGTGCCTTCCCTAAGGACCTCTGGGGTCTCGTTAGCTGCTGCTGCCACGAGGCGGCCGGGGGATTAAAACCGGCGTGAAGCGCTGCGGGGGCGTGCAGGGGCGGTGTGAGCAGCAGCAGACATGCAGGGCGTGTGCGGCTTCATGGAGGATGCGAGCGCGCAGACACACGATTACAAGGCAGCCGCCGTCCCGGTGGCTAAAAGTAGCACGGCTGGGGCGAGCGCGGGGCTCACGTGGTGCGGGTAATTAAGCCGCTCGCTTAATGAGGTGTCTGACGGGCGCGGGCTGCGTTACTTTCGGCAGCGTGTAGCCTTCCCCTGGCGGACTCGCCCTCGGGTCCGTTCGGCTCCAGCCCCCCCCTGACGTGCCCGTCTCCCTCCCAGGACTCGCAGCCGTCTCCCCTCGCCCTCCTCGCAGCGACATGTAGCAAAATCGGCCCCCCTGCCGTGGAAGCCGCCGTGACTCCTCCTGCCCCTCCTCAGCCAACGCCTCGCAAACTCGTCCCCATCAAACCTGCTCCGCTCCCTCTGGGCTCTGGGAAGAACAACTTCGGGATCCTGTCATCGAAGGGGAACCTCTTCCAGCTCCAGGGCTCCCAGGTCGGCACCTCCTACGCCGGGGGGCAGCTGGTTTTTGCCATCCAGAACCCGGCCGTCATCAACAAGGGGCCCCGCGCGGCCGCCAACATCCAGTACCAGGCGGTGCCCCCGATCCAGCCCGCGGGGGCGCAGACCATCCAGGTCCAGCCCAACCTCGCCAACCAGATCCAGATAATTCCGGGCGCGAACCAGGCCATCCTCGCCCCGTCCTCGGCCTCTCACAAGCCCGTGCCCATCAAGCCGGCCCCGGCGCAGAAGGGGGCAGCGTCGCCGGTGCAGGGCGCGAGCAGCGTCGTCAAGCTGCCTGGCGGCAGCAACGTGACGCTCGCCCTGCCCGTCAACAACCTGGTGAGCGCGGCGGAGCCGGGCGCGCAGGCGCAGATCGTCGCGGAGAGCCCCTCGAAGCCCGGCAAAAAGCCTCGCAAGAAAGCCGCGTCGCCCGGCCAGCCCGCCGCCGTGGCCGTGGCCGAGCAGGTGGAGACGGTGCTGATCGAGACGACGGCGGAGAACATCATCCAGGCGGGGAACAACCTGCTCATCGTGCAGAGCCCGGGCTCGGGCCAGCCGGCCGTGGTGCAGCAGGTGCAGGTGGTGCAGCCCAAGCAGGAGCCGCAGGTGGTGCAGATCCCGCAGCAGGCCCTGCGCGTGGTGCAGGCCGCCTCCGCCACGCTGCCCACCGTCCCCCAGAAGTCCTCCCAGAACTTCCAGATCCAGACGACGGACCCCGCGCCCACGCAGGTACGCCGCCCTCTGCCGTGTCCCTCTGCCCCTCGCCCACCTTTAAGGACCAGGGGTTCTGTGAGCCACCCGGCGTCCCCGCCTTAGCGTCAGGTTCAGGCGTCGCTCACGCGGGTTCCGATGTCTCGGGGGGGCTGGGAGCGCAGCTGCTCCCCCGGTGGGGCTCTGTGAGGCCTCTCCTCCCGTCCGCCTCCTCTTGCGGGACCCGTAGGAGCGCCGCGTCCTTGAAGGCTCCGCTGTGGCGCCGGCTCGGGCCCGTACCCAGCCTGTGCGGAGGGGAGGGAAGCACGGGGAGGGGAGGGAGCAGGCTCACGGGCCGCAGGGCTGCGCTGCTGCCTTGGGGAACCGGGCCGCGAGGCCAGAGCAGCCCTTTGCTGCCGTGCCAAGTCAGGACTCGTCCGCGGGAGGCCCGCGGACTTCAGGGGCCGGGGCAGCTCCTCGTGCTCGGGGCCGTGGGGGCCCAGCAGGGCGGCTCGCGGCCGGGGGGCCTCATTCCTCCTCTCCTCCCACCAGGTCTACTTCAAAACGCCGTCGGGGGAGCTGCAGACGGTGCTGCTCCAGGAAGCCCCCGCCGTGACGGTGGCCCCGTCCGGCACGTCCTGCAGCAGCCCCGCGTCCCGCAGCCCAGGGGGCGGCGGCAAGAAGCCGGCCACGCGCAAGGAGCGCCCGCTGCCCAAGATCGCCCCCGCCGGCGGCGTCATCAGCTTGAGCGCGGCGCAGCTGGCAGCCGCGGCGCAGGCCATGCAGACCATCAACATCAACGGCGTGCAAGTGCAGGGCGTGCCCGTCACCATCACCAACAGCGGAGGTGGGCCGCGTGCTGCGCCGGGCGGGCGGGGGGGGGCGGGGGCAGCTCCCGGGTCGGGGGCACAGAGAGCCCCCCGCAGCGCTGCGCAGCCGGGGCGCGGCGGCTCCGTAAGCAGATCCCTGGAGCCCCGAGGCTGGGCGCTGCTCGGTGCCACCTGTCCTCAGCCGCTCTCGCTGCCCGCGCTGCGGGAGGCCCCGGGTGTTTCACGGGGAGGCGTCCCGGTGGCTCCGCGTGGTGCTTGCAAGCCCGTCGCGGTGGCCGGGTCGGGGGGAGCAGCTGCTGCAGCCCCCGCCGGCGGTGCTGGTCCCACGGGGCTGCGGGACGCGTCCCAGCGCTGCCCAGGAGCCCCGCGAGCTGCTCGCTCCTGAGCTGTGCTCAGGGAGGCCGAGCCCTGCCCGGCCCCGGGGACGAGCCGTGTGCCTCGGGGAGGGCGGGGACCCCCAGGCAGGGGGCGCAGGGCACTGGGGGCTCCTCTGGGCCTGCGGCCCCCACCCCACACAGCCCCGCCAGCCCCAGCCCTGCGGCGGGGACACCTCCTCCCACCTGCCGTGCTGCCTGGCGGGGGGCTGCTGCTCCGGGCTCCCGCAGGCCCAGCAGGAGAGCTGCCCCCGCACACGCCGGCTCTGCCGCAAGGCGTCGCCACTCCCTGGGAGCGAGCCCGGCCCCTCCGCTGCCCCGGGGCTGGTGCCTCCCGCAGCCCACAGCAGCCAGGCGCAGCCCCAGCCCCTCGAGCAGCCCTGGCACGCCCCGCTCCCCATCGCCTGCCCCGAGCCGCACATCCCCGCGGCCGCCCCGGCACACCGGCCCCGGCCCTGAGCCGGCGGCTGCGGGGAGCTGGGGGCAGAGGCCGCGTCTGGGGAGCGTTTATCTGCGCCGCCATCCAGAGAGACCTGCTGGCGCTCCGCGGTTTCTCCCGGCAGGACCCGGCAGCAGTCCCGGCTGGGTTTGGCGCTCGGAAGCTGCCGGTTCTTGCTCAACCCAACGGTGTCAGCATAAAACGCGCTGCGGTGCGGTTCAGGGCTCCTCAGCGCGCCGCCGCCATCGCTGGGGTGGCTTTGGGGGGGGTTAATTGCTGCTTCGTGACGAGCGTGGGGAGATGGCTCGGGCAGATGCCGCTGCTGCCTGCGCCGCTGCCGCGGGGCCATGCCGCAGCCCCAGCCAGAAGGGGCCCGGTGGGACCGGCTGCCTGCGGCCCCGGGCACGGAGCCTGGGCCCAGCTTCAGCGGGGACGCGCTTGGCGGGGCTGCCAGGTGGCCCCTGGCCCTCGGCGCAGCGCTGCCCCTCCCCCTGCAGCTGGAGGCACCTGTGCTCTGCCTGCCCCCTCCCTGCAGACCCCTTCCTCGCTCGGCCGCCGCACCCCCCCCTGCTTCTCCTTGCCTGCTGCCCCCGAGCTTGCTGACGCTGACCCCGTCTTCTTCTTTGCAGCCCCCCGCACGGCCGCCGGGTGCTGTGCGAGGCCCCGGCTGCCGCCTCCGTGAGCGCCCGAGCGTGGAGCGGCCCTTAGGGTCCGGGGTAAGTCCCGTTTTTTGGTCAATATATTGCACGTTTTTTCAAAGTTTCTTTTTCGTTTCCTCTTTGGCCGTTTCCCCACCCCGAAGGGTCAAACCAAAAACTTTGAAAAACCGCACAGTATATTCAGAAAAAAAGGGACTTACCGGCCCACCTCGGGGCCAGCACGTGGCGGGGCCGGGGCAGTGCCGCATGCGGGGCTGGGGCGCCGGGGCCCGGGGAGCCTGCCTGGGGTCCGTCCCCTCCCGTCCCGTCCCCGCAGGGGCTCGGCGGGACCCTCGCGGAGCCGCGCCGGGCCCCTCGGGCGCGGGGGCCGGCCGGGCAGCGCCTGACTCCCGGTTCCCCCCGCAGGGCAGCAGCAGCTGACCGTGCAGAACGTCTCCGGCAACAACCTGACCATCAGCGGCCTGAGCCCCACGCAGATCCAGCTGCAGATGGAGCAGGCGCTGGCGGGAGAGGCGCAGCCGGGGGAGAAGCGGCGCCGCATGGCCTGCACCTGCCCCAACTGCAAGGACGGCGACAAGAGGTGAGGGGGGCGCGGGGCGGCCCCGGGGGGGGGTCCCATGGCCGCCTCGCGCCTGACGCCCGCCCTCCCGCTCTGCCCACCAGGCCGGGGGACCAGGGGAAGAAGAAGCACATCTGCCACATCCCCGAGTGCGGGCGGACCTTCCGCAAGACGTCGCTGCTGCGCGCCCACGTGCGCCTGCACACGGGCGAGCGCCCCTTCGTCTGCAACTGGGTCTTCTGCGGGAAGCGCTTCACACGCAGCGACGAGCTGCAGCGGCACGCACGCACCCACACAGGTCTGTGCCCCCCCGCGCGGCCCCCCCCTCCCAGGGCAGCCCCCAGGTTGCAGCCCAGCTCCCCCCAGGGACCGGCCTCGCGAGGGCCCCAGGTGCTGAGCCGAGGGCCTGGGTGGGCTCGGGCCACCAGCAGCCGCTGTTGGGATGTGGCGGAGCTGCTGGGAGGGACCGGGAAGCCGGGGGCTTTCTGCCCCCGCTGACAGCGGTGACGGGGCTGCCAGGGGGACGTGGTGCGGGCACGTCACCGCCCCCCGGGGTCCCCGCAGCCCTGCCCGGGGCCGGTACCGGGGCACCGGGGCTGGGAGTGGGGTGTGCGTGTGCTGACGGCCGCTGCTCTGCCCCGCAGGTGACAAGCGCTTCGAGTGCGCGCAGTGCCAGAAGCGCTTCATGCGGAGCGACCACCTGACGAAGCACTACAAAACCCACCTGGTCACCAAGAACTTGTAGGGCCGGGACCCGCACCGTGTGGACAGGCCTCGCGGGGCCGCGGCACGGGGACAGCGACCGGGCGCCGGCCCGGGCCCCCGCCGCCCCCGCAGCACTCCAGGCTCCCGCCCGCCGGCCGGGGGCAGCCGCGTCCCCCCCCCCGCACAGACCTCGGGGACGCCGCCGGGCCCCGCGCGGGAGCCGCCCGGCGGGAGGGGCGCCGGGGGCCGACCCCTCGCGGACCCCCCGGGGCCCGGCAGCGCGGGGAGCCCGGCAGGGCCCCGAGCCCGGCGGGGGCGGGCCCGCAGGGGGCTGCGCGGCCCCGCGGGCCGGCCGGGAGCGCCCCGCAGCACATTCCTCCTTTATATTTAAAGCTATAAACGAACAGCGCAGTGCGGACGAGCCGCCGCCAGGCCCCGGTTTGTGTGCGGTCGGTGCCGGGCGGCGCCGCTCGGGGCTCCCGCGGCCCCCCCCGGTCTGACTCCCTCTGGTTCGCCCACGTCTTTCCCCCAGCGCCTGTCCCCCCCCCCCCCCCCCCCCCTCCCGGCGCCGCCTCCCTCAGCCCCGCCGCCCCCCCCCCCCCGTTACTCCCGAGCGTTGAAGGCGGCGGCCCCCCCCCGCTGTGCGCCCACCCCGGGGGGTCCCAGCCCGTTTCCGGCCTCACGGAGCTGCTCCACACCGGCTGTGCCCCCCCCCACTACGCGGGCCGTACCGGGGGAGGGGGCGGGGCTGCTCCCGACGGCCCGGCCCCGGTGCCCCCCCCGGTGCCCCCCGCCGGGGGCGCTGCGCCTTTAAGGCCCCCCCCCCCGGGGTTGTTTACACCCGGGCGCCGCTTCCGGCCCTGCGCGTGCCGCCGCCCCCGATTGGCCGAGCGCCCTCCGCCGAGGCGGGGCCGTGGCGCGGCTCCCTATTGGCTGCGGGCACGCGACCACGCCCCGGGGCGGGGCGGCGGCAGGCGCGGGAGAGGGGTGGGGGGCGGTGCGGGGTGACCCCGCTCGGGCTGCGTCGGCATGGACCTGGGGGCTATGAGGATGGGCTACCGGGGGGCGGAGGAGGTGGGGGCCGGGGGTTACCGGGGAATACCGGGAGGCACTGGGAGACCGGGAATAACGGGGGGGGGGCTGTGGGAGCGGGGGGTTACCGGAGGGTTACCGGGAGACCGGGGGCGGCGGGGCCGGGGAGGTGCCGAGGGGTACTGGAAGGTACCGGGGAAGGGCGGGGGTAACGGGGTGTTACCGGGGGGCTACAGGTAGGCCGGGGGCGGCGGGGCCGGTGGGGTCGGGGAGGTACCGGGGGGTTACCGGGGTGTACCGGGAGACACCGGGAGGCTGGGGGCGACGGGGCTGGGGGGGTACCGGGGGTTACCGGGAGGTACCAGAGGTCACTGGGGGACCGCCGGGAGACCGGGGTTGGGGACAAGGGGGGGCGGGGGTAACGGGGGGTTACCGGGAGGCACCGGGAGGCCGGGGGTGGTGGGGCCAGGGGGTTACCGGGGGCCTGAGGGGTACCGGGGGTCACCGGGGGACCACCGGCGGGCCGGAGCTGGGCCCGGGCAGGCCCCGTGTCCGCGCTCGAGGCGCTGACGGCGGCCCCCCCCCCCCCCCCCCCCCCCCCCCCCCCAGGCGTTCGAGGAGCGGCAGCTGGCCTCCCGCGACCCGGTGGCGCAGTTCGGGGCCTGGCTGGCGGAGGCGCTGCGGTGCCCGGCCGTGGGCGAGGCCAACGCCATGTGCCTGGCCACCTGCAGCAGGTGAGGCCGGGGGGGCGCGGGGGGGCCCCGCCGCCGCCCGCTCACCGCCGCCGCCTCCCGCCGCAGGGACGGGAAGCCCTCGGCCCGCATGGTGCTGCTGAAGGGCTTCGGGCAGGACGGCTTCCGCTTCTTCACCAACCGCCAGAGCCGCAAGGGCAGGGAGCTGGTGAGCGCGGGGCACCGGGGGCGGGGGGGGGGCTGCGGGCCGGGCCCCCCCCGGGTCTCCCCCCCGCTGTGGCGGCGCTCCCGGGGGCCGCCCGCCCGCTGACGGCTCCGCTCCGCCGCAGGACTCCAACCCCTTCGCCTCGCTCGTCTTCTACTGGGAGCCCCTCAACCGCCAGGTGCGTGCCGGCGGCGGGACGAGGCCACGTCCTGGGTGCGGGCTCAGCCCTGCGGGGTGGGAGCCGGGGCTCCTGCGTCGGGGTTTCGGCTCTCCAGATGGGTCCTGGCCCCTTCTGCTTGGCTGTGAGGGACGGGCCCCGTGCGGTGAGGCGGGACGGGGGCGTCCGCGCGGTGGGGACGTGGGGGGAGCGACGCGGGGCCTCGCCTGGGGGCTGCCGGGGCCCGCGGGCAGCTCGAGCCCGCCTGAGGCCGCCCCGTGCAGGTGCGGATCGAGGGCTCGGTGAAGCGGCTGTCAGAGGAGGAGTCGGAGCAGTACTTCCACTCCCGCCCCAGGAGCAGCCAGATCGGGGCCGTCGCCAGCCGGCAGAGCACCGTCATCCCGGACAGGGAGGTGAGCGGCGCGGGGCCGGCCGGTCCCCAGCAGTGCGGGGAGCGACCAGCAGGGCCGGGGCTCTGTCAGCAGCTGGGATCCTGCCCCTGCCGCGCTCCAGCCCCGTCCCCTTCCTTCCCCGCAGTACTTGATGAAGAGGAACGCCGAGCTGGAGGAGAAGTACCGGGACACGCCGGTGCCGAAGCCGGAGGACTGGTGAGCTGCCCGGTGCGCGTCCGGGAGCAGCCCGGGGCCGTGCCGCGCCGCGGGTCCCCCTCACCGCCCGCGTCTCCCCCCCAGGGGAGGCTACATCCTGCAGCCCGACGTGGTGGAGTTCTGGCAGGGCCAAACCAACCGCCTGCACGACCGCATCGTCTTCCGGCGCCTGCGGGACGGTGCCGACCCCCCCGGGCCCATGACGCGGCGCGGCGAGGGCGAGTGGGTGTTTGAGCGCCTCGCCCCCTGAGGCTGCGCCTGTGCCCGGCCGCTCACCTGATCGGCGGCGTTACCTGTGCCAAGTCTGCTGCGTGTCCCCCCCGTGTCCCCGCTGTGCCCCGGGAGCGGTGGCCTCGCTCTGCCCCACCGGAGAAACTCGTGGTGGGCTTCGGGGTGCCCGGGAGCCCAGCCCGGCCCCAGGACCCTGCAATCCCCTCGTGTCTGCTGCAGACACGGGCTGGCCGGTCCCACAAACCCCCCGCTTCCCCCTGTCAGCATGTGGGGAGCAATTGCTCCCGGGGCTGCCGGTGGCTAATTAATCATGGTAATGACTTAATTAATTATGATAATGACTTGGGGACCGGGAAAGAGCCCTGTGAATCCCCTGTCCTCATCCTGTGCTGCTGGGACCAATCGAGCCTCGTGTTTTAGCTAGAGCCGCGCCGTTCGCTCAGTCCGTGCGATAATTTATTTCATTGTGGCTTTGTCACCGCGGGTGTCTGTGGCCGGCTGCGTGTTGTCTCCTGCGTGCCCTGCCTCGGCGGGGCGCTGGGCCCCGACCTGTGCCCTGCCTGCTCCTGCGCTGCTTCCTCCCTGCTCGGGAGCAATAAATGCCGATCGAGCGGAGCCGTGCGTGGCTGTGGGTTAATCTTTACCCAGCAGAGCTCGGCTGTGCTCCCCGGCAGAGGGTGCTGCCGCCTCGGCCGGCACTGCTCCTGCTCTCGGGCCGCGTCCCAGCGAAACCGGGCGCCGATAACCTTCGCCCTCTCCAGCTCCGGGTGTTTGTGCGCCCAGGTGCTGCTCTCGGGGCAGGATCGTTCCCTGCCGAGGAGCAACGTGGGGACGCGCGGCCTTGGCCAGCGGGGCGGGAGGGTCCCCGGGGCCTTCTGCGGGGGTCCCACAGCCGGGGGTCCCCTGCAGTGGAGCAGAGCCCCCGGGGCTGCGTGCAGCCCGCCAGCCGCTCAGGGGGGAGAGCCCCCAGTGGGATGCGGCACCTCCCCTGCCCCCTCGGCAGCTCCCTGGCCCTGCCCAGCCCAGGGATGCCCCGCGTCCCCGCAGGGCTCAGGTGTGCTGGTATCGTCGTGGGTCCTGTGCCAGAGCCGGGAACCCCCTGGAGCTGGGCCAAGCCCGGCCGGGTGGCGCAGCCTGGGGATGGGGATGGGGTGGGGATGGGACGGGACGGGACGGGACGTGTGGCTGCTGTGTTGCACGGTGCCTGTCCGAGGTGCCTCCCCTGCCCCGGTGCCTCCTTCACCTGACTCCCTTGGTCACCGTGGTGCGGCCGTGGTGCCCGACAGCCGGGGTGGGGTGGGAGGGGACGTGGGGCCGGCAGCACCTCAAGGAGGCGGCTGCACATTCCGCTACAAGGCCGGGGGCTCGGTGGGGGTCTGTTCAGCTCCGCAGGTGCCCGCCACAGAGGGTGACCCGAGACCTCGACCTCCCCACCCCGCGTGCCCCCATGGTGCTGGGAGCCCCGGTGCCACCGTAACGGGCATCACCCAGCCGGTGGGTGCCGGCCACGCGCCCTCCCCCTTCCCCCGTCCCTTTGGGGCAGGAACCCTCGGGTGCTGCCAGCAGGGGACAAAGAGCACCTTGTGAGCGCGTGTTTGGTGAGCAAACAGCCCGGGGCGGGAGCTGCTGGGAAGCCCGGGCTGCCCTGGCAGGGGCTTTGTGCCAGGGAAGGGGTCTGGCTGCTGGCGCAGGTCAGGTTTTACAAGGGCCGGGGCCTTGTTGCAGGTGTGTGGCTGCTCTGGGGGGAGGGCAAGCCCCCGGTGCACCCCCGGGCTGGGAGCACCGCTGGCAGCCCCCGGCCACCCCTCCCAGCCCGCAGCGTGGCGGGGCTGCCCGGTCCCAGTCCGTGCATGGTCAGGTGAGGTTGTGCCTCCGCGGGGCCGGGGACTCCCCGGGGGGAGCGGGCCTGGAGCCGTGCCCAGCGCTTGGCTCGGAGCCCCGGAGCCCGGAACCGCCCGCGCCTCGTGGCACAGCTCCGCCACCGGCCCCGTGCCCTGGGGCAGCCGCACGCGGGCACTGCGCTCCCTTTGTTCCCAGACCTGCTTTATTAACACGGAGCAGCAGCAAGAGCTCACAAAAGGCACAGCTCCCAGAGAAGGAAAGGAAAAAAACAGAGAGGAGCTGCGAGGGCGGCCTGGCCCCGGGCTGTGCTCGGCTCTCCCCTTCCGGGAGCAAAGAGCAGCTCCCGGGGCGGGCAGGGCACCGCTCCCGGTGCGACACCGCGGGGACACCGCAGCCCCCCGAGGTCCCTGCGGGAGCCGCTCCGCAAGGGTTTGCTCTGTCCTGCGGGCCCGGGGCCGGGTCCTACCAGATCTAGCGGGGCGAAGATCAGCACAGACGGGCCCGGTGTGCGGGGCTGCCGGAGCACGGGGTGGTGGCAGCCCCTGGGGACGAGCAGGGCTCTGCCCGGTGTCACCTCCGGGGCCGGGAGGGGCCGGGGCCACGGCACCGCGCTCGGGGCAGTGCCGAGGGATGGGGCTCCCGCAGCCGGCACCCACGGGGGCTGCGCTCAAACAGGATTGTGGCCGTCTGCTTAAATAAAGTCCGACCCGAGTCACTTCTCCTTCCGAGGTGCTGGGGGCGCGTCTGGCCAGCCCCGCAGCAAGCCCCCCCGCTCCGTCGTGTCACCGGCACCGAGCCGAGCGGGATGGGAGGCTGCAGGGGGGCGGGGGGGCCGCGACCCGCCGGGACCGTGCCCCCTCCCGGCCTCATTTCTCCTCCCGCTCGGTGCCCGTGCAAAGGCCGGGGTTGTCGGCCAGCGTCGCCCGCACCTTCTTCTTCTCCTTGAAGCGGCCGGAGTTGGAGACCTTCACGTGCTTGCCCTTGCTGCTCTTGTCCACGATCTTCTCCAGGCGGGCGGCGAACTCGGGCGTCCCCTCCTCGCCGCTGCCCTCGGGGCCGTCGCCAGCGTGGACGTCGGGGCTGTCGTACAGCACCTTGGGCATGGACTTGCGCTTCCGCAGGAAGGTCAGCTTCCACCAGCTGTGGCTCTCAGCCATCGCCGCGGGGCGCCTGGGGGGGACGGGGGGGTTACGGCTGGGAAGGGGCCGGCGCCGCCACGCTGGGGGGGCGGCAGTGCCGGGCTCTGCCATGTCCCCGGGCTGCCCCACGCAGCAGGGCCGGCGGCGGTCCCGGGAGCAAACAGGAACCGGGAAGCAGCCGGGAGCCGGCGGGGGCCAGGGCCTCGTGTCCCCGCTGCCGGGGCCGTGTCCCAGCCCCGGTGCTGCGGGTGGCAGCGGGATGGCTGCGGGGCCCCGGGGTGGGGACGGTGTCCCGGTGCTGGGGGTCCCGGTGCTGGGGATCCCTGGGCTCCATCCTGGGCGTGGGGACGAGGCGGCCCCGTGCCCGCCGGTGCCACCGCTGGCCCCGCACACCGGCCCCCACCCCACGGCCCCCGCCCGGCTCCGCCAGCCACCGAGCGCTGGCCCCGTGCCCCCGGCGGTGTTTTCAGTGCCGGTGTTCGAGGCCACCGCGTCACCCAGCCCCGGCACCGGGACGTGGCCAAAACCCCCGGTGGTTCGGGGCTTCCCGCCTCGGGGCCACGTCGTACCCGGTGGCACCGCCGGTGGCAGGCGCCCCGCGCCCCCCGAGAGCCTCGCTGCTGCCCGTACCTGCGCCTCCCGCCCCGCCGCGGGCCGGGCACACCGGGCAGGGCCCGCACCTGCCGCTGCCCCGCCGCGAGTCAAGGTGAACCCGCGCCCAAACCCCTCCCGCCCGGGCAGGCGGCGGGGCCGGGCCGCGCTGCGCTGAATATTCATGACGGGGGGCGGCGGCCGGGCCCCGCCGGCGGCAGCCCCGAGCCCCGAGCCCCGGGCCGGGCTCCCCGGGGGGGTTCCCGGCGGGGTTCGCCCCCCGGTGCCGGCCGTGCCCGGGGCGGGCTGCGGGGGCGCGGTGCCGCCGGGAGCACCGGGCTGTGGCCGGGCAGGGCCCGGAGAGACCCCCCCGGTCCCCGCTGTGCTGCGGGGGGGCACCGGGGGTACCGGGGGGGGGAACGTGCGGCGGGGGCACGGCCCGGGGGGCGCGGGGCGGGGCCGGGAGGGGCGGGGCCTGGCGGGGCGGGGGCGGGGCCTGGCGGGAGGGGCGGGCCCTGACCGGGAGGGGCGGGGCCATCCCGGTGCCGCCCCCTGCCCGTTCCCTGCCGCCCGCGCGCCACTGCGCATGCGCGCTGCGCTCCGCCCTGAGCGCACCTCCCGGCGGCGCCCCGCTCCCATTGGCCGGGCGCCCCCTCCTCCCCGCCAATCAGAACAGCGGCGCGTGGCGCTCTTTCCCCCCCGCCCCCGAGCCGCCTCCTCCCGATTGGCGGCGGGGCGGAGCTCGCCGGGCCGGGCGCGTCGCGATTGGCTGCGCGGCGGGAGCCGAGCGGGGATTGGCTGGGAGGGGGTGGGGCGGACGGGGCGAAGCGGAAGCGGCGGCGGTGGCTGCGGGCGCGATGCAGGTGGGGACGGGGACGGGGACGGGGACGGGGCAGGGGCAGGGGCAGGGGCAGGGGCAGGGGGCAGGGTCCCGATGCCCGGTGCCGGTGCCCCCTCCCCCCTCGTGCCGCCCGCAGGCCCCTCCGCAGGACTACCGGGACGTGCCCATCGACATCCAGACCAGCAAGCTGCTGGGTACGGCGGGGCCGGGACCGGGGCTGGGGCCGGGGCCGGGGCTGGGGCTGGTACCGGGGCCGTCACCTCCCCCGGCCCCCCGGTGCCGCCCCGCCGCAGCCCCGCGCTGTCCCGCAGACTGGCTGCTGGACCGGCGGCACTGCGGGCGGCGGTGGCAGGCGCAGGCTCGGGCCGTGCGGCAGAGGATGGAGGCGGCGCTGCGGGACATGCCCGAGCACCCGGAGATCCGGCGGCTGCTGGCGGGCACCGGTGAGCACACGCGTGCACGGCGGGGGCCGGCTTCCCCCCCACTCCCCCCGGTTCCGGTGCGCGGCCCCGGGGACGGCCCGGTGACGGCGTCGCCCCCGGCAGCCCTGCACTACTTCCACTGCCTGCGCATCGTGGAGATCCTCAGGGGCACCGAGGCCTCCACCAGGAACCTCTTCGGGCGCTACTCGTCCCAGCGCATGAAGGTGAGCGGGCACCGGCACCGGCACCGGGATGGGGCCGGCAGCAGCCCCGCGCTCACTGCCCCCCCCGCCCTGCCGCCCCCTCCTCTGCCTCCCCTCCAGGACTGGCAGGAGATCGTGGCGCTCTACGAGAAGGAGAACACCTACCTGGGTAGGGCCGTGGGCAGGGCTGCGATGGGGAGGGGGCACACGGGGGGAGGCTGCCATGGGCCGCACGCAGCCGAGGGCTCCGGGTGCCCGGGGCCGGCAGGGGCCCACATGGCAGCTCAGGGCCCCGCCACCGCCCCGCAGCCGAGCTCGCCAGCCTCCTGGTGCGCAGCGTCAGCTACGAGGCCCCCGCGCTGCGCAAGCAGATCAGCCGCTGCCAGCAGGCCCAGCAGGACTTCGCGCGCCGCGAGGAGGAATGTCAGCTGGCGGCCGCTGAGCTGCGCGAGCGCTTCTACGCCTCCTGCAAGCAGTACGGCATCACCGTGAGTCCCCGGCCCTGTGTGGGGACCCTGTGTCCAGGGGTGTCCCCACAGCACCGTGCTACCTGTGGGGGGAGCTGGGGGTGGAGGGTGACGCCTCTGCTCCTGCCCAGCTCTGGGAGCGGGGGGTGAAGCTGTCCCGGGGCGTTTGTGCGCGTGCTTCCCCAGCCCAACACGTCCCTGCTCCCTCCCCAGGGAGACAACGTGCGCCAGGAGCTGCTGGCCCTGGTGAAGGAGCTGCCCTCGCTGCTCTCCGAGGTCGGGGCGGGAGCCGGCGCGCTCACCGAGGCCATCGAGCTGTACGAGGCCTGCGTGGAGTTCGTGTGCGAGAGGTGGGCACGGGGGCAGGACACCTGGGGGTGTCTCCCAGTGGGACCCTGCTGGGGCGGGGGACATCGGGGGCTCCCTGCCCTGCACCTGACACCGACGTCCCTGCGGCGCCCACCAGCTCGGCAGAGCCGGTGCTGCCCCTGCTGCGGCACGTGGGGAGGAGAGGCAACACCACCGTCTACGAGTGGAGGACGGGGCTCGAGCCCGTGCGGGTGGAGCGGCCGGAGGTGCAGGAGGTGCCGGAGCAGCCGAAGGAGGACGCGGTACGAGCCGGCCCCGTGGTGCTGGGGGCTGTGGGTCTGTGCTGCAGCGGGCTGGGGAGGTGAGCGTCTCCCAGCAGAGATCTGCCTCTCCCCAGCGTTCCCGCTGCCTTCCTGCAGCGTCTGATCCTGCTGGGAGGGTGCAGCGGCGGGGCCAGGGCTGTCTCGGGGCCAAGGGACAGTGGGGGCTGTGGGGCAGCCTCCTCCAGCAGAAACGGGGGAGGCTCCCGGCTGGGAACGGGCAGAACAGTTTGGGGGGGCTCAGGGGGTCGTTGCCCTTCTTGCCACAGATCGACTGGGGAGACTTCACGCTGGAGCCCAGCGGGGCAAGCGACGGCACTGCTGCCGGTGGGGGAGCGCAGGACGAGATCGACTGGGGCATCACGCTGGAGCCCAGCCCCCAGGTGACGTCTGGGCACGAGCTCTGGCCCTGCTGGGGCAGCGGGGGGGTTGTGGGTGCCCCCCCTCACTGGGTGCCCTCTGTTTTGCAGCAGGACGATGGCATTGACTGGGGCGATGGCGAAAGTGACGGGGCCCAGATCTCGGTGTTGGAGGCTGGCACCGAGGGTGAGCATGGCCACAAGGGGGCATGGGGGTCCGTGCCCCCCCCGCCTGCAGTGCCCTGGGTGGAGAGACGAAGGTGGGAGGGGGGCAGGGGGCACAACGGCGCTGTCGGAGCCATGGACCTCCCTTCTCTGCTCCCCCCCCAGTGCCTGACGGGGTCGCTCGCGGCTCTGAGGCCCTGACGCTGCTGGAGCACGCCGAGACGCGGAACCAGTTCATCGACGAGCTCATGGAGGTGAGCAGGGCTGGGGCGGCTCGGGCACCGTCCCCAGGCGGGGTGGGGTGCTGGGCGCCCCCCCCAGCGGCTCTGTCCCCGCAGCTGGAGCTGTTCCTGGCGCAGCGCCTGGTGGAGATGGAGGAGGAGGCCGACGTCCTGGCCGCCAGCCAGTTCCAGCTGGCCCCTGCCACGCTGCAGGGCCAGACCAGCGCCCGCGTGGGCTCCCTGCTGGCCAGCACCCGGGCGCTGCTGGGCCAGCTGGGCACCCGGCGCATGCAGCACCTCTTCACCATTCTCGCCTCCCCCAGGTCGCCTCACCGGGGGCACGGGGGGGAGCTGGGGGTCGGGGCCGGGGGCAGCGGGATGGGGGCGCCCCTGGGGGCAGCGGGATGGGGGCGCCCCTGGGGGCAGCGGGGGGTGACGGAGGGGCCGCCTCTCCCCCCGCAGGTACGTGGACCGCGTCAGCGAGCTGCTGCAGCAGAAGCTGAAGCAGGCGGAGCTGCTGCTGGCCAAGAGGGAGGCGCTGAGCCAGAAGCGGCAGGAGGCGCTGGCGGAGCAGGGCGCCCTGGAGCCCAAGCTGGACCGCCTGCTGGAGACGACCAGGGAGCTCCAGCGGCTGGTGAGGGACGGAGCGGGGCTGCCCCCGGCTGCCCCCCCCCGCCCCCCCTCACCCGGCCTCTGTCCTGCAGATCGAGGCCGACATCTCCAAGCGCTACGGCGGGCGGCCGGTGAACCTGATGGGCGTCTCGCTGTGAGCGGGGGGGGTCCTGCCCCCCCCCCCCCGAGGGGTCCTGGGCCCCCGCTCCCCTTGTCCCTCCCCAGCGGTGCCGTGGCCGCGGGCTGGGCGCTGCTCAATAAAGCTGAGGCCCCATCCCCGTGTGTGTCTCACTGCGCCCCTGGGGGGGTCTCGGTTTGGGGGGGGGGGGGGGGGGGGAAGAGGAGCCCCCAGCCCAGGGCCGGCACCAGGCTGACCCCGGAGCCCAGCGCCCGGCCTCGGGGGGCCGCTGCTGATTTAATTTCGATTTTAATCTCGGAGCCGCGGGGGGGTGATTCAGGGCCCGCTGGTTCCTGCCGCCCGCTGCGGGGGGGCCGCGGGCCGTGAGCGGTGGTTGGAATTCCCGGGGGTGCCCCCGGCCCGCCGGGGCTGCGCGGGGGGGCTCCGGGGGCCGGCCCCGCCGTCTCCGCGGCGCACAAAGCGCCTTCAGCCGCCCTTAGCCACCGCGGGGCCCCGGCCCCTGACCCCCCCCCGCGGCCGGGGCAGAGGGCAGCGGCGGGGCCGGGGCCGGCGGCACCGCGGGGCTTTAACGGGGATTAAAGGAGCGCGGGGGGGGGGGGGGGGACGCGCGGCGGCTCCGGCACACAAAGGCGCGGGGCAGGGCCCCCCCGGGCTCCGCCTCCCCCTCCGCCGCTGGGGGGGCCCCGGCTGCTGCTCCGCGTCCCTGCCGGGGAGGAATTAATCACAATTACGGGGCCGCCCATCTGCTCGGGGCCTGCCCCGAGCTGCCCCCCCCGACCCCCCCGCAGCAGCTCGCTCCATCGCTGCGGGGCGCGGCGGCACCGCCGGGGCCGCGCCGTCGGGGGGGGGCCGCCCCCAGCGCCCTCTCACCCCGCGGGGCCCTCGCCTGTCCCCGCGGCCCCCCCCCCGCAGCCCCGGGTCCCCCCCTGCTCCGCGCAGGGTCCCCCCCCGCTCGCTCCCAGCCGCTCTCCCCGCTCCCAGCCCGGTTCTCGGGGGCAGCTTCCCGGCGGTGGGGGCTGCCGAAGGCACGGGGCTGGCGTCTGCCCGAGCTGCGCCCCCCCGGCGGCCCCCCCCGGCCACGTTTCCCCCGTCGGTGCCCTTTAGGGCAGGCGCCGCAGCTGCGCGGGGGCCCCAAATCTCCCCGTTAAAACGACGCCGAGCGGGGCGACAGCTGCCCGCCGCACCGGGGACACGTCTGTGTGCTTCGCGGGGGGGGCACCGAGCCCGCGTCCCCCCTGCCCCGGGGGCCTCCGGGTGCTCGGGGCAGCTCCCGCGGCCGGGGGGGGCAGGAAAACGGCAAAGGCCGTGAGGGAGAAAAGCGGGACCGGGGGGGAGTCCTCGGGGGGGGGGCTCGGCCGGCCCGGTGCCCGTGGGGGGGGGAACGGGCGGAAAAAATGGGCCCGGGGGGGGGGGCGGCTCTGGGGAGCTCCGGGGCGGGGACGCTGCGGAGCCTCGGCCCCCCCCCAGCGGCCCCCCCGGGGCCCGGTGTTGTCCCGGTTCGTTTCGTTCCGTTCTGTTCTCGCCCCCTCCCCTTTCTCCGCTTTTCCTCCCCCACCCCGCAGACAAAACGCGGCTGCCAGGCTGGGGCCGGGCCATCCATCACCGCCCCCCCGCGGCTCCGCGCCCCCCCGGCCCGGCCCTGCCCCTGCCCCTGCTCGGGGGGGGCCGCGGGGCCCGGGCTGGGGCGGGGGGGGGCAAGGGGGGCCCCGGGGGGGGCAGGGCCGGTGGCTGCGGTTCGGGGCCGAGCAGGGGCGGGGGGGGGGGCGGGGGGAGCCCCTCCCGGGAGGCCCCGCGGTGCCCCTCCGGCCCCGCTGCGCTTTGTCCCCGTGCCCCCGGCAGCTGCGGGCCGCGGGGCTTCCGCGCCCCCCCCCCCCCCCAGCTCGGGGGCCCCCCGGGAGGGGACGCGGGGTCCGAGGACCCCCGCCGGCCACCCGGGACCGGGGGGGGGGGCTGAGACGTGCGGGGGCTGGGCGCGGCCACCTGCCGCCCCCCGGAGGGGCAGCGCCGCCAGCTGCTGCCCGGGGCCGCCGCGTCCCGGCCGGGCCGGGGCCATCGATCACGGCGGGCGCGGAGCAGCTGCGCGGGGCCGGGGGGGGGGGGGGGGGGGGGGCGGGGGGGCGGCCCCGGGGGTCCCGAGGCGGGGGCGCGGCCCGGCCCCCCCGCACTGCCCCGCGCCGCCGGCAGGGGGCGCCGCAGGACCGCGAATAGGGGGCGGCCGGGAAGGGGCGGGGCCGGGCGCCATATAAGGAGCGGGGCCGGGGAGGGGCGGGGCCGGGCGGGTAGGGGGCGGGGCCGGGCGCCATATAAGGAGCGGGGTCGGGGAGGGGCGGGGCCATGCAAAACCGCGCCGGGGCTCGGCCGGGGGGCGTCGCGCGAGAGGCGGCGGCAGCGGGGGGGGGGGGGAGTCCCGGGGGGCTCCCAGGGGGCTCCCAGCCCGCAGTGCATGGGGGGGGCCCGGGGGGGGGGGCCTGGGCCGGTGCCGTGTGACCGTGACGGACCGGGCTGGGCCCGCCCCGGCGATCTGCAGCACCTGCGGGTGCTCGCCCACAGCCACCCGCGGGTGGGCGGCAGGGGGGCACCCGGCTGCGGGCACCCCCCGGTGGGGCTCGAGCCCCCCAGGGACCCGCTGGGGTCCTGCGGTGCGGCCCTGCCCCGGGCGGCAGCGGTGAAGCCGCAGGGAGCCGTGTCCGCGCTGCAGGGGGGGGTCGCCTCTGCCCCCAGAGGGGTCGCGCCAGGGCTGAGCCCCGGGCCCGGAACACCGGGGGCAGCCCCGGGCCTGGAGCAGACGGCGGGGAGCGGGGCGCTGGGAGCCAGGAGCTGGGGGCAGCAGCTTTATTTGGGGCGCATGGAGCCGAGCGGCTGGGGCAGGCCCAGGGGCAGCCCAGAGCCATTTGGGCTCCATGGCGGCCACGCGGGAGGGCGGCGAATCCTCCAGTTCCCCTTCAGGAGCGCTGAGCGGTTCCCTCGGCGTTCTTAATGCCGGGGGTGGGAGCTGGCGAGGGGCCGCTGACAGAGAGCTGCACCCGCTGGGCACTTCTACTTGTGGGGGGGGCTCCTGTGCCCCCCTGCTCGCGGCTGCCCGCCAGGTAGTCGAAGAGGACGAAGCCGTAGGGCGCGGGCTCGGGGGCCTGTGGAGAGGCCGAAGGTGGGGGGGGGGCGGGGAGGAGGCAGGGGGTGGGGGGCAGCACGGGGGCCAGCACTCACCCGTGGGCCCAGGCGCTGCAGCACGCGCTGTGGGTCGCTCTCCAGGATCACCCTGTGGGCAGCGGGTCCAGCACTGTCCCGTGGGGCCTGGGCAGCTCCAGTGCTCCTGGCGCGGCTCTTGCCCCAACCCCGGCTGCGCCCCCGTTGCCACCGCCCTGCCTCAGTTTCCCTCCCCATGCCAGGCGTTTTATGGTGCCTGGATGAAGGCTCAGGGATGGGGCTGCTGCAACGAGGCGAGCTGGGCACCCACATCTGCTGGGGCTGCCCCACTGCCAGCACCCACGGGGCCCAGGCTGCCCCCCGGCCTCACCCCCTGTCCACGATCTCGTCCACCACCAGGAAGGCCCCGTCCAGGTTCTCCAGCAGCCAGCGCTTCTCCAAGTCCTTCCTGCGGGCGAGCCCCCGGGAGGTGTCCCACGCGTGTCCCCTCGCTGGGTCCCAGCCCACGGCGCCACCCAGGGTGAGCTGCCCCCCACCCTGCCTCGGGGTCCCCTTGGGGTGGGGGGCACTCACCGCAGCACGAGGCCGAGGGTGTCGCAGAGGCAGCCGAGCACAGCCGACAGCATCAGCTGCGGGAGAGCGGCGTCAGCGCGGCCCCGTAGGTCCGGCCCCCCCAGCCCCCCGTACCTCGTTCTCCTGGGGGCCCCCCACCACGTAGAAGAGGAGGTCGCTGCTGCTCCTGTAGACCACGGTGAGTCCCTCCAGGAAGGCGATCTCACCTGCGGGGACGCAGGACGGTGTCTCCCCGGGATGTCCCCGAGCACACCAAACCTTTTGCAGCCCCCCCCCTGCTGCAGAGGCTCCCCCCGTGCTCACTGCCTGCCCCGCGGGTCTTGCTGAAGATGCTGCTCTCGAAGGCCGCCTGCTCCTGCGCCGTGGGGAAGCTGCTGTCGTAGTACTGGGAGGCGGGGGGGGGGGGTCAGCACTGCGGCCGGATCCAGCACCCCGACCCCCCCGGAGCGGGGAAACCACAGCAGCGAGGCCGGGGCCGAGCTTCACCTTGGCCAGGAGCCGCTGCCCGCGGCTGTCGAGGATGAGCAGCGCCTTCACCGTGTACAGCGAGGGCTCCTGGGGGCACAGGGGCTCAGCCCCCCCGGGCCGGCTGCAGCTGGGTCCTGCCTCGCGCTGCCTGGGGACGCCTGTGCCCCCCGAGCCCCCCCACCCCACTGGGGTCCCCCCCCTCTGTTTTTTGGGGACCCTCCCTCACACCCCTGCCCTGCACCCCATCCACTCCCCCCCGTTTCTCCCCATTTCCCCACCTCTCCCCCCACTCCCCCCCATTGCACCCCCCAACTCCCACGTTTCTCCATTTCCCACCGTTTCTGGGGTTCCCCCATTTCCCCCACCCTCCCCCCCCCCCATTTATCTCCCCTTCCCCCCATTCCCCCCTCCCCTTCCCACCCGTTTCTCCCTGTCCTGCGGTGGCCACAGGAAGTTCCCGGCTGCCCCTGTCCCAGCCCTACTGGCAGCCCCGTGGGCTCCATGGCTCCGCCGTCCCGGGCAGCCCCCCCGTGCCCCCCCCGGCGCTGACGTTGCCGCACCCAGCCCAGCCCGGCCCCCCCGGGCCCTGCCCCTGGCCCCGGTGCCACCGGCCTTGTCACGGCAGCAGCTGGTGTCCTCCTGAAAGCCCCCCCCGGCCGCCTGCAGCAGGGGAGGGGTGGGCACGGGGCCCCCCAGGCTGGGTTCCTGCACCCCAAGGTGCTGCAGTGCCTGGCTGCTGGGGGGGGGGGGGCACTCCCCAAGGACTCCCCCCACGAACACAGGCTCTGCGACAGAGCAGTGACGGGGGGGGTGCGATGGGGTGAGGTGCAGACCCAGTGGGGCAAGGAGCCCCCCCCCTCCCCCGGGGTCACCCCGGGGGTGCCAGGTTTGGGCTCCACCAGTGGGTGCCCCCAGTGCAGGCTGCGGGTGCTGCCGGGGGGGGTCGGCACCACGCCGGGTCCCGCCCTGCCCCGGGCTCCCGTGCCCTGCCGGTGACTCACCGGCTGCGCCCCAACCGCCTCGGTTTGCTTCCACCGCCGGGGCCGGGGTGCGCTCCCCAGCGTGCCTGCCTTCGGGCACGGGGCCGGGGCCGTGGTGCTGGGGCTGGAGAGGCTGGAAACGGGGCTGGAAACGGGGCTGGAAACGGGGCTGGAAACGGGGCCGGAGAGCTGGAAACGGGGCTGGAAACGGGGCTGGAAACGGGGCTGGAAACGGGGCTGGAAATGGGGCTGGAGAGGCTGGAAACGGGGCTGGAAACGGGGCCTGGCCCTGCCGCTCGCAGCCCCAGCGCTGGGGAGCTCCTGCGAGGCCCCAGCCCGAGCTGGGAGCCCCCTGCCCTCCCCGGGCGTGTTTCTGTGGGGCGCGGGGGGGGCCCGCCAGCAGCGCACGGCAGCGCTCCGTGTGCGTGTCCCAGGAGCTCGGAGCAGCCCCCGCCGCGCCGTGCCGCAGGGCCGCTGCTGTCCCCGAGCGGCCCCGGGTCCGGTTTTCACGCAGCTCCGCACCAATTCTGCTGCTACGAGGCCCTGAAGCCGGCGGAGGGCTGGGACCGGCCGGCTGCCAGGCTCCGCATGGCCCCGGGGGGCTAAAAATAACGCGGCCAGGGGCAGCCGGCTCGGGTTGCTGCTGGCAGCGCCCCTCGGCCCTGTCCCCGTCCCCTCGGCTGCCTGGGGAGGCGCGAGGAGGGCTCCAGGAGGGCTCCAGGGGGGGTTCCGGGACGTGCCCGTGCCCCACGACCACAGGGCGCGGTGGGGACAGGCAGGCGCCGCGTTGTGCTCGCCAGCCCCGTCACGAGGCGCTGCTGGCCTCAGGGACGCCCGGGCTCGGTGACACCCCCGGCTCGCCCCCCCCCCGTGCTGCGCGGAGCGGGAGCCGCTGTCGCAACGGAGCCGTGCCCGCCCCGCCGGCCGCCGTTGCCCCATGAACTCGCCGATTGCGGCGGGCCGGGGCCGGGGCCGCGCCCCGCCTCCCGTGGGCGGTCGGAGGTTGTTTTGCAGCGAGCGGCGCGATGGGGGCGGGGGGGGGAACGGGACGACCGGGGCGCAGCGAACCGGTGATGGGGGGGCCGGGGCGCAGCGAGCGACCCCGACCTGCTCTGCACGGGTGCTGCCGGCCCCCTCCCCGCGCTGCCCCGTCCCTGCCCCCCGGGGCGGGGGAGCTCCGGGCCGGTGTCGGGGCGGCCCCGGTCCGGGGGGGCTGTGCCGCCGGTCCCCATTCCCCAGCTGCGCTCAGAGCCCGGTGCCCGCACCCAAACCAAGCCGTGACGAAGGGCGCGCGGCTCCGCGGCTGCCCGGGGGAGGTGCCAGGGGCCACTGCGCGTCGCCCGGCCCGGGCAGCTCAGCACCGCGCGGCGCTCGGCCACCGAGCGGCCTTGTTGGGCCCTGCCTGGGCCCAGGCCGGGGCCGAGCTCCCGGGGGCGATCGAGCACCGGCTGCAGCCGTCCCCGCCCGGGGGAAGCAGCGCTGGGCCGGGCGTCGGGGCCCGCGCCCGCTGTCCGCCTTTCTCGAACGAGCTCCTCATGGGCTCTGGCGTCCTGCTCGGCCCGGCCGGGCCGGGCGCTACCGAGCAGGGGCCGCGGGGGGGTGTGGGGGGGGTGGCGCTGCCCGGGCCCGGCCCCGGTTCCCCGCAGGCCTCGGCCGTGAGGGCCCGGGGCGCGCGGCGCCATGGCAACGGCTGCGGGGCGGCGGGGCGGTGCCCGCGCCGCGGGGATTGGTGCTCGCGGCTGTCACTCAAGCTGCCGGGCCGGCGGCTGGCTGCCGAGCGCCGTGTGATTGCCGGCTGCCGCTGTCGCTCGGCCGAAGCCTCGCGTCCCGTTGGGCGGACGCTACGTCGATCATGACGCGCGGGGCGGGTCTCGCGGTGTCGCCTCTCCTCGCCGATTGGCCCAGCGTGCGGCCGTCGGGCGACGCACCGGGGCCACCGTCGCAGTCCGCACGCCGATTGGCCGCCTCGCCTGCCCATCTTGGCGGCGGCGGGGGCGGGAGCGACGCCTCGCCGCCACCGCCCATTGGGCCGCCGCCCGGTCCCGCCTCCCCGCGGCGGCTGCCGATTGGCGGAGGGGCCGCGCGAGGCGGGAGGGGGAGGCGGGGGCCAGGGCGGGGAGCGCGAGCGGGGCCGGCGGCGGCGGCGGGGCTGGGAGCGAGCGGCGGCGGCGGCGGCGAGCGGGTAGCGGGGGGGGGCGGGGGCCGGGGGGCGTGGGGCGGCGGGGCCGGGGGGCGGGGGGCGCCTTGACGGGCCCGGGCGGGGCCCGCGGGGCCGGGGCCCGGGGGGGGCCGCGGGGCGGGGCGGGGCGGGGAGGGGCCGCGGGGGCCTCGTGCTCCCGGTGCCCCGCGGGGGGGGGGAGCCCCGGCGGGGCCTCGCCGCGCGCCGCCGGTGGGGTCCCGGCTGCGGGAGCAGGCCCCGGGTCCGATCCCGTCCCCTCAGGCCGCGGCGGGGGGCGAGGGGCGGCCGGGCCCGGGCCTGGCGCGGGGACCGGGACCGGGGACACCACACCCGGACACCCCCCCCCCGGGGCACCCCCCCGGCCCCGTCCGGTTCCGGTGCCCGGCGGGGCCCGCAGGAGCCGTCCCGGCGCTGAGCTCCGGGCGCCCAAGCCCGGCCCCGCGGCCCGGCCGCTGGGGTGGTGACAGGCGGGGCCGGGGCACGCGGGCGGCCCGGGGGCGCGGGGCCCGGCGGGGCTGTGCTGCGCTGCGCCGGTGGGGCTTTAACCCTCGCCCTGCTCCCCCCCCAGAAATGCTTTCTCTGAAGAAATACTTCACTGAAGGCCTCATCCAGTTCACCATCCTGCTCAGCCTGATCGGTGTCCGCGTGGACGTGGACACCTACCTGACCTCGCAGCTGCCCCCCCTGCGGGAGATCATCCTCGGGCAGAGCTCGGCCTACACCCAGACCCAGTTCCACAACCTGCGCAACACCTTGGACGGCTATGGCATCCACCCCAAGAGCGTAGACCTGGACTATTACTTCACGGCTCGCCGCCTGCTCAACCAGGTCAGGGCCCTGGACAGGTTCCAGGTGCCCACCACCGAGGTGAGCGCCTGGCTGGTGCACAGGGACCCCGAGGGCTCCGTGTCCGGCACCCAGCCCAGCGCCGGCATCGCCCTCGAGAACGGCGGCGGCCTGCAGGATGGGGGCGGCCCCGACGGCGGCGTGAGGGAGAGCGGGGCCGAGCAGGGCTTCGGGGAGGAGCTGGAGGACCTGGGAGCGGTGGCTCCCCCGGTGAACGGGGACCTGACCAAAGAGGTAGGCAGCTCCTTGTGCGCGTGCTGGGGGAGAGGGGGGGCTCCTGGAGAGCTCGGGCCGGGCCGGCTCTCGCTGCTTCGACGGCCGCCGAAGCGAGCGGTGCTTTGCGCGCGGCGTGTGCTTAGCGCGTGGGAACAGCAGGCTCCTGCCGGGGAGCTGGAGGGGCCGAGGGGCGGCGCGGTCGGGGGCTCCGGGTGTGTGTGCGGGGTCGTTTTTCCTTTGTGTTGGCTTTGTTCTTGGTCTTGAAAGCGGTACTGGAAGGGGAGAGCGGGCCGGGGCCAGCGCTTCAACGCGTGCACGTAGCTTTGTGTTGTGAAACCGATAAAATAACGCCGGGAAATAAACACAGGCGTTGGGTAACAGCCCCGGCCCAGGTGTCGGCGGGGTGGTTGGGTTACTCGGCTCTGGAGCGCGTCCAGTTGAGATGTTTATGGCTTGGTTTTCATCACAGAGGGGTGGGGAGAGGTGAACTGGAAAGTGGTTTATTTTTCTGTCTGGGCATAACCTTTCAGATGCTGTGACGCAATCGAGCCCCGGTCCCTGGTAGCTGCTCCTCTCTGTGCTTTTTGGCTCTGCTTTCTTTGTCACGGCACGTTCAGCCTCGACGTCTCCCTGGCCACGCCGTGTGGAGGACGTTAGTGCTGAGTTGCAGCGTCGGGCGCTTCCAGCGTTGCTGCTGTCTCCTAAATCGGTCGGGTCTAAGCTCAGGCGAGCTGCCGAGGAGTCGGGGCGTGGAGAGGGCAGGAGCCACCCTGCCGCCGCGGTCCCTGTCCCCAGCAGGGGCGCCGGGGGGCTTTGCAGGCGGCTCTCGGGGATGCTGTGGGTGCTCATCACGTGGCTTTGGCTCAGCGGGAGGCCGGAGATGGTGTAAAGAGAGCGGTGTGAGCGGTGTGAACACGTGCACGCGGCAGGGACCATGGTGGCCGTTGTTTCGCGTGGCGCTGCCGCAGGACAAGCGGCTGGTGCCATGGCCGTGGGCAGCCGTGGGACCGAGCCCAAACCCCCCCCGGGCCTTGCGCCCGCTTTGTGGAGGGGTCCCGGGAGGCGCCGCCGCCTCGGAGCACAGCGCAGGCGTCCCCACGGCTGGGCTCTGCCCCCGTAGCTGAGAGGCAGGTTTGTTTGGGAAGCGAGGGAGACTTTGGAGTGCCCCGTGCAAGGTCACGTGCGGCCTGCGGAACAGTTCCTGTTCTTCCTCCTCCTCCTCCTCCCCCTGCCCCCGGCTCCTGGCTGCAGACCTGGGGCCTGGGAGCGCGCCGTGGCTGTGGCTGCCCAGCAGAGCCTCGGAGGAAGCGGGCTCGGATTTTGGAGAGGGCACCTGCAGGCCAAGGGGGGGGGGGTCGACAGCGCTGCTGCTTTCTGGGGCCTCAGAGCGCAGCCGGGCCGGGAGCAGCAGCACGCGGGGCCCAGCACCCTGCTGGGGGAGATCCCCGGGGGGGAAGCCCCGGGCAGCCCGGGTGGGCAGAGCACGGCTGTCCGTGTGTCTGTCCGGCTGTCCGTGTGTCTGTCCGGCTGTCCGCCCAGCCGGCTGCTCCCAGGGGCAGCGCAGGAGAGCTGTGCCTGTGGCAGCCCGGCCGGCCCCGCGGGCTCTGCCGCCCTGCTCGGCCCCCTCGGGCCCCCTCCTCCTCGCAGCCTTTTGCCCCGGGCTCCGGGGCCAGGGGAGGCTCCGGTGGCACCGGGCCCAGGACGTCCTGCCCGGCTGCCCCGCCTCGGCACGGGCACGGCGCCGCCTTCCCCCGGGGCCGGCAGCGGCCGGAGCCTGGGCCTGGGCCTGCCGCGGGGACGCTCCAGAGCCCGGAGTCCCGGTTCAGGGCCCTGCCCCGGTGCCCCCCCCCCCGGTGCTCCCCCCCCGTGCCGCTGTAACCCCCCCGCCCCCGCCGGGCCGTGCCGGCAGCAGCAGCGCCCGGTGCCCCGCAGGGCCGGGGCCTGGCCCCATTCCGTGGCCCGGTGGAGCCGGGCGGGCGCTGGGGCGGCGCGGGGCGGGCGCGGCCTCCCCCGGGAGCGGGGCTGGTGGCGGCCGGCGGCAGCTGGGGCCGGGCAGGGCGCGGGGCTCCCGGCGGGGCCGGGCCGGGGCCGGGGCTCGGCCTCCCGGGGGCGGCTCCCGGTCCCGCGGGGCTGCCCCGGGCGCTCTGCGGGGACAAAGCCCCGGCCCCGGCCGTTCCCTTCGCCCTACGGCGCAGCGGGGCCGGGCGGGAGGCGCCGTTGCCGGTGTGGGGGAGCCGGGCCCCGAGCGCTTCCGCGGGGACGCAACCGGGGGCACCGCGGGGCGGGGCCGCCGCCGCCGCCGCCCGGTCCCGGGGCCGCCCCGCAGCCCTCCCCCGGCCCGGGGCCGCGGCCCAAGGTCACCGCGCCCGGCGGGGGGGGGCGGCCGGGCCGGGGGGGGCGCGGCGGGGCCGCTCGGGCCGCGGCCCGGTGCTGCGGCGGCGCCCGCGGGGCGGGGAGGGCCGGGGGGGGGGGGCGCGGCCCCGGCCGTGCCGCAGCCGGGGGAGGCGGCGGGGGGGGGGGGGGGGGCGGGGGCGGCTCCCCGCGGTCACCGGAGGGGCGGGGCCCGGGGCCCGGCGCGGCCCCGCTGCGCCACGGGGGGGGCGGGGCGGGGCGTGCCGGGGGCGGGGCTTCCGCGCCGCGCGGCCGCCTATTGGGCGGGGCGGCGGCCCCCGGCGGCGGGGATTGGCGGCGAGCGCGGGGCGGGGCGGGGCCCCCGGCGGGGCGCGGGGGGTGGGCGGGGCCCGGCGGCGCCGCATCCCGGCGGGGCGGGGCGGGGCCCGGCGGCGCCGCAGCCAAGGTAACGGCGGGGGAGGGGCGGGCGGGGCGCGCCGCAGCCCGGCCCGGGCGGGCGGCGGGGGCCGAGCGGGGCCGCGGGGCGGGGCGGGGGCGGCGGGGCCGGGGGCACCTGTGGCCGGCGGGGCGGGGCGGGGCGGGGCGGGCGGGGAGCGGCTCCCGCCGCCGGCCGGGGATGCGAGCGCGGCGCCGCGCCCCGGGCAGCCCGGCCCGCCGCCCCCCCCCGGGACCATGAGCGGAGCGCGCCGCGGCCCGGGCGGCAGCTGGGGCCATGAGAAAGGTACCGGGGGGGGGGGGGCGCCGGGGGGCGCGGCCGGTACCGGGGAGGGGGCGGCCGGGCGCGGCCCCCGGTGCGCGGCCGGGGCCGGGTGGGAGCGGGGCCGCCCGGCGCGGTCGGGTTGCATCAGGTGGCGGCGACTGCGGGGATGGCGGCGGCGGCGCTGCCCTCCCCTTATGCAAATGGCCGGGATCGCACCACGGGGCTGATGCAAGGCGGCCGCGCCGCCACCGCCGCCACATTGGCCCGGCCGCCTCCTCGCCCTGCGCCGCCGCCGCACCGGGCCGCCCCCGCCATGGGGAGCGCGCCCGCCCGGCCCCGCCGCAGCGGCAGAGGCAGGGGCAGGGGCCGGGGCCGGGGCCGGGGCCGGGGCAGAGCCGCCCCCGGGAGGCCGCGCCCCGGGCTGCGATGGGCAGCGGGCGCCGCGCCCCGCCGCAGGAATGGTGCGAACGGGAGCGGGGCCGGGAACGGGCTGGGGCCGGGGGCTGCCGGCCGGGCGCGGGGGGCCCTGCCCCGGCCCCTGCCCCTGCCCAAGGAAACCTTGTCTGCCTTTCAGGACATCGATTTGATTGACATCCTGTGGAGACAGGATATCGATCTCGGCGCTGGGCGAGAGATTTTTGACTACAGCCACCGCCAGAAGGAGAGCGAAGTGGACAAAGACCTGAGCGATGGGAGGGAGCGCGGGGACGGCTGGCGGAGCGCAGGGAGCGAGGGCCTGGACAGAAACCTGCTAGTGGATGGCGAGACCGGGGAGAGCTTCCCTGCGCAGGTAACGCCCGCGTCCGTCTGCTGGCGTCCGTGCCCGTGGCGATGCAGCGCCTGGGTCCGCGGCCCGCTGCCGGCGCAGCGGCATCGAGCGTGACTTTGTGCGGGGCTCTGCAGGGCGAGGGCTGCCCGGGCAGACAGGAGGACCTGACGGTGGGAGGCGCAGGCTGCCTGCCGGGCCGGGGAGCTGCGGCGAGGCGGGCAGGGTAACAGCCGTGTTGCTGCCGGCGTGGCGCTAGGACGAGGGCTGCTGGCTCGCGCTGTGCCTCTGGGCTGTCTGGTGAGGCAGTGGCGTGGTGCAGCGTAGGCAGGCGCAGTCCCCTCCAGCCTGAAACCGAGTGCTGGCAGGGGGTGAGGCTCGCTGGGAGCGCGTTCCCTTCCCTCCCCTGGTGCGCTGAGGGGCAGCGCTGACACTCTCCGGAGCAGGAGGATGGAGTCTGCGAAGCACTGGGTGGGGCCTCTGGCTCTTTTTGGATGCGCTGCAATAAAGCTGTGCTGTAGGAGCTTGTTTTTCACCACCACCTCCCTAATCCTGGGGCTACGATCGCTTGTGTTTTGCATCAGGTGCCTGGCGCGGAGGATCAGACAGCTCTGTCCCTGGAGGAGTGCCTTAGGCTGCTGGAGGCCACCTTCCCTTTCGGGGAGAACTCGGAGGTGAGCGGCGGTGGCTGCAGAGGGGGCGATGGCTGGCAGCCTGCGGACGGCGCTCGTTAGCTCGCTGGGATTTCAGCACCTCTCGTACCCCAACCCAGACCGCAGAACGGGCAGTAAATTGGGTTAGGCTGTGTAAGGAGGCTTCAGGCATCACGCCCGCAAAAGTAGCGGTGGGGGGTGGTCACAATTAATTAAAGACTTCTGGCTTTGCTTCTAATTAGTTCATAGCGAACTGCGGAGGAATAGCTGCAACCGGTTCGCTTTGAACAAAGGAGAAGCAGTTGCCGGCGTGGAGGTGGAAGGGCACCCGGGGATGGCCGCCTTCCTGGCCGCCGCTGCTCAGCCAGGGACTGACTCTGCCTCACGTGGTTAGTTTCCAGCTGCAGATGTCTCCACCCTGAGCGAAGCTGTGCCCAGCGAGAGCCGGCCCGCGGGCATCCAGAGCAGCCTGCTGTCTCCTCTCCTCCCAGAGACCGAGTCTCCCTTCGACCTGGAGCAGCAGTGGCAGGACCTCATGTCTATCATGGAGATGCAGGTCAGCTCTCGCCGCGGCTGTGACGTGGGATCGGCGTCCGGAGGTGGCTGATGCCGGCCGGGGGGGGAACCTGAGGGGTGGCCGTGGGAAGGCGTTCGCCCTTCCAGGCACGTGTTACCGCTTAGCTGAATGCTTAGCTGAATTTAAAGTAGGTTCAGCGGCTGTTCCGAGCACCTAATTCCCGGAGAACTGGAGTTTGGGGTTAGTAACAGCTGCTTTGGTTCTGTCCCGGTCTGTGCAGTGACACTGTGTGCCCGCGTGGGTGTTGCTGGCAGCGTCGTAAACCTCCTGCAGCTGGCAGATGATGCTGGGGTCACTGGAGACATAGCTCCTTCCCTGGGATCTAGAAGCATTGTCCTCCCTTCCTTGGTGTGCGCTGGTGGTGAAGGGCACTGGAAAAGGCAGGGCTCGAGCGAGGTTTATTCACCGGATGTTTCCCGTTCTTTCAGGCTATGGAAGTGAACAACACGACCGCTGAAACCCTGTACAACGGCACAGGCGGGGACCTGCTGGCTTCTAACTACAGCCTCGCTCCAAACACTCCCATCAATCAGAATGTCAGCCTGCATCAGGCCTCTCTGGGCAGCTGCTCCCAGGACTTCTCCCTCTTCAGCTCTGAAATCGAAAGCCCCTCCATGGCTGGCAGCTCAGCCCTGCTCCAGCTGGCGCCGGACAACTCCACCGGCCTCAACACCACCTTCAGCTCCACCAACTTGAGCGGCATCTTCTTCCCCCCGCAGCTGAACAGCACAGTCAACGAGACGGCTGGCCCCGAGCTGCCCGACCCGCTGGGCGGCCTGCTGGACGAAGCCATGCTCGATGAGATCAGCTTGATGGACTTGGCTATTGAGGAAGGTTTCAACCCGGTGCAGGCCTCACAGCTGGAAGAAGAGTTTGATTCTGACTCAGGTCTTTCTCTGGATTCTGGCCACAGTCCTGCTTCTCTTAGCAGCTCAGAAGCCTCCTCCTCCTCTTCCTCCTCCTCCTCCTCTTCTTCCTCCTCTTCCTCCTCCTCCTCCTCCTCGTTTTCCGAGGAAGGAGCTGTCGGCTACAGCTCAGACTCTGAAAACGTGGACTTTGAGGAAACGGAAGGGGCAGTTGGGTACCAGCCCGAGTACAGCAAGTTCTGTCGCATGAGCTATCAGGACCCGTCGCAGCTCCACTACTTGCCTTACCTGGAGCACGTTGGCCACAACCACACCTACAACATGGCGCCGGGGACGCTGGATCCCGAGGAGCCCAAAGTGCCCAGCGCAGGGAAGAAGAGCAGCAAGGAGAAACCGTCGGAGTTCCTGGACAAGCAGATGAGCAGGGATGAGCATCGAGCCAGAGCCATGAAAATCCCTTTCACCAACGACAAGATCATCAACCTGCCCGTGGAGGAGTTCAACGAGCTGCTCTCCAAGTACCAGCTCAGCGAGGCGCAGCTGAGCCTCATCCGAGACATCAGGAGGCGAGGCAAGAACAAGATGGCTGCCCAGAACTGCCGCAAGAGGAAGCTGGACACCATCCTGAACCTGGAACGGGACGTGGAGGACTTGCAGAGGGACAAGTCCAAACTGCTCAGGGAGAAGGTGGAGTTCCTCAAGTCCATCCGCCAGATGAAGCAAAAGGTGCAGAACCTCTACCAGGAAGTGTTCGGCCGCCTGCGGGACGAGAACGGCCAACCTTACTCCCCCAACCAGTACGCCCTGCAGTACGCCAGCGACGGCAGTGTTATTTTGATACCTCGCACCTTGGCCGACCAGCAGGCCAGGCGGCAGGAGAGGAAACAGAAGGACCGGAGGAAGTGAGGGGGGCACGCGGGAGGAGCGGGAGACTCGCTCAAGGTAGAACTGGAGAAGGGCTGAGCCTGGAAGTGCTTAGAGGAACTTTCATGCCTTCTTATCCAATATATCTTCTCAAACATGACTGCTGCCGGTCAGTGTACAGGAGGGACTGCGGGCACTGCACGCTGCGTTTGAGGGCTCCCTGCGGGGAGGGACGGGGAGGAGCGGACAGTGCACTGGCGAGCCCAGCACCTTCCACAGCCTGGAATCCTTTGAGCGCAGGAAACAAGCTGGCATCACTGGTGGGGAGATCAGCAGAGGCGGAAAAACTACTGTTAGGAACTGGCTTTAAGTAAGAAAAAGAGATTTAAGCAAATGAACTTAAGCTATAGGAGAGACATTTTTCTGAACTTCCAAAGTTCTGTGATTTCAGGTAGTTGGGTTTTTCTTTTTTTTTTTTTTTTTTTTTCCTTTTCCTGAACCAGTTTTGACATCGGTGTGTGTGATTCGACCTGACTTAATTCCAGATTAGCCAACATCCCTTCCTAGATCAGACCAGTGCACACATGGAAACACGCAAGTGGTGCGACTTCCATTAACCCTTTCCAGTCTGAGGGAGCTCAGGCAGGGCTTGTGGGAGAGCCCTTACCGTATGCGTGGGGGAGCTGGGACGCCTTGGGGGCACCGAGCTGGGGCGTGAGGCTCTCTTGGGGGCAGGGAGGGGGGACTGGGAAGGGTTAACAGAACCAGTGCGCTGCGCATCCCCACCGCACTCACAGAGCATGTCACTGCCGCGCCAGCCCCGTGCTGGGATGCGTTAGATGAGAAGGCACGCAGTAGCCTGCATGCAGACGCTGTCTTCTCCCACTGACTGGCCGAGGAACCGCTTTGGGGGGACGTGGGGAGGGTGGGGGCAGCCAGGGCCCGCGGGCGCGGGGCGGGTGTGCGGCAGCGTGGGGCGGGTAGAGCCTGAGGCGTGGCGCGCTCCTACCCCAGGCCGTGGGCTTGTCACTTATAGAACTAGACATCTGTTAGGATTCCTGTTTCTTAACCGCGCTTTGATTTTGTAGGGCTTCCGCCCTGTTTTCCCTATAGGGTCTAGAGTGCTTGTGTTGAGTAAAAGGGAGAAGCCCAAACGTTCAAAGCTGCTAAATGTTCTCTTTGCCATAAAGATTCAGTGTAACCGTGTGATCACATTATAGGATTCTCTTCTGTCCCTAGGTGTTGGTCTGACTTCCTTTGTTTTAAGGAGGGGGGTGGGGGTAGTGCCTTGATCACTGTTGGTCTCCGCCACGGAGACGATCCTAGAAGCTGTATTTACAATATAGCACAGCTGGGAGTGTACCGACTTTACCAGCAACTGAAAAGCTTAAAATGGCTTTCGGAGCCAGTCCTGTGCATGTGATACGGGGTGAGGGCGTAGCGCTGAGGGGGAGCGGCGCGCGGAGACGCGGGTGGTAACGGAGGAAACCTGGTAATGCCAGAGGAAGCGAGCTGCTGCCGGGGGGGCTGGAGAAGCCCGGGGCAGCGCAGGGCTGCTGAGAAGGAAGACGTCTGGCGTGGGCACACGTTTTCCAGGCTGTGGGGAAAGGAGCTGCGTCTCGGAGTGCGGCATGGGGGGGCCGCGGGTGCTCGCTGCGTTCGCTGCGGCCCTGAGGGGCGTGCGGCAGCCGCGCCGAGACCACAGCGGGGCTCCCCCATCCCGCACTCCTGAGATCCAACAGCTTTACTTACGCGTGAGATGAAGCACAAGTGGTGGCGATGTGGGTGTGGGGAGGTTGGAATGGAGCCCTGCGTGTATGTTTTAAATTATTTTACTCTTATATACTTTATTTTAATGATCTGTGACCTGTCAGGGAAAGAAGAGAGATTGTGTGAGCACAGGACAAAAAATAAAACGGCTTATTCACTGTACAAGCATTCGTTTCATGTTTTTATTTTCCTATTATTATTTTTATTTTCTTTAAGCTGAAGCACGTTAGGGAAACTAAACCGCGTTTCTGCGTGGGTCCTGCTCCCCACCAGCAGCTCCTGGCTCCCTCCGCTGTGCTGCAGCTGGGCGCAGGGCGGGTTTGCCTCGTGCTCGGGGCAGGAGCTGCAGCCGGCCTGCCCTGCAGGTAGCGGCCTCAGGGGAGGGGAAGAGGAAAGCCTCGCCTCGCTTGTGGTGCTTGCGGAAGGGAAACAGGCTGGAGGCTGCAGCCCTCCCCCCCATGGCCCCAGGCTCCCAGAGGCAGCGCCCTGTGCCCAGCTCTCCCCTGGCCGCACCAACGGGCGGCACGGCCCCGGCCCCGCTGCCCTTACACCAGCCCTGGGTTCGGCCACGTCCAGGCCCCAGCACTGGGCACAGGCCTGAGGTTTGCTCTGGTTCGGGGGCGCTCAGCTGGGGCCCCGCAGCCCAAGGGGCTGGGCTGGTGGGGAAGCCCTCAGGCCTCCTGCTCTGGGGCTCACCGAGCAGCTTGCACACAGATCCAGCCACCCTCCTCCGAGGCCTCCGTACCCCCGCACCCCCACCTCGATGGCGGCAGGCACTGCCTTTCCCTCACCTGGCCTCTAGTGGGGGGGGCCGTCATGAGGTGGAGCTGCTCCCGCAGCTCTAAATTAGTCTTAACCATGCAGAGCCCACCCTGAGAGCCAGGACGCTTGGCAACAAGGCCCTTGGGGGCACCAAAGCCGTGTCCCCCCCCCCCAGGCCCACGCCCAGCCAGCTGCCCGCAGGACCCACACGGCGCTGCTCGGCTCCCCTCTGGGGCGGGAAGGCCGGCCTTCCACCGAGGCTTTCTTGGGGCAAACGTGGTTCCCCCCGGGACTGAACCTCCCCTGCAGCACTGGCAGTTCCCCGCCTCCATTCCAGGGAGCAGTTTGCCTGCTGCTGCCGGGAGCTGGGCGCTGAGCCCAGGCCAGCCCCACACAAGCTAACAGCTCAGCCAAGGGGAACGCAAAGCATTAAAATACACGCTCTGAGGTGGTTCCAGTCTCTTCCCGGGCCCTAGGGGATTTATTTCAGCTATTACTTCAGGGCCTGTTTTAGAACTTAGTATCGGCTTGCAAAGAAAACCAAAAAAAAGCCCAGAGGATTTCCCCCACCCCAGTGGCGCTCAGGGAAGGGTCCAGCCCTCCGAGATGGGGTCAGCCGCCCAGGAGCGGGGCTCCCTGCCTGGACCCCAACCCCCAGTGAGGGGCTGGCCGGACGCGCACTTGAGCAGCTCGCCGGCAGCACTGCCCCCTCCCTGGCGTGCCCTGCGCTGTCAGAGGCGCAGGCTGCCTGCCAGCCCCTAATCAGGTGAAGAGCAGACCTTTCATTTTCCGAGGCAGGAAGCACTTAGCCGCCAGCGGGGCCTCCTGCCTCTGATCTCGGCGAGTGCCCTGGATTTAACGAGCGTCCGGCCGTGCGCGCCCCCAGCGCAGCCCCTGCGCAGGCAGCAGCAGACCCGGCCCGCGCCTCCCCGCTCCAGCCCGTAGCGATGAGCCCGCTGCCGAGCGGGGCAGGCCCCGCACCCACCTCCCAGGCACAAATCACTCGCAGTGCTCGGCACCGTGAGGGACTGACTCCAGCTCCCCGGGCGGTGCCGCGTCCCTCTCGCCCCCTGCCCCAGCCAGAGCCAAGGAGCCGAGGCCCAGCCCGGGACGGAGCCGCACGCAGCTTCCAGCTTCCCGCGGCCATCGATCGCCCCAGCGCCTCCCCAGGGAGCCGCAGCCCTCTTACGTTCAATTAAGTGGACGTTACTCCTTCCAACTCCAGTGATTAATACAGGTTTAATTGCTGCTGCTGCTGGCTGCTGGGGCAGGGAAGGCATTTCTCCGCACCGCTGGGTACGGGCCGTGCTGCTGCGAGGAGCCTGGGTTTCAATGGGCCGCATCGTTTCGCAGCCCTAAGTGCTGGCAGGCGCTGGCAGAGCGGCCAAACACCACCCAAAACCTCACTGCTGCTCCCTGCTCCGTCCCACACCCTGCGAATTCTGGAACCTTCTGCGCCAGAAAGTACCGTCCTCCTCAGGACAGTTCTGACCCCTTGCTGTCTGTTACTGCCAGACGGACTGGGCAGAGGTGGGTGGGTTTGGGTGGGTCCATACACAAGAGCTTGTGGCCTTCCAGCAAGGCCAAACCCAGAGAGAAGTGCTGTCGTTGCCATCTTCAACCAGTCACCAGAATCATTGCCAGAGCTTTAAAAACCCGTCTGTAAGTGCAAAGTGCCAGAGTCTGCTCAACGTTCAGAGGAGAACTGAAGTAAAGGGCACTTACCGCGCACCGCGGGTGAGCCTGGTGCCGGAGCAGCTGCAGCGCACGCTTCCCATTCAGGCAGGATCTTGGAGCACATCAAACAGGTCCCAAATCAGAGCTGCTCGTCTTGCCTCCAGGAGCCTCCTTGACTCTGGCCTCTAGACACTGAGCTCCTCTGCGACACTTCTCTTCTTCAGGTGGAAGTCACAGTGAATAAGAAGCTGCTGCCGGCTGCTCCGAAACTCCCGTTGCTGCCAACACCTAGATCAGAGCCAGCAGCTAACTCGGGCTGCATCAGAGCTAACCTCGTTCAGCACGAACCGCGACTGCAGGCTAACTTCCCTCTGTGACCTGCTCTACACCTCGTCACTGATCTCATGCACAAAGAGCTGGAGGAAGGAGCAAGGTAGAGAAGAAAAAAATCAGGATTATAAATCTAAAATTTTATTGAGACAAAAAACTGACAGAGCTTGGTATGAAGTTAAAATCCAAACACGTACTTTACATTTAAACAACGTTTTCACAGAAACCTAAACACATGCTTTTAAAAAAAGGTTTGTACAATGCAAGTCTAGATACATACCACCCTACAAGGAGGTGCCAGGAGTCTGGTGGGGCTCATGACTCCAGACATTAAATAGTTCAGTATTTGTAATAAATTGGATTAAAAAAAAAAAACCCTCAGAAGATTCAGGGTAACTCATCTGGCACCAGCACCAACGTCTGGCTTCCTACAATCACTTGGTATGGGAGAATATGGAATTGATTTTCCTTGTGCTGCTGTTGATTTTCTCTCTCCCATACGATAAAACTGAAGGGATCCCCATGCTGCTGGCTGGACAGTCAAATTACGGTGAGAAAAGGAACAAGTAGTCAGAAGTCTCTCTCCCCCCGATTTTGAGAAATAGCACCTTGTAATGGAAAGAAGGGTAGAAAGGCTTTTAAGAGGTTAAAAATCCATTCCTACCCCGCACCCCACCCTCCCACATACAATGCATGTGTCAGTAACTGGCAGTTCTGCTTCAGGACAATACGAATCACAAGTTTGCATTTTCACAAGTCTCCCCTTCTCCCCCCTCCCCCCCCTAAAAACTGCTTTCAGGGCTTTGAGGACCTTGGCTCCAGAGATTTGGACGTTCACAGTTTCAGTCTCATGTCAGTGTCCCTGTCTCCCTAGTTCTGTCATCAATACTGGGCTCTTTTTTTTCTTTTTTTTTTCTGTTTTTCTTTTTTTGAACTCAGGTTCTAAAAAAGATCTGGAAATGATCTGGAACATTGTCACCAGACCTCGTCTCCCTCCCTCCCCAATTAAACAAGAGACCCGATTACCCCACATCCCTCCCCCCCAGCCCCCCAAACCGATACACCAGTAAATAGCAAAAGGAAAAAAAAAAAAAAAACTACACACATGCTACGCCGTAAAAATGCAGAGTTAACACTATTGGGAAGAAGGCTGTGGGTTGCTGAGATGGTCTTTGAAGAACAAGCAGTATCCGTCTGCACTCCCTTTCCCCAGCCCACCCATCACCAGTGACAGTCCTTCATGGAAGGGGCTTTGCCTCCTCTCCCACGAGCTGCGAAATGGACAGCCTGGAAACAAACATCTGCACCCCCCCGCATCCCCTGCCCTTCCCTCCCCCCCAGTGAGCCGGGCTGGTTTGAATCTGTACGCAGCATGAAGCTGCACAAAGCAGTTGAGCAGCTGCAGGGCACAGAAACCATACTGGTCTCTTCAAAGGGCATCTTCTCCAGCCATCTCTACGCTCCCGACCGAGCAGAGCTGCGTTCTCTCCCTCTTGCTCAAACCCACAGTTCAGATCTTTATACAAAGGCTGGCCAGAGCGGGTGCCAGGGGTTAGTTCTTGTCCTCTTTCTTGTCATCGTCCTCTGAGGGGTAGGAATGCCATGTCAACCTCTCCTCATAGAACGAGATCACCACCTGGGGGCACTTGATGTTGGCTTCCTTGGCAGGGACCAGGTCGGCCTCGTCAGAGTTCTTCCTACAGGCCAGAGCAGAGGTGCAAGTTAGGGGGCTGCCGAGGAGAGGCGGCAGAAGTGGAGACCGGAGAAAATCAAGAAGCAGCTGGAAAACGGAGCAGTCCCCAGGCCGCTCGGGGGATCCAGGCAAACCCTTCCCGAGCGGCTCTGGAGCCGGGAGAAGCAGCACGGAGCCCGGGCTCTGGGTCGTCAGGCACGGGGACAGCAGCCCAATCGAAGCCGCAGCCCTGCCCCAGCCGCTCTGTGCTTCTGAGGCACCGCAGGAGCCAGCGGCTCCCGCGCCTCCGCCTGGCTGCTTTGGCTCCCACCTGCGCCAGCGACAAGCCCTGCTCCACTACGGCCGACGGGGACGCGGTCATCGTCACAGCTCTCCTGGGGCGCAGCCGTCCAAACTGCGGCCCGCACCACGACACCATGCCCCTCTCTCGCCCCAAGCTCGCGCCTGCTGCGGGGGACATCTTAAGAGCCACGCAACCCCAAGGGCCCTACCTGCTCGTTTCACATCCACGTTAGCCTCAGCGCAGAGGGTCACCTCAGGCAGCAGCGCCATCGCAAGAGATCTCATGCCAGGTAGCAGGGACTCCCCAGGCGCAGGTCCTTCCCTCTCTGGCACAGAATAAGTGAAGAAATGACAGACACCAAGACACACTCACCACTTCATCAGGAACATGAGCTCCCCGCTGGAATCCGTGGCACCGATGATCCGTTCCGGCTCAAAGCCCCGGGCAAAGCCTCGCGGTTTCTCCGACTGCAAGAGACAAGTTCCCACTTGTAGCATCGAAGGGCGACAGCCGCAGCCCTGCTTCCAGTCGCCGGGACGCGCTGCAGGCTGCTCACAAAGGCTCTGCGCATCGGATGCTCGGGCCGCACGGACTAAGGGCAGCAGGGCACCGAGACGACAACTCGGGTGCAAGCCCACTGCGCTCAGGTGAGCTGCCCCAGGACCGCGTGCCCTGCTCGCGCTGCAAAGACCGGATTTCCCAGGCCTGGCCACAAAAACTGAGGCTGGCCAAGATTCAGCAGCTCCTGGGGTGCAAACCAGGCTGCGCAGCCCTTATCCCAAGCAGCTATGAGCACCCTGCGAGGCTCTGCCTCGCCTTGTTCCCTCCCTTGAAGGGGCAACAGGCAACCCCTGCCTCCCATTTCATCCCTTGTGCAGATATTCAAGAGCAGCTGCGGCTCCACGCTTCTTTGGTTCAAGAACTGGCCTCTCAATCCAGTGCTAGGAGTAGCTCTGGGTTCTCTCACAGGCCTGGCCTAGGGAACAGCTCATGCCTCCCCTGAAAGCTGCAGCTTTTCAAAAGCGCTTTGGCTGTGCCTCGCGGAACTGGAACAGTCTCCCCTCTGTGCAGAACAGTTTGACTGAGGCTACTCCAACTGCCGGACACCCTGCCGAGTGCAGAGCTGGGGAGCTGAGCACAGACACCCCACCCTGTCTCACCTCCTCCTTCTTCTTCTTTGGTTTGCTCTCTTCCCCTTTATCCTCCGTGTCAGACTCTGCTTTGCGTTTGCTTCCCTCAGACTTCTCGCTCTCATGTGCGGTTTTCTGGGACTGAAGGAACTCTGCGATGAGGTCTGGGCAGTCAAGGTTCTCCTCTGGCTCCCATGTGTTATCCTCACTGCAACCAAAGCCAACAGCTTAGATTTACACACAGGGACCGCATACGCAAAGTCCCGGACAGCGGGGCGAGCAGAAATGCTGAGAGAAGCAGCAGGACGGTGGTGTCCTCGCCCCACGAAACAGGCGAGGGCAGGGATGCCAGAGGCCAGGGCAGTTACTTCCCTTCTCGGGAAAGAAAAGCCATCCGTTTTATCCAGCTGCTTGTTGCACGCTCCATCAAAGGGGTGGAAGCCCCACCGGACCACCAGGGCACTGCACAGCCCGTGTGTGGGACTTTACACCTAGGCTGGGCTCACAGTGCCCTTATTAGAACTCAAGACATTTAGCACCGCCTTTTTTTCTAATATATATATATCATTACAACTGCTCTTGGCCTGGTAGCTCCATTTTACAGACAAGGAGGCACGGGGAGACGGAGCCAGCGGCTCGGAGAGGCTCTGGGAGCTGACGGCAGAGATGCTCGCAGCGGAGCAGCCCAACGCCCGCCCCGCAGGCACTTACTCGGAGAAGCCTTTCCACTTCAGCAGGTATTCCACCTTGCCCTTCACCACTCGCCGATCCAGGACCTTCTCCACCACATATTCCTCCTCCTCTTCCTCTAAGACCTCTTCCACTTTCTTCTTGTTCTGTTTTTTTCCCATTGTGCTGGCCAGTTTTTCAGCTTATGGGCGACGCTGCTGGAAGGGGAGAGAGGACGACACGTGTGTGTCAAGGCGGGCTGGCCTTTGCCAGGGAGCAAACACGCCGGGTACAGAGGCAAAGCACGGCACCGAGCGCTGCTTTAGGGGAAAGAGGCACACACGAAGCAGGAAACGCGCGCAGGGATGCGCCACAACGGTCCTGCCCAGCGGAGACAAACGGGAAGCTCCAGCGGGAGCTGCTGCCTTTACGCGGCGCCTTTTTGACAGGCGGCTTTGGCCTTTCTGTGCCCCCTGCACCTTATTTCTCCACCAGAGTCCGCCTGGTTCTACCCATGCCCAGACGGGAGCCGTCCTCGTTTCCCACACACCACTTCCCAAACCTCGCCGCTCCCACGTGTTGCCCACCAGTCTCCAGAAGCGACGCAGAATCTTTGCCAGCTGCCCCCCGCCCTGCCCGTCCCCTGCTGAGTCCCCGGCACCCCCGGCCTCCTCCCTCCCCATCCCCACCTCGCCGACCTTCCCTTCAGCTCGGCTCAGAAAAGATCTGCAAAGCTACACAGCAGCGGGAGGGAGAAAGCTCGCCGCTGACATCAATTAGAAGTTAATAATCGGTTAATCCCGGTTAAACACAAGTCACAGTCCCTGGTCCTGAGCTCCCCTTGTTCTTCCCGCCGGTGGATCACGTACGCGCACGCGAGGAGATCCATCCAGCTCACCGACCCTAAAGATGATTTTTTTTTCCTAACCTCCTTATCTGTGAGCTGTTTGAACAGCCGTGGACTCCTGCGTAACCCCGGCGCTCCCCGGGAAGCAGCAGGGCTCGCAGGACACGCTGACCCGGCCCAAGGCCGCCCGCCCCCAGCACGGCAGTGCCAGCGGCGCGCTGCAGCCGTGCCCTCATGCCTGGGGGTCCCCAGGGGACAGCCCCGCCGACAGCCCCCGGGGAGGCCCCGCTCGGCCCCAGGAGAAGCGCGGAGCCCCCCACCTGCAGCCTCATCGGCAGCTTCTGCTCCACCGAGGTTGGGGCTGGGCAGCAGCCCGCGCAGAGCAAGCTGCACCGATTCTGACCGACCAGAGGGCCAGGAGGCCGCATGAATTTTGCACAGAACCTGTGCAAATCGGGGCTATTTTGTAAGGCACCACAAAACCGCTGCGGATTTCCACCGGCCGAAGGAGATGCCGGAGTTGGGCAGGTCCCAGCTCTGGGGGTGCAGCCGGCCGGGCGCCCTCCTGCACGGGATGCTGCCGAGCCGCGCAGCTGCCATCAGAGCCCCGCTCAAAGGAGGAGGCTTAGAAAGAAACACCGCCGAGCTCAGCAGATGAGCCACTGGCTCAGGCCACCCCAAGGGGCTGGGAGGGAGCGCGGCCGCGCCTGCACGCTCCAGAGCACCCTGCCGGTGCTGCCACCCCGCAGCCAGGACCCTGGGGCAGCCACGGCGCACGGGAAAGCCCAGGCAGAGGGGAGCGCTCGGCCGCTCGGCGCACCGCACGCCGGGCTCCCGTGGTTGTATTTTGGGCCTCGCTATTGCTCTGCTTCCAACCCTGACCGGGCTGCAGATGGGGACAGGGAAGAGCTTGTTCTGCCGCTGCGGGCGCTGCGTAGTGCTTAGGGAGCTCCGGTGGCCACCAGAGGCGGGGACGGGACCCACCGTAGGCGCTGCGCGAGGCGGTGAGAAGCCCCCGGGCCCGCCCGCGCCAGCAGCAGCAGCAGGGACGTTCCCCAGGTGGGTGCCGCCGCTCCCGGGTCCTTTACTAAACAAACACCCACAAACGACACCGAGCTCCGGGTGACGAAGTCTTCCTGCGCGGTCCCTCGGGGGAGAAGCACAAGCCGCCAGCAGCCATCGAGACGGGGCCGCGCCGCGGAGGCTCTCCCCTCCCGAGGCCCCCACCGAGAGGCCGGGCGCAGGCGAGGCCGGGTGCGGCGGGGCCGACAACAATGCGGAGCCGCCGCCAGCGCCTAATCCCCAGGCCGGAGCCAGCGCTGCCGCAGGAAGCCGGGGTCGTGTTTCACTCTGGAATTCCTCCGGCGGCTCCTTCCTCCCTCCGTGCTCCCCTTGCTCCGGCCGAGGCCGAGGAGGCTCCTGGCAGCGCCGGCGATGCGGCCTGGGGGGCACGGCGGGGCGCCCCGTCCCAGCAGGGCTGCGTTCGGGGCGCCGGGCGGCTTCCTGAGAACGCCCGCGACCGGAGCCCGGCCGCGGTCAGCGGGGAGGCACCGGGGCCAGAGGCGGCGAGCGGGACAGGCAGGCACGGGGAGAGAAGAGAGGGGCTCCGGAGCAGCGCGGGCACAAACTGCGCTGCGGAGCCACCGCTTATTGCGGGAAGGGCAGGGAAGGCGCAGATGCAAGGGCAGGAGCCTTGGAGAAGCCCTGCCGGAGGGAGGCAGGGACAAACGTGCGGCTGCAGGGGGCCGCCCTCCGCGACCAGGCGGCGAGCACACGGCGGCTCCAGGCCTGCTCTGCGCAGCACGGCCCGCGCCTGCTCCTGCTCCTGTGTCCTGCTCCTGCCTCGCCGGGCCGCCACCGGGCGTGCTGCTGGCCCTGCTCCCGCAGCAGCCCGGAGCCTGCAGCCAGGGGGTGCCGGGGGGGGGGTAAGGGCCGCAGCCCGCGGTGCCTGCTGCTCGCCCGGTGCCTGCCGCTCGCCTGGTGCCTGCCGCTCGCAGGGCACAGGCTCCAGCTTCCAAGGCGGCAGCAGAGGCGAGCTGTGGCACAGCCTTTCGCTGCACTGCAGCCAGCAGTGTGACAAAGGGACTTCAGCCCCAGCGAGGCGAGGACTTCGCGCTGGCTTCACCCACAAAGCGCCCGAGCTGCGCCCTCGCCCCAGCCCAGGGGTGCCTTTGTGGAGCCGAGCTCTTGACACGGATTTCAGCCTTCTGCCACCAGGAACCCCCGAGTTATTAACCCCCCCCCCCCCCCCCCGAGTTATTAAAAACACGCCGCAGCCTCCCAGGGTACCGGCTGGCGTCTGTTCCTCGGAGAAAGCCGCAGAGCTCGGACAGTCCCCGGCGACTTGGGAAGGCAGCACGGGGAAGGCCGGCCGCAGGCGGGCTCCTGGCCCTGGAGCTCCTAACAAACGCCTCGCGCTGGCACCGAGCTGCTCCATGGGGGTGCAGGACTGGGCCGTGCCCCTGCCTGGGCCGTCTGAACAGGGCGGACGGCTCCTCTTGGTTCCTGAGCCCACTCATGCCTAAAGAATTTGGGGGTGGATCCCCGAGCCCAAAAGAGGTCTTGCTAGCAGCGCGTTGTTTCCCATAATTCGGCTCCAGTTTTCTGTACGTCGTGTATGGACGAAGTTGGCTCACACCGAGAAGTCTGATTTCTAGGCTCAGGATGGTCCTACCCTAAATCTTTCCGTTTTCATGTGCTGCTTCTTACCTAACGCTCAAGGCACAGCTGAAATCCTTCGTGAAGAGGAAAACAGAACAGGGAAGGATCAGAAGAATGACTTCTTGGTCTGCAGCTAAGAGGAAAAGGATCCAGGACACACCTAAGCCACTTGAAAAGAATTCAAACTCCAGTAAAGGGCCAGGAAGGAGGAGGCCCAGCACCAAGGTGCGCAGAGCAGCCCGCTCCTCTGGGACGGGAGCGGCAGGCAGGGGAGCGAGAGGCAGAGCTGCCAGCACGTCCCTGCAGCACGGCAGCAAGGGGCAGGCGCTGGGCTCACGAGATCTCCTGGGGAACCGCACCCAGGTGGCAACACGGCCCCCGGCCCCGCAGCGCTGCTGCTGTGGAAGCCGGCGAGGCGCTGCCCAGCCCTCCCGGGCTGCCTCCCGCCGAGCTCCTCGGGGGGTGAGCAGGGGGAAGGAGACCCCCGCAACAGCAGCGCGGAGACGCAGAGGTTCGGTCTGAGCACAGAGCAGCTCCCTGAGCTGCGTCTTACAGGACTAACAGCGCGGCTCAACTTTAATGAGTTTTAAACTTAAAACATTTCCTCCTCCTGCCTTCCTCAAACTTGGCGAGGATCGCTCGTCTCTAAAGGCTTACGAGCACGCCAAGTTTACTCCACACACGCCAGGGAAAGGCAGCAGGCATCGTTCTTTTGAAGTGGGAAGCAGCACATTGAGCCTTTCACTCTCCAGAACCTGAGCGCAGCAGAAAACATTTCTGGGAAGTCTGAGTGAAAGCTCGAGCCTTTGAGCGGAGCCCAAGCTGACAAAAAGCCGCAGCCTTCAGGCGCAGCCACATCATTTCCAGTTAAATCGCAACCCACGAGGGAACGCACCTCCGGACTCCGGAGGAAGGCGCAGCAGCAGCAGCACTGCTCGGGGAGCCGAGGCACAAAGCCTGTCCCGCAGACAGGGACTCGGGTGGCTGCGGGCGCGGGCAGAGCCCCCGGGCCCCCTCAGAGCAGGCAGACGCCGGTGGAGGCAGGGCTCGCCTCCTTCCTGCCCCCTTGCACAGGGCAGAAAACAGCGCCCCGGGTGCCGCGGGGCTCCCGGCTCCGGCCCGGCGCCCCCTTGCCCCGGGGGGGTGGCACCGGGCCGCGCCGCACAGCCCCGCACCCCGCGGGGGGGCCCCGGGGCCCCTTCGCCTTGCGGGGCAGCGGCCGCCGGGCTCGGCCCCGCCCCGCCGGCACCGGGCGGTACCGGGGCCTCGGGGCCGACCCCAGCGCTGCCCCCGGCCCCCCCGGCCCGGCCCCGCCCCGCCCCCCGCCCCCTGCCGCCAACGAGCGCCCGGCGCTGCCCGGCGGCCGCCCCCCCCCAGCCCCCCCGGCCCCCGCCTCCCGCCCGCAGCCCCGACCCCTGCCCGGGCCCCGGCCCCCCCCCGGCCCCGGCCCCGGCCCCGGCCCCCTCGGGGCACCTCGGGGCTCCCCCCCCGGCCCCGCCGCCTGCCCCCGCGGGGCCCTGCCCGGCCCCGGCCCCCCCCGGCCCCGCCGCCCCCCCCCGGTGCTGCCCCCGGCCCGGCCCCCGCCGCCCCCGCGCACCTCGCCCAGCGCCGCCGACGGCTCCGAGGAAGCGGCTGCGGGCGGCGGGGGGGGGCCGGGGGGGGCCGGGCCGGGGCCTGGCGCGCTCCGTCCGCCTCCGTCGAACAAAAGAGCCCGGCCAGCCCCAGTACCCGCCGCGCGCACTGCGCCTGCGCCGCGACCCGCACCCGCCGCGGGGCACCCTGGGGGCTGTAGTCCCGCGCCGCCGAGCGGAGCGGGAGGAGCCGCCGCGCCGCGCCGCGGGGGACCACGGGAGTTGTAGTCCTCCGCCGCCGCCCCCCGCAACACCGCGGGCCTCTCTTTCCCCGCTGCCGCGGCGCGGAGACGGGCGGCCGGCACCGGGCGGGGCACGGCGGGGCGCGGCGGGGCCCCGTGGAGCGGCCGCCGGTGGCCGAAGGGTGCGGGCCGCAGCCCGCTGCCTGAGGCGCTGACTACAACTCCCATCGCACCCCGAGCCGGAAGGGGAAACGCTGCCCTCGCTATAAGGCCGCCGCGCCGCTGTGCGGCTTAAAGGGGCCGCGTCCTGCGCGAGGAGGTGAGGGGGGCGGGGGAGCGGCCCGGGGCTGGAGAGCTGGGGCCGTGTGCCTGGGGCGGGGAACGCGGAGCGCGGCCCCGGAGCTCCGGGCGGGGACGTGGGGAGGGCCCGGCCCAGCCCCAGCCCCGGTCCCCCCCGGCCTGTACCGGGGCGTTAGGCGCTGTCCCGGGGCCACCCCCGATCGGTTCCGGCTCCGTGAGGCTTTACCGGGGCTCGGCGGGGCTGCGGCTGGCGGCGGGGCCGGGGCCGGGGCCGCCCCCCCTCGGTGCCCCCAGCCCCGGGCCGTGGCCTTGTTGGGCGCCCGCCAACCCCCCAGCCCCGCCCGGGAGCAGGAGCCGGGCCCGGCCCAGCGGGGGCTGAGCTGCCCGGGGCCAGCCCCTGCTGCTCGGAGCGGGCCCGGGTCCCTCGGGGCCTCCCGGGGTCCCGGGGCCCTCCCCCCCGCCGCCGCTCTGCGCTCCCCGCGCGCTCCGCCTCGAAGCGGCCGGGCGAGGCCCCGCACGGCCCCCGCGGAGCGGCGGGGCCGGGTTCCTGGGGCGGGGAGCGCGGCTGCCCCCGGCCCCGGTCCCGGCTGAAATCGGCTCCGTCTTGAGAGCAGCCTCGGTGCGCGGCCGGCCGGGTGGATGCGGGCCGGGCTCCCGGCGCCTGGCAGCTCCCGGGGCCCGAAAGGCGAAGCGCCAGGGCCGGGAACGGGTGGAGGCTGCTTTGCCCCCCCCCCCCCCCCCCCCCCGGCAGCCGTGTCCCCTGGGGCCAGGGCTGTGACCGGCGGGGTGCCGCGCGGCCGGGTCACCCCGGGGGCTCCGGACCTTGCGAAACGATCCCGAGGTGAATCCAGGACGCGCCCGGTGTCCCAGCTCCCCCCAGGAGTTCTCCCGGCCTGCACCGAGCGCCGAGCACGGCGGCAGGGCCCTGCCTCGGAGGGCTGGGGGGTCCGGAGCGTGCCCCTCCTGGCCGGGGGCTGCCTCCTGCTCCCCTTCCCCAAAGCGCTGGCACCGAGTCCGCGCTGCTGTTGCGGAACAGGAATTACTGCCGGAGCGTGCCGTGGTGCGGCGAGCGAGCTGGCGGCGTCCGGCGGGGCCGTGCTGAGGGCCGGGGCTGGCGTGGCGCGCGGCGAGGCCCAGCAGCAAAGGCAGCACTGCTGCGGGGGCTGCTGCGGGGCTGCTGCTGCGGGGCTGCTGCTGCGGGGGGCAGGCGGCACCGGGGGGCGCGGGGCACGGCGCGTGCTGCGGCTGTGATGCGGACGTGAAATCGACCCGGAGGGGGAAATCGTGGAGCTGAGTTTGCTGCTGCTTCGGTTGGGTTGTGAAAGAGCCGGGGAGGGACGCAACGGAACGGCCTGCCTGCGTTGGGCGCTAACGGGGGGCGTGCTGAGGGGGCGGCCGGGAACCGGCCTCACCTGCGCAGGACAGCAGCAGCTCTCCGGTGGGCTGCCAGAGTTGCAGGCACCCCCGTTACTGTGGTGGCTGCGGGGAGAGCGCCAGCTGTGCGTAGAGCTGGGGCTGGAGAGCTGCTGGCAGCGTGGGACGGAGGCGTGGGCTTCCTCGGGGCCCGCAGGAGGTCCTGAAGACGGAGCGCTTGCTCTTGCCTTACTCAGTCCTTTGTCCCCTGCACAGATGTTTCCCTCTGGGCTCTGGCTCTAGGATGTTGGAGGGCCGAGAGGAGGTAAGAGTCCTTCTGACTCTGTGGTTTTGTCTGCTCCTGGGCTGGAGTTGGGCAGCAGGGGCGTGAACAGTCTTGGTCTGAGCGCCGCAGCGAGGGGCGCTGAACGCCAGGCAGGGTCTGCGAGGGGCAGCTGGTGCCGAGGGCGGTAGGGGCTGGGGGCTCCTGAGCTGCCAGCACGGGCGTTGTGCTGCTGGGGGCAGGACAAGCACCACAGGCGCACCGTGGCGGGGGGGGGGGCGATGCTGGTGCAGCCTCCCGGTGCTCAGGCAGCGTTTGTGCCGCAGGAGCTGACCACGGTGCGTGTCCAAGACCCCCGCGTGCAGAACGAAGGCTCCTGGAACTCCTATGTGGATTATAAAATCTTCCTCCATGTAAGCTGTGACTGGTGGAGGGGGGTGGACTGCAGAGCTTGGTCGTGCCGGGCGGGAGGCTCGGGAGCGGAGCTACCTGGGCACATCTGGCGGTGCTGAGTGGGGACGGAAGGAGCAGAGCCCTGGCTGCCCCGAGGGGAGCCCTCAGCCAGCCCTTCCCTGCCTCTGCGGCAGCCCTGTGTGGTCGGAGATCCGGCTTCTCGTGTCTTCAGTGCTCCCTGAGGCCAGTGGGGGGTTCTGTAGCCTCTGAGCTCAGGGTTTTGAGCAGCTGAGACCCTGCCCTGGGCTGCCTTGCTGCCCTCAGTCAGGATTATTCCGTGCTTTTGTTTCTGTTTTTGCAGACCAACAGCAAGGCCTTTACTGCCAAGACCTCATGTGTGCGGCGCCGGTACCGTGAGTTCGTGTGGCTGCGGCGGCAGCTCCAGAAGAATGCTGGCTTGGTGTAAGCCGTGAGCTCCCTGCTCTCCCCCACCTGCGGCCACGCGCCGCGGCTCCACGGCCCCGGGGATCCCCCAGGCTCTCTGAACAGATACGGACAGGAACAGCGGGGGGGGGCTTTCCCCAGACACAGACACGGGACGCCTGCAGCCCTGGCATCCAGCTGCTGCCCCCGCCGTGTCCCGTGTCTCCGTGCTCTGGCACTGCGGCGATCTGACCCTGAGCTGCTGCACCTTTCTTCCTGCAGGCCCGTCCCAGAGCTGCCTGGGAAGTCCGCCTTCTTTGTGGGGAGCACAGATGAATTTATCGAGAAGCGGAGACAGGGACTGCAGCAGTTCCTGGAAAAGTGAGTAAGGCTCTTGCACCCACCTCTGCGAGGGCTGGACAGGGGAGAGGAGGGCACGCTGCTGGTTGTGTGGCGGTGGTGGAGCCATCGGGGTCACCCTGGCAGCGTGGGGTGTGCGAGCTGTCGGGCAGGCTCCGTGTGCTCCCCGAGGCCGGCCTCGCTCACTGTGTTCTCCCCTTGCGCAGGGTCGTGCAGAACGTGGTGCTGCTCTCCGACAGCCGGCTGCACCTCTTCCTGCAGAGCCAGCTCTCGGTGCCCGAGATAGAGGCGTGCGTGCAGGGCCAGGGCGCGCAGACGGTGACGGACGCCATCCTGCACTACGCCATGTCCAACTGCGGCTGGGCGCAGGAGGAGGAGAGCCGCCCCGCGCTGCTGCCGGGGGGGGACCTGCGCGGCAGGTAACGGGCAGGGAAAGGAGCGGCCGACCCGAGGGCACGCGGCGGGGCAGACCCCGGCTCCCGCGCGGTGCTCAGAGCTGCTTTGTGCCGGCCTGAGCAGACCCGGCGCCCGGCAGCGCTGCGAGGCAGCTGGGGACTTGCTGCCTGCACCGCCCCTCGCCTGCGGCTGCAGGGCCGGCTACAGCCCGGCTCAGAACGGTCGGTGCCCGTGCAGGGGTTTCACTGGTAGCAAACAGCCCCCGCTGTGACGTGAGAGAAGCTGCCAGGCTTCACAGAGACCCCTGAGTGTTTCTGAGCTGCCTGTCCTGTCCTTGCTGCAGTTGTGTAAGCTGAGCGCGTGTTCCCCAGCCCGGTGCGCCAGGCGGGCAGGGTTCCTGGCAGGAGGGGAGCAGGGCTGGCTGTCCTGGGCTGCCGCCAGCATCTCCTGTAGCGCCCTCCGGGCTGCCCGCAGGGTGACCTGCTCTGGCCATGGCCGGGGCTTAGTGGAGAAGAGCTGAGTCTCCCAGAAGAACTTAAGCTGTGGTTTACAGACGTCTTTGGATGCTTTCCTCCCCTAATCTCCGTGGTGAGGAGCCGCTGAGGCTTTCACAACACGGGCCTTCCGTGCGTTGTCTGGGTGCCTGCAGCGTGCCGAAGGAAGTTCTGCGATTCCCCATCAGCCGCAGAGCCCTGCCTGTGCGGTGGGCATGAGTCAGGCACCTCCCCGGGGGGGCTGCCCCCGCGCAGCCAGGTGTTGGTGCTGTGCACGTGGGGGTCAGCTGCCCAGCAGAGGACAGGAGGGCACCCTGCACCTTGCACCCTGCACCCTGCACCACCCTTGCCACCCCTGCGAGAGGCTGAACAGGCGCAGGCATTAATTACCTGCACGCCCGGGTCCTGCAGCAGCGCGGGTTCCCCGGCTGTGCTCGCTGGCAGCGTGGTGTGGTGGCAGAGGTGCTCTGGGTCCCTGTCCTCCTCGGATAAGACACCCGCCAAGCAGGGAGCTTTGTCTGGTTTCCTGCGCCACCCAGCACCTGCGGTCCTTCAAATAGGAAGAGGGGTCTGGACTCCAGCATGAGACCCGTTTTTAAACAGAGCGCTTGGGGTTTAAGGAAGGGATTTGAGGGAGGGCAGCAGCCCAGGCTCAGGGGTGGGTGTGCGTGGCGTGGCTCTGGCCGCGCTGCCTGCCTCCCGCTACCGGCAGCGTCCCCGCGCCTGCTCGGGGCTCCGGGAGAGCGGCCGTGGCTGGGCAGGGCGGGTTGTGCCGCGAGGCCGCGGGGGGCCCGGCGCCCTGCCGCTTCCCCAGGGCCCTGCGCCCTGACCCGTCCTCTCCTTTCAGCTGTGCCGGCCCGGGGGGCCCACCGGGGCCCAGCTGCCTGGAGCCCCTCCCGCGCTGGAGCGACTTCGGCATGGACGACAGCCGCTCGGACAGCCCGGCTGAGCCGGCCGAGCGCTTGGGCGGAGCGCAGGAGATGCAGTAAATGGCTCTAGCGACCTCGCCTGCCTTCCTCGGGACCTGCAGCCCTCGCTGGAGGAGGGACCGCCGGCCGAGCCGGGGGGGCGGTCGGGCCGGGACCGGGGCTGCACCGGGACCGCAGCCTCGTCCTGGCTCGGTGGGTCTGGGGCTCGCGGGCTCTGTCTCCCTGCTGCCTCTCAGCTGCCCTCGGCGTCCCAGGCAGCGCGTTCGTGTCGCTTTTCTCTTCAGAGAGGGGACCTAGTGATTAGTGAACCCTGTGTGTGTTGTTCCCCCGGCCGTTGCTCTCTGCGCGGGGCAGCAGCAGGCTCGCTCAGGCCGCAGTGGCAGCCAGGCCCGCTGTTCCTGGCAGGGTGAGACGTGCTGTGACGTGCGGGGCCTCAGACGGGGAGGGGGAGCTGGCCGCTGCCCGGCACGGCTCCTCAGGTTCGTCCCCTGTCCCCTCTGCGTGGAGGCTGCGTTGCCCTGCTCACGGCTGCCCCATGCAGCCCCTGGGGTGCTGGTCTCAGCAGCGCAGAGCCCACCCGCGGGCTGCGTCCCATGGGGTCTCCTAGCAGTGTTTGGCCCCTGGGCTGCACATGGCTGGGACAAACAGCGCTGAGACCCCTGGGGGGGGCGAGGGGGGCAGTTTGTCTCCCCAAGGTGTTTGCGGGGCTGCCCCTTCCAGCTGGGATCCCGAAGGAGAGCAGAGCTCAGCGCACGGATTGCCACGCACAGTGGGGAACACGGGAGTGACAAGGGGAAGGGACTGGGGGGGTCTCACAGGCAGGGCACAGTTTGCTCGGAGCAAAGCAGCGTGCAACGGCCTTGGAGTCGGTGTCTGGCAGCGCCTGGGCTCTGCTTACTCCTGCTGCTGCTCCCTGTGCTCTCCTGCACCTTTTCCTCTATCCTGAGCACTGGTGAAGGCAGAGCCGACGTGCTCTGACTTGAAATAAAATGAAGTAGAAGAGACTTGCTGGTTGCTGGTAATGTCTGTCCTCGCTGCGTGGGTGGAGGGAGCCAAGCTAATTGTAGAGAGATGGCTTCAGGGAAGGGAGCTGCTGATTGCACCTCGCCTGCTGTGGGGCTGCTAAGCCAAGGGGGCCTGACCCCGCCGGGGGCAGCTCAGCCCTGAGGAGAGGGGCGAGAGGGTCTCTGAGCCAGCAAAGGGGGAGCTGTGGGGTGGTGGCAGGGGACAGATGGGGGGAAGGGGCTCCACCATGCCTCTGGGGTGAGTTCTGTGGTGCTGGGCCCGGCTGGGGGGCTCTGCACCCACACAGGGGACAGGGCTCCTTGGGGAGGGGGAGGGAGGGCTGGAAACCCGTCGCATGCAGCCGAAATGTCAGGAGAAGTTCATTGCAAAGGCTGCAGCTGCCGGCGCGCTGGAGCGCTGCTGCCATTGGCTGCCCTCCCTCATCCATATTCATGGGCATTCATGAGCGTGCGGCTCCAAATGGCGCAGCTGTGAGGCCAGCTGTGGCCACCGACCCTCTCCTGCACCCACGCGTGCCCTCACCCACGCACGGCCCTCGCCTGCGCGCAGCATCCTGCAGGCGCGGCTCCCTTGGCCACGGCCGTATCCTGCCCTGGCTCCCTGCAGCCCTTGAACACGATTTGAAGCAGGAGCTCAGCCTGGCACCGCTGCCCTGCTCGGGGCACCCTTCGCTTGTGCTTTGCCAGGAGCCGGCCCCGGGGCTTCCCTCTGAGGGGGATCGGGGCTGGGGCAGCCGCTGGAGCCAGGGCTCGGTCCTGGCGCCGGGCTGGGGCCTCCTTGCAGGGCCGCAGGGTGCCCATTCTTCCCCCCGGGGACGCAGCTGCTGCCCCAGAGCTGGCTGCGTTTCAGAGCCAGGCGGAAATTATTTTTAGCGGTGTTGATCAGCTTTGCAAAGCTGTCGGGAAAACAGTGACTCAGAGGCAGGGCGGGCCGTGCGGGGGGAGCAGCCCCGGTCGCGCTCGCAGGGAGCTGAGCAGCGCTGCCCCCCCCGCCAGGGCCGCTGGGAGCCCTGGGGGCAGGCGGGGGGGTCCCAGCCTGGCAGGAGCACGCAGGGCTCCTTCTCCGCAGAGCCCGGGGGCCGGGCCCCTCTGCCATGCTCGAGGCTGGCTCAGCCCCCAGCCTGACGTGGGGCGGGTGCCGCTGCCCACGGGCGGCCTGCCAGGGTAAGGGCTGCACCGGGCATGGAGCCGCAGCCCTGGCACCGGTACGGGGCAGGGGCTGTGGTGGGCGCGTGGCACCCATCAAGGTAACCGGCCCTGCCCGGCACAGGGGAGGGCAGCCCCCTCCCCGTGCCCCCGCCCTGGTTTGTCCCTCCCGCCTCGCTGCCCCAGGAACAGCCTTGCTGCCTGGAAGCAGGCCAGGCTCTCGCATCCTCGGCGTGTTCCCCCCCCCCCCCAGGAGGGCTGGCTCTCAAGTCTGTGCAAACAAACCACAGCACGTGCCCCCCCCCCCCCAGCCCCAGCCACGACGAGCCACAGACTCCGGCTGTGCCCCAGGGTTGGGCTCTGGGAGCAGCCCCAAGCACCCTGCGCCCTCCCTGCCCTGCGCCCTCTCCCCAGGCATCCCGGGTGTGTGGCGGAGCCAGGGCAGGATCAGGCCTCTGCAGCTGCTGGTGCAGAGCAGGGTGGACACCACGCTGCAGCAAAAGGAGCGAGCCGGGGCCTGTCTCCAGCTCCGCAGCTCCCCAGGGAAGGGCTCTGCAGCCCTGGCTCCGGGCGGCAGGAAGGCGAGGGAAGGCGCTGCTTTGCTGCGTGGGTGCCTCCTGGCCCTGGGGTGGGTGGAAGGCAGCCCTTGCCCCCAGCGCCCCGCCCTGGAGCCCCCCATCCAGGAGGCCGTGCTGCCTTTCCCAGCCGAGCCGAGCTCCGGGAGTCCCAAATCTGCCCTTGACAGCCAAGACCTGCCCGGCCAGGAGGTGCCTCTGCCGCTGCGAGCGAGGCCCCGCACAGCAGCCCGCCGAGGAAACGGGTCCCAGGCTGTGTCCATCCCTGGCCCTGCAGCCTCACGCATGATGGGGGGGGGGGGGTCTCACAGGCGCCCCCCCGGCCGTGCCTGGCTTCCAAACCTCTGCTCTGGGGCAGCTGACGCCCCCCCCCCACCTGGGCACCAACGCGCCCCGGCTGCGTGCGGCTGCGCCCGGGGGCTTTGGGCACCTCCCCGGGAAGGCTGCCGAGCGCAGGGGCTTACCACCACCTAGCGGCCCTGCTGCCAAGTGCGGGCCGAGGGGGACGCGCCTGGGCCGGGGGCTCCGCTGCTGCTGCTCCGAGCTGGGGCTGGGGGCCAGGGGCTGCCTCAGCGCCGCCCGCACCCAGCTCTGCCCCCGGACCGGTGACAAAGTTGAATCAGGGCCAGAGCAGCCAAGCACGGGGAGGAAAATGGCTTTATTGGGGGCCGCCAGCCCCCCCCCACCCCGGAGGAGAGCTCGACCCCATCCCCGTGGGTCTGGGCGGAGGAGGCTGGCGGTGCCCTGGGGCTGCAGCGGGTGCCGAGGGCAGAGCAGGGCTCCAGGAGCCCGCGAGGGGCCGGGTGACGGACGCCGGGATCTTCGTGCAGCAGGTTCTTGTAGGAGGGGGAGCCTGGGGCTGGGGTCAGTCTGCCCAGTATCTCAGCGTGGCCGGGGGGAGAGACAAGCACCTGGATGTGGGGAGGGGGAGAGACACGGTGACGGTGGGGAAGAGGACGCCGACACACAGCCCGGCCCCGCAGCCTCGCATGCAGCAGTGACCCGCGGCCCACCGGGCGAATGTGGAGGTCTCCCGGCCCCGGGGAGGTGCCAGGACTGCTGCCAGCTCCCCGCAGACCCCTCTGCTGCCCCAGCCCTGCTCCTGACTTGGTTTCCCCAGCTGCCAAATGCCTCCGGGCTGGGCGGTGTCTGGGAGAAGGGCCCAGCCCCGTGTCAGCGCTGGCTGCAGCTGCTCACGTACAGCTCGCAGGGTCCAACGGAGGCGGCTGCGGTGGTTTCACCACAACTTTCTGCCACGGAGCTTGAAGGACACGAACTCCGGGGAGGGACGCTTTGCACAGAGCCCCAGGGGAGTGTGAAACGGGTGAACGCCTGAGGCTCCGTGTGTCAGCGTGCCCCTGACACCCCCAGCCCTGCAGGGGTGTCCCCGTTCGCTGCTGCGCTGGGCACGGTGGTGACTTCCCTGAACTGTGCCCGTGTTTCCTCGCCTCACTGCCTCTCACATAAAGCAGAGACCAGAAGATGGAGCCAGACAGTCCTGGAGGCTTGGGCAGAACAGAGCCGCCTCCCAGCACCCACCTCCGTGCCCTTCCTTGCAGGTGCACCCCGGGGTGCCGCCTCTCACCTGGGTGCCACGGTCCTCATCACTCCTCCAGGTCGTAGGCAGCCACCAGGTAATCCTTCGGGACAATCCCAACGGTGTTGTTGAGCTCTCCGACCCACCAGCCGTACATGTTGTACTCCTGGGGGGAGACAGCAGAAGGGGGGGGGGATCAGGGGGGCAGCAGGCATGGCCCCGCTCCCTTACTTCGGTGGCTGGATTTACAGAGAGCAGCCCACGCCAAGAAAATCCCCCAGACCCACCTCTCCCCTGTAAATCCTGCGGGGTTGCACCTTTGCTGTCCTTCCTCAACCCTATCCTTCCTCCCCCCTCTGCGTCCCAGGCCCTTGCTCCCGCAAGCCCCCAGGATGCTGATGGAAAACACGGCGTGGGGAGGGACAGGGGCTACCTCCCCTGCTCCCTCACATCCCCTGCGCCTTGCCATCTTCTCCAGACAAGCAGGAAAAATCCTGCTGCAAAACCAGAAGGAAAAAATTGTCTCTTTCTGCAGCCTGGAACCTGGGCGAGCTCCCCAGGACCCGGGGGTTGAGCAGCCCCGGGCTGGAGCCGCACCCCGGGCGTGAGGAGGAGCCCCCAGCCCCCGCTCCGCCACAGCCCAAACACTATGAGGTATTTTAAAATAATTTCTGCTTTGATGAATTGCCGGGTAGTCCGCGATCGCTCATAATCAAAGGGAGGAAAATGCAAATGAGAGCCAGCCGAGAACTCGCGGCACCAAGCGTTTATTTCACTGCACAGTGCCAAAAAGAATTAAAACAACATTAAACTCCCAGCAATAATGTTTAAGTCCTCGTTTCCAAGTGCCAAATTGCACCACTCTGGATCATACAGATGTTCGTTAATTATGCTAATTTTTATTAAACTATTAAAACGAGGAGTGCACTGGCACAGCAAGGCAGAGCCCAGTGCAGGGTGAACTCTGCTCTCGTCTGGAGGTGCTAATTTACATCTCGCTAACGTGCTGCTGCCTGCTACCGGGGCTGCTGCGTGCCTGGGTTTTGGAGGGGGAGAGGAGAAGGAGGGAGCTCGAGGATGGTTTTGCTGGAATCTACCTAATTACACGCTAATGGGGCCTCTGCGCTCAGTACCTGCACGGACCGGGTTGGGGGGGGAAGTAATTTAGCTGAGACTTTACAGAAGGGATTGGAAACCACTAATCGGGGAGGTAATCGTTCCAGCGGGGCTGGTGGGCGCTGCGCGTGCAGCACGGCGCCGCGGGGGGGGAGCGGGGCCCTCTGCGTGGTGCGGGCCCGGCAGGGTGCTGGGGGCAGCACCCACAGGCGCTGGGCGCCGCGCCAGGGGCCTCAGGGGTCCCCGGCACCCAGCCAGGCCGCGGCACGCGGCGCCGGGCAGCGGCCAGGAGGAAGAGCAGAGCCTCGCGCCGCGGCAGGGCCGTGCCGGCCGCTTGGGAGCCCGGCGCCCCTCACAGCCGGAGGGGAGCTGGGTGCGGGGTCACCCCCCAGCGCTGACCCACCTCCACAGTGCCCAGGCTGCCCGTTTCCTACTGAGACACCAGCTCAGCCATCCTGCACACGTCATGGTGCCGAGGTTCAGCCCTAAACCCAGGGACTGGCACCAAAACCCTCCCCCCGTACAAGCTCTGGACACCAAACCTCTCTGCCCTGGTCTCGACACGCAGCTCCTCTCATCTCACTCCTGCTGCAACTCTCAGATTTACTCCCAGAACGAAGAAAAACCCTCAAAGCACTTTCTGCATTTAATTCCCGAGATCCCCGGTGCCAATCGAACCCGAAAGCAGACGCTCGTTCAGATAATCGCCAACAATCGGGGCTTTTATGGCGGGCTGGTGCACGGGGCTGTAAAAGGATTTATGCTGCTAAGCTCCATCAACAAGGGAAAAGGAGAAGGGGGGGTGGGGGTGGGGGAAGAAACAAGACTATAACCACAAAACAAAAAAAAACAGCAAAAACCCAGCCCCAAACCAGCCACCACCTAACCAGAAGGAACAGCAAACCCATGAACAAACCCAGCCCGGGGACATCTCCCGGCCCCAGGCAGCCCTGAGCGGATTCCCCGGGGGCAGGGGGCGGGGGCGCCTCGCAGCAGCCTGGGCAGCGCTCGCAGACCCCGCTGGATGATGGCTGCGCTTTAATTTCTGGCTTTTCCTGCCGCTTTGTGTTCGTGCTGTCTCGTGTGCTGCAGGCTGGCCACGTCCCTGCTCCGCACCCTGCTGCCACAGAGGGTCAGAGCTGCTGACGTCCCAACCCCAACCCCGCTCCCGTCTGGCCGCTGCCACTCGGTTTGTCTCCGTGCCTCGTGCTGAGGCTCCTTTGACACCATCTGGGAGAGCCAACACTTCGGAGGAGGGGGCAAGTCGTGACCCTGAATGGCTCAGCTGCAGGTTCCCTGTGTCCCCACGGCCCAAGCAGCGACAAGAACGTGGCCAACCACCCCCCGCCCCCCCCCCCAGCCTCGTGTAGATGGACACCCCGTGGGACCCTAAACCCGCAGCCACATCTCTCCAGCAGCACCTGCCCTGCCCCACCAGGCTCTTCGGCAAACTCAGATCATCCCACTGAACACCCCTTGGGCCGCTCGCCAAGGCAGCGTGGGCTCCCTTCCTCTGCCGAGCGCTGTGGGGACAATATTTACTCCCCACGGGTGCTCCCAAGCCCTTCTTGCCACCGCGCTCCTTTGGCAGCCCTCGTAAACAACCCCTTCGGGCTTCAGGAGCACCATTCATCACCCTGCTTCGCACAGAAGATCAATGACGCTTTGATGGATGCCGAAGGAAAAGCCAATCAGTCAGGGACTTATCGGTTTATGATTGCTCGGCCCCATTATTAGTGCTTGTGTGTCATACATTATTGTTAGGAAAATGGAGGAATCTAATTCATAGCGAGGTACGGCGGGCACGTGAGGGGTCGGCTGACACCGGGGAGTTTTATACCGGGTCAGCTTTACATCTACTCACCTCAAAAAGCAGCTCCGAGCCACAGCGAGCTCTGAAATCAGGGGTCTACCTGTCCGCAGGGACTCAGAGCCCGCGAGGGATGCAGCTGGGAGCGTCCTTCCCTTAGCTGGGCTGGCACCCAGAGGGGCTTTCACCAGGGCAGAGCAGTTCAGGAGATGCTCACCCTTCAGTTCAGACCATGACCTACCGCTACCCCCAGCACATCGGTCTTTTGTAGGGAAAATCCTTTCAAAACCAAATGGTTCCCACCTGCCTCCAATGATTCAGCTCCCAGCTGCTGCGAGGAGCCGAGGACACACGGCGGGGCCGGGCCCTGCTCCCTCCCCTGGCCCACGCGCGGCGCCTGCCCCAGCGCCACGGCGGCGGTGCTGTGCCGCCGGGGCCCTCGTGCCCCAACCCGGGGGGAAGCCAGAGGAGACGGGGGGCTGGGAGCAGCAGCCCTGGGGGGGCGAACAGAGCGGAGCGTGGCGGTACCTGGCTGGGGGAGCTCGGGCAGGGAGAGCTTTGGCAAGGCAAACAGCGGGGTCCCCTTGGGACGAGTCCTCAGGCCTTCGCGGGGAGGCCGGCCTGACTGGCGCAGCGCAGGATTTGGCCCATCGGCCGTTTTCCATTAAAAACAAGCAAGCACCCGGCCAAGCGAGGCAGCACCACGGGCTTAAGATGCCCTGCGATGAGCAAGCCCCAAGCAGCAGCGGCGGTGGCCGGGCAGGTGGGACGCGTGGGGGCAGCCGGCCCCCGGTGGACGCTGTGCCGGGGGGGCGCCGCGCGGGACGCGCACAGATGGCCGCGGCCGGGACCCCGCGCGGCGCGGCGCGGGCAGAAGGAGCGGCTGGAGCCCTGCCAGCCGCCGGGGCAGGAGGGCCGCGAGCGGAGCGGGGCCGCGGGAGGCAGCGCCGAGTTCAGAGACAATAGCGGCGGCAGGAGCCGCGGCGCTGATGGGATTGGGAGATGATGTGAAACTGCCGTATTAATATTTATTCCATAAAGCGCGCGGCTCCCAGCTTTGCGCGGCTCCGCCGCGCTCTGACCGCAGTACCAACCCTCAGGCACCACAAACACAATTTGAAAACAATGTGACGGAAATGTTTAATCTGCTCAGCCCATCTGTGCTGCGTATTTCTCCAGATCTCCCTGAGAGAGGCGCCTTCGAATCTCCACATTGCCTTTAATATTCTCCTAAATCACCTCCCCACTGCACTTCAAGGGCCATTGCTACAATATCACAGGTTCATCGAGAGTGCACGGGAGGAGGGGGGTGCAGGGAGGGGAGGGTGAGGGACGGGGGCGTCGGCTGGGAGATTTTTTATTTTAAAATATTTCCCAGGGATGGTGTTCCTGTGCCCCTCGGACAGGCGAGAGAGAGAGGAGGGAGAAACGAGGGGGGAGAATCAGAGCAAAGTTATTGTGCCATTGCTGGGAGGTGATCAGCGAGGCTGTTTAGAAGCAAACGGGCTGGAATAGAGCAAAAAATCACTTCCAAAGAATCGCTTTTATTAATCTCCTTCCTCAGCCGTCTGCTCGCGCATTCGGCTGCCTCGCTCCTCTCCTGAGTGCCCCCTCCTGCTGCGAGCAGGTGCCCGCGCGAGCCCGGAGGGGGTGCAGCAGCGCGGCTGGGACGGGACGGGGCAGGACGGGGTGGGGTGGCCCATCCCAGTCCCCATCCCAGTCCCCATCCCAGTCCCCATCCCAGTCCCAATCCCAGTCCCAATCCCATTCCCAGTCCCCATCCCAGTCCCCATCCCAGTCCCAGTCCCCATCCCAGTCCCCATCCCAGTCCCAGTCCCCATCCCATCCCCATCCCCATCCCAGTCCCCATCCTATCCCAATCCCATCCCATCCCAGTCCCCATCCCGATCCAATCCCAATCCCACCCCAATCCCACCCCACCCCACCCGGCGCAGCGGTGCCCGCGGCCGCGCGTTGCCATGGCAGCGGCTCCGGCTTCATTTCCTGCGTCCCCCGGGGCGCGCAGCCGGATCCACCTGCTCCTTCCGACCCTCGCGGGGTCATCGTCAGGTCGCCAGAATAAATGAACGCGAGCACTAATGATGTGTTTGCTGGCTGTTTATGCTCTCTGTGTGTCAGGGGCACTCACATTTAGAGAGCTCATTATGGCTGCAATTAGACTGCACCATTGCTAGATATTTAACTCCTTTTTCTTTTAAATTAGCATTTTAATAACGTGCTTTGAGCAGGGGAAACAAAATGACCATTTTTCACGGACAAACTTCCTAGCTGTAGGTGCAACTTTAATGGCAAAGTTGCAAGGGAGGTAAAATAAGCTGAGGCCTGTTCCCCTCTACCTATTCCTTCCCCTCTCCTCCTCCTCCTCCCCGCCACGAGGAGGGGGGATTTTTATTTGCTTTATCGCACACTCCATTTCCTAAATTTGTTCTGCAGCCAATTATTTTCGCCTTTAAAGTCCTGAACACTCACGCCTGGTGAAAATTAGCAGCCATCTGAGTTAAACTCTGCCTGTGACCTGTGAAGAGGGCTCGAAATAACTGCGGCCATGCGTGTGCACGCGCGTGTGCGAGGAGCCGTCCGTTCCCCACTGCCCGAGCTGCGAGGGGTGCCGGGGGCGCGGGGCGGCTACGGGACGGGTTTTATCCCAATCCCTCGCACAGGACCCCCCTGCCCGCTTCCCTCCGAAGGTCGCTGCAGTCAGTCCCCCTGGCAGAGCTCCTGGCGGGGCGAGCGGAGCGGGGCCATGCGCAACCCGTGCCGGGCGGGGGGCCGGGGGCTGGCGGCGGGGCCATGGCCCAGGGAGCGGCACCGGGAGCTCACCAGGTGCTGGCAGAGGGGCCCGCTGTGTTCTCCTGTGCCAAGTGCAAAGCCTGACCCTGGCTGGCACAGAAGTCTCAGCTTCATTCCAGGTCAGCATGCGCGCTGCTGATGGGTAACGCAAGCCCCCGAACCGGCCGTCCCTCCCCAGGAGTGGCAGCGGGGCCCGGGGAGGGGCGCGGGGCCGGGACCCCCAGGGAGGGGTGGGCGCTGCTGCAGGGCCAGCAGGGCCGGGACAGGGGTCACCGGGTGCCCGGTCCCAGGTCCTGCCACAACCGCGCAGGTCAGGAGCTGGAGGCCAGGACCCGGGCCCGGCAGCACCCCCAGGGCTCCAGGCAGCCAAAACCGTGGCAGCGCTCCCACGTCTGCAGAGAGCTCAGCAGGGAAGGGAAAGGACGGAGAGGAGGGAGAGAAACACGCGGCCCTTGCGAGAAGGATGCTTTAAACGTTCTGCAGCCGCTCGGCTGTACTTTAGACACCGCCGCTTCATAAATACAATACGGATAGCACAGACTATAATTTGGTGATAGCTACCCCAGGACATATCTAGATACACTTCTGTTATTTTAATTAAATACTGCATTATGGTTTGTGACAACTTCATCGCTATAGCGTAAATGAATTTGGAATTAAAGTCTTACTTAGGCATTCCACTACTTCTACCCCCTCCCCTCCATCCCTCAGTGTTACAAAGCAAAAGGCTATAAAATCAAGATGTTTGTTCATTTACAGATGGAGCAGCTTGGGAAAAAAAAAAAAAAAGGAGAAAAGGAGAGGCAGCGCGGAAACGAGCACGAAACACTCGTGGCTTGTGAGCATCCTCGGGTGGAGGAGAGCACGTCTCTGGCTGCAACAGGGAGATGCTGAACATTAATTGTGTGCGTTCCCGTTATCTTCCGAACCGGGGTCCTCTGCACAACTGATCCCCCAGCTGTGGGATTCCTGGGCACGGCGCTTTTGTTAGCAGTTAATAGCCCGGTTTTAATTTTTAACTATTGATTTGTGACTGCTCCATAGAGGAAGACGCGCTGGAAGTTTCAGACATTCGGGGTTTGGTCCTGGGGAAGGGCATGGTGCTGCCTTCCTGGGGCACGCGCCGCAGCCTGAGAAAGAGTTATGGCAAAGGAAACTTTTGTTTTATGCCCAGGACCGGGAGTTTCAATTCCATCCATCTATTAACTCGTCTCTAATGAAACTAGACCGTACGTGACATTTTGCAATATAACTGCTTTAAATGTTACCACATCAATTGGTTTAAATGTTACCCGCGCCTCATGAACCGGGAGATGGTTTTATAATTATCTCCGTCTCTCTCTAACGAACAAAGATTTCTACTGTCTGCTGGTATTTTACATTAGCAAAGGAAACAAGGATGCGTACTTGAAACACAGGCGCTCAACAGGCTAAAATATTAAAAAAATACGCAAGGAAGTTGTGACGACGGCCGAGGTGTTGGCTTGTCACATTTTGGCAAATCCGTGCCAATTTGAAGCCGCCACGATCTGTTTTGCCTGGGTGCCAGCTACTGCAGATTAACCACTCTCCAGACAAAAATGACTCTGATCTGTCTCGCTGCACACATGCGTGTGTATGTATACAATATAAAAAATGTAAATCTCTAAACTAACTGCAGCCTGGGAAAGTTACGGCCAGGGAGGGGCGGGTTCACCAACGACACCCCGCTTTAGTATGTCCCGGCTCCGCAACCCCAAGTGAAATTTCCACTTCCATTTACGAAACAACCTGGGAAATCACCAGGCATTTGTTACACTGGAAACAAAAGCGCTTTTTTGCCACCCATTCGAAGCAGGGCACCGCCGCAAATGTCACCCCCGCACCTCCCCGGCAGATTAGCGAGGGGCTCGTTACTAAATCTCTGTCTCATAAAGGCAGAGTTGACTCTGGAGGAGCTGCTGGTTATAATGGTGGCTTTGGAAAATGGAAGCATTGTCACACTTAAAGACACAAATTTCCCCTGTAATATATTCGAATGGAAACCTCTGAATCCAATACTACATGGGCATATCTAATAAATTCACAATATTTCAGCCTCAACAGCCTACAACGGTTAGTTTTAAAGATTTATGTGGTAAAAAATTACTCGGTGATGAATATAGTTTATTCTGCGCAGTATTGGAGGGTATAAGGAATTAAACTACTGTCTTTAGCAGTGAATTTATTATTACCTCTGTCAGAGACGAAGCCTTTAACTGCATTTATTATGAATTTCGGGGCAAAATAAATGCTCGGGGCCGCCCGAAGCCCCCACGCCGCGGTGGGACCGGGTGCCGGCACCAGCAGCGGCCGCGGTGCGCGGGCCGGGGGGGGGCTCCGGGGCGGGGGGGGGCTCCGGCCGGGGGGGGGGCTCCGGGGCGGGGGGGGGGCTCCGGGACTGGGGGGGGGCTCCGGGCCCGGGGGGGCTCCGAGCCTGGGGGGGGGGCTCCGGGCCTGGGGGGGGCTCCGGGCCTGGGGGGGGGGCTCCGGGCCTGGGGGGGGGCTCCGGGGCGGGGGGGGGGCTCCGGGCCTGGGGGGGGGCTCCGGGCCCGGGGGGGCTCCGAGCCCCGCGCTGCGCCCCGGCGGCCCCGGCCCCCTTTTGTCCTCGCCCGCGCCGGGCGTCCCCTCATTTATACAAATTACCTGGGAGGAATGAGGCTGCCAGGGGCTCGTTCTGGGCGATTGGCTCCCGCCGGGGGGGCGCGGGGCCGGCCGCCGCGCGATGGCCTCGCTCCGGTGTGACCGGCGGGTGACCGCTGACTTCCCGCTGACCCCGGCCGCCCGCCCCGTGCCCCCCGCCGCCGGCCTCCCCCCGGCCCCCCCCCCCCCCCCCCCCCCCCCCCCGCCGCCCGCTCCCCGCCGGCCGGGCCGGGCCGTGCCGTGCCGCCGCTAGGTGTCAGCACCCGCCCGCGCTCGGGGCCGGCCGCCGGGCGCCGCCGGGGCCCGCGGGGCGCCGGGGCCGGGCCCGCTGCGAGCGGGAGGCGGCGCTGCGCCCCCGGCCGGTACCGGGCGCGACGCCAGCCCCTCGCCGGGACCGCGGCACCCCCCGTCCGCAGCCTCCCGGCCGGGCCGCGGCGATCCGGGGTTCCCCGCGGGCGGCCCCAGCCCCGGGGCCGCGCCGAGGCCCCGGAGGGGCGTCAGCGGAGCCGCCCCGCTGGGACCGCGAGAGGCGGGTGCCGGCGGCACCCCGCTCCGTGCCGCGGCCGGCCCGCGGCACCCGCAGCCCGGCTGGCCCCACCCGCGGGGCCGCGCTGCGGGCACCCGCTGCCCCGGGGCGCAGAAGCGCTCCCTGCTCGCCCCGGTGCCCCGCGGCAGGGCTATCGGAAGAGCCCTCGACGGCCGCGTGCCCCCGGCTGCCCGCCGAGGCCTCCCGGACGCCGGCACAGGAGCCCGGGCAAGGCGTCGAGGCCAGGGGGACGCGGCAGCGAAGGCTCCGCTGCGAGGAGGGACCTCGGTGACAAACCTGCCCTGTCCCCGGGCTGGGGCGCGCGTCCCCTCCGTCGCAGCCTCTCCCACCCACCCCGCGCCTGCAGCCCCTTCTCCGGCGCTCTGGGCTGCTGCCAGCTACTGATGTCCACTAACCCCCAAATCACTTTTCCCCGCTGTTGATGCTCGAAATGTCAGACAGGACCCGAGCAGCAGCCGGCATGTGTTTCAAACACACCAGATGGATTTTTATATTAGCTACTATTTCATGTTCAGACAGAGCGACCGCACCGCTAAAACTGCAGCCTCGATGCTGCCGAGTTTGCTTCTGTGAGATTAATTCTGCGAAATTAATTGGGACAAGATTGAAAAGGAAATTAAAATGCAGCTGAGTGAACAGGCTTTTCAAACACCTTTCCCCTCCGCCTCCCTCCTCTCCCCCCTTCGCCCTGTGCTGCCTCAATTCTGCTGCGGCCGCGAGCATCCGTCGCGCAAAGTAATTTACGGGGGAAAAGCTCCCAGGACCGATCGGTTACGTGTGAGGAAGCCAGCACAAGAGTCGCAATCTGGAGCCACTGAAGAGAGCAAAAACCCTGCCGTGACTCCAAGCTGTGTCCCCGAGCTGGCGGGGCAGCGCCGTGCTGCTCTTCCCACGCACCCGGACGGGATCTGCTGAATCCGCTCGGCCGCCGGCGGGACGGGCTGGGGGGAGCCGGGGCTGCGGCCAACGGGGGTCGCCCCGGGGATGTCCGTCAGCTGTTCCTGGCATAACCCCCCCGGATAAACGAGGTGACAAGCCCAGGCTTTGGGTTCAGGCCCGGAGCACGTCAGCCTCGTCTCGCTGCTGTAAAGCAGTGGGGGGCAGAGCTGGTAAATGCTGCTGTAAAGTGCTTTGAGATCCACAGATGGGAAATTCTCAACCTTCCAGAAAGACACGGTGACACCAAGAATAAAAGCTGCTCTCTGCTGCTGCCAAAGATGCAGCTGCCTTCACAGGGTTGCGCAGGAGCTGGCTTCGAACCCACCAGCTAAATGTCAGCTGGGCCGCGCCGCGCTCGGTGCTGCGCGAACCCACGGGGAGGCGGACGGGCAGCCGGTGGTCGGCCCCCGCCGGGCTCGGGGCTGCAGCGGCACCAGCAGCGCCCGGCTCGCGGCCCACCAGGGTGAGCTGCAGGCTGCAGTCCCAGCCCCACCACGGTGCAGACGTGCCCAGCAGGAGCACGGGGCGCCCGTGCCAGGGGTCCAGCCTCAAGGGCTCAGAGAAGGCCTCCAAGAGGAGGCCTGAGGCTGCTGCCTCCGCTCCCCTGCCCATTGCTGCAGCGGCCGGTCACCCATTTCTACCACAGGGACATCCTGTGCCTACCACCACGAGGCAAAATTAAATCCCATTCTTTTTCTCAGCTGTAAAACACCGTGTTGGTCTTAACAAGTCTCAGACTCTTCATCCCCAAAGATCTGTAACCCACCACTGCATGCACTGCCCCTTCCTGCTTCGGGTTTTCTCAGCCTCCCCCAGGCAGGTGCCCCCCGTGGGCAGCTGGGGCACCATGGCTGCCTGCCTGCCAGCAAACCACGGCGTGTCCCCCATCCCTGCCCCCCCGGGGAGGATGCTCAGCGCGTGGGTGATGCTGAGCCCTGAGACGTGGCTGCCAAACCTCCCTGGAGAGGGGGCTGGAGCCAGGGACACAGCGCAGGAAGCCAAAGGCACCTGCTGTCCTGGCACCTCGGCCGAGGGATGCTCTGCGCAGGGCTGATGGCGTTGTCCCTCCCTCCTTGCTGCCAGAGCTGCACTGAGCATGAAGTTGGGTTGTGTGGTGCACTGCAAAACCATCCGCGTAACGCAGCCCCCCACCACTTCATCACTGTGCCCGTGCCAGATTGGGATGCGAAGTGAAATGCCACCCACAAAACGCCACTGGCCCCGCTCACCGCTGCCAGCCGGGGCCACCGCAATCAGGCGGGGAGCGGCTTGGAGCCAGGGCAGAGCCCTGCAGGGACGAGTGGGGCTGGAAGGGTCACAGGCACCGATGGCTGCCGGTGGCCCTGCTCTCACCCCTGCGGACCTGCTAGTGCGAACAGGTAATTTATTCACCTGCGTGCGCCTGCCGAAGAGAGCCCTGGTCATACTTGGCTGAGCAACTCAATTACCCCTGTAATACCTGAGCAACAGCACGCACAGACTCCATTACTGCGAAAAAAATCTTGCTTTGGGGCATTTCAAGTGCCACATGTGAATGCAGGAGGCACGGACAGGAGTGGCACTGAATGCTGCAGGCAAAACCAGGGTGACAGCGGGGACACAAGCTGGCTGCTCCTTTGGCTGTGGGAAGGGGAACGCACAGAGCGGGCAGCAGGATGCTGGGGTCCCAAGTGGGAACTGGACCCTGGCATCCCACTGCCCCCTCCACTACTTGAACTTAACCCTGCGCCTCGATTTTCTCTGTTCACCGACCTCCCCAGCTCTCAGGAGCTCGTGTTCGAGCTGCAGCCCCACAGTGGCAAGCGTGGGGGTCCCGGAGGAGCCCTACCTTGCTCAGGATGTAGATGAGGTCGCCACGGTGGAAGGAGAGCTCGTTGGGGTGCTCGCCGCTGCAGTCCCACATGCCTTGGTAGTAATTGGCATAATCTCGCTGGGGGCCTCCTGGGAAGCAAAGAGGAAAGGTGAGGGAGATAGGGGATTACACGGGGAAATAGTGGGGAGATGGGATTACGTGGGGAAATAGTGGGGAGATGGGATTACGTGGGGAAATAGTGGGGAGATGGGATTATGTGGGGAAATACTGAGGTCATGGCATGGGGTGTCTGGGGGAGAGGGGCTGGAGCCAGTTGGTATTTGGGGGGAAGACAAGAAAACGGTGGTTTTATTTTTGGTGTCATTTCAGCTGAAAAATAAAGGCCTAAAAACACCACAAGAAAAAATGGCTGGTCAGTAAATAAATGCAGAAACACTATGAGTAAAAACGTGCGAGCACACTGACACATGCTTCAGCTTCAGGAGACCCGAACTAAAGCTGCTGGCTACAAACCACAGGTGAACCAAGCCAGCGTCCCGAGTCCCTCACCTCCTCCCCAGGCCCCCTCCAAGCTGTGCCCGTGCCCTTGGGGGGGGGGGGGCACGTGGCACCAGCCGGGCAGCGTCCCCCCAGTGACGGCTGCTTATTGGCCGTGCCAGAGGCATGGAAGAGGAATACCAGTAATTAGCATCAGTATTTGCACGGGGCCTCTGGGAGGGTGCTGCGGGGGAAGGTGACAGCCAAGTTTGTTTATTCATTAAAGAAGCCATGCAGGGGATTTCGGCCGATTGAGCAGGGCTCACTCAGCAATCAAACGGCACTGACTTCTCAGCCAGGACTGCCCGGAGCAGGAACAGCGATGGGAGGAGCGCAGGGAGCAAAATCTGCCTCAATCCCTCGCTCCTGGGCGGTCAGAGGAGGTCCGAGAGCGCCAAGCACGATGCAGCCTGCAAGGTGGGGAAGGCTGCGCCTCCTCTCCTGCCCTCAGCCGGGGAGCTGCGACCACAGCCTGTGCTGCAGAAAGGGGAGGGAACACGTGAGCCAGCAAACTCAATTTTTTCCTCCTTTTAGGGGGAGGCAAATGATTTGTTTGCTGGAAGCCATGGGTTTGGGCTGATGAAACTGCCAGCAAACTCTGTGCCAAGGCTGGGGACTGCCCTTGGCAAAATGTGTGCGTGGGTTTTATGGAAAGTGTCACAGCAGCATTTCCAGACCAAAACATTTCCGTCTTTGCCATTTCCCATCCAAAACTGGCCCAGAGACCATGAAAAGTGGGTCCCCGCCATGGGGCAGAGAGCATCCTGCTGCACAGTGGGACCAGGCGAGCCTGATGCCGTGCGCTCCAAGAGCCCCGCGGCTGACGGAGACGCTGCTCCGTCCATTTTGCAGGCTGGGGACACAACTCGTCCCAGCATATCCAAAGCATCACAAAAACACCCAAAAACCAGATTCACAGCTTTCAAGTACACAAAACAACCGTTAAAACATGCACCTGGACCAAAGGTTTCAGGCAGGAGACTGTTCTGATGGTGCAGCACCGAACTGAGGGTGAATCCAGGTGTCACGACATGCCGCCTCTGCGATGATGCCCCCAGGGACAATTAAACCCAGTAAACCCACATTCTGCAGGGGGGAGATTCGAGCACCAGGGCTGTACCAACGGACTGCACTGCTCTGCCATGCGACTGAACCAAGCCCAGAAAGCATAAATAGAAAATATCGAGCACATGTTGGAGGAAATGTTTCTAATATGGTATAAGGCACCGAGTGATAAGGGTGCATCTGGAGTACTGTGCCCGGATTTGATCACCTAAATATGAAAAAGGACATTACAAAGATGGATAATGGTACAGCAGGGAGCAACTGGAATGACTCAGGGACTTGGGGAACTTAAATAGAAAGGCTGGGAAAAAAAAGTAGGTCTGCATCCTTTGGAAAGTATTAAAGGGGGAGCACACAGTGGTGAGGAAAAGATTGTGAAGGGAATAGAAGGAGTAGGAGCTGTTGAGTTATTTAAGCTTGTACAAAGTGCAGGAACCAGAGGTTATGAACTGGAGGCAAAGGAAATATCAGGGTGTGCAGACACGGAGCAAGAGGACAAAGCAAGCAGCAGTTTTGGTAGCAGCCAGTAAATTGTGTAAGCACCACAAAAGGTTATTGCAGGAGGATGCGAGAACAACACTGGGATGCAGAGAACAACCCAGCAGGGGGGAACGGCGCTTGGCACCGACCTGCTGGGTCCCCCTGCGAGCCACGGTCATCTGCTGTGGACCAGAGGGGAGGGAGGGAGGGATGCGAAGCACCAAAATGGGAGGGCTGGACTCAGCGGGGGAAAGCTGCTCAGGGGCTAACTAAAACACCTGTAATGCTGCGGAGCATTATAATTAGCTGGCAAAGGGCTTCACACACAGCTATCCCCCAAATCAGCCCGCGCTCCTTTCAGAGAGCTATGATCCGTGCCACTGACGTGTTGGGAAGGGAAGGGATTCTGGGTTAACACAGAAAGAGATCTTCTTACAAGAAGTCTCTGGGGAAGAAGGGGCCCATTCCCCTCCCCAGCGCTGCCCGGGGCCACCTTACCCTTATCGCAGGGCGGATGCTGAAACCAGCTTGTCTCGGTTTCCCATCCTGCATTTGCTTTTCCTGCTTTTTATAGGGATGAGAAGAACTTGGAGGCATCTTGCCACCCTGTCAGCAAGGAGTGGAGAAAGGAGAAGCTGCTGGTAGAATAGATTTCATGGAAGCTGTGCCCATGATCCTGGACATGAGACTCCCCGAGTACAAAGGGAGAAAACTTCCCAGCCTGCAGAAAGCTTTGTGCTCCCCAGAGTTTACTTTTCCCACAACGTCAGCTGGTTGGATGGAAGGTCTCACCCTTCCCACCAATGCTACCTTCAAAAGGTCGAAATTAATTGCATCGGATGAAGCTGCCTCACAATGAGAGCACAGCCAGGCTCTGCGTTTAATCCCTAGCTACAGTTTCACAAGCAAGATGTTTGTGCAAGCTATCAAGAATACCTTGCTAAAATTAAGACCATTCACAGAACAGAGATCCTGGCTCCCATTTCAGCACTTGCAGATAAGGCCAGGCAAGAGAGGACGTCACTCTGCAACCTCCTCGTGGGACGGAGGACATCCCAGGTGCGCTGGCTAGATATGTGAACCTGCACTCAGGGCAGAGACATGATTTCAGTGTGACTGATTTACACTGATGTGAGTGGGACGAGAGCCTGCTCCCACGTTTATGGGCCTTGGGGTCATTAAGAAAACCAGCCGAATGTGACAACTGCGTCATTTTCTTCTGCAGCCCGAGCAGCCCAAAGTAGGGCCGTGGGAGAGGCGCTCTGCCCCCGTCCCTTTGCTTTGGGCTTGTTGCTTCAGAAGCCTGCTGATGCTGAAACCTAGCGACAGCCGCCGGCAGCTCAGTGGTTTTCACTGCTGTGCTTGTGCTCGGTGAAACCTCCCGCCGTGCTCAGTGCAGGGACTGTGTAAGGAGGCAGGCTTCCGGGCTTCTGTTATTTTTCTGCGGATAGGAATCGCACGCTGTTTGGGTTTGGCTGGTAAGGTTGCGCTGCAGAAGCAGCCCCGCAGCCTGTCCAGCACAGAAGGCAGGGGTTAAGCAGCCTGAGCAGAGCGAATGGGTGTCTTGGCTGGAGCAGCCTGCAGCTCTCCGTGGGATTTGCAGGGCTGCTCCAGCCTCGTGGCATCCTTGTGGTTCTTAGAAATTAGAAACAATAGGTTTCCATTAGCCAAATGCTCATCTGGCACTTTGGCCGCGTGATATAATTAAGAAATAGCCCCTCTCTCCCTCCCTGCAGCCCGGCGCTCTGCTCAAGGACTCCTGTCATCTCTTTCTCACCCTTTGTCCGGTTGGACTGAAACACAAATTACCAAGGCAAAAGGTACGAGGGCTGGGGTTCCCGGCACTGTGATAACCTTTCCCTCTTGAAATGCAGCCCAGCATTTCAGAGGCAAGAGTCTAACATATTATTTAGCATAAAAACAGACACAGGACTTAAAGCAATCATGACAACACTAATAACTAAAGCAGTTATAACAATTAACAAAAATTACAACTGCCAGGAAGATGCTAATGAGTATGAGCAGGGCATTAAAATGCCTGGCAGGATTGTGACAGGCGAAAGCCAACATCCTCAGGGTGGCCTTGGGGTGCCGGCTCCCCACGACACCTCTGGCACCAGAGGACCGTGGAGCTGCGCTCTGCTGCTGCGAGCCTCCACCCCCATCCAGGGGGCGCGGGGGCTGCTTCTCTGCCGATGGTTATTTGGATGTTTAAACACTGGGAACACTCGCGGAAGGCAAAGAAAAATGCGTGTGTGTGCGCGCGTGTCCCAGCTCCTTCTGCTTTCCTTAGCCCGTGCCGAGGAGTCTCCAGGGATGAATGTGCAGCCCTGCGTGACGACCACGGTATGGTTTGTAAAGATCAGGATGTCTTTTTTCTGAGCTCTGGGCGCTCGTACCTGCTGTAGCTGCCACATGCTCCAGTGGCCAAATAAGTCATCGTGTGGGGAGGGCTCGGGTGGGAAACTAGCACTGCAAGACCACGAGGGGTGGAGAAATGCTGACTTGTCCTGTCCCTGTGGACAGTGGGGACTCTACCCTGTGGGCCCAGTGCCACCAACATTTCAGTGCAAGCATTTCAGTGCCCTCCTGCGGGCACTGCCCAAGACACGTCCGAGGTGTTTGATGCTGGCTGAAGGGAAGTGTCGGATCAGGCTTACCAGAAACGTCAGGGGAGTCGGGCACAGAGGCTCTAGGACAGATGGGAACAGTCTGGGGGAGCAACCAGCTGAGCAATGCCTGGGGCACTTGTGCACCCATGTGCGTGCGTTCAGGAGAGCACCACCCCACGTGCAGCTGATTTAGGCACCTGCCACCCGCAGCGGCCACCACTGAGCCCTCCAGCCTTCACCACCCAGGACTCCTGCCTTGTCCCCCTGGGTCCCCAGCTGGGCGGGCACCCCCCAGCCGGGCGCGTCCCCTCCGAGCTCTCCTGGCCGGGCTGGGCCAGGAGGCCGCACTCCCTGGGCCGCGGGGGGCAGCAGGAAGCCCCCGGCCAGCCCAGCCCTGGCTGCTCAGACACAAGCGCTGCTTTCCTGCGCCGGGGCGGACGCAGAGATGGAAAAGCGAAGCAGGTGGGACTGGGGAGGAAACAGACCTTCCGTTCCTGTCCCACAGTGCGGGTCCTTAAGGAAAAAGCAGGGGCGGGGGCCTCGGTGAGCACGGGGAGGCTCTTGGGCCGCCCGCTCCGGGCAGCTGGGCAGGCGGCGCTGGTTCCTGGAGTGGTGGTGGCGTCCGTCCGGCTTCCCGTGCCCGGAGCCCTCCCTGGGGCAGCTTCCTCTGGGCCACCGGCCCTGACTCATGTCCTGCCCAACCTCCTGTTGTTCCTGCCCCGGCTCCTCTCCCCGGCCCCTCGGCTGTGCCCTCGTCCATCGGTGCCTGCACCCCGGATCCCCTGACCGCCACAACCGGGAGGTCCCTTGGGTTGGCCAACACGGGCCGGGCTCTCACCATTTCTCTGTCCGCTTCCGGCATCCTTGCTGTCCTCTGCGATGGAGGGCTCCGTCTCTGGGGGGGAAACAGAGCAGAGAAGCCAGTGAAAAGGCTGTGAGCGTTACTGCGTGAGACGTAATGGTGCCAGGCCATCACTAGTGCTGCACTAAACCCACAGGCAGGAGAGGGCTTGGGCTGTGAGGGCATCCGACTGTCAGAATAATAAATTCCCGGCTTAATTGTGAAGAGTGGAAGGGAGGAAGTCACAGATAATATTTTAAAACATGCTGCATAAAAATATAAATTGTTGTTAACACTGGTAAAAACAAATCACTTATTATAGCCTCATAAATTTATGTAGCACTTTGCCAAGTGCCCTATAGGAAGAGATGCTTCCTGTGCAGAACTTGCAGCCTAGGGAAAACGAGACGCTGAGGAGAAATGCCAGGACAGAAATGCACGGAAGGACTGTGGACAGAAGCAGAAATTACAGAGGAGAAGGGACCCCGGGCAGCGAAGAGCAGAGACACTGGCACAGCTGTGGAAGATTAGGAAAGAGAGCCCAAGAAAATACTAAGAAATGATAGCATGGAAAAGTTTAAGTGTGAGCAAGGACAGAGAGGCTGGAGGTCATGGGGAAGCCATGGGAAAAGGGCTGGTTACTGACAGCAGTGAGGATCTGTACGCAGGTTTAAAGGAGACTGAACACCAGGCCAGGTACAACCCCCCAGCCCGAGCTGGGGTCTGCTTGAGTCGGGCGCGCAGCACTCGCAGCCCAGGCCTCCTCCTGCAACCACAAAGACTTGCAACAGCCTGGCAAAACAAATGGCAAGCAGTTCCCAAGCATTTCAGAACGCCGACGCTCACGCAAAGCATCGCTCTGCACCTCTTGCTCCTTCTGCTGCTGGCAACGGGTGGCTGCGGAGCGCGGCCTTGCAGGAGCCGGAGGAGCCCCTGCCATGCCTGGGGCCGGGGCTCGCTCATCGCCTGGGGGCAGAGCCGCCAGGAGCCCCCCGGGCGCTCCTCTGCTGGTCCCGCGCAACCCGGCCACGAGGCAACGGGTGAAGTGCTGCTGCTGGGCACTTTCTGAGGATGCGGTCCCGGCCCCGGCCCTGCCCCAGCTGTCTCCCCCGCCCGGCCCTGATCAATGCAAACCAGGTCAGGCCTCCGCTGTGAATTACAAATTGGATCCCGAGTTGGAGGGTCACTGCGACTGCTCCCCCATTAGACGGGAAGCGGCACCAAAGATCTTTTCTAAATAAATCAGACTTTATTGTAAAACTCGGCCACTGACGAGACAGAACCTCATTAGCATTGATTTTAAAATAAATTATTGAAAGTGGCTTTTGCCTGCTCTTTGCATTTGTAAAAGAGAATGTAAATGCATCTGTAGCAGCGCTCTCCCTCCATCATTCCCATGCATGCTCCCCGAAGACCCGCATCTGGATTCCTTTGTACTTCAACCAAGGGCCCCCAATCCCCGATCCAGTCTCGGCATGAACTGGAGGTCAGTCACACCCAGCCCCGTGCCACGCCACGGAAACCCCAAAGCCAACCCCAGGTGGGGCAAACCCCGGCGGCAGCCCCCAGGGCATGGGGCCACGTCCCCCAGGCGTGGCGGGGCCGCGTGCGACAGGAGCTGCCGTCACAGCGCGCCCACACCGCTCCTGCCCGCGGGGCACGCGCGTGGCTCTGCCGAGCACCCACGGCCACCCCAGCTCCTGGCCGTGCTCTGCACACGCCTCCAGTTGCGGCTGTGCCTGCTTCCTGCAGGCTCCATTTCCATCCCCGGAGCTGGGCTGTCCTCAGGAAACCTCCTCCCAGAGCTCTGTGCCCCGTTTCCCTCCTTTAGGAAGCCCCTGCCCTGCTGACGATTCGCGCTGTGCCTCTTGCAAAAGGTGCTTGGAGGAACCCCCGGGCTGTGCCCGGTCCCACGCTGGCTGCCCTGCAGTGAGCACGGGCTCGGTGCGGCGCTTCGAGGCTGATGGACTGCAAGGGCTATGACGGATTTGAGGCTTTGAGGAAGGAAGGAAGGAAACTCGCATGGGATTTTTCTCAGGAAAACGTGGTGGGGAGGCAGCTCGCTGGCGTGGCTTCCCCTCGGCTGACAGCAGCGGGCTCCGTTCATCCTCCTGCAGCCCATCTCCTCCGGCAGCGCTGCAGCGGGGCAGCCGCAGCCTCTCCCTGCCAGCAGGGCAGGAGCAGGCGCCTGGCAGATGCTCAGGATGGCCACGGCAAAGGCACCAACCTGGCGTGCTGCCGAGCCGCATCTGCAGCGTGGCCTGCGCTGTGGCACGCCGGCCCCTGGCCACATCCTTGCAGATTTTGCACTGCGCAGGCGGTGAATGCAGCCTGGGGGGACGTGGGGAGCTCCCCTCCACACGGCAGCCCTTCTGCCTGTTGCAGCCAGGTGCTTTTCTGAATCATCTGGAAGCAAAGCTCTGCCTTACCAGCGCCCGGGTCAGATACCTCCGTCAATATCTGAATTTTATAGTGATGAATTAGAGAGAAATGCTGAAAAACACACCTCCTGGGGTCTGTGCTTCTGCCCCCTATGCCGCCTCCCTGTGCAGAGCATCACAGACCCAGCCACGCCACCCCTGGGAAAACGCCTTTACCAGGGCAGCGCATTCCTGCGGGCCCCCCCAGGCACCCCCACTGGGGTCCAGGGCCCCCCTGCAGACCCCAGCCCCAGCCCAGGGCATGGCCGGGGAGCCGGTGGGCCGCGTGCCCCACTGCTGCGCTGGAGCAGCCTGGGCGTTGGGCAGATTCTCAGAGGAGCTGTGTTTTAATGTAGCAATTTGATTCAATTTTCCACTCTATAAAATTACCCATCACTGCTCGTTGCTTCCTAACAGACACCTTCACTCTTAATTTAACAATCCTATCGAATTCTGCCAGGGAAATTGGAAAAATTTATCACCTGTGAAATTTTATTTTTCCTTGGTTGTATCTGTTTTTGTAAAACTTCATTAACGACGATGACTTGCTGAGGAAATTATCTCTTCATCTCCCCCCCCCCCTTTCTTTTTCTCCTCTTTCTCTCTATTTTCACTCGGGACACAAGGAAGGCAGCTGGGCCCAGAGGAGACCCCAGCTGGACAGGGACGCCTTCCCACGCTTATGGGGGCCAGGGCTGCGAAGGGTCTCAACGCCCCGCACCCAGGGGATGGCATTCAGACACGTTCGAAGGGCACAGAGCTTTACCACAGTGGATTTGCAGCTTTTGACACACTCGGCATCTCAGAGCAGGGGCAACAAAAGGGTCTGTCCCTAGGTCAACTCCGCGCAAGCTCACTGCAGGATCACCATTAGCCTCACGTGGAGCAAATCTCACATCTAGTATCTGCCCCGGGGGTGGTGTTGGCAGCAGCGAGGAGCTGGACGCAGCTGCCAAAGCAGCCAGGGACACTGAAACCCCTTGGCCTGACAGTTTGTCAGCACTTCACACGCACCCGCCTAGGGACCACAGCGCAGAGGCTCCCGCTGAGCTCAGGGATCACTGCAGGTGTGCCTGGAGGAAGAAGCAGCTGCTGCCCAAAGAGTTGACGATGTAAACAGAGGTAAGAAGGAAAGATGAGAGATGGACAGAAGCTGAGGCTGTACTCAGCGTTGTGCTGGCAGGCCGGGGCCCTGGAGCCTCAGCTCCGCTCCTGGCAGCTGTCTGGATGCCACTCGGAAACCGCTGAGCAGAGATTTCCTCTGGCAGCAATAGCACGACAAAGATCTTGGGCACCATAAAAATTTCTGGTGCATTTAATATATTTTTTTAATCACTATGAATATAAAGTTCTGAAATAAATAAGAAGAAACAAGGACCTATTTTGCATCTCTGAATGCAGACACCGAGGGGCCCTGCTCTAGGGGATGGGGTGCAGGGTTGGGCAGTCCCAACCTCAGCAGAGGCAGAACACAGCACATGTGTCTGAGTAAGGCTCAGGTGCCCTGGGGCATGTCACACTGCCATTTCTGCTGTAAGAAATGTTGCAGACCGTGTCGCCCTTTCAGGCTGTTTGGTTCTGTGCCAGGAAGATTGCTTCTGGCTCCTTTAACTGACAGCCACTGCCCTGCTACCTCCAGGCCTCCTGCACTGTTAGTGAACAAGCACTAGTCTTTAATGCAGTTATTTTATCATCACTTGGAAGGCCAGTAATCGCGTTACAGCCATGACTGCATGCCCAGAAGGGAGCATTTTCATCATCTAACTCTGATTTTCCAGGTAACACAGCCCAGAGATTCCACTCTCACCAAACCTAATATTACTGGAGCTGAACAGAGCACAACCTCTAAAAGCTGCCTCACTTGAATTTACAAAACCCGCGCCTCACCAAAACAGAAAGGCATGCTCTTGGAGTCCATCACCCAGTCTGAACAAAGAAACAGGGTAGCATCTTTGAGTCAGAGGCTTATTAAACTCAGCAGAGCCTGAGATGTTCGTTCCCATCAATGTGTTAGGCCACACTTTCCTGCCACATTTGCAGGGTTAAAGCTAAGGCATGGCTCGAGTTTTAACCTTATTATGTGGTTGCATACCTGGAAAAACCTCATAGACGTCATCCTCTTCCATCCCATCATCCTGATTCAGGGTAGTGTTGTGGGATGCTGTGGTCACCGAGTCAGAACTGTCCACATCATTGTAGAGCTCTTCCTCGTCCTCCTCGTCGTATGGGATAGTGAGGGAACTCAAGTCTGCAGGAAGCAGAGAGCAAAAGCACGGTGAAAAAGAGTAAACTTTGCCAAGCAGCTTGCTGGTATTTTCAGCGAGCTGAAATCAAGTAACAAAGCCTGGGCAACGATACTTAGTGCTCACTACAGACCTTGTGGAGGGTGAACCGTCCCCACACCCAGCCCATGAGCACCTAGTGTGAGGAAAATGGGATGGAAGTTGAGAGTAGGCTAAAACAAATTATAAGCCCAAGAAAAGATGGCAAATGCCAGAGAGCCAGCAAAACTCAACAAGTGCCTCCAGGAACTGAGCCTCACCCCATTCCTGGGTATTTCAGAGAAGGTTGACTTCGGCAAGACAAAAAAGAAAGGAAGTGCAATCACAGGGTTTGATACAATGAATTACACAAAACTGATCTGCAAGGACATGATTTAAAACTGGAAAAGCACCACTCGGTCTGAAATCATGCAGCTGTCTATGGTTTCTGGAGGGTTTCTGTATACAGGACTGCAGTTGCATCTCAGTTTTGCTGGTTTCAAACTGGAATGACTCCAGTGGGGCAGGGCCCACCCCTCATCAGCCAAGCAGAGAACAGCAGATCTATGGCAGCAGGGAGCAATTCCTGTAATTTTCTTGTCCAACTTGGTAACACCTGCAGCTTTTGAGACATCACAGGACACTATTCTCTAAAAACTGTCAAAAGTGCTGGAGGTGAACCCAAACGCCTGTGGGCTCCAAGGAACCACCTCTTTTTAACTGGCTGCTCAAAACAGCAAAGCCCCAGAACCTCTCTTTCTGCGAAGAGCAGATACACAGGAGTAACGGGTTGGGTTCAACTCCCAGGGCTGGGGAGGGGACTGAGTGCACAACTTTGCAGCAGAGGAGTAGAAAGGAGGATTCTCGATTTCCTTCTCAGCTCTCTTGTGTCTCCAGCAAGGTCCTGGGGTTGAGCACATATGCTGCTGGAGGGAGCTGCCCAAGGGAAGGGCTGCTGGGATCTGCCCCAATGAACGCGGCATAGCAGCTCAGGCCACGCTGCCAGACTCACCCTTCAGGAGGAACTGGATCTGATCCACCCAGTCTTCAGCCTCTGCTGGACTTGGGGCTGTGAACTGGAGAGGGATTCACCTGTTACCATGCTGTTTCTTATATGTACAAAGATGAAAAATTTGCATCTAAAACAAGAGATTTAGTTTTTGGATCTGCCATTCTGTACCCTGTGGACTTTGGGAAAACCATTTCACTTCTTTATCTCCCTGTTCCAAACAGGGAAGCATAAGCGGAACAAAGCTAGACTATCCCAGAGGAAGGCTGTCAAGCCTAATTCATTAAAAGAATTCAGATGAAAACCACAATCCCTGCAGAATATACCGACTCTGAACAAAGGCTCTAGATCCAAAATCTCCCTGAAGGTCTGGAAGGCTCTCATACACACTTTGTGGACTGGGCCAGGTTTTCCATTATACCAGTTTGTAGGATCCCTGATGGATGCTCAACAAACTGAAGGCTTAAATTTAACACGGCTCTGAACTGCTTATTTAAAAATGGGCTTTCCAAACCCAATCTTCTACTGCTTCTAACCCATGTTTTCACTTAACTCTTGTGCTTTTCAAGTGCAAAGAGAGCCCAGGATCACTCTTGTGCCAAGGGAAGGTCCATGTTGAGGGACCAGCCGAGAAGGAGAAGCATCAACACCTTTCTGCAGTGCTTCTTGGTTTGCTTTACCAGGCACCGAGGTTTGGACACCCACAGCCTCCCTGACCCTTCAGGTCCAGCCTGTGTCCTGGACCTGGGAGCACATGCTCCTGCGCCTTGTGGCCAACCAGCACAAAGGCTCCGCTCCTTTTCCCAGTTCCTACCTCATAGGTGCGTTTGCCAGGGCAGATTAATTCAAAACAGCATCTTCTGCGAGAGTCTTTGCGGAGATGGAAAGCCAGCCGGGCACTATATTGCTCGATGGGGAAGGTGCCTTTAGGTTGCTTGCCTGGAAGAAGAGAAACACAATTGTTCTCGAGCCTGTAACTTTTTATCAAACCTGCAGCACTACTGGGTGCGGAAGAGGTCTGTTGCCCACACAGGGAGGCCAAAGCACACCATGTTTCAAGGGGAGATGTCAAAGAAAGACTCTCAATCTAAGCATCTCCTCTTCCCCCAGGAAACCCAAAGAGAACATTATGAAGTCTTCCAAAAGACACAGTAAAGAGGATGTCACTGTAAGCCTCAAGAGATTGTGAACAGCCACTGAAAGGTTAGCAGGGTCACAAGGTTGCTCGAGATGAGCTGCTCGTAATGAAGCAGAGACCACTGCGTACTTGGGGAAATACGATACCAACAATTCTTCCACTGGTAAGGAATTACAGGCTGGCATACAGGAAGAAATACTTAGTGGGGCCTTTGAGAATTGGCCTATGGATCCTGTAGATGCGCGCTCACGGCCCCTGTCAACCAGGGTGGAGAGAGGGAACTTCACTGCTGTCATTTGAGGCGCTTTTATTTACCCCAGCTGGATACCCAGCTCATTATTTCCTTATCAATCTTCTTGACTAAGTGTGGGAGTATGACTCAGGCAGTTGCTCTTAACCTTTTTTTTTTTTTTTGATTTGCTGATCCTCAGAAACTTCCAGAGACAAAGGCAAGCCCTATAAAATGATTCCAGACCACCAATAACAGGTTTGCTTTATTCTGTTACCTTCTGGAGACCGTTTAGTAGCTGACAACTGCCTGTCTCCCACAGAAGCGACAGAATATCAGCTCTCGTCTTTACTGCCTGCCTCTGCTAATGTCTTGCTCAAAATTTCCAAGCAACTCATACCCCTGCATGCACCTCAGCCATGCCGGCTGATAGGAAGCTTCTTTGCAAACATTCACAAAAAAGTACTCAAGATCCTCAAAAGATGTGGAAGAAGGAGAAAGACCCAGCTTCATCCCCAGGAGCCCCTGGGGTTTGATTCTGCCCTAGCTGCAGAGTGGTCATTGAAAACCAAGGATGTACCCGTGTGTTCTGTAAGCAGTTAACCTGCTGTGTTTCTGGATGGGTGGAACAGAGTAAGGAAGGCCGTATATTTAATCATGCCAAACTCTGTTGGAGATATTAACTGTCTGTTTATATGTACCTGATGGAGCATGACTGCAAAATATTTATACACACTGACACGTGGATTATATACAGTCACTTAGGGGGTTGAAGCCCAGCTGATGGCTAATCGAAAACTTGGTGCGTCATTTTATTTACACGCAGCTCTGTTCCCGTCTTTCTCTTCTCTTGTTCTCTACCTACAAAGATGTTGAGGGTTAAAAAGCTGAGATATACCTTTCTACAAGAACCTACATGTTATCCCTTGATAGGGAATTACAGCCTTCCTCTTATTTATCATATGTCTCAGAAAAGAAATTGGGGGTTCAGCAGGAGCAAGATGAGATGACATCCAGATCCCTTAAGTGCTTTTGGAAATTGCAGCCAACATCTCAGCTTCACTTGAAATGAGTACTAAAGGTATGTTTGCTCATTTTTACACTAATTGCCTAATAATTTTCCTTCATGACACACTGTCCCAGAGGGCTCCTGGGGACCAAGTGCCTGTAAGGCGGCACCCTCCCAAAGAAGGGCATTTCCAGGCAGCATCGTGCATTGTCCTGGTAAGAAATGACTGAATTAAAATTACTTCAGCCAAATTCATACCTAAAACCCCAGCAGCTGAAGGTAAGGAAACAGCCCACTGTCTACGTTTTTCTCTTGTCAGGTACTAGCCTGCCCTTTGGGAAGGGCTCTCCCCTTCTCCTTCCCAGCCCTGTCCACAGTTTGGAGACCAGGGGTGGATGTCTCATCACTTACTTTTCTCATTGGCATAGTAGTAAAAGGTCCTTTTGTTGAGGACGCACCACCGCTTCTGCCACTCTGACCCAAAAAAGCTGTGGTCTAGAAAGAAAAAGACAACAAAGGAATAAAAAACATGAAGTCCTGCTCTTCTGTTGAATGCTTCTCTAGATGAACATACTGGCAGGTAAAGGTTCTTTTACTTCCAACAAAATCCTGCAGATTTCTGGCACCAAATTTAGATGAGCAAATTTAGATACAAAACCTCAACCAAGTAAAGGAGAGCAAGCCAGTCCTAGTGGGCTGGACAGAACACAGCTTTGGGTGAAACCTCTCTAATTGAGGCTTAAGCAACTGTCTTTTATGTTGTAACTGAAGCAAGCTACAACATGCAAAGGAACAGTTATGCAGCTCAGCTGGTGATCATGAGGAAAAAAGGGCTGTTCTTACCTCATACCACCTGTCATACAGTACGTAAATCAAGATAAAATCTGACTGATGAGGAAATAATTTGTAGCTTTCACAAGAGTCAGTAAAATCAAGATAAACCTGAGGCTGACTCACAATCCTTATCTCAACTTGCTAATGTGTGCGATGCTATGAACTACCTTGTCTTCACCAGGATCTTATCCTCATTAGGTATTGCTTGTTAGAAGGGCACATCTTGCCTTAGAGGACTAGGCTGCTGCTTAATGCAATTTCTGGGTTTTAATCTTTGTGGAGTTTGATGATCTACAAAAGAGAATAAATAAAGGCTGTGCTCTCCTTTTATGTATGATGCCTAAGAAAAGCCTGAAAGATACTGCTTGTGTCTGCTGACAAATCTGCAGAAAAAGATCTATTTTCCTGTTTGTCCTTCTGAGTGGAGTCCCTGGAGCATTCAGGCAGGATGGAGGGTGCTCTGGGTGCCCAAGTGTGCTGGAGAGCCCCCCAGCCAGCTTCTGGTCTAGGTGCCAAACCCAGGGGGTGAAGATGGGGGAGAGTTTTGTTTCTAAGAGCCAGGTGCTTAAATCCCCCGGTCTGTCAAAGGGATAAGAGCTGCTGAACCACAGCGGCAGCTTTATGAATCCCACTGTGAGAACGACCAAACAAATAATTTTTACCTGTCCTTCCAGCTGACCACCTCTCTTATTAGCAGTGATTTGGGTGTACTATGCTTCTCAGGGTGATCATGAACCATAGCAGCTCTTCCACCAAAAGCCTTCCCCCCCCATCTCACTCGCCATCTTCCTTTACCTTGTCAGACAGAATAAAAACGCAGCCCAAACTGAGCCCCCCAGACTTGATGTACTTGTCAGGCCTTACCTCTGGATCTCTTCTCCAGATATCCTTGCTTCAGAATGTTCCCTGTGTCTTGAACAGGTCTCGGTGTGATTTCCTCCAGTCCTGTAGGGAGCAAAGCAAAGCTTTGGGATTTCCAGTTCACACAATGCCTCTCCACCACGCAACCCATGTGCACATGAAGTCCAAATGGAGAGGCACGGATCCCTCCAAAGACCTTTTTCCCAGCTGTGAAGCATCCTTGCAGAGATATCACACCACCTATGTGAGTCCTGAGAACTGTGTACCCACCCCTGCGGTGGCATTTTCAGGGTGCACTTGGACCCATGCTGCAGCCCTCCCCCATGAGGGGACAGGCGCCGTCCTGCAGGAGGCAGACCAGGGCACAGCAGCACGCCCACCCCGAATGCCAACAGCCACGGCGCGAGCTCAATCCCTCCTCTCTCCGAGGGTCTCACCCTCAACAAGCACATTTATCGCACACGTTACCACGTCCTCCCAAGCCCCTGTGCAGACACCACCCAGCTGAACCTCATGAGCTATTCCCAGTCCTGGCTGCAGGTTCCAGAAGCAGTCCTCAAGGAAACCAGGATCACGCTTCTCACAGCTACACGGACGCGTCCCCAGAGGGCTGAGACCGCCGCAGCTCCTGGGGCTGCTGCCAAGCCCCGGCCCCCCAGCCAAGGCTCCCGTGGTCACTGGGGGCCTCTGGCAGCAGGCAGGATCCGCTCAGGTTCACAGACTCGTGGTGCCCTTGTCCAACATCTGCCCGAACTCGGCCCCCGGGGGGTCTCTGGCCCTCGAGCACTCTGCATCGCGCGCTGGCTGCAGCGCGGCCCCGAAGGCAGCGCGGCCGGGAAGCCCCCGAGCCACGGCTTGCTGCTGTGGTCTCCCCCTTCTCTGCCGCTCATCTCCTGTCATCATAACTTGTACTGAAAGACAATAAAAAATGACTAACGAAACACCACTAATCATCTCCCCAGTGGCTGGCCTTGGCAGCCTTTTAAGTATGAATAACTTCCCAGAATCCCAGGTCACAAGAGTTTCTCTTGTTTTCTTAGCGCGTCGCGCTAACGTCCAGCTCTCGGCCCAATCCATCCCCTGTCAGTTCCCTCACTCACAGGCTATTTTCATTTTCGTGTTTTATCGTTTGCAAACTCAGTGCTCGCTATAAATCCTCCACAAATGGCTCTCGGGGCGAACGGCAGACACAAAGACACACAAAGTTTGGTTTGGTGGGAAGGCTCCCCTCCGTGCGTCTCCTTCTGCTGCTCTTTGCTGGCTGGAAACCTTCAGCGGCCGTGTCCCGGGCTGCGCGCGGCTGCCCGAGGCCATGCACGCTCGAGGACGGCCGGGGCCTCGCACGGTGCCTGGAGGACGTGGGCAGCCCCTTCCCGCAGGGATAAATCTCACTTCTCTCCAGTTCAAGTCGGGCTGAGCTTGCTCCTAACTCCGGAGAAGTGCAGGGCAGCAGCTCCATGAGGATGAGAAAGGGGCAGTTGGTCACGTCCAGCACCGCGGCCCCCCGGGAGCTGAGAGCGGAGAGGGAATCCAGACCTTCGTACAGCTGGTGCTGAGCACCACTCTTACTACTTCTCTTACAACAAAACCACACAAGGATGCTGAACGGGACCCAAAGTCTGCGTCAGGGTTCAGGCTGGGCTGTATCGGGCATCAGGGGATTTCCCCAGGGCGGGTAGCACAGAATTATGTCCCGCTTTGCTCCTGCACCCTCCTCGAGCACAGGTGGCCCTGGCACCGCCACAGATGGGGCCGGTCGCTGCCTTGGCCTCCAGCAGCGCTCGCCACGCTCCCAAATTCAGGGCTCTGCGGCAGGAGGCCCACCGGCCCCTCGGGGGCCCGCAGAGCAGCCGCCAGCAGGGGCCAAACGTTGCCCATGTGGCCACCTCCCGGGGCGCTGGGCTGGCACCCCTCCCTCTCCCAAGGCGGGTGAAAGCACCTGTGCACCGAGGAAAATGCGCTCAGGCTTTTCTCTAGCTTCTGACTTGTAAAAAGGAGCGTTCTCTCCTCAAACCCAAGCCCCAACCCCTTTTGTTAATGCAAATCTAAATGTCATTTTATGGGACATTTATAATTATGAAAATGGGACGGTGCTGCCGGATGCACAGGGAGACCCTGCAAGTATGAATATTACATTAATGTGCCCAACGCCAGCTCGCTGATCCTGCTGGCAGGAGCATAAAAAATGCTTGAGTGAAACTTTTATTTAGACGTTAAGATTCCAGGCCCCAGCGGGGTGACAGAGGCAGCCCCGGTGAGATCCCATCAGCACGAGCGCTCGAATTGAATTACCCAGGGGGGAAGGCAGGAGCTGCGAGTGCTGCTTCGCTTATTTAATTTCATTTACTTCCAGTACATTACCAGCATGGGGCTTCCCTCTGCCCCCGCTCCCCCAAGACAGCCGGCTGCAGAAATCGCCGGCGCGCTCGCTGCTGCTGCTGGAGCCAGGGCAGGGCCAAGGCCTCCCCCCAGCCCCACGTCCTGGCCCTGGTTCCTCTCCTCAGCCTAGGGGGAGACCTGGGGGAGCTGCGGGGGCCTCCCAAGCACCACAAGGAGAAACCGAAGTGGGGAAGCAGCACGGACGCGGCAGGAGCCAGCAGCAGCCTTGGCCGGCCCCGCGTTTTCTCTCTCCACCCGTCCTTTCTCGGATCGTGCCTGCAAGCAGGCCCAGGGCAGCTGCTGTGCCCCCAGCTCCTGCTTTGCCCCACGTCGGCAGCCCCTCGTGCCGTGCTGTGGTGCCCTGGGGGCCAGGACCCGCCGGGCTGGCAGCCCCTGGGCCCGGCACCTCCGCAGCATCGCCCCCGACACCGCCAGGAGCCCGCGTCTCTCCCGCCCCACAGGAGGTGCGGTGCCTCAGCTTCCCAGCAGATCAGGATGAGGGGAGGCTCTCCTTGAATACTCCGTGGCTACTCAGACAAGCAAACACAATTAGGGAGGGCTTGAGAGGACTGATTAGATCGCACAAAGCTCTGGAAATGTGAAGCTTTACAGGACACGACGAACACCGCAGCCTCCCCTGCACAGCCCTGCCAGTCAGAGCCACGCAGTTAAACCTGGGCGGGGAGACGCAGCCGGGCTGCGGAGCAGGGCTGGGGGTCCCCTGCCCGCCCCACGCCCCCAGCCTGCCCGCAGCGACAATCCAGATGGCTTTCGCTAGCAGCAAATGGCAATATTAACCTGCAAAGACAGCCCCTGGGGTTTTAGTCCTTTAAAGTGTCCTAATGGAAGCTCTCTGGCTTCCGAGGGCTCCTTCGCTCGGATGCTTGTGGCAGGGGCCAGGCAGCCTCGAGGCGCCAGACGCCGCTGCCCAGGGCCACACAGCTTGCAGGTAAGCCGGAGCTCACCGCATCTTCCAGGGCTCTGGGCGATGGAAAAGCCAGCCCATAGCCTGGTCATCTGTTCCAACCACTAACGGCCATTCACCATTCATAAAAACAGAGGGAAAAGAAAAGGCCTTAAATTCATCTGAGAGCGCCATCTGCGCCCTCCCAGGGACACGGCCCCTCTCCAGTGTCTCCTGGCACTGCGCGGCAGGGCTGCGGCTGTGGCTGCTTGCACGGTCCCGAGGGTCCCTTCCACCCTTGTGCTGGCCCCAGCCCCTCCTGTGCCCAGCGGCAGGCCGGTACTGGCACCGACCACCTGCCGCAGCTGCGCCGTCTGAGCCCCGCGCCGTCACAGCCACCGGCACCTCAGACCCCTCGTGGCCTCTCCTTCACCCTCCCGCAGCCTCTCCAGCCTGGCTCCCGAGGGCTCTGGAAGCTGCTCCCCAGGGATTTTCCCCCAGATGAGCTTCCTGACCCACGGGACACGGCGCTGCATCTGGAGCCTCCCGTGGAGGAGCGGCTGCAGGCTGGCAGCGCCGGGCGTAGCTCTGTGTCGTAAGCTTGGAGACCGCCTTCTGCCGAGGACACAAAGCTGCAGCATTTCAGGAGTGGGAGAAGAGTGGGGCCAGCAACCCACGCCCACAGATGCAGGAGCAGACACCCGCTCTCTCCTTCCCCTGCCTTCCCGCGCCTCAGCCTTTGCAGTGACTTGCACCCCCCAGAGGATGCTCTTGGCCTCGAAGGCTTCCCTCTGCCAGGCTGACACGGGTGGGCGAGGAGAACGATTTCTGCCCAGGTCACCCAATGAGCCTCCGCCTTTGCTGGCCAGACAGCATCTTTTGGGCAGTTTCTAGGAGTTTGGCTGCTGAGCCCCGTGCCTGTTCCATCCTGTCTTCGCCATGTCCTCAAGGACCTCTGGATTTCAGCTCTCGCCCCTTCGGTCTCTGAGTCACGCACACCAGCTGCATGAAATGTCACAGTAGCTGCAGCTGAACAAGCCCAGGGGCCGCGCTGGTGCCCACGCTGTCACATTAACTGACTGTTCAAAGGGATGGAGCACGGAGGCACGACGGTTACAGCTAATTCCCGATCCTCCAGCTTATTCACCAAGCTCAAATGTGCCAATAGCAGATTCTGCTCCTGGGGACTTCACTGGGAACACCCAAATACATTTCAAACTAGAGCACAATTGGCTGCGATTTCCCAGAGCCCCCCGTGGTGGCTGCGCTTTTTTCCCATTGAAACTAATGAGAATAAAAACAATCAGAACTAGACAAACAACCCCTCCCAGCCTCCTCAAAGCGATCCGGGCTAGCTGAAAGGTTTTGGAAATGCCACCCACCACCAAGGTCTGCCGTGGCACACGGGTCCCTGCTGCGGCTGCTCGGGCCAACAGCACTCATGGGCACTGCTGAGCAGCGCTCCTGGGTTCGCCCAGGTGACGTTTGGTACATGTCAACGCGAGGAGCTGTTTACGAGCCGCATTCCTTTCGGACCCTGACAGGAGAATAATTGTTCCCCAATCTAAATCGCACTGTCACCTTTTCCAAGATCAAGAGGACCTTGAAAGAGGCTTTGCTTTCTCGCACCACGCGGAAGGCAGGTGCAGCCCCTAAGCCCTCTCCCTGTAACTTCGCTGCGTGAAGGTCTGCCCTGTGGTCTGACCCCTGGGGGGAGGCCGGGAGGATGGGGAGGCTCGGCGCCTCGACTCCCTGCTCTGCCCATGGAGGCCGACAGACCCAGCACCGGGTGAGACGTGCCAGCGCACTCCCCGGGAGGTCCCCGGCACTCCGCGCTTCTTCAGCCAGGCAAAGCAGCGTGGGCAGCCCACAGACCCCTGTCTGACACCCCCACCCCGTAACACACCGCAGCGAGACAGCGAGCCCTCGGCCGGCAGCGCGGTCACCCTGCTCCCTGCCCTCCGCTTGGCTCACGGCGCGTCCCCCGGGCAGCCCCAGGACCTTGGGACCCTTCGGACGCGCTTCCCTCCGCCCCTCCGGAACGTCGCCAAACCTTTCAGCGCCTTGGGAACGGCTGGGGATCATTTATAAAGACGGGAATGGAATGAGCAACTACTTCAAAGGAAATGGGGAACTAAACAATTGTCACCATGGATCACATGAAATAGATCTTGTGCCAGACTAATTTTATTGCATTTTTTGAGTGGGAAAATAAGAAAGTAGATGAAGAAAAGGCAAGGCACGGTAGAGAAGATTTATTTGGGCTTCAGCTTGACTTTTCAGAAGAGACTAGTAAGCAAAATTCAGAGTGTAGGCATCCACTCCAGGATAACCACCTAGATTGAAAGCTAGTCAGCAAGCAGGAGGCAGTTAAAAATCAATGGCAACAAATCACTGGGAGGAAATTATCAGCTGAAATCTCCCCGTTCAGTTTCGGGAGCGGTGCTCCTCAGGCTCAGGAGCCCTACGGCGCCACGAGGCACTGCAGCTGGCAGAGCAGCCCAAGGAGCCCATCCCAAAACTTCAGCCAGACCCAGAGCTTCCTTCGGGACAGCGCCTGCGGGGAATTTCTGAATGCTCTCTTGTAGCAGCCAGCACAGACCAGTATTGAAGGCAGGAACCAAGATTAACTGGTCCCCAGCAGCTGCGGAGGCCTTTGACAAGTGCTGACAGCCAGCAGTGAACACAAAATCCATGGAAGTCACTCAAGAAATGGCAATTCTCACCTGAGGTTGCACGGTGCCTAATTAACTATGCTGCCCCTAAAGCTCTTGTTGGCCCACGCTTAATGACCAAACAGAAATAAATACGGGGTGTACAGATGGACCTTTGTTGGATGCCAAGTTAACGTTGGATTCATTGTTGTTTTTTCAGAGGAGTCCATGAATGTGGTTTTTATGATTGATAAGCAAACAAGAGAAGAGACAGTCAGTGGCAAACAGCTGACTGCAGACTGGGCTAGGATTTAGCCTGGGAGGGTGGAAAAAAGCCTCCAACTTTACTGGTGCTTTTTATTCCGTCTGGAAAATTTTACATCAAGTTTGAAGTTAAACCAACTTCACCAAGGGAAAAAAAAGGGAATTCAAAGAGGAGGCAGAGCCTTTGGCCCAAAAGTTTCCTTCCAAATCACTAAGTCTATAATTGCAAAATAAAAAACACTAAATCTCAATATCTATTTGCACAGCTCATTAGCTAAGGGCTCACACTCAGCAAAGAGGGAGGGAAAAAACCCTTCAGCACCAAGTGCATTTGGGAAGTTGCTATGGAAACCAGCCCTTTGCAGGGCTTTGCAACAGCAACTTGCAAATCTGTGCTCAGATGGGTTTGTCTGTCCACCCGTCCACAGACTTCATCAGGACATAATTTTTTAAAGTCCTTGAAAAAAAAGCGCAATGTATTAAGTATATAAATATATAATCTGTGCAACTCATTCCCCTGTTATTTCTCTCCCCCAAACATAACATTATGTCAGACATTCGACCTGCTGTGCTACCGGGACAACATGATTTACAATGTGAAAAGGGAAAACCTAAATCATCACGTAATGAAAACATTAAAGTTAATGCATCACAAGTGAGGAATTTATTACCATTAACTCCAATAAACAGTTATAAACCACCCGTCCTTTCCTGTCCACGCACAGGGACACGGGCACAGGGACTTCATTAAGCTCAACTTTCTTTTCTTCCTCACTAGACTGGTCATGTGTGCTCCAACCGGCCACCATTTATTGTTAACTGGACTGGCTCATTTTCCGGGGACTGGAGAAGGTTTGAAGGCCTCATCCATTTCGTTCCACGGGTGGCTCGGCGCAGACAGATGGAATAGGAAAGTTCACGAGACGTGCAGCTCGATGAGTTTATTTAAACGCCGCTGAAATATATGCTTGACAAAAGCTAACTCTCGCCCTGGCCCTGTACGTCGTTACTCAAAGAGGCTGATGGATAAGTAATAACATATGGGCACGCTGTGCGGTTACACCGGATACCAGCTTACCTCAGGGTGCACTTGGCCAAATATTTGCTTCTCACTGATGTTACGCCACCACCTTGGAAACCCAAGCCTGTCATCTGAGGCCTTATCGAGGACCTCCGCGCGGGAGCACCGCGGGGCTGGCTGCTCGCGGCGTGGGACAGTCTCTCCTGGTCCCCGTCCCCCTGCAGCGCATTTCAAGAGGGCTCCGGGGGGTTTGGGGATGGGAGCCGTAGGGATGCAATAACGCACCGCCGTCCGCTGCCTCCCGCCTCAATCCTGACATCTTTGCCAACATAAAAATACCGCTGGGTTCAACGGGAGCTGCAGATCTGATCCATTAACCGCACTCGTGGGTTTGTTATCGTGGGGCTGCCGACAAGAGGACTCTACTGGAACAGAACCAACACCCGCTCCCTCACATGTCCCGCTGCGTGCAGGGCAGCGCTGGCAGCTCGAGCCTCGAGCCAGGACCCTGCTATAGGACGTGCTGGGCAAGGAGAAAGAGAAAGAAGGTCCCTTCGGATGTGTGGTGCCACGCATGTTGCCCCCCCGATGCGCATTTGGGGGGCCATTAGAGATGGTTCTCCTCTCCCCTTCCCTGGGATGAGCTAAAATCACAGCAGCGGAAGAGTGGGGAAAGGACGGCAGTGCCGGGGGAGCCTTAGAGCGCAGGGAGAAACAGCCCTGCCGCTGCGTGCTCCAGCCCAACCCTTCTCCTCCCGGTCACTCCCCGAGCGAAGGCACCGATGGTTATCGATGCGGGGTGCAGCTAAGCAACATTTGCTCCTTCTGCCAGAAGGAACCGTTCTCCGGCTTCATTAAACACTCACTTGCGGAGCTAACAGGACTGAATACAGGCAAGGGATTTGCAGTGCACGTCGGAGGGGGCTGTTGGGGTCTCCCCTCGTTCCCAATGGAAGGAAACTTCCTACCAGGAAGTTTCCCACTGGAAACATTTCACCTTCATCTGACCTTCATCATGCCCAGAGTCCTGTCGTGTGGTAGGATGTCAGCCCAGCTGTGGTTCGGGTCCAAGCCCAGAGACCCCTCTTTGCCCATGTCCCCAGCAAGCAAGTGCCAAACGAGCAGCCCGAAGGGCCCAGCGCTCTGCTGAGGTGGCTCCAGGTTGTGGCAGCCCCAGGAGGCACCGAGCATGGCAATCCTGGGCCCTCCCATGTCACCCGGGCCCAGGGTCCTCTCCAGGCCTTCCATCCCAGAACTTCCCTGACAGCAACAACTGATGGGGATGAAGGGAACCAGAGAAGCAGCCAGAGCCGGGAGTGCCAGAAAGAAGGGACTCAAGCAGCTGGCACAGACCCTCAGTGCCAGCACCTCGGGCTGTTGCGAGGTCTGCCTGTGGCTCGAGGCGATATTGGCTCTCAGAGCCAGGCTGCACCACGCTCTGCCCCGCCGCCGTACCTGCCTGCTGCGCTCGGCCGTCCTGCAGCACGCCACCGCGCGCTGAAGCGCTCGACCCGAGCCCCTCGCAGCAGCCACAAATCAACGCAGGAGAATTCCCCCAAGGCAGATGTGATTTTAATTTACAGGGCCTTGGCGAGGCTGCACAAAGACCAGACACCTGTTGGCTAAAGCCCATCGTACGGCTTAGGCCTTTACTCCTATAAAAATTCTGAACCACATAATCGTCAGCCTTGACACAAATGATTCCTATAGATCACTGTGGAAAATCGAGAGGATTTAAGGAGAGAGGAGGGTTAGGAAAAAGTAAAACAAACGACATGCAATTTTTCAAGCGGAAACAATGGCAATATGAAGATATATAGGTGTCAGCCATTCTGTAGGAGGCAGGAGGCTGTGCTCTTTTACCTCTTACAGTGTCACTCTCATGACCTCTACCATTTGAAATGCTTTGATTCCACCTTGCCCAGGGGATCTCTGAGCGCCAGGGAAGAGATGAGGAATGCCCGCGCCTGACCTCACCTCCACATTGTCTAACGACTGACGGCATAAATCAGTTTTTCCCCTCCGCAGACCCGAGTGTCAAGAACCCATGTGAGAAGGCTGGAAATATTAAATGATTTCCCTGAGGGTTTTCATTGTTACTTGGTTTCTCTCCTGTAACTGCAGAGCCGTGTTTCACATGAAGAACAACCGTCCCTTGAGACCTCCATTTGTGTACGGAGCGGATGCAGGGGGCGGGAAGGGAAGGGGCAGCCAGCACCCACCAGCAGGGCAGCGCAGCGGGGGCACGACAGCGGCCTGCTACGTGCAGGTTAGGATCACAGAATCACAGAAGCCGCCACTGTGTCTCGTCCCAGCGGCAGCAACGTCCCTTGGTCACAGCTGGGCCCGTAGGTCGGTGCGGTGCTGCGGGTTTGGGCAACAGCCGACGGAGGCCACAGCAAACCAAACCCCCAAACCCCCAAACCCCCAAACCCCCAAACCCCCAAACCCCCAAACCCCCAGCCAGCAGCGGCGCGGTTTAAAGGCCCAGGGTCTACGCTGGAAACTGCTGCCTCTTCTGTGCGGGTCCCGCGGCGGTCGGAAAGGCCGTGCAGGCGCCCGAGGCAGCCGCCCTTCCGTCCGACTGAACTCTCATTTCGAACAGGCGGCCTGATTCTCCCGCTTCCCTTTCATCTAGGCCCAGGTCTATTTTTTCCTTGCTTCCTACTTCTGAGTAATTGTTAGAAAAGTAAAATCAACAGGTCGTAAAATGATAAAAGCACGTTCTCTGGCAAATCCTCCCCTTGGGCTCACTTCTCTCGTTTTACACTGATAAAATGCCCCTGCCTTCCCTGGAGCCCTGTTGATTTACCTCACATACCTTGGATTACGAAAGAAACGTTGATTTTCTGATATCAACACAACATGAATCTAGACACACCCAGCCTAGCTCTGCAAGGAAAATAAATCAGGAGCAGAGCCAGGAACAGCTTATATACGAGTAATAGAGCTTCAACTACACCATACTGATATGGTAAGAGCAATCCAACCTCCTTAATGTAGATAGTTATATCCAAATAAAGGTGCTTTATGTCAGTGTAAATTATTCTCTTCCCATTTAGGGATGCCTTTCTACAAAATGAATGTGCTAGAGCAGCTGCCAATCTGGATACAGCTGTGTTGTTTGGGAGGAACAACCCCCCCGGCAAACCTCACTGCATGGCAGGCGGCACGGCCGCATCCTTCTCCCTGACAGCCCCGGGCCCTGGCCCCGGCCCACTGCTGCCCCGCTCCGCTGCGGCCCCGTGCAGCCGCCGGGTCGCATCCTTCTCTGCTCCCCCCCGGGGCTGCTCAGAGCCCCCTGGGGGTGCCGGGAGTGTGGCCGAGGGAGCCGGGCCGGGGAGGCCGGCAGCGGCCACCGGACACTGCCAGCGAGGGGAGAGACGAACGCCAGAGCTGTCAAATGAATTTCAGATCATACTTAACCTCAGGATTATTTCAGCACAAATTTGACTCGGCAAAGGCAATTTATACTGACAGGAGGCTTTGTACCACATGCGTTTTTCAGTCCTAAGTGCCTTACACGGGGTTTTAGTATCTTGTCTATCCGCAGCCACAATTAACTCCACGTGTGGATGAGGTGTGAGCCCAAAACAAGGGCCTGACGCAGGACAGGAGCGCGGGGCGGAGGCGGCATGGGCAGCTCTGTGCCCCCGCTGCGCCCAGGGCCAAGGGTCCTCTCCCAGCACATGCTCGGGTTTGTGTTTGGGGCTTTTTGTGAGATGAAAACTCCGCAGAACTGACACAGCTTGCGCAGTTTCTGGGCGCGTTCCTGCCTCAGTCTGAGCGAGGCTTTCGGGGCCGGGTTGCATTCCCACCTACGTTAGCGGCATAGCATGGGCCTCATCTGAACAGACGCAGACATCTCGGCTAACTCCCTCGGCTCTCTTCTGTAACCGAGGAGAGAAATAGGCACTTTCTCTCCACTGAGTACAAAGAGTGCCTGGGGTGCGTAGCCAGGGGCAGGTGATGTGAGTAATTCCTGCCCCAAGTCCCCCGCCTTCCCAGGACTTAACTCAACTTCACTGCTCCCTGTGCAGCTCCGCGAGGAGACAGAGCACGGCACGGGGAGCGTCTGGAGCTCATTAGAGGATCCTGCTTTGCGCTGGTCTGGGACAAAGATGTTTCCTTTTAAAGCATCGGGCTCCTGCGGTCGGGAGCCCAAGTGATGAAAGAAGCTTTCTGGGTGGCGTCGGTCCCAGCAGAGCAGCCAGCAGCGAGATGCAGGAACTGGAGCCCTGGGTGGGTTGATTTAACTCAGAGTGATTTAAATCGCCAATTTTAATGATGATTTAAATCATCAAGCAAGACATCTTGATTGAGATCATCCATTTTAATGTTGTTTTGCATTTGTACTTTTTTATTCACTTTCTTAAGGAAAGCTGGTAACCATTAAAACATGTTGATAAAGTTAGCTTTTATGGTAAATTTAACATTTCTTTTAGCTAACCAGCAGAACACACTATTTCTACGCAGAAATATTTCGGTCATTATGTAGCTTAACAAACATTTATTTGGGTACTTAAATTTTGTATTATGTTACAAAATGGTGAAAGATGCAGTTTTTAGGAAGCAATTATTAACTTTTATTCACAGCTAATGTCAAATAGTATATGCTCGGAGACTGAAATTGAAATAAAAATGTACAAAAGCAATGTTTTGAATTTTATTGGTAAAATAAATTTACTTTTAACTTGATGGATATATAAAAAAAATATTTAAACCCTTTTCAATTTACAACTGATTTTTTTAACAAAGGAAGTATTATCAGCACCAATGGGATGGAGATAAGGGCCACTGGTTATCACATCCTTCCAGTTGGCAGTTCTTAGCCTCTCAACGCTCACCTTCCTCTTCTAAATTTTGAACAAAAACAGGGGCTGCCTTTCGCAGCTTTCCAATTTTTGGCTCTGTAGGAGAATGTGAAAAAAACTGCTGGAATATATCACATTAAGGAAAATATCCTCACCACACCACTGTGTTAAATCTGGTTTAGGACCTTCCAGAAATTCTAGGACTACTGGGACTCTCCTGAGTCCAATGGCTTCTTTAAAACTCTGGCAGGCAACAAGTTTTTTTTTTGTTTTTTTTTTTTGCGTCTTAACAAGTCTTTTGGAGTGGGTGAGGCTCGGGAGAACTCAGTGCCCAGGGCGCCTGCTCGGCCGGGCAGTGGGGTGGGACGAGGAGATGATGGCCAGGCTGGGACCGGCCGCAGGGGACCGGGCTCCCCGGGGAGGCAGCTGCAGCGAGGGCCCCTTGGCCCTGCTCGTGCTGGAGCAAGCCCTGTCACAGCTGCCAAGGGAGGGGAAGACCCTGAAACCCAGCGGGGGCAGAGGGGGAGGCACCGCCTTCCGTTGCCCTCCCCAGACTGCGAGCGCGCAACCCCGCGGGCCTCGGCACCAAGACGGGGCTCATCGCAGCGAGCGTAACCCAGGATTTCACACCTCATTTTTCTCAGTCCGGGCAACCAACACCATTTTCACTGCAACTTCCACGTCCCGACCAGTCTGCTTGAGCTTCCCCTTTGCAATTCTCCCTCCCCAGCTCCTGCCGGGGCCTGGCGCCCCGAGGCGAGCCTGACACAAGCAGACCTGGTGCCTGCGAGTCCTCCCAGGCGCCCTCGCCCCTCTCCCTGCTCGTGGCTGAGCTGGGCATGGAGCCATGCGGGACAGGGAGAGGAGGAAGCGTCCCCACGAGCTGCAGCTCGCTGCGGTGGAGGATGAGCGCTGTGCCTGCGACGTGGGAGGAGGCTCTGGTGTGGGATGATACGGGGCAATTAGATTAAAGTATCTTCCATTAGTGAAGAGTGAGAGTTTGCTAAGTGTGGTATCTGTTAGCTCAGAGTCATAACAAACCCCCAGATAAATGAAGTGCCAGTTACCTCCTTCAGGAAAAAAAAAAAAAAAACACAGGAAAAAAGAGCAAGCTGCTTCCTTTTGGAAAGGCTCCGGGCTCCCAAGTCTCCTGTCTAAAAAACAGCTGGAATTCAAAGATCAGCAAACCATTCCTGCGAACCCATTTCTAGAAAACTGGAGTATTTAATAAAATAATAAGGATGTGTGTTAAAGGACGGCATCTGGGAAATGATAAAGTCAGGACAAGCTTTTAGGGAGCACTGAGGTGCAACCGGAGCACATCGCACACAGGGCGCCTGCTGCGGACAGGAGCTGGGCATCCCGTGCGCACCTGGGACAGGGGCACGGCCACCGGCACCGCCCCGGCCCCACGCCGAAGGGAGCTGGACCTGGCAGAGTTTGGACAACTTTCTGAAGGACGGGAGGGAAATCACAGGAAAGAGATCGCTGTCCCATGCAAAATTCATTAGACCACGCTGCCTCTCATCGTTCAACTAATACGACTGACATTTATAAGCCGCCGTGCCCGCACCGGCGCAGCTCAGCAGGCGTGAGCTGTTCGGCTCCCACAATGCGCCCAGCTGCCTCCACCCGCCCCCCTGAGCCACGGCCCCCCAGCCCGTGCGGAGGCAGCCCAGGTCCCACACAGCCTGGGGGGCCTCCGGTGAGCCCCCCCGGGGGCTGTGAGCAGCACGCGCCTCTGCACACAGAGAGCAGGGGGACCCTCAGCATTTTACAGCCTTTCCGTTACGAGACCATGCCAAGACGAGGAGCTGTGTCGGGCCTTGGGCTTCACATTCCCATTCCGGGCACTTTAAATCGCAGAGTTCCCCTGAGGCACGACCCCACAGAGGGGGCTTGCAATGGCAGCTGTGCCACTGGGCACTGGAGATGCTGGAGGCAAGGACCTGGGGCACTTCTCTGCAGCGGGGCAAAAGAAGGAGGAAATTTAGTGCTTTCTGCCCACTGCATTAGCAGCCGCGCAGGGAGCTGGGGAACAGACGGAGGGCTCCGTGCAGAGCCGGTTACGTGCTCTCCTGAAAGCTCAGCTGCCCCCGGCCCACGGGCCAGAGCCGAGCGTGGCGGCACCAGCCTGCGCGGTGCCTGGAACGCGAGGCTCCTCGCTGCCCTGCGCATCCGGGCGGGAAGCGGAGATGAAACTTGGCCACTGCTTTTCCTTGTTCCAGATAAGAAAATCATTTGTCACCGTGGGGCGGGGTGGGTGTCGGGGGTGGGCTTTTATCGGGTAAGTGTCAGTCTGTCCACACGACCTGGAGAACAAATGTGTGTTTTATCACCCGCCGAACAAAACCCGCCGAACACCTGCAGCAGGCGTGTGCCCCGGCCGCTCTCGCCCCGCCGCCATGGAGGGAGAAAGTCACAGTGATGGATTTGCCCATCTTAATTAATGTAAACAAACAAAAGAGGAACATCAAATAATGCCCTTGACAGCCTGAAAACGGAGCCAGGAGTGCAGAGCGCGCTTTATAAAAGAAGGCCTTTTGATGTGCAGGCCACAGGATCAGGGTTTGTAAATAGCAGCAGCTCCGTATCGTGGCTTATCCAAATATTTTCATTTCCCATCACAAGCTGAGAGCCAGGGGTTGATGGTTTTGTACTCTTCAACTTTCAGCTTTCACCCTACAGTCCCAGAGCGAGCGAAGGAGGGCGGCGGGGGGTCACCCGTGCCCCCACTCTCCCATCGAGAGCGCCAAAGCTGCCGCGCGCTGCCCCGTGCCCCTGCGGGAAGAGCCCACGGCTGACACGGGGCACCTGGGGCACGGCGCGGCACCACCAGTGCTGCTCTGCCCAGCCGGTCCCATCCCCTTCTGCCAGACACGAGCAGAGCGAAGGATCTGAGGGTTCACGAGCTGAGCACGAATCAGTGCAGGGGGATGAGGCATCACCCAGCGATGTATAAACAGGATCAGCGTTACTGCGACATGTGAAGAAATCCTCCCACTCTGCTCAGCACCGGGCAGGGCCCTGGGCCCCGGCGGGGCTCCTCCTGCCCGGCCACGGTTCCTGCTCATCCCCGCGGGGAAGGAGGCAGCGGTGGCCCCGGGGCTGCTGCAGGGGCTCAGCTGCCGGGTGGGTGCTCCAGGGGCACCCTGCGGGGTCGGACGGGAGGGGGAAGCCCTCGTGTAACCCTGAGCAGCAACGGCACTAGAAGTAGGAAGAGAGAAAAAAGCTTTATGCCATAAATATCCTGCGAATTCCCGTCTTGACACTGGGGTTACGATTCGGGTCTTTAAAAACACATACGACGGACATCAACCGCTTCCATCAGCCTCCCTGGCATATTTACGGTCTCCGGGAAGGGCTCCCAGACACGGCCCCGGCTTTGACTTATAAAGGGCCTGGCAAAGGTCAGCGCCGGCGGGACAAGGCCGAGGAGCCGCTCCCCTGCGACGGCGGGGCCGCGGCCGCGGTGCCCGGGGGCCGGGCCGGGGCTCGGCCGGGCAGGGCCGCGCGGGGCCGGGCCGCGTCGCTCCGTGCCGTTCCGGGGCTCCGCCACAAGGCGGCAGCAGAGGCCCAGGATTGGGAGCGGAGGAGCCGCGGCCGGGCCCGGCCCCGGGCGCTGCCCCCCCGCGGCCCGGAGCCCCCCGCCGCGGGCCCTGCCCGGCCGCGTCCCGCGGGGCAGCGGCCCCGGGGCCCCGGGCCCGGCGCTCGGCGGCCGGCGGAGGACGGGGCCGGGGAGGGAGCGCGGCCGGGGGCGCCCGGAGCCGGGCCGGGGGCCGCGGGGGGCTCCCCCCGCCCGGCCCGGCCCCGGCCCCCGTCCCGCAGGCTCCGCCGCCCCCCGGTGCCCGCCTCGCCGCCCCCCCCCGGCTGCTCCCGAAGCGCCGAACGCGGCACGGCTCGGCCGCAGTTATTTATCCGAAGGCGGGAGCCGAGAGGAACGCGCCGTGATTAAAACAATTATTGGTAAAAGGAGATAAAACAAAATATTGATCGAGTTGGCTGCATCCCACCGCTGGAGACAGCGGGAAGTGACAGGGCTGTATAAAGAATGCCGGGTCCGAAAAAGAAGCTGCTTCCTATTACATTTCGGATACCCACCAGGTGATAAATCCAGGACGCTACAGATCAGAAGTTTATTATAAAAAGCACCAAATGTGGTTAATCAGATGTGTCCTTGGCTACAAATCCAGGCTGGCTCGGGAGCTCAGGACCCACGGGTGACACTCGGACCTTAACCCGTCCTCCTGCACCCCACGGGGTAAAGGGTTGGGTTAGGGATTTGGCGCTGACCTAATGCAACCTGCTCTATGAAAACGGGGAGGAAAAGACAAATTCTGAACCCCTCTAATTCTAAACCGTACAATTTCTGCCCGGCAGAGGGGGAGCTGAGGAATACCAAGGCTGGGCTCTGCAATCACAATTCCCAGCATAGAGACAAGGCTGAAATGTTTAGGCAAAGGTGAGAGAGACACTGAGACCCTTGAAACGTCTCTCATCAAATCAAAACACTGAGCTTAATGGCTCTAGCTACCTTGGAGACCAATAAAAGCCCCAAAACCGGTTATGAGACTGTGATCTGAGGTTAGAGGAAACCTGGCAGAGTGCTGACTGATTGGAGAGTTATTGGAAATAAATAAAAAGGTTGCATTAAACCTAACAGAAGGTCACAGCGCGAGCGTATCTCATGGAAGGTGACTGCCCTCATTACCCATACCGGGGTACCCCCCTGCACCTTGGGGATGGTTCTGGTGGTTTCAAGTCTCTTTGTGGAAGGGAGATTTATATAAAACTGATTATTGTTATTTTTGCACTGGAGGAACAGCACATTCATCAGGCCGCTCCGCCTCCCCCCACTTTCGGTTACTTCACTGGAGGCACCTGCATCCAGCCCCCTTTTCCAGCCCCGAATGTGCTCGGGGATTAAAACCAAAATAAAAACAGCAAACGACAGCCACCAGGGGTAAGGAGCAGGGCCGTTCAGTGCGTACCCTTTTGCCACCTGGCCTCTCTGCGCAGCGTCACCCCCCTCTTCTCGACCCTCTTCTCATGTGTGGGGCACATGAGGCCCCAGCGCAGGCACTTCAGCTGACCCTAAAGTGCACAAGGACTCAGGCTATATCCTCCCAAAAGATGTCTGAGGTAAGATGCAAAGGGCTTATCTCCATAGGAGATACCTTATCTCCTATGCTGTGAGCACTCACTTTTTTAGCCTCCTTTGAAAATCCTATCTTTGTAAACCAAAGAAGAAACCCATGCCAGGGTAGACAATTGGGGCACTAAAACAAATTGAACCTCCAAAAATATGAGCACAGAGCAAAAAGGGCTCACGTAACTTCACATACCACCCACCACCACCCCCGCTCCCGTCTCTCCCTGGACATCCCTGTAAATTTTCAGCTTTTCTTAACACCTTTGCACAAAATGTACCAAGGTCTCTTAGTAAAAGCATTAAAGATAATATTCCAGCCAACGGAGCCAAACTGGAAGCTCCTGACAGCACGGCTCTGAACAAGCAGGGGCAGCAGAAAGCTTGATAATTTGCCCCAGAATCTATAAATCTGAAAACTACAAGATATATTAACTCTGTAACCTCAGTCCTCCTATCCCCAAGAGAGCGGCCCCACGGGAACGAAACGTCTTTTCATCTTCACAGCACAGACATGCGCTGGGATGGGTTCTGTGCTCCTGCAAACTTTCTCCTCCAGGAAGGGAGATAGCTCGTGTTCCTGTGTCTCAGAAGACCCTCTTGGCACTGAGGGGAAGGAAAGGAACATCATGAAGAATTTGTAACCGTGCATGTAGAGATGACATTTATAGGGCTCTCAAATTGGAAACTGTACATTTTATTGCACTCTCTGTCAAAAAATGCAGTTCCATCAGAGGCTGGAACGACAAGGGAAACAACCAATCAATATCTGGGCCTCTAATATCTGGACTGAAAAAAATCATTATCCTGTTACTTTTATTACGGCGTTATGCTTGAAATATGATAGTTTAAGGTTGTTTCCATTACCTAGCCAATTTTTAAGGGGTGTTTCCCTCCCCCCCCCGCCTCTGGCTCAACCCCCTTTGGGCTGAAAATCAGAACAAGTCTCCTGAGAGGGGGATACGTAGCCCAGCTCCCCCCAGCCTCTCAGTGGGGACATTGGGAGCCCCACAGCCCACCCGGGATCTCAGCCGCCTCCGAGACACCATGAGGGCAGAGGGAGCCCAGATCCAAGCTTGGGCCTCAAGCCAGGCGAGGTGGATCTGTGCCCTGCTGCTGACATGCTGAACCAGATCACTTGGCTCTTGCCTTGCCAAAGCTGCCATGCAGGCTCTTAGCCCTGCGACCTGCCCCAGCTGCAGGACCAGAGGAAAGACCCCCCCAGACCCCCCCACGGTCCTCGCCCCAAGGAGTTAACCTGCACATGCACCCGCGGTGCTGTTAGGGATGCAGCTGGGCGAACTCTCTCTCTCCAAGCACAGAAGCTCACAAGCAGCTCACGGGTGTCTTAAACCTGCAGGGTTTCTTTTTTGCTTTGGTGGTAGCTTGGAGAGCGACAGGGTTGTGCTTCAGTTCTGGGTTTGTGTTTGTAAGATTATTGATGAAGTTTTGCATTACCCAGGCTAAAAGCTCTGGGCTGCTTCTCTCTTCCAGACTGTCTCGCTTCAGTCCCACAGAGCACTAAGTGGGCCCTTAATGAACAAGAGAAAGGTTATCAGGGCCCGCATGAGGCTCAACGTCTGCTCCAGCGAAAATCAGGAGACGCCACAGATAAGAGTTCAAAGCGATGCAAGCGAGGCGCAGACGGCCGGTGCTGGCTGCCGCTCAGGCCGCAGCGTGCCCGGGGAGCCAGTTCCCAGCCCCGAGCAGGCACCGCAGGCGGCAGCCGCCCTCCTCCAGCCTAGGCTGAGCGCTGCGAGCTGCAGCCCGGGGCAGGGACAGGGAGACGCAGGTGAGGAGGCCCCAGGGCTCTGCTCCGCCAGCCGGGAGCGCCTCGGAGCCCCACCGCACTGCCGGCAGAGGATGCTGGTGCCCAGCACCTCCCAGGACAGAGACAAAGGGTCTTCCAGCTAAGGAGTGCTGCGGTTTATAAAACATGCATGCAATTGTTGTCATCGCACGCAGCGAGGCTGGCCACCGGACTGCCAGATCACCAGGGACGTGACACAGGGAGCAGCTCTATCTACTAGGGGTCGTGATGGAGGGACACACATTTCACCAGTCTTGGTTGCAGGAGACTCTGTGGTGCATTTGGGCAGTACCTGCGGCATTTCAGTGACTGAGGCCAGGGAACAGAGCTTGCCAGAGCACATGCACCAGGTAAAAACTCAATTGAATGGGCAAAATAGGCACTGGAGGCTGGCTGCTACAGGATGGCCCTGGAGAACATAGCTAGAACGAAACCCATGTATGCATAATGGAGTTCAACAGAAAACACGGCCAAAAGCTCATAGCATGGAATCAAAAATGCCAATGAGCATCTCTGACTCCTCCTGAACAGGCAGTTTCCCCTTTCCTCCAAACCGTGCTGTGGGACTCATCTGTCAGAGGGATGTTTAAGAGGCTCTGCCTGGCTCCCTGCATTGCTGACAGGGACACAGCAGCGGAGCCTTTGTGACAAGGCAGCTAACTGCACCGGGAGGCAAATCCTGGGAGGGTTTGCACACTGCTGGGGGACCGTGGGCACGCAGCTCCCCACAGGGACCCGGACCAGCTGTGAGGGTGCCGCGGGCAGACGCAGGGCACTGAGTGCGCTCACGAGCTTCCCCATCCACCGGCACCAGCACCGCCACCGCAGGACCCCGACGAGCGATGAACAGACACCTAGCGATTACTGAAAGCTGCAAGGAGTAATTACTGCTAAGCAGGGAGGAGGGGAAAGGTTCCCAGAAAGCATCTTGTGCTTTACCCTCCCTGGGCTGCAGTAGCCACCAAGGTTAGTCGATACGCGCTCATTCCTTGCCTCTTCTTGAGGCAGCCGGGCCATGTGGATCCCCCAGCCAGCCACGCCGTGGCTGTGCCGTCCCCCCAGGTGCCACCGCTCCCCACGACCAGCTCAGAGCTGTCTGTCCCTCCCTGCAATCCCAGCTCAGTCTTTCTGAGAAACTGTACCACGGCATCCAGGTTCCTCAGCGCCACGTTCTACACGCCGGCGTCGTTTCAGCAGGACACCCGGGAAGGTGCTAACCTTTAAAGGATTTGTGGTTGAAGAGCAGAGAGAGTTGGGAGAGACAGGGCAAGGAGCGAACGTGAAGAAAAGACAGATCAATCCCAACGATTCATCATGCCAAGAGCTGTCCAAATAATCAAAGGCATCAGCCAGGTTGATGTATAGCTGATGTCACCGAGAGAGACCCTTAACAAGGCAGCCAGTACAACAGCTGCTGGTCAGGGAGTGTCTTAGCACACGCCGGGCTGGGGCAGGGGAACACAGCCCATCCATCACTGACCCACCTTAATGGCCAACCTTATTAGTAACCATTCGCGGGGCTGTCAGCCCGCAGCGGCACGGGAGCCGCCCTCGTGCTCCCCAAAACCGGCTGCCCCCCAAGCAGGAGAGTGTGGTGGGAGCTGGGGCTTGGCCCCCCACCAGGGTGGGCACCGGTGGGGAACCGCGGGGCAGCTGCCGGCCGGTGGGAATGGCTCCAGCACAGCCGAAAGCCTCAGGCGCATCCGTAAGGCCCCGTCTGCGGTGGCGGCGCAGTGCTGGCCGTCAGCTCTGGATGTAGGAGCCATGGGTCTCCGAGGCACCCCCGTCCCTCTGCACATCCGGCATTGACCAGCACGGTGGGGCAAGACCCAGCCGCTGTCCCAGCCCCTCCCGCCCTGACAGCGGGGGCTCCCAGCCGATCCTGAAGCCAAGGGTCCTCTCTGCCCGTGCCTCCCTGCTCCTGGCTCCAGCTCACCGTCTGCCTGAGCGGCACCCGCGGCTCTCACTTTGTTTTTTCATGCCGTGGGGGAGTTCCAGCAGAGGCAGCGGCTACAGACACTTTGAGCCACCAAACGGGCTTCCCCCAAGCTCTGCCCTCCCGTCGGGCCCACCTGAGGACTGAGCCCATGCACAAGGCTACACAGTGACATTCACCTGCAGGAGCCCCCAAATTCTGCTACAAACCCTATGCTGAGCTCTCAGGAGAGCTGGGGAAATGAACGGAACTGGGACCAAACAGCCCCAGTGACCGCTGGGCATCACCCAGCTGGGACGTGGTCCCCTCCCTGGCAGCCAGCGAGAGTGGAAGGGACAGTAAAAGCCTTTGCTTTTTTTCTTCCTCCATTTGGATTTTGCTCAGGAGCTTCTGCCACTGACCACCACCCGCAGGGTCGGCAGACCCTCCGGGGCTCAGGCAGCAGCGCTGGGGGATGTGATGCGGGTGGGAGCAGACCCGTGCGGCACGCAGCAGCCCATGGAAAGGCACCGGCTCTGCTCGCCCGAGTCAGAAATCCCATGCTCAAACGAAGCAGATTTACCAGCAGATGGCACTGCCCCCCCCACCCGTGACTTCAACGTGCAGGGGGTAAGGCACCTTAACGCATAACACGCTGCAGAGAGAGCCCCCGCCGTGCACACGCACACTCCTGTGTTTCCACGTGTGTGCACGTCGGGGGATCCACTGCATATAAAAGTCGTGCAAGACTGCCTTATTTTTCCTCATCTGAGGCAACAAGAGGCGCTAGTGCCTGAATACAGCAACGCAGGCGACAAACATGGAGCTACCTTAAGCCTCCTGCCACCCGACAGGACACGGCTCCTGCTCCTGCGACCCCGTGTCAGCGGGAAGGCTCAGCACCACGGCCACGCGGGCACAGACCAAGCTCAGCTTTCCTAAAACTCCCTCTTGCTGCCAGGCCCCAAGTCAGGATCCCATTGGATTAACTGGAGTCCAGTTGATTGCTGCAGTTTCAATAGCTTGTTCAGCCATCGATTGCCGTCATGTCACTGGGAGAAAAGGATTAATAATCGGGTGCTCAGGTTGGCTCAATACTGCTGATAGTGCCTGACAAAATACCGTTAGGAGCACTCCCACCGGAACACTATCTATGTACAAAAGCTGCAAGAAACATCATTCAGGGTTTCACGGAATAATGATTAACTCCAGATCTTCAGCCTAGAAAATCCAACAAATAGTTTCTATTATTTCCAGATAAATTCTCTCTCTTCTTCAGTTCATGGCTGTTGTGCACGCAAACCTTTTCACAGAAACCCACGAGGGGAGATGCATCTTTTCCTGTCTCTCCCCCCTCCCTCTTCCCCACAACCCCGTTACAATCCATTCCAACCTCCCGCCTCTGCGAGCCGGTGCCGAGCATGGATCCGGTCACCTCCCTCCAAATAAAAGGAGGAAGGGATTGGGGCAGTAAATCCCATCCTGGTGCACATCAGCCCGGCAGTAAATCGGAATCCTCTCCGTGCCCTCTTTATTATCACATTCACAGCATGAAGTTATGAGCTTCTTCACAGCTCCTGCTATAAAAATGTGATGGATGGCAGGGGAACCTCAGGGAGTTAATCTATTCTCCCATTAAATTTTACTTTAATTGGTCTTTGAGTCAATCAGAAACTCACTAGACAGTGAATTAAGAAAAGAAAAAGGGAAAAAAAAAGAATGAAACAGGGTGGGGGGAGTGAAAGGAGGTGGCTTTTTGCATTACTATATTATAATGCTGGATTAGCCTTCTGTAGAAAGGCGAGAGGCTGTCAGGCCGTACAGAGAGCTTTCTGCACAGCTTAAGGTATCGCTACAGAGGGAGAGAGAGAGTCAAGTAATGCAAAAACATCCTCAGAAAACACAGGGGCATCAGTGAAATCTGGTCATCAGCAGCAATAAAGCAGCAGTGAGCCAGCCCCGCACTGGTGACAGGGATGTGAAAGGGAGGATGGAAACAGCATCACTAAATAACCGACATCAATAACATTAGCATGGAGATTGGGGAACGGGGCAGCGTTAGCGATTTCTGGCAATCAGCAAGGTTGTTTGGGCTTCAAAGGCAGGCCTGACGGCCGGCTGCACCCGCAGCCACTGTGTGGAGGTGCCAGGAGCGCCCACATCCCCGGCTCTTGCTGGGGCACTCAGGAGGAAAATGCAGCTGCTGTGCGTGGATCGGGAAGGCAGGTTTGGTGATTGTGTTGCTTGTGCAGTATTAAAACCTTTAACAGGCTCCAGAGAAAGGTATTCAGGCTCCATTAACAGTCTCCCAGGATTTCCCGTCTTATTAGAAGAATAAGAAGTGTATCAGCATGCATATCAAATATCATAACAAAAATAAAAACTGCAGCAGCAAGAATGAAAACAGAGCAAAATGGAAGGCAAAACAAGGCTGCCTCCACTCAGCACTGTGCCGGGGCTGACGTCTGAAGTTTATGCCCTGGAATATATGATAATAAGGTTTTATGGGAGGGAGCCCTAGGGACAGGCATTGTCTCTGTAAACAACAGACTTCAGGGAGAAGCTGAGGTTTGAGTAATGTGTTCAACCTTCACTTATGGTAATAAATATACGCATATATACATATGTGTGTATCTATATGCGCACACACACACACGTATATACACACAGGGCATCGAGTGCAGGAGGTGGGCACCCTGCTCTGCCTGCAGGCCAGTGCTTGCACGGGACTCAGATGCTTCAGCCCGTGTGAGCCCAGTGGAGCTGAGCGGGGTACAGCAACCCCACACCCTAACCTCAGAGCACAAAACCTCTTCTAGAGAGGGCCAACCTCCCAAAGCTCCTCCTCTGGCCGACCTTAATGACAGTGAAGGCTTTGGAAGTCCCTGCTGCACGAATGCTCGCCTGCCGGTTTGTGCAATTTCATCACGAGCATTGCAAACGGTTCTGTTAAAGCCTTGTACTCCTGGAGTCCTGTGAATACACAATGTGCAGCTTCATTTTCCTTGCAGAGGCAAGAGAAGCTTTACAAGAGAAGGCAAAAGACAGACAACAAAGCCAGACCCTGCGCTAATGACAGTTCAGTTAGGGGCAGCACTGCCTTGACCTGAAGGGCCCTGAGGGCTGCGCCAGTGTGGAGCAGGGGTGTGTGCGCACGGCCCTCTGCCTGTACCCACCTCCCAGGCAGCACACGCGCTGGAAGCCAGAATGTCGCAATTTTTTGTTTTGGGGGGAGGAAGAGGAGGAGGAAGAGAAAGACGAAGAGCAGGGAAGGCTCCCTTGGACTTTTACGATACTTTGAGCCGACAGTTTTTCAGACTCCCACCATGGGGAACAGCCTTGGCCAGGCTCTACTTGCGAGTCCCCACACCTCCTTTCTCCAGGAGGACCAAGCGATGCCGCTGGCCCTCGGTCCCCAAAGCACACTTGCGCAGGCCCGGAAGGCCAAGAGCACCCCAGGCTTCCTGCGCGGGAGGCAGGATCCGGGCCTGACCCCGGGCTGAACCCCGCGGCGCCGGGGAGCGCGGGCAGCGATGAGTCCCCGGAGAGCCGGCCCCTGGCGCGGCGCGTGCGTGCGGATGGGTGGCGAGAGGGGAAGCGGGACGGATGCGGGCAGGAGGGGTCCTGTGCAATTACGGAAATGAATCTTTTAAGCTGCAGGCTTTAGGCTCAATTTGGACTGACAGCTCACGAAGAGAGAGTCTGACGCCCTTCACAGGCAAACCCGGGTTCGGCGGCTGCGTGCAACTGAATGGTGCGCACCGGTGCTGCGTCTGGCACCGCGAGGGCCCGGAGGGGGCTCGGGGGCCACCGCACCGAACCGGCAGCTCCCCCCCGCAGGCAGACGGGGCGCAGGCACCCTGCACTCGCGCACCGCACGCCTGCTGCAGCTCCCCGCAGCGCCAGAGCCCAGCGCCCGGCCCAGCCCAGCGGGGCCTGGCTCAGACCTCGGTCTGCCGGGGGAATCCCCGGGCTAAGGTGCCAATGGCCAGGAGAGTTTGGCCCCGTGCAGGCAATCAGTTCTCCTAACAGCCCCCACCCATTCGTCACCTTCACTTTGTACTTCATGCAGCCTACAATAAATCAGTGGGCAAAGCCAAGAACAGAGCTTGGAAGCGCTTGGGTGCCCTGTTCCAGGTTTTCTGGGAAGCCTCAGCAAAGGCACAAATTACAATCAAAACGGTCTGTAGTGCAAAACGTCCAGTTCCAGAGACCTGACGAGCAGAAAGGTTCAAGGGCCTCAGGACCACGACTCACGTGTGGCTGCAGGTTTACCTGCCCCTCCGTTGCTGGTGCCCCTCCCTCATCCAGGTGTCTGTCATCCCTGACCTGTGCCGATGCCTCTGCCCCTCTGCCGGGCGCACCGACGAGCCCGCAGCGCAGGGTGCTCGCGTGGCCCCCGCGTGCCAGACCCTACCCTGAGCAAGAGCAGATCTGCCCTGCCCGGAGCAGTTTCTCCTCTCCAGTTCCACTCCCCGTCTCTTCCAGAAGCTGGAGGCTGAGGTGGGTGGAACAAAAGCCCCGCAGCTGCTAACCCGCCCGGCACTCGCCTTCCCGAGGGCAGCAGCGCCCCATCTCCTGCCGCCTCCAGGCCGCGCGAGCGGAATTAGCTGCACCGAACGCCCGGGGGAGGCCGAGGCAATGAGCGCCGTCGATCAGCGCCGGAGCAGGAGCGTTCGGAGGGGTGTAATTCTGCCGGAGGAGAATGGACTTCCTGAGCACATGGGCCTAAACTGCAGAGAAACAGGGCCCTAAATCTCTGGCTGTAGATTTACGGCCTCCATTCTCTTTCTTTACTGCAAATACAATCCGGCAGTAATGGTCTAACACAGGAACACCATCACCAACTGGCTGATGGCTCACATAAAAGCAATGTCAACCAAAAACTATGAGTTTATAAAAGGGAACAAACCCTCAACAGTGACAAGAACATGAAACCCATTAACAATTTAAACACTCTCCATTTTTTATTCCCCACCTTGAAGCTATTACGGCTGATAGAAGGCTTCACAGCTGAGTTAACCACTTCAAGGGAGGGCTGCGCGCACCCGCACGCACACACACACACGCATAAAGAGTTTGCCGAGGCCGCGAGGTGGGAGGTGACGTGGTTCAAAACCGTTCAGGGCTCTGCTCCTGCCAGCTGCTCAACCGCCCTGCCCTCCTGGGAGCTGCCAGCGCTCAGCACCAGCAGGATTCGGCCGCTTGCAATTCCAAGGCTCCAGAAAGCTGCCTAGTAACCCCAAGATACCAAATGATTATTGCTATGGTTACTGGAGAAAAAAAATGTAGGTGTGTTATAATTGTTTTTCCCTGAGATTTTCTTGCTGCTCTGGGTCTCTTTTGGCACCTTGTCATATTATGGAGCAAATATTTGTGGAAACTATTGTGGAGCCCCTGAGCAGAGCACAGAGCTGGCGCAGAGGAGAGGGGAGAGACAATCTGCTGGGAGAAACTCGTACCGCTTCTTCTCAGTGAGCTTTTGCAGAAAATGCAGGAACCCCTGAAACATTTGGGGTGCCATTTAAAACAAGAACCTATCTAACACCCAAGCGCTAAATGCCCCTGTACGGAGGGCTCAGCTCCCGATGGCGCAAAGTGCAGCAAACCCACCAGGATGCCACTCCCGGCTCTCCGCTGACCCTGAAAACACCATTTTACCTCTCTTATCCATTTTCTCCAGCTGCAAAACAGGGACAACACCGGTTAACCTCTACTGTAAAATGCTTGATATTTTCCAATGTAAGACACTCTGTCCTAACAGAAAAGCAACTGTAATTTGTCCCTGTTATGAGAGAATCTAACACGGGGCCGACCGTCATGCAGCCTAATTTAGACTCTTGAACGAGCTGCCCCAGGAGCAGGACCAGCTTCAGCTCCTCCACCTCCAAACAGCAGCAGCTCCACGCAAGGTGCAGTGCTGTTTGTGCTGAGGATGTCACCGATCACTGTAAAGCCTGCTGATGGGGAAAGAAAGCACGAGCAGCGGACAGGCTCGCCTTGGTCCCACGGTGCCACGGCCCTCACTCCCACCAAGAAATTAGCCCAAGTGATCAGGGACAGGAACCTGCAGCCCGCTGTCAGAGTAAGGAGCCAAAGCGTTCTCGAGTCTGACCAAACACCTCCAAAACGACATGTTCCACTCCTGGTTTATCTGTGGTTGAGTCAGGGCACAGTTTGTGCTCACAGCCCTGCAGGGGAGCCAGGAGGATGGCTCTGCCCTGCATCCCTGCTCTCGCACCCACAGCCTGGCGCCTGCTCCTCAGGCTCACTCCGTGACATCAACCTCCTGAATTCGCGGCAGGGGGTGCGAATGGTGCCCACAGCCCTGCTCAGGTCCTGCGGCACCCCCCCCTTCCTTCCTGCCAAACAGCGGGACCACCAGGAACAGCCTGAAATCAGATCCCCGGCCCCAAATGGAAGGAAGTCGCACTGGAGGCTCCTGCCATAAAGCCGGTCCCATCGTACTGAAACGCCGGCAGATGGGGCCATAAACGTTTCCTCCTCCCCTCGCTAACAGCCACCGAGGCTTCAGATTCATCTTTATCTTTATCTCGCTGTCAGGCTGTAAATGCCTCTCGCTCCGTCTCGCACAGCTGGGACGCGCCAGGCCAGCTCGCTTCCTGTGGAGGTTCGTTTTAACCAACAGCAGAGGTGAAAGGAGAGGGGAAGGATGAAAATCAAATGGGATCCACGAGCACAAAGGAGAGAAACCCAGGCCTGTCACAGACACGGGCTAACCAAGTCCCCCCCGAGGTGTCCACGGGATGGGAGCAGCACCTGGACGACCTGCCAGCAGCCCTGGTGGCGCCAGAATCGAAACCACCCACAGACCCGGGCACCCCCTACCCCATGAGTGTACCTAAGTCACAGGAGTCGTGGCAAGGATTAACGTGCCCTCCTGTTTACCTGCACCGATACAGGTTAGATATTTACACGAATAATGTGAACATCTGCAGGTTCATTAGGCAAGATAAAAGTTAAGGACTATAAACCTTTATGCTTCAAGTCGTAAAGCAGTAAGGGTCAGGAGGGAATTTCTAAATATAGGGAAGTTATTCCATCACTGTCCATCACAGGGTTTTCTTGCAGCTCTCCAAAGCAGCTGCTGCTGGCCACTTCTAGGCACAGGCTACTCCTGGACGAGGCCATGAGCCTGATGTGGGCTGGTGGACCCCCGTTTCCGTGGTCTTCATTTCACGTTGCAGTAGCACACAAGGACATTGAGTAAGATCGGGTTTTGCTGTTATTGCACATAGAGACAGAGACAGAGAGCCTCTGTTTGGATGACCTGGCACTCCACAGCTTTACACTGGAAATGCCACCTTTATGTTCTTTAATTAATGCTCCCTTGAGCTGAATGGGTAAAACTATCACCTCTTTGAACTACTTTTTCCACTTGTTTGAAGACTTGGGCAGGTAACTTGTATTGTATCAGGTGCTTTCTGGCTTGCAACATTCAACTCTGGACCAGACAGGACAGGGGTATTTCTGCAGGAGGAACGGCTTAGACAGAAACTGCTGGAGCTCGCCCATCTTTGGATGCACAGCCATTCCCGGACCTGATGCTTTCTCACTCTTAATAAGAGCTTGGGCCACAAAACCTCAAGCCTATGAATTCCACAGCCTAGTTCCCTATTTTTTAAATGCCAAGCATTAGTTTCCCTTCCTAGCCCGCTGCCATATCCCCCTTTTTATGGCAGACATGCCGTAAAGCTGTAAACCCCCCAGTGCCACCCTCCACCCCTCGCGGTCAGGCCGGCAGACCCAGGCGGGTCGCACATCGAACTGCAGCCGGGAGCGGGGGCCAGCAAGCCCAGCCCTGAGCACTGCGCCGCGCCTCCGCAGCCACCACCAAAGTCCCAGGAAAGGAAGCCCGAGCAGCACACGGACGCGCTCATCCCCCTGCCCCACGACAGCAGAGGCCTGACAAAAAGACAGCGCTTTTGGCCCTTGCAGCGTTTGTGGCACAGAGGCAATCCTGCACGACAAAGCTGCGATCAGACGTGAGGCGCCGTGCTTCAAAGAACAAATTCCGGGTGAAGCAGTTAAAACTCCCTAACTAATAATAATAGCGACAGCCTGACGCTAATTAGGACAAGTGGAGTCTTGTTCAAACAGTTTACTAAATGCGGCTTCGTCCCGCCTGGGGAATGGATGCCCTGGACTGCATTATTACACCGGACCCCGACCTTTGATTTTATGAACACTGTGTTTTGGAGGTGTCCTGGCAAAAAGAGTGAAAGCTTTGCAGGATGAAATGAGCTGACAACGCTCCTCCCCTGAAGCCCTAACACAGGATGCTCGGGTTCAGCGCGCTGTCCTGGCTTGTACCAGGGCTGTCAGAGCAGCCGCAAGCGCCACAACGAGTCCACGGGGAAGTCAAGCGCCACGAGCCCTGGCAAAAGCGAAGCTGCCACCTCAGGCACAGCAGCCGTTTTTGAAAGGACAAAACAGGTATTAAGGACACGAGGACTGGCTGCGTCTCACCGGCATTTTAAGGCCCCTGATATCTCACACCTGTGTGTAGGTGAGCATCAGTTTCCCCGTGGGCTTGGGGAGTGCTGCCTGGCATGAAACTGCTCCAGGAGCTTCCACACACAGCCCCCAGTGGAGAACCCACCCCACGGGCACTCGGAGCCCACCCTGCCTCTGCTGTGGCTCCCCCTCGGCCCACTGACACCTCTCGGGGTTTGTGCTGACGTTTCCCAGGGGGCTCCGACCAGCCTTTCCGTCACGAGCTGGAAACGTGACAAACACAAAGCTTGCTCTGTCTGCACTGGGATGTTTGAGGGCTTGTCCCCTTGAATGTTTAATAAAGATGTTTTTTAAAGAAAGAATGTATGTAGGGAGGAATTTATTTTTATCTTTTTAATTGTGGGAGCCTGCTCTGCATTTGTGTTTTCCAGGATTAACAGCTAGAGCCGGAGCTCTCCATTTTCCAAGTCTTCTAATTCTACTAAACATCCGCTACCCTGAAAGGACTCCACAGAATCCCATAAAACATTATTTATCTGTGTGCGTTAGCTGCACGATACTGTAATTTCCAGAATAAATGCTGGGTGTAAATTGTTGTTTATGTTGGAGTCTGACTGTCTTTACGAGAAACAAAGTGAAAACTGAATCTTCACAGCTTTATTTCTTCCGCTGAAACCTCTTCTGCAGAAGGAGAAATGCCTGGTGGAGTGCCTTAATGGATGGCCGTAAAGATTGTTGGGTTAAAACAAAGTACAGGGAATCACCTTCATCCCCCCTTTTAATGCCAAATCCTCAGCTGGTGTAAATTGGTGTAGCTCCAGTGACTTTGGTTCATCTGGCCCACGAGTGTCATTTAAATCAAGCTAAATTAAAGTGAAAGCAGCGCCATTCACATGGTTCTAATTAAAGTCCCATCAAGGCTTCCATCGCAAACCCTGGCTGCTTACAGCCACACATTTCCACTGGTGCTCAGCCCCAGGCTGCAGCCGCCGCGACCCGAGCGCCTCCCGGGCCGAGCCCGCACCCACCCGTGCAGGGGCTGTGGAGGCGCTCCCAGGCTCCTCGCTCCGACACGGGCACCGCAACCGATTCTCCTTGTGGAGAAGCACCTTCGGCAGGGTCTGGCGACGCCAGGAAGGACTCGGGCGTGGGACCCGTCCTTCCTGCCCGCCACACCACTGCTGTGCAGGGCCAGCTCCACGCTGAGGCCTGGACTCGCCCCACGCGGCTTCGGGGCGGCCCTGAGGGACTCCGCTGCCTCCCCACCTACACCGGCCTCGCAAGCTTGGGCCGGGGGCAGCTCTGGGCCGGGGCTGCCTTGAACTCGGGGCTTGCGCAGAGCAGTTGGGCAGGAAGCCTGACCAAAGCGGTGTGGAGAGCATCCTGCTCCCGGCGCCCCGCGGCTTTGGCCTTCAGCGCCAGCAGAGGCAAAGCGCAGCGAGTGGCGGGCACGCAGCGGCGGAGCGGTGGAGGCCTTGCCTGGGGCGCCTTGAAGCCGCCCTGCGCTGGGTGCGCTGCCCCGGCCCAGCGCGTCCCTCCTGCGCCAGGCCGCCTGTCCCTACTGCGCCCTGAGAAGGGGCCAGGAGGGGCTCCGGGCCCCCACGGCCCCGGTCCCTGGGGGGCCCCCGCGGCCCCCAGACGTCCTCGGGGTGCTGCCGAAATGGCTGTCACCGCTCCGCAGAGCGTGGCGGAAGAGCAAAGTTCGGGGAAACTTTTGATGAAGAGCTCTGGCAGGCCCATCATCGGGAAGCCAGAAAGGTCAGAGAGTGGAAAAAATAATAAGAAAATATAACTGCTTTCTTATGAGGAAAATATTATGAGTTCTTCCCCTTTTTCAGCTTTTATGGAAGGAGATTCTGCCAGTTCCCTCAGAAAAAAAGAAGAAAAAGTAGTTTTAAAATGAGATTATGCACCTTCAGGGTGCCATTAGGAAGTTTTACTGTACTGAGATGACATGAAAGCTCTGGAATTAATATCCCTGAGATGCTTCAAACCTGCAATAGCAATTATTGTACTACGTGTCCCTGGATAAATAATAGGGCCATTCAGCTAATTAGCTTCAATGATTTCAGCTCCCTGTAAATTCTCTCTCACTCGGCTATAAAAATAACACTAGGCAAACTTTTGGTAACAGAAACTTCTTTCAGGGAAAAAAAAAAATAAGGGGGTTCCCCCAGCTCCTAATTCATAACTGCTGTCATGGTATTGCTGCGATTCCAAGGACTGGAAATATTAATAGGCTAAAATAGAAAATATAAAAGGAGAACCATTATTAATTGCCATTTACTGGTAATAAACCTATCGCACCAATTTCTGCCCGCACACATGTGCAACCCCATTAATTTCAATGGGGCTGCACGTGTTAATTGAGAGCAGAATTTAGTCCACTGGTTGTAATTAATTAATCAAGTTTTCAGTATGGTTTGCATACTTTAAATCTTCTCTTTTTTTAATGTCTTCACATTTCTCTAGGTTTGACTTATGCAACAGGGGCTCCGTTCTCCTGTCCTGCCGCAGCACAGTAATTCACGCGGGGGAAGGATGGCTTTCAGGCTCCCATCGCTCATTTTGCCTGGGGTAAATTCTCCACGGGGGGCTCAGCCCAGCCTGGCTGCTCCCCCGCAGGCGCGCGTGCTGGTTTGGGTCGTCGGGGCCGTATCCTGACCCACGCGAGTGCCTGGTGATCCGGAGCTCCCGTGTTCCCCCGGCCTGGCTCGTGGCACCAACGTCCTGGGCCAGATGCAGGGTCGGGGTGTTCACAGCAGCAAAGCACCACCGCGTGTGGTGCACGAGGCAGCGCTGCCCGCGCCTGCTTTTAAGCCCCGATGCACCAAGAAATTTAAAGCACCGACAAGTTCCCACTGAATTTCACGCATAGAGTTAAGCATGTAAGTAAGTATTTCCTTCAGATGCTGTATGGTACTGCCATAAAATTACAGCAGGGCCAGGCGATGACCAGTTTTCAGCAGAGCACAGCCCCGAAGGCTTCGAAGTTTCTGACCCGCTGCATCCCAGAAATGAACTCTCCCTGGGCCCAGCCCCATGCTGCGCTCATGGACCCCAGCGCGGGGCCTTGGGGCACGAGCGGCTCCCACAGCCACGCGCCCAGCGGCAACGCTGCCCTGCGCCCAGCGCCGGAGCCCGAAGGGTCTCCGCAGGAGCCTCGGGGGAAGGTGGAAACAGTGCAAAAAAGCCACCGAAGCGGTGTCCGGCTGTGGGCAGCAGCACAGCCCTGCAGCACCGCGTCCCCCGTGCCCGTGCCACCGGCGCCCAGCACGGGCCCTGCCCACAGACCCGGCCTGCGCCCGGAGGGGAGGGTGCAAAGGCGGCGATTCTCGTCTCAGGCATTCCCCTGCGTGGCTGCCGCAGCGTTTCTCGTCTCACCATCTCGTCTCAACATCATGGCCCTCGGTGGCAATATTAACAACAGCACCACAACCAGACGCCACACGATCCGTAAGGAACTGCCCCAGCGTTGCTCTACCGCTCTCAAATCCCTTTCCTCCCGCTCCCTGTCCCTGCTTCGCTGGACGTGCAGCTATTGCACTGCCTACAGACACGTTTCCGCGTTCTGCGGGAACTACACACTCAGCTGATGAGAAATCCAGGCACCTCGCTTGCCGAGGATGGAAAGTCATAACATTTGTTTTGGAAATTTATTTTAGCCAATATTTCTCAATAAAATAAATTGTATAAATGAAATCAGACTGACACCGCAATATTTCCTAACTAGCTGGCGTCTCCCTGCAGCACTCAGGGACTGTCAGAAATTTTTCCCTGAGGTTTTCCCCGTTTATTTTATTTATTTTTGTAAAGCAGGGGAACGTGTGAAGGTTTTGGCACGGCGTATTTTTCAAATCAATGCAAACCTCATTACATAATAACCAGGTTTTGCATGTTTCACCGTGACACATGCCTCCTGTTTGAAAGGCATGATTGCTGTATACTCTGATACTATTTCGACTAATATGACAGGTTAAAAAATTAAAGCCCAATCCTGAAAATAATTAATTTGTTGCCCTCAACACCTCTAGAGCGCCATGGAATTTGAAATTGCCCTGCAAGATTCAAGCCCAGGTTTGGATGGTTGAAATTACCTTTTATTTTTTAACCCTGATGTTGACTTCTGGTCACTGCAATGAAGACAAGGAAAGAATTTTTGCATTAGTTGTGTTCCCTTAGTTGTGTGCATCACAAAAAAAATTTGCTTAAGAAATAAAAAAAACTGACCCTGGCAAAGACACAGAGCTGTGCTGACCAACATCTCCGACAGGGACTAAAAGCAGCCAAGCCCTGGGAACAGACACCAGCAGAGCGCCGAAGCTGGAGAATCACTAAAACCCAGGCTTAATCTGTCATGGCGGGAGCTGAGACCTTTGTTTAGCACACGTTCGTCGTCACACTGAAGTCGGGAAGACTTTGGCATTTGCCTTCCGATGTTCCCGCGCGCAGCCCAGGGCTGCTACCGGAACAAGCTGCCGGTGAAAGCACGCGACAGGAGGGCTGCGCTGCTCTCTCCGTTTCCGCAGAGAAGCGAACAAAAGCCCAGCGAGGCCGGGGCCACGTGGACGGGGCTGTGCCGGGCCAGGCAGTGGCCCAGGGCCCCGGGCTGCTCCTTGCCGCTCGGTCTGCCCGGGGCAGCTCAGGCAGCAGAGCCCGCCGGCTCCTCTCCGCTTCCAGACCCCAGCAGCCCGACCGTGCGGCTCCTCGCCACGGGCCCTCCTCCGCGCTCGTGGGCCTGTGCCCGGCCTCCCGGTTCTGCAGGCTGCGGCCGCGTGGCCGGAGAGGTGAAGCTCGAGGCAAAAGCCTGGGGCAAACCCGCGGCGTGGCAGCTGCGCAGAGGCCAGCAGCAGGCGGAGTGCTCGAACGCGTGAGAAATGAGCAGGCTGCGCGCTGAAAAGCAAACGCCGGGAAACGTGACAAATTTAGCCCTAATTCCTCAAGGATTTAAATTTGTCACTATTGGGGTTAAATTGCTTTCAAGGGGTTGCATTATGTGAATACAACCTTTAAAAAGCAGGACAGGCTGAAATGCCTCATGTTGACCCATTCATGTACCCACAGCCTTAATCTAAACTTTCCTGGATCTCATTCTATGAATAATTATACACACAGGAGGGCAGCTCATCAGCTGGCGTAAACTGGCTTAACTCCACCAAAGTAATTGGAGAACAGGCCAGAATACAGTTTTCAAACATGGTATGATGCCACTGTGGTTTAACAGGCAGCACACAAGGCCTGGAGGCAGGAGTCCGGAGTTTTATCACTGCTTTGGGATCAGCTCTAGTCCAACGGATTATGAGCCAGGACGCCTGCACTCTTTGCCAGCTCCGTGTGTGTCTTTTGAGCTTGCTTAATTCAGTTCACTTCTCTCTAACTTTAGCCTCCCTTTTTTTACAAAATAACCCTACTGTCATCTTGAAAAAGCAGCTGGAACTGTGTGGTTAAAGAAAACAACTATCTGAGCATTGCTACGTACCGCTATTTACTCCTTATTTGAGACATCCGTGCATGAAGCCAGCTCTGGTCGCAGACACCGTCTTTTTGCCTCCCCCAAGGCACTTTCAGCCTCATCATTTTGCACACACGCTCACGCTGACCTGGTTCGTACAAAACCTGGGTATGCACCATACACATTGACTTGACTTCCCAAGACATCTGTGTGGGACCTGGATCAAGCTCCCGGTGCCCTTTGCACGATCTTTGCCCGTGTAAAACTTGGGCATTAGGTCCCGCACGAGGCAGCTGGCCCGACGGCCACGCGGAGCAGCTCGCTGCGGGGATCTGGGCAGCTGCCATGAACCGCACGGATGTGAACAAAACGTACGCGTGCAGAGGAGATCCTCGTGGAGGGTGGGGGGAGCAGGGACGGGCTGTCTCCATCACTCTTCTGCTCCACCTGGATGGAGAAATTCAGTCCCTCAGCCAGAATCAGAGAGTATCGCAGGCTGCTCATCTCACCAATCAATTTTTACGGCTGGAGAGGATAATAATGGTAATATCGGTATAAAAAAACCCCGCAATGACCCATAACAGTAACATATTACAGCTCCTTTTAAATAACTGTGCTCGCTGCAGTTTCTTTGTTTCTCTGGCAGCAGACAAGCCGAGGCGCTGGGACCGTCGCCGTCGCGCTCAGGGGCCGGGCAGGGCGCCGGGCAGGGGCCGGGTGCGCGGGGACGAGCGAGCCGCAGCCGTGGGCGAGGGGCTGGAGGCAGGGTGGGCGCCGCGGCAGAGGGAGCGCGCAACGCGACACGGCGGCACCACCTCGACCCGGAAAAATTCAGGCTGAGGTTTGATTCTGCCTTTGCTCCCGGGCAGCCAGCGGATGGCAGCCCCAGCAGAGCAGCCCTGCGCGGCTGGTCCTTCCGATAGCACAGACACAGTGCGCCCGAACACAGCTGTAAGCCAATGAAGCATAATGCACAGCTTAATTTCCAACACCCCCCAACCATATGCCGCATCAGGAAAACCTGAAGATAGAGCATTTTACTGTAACACTGAGCACCAAAAGAGAGCGCGTTCCCTAGAGTTAACAGACATTTACTGTGTTTTATTGTTACTACAGGAAGCAAAGTTCTCACTTGCCATATGCAAGACAAGAAGTTAAAACTCAAGACCCCCCTCACCTTCACTCCCGAAAGCAAGCAGGTTGAACACAGGGCTTGTTTTCTTGGGGGACGTTATACCCCACTGGATGGAGCAACAAGGGGAGAATGAACACTTTTCGTTTCAGGCATTTGATACTGCGAAGAAGAACTACAGAGGATTTAGGTTTGTTGGGCTAAGGAAGAAAATTTATGCCACCGGTACTTTCTTTGCATGACATTATTTCAAAGCCTTTAGCTGTTCATATCTCCATAAAAAAAGCTTCTTAAAATACTGAACTTGATTTCCAAGTACAATAAAGGTCCTTTATGCTTTCATGCAAAAGGACCTTAGAGCTGCCCTCAATCTTAAGCACATCATTAGCCACAGAGTACCTGGTACCTAACACTCCTCTACCTCTCGTGCAGCACCTTAGCCCCTTCCAAAGGGCTGTTTTCTTTCAGTCGCTGTTCCCTACAAATACTCAATAATATCAGCAATTTAAAAAACTGTCGTTTAGAGGGTTGAAGCCCTTTTTTTTTCCATTTAAAAATGGGACTGGGTCCAGACTACTGCTATTTCCTTCACCAGCTTTGCTTCAGATTTACTCTTGTGTAGCAGCAACACCAGAGCTGAGTCTAAACTGTACAGAAGAGATTTTAAAACAAACAGGTTTTAAAACGAATGAGAACGTGGCGAGACATGCACACAAACACAGTGCCTGCAGCTCCTGCGCTCCCTGGTTCTAGCTGCAAACTCCCTGGGTTAGCAGCTTGGCCTCGCAATCCCTCCCAATATACTGATTTGCCATGGGTATAATTTTAAACGGTGATTCCAAGTGACCCTCAGATTTGCACACACAATAAAACATAATCTGCGCCTGCAAACTGTGCAGTGGTGTGGGGACACCGGGGCGTTTGCTGCACACAATTCCCCATGCATATGTGCACCATGATGCAGGGAGCAAACCTGGAGGCGGCTCTGGCAGACGACACCCGCCCCCCCCTTCCCACGAGCGTCCTGAAAGGCAGAGCCCGAACCAGGCTGGCACACCTTGCGTCCATAGCGCCCGTCGGGCTGCCCAGGAGAGAAGAAAATGTGAGGGAAGGGCCCTTAGAACAACGCTGAAGTGTGCTGGTTTAGAGACATCTCTTCTGCAAGGGCTGGTTTTAAACCTCCGCCTTGTTCCTGGTAACGCTCTCTCTCATACGAGTGCTTCATTTCAGAATGTTTTACCAACCCCATTTTGGGAGCACATAGCTCACGTAGCTACAAGGAAATCTAGCAAACGGGGCGTTTACACTTCCCTCAAATTCCCGCAAACTCCAGAGCATCCTCAGCCCCCGCCCGAGCCTGTCCCTGCCGCGGGGCGAGCAGCGGGGGCACCCCCAGGGCCGCCCGGGTCCAGGCGGACTCACGGGACGCGCCGGGCCGCTGCCAGCGCCCGATTCCTAACAAGGAGCAGAGCAGGAACCGGAGCATCGCGTTCCTACAGGAGCAGCGGGTGCTTCGTTCCCTCTCCCCCGCAGATCCCAGCGGTTCCCCCTAAAACCGCGCGCTGCGGGGACACGTCGCGGACTCACGGAGACGAAAAGCGAACGGGGTGTCCGCGGCACAAAGCCGGGCGCTACCTGCACGAGCGGCCCCTTTCTGCCCACCCGCCACCGGTACCCCGAGGACACCGAGAACCTGAGCAACGGGGACGCTGCAGCTTTTTGAGAAATGGCTCGATTTTGCTCAGGAAGGTTTTACTCAAAAACTCCTTTATGCAAAGATTTTAAAGTAGCAAAAAAAGTTCCTTTTATTTATGTATTTATTCTCAAACGATCCTATGTGAGAGAGAGGAGAAAAAGAGTGTTTGTTTTAATCAAAACCAGAATATTTAAGCAGCTGAAATGGGTGTATTTTTCATGTTAAAAAGGGACATTTTGCAAACACTCCATGAAACAAAAAAAAAAATCAACCCAAAACGCCTTGATCACAAAATAAATTATTTAGCTCTTATATAAACCCCGGCATGAAACGACAAACATTTTTGTCACTTTTGCACAGCCCTGATTACCGTGCATTATGCTTCCTAACAGCTTTTCCTAGCATCATCACTAATGGATTTTATAACATGCTTTATAACAGGTTATTAAGGAATACGGCTATGGCTGGTAATCGCTGTATAATATGAATAAAGCATTTAAGAAACGGCCCCTTCATTTAAACTGTTAACTGGGAAAACTGTCGCGTTATAAATAAGCGAAGCGGGAGGCGTTCTGGGGAGGGCTGCCCCCAGCCCTGCAAGGACGCGGGTTTGCACATTTCTTCCCTTTTTTTAAGGAAACAAAAAAAAGGGGGGGGGGGGGGTAAACCGCGCTCATTCGTCCTCGTTCCCAAACCCCCTCGTGCTGCGGTGCCCCAGGACGCCCTCCCCAGCCCGCTCCCCCCCCGGGGCCCGGCCCGGCCCTCGCACAGCGGCCCCGGCCCTTTCCCGAGTCCCGGCGCGCTGCGGGGCGGCACCGCCGAGGGACCGCGCCCGGGGCCCCCCCCGCGCCCCCCGCTGCCGGCCCCGGGGCTTCGCGCTCCCGGCCCGCGGGCGGCGCCGGGCCCAGGCGGGGCGGGGCGGGGCGGGGCCGGGGCGGGGCCGGGGGCGGGGCGGGGCCGGGGCGGGCCGGGGCGGGCCCGGGGGCGGCTCCCGGCAGCGCCCCCGCCGCCCCCGCCGCCCGCAGGGGGCAGTGCCGCCTTTCCCGCGCCGGGGCGCGGCGCCGCGGGGCGGGGCCGGGGGCGCGCGGGAGCGAGCGGGGGCGCGGCGGGCCCGGCCCCTTCCCCGGCGGCGGAGCCCGCAGGCCGCGAAGCGCCGGGCGCGGGGGGCGGGGGCGGGCGGCGGGGCGGGCTCGGCTCCGTGCCGGCTCCGTGCCGGCCGGCGGCGCCGCCTCTCGGGCGGCCGGGCCCTCGGGAGGGCGAGGCGGAGCCGCCCGGCGCGGGCCCGAGGGGCCGCGTGCGGACGGCCCGCGGGGGGGGCCCGCGGAAGAAAGGCCCCGCGCTCGCGCTGCGACGTAATTAACATCAAGCGAGTTAATGGCGGCGAGCGAAACGAAATGGTGTCGAGCCCTGCGCGCGCACAAACCTCGTGGCACCCCCGTCAGACAACACGTAACGTTTTCGGTATCTGCCTGCAGCTGACAACAATAAATCCTCTTAAATTTGCCTTCCAAGGTCAGCGAGTGCGGGAGATGCATGTGTATGATTTTCTAGTTTACCTGCTAAGGAGAGAGGGGTCAGTAAATTACACTCCCGATGCAGCCTAATTGAATAGCCTCGCGGACGTCAGGCTGGGAGCTGGAGGGAGCGTGAGGACACACTTGACAACATTTATCTGTCACAGACGACGAGAGGAGACAGGCAAATGGACTGACAGAGGGGAAAGATATACCACACGTATAATAACCGCCATGTGACGGGAAGAACAAGTGTTAAAGGAAGAATAACAGAGCCACCTCCATTATCTGGAAAGCAACTTCACTCATTTTTTTAATTAGTGGAACCTGCAGCTGACAAGGGAGGGCAAGATTGAAGGCTGGCTGGAAGCTCATTACACGTTCTCATTGTGAAATGGGTGGCAAGAGGCAATGCGTTTCAGCAAACCCGGTTGTGTTTCTCTGGAGCAGGACAACTTCCAGGGTTTGCCAAATGGGCAAAGAATGACAGGTTGATGTTTTAGAGAAAAATGGATTCCCACTGCAAATCTGTTAGCGCAGCCAAAGCAGCAACCCGGGGATTACGCAGTGTTTGCTCTTGTATGGGGCTTTTATGCGTGGGCTTCGAGGTTCTTTATATGAGAAGGCTTAATGGCATTAATCCCGTTCACAGACAGAGGAAGCGAGGCGAAGTCATTTGCTCAAAATTACTCAGCTGAGACCAAGAACCAATTGCTCTGACAACTGCTCCTGAGCCTGAACCAAGGGACGAGCAGGGAGCAGACAAGTGCGGTGGGAAGCGGGCTGACGTGCGCAGAGGGGAGACGAGAGGTACTGGTGCAGAAGTGGGAGCTGGGTCTCCGCAAGGTCTGACGCAGCAGCACCAAAACTGCAGTGCCAGACCACGGACAAAGTAGCGCCGTGGTGGTACAGAGATGGAGGAGAAGACAGAAAACAACGAACCACAGAACTAAGAGTGCTGCGGTACCAGTGCAGCAGCACGTAACTACGCCAAAACAGTGTCTGTTTAGAAGAGGGGCCGGGAAAAGCCAGGGGAGTCTTCAGCAGGCGTCCCTTGCGCGACCCGCCAGCGTGGCTGCGCACCGTGCCCCAGGGGAGCGGCCGGAGGGGCCGAGGGAGTGGTGGAAGAGGGCCCAGGAGCAGCGGCACGCGGGGCCCGGCGCGGGCGAGGGGAGCGGGACCTCCCCAGGAGCCGGGCTGCAGCAGCAGCCTGCCCGGAGACGAGCCGGTTTTCCACAGCAGAAGCTCTTCAGCCACGAATTTTTCCTTACGTGTGGCAGCTCCTGCCAGAGCACATCAAAACACAGCAAAAGCGTTAACAAGTTACTCCTGGGAAAGGGGAGAGTAGGAAGGGGAACGTTGAAGATTGTCATCCAGTTTAATCAATGAGCAAAGCAAGGCAAAACATGTTCCATTTGTGTCTCAAACTCACCAGCAGAGTTCAAACAGAAAGCAGCAATCTTCACTATTAATCTCATTTCAGCCAGGACAAAATGTATCTACCTGCAATACTGCACAGCTCGCCGTGATGGAGCCCATAAGCTTCCCGTCTTTCGCTGTGCCATTAGCAGTAGAGTCCAGAATAATGTTTTAGCGATGTTTTGGTGAACAGCTGGTTAGGAGTCTTCTAGCTGCCCAACATTTCTGTGCCCTTCCCAAAAGCGCACGGTCCCGATAAAATCTTGGAGACTCTTGAGACCAAGTGCAACCCTGAGCAGACAGCAACGTTCAGCCTGTTTGACAGTCAGCATCGTTTTAACTACCAGGAAGAGAAAATTGCTGTTGGGAGAAGAGGATGCTGTGGGACTTACAGGTGACAGAGATGGCAGAATGCAGCCTGAAATCAAGTTCCAAAGCATTCTTAAAATCAAATATCACAGGAGAGGTCTCCCTTGCTAGCTACAGATCAAGTTAAAATGGTGGCACCCCACGTTCCTGCAGCCACATCATTCTTTGTGGCCTGCCCGGGCACGCTGATGAAGGCTGTGCTGTTGAAGAAAGCTCCAGCCTTGCCACCAGATCTTAACTTCTGGTGCTGGTGATGAGTCTTGTCCAGAAAACGTCTAATTCTTCTGCCTGGTTGAGAACAAGACCTGTGACTGGCCTGTTCCTCCCCATCCTTCATATCCTGCAGGACGTACGACATGTATGTCGGGACAGCACGCTCAGACACGTGGTCTGGTTTTTGGGTGGTCCTGTGTGGAGCCAGGAGTTGGACTCCACGATCCTGGTGATCCCGGGCCATTCTGTGGTTCTGTGATCTCAACTCTGCCTCTTCCCAGGAACCTGGACAGCTTCAGAGCAGCTCTTCTCCCCAGTGCCTCGTGCTGGTTTCACGCAGGTACCTGGAGTGGATGAGGCCAGCCCAGCGTGTGGGCTGCTTACTGCCTTTGGAGTCCCAGCTCCTGGAGTTACAAGACTACGTGAGGATCTTGGCCATCGTTTAAGCAATGTTCTGGCAGCCTTGGCTGAAAGGAAAGTTGGAAAACAACACTACGCAGAGCACAAAAAGTCTGAGCGTTACGACAACCTGCTCTCTTCAGTCCATGTTCATTGCCAGTGGCCTGCCTCAAGGTAGCGAAGAGGTGGAGAGGGCTGGTATTAAAAATGTGACTAGGGACACAACCACTGCAGCTTGCTTACAAATGGGAACAGGAAGCAGGGAATGTTAAAATTTCGCAGCAGAAGAGTATGTAACTGTGGTCAACCCTGTTGAAGTGTTGAAGCTCTTCATAACATGGGGCAGACCTAGGGGCCTCCCTCTGGCTTTGGACTCTGCATGTGACATGGAAAATGGGGGCATGGGAATTAGCAAATTCACCAAATTTTATGGACAACTTGTATTTACGTCGTGCTCTGGAAGGACATTTTAAGAGTCCACAAAATACCACCAGGGTATACATAAGGCACTAGAGGAGACCAAGCATTACTACTGCCGCTCTGGGACTTTCTTGTCTGTAATTTCAGTGTAGTCAGTCATTCAATTTTAATCATAACTAATGCATTGCCTTTTACAAGAAGAGGTCATGCTATATTCTAATCCATTCTGTAATTAAGCATAAATTTTAAAGAATCAATTGAATACGGTGATGAACTCACAGTTTACCCAGTGCTTTTTCTGCCAAAGGGTATCCCTGTGCAATTAACAGACTGAAAAGGACTGGCTAAAGGATGGAGCACGCTCCCAACCTCTGGCACACCGTCTTACTGGGAAGCAATGTAGGGAATAAAACAGCAATGCCATGGAGATAAGCTGAAGATGGAGGAGGTTTTTTTAAGGAAACATACAAGAGTAGACAGAAATAATTGTCTGATTTAGAAGTGAGCAGGAAAGGGAGGTTTTGACCCCAAGAGGAAAATCTTGTGAGGTACTTGGAAGAGACTGTCAGAACTTGAGCATTATCTTTAGCTTTAATTTTGGGCATTTTCCAGTTCTTCCAGTTAACGTCTTTTCTGCTGCCTAGGAATGGGATACACCCGATCCTGCACATACTTGTGGGAATGGTCCTTTCCATCACCCGGTTTAAATATTGGGACCGTCCAGGCAGGCCCGTGCTGGGAGGTATCAGCAGGGTCTGGACAGCGATGTGTCCAGGTTTTGATGAAGTAGTGAAAAAAGCATAACGAGACCCTCAGCTCCGGCTCTGTTCCCTGTCCAGGGAAAAATAATTTAGCCTGAGAACTTGGAGGCAGGAGAAGATGAAATGTCTATTTCTGCAGTTTTGTTAATTTAAACTGGACTTTATTAGAGATGATTTTAAAATATAAACACTTTTAACCGGAGCCAGGATTTTAAATGTATCAAATAGTTTGGCTGCAGGAGCTTGGAGCGCTGCAGAAATAGCCAACATTTGCAAAATTTGGACGTGGACACGGGGATGATTTCAGGCATCTCCACCCCGCAGGATGAGCGCTGCATCCTGGCTGCAGACTCAGCGCCAGCTCTGCCACCTGCATCCGTTGGGGGCTTCGCGACCCGGCCGACACCTCTGCTGCTGTCACCAGAGGGCAACGAAGGCCACGCAGAAAACCCCATGCGAACACCCCCCAGAAGACCCCAAGGCAATACACAACAACATTTTTCCCACCCCACTTACAAGCAGGGCAGCTCCCAGATCCATCTCTTTCCCCAAATCTAGGATCAGGTTTCTTCCCCATCTGACAACAGAGCATTTTTGCTTGTGTTTGCACAGGGCAAAGCAGAGGAAAGTCTCCCTTCCCATATAAATACTTTCTTTGCAACAAACGTTCCCTTCAAGCACACAACTGCAAGCCTTTCCCTGTGCTTGCCCCAGCCCTGAGGTTAGAATCCAGCCCAGTGTCTATTCATCAGTGTGGAGCCTGGGGAGATTTTTTTCTCCTTCTTTCCTTTTCCTTCTTTTTCTTTCTCTCTTTCTTTCTCTCTTTCTTTCTCTCTCTCTCTCTCTCTTTCTCTCTCTCTCTCGTAAAGATGAACACTGCATGTGCTTCAGACACTTCAGTCCTCAATGCAGCCTATGCAAATACAGTTGCTAGGGAGAAAGCATCGCTCTCCCCATTCCCCCATGTCCTCCACCGCCGAAAATAATAATTAAAACCAAGCCAGCTCGCTCTCGCAGGGTACCAAAGCAACGTGAGGCAGTGAACTCCACGCCGCAGCCATCAGCACTACAGCTTCGGGAACAGGCTGGAATTATTTGGTTTTGACCGCCAGATGACCTCGAGGGCTGCCCAGCCTGATGGACAGTCGGACCATTAGTCCTTTTAGCACACATTCTTTTCCTGAAACGCAGACATCACTCCGCTGGTTTGCAGAGAGCGAGCGCACCATCTAAACCAGCCATGACCCTGCCCGCTGGGTTATGGGCCTAGGGCTGGGGGAATTCATTTGAGGAAGGAACGCGACAGCTCGCCTTTCACAAAGAGCCCCCGAACCCCAAGCATTCTCCACAGCCTGAGAAAAACATTACACATCCCGGCCGCCCCTGGAAAGGAGAGCGCAGAGCTCCACATTCCCGTCCCTGCACCCCGCACGCCTGGAGCAACAAAAGGGAAGAGGCAAAGCTCTCCTCTTTGTGCCTCCCGGCGCTGCCTTTTGCTCTAACCCAAACAAACAAGAACTTCCCTCGCGGCACCGCTTGGGAACGGCCGTGCTCTCTGCTCCGTGCTCCTTTATCAGAGAACACGAAATCCCGACGCCTGTTGTTTGCCCCCCTCTCCTCTGCGGAGGCATAATTTTTGGTCTTATTATTCCAAGCAAAATGAGGCAAGAGCGAGCGAGCCCTGCTGCTAATAGACCAGAACAACCTATTAATCCAGAGCAAAATTAAGCAGCACAAAGGTTAGGGAAATGAGAGTCTTGCTGTTTTTTAACCTCGTAGTCGAGGCCTGGTCCAAAAGCCTTCAGATGACGAGAGTTTTTCTACTGACTTTAACGAGCCCCAGGCCAGGAGATGTAGGTGCAATCAAGGGTCTGTAGCTACCCGGAGGCATTTTTGCCTCAACAGAACCGGGAGTCCATCGAGGTCTCTGCTTTTCTCTCACCCTCGCATGGGCTCGCTGCAAGACACAGCAAACGTCTAACGCGTGCAGCTGCCTCAGTTTGCCCACCTGAAAAATGAGGAGAATAATTAATCCTCCTCAGCTGGGTTTATCACAAAACCCATCTATTAAGTGCTCCAAGACTGCCAAATCAAAGAGAATAAGCCCCACAAATTGCTACAAATACACTGCTATTATATAGAGCTACTCTGCTTGAACCAGTGGCTTAAAAAGACTGTGAATTCTGTTGTCAAAATTAACAAAAAACAACAAAGTATGCTGTGATTGTTTGGAAGAGGCAGCATGGAGTGGGACAGTGAATTTCTGTCCCTTGCCCCAAAGAGATGATTCATTCCATCTAAAAATAAAATGAGTAAATAAATACAGATGCCAAGCCCACAACATGGGGGTAAAAAAAATACAGCTTTTCATCTCCCTTTTCAGTGGCTACAGCAGACAGAGCCTTGCCTGTCCTGAGCCCATTTTAATTTCCCTCTTGGGATGACGGACAAGCTATGCTGAGCTAAATGAGGAAACATCTGTTTGACTTTCCAAAAGCTGGCACTGGGTGCTGGAGCCTGAATTGTGAATGCCACTTTCACCAAATCAGCCTCTCCTGCTGGAAACAGCCAAGCCGGGGCAGAGCCAGCAGCTCCAGAAACCTCTGGTCTTTCTTGGTACTTGAGGTCCAAGCTCAGAAACGAAGCTGCATCTGAACTGCAAGCGCTCAGCCTGCCTTCCCCATGCTAGGAGAGAAACTGAATTGCGAAAGGCAAGCTGACTCCGATTTCCCCACGCCGCTTTCCCCAGCGCAGTTTGTTTTGTGCTGGAAGAGCAAGAACACAGCGAGCGTTATAACTCCTCTTAACAGGAGGCAGAGAGAAACTTCAGCAACGTCTCCGGCCCGCTGTATGTCCTGGAAAACCTTGGAGGGGCCTATAATTATTTTTTTAAAGTTGCTTCCCACAGCCCCTGATATTTTGCAGGCTGCGCTGGCTGTTTGTTTTCTCTAACACGGTGGCTGTACAGTAGAGTGTGCCTGACCCCTGCACTCTTGCTAGAAGTGTGTCTAATGCTCCTACAAGGTAACCTTTTCATTGGAGTTTTCTTGGGTGACCCCGGAGTCCCATCTGTCCAAAGACTAACTCCTGCGGCATGTGGAAAATGCAGCTGGCCTGTCTCCAGAATGCCTCCTGCAAGACCGACCCATCTGCATCTTTTCTTCTTTATCCAAGTTTGCAGAATGGCTTATTTCCCCCTTCTCCCTCTGTACAAGCTCAGAAATTAACTCCTTCTGCCCAGGCACGGGAATCAGTTTAAGCAAGTAGAACCAGGCATCAGGAGCACGTTTAGACTGACTTGAACCCACGCAAATCCATAGCAGCTCCAATGGCTTACACTAAATTATGCTCTGAATTTACTTGGCAGTGGGTAAGAACATAACCTGGCCCTTTATTCCCTCCCTTTCCCCAGCAGGGTTTATCGATTTCGTCTCGTCCCCAGTCCCCACCCAGCCGCTGGCGCAGCCGACGCTGCGATGGGGGCACTGAGATGGTGCTGCTGTCGCTTACGGGACAAGCGAAGAACCGAGTCGCCCGACTGCTGCCACTACTGGTAAACTACAGCCACAGGAGAATTTAGGCAAATGATCAGCTGGATGGGGGCTGTGCTGTGGAAGAGTACATTTCCACTTTGATGAAGACAACAGCGCGCCTTCATTCTTTGGGGAATCTCCTTAACAGCGCGCGAATTAGTGGCTGAAGGTCTCTGGGGCACGACCAGAGGGATGCTTGTGCCCGGCAGCATGCGGATTTTCAGCAGCAGCCTGTTTGGGTTATACGTGTTCTAACAATTAGCCAAATACTCGAAGCAGTGGTGAGCTGCACAGAAATACTCAACCCCAAGTCGAGAGTCAGAGTCGGTAGGCGCAAAACAGCAGAATTCAATGACCAGCCTGCAATTTAAAACTCACTTAAAATACAGGAGGAAAAGGGCAGAATGAAGCTGTCTGCATTTGCTTGAACAGCTCTTTGCCACCCTTCCCACAGTCTTTGTTTGTTGTATGCTGTTAAAAGTTTGGGGATTTCCCTCCTGCCTCCCCATGAAACCATGGATAGCCCAAGGAACAAGGAGTGTCATTCACATACATTTGGCCACGCTTGTGAAATTCTTGGTTTTCTGCTTCATTTAGATGAGTAACATTTAAAAACAAACGCTGGCCCCACTGCCAGTACCCACAAAGCTGTCCGTGCTGCGTGGGGGGGTCGCTCCTCTGCAGGCTGAACGCACCTGAGAGGACGAGAACTCAGGGGTGCAGGAAACCTCCCATTTATTTTAAGAGGATGACGACTGCAGAACCAAACTCCAAGCTGCCTGGGAGTGAAGATCCAACATCCACAGGCACCTTAGAGAAATCCCAACTTTCACTAACAAATTAAAACTGAGCTTCAGTTCCTGCAGGCTAAAGCACATAATAACCTGAGAATTGACTTCGGCATATTCACAGGATTAACGTTGTGCCAAGAGTTGATAATTAAAATAATCCTGATAAAGACTCTGCCAAAATTAATTAATAAAAAGAGAAATAACATTGCAACATCAGATCTGTGGTTTTGATACATGAACTCACACAGCCAAACAAATACCTCTCCCAGGAGCAGAAAGCATGGCACCTAAATGATGTAAAAACTTGAAGAAGGGCAGAATGCGTGGCTGAGTTACAAAAGCAGAGCATTTCTATCTGATTAGGCTCTGACACTGTAAATCCAAAGCAGCTGCTCTGCTTAGCCCAGCCTCACCCGTTCTCCCCTTCTCTAACAGCGTTTCGCCCCCTCTGCTTTCTTTATTTTTAAACTTCGAGTTTTCGCAATCAGGAAAAAAAATGGCAGCCATTAGAAACACTAGTTAGAGACTTAGTCCAAAATCAATTTTAATTAAAAACACACCACTTTAATGTTGAACACGGTCATTTTTAGCATCGCTGTTGGCTAGACGGTGCGCGCGGTCTGGCCACCATTTATATGCAGGGAAGGGCTTTACAGCAGGGGCAGCCGTCGTTATTAATGCAGGGGCTGGATGTAAAGCCCAGGGGGTCGGGGACCCTCTGATGGCTATCAGCCATCTATAAACGACGGTAGGGTCACATCGCCTAACAACTGGGTGTATTTAATTGTCAGGAGGGGGGATGAGGAGATGCAGGCGACACGGGTGTGGGGGGTAAATAAACTGTAAAGAACGATGTGATTTTACGAGAGCCGCTGTGACCCAGAGTCAGTTGGTCACATGCAGCCGGTGCCCATTACCAAATCAATAAGCATTAAATCAACCTCATTTTCTACTATTTAAATTAACTATAACTGTTTTAATTGCAGATTCATAGCCTGCAAACTGCTTATTACGCTTTACATTATAGCTGAGATTTGCTTGCACGTTACAGACCATTGAGAGCACTCGACAAACGCGGCCCTGCTGCAGCCTCCCCCCGCGCGCAGGAGCCCATTAAGGCCGGGCAGAGGGAAGCGAGGGAGGGCTGGGGCTCGGGGTGGGAGCTGGGTGCCGAGGGACGGGGGACGGGGTGGGGGCTCGCGGGGGCCCGGCCCCAGGGCGGCGGCGAAGGCGGCTGCGGGGCGAGGGGAGTGCGGGGAGCCCCCAGCACGCATTCGCTCGGCGGGGATCGGGGGCTGCACACCCTGGAGAAGAGCCTGGGCGCAGAATGGCAGCGACCCAAAATGGAAGGGCAAGGGAGAGGCCCCAGCACAGAATCGCCCCGCGAGCGCCCACAGAATCACGGCGGGTGCCTGCCCCATCCCGGCCCCCTCGGGGGCGCAGCCCGACCCGCTCTGGCCCCCGCGCGCGGCCCCGTGCCCGAGGAGCGATGGCACCGATGCGCTCCTGCTCCTGTCGCCCCGCGCCCAGTCGCTTCTCTCCCCTCGCCCCCAGCCCTGGTACGGGTTCAAGGCTGAACTGCTGGAGGCAGGAGCCGAGCCCCCGGGGAAGGCAGCATTGGGGCTGGATCCTGCAGACGCGGCAGCACAGGAAAGCTTGGGGCTTCGCTGCACGAAGGTGCCTTTCTCAGGTCTTTATTGCATTTCTCCTTGATTTCCAGATTGCTCTCCAGCAAAGCACAGACACGCTTGATTTAAAAAATAAATCCCAGCCCGCAGTTAAGGCAGGAGCTCCTTAAATGATCTTTGAAAGTTTTCATTTTTCCTAGTGAGCGCGTGCACTGTTTTTGGCACGGGACATCATTTGGGCATTTTGCCTCTGTTGCTCTTGCCCTCTTCCCATGCTGACTCCGAGACAAGAAATAGTCTGTAGGTAAACGGGAGTTTGTTAATTTTTTATGGATGTCAGTCTCTTGACATTAGTGCTAGATAGACTAGTCCCTGGGTCAGTGGCAATGACCCCGGCAGCACTAAAACACGCACAGAGTAAACACTCAGGGGTGGGCAGCGAGGGGTTTACTCCACACAAAGTTTGCTCAGCGCTGGCGCAGCCTCACCCAGCTCGGCCTGCGGCTGCCCCACGGCAGAGCCGCGCTCCCCGCTCAGCCCCTGCAGCCACAGAGACCGGGTGCCTCCGGCCCCTCAGCTGGGCCAAAATCAGAGAGGGGAAGTCCTAGAGAAACCTTCTGGAGCTTCAGGAGCAACGAGCTCTATCTGACGGACTTGGGATCGCTGGTGAGAAGGCATTCCCCCAGCAGCAGAGGATGACACGTGCCTTTCTTCCTCACCGGCCGAGGGGAAACTGCCGCATGACTGCTCACCTGCTCGCTTTTCTCTCTCAGCTATGCGCCAAAGCAAACAGATAAAAGCTAGCAAGTTGTGAGCAACCTCCACTGAAGGCCCCGGATCCCACCCGCAAGGTACGATCAGCCAGTGACAAAGCTGGGCTCAGGACCCACACAAATATTTCCACGTGATGTCAGGGCACCCTTGAATCAAGCGGCCACGGGGATTTCCACAAATACCACCCAGTCTCCCAGCGCCAAAGGAATTGCTATCGTGAGAGGACATGGGCACCACAGGAAGAAAGATACCTGGCGATGCTACTGAAAGAGACCAAGGGGCAGAGGGGCACGTGCAGCCTTCCGCAGCCCCACACCGACGGGGGCTGCACGCCGCACGCCGCAGCCACGCAGCTCCAGCGCCTGCAGCTCGCCACCTGCTGAAGCCCTTCCCGGTGCCTGCCCGCCTCCCCTGCCCGCGCTGGCACAGCCCAGACCTGGGTGCTCCCAGCGCAGAGGCTGGACCAAACCACCAGCTCCCTAACAAGATTTTCTCAGCATTGCCAGATCCGTCATTTTTTGCCAGGCCAGAGCACCCAGAGAAAGATCAAGTGCGTGATATTCCAGTGTGGCTGCCCGTCACGGTGAGGGCTGTTTGCAGGCTCTTGCTCCAATCTCTTGGGTCCGAACAAGAAATTTAATTCTGGGCTCCCAGATTTTCTATCTGCACAGCTGGCTCCGTAACAGGAATTCTGCATGCATGCTGGGTATGAGCCGGGACTACTTTAACATCTAATTTCAGCACAGCAAGAATTAGCTCATACATAAATGACAGCAGGCCTGCAGCTCCTCTGTCCTCTCAAATGCCCAAAGCACAGATTAGCGATAAAAATATCCGATTTTCTAGATGCTATACTTGATAATAAGCTAGTGAATTCCCCTGGATGGATTTCTTAAACAGTCCCTTTTACTCAACAACCTGCCCTCCCAGCGAATCGTAGTTTCCAAGGCTACGCCGGTGGACAACCCCCTGATCTGTCCCCCCCAGCCCATAAGGTAGGGCTCTGCTGGGACAGTTAAGAGCAAGGATTAGTGAGCTAACCAATATCACGATTCTCTCCTGTGTATTTCCATGGTCTCCATTACGGTCCAGAGCGCTGCCGGTGCTGTCTGAGCACTTTGCAGTCATTAACATCTTCTCCCTCGCAGTCCCCCACGAGCCGAGGTGCTGTTATCCCTGTCCTACACACAGCCGCGCTGTGGCTCAGCTTCCCAAGAACCTGTGCAGAAATTCAAGGGAGAGATCTGCCTGCTGGTCAGAGCAGCGATCTCCTTCACCCAGGCTAATGGACTCCCTACCCAGCCTCTTCTTCCTCTGGAGTCGAAGAAAAGAAGATGCTAAAAGGAATGCCTGAATAAGTAAGTAATTACAACCAGGCTTGGGGGCCAAGAGACACCAAAACACAGCACTATTTCCACGCAAGATGCTCCTCCCCTACTCTCTGGGCTCTCCAGGTGAAGAGCACGCAGAAGGCGCTGTACAGCAGCCTGCTACCAGCATTCCTCTTCTCCCATCACCCAGCTTCGCTCAAACCCCATCCTCAGGCTTCAGTCCAGGGGAAGGGCATCCACCGTGCTGGGCGGCACCACGGGCTCGCTGGAAACCTGCTTCCAGAAAGGGCCAGGAGCTCGGCCCGGAGCGGCCAGGCACGTCCCCAGAGCCAGCTCCGACGTGCAAGCTCTTGGGCAAGGAGGGAGGTGCGGAGCTCGTCGTGTCCCTGCCCACAGAAACGGCGAATAACGCACGGGACCCCAGAGGAAGCAGAGAAAAATGAGGGGACGCTCAGGGCTCTAATAGGGAGGCAAAGGTCCCCGCCCAGGTAGGAGAAAATGTGCAATAAAATTGGCTGATTTGGCTTAACAGGTAATTACAGAGTTAATAAAACCAGGCTCCTTGACACGATAGGTCCTAACGATACAGCCTGTGTCATGGGCACTAAGTGACTTTTTACTTTGCTGATCATTGATCCAGCAGACAGTAACAGCTCCGAATTGGATCGATGCAGCTGTCGCACGCTGGCAGCAAGGCCGCGCGCTAGCAAACCGCATGAAATTTCACATGAAGAAGTTTACTGCTCTTGCACTGTGACCTGTTTGGAAATGAAACATCTGGCCATTTACCTCTCCTGCTTTTAATACAAAGATTAATCCACGCTATGAACTATTTGCCAGAAAGATCCATTTTATTTTTTAAAAAGTAGCTCCGAGCTTTATTGCTGGAAGGGAAGAGGCGTTTTTTCTTGTTTGCAAAGTTTTATTTTAATAAAAAAATTCTGGAGTTAATAGAAAACAAAACGCACACACCAGGACAGAGGACTACAACCTGGGATATTTGTGCTCTGTCCTACCAATTCCCCAACCAAAACTTTTTCGTCTTCCATTTGAAAACAAAACCTGACAATTCTGACAAGAGGGAACGTTTTCATGGGAAGAGCCCCTACTGCAGAGAGCTTCCCACCAGCTCCCGCACCACCCTCGAGCCTGAAGGGAGGCGCGGGCGCTGCAGGCTGGGTGCAGGCAGCCCCCTGAGCCTGGCGGCTGCAGGCCCTGCGCCACGGCGCTTTCGGGTTCCCTCCTCTCTATCGGAGTTTCACAGGCATGGTGAGAGCCGAACGCCTTTAAAACAACTTCTGCTGAACGTGGCTGACACCGGCCGGGAGGTTAAAGGTCAGTGAAGGACAGGACGCAGCACCCAGGCAGCTGGGGCGCGCGCACCACCTTCGCTTCGCTCAGGAGAGCCAGAGGAAAACGAATATTAAGATGGCGAGTTTCTAGCATTTTAAGAGAGGAAAGGGTGCAGTTAACATTTCTCCTGGTTTAATCTCTCCAGGCGCAAATACCTGCGGGGCAACGAACAGAAGCACAGCTAGGGCCGAGGCCCTGGGGTCACCCCAGCTGAAAGCACGGCGGGGACAGGAATGTCACCACGGCTCCCCCCTCGTTCCTCACCTGCTGCAGTGCAGCACACCTGTGGCTGGCAGCCCTTGCAGTTGGTATAACTGCCGAAACAAAGAAATACAGCTGGATTAATATTTAACAGTGCCAGCAGGGCAGCTTGAAGCATTACAGTCTGTTAGAGGTTGCTTTAGGGTTACTCCAGCTCCAAAGTTTCCACAAACCCAGTCACCCATACTCTGCCTAAGTGTGTATTTTGTGCTGCTGGAAAGAAAGCAATTCATCAGGACCTGGAATTCAGCGTGGCCTCGCATGAGCAGCTCGAACCTAGCTGGTAGGAAGCACGGTCTGCTGGGGCGAGCGCCAGACTGGAACTGGGGTGGCCGGGCCCGAGCCCCCCTCTGCCATGGAGACCCCCACGGCCCTGGGCGCATCGCAGGACCTCTCGTGCCTCTGCGCCTCGCGTGGGCAATGCTGATGTGTACCCTTTTTGGTCAGCGCGGTTAGAAGCCCGTGAGGAGGAGGTGGCTCCGTTGCACTGTGGAGAATCTGGATTGTTCAGAAGAGCTGCTGCAGTCTCACGGAACATCGTTGGCAAAAACGGGGAAGGAATCCCCCAGTTTAAGGAAAGAGCTGCCCTCCCTCTGAACAGGGCACCAGTGCCAGCCCACATGCCCGGCAAGCCCTGGGCACTGCTTCAACAGCGCTTCAATCGTTTTTAAAGCAGCCAGGCACACATTTTCTCTGCTGGGATTCCACTAGCCTGAGCAATTGGGCTATTTCGTTGTTTTTGAGAAACTGTTTCACAGACTTACCACTGCGCCCGTCCTCAAAGATGGGATAAACACCAAATTATTATTTGGGACCCAGAACCAGCAATTGCACCAAAGCCAAAATACCAAATACTTCAATGCAAAGCCTGTAACTTTATCTGACTGAACGAGAAAAAGGGTACAACTCAGCAACCTTTGCAGAATAAGCATATGAAGCTAAGCATACGCTTGATAAACACATCTCCCTGGACCAGACCCATCTGTCTGGCTCCTGAATTAATTTCTGTGCCTGGCCGGGACAGGTGACTGACTCTTAGCCATTACATCAGCTACGTCCCTTGAAGAAGACAAGCCTGTCAAATTTTTACAGCCTCATATGTAGAGAACAGATACACACACGCACACTGGAGGACAAGAGAAACTAAAAACATCCAGTTGCTTTTTTACAAGCATTCTCGCTTTAACTAAATATTTGCAATATGTTTATACAAAGTGAGCTGCATGACCTTTTATAGAGAGAGCTGAACAAGCATTAACTCCACAGCCCTCACTATAAGCCATTCACCTCCCGATTCCTAGGATCCCTGTAAAAAATGCAGTAATTATCTTCCCCCCTCGTTTTATCGATGAAGGAAAGGCAATGACTACTTGTTCAAACACATTGCCAAAGATTCATCTAAGTTGTCGTTTTTTTCCTGACTAAAAGATTTGAAAGGCACAATAAAGTGCAACACAAATACCAAAAAGCAATCAAATACAAATTATTAACTGCTAGCGTTATACAAAGCACCACAGACTCCACCCAGACATGGGCACGGTATCAGATGTAGTTAAACAGAGATAGTTAACCTCAGTTGGAAACCGATTTTTCTGATACCAAACTGGTTTAAAACAACCGAGTCCTCCCCCCTGCCCTCCAGTATAGTTTTGGCTTCGCGTTCCTTTAGCATACAAATGCACATCAGCATTTCAAGCTGATTTAATGGCACCATACGAGGGGGTGGCACGCACCGCGATGAACGGATTCAGAAACTGGATTCAAACGACCGGGCTCTGTGGCTGGGTGCTCGCTCAGTGAGCAGTGCTGTGCAGTTCGGGCTGCCAGTTCTGTGATGCACTCTTTCACTCACAGCCTCTTGGCTAAAATTGGCTGGGACAATTTATTGCATTCCTCCTTTTGGACTGTCCCTTTTGGAGCCAAAGAATATACCTCGGTAGGTACGCGTTGCTGCTCACACGGCCCTTGCTTACTAAGAACTAAAGGACTGTCAACACGCTGCATGACAGAAAATGCAGTATCAGATATCGCACAAAAGGATGGTTAATCTCTAGAGTCCTTCAACTGTCTTATAAAAACTCCAATATATAAATAATATCAGTATGGAAGTGGAAGTCCCCGCAGAGCAGGGTCCTATCACGCAGCGTGTTTTATGTACACGTTGAAAAAGGCTGTCTATATTCAGAGGAGATTATATTTTAAACAGAAGATAATGAACCTCATTTTGCAGGTGGGGACAGAGGCATAAAGATAATTTGCACAGGGAGAATTCGTTGCTACGCCAGACGCTGCGCTCAGATCCTCGTATAGGTCCTGTCCACTGCCACAGCCACGGACGCATCCTTTCCCTCCGTTGCTCCATGCCGTCCTGTGGCGTTCCAAGTTCCTCTAGAAAATAACCCGTGCTGTTACACAGCTCAACTGCTATTCTGGGGCAGCTTCTGCGCTTGGTGGTACTGCTGCAACCCTGCTCACTTCAGTCTGGCTGCAGTGGAAAACCGAGCTAAATTTGGCCCTCGGGCACCTCCAAAAATAATTGGAGGTGAGAAAAACACAATAGCAACACACAGCTTTTAAAAGTATACATAAAATATTTAAAAAAATAGATAAATTATATATGTGTATACAATGCCCAGAGATGCCTCGATTTATACGATACGGTTTCCTGAGAGCAGCACAGCTCCAGGCAACAGAAATGAGAAGTCAAGCTGAACAGCAATACTGTATCCCAGAGACTGTGACATCTTATAACAGGGAACAGAGGTGCCCCTGGGGCACTACGTAAAAATTATTACTGAGCAGCAAAACAACAATGTAAGTTAATTTCATTGAAATTAACAGTAGTTTCCTCCCCTTGAGCACATGGAGAGGTATAATCAGAGCGAAAAGGGGGAGGCATGTGTAAAGAGTCAAGTGGTTTGAGTGGCTGAATCGCACAAATGCTTTGGAGAGACTTAAAACCAAATAAAACTATTTCAGGATTTTGGACGGATTTTTTTTTTTAATGAAACTGTTTAAGTGATTGTTCTCTTGCTTTTGGAAGCTTTAAAGAAGAAACCCTGCCTATTCTTTAACTACATTTTCCTTCACTGAGCCCAAATGTGACAGTAGGGCTGCCTGCCTGGAGCTGCTGTTTTCCATTCAGTAAGGAGATGGCAGCGTATCTGTGGTATTTCCAACAGGCCAGGGATCTGACATGCATCTGATCTAGCAGTGAACCCTCTCCTGAAAGGCTTTGGTCCAGAAATGGGTTTTTGCATCCTGTCACTCCTGCTGTGAATTATTTGAACTGGATTACAATTATTATATTAGTACATACTTCTAAGGTGAATTAGAACAGAACAGATCTGTTTTATGTTGGCACAACTTGTTTACTTCCTCCGAAAGCATTCTGGGACCAGCGCCTCCACATGTCTTTAAAGCACGTGCATCAGCGGAACAGCACAGGAGCATGTAGGCTTGCCTTTAATAGATGGAGACTGACTCTTTAAAAACACACTCCCCATTCAAAAAGTACTTACACACATGGTTAAGCCCCGCTGACTTAACTTGTTAAGTAAAGGCTGTTTTAAGCATCTGCTTAAATGTTTTGCTGCAATTGAGGCCACAGAAGTTGCAGGCTGGCATTGCTCAGACGGGCTCTGGAGGACGGGTCGTGTGAGCCAGGACTGCGGGTAGCAGAGCCGCGGGACTGGGCTCTGTGCTGGGCGAGCGACACCTTATTAAATACAACGAGCAATTTAAAGAAAAAGAAAAGAAAGAAAAAAAACAAAACCAAACAGCTATACAGTCTTAGTAAGCAGGGGAAAGTTCCTGAGGACGAAATCCTTTAACCCGCCCTGCCAATACAGAGCACTTTCCTCTGAAAACTTCGAGAGCAACTAAATCTCGAGGCAGAAATCTCACGGAGTGAAGACACCGCTGGCATGAGGTCTCACCTTTTCCACCTAAACTAAAAGCCTTACCTCTGCGGGGAGATTTTGCAGTGCCCAGCCCCTCCCCAAAACCCTCCGAGAGCAGCAGCACGCAGGAGCTGCAGTGCGCGGAAGCCAAACGCATCCGGGGAGCGCGACTCGCAAGCCCCGCGGCAGCTCCCCTGCTGCAGCCCCCACCTCCCCTTCTGCACTCCGCTCTCGGGTACGGGCAGGCCGGGGCTCAGGACAAGGGCAGGGGCAGTTTGCTTATTTCTCATTTCTGGCTCTACGTCCCCGTCCTGCCCTGGGGCCAGCTGCTCCACGCCTCAGTGTACTCCTGCCCGAGGATGCCGAGGAGCCGAGAATCACAGCCCTGCCACCCTCCCCTGGCCGTCAGTCTAAAAAACGCTTTACTACAAAGCGTTCTTCTTTAAACATAAGGATAAGAGACAAAACGTCCTCTAGTGATAATGAAACAAAAGGGAGAATACTCCGAAATTCAAAATGAAGACCAAAAGCCTTTCGTCTTGTCCTCCTGCTGAAGTTCAGTAATATATGAGGCAAACAGGGTAACATATCACAGGCATCCAGGACATTTGTAATGCCAGGGTCAAAGTGCCACGCACAGAATGGTGCCTTCTCCCTCCAGGCACAAGTCTCCCAGGCAGATTTTCAGCTGGTGTAAATTGCCCAAACCCCATAATGAAGTTATGACAATTTACAACAGCTGAGGATCTGTTCATCTAATGAAGAGAAATACTGGGAGGAGGGAATGAATTAGTTTTAAGTAAGAGCTCATTGCAGAGCACACACAAACATCTTTAAGAAATCCCTGAGAACCGTTCCCTTATCTAAAGAAACCAGAAGAGAAAGAACAACGACATCCCCTCCTAAGCAGTGGGATTTTTCTTCTCCCTTCAGCTGAAGGATGGAATTCAATAAAAGCTTCTCAGACACACAGGAAAAAAATGATCTACAAGTAAGCGAAGATGTAAATAGTATTAAAAAGGGACTTCACTTTTCTTCTCGGCCGTGGGTTGTTTTTTTCCTGTTTCCCTCGAACAGGAAAGCCAGCCACGCTGGCCCATATTTCACCCCTGACAGTCCCTTCCATCACTGGAACAATAGCCCCGCGCGGCTGACCAGGGTCACAAGCGCGCGGGCGCTTTCCCAACACTGCGGTATCGGCAGAAAACATTAGTCTCTATCTCCGATTTTCTTCCTGTGATTCTCTCGGCAGAGCCCTCTCAAGCCCTGGCTATTTCACAGAGTATCTACAAAATCCAGGCAAAAAGTGACTTTGCTGAGCGCTGAACAAAGAGCCCAGATGTAAAACATTCGTCTGGATACAGTCTTGGCAGCACGAGTTCGCTGTGTTACACAGTCAGGATCCTGTACTGATCTATAGGTAAACTCTCAGGAAAGGGGTTCTTTCCTTGCAATCCACCCTCATCGCAATGGATATAAAACTAAAATACCCTGTCTCCGTGTATGGAGCACATATGTCCTTTCCACATGGGAGACCCCATTTCCTGCCACAAGTGTCCCAAGGCCAGCTGTAATAAATACAAGCGGTTCAGCTGGGCAAAGAATCGCAGAGTTACAGACTCAGATGAACTCCGACAGACCAGAAGAACTCGGCAACTGAATTTAAATGAATTATTCCTGTAGCAGACTATGCACGAGGTTATGAAATAGTTTGCGCAATATTTCAGCCACCCAAGGCTGGAAAGAGCACGAGGTTTGACCTGGTGTTTTCAGACACCAGAACAGAATCTTTCGGGGCACAGATAAAAGCCAGAAAGAGAGTGCAGGAGGCAAAGGATGAAGGAAAATAAAACAAGCCCTTCGCAACCTCTGCCTGTAAAGCACTGCACATTTTAAAATCCCAGAGAAAACAAACAAAAAACAACAACAACAACACAGCAATGCTAAAATATACTAAAATAAAAGCCACGCCATACAAAATCCAACTTGGCTAGCTTAAATGCACCGTTACTAATATTAACGAGAACCTTCTCATTTTAAGTCTTGATTTCTCAATGTTCAATTTTTTAAACTAATTAAGTTTTTGAATGTGCATTTTTCGTATTTTTGCGAAGAAAGCAAGGAAAGAAAAAAGACCAAAGCTCTTCAGCTGAAAGGGCTTTTAAAACATCTGTCATCGTAAACGTGTAAAACAAAAACAGGCAGCAGTGAATTCCCTGTCTTTATTCACTGTGCCACCCGGCAGAGGCAAAATTCATGCTCTGCAAGTTTCTCTAGGAAGCATTTGCAGCAGAGATTTTTTTAATTAAAAAATTTGTTTCAATTTTTAAAAAAGGGAACGAGAGACTAAGTCGATGACGCCTGAAAAATGCATCTACTCAGCAGACTTGGAGCATTTTTCCGAAAAGAGGAGTGCAGATTGCAGCGGTGAGATGAGTGAAAGGGATGCAGAGCGAACACCTGAAAGATCCACTGACAGCACTTGTGCCGGAGGTACTCGATGGCTGTTTACACCAAGTGCCATCTGGCTGTATAGATATAATAACAATTATTCCATCGAGGTATGCGGCTCTCTAAATCATATTAATATACAATGATTCCACTAGTCTTATAGGACTTGCTGTTTCTGTGTGCTCCCATTTAACCTGGGTAATGCGCTAAAACAAGCCTGCCTCATCATTAAGAATTGATTTTTTATTTATGTGAATGTCGCTTGCAATCCCATGATATCCCTTTGTAATTCAGGAGAACAGGGGCTGCATCCCTGTGTTAATCTCGTTTTATGGCGTATCTTTAAAAATTTGCAGCATCTTGCTGCATTTGGATATTTATGTTGTGATTTGTGTCCTCACACAAGGCTGCTGTTTTGCTTCGGAGATCTATTTCACACGGCACCGGCGCAAAGTATCTAATATACTTCATTAGCTATATTACATCAGATAAGGGTTTTATTTCTTTAAATTATTTAACCTTGGTAGAGCCCACTGGGACCACATAAATTACAGCCCCACTAATGAAAATCATTCGTTAGGCTTTTCAAAAAGCCAACAGGAAAAGAATTAAATATATTTTAAAATCAACTGTTTAATATACTTGAAATCTTAGACATTTGATAATTCAGCACAATCAACTGTTTTCTCCCATCACTGCTGATTGGAGCTCGATACTGAAACATCTGAGCCAGCTATATACCATTTTTGCAGAATATACGTTTTTTTCCTCTCGTTTCTGGGTCCTTTGAAAAGCTCCTCTGCTGCCTTCCAAAGGAGAGCAGACTATTAAACACCTTTTTATCATCATCAGTAGAGGCAGAATTTAGTTCCTAATTACAGAAATAAATGTCAAACACTTGTGTGTCTTTTCTGAAGGCTGGAACACGTGATCCAGCCACGGAGAGCGGAGGCGCCAGCGCCCGGCCCCGCGGCAGGGCCCTACCTGCGGCTGCCGGAGAGGCGCCGGTGCCGGACCGGGGCTGGGTCTGCACCGGGCAGGGGGGTCCGGGCGCGAAGCAGAATTAAGTGCACGTGCTCCGGTTGTTATCTGAGCGTTAAGTAATAAAAATGGCACATTTAATTTAGACTCTCCCCGACTAAGTATCTCATGGGGGACATCTTTAATAACACCTTCCACCATCCATATCACTATTATGGTAAACGTTGCTGCATTAGTTTAAGTTACTCATTTGTTGTCCCTCCTTTATGAAGCAGAATTGTGAAACCTGCCGTTTGGGCTGGTGGGCTTGGTCAGGCCCCAGGCACGCAGAGCATCGCGATGCTTTCGGAGGGTATGAGAGAAGACGATGGGATTTTTGCATGTTTTCATGAAAAAAAGGCCACAGAAACACCGGCTCCCTTTTTTTGTCTTTGCTTTTTCACAGCATTTGAGAAGAGAGCTGAACAGCGCACACACACACCCCCGCACCAAAGCAACCCTAACAGGGGGTTGGGAGCACAAGGGCTTGGGCACAGGGCAGGTCCCGAGCGGCGCCGTGGCACCTCCCCCGGGCTCCTGTGCAGGTTTATCCCCGTCCCGAGAAGGAGCTGGCAGAGGAAAGGGAACACGAGCTGCAACCATCCTCCTCCTCCTCACCGCCAGCAATCAAACCAAGCCAGCTGCGGAAAGACACAGCAAAAATAAAAATCATAAACAGGGACAACGTGGGTATGACAGAAGCCCTAGAGCTGCGGTGCCCTGGAAGTGGAACCACCTCCCCAGGAGACGGGCAGTGCCGTCTCCTTCCAGAGCCTCCCGCGGCATCCCGGGGGGTCTCAGGGTGGCTCTGGGCCACCCCGCAGCGCCCGGACAGCCCCGGCCACCGCTGGCTGCCTCCAGCCCTCGCGAGCAGCCTGGGCAGCCCGGGAGCAAGGCAAGGACCCTGCCGCATTTCGGAGGCATCAGCAGTCAGATAACACTCCAGAAGTGGTCAGAGTCCGGCCTGCTCTCCTGAGCTTTGCTCGAACCCGGAGCAACTTTACCAGAATAAAATGAGAGCCAAAGGAGACTTCAGCCCCCTCGCTCCAGGGGCGAAACGAGAGGCGGCTGCACCCTCGTCTCTGGGCGGGCACCGGCTCTTCCTCGCACCGAATGTAGGATCACGCGCCACTGTGACCCCTATAAAACCCCAGGTTTAAAATGGTGATTTAAGAATGGCAGTTCAATTTCCCAGCTCCCATAGATTTAAAATCAGAACCTTGTAGAAGCCAAATGTATTTCCCCTGCTTTAATTACTGCACCTTAGTTTGTTTCAAAGGGCTTTTATTTTATTTTTTGTTAAACCTGTAAAATATGCCCAGCACAGAGTTAGCTTTAACGTTCAGCTGATAAACCATGAAAAACATGGGGTTTGCAATGAAACTGCTGACAGCAACAGTAAAGACAGAGCACTGCCATTGGGTGTTGCTGCAATTTGCCTTCTATGGCTGTCTTTGAAACAAAAAAGCTCCACACGCAGCATGCAAAGAAGTTACAAGTGTGCCCGTGTTGGGGGCTGAGGGAGGGGGAACGGCACATGTAAGACGAGAAGGGCGGGTGGTCGTGGCAGTGGGAGTGGGGGAAACTGCAGATCAATCATTTATAATTAACAAAAATCCGATTGGTGCTTTAAATAGAGATCAATGTGTTGCAGGCTGAGTGGATTGCGAGGATGTATTCACCTTCTCGTAACTCTCCTAGCAAGCTGTCACACCTACAGAATCACCATTTGTTTTGTTAACAAAGCTTCAGGGGGCGCCAGGCTCTCATTGAAATTTCATTAATCTAATGGAGTAAAGTCCTATAGAAAAAAATCAAATTCTCGTTGGGCGAGATGGTACCTGGGAAAGATAACCTCTGTTTGAACTCCCCGACTCTGATCGCTCTGCTATTAGTCTGAGGAAATAGACAGCAACTAGGATGATTACAGCCACCGGCCTCAGCGCTCCCCCCTTCCCTCACCCCCCCGGCCCTAACCAGCAATTCCCAGCGCCAGCACCCGGCTGCTGCGGCGGGGAGGGGGCCGGGGCGGCCGGCGGGGCAGGGGGCTCGGAGCCCGCATCCCCTGGGGGCGCAGGGCAGCAGAGTCGGCCGGGTGCCCTCGGCGCTGGGTGCAGGGGGCGGCAGCGCAGGCAGGCTCTCGGCGGGTGCCCGGTGTATCCAAAGCTTCCCGTGGTGCCATCGTTCCTGGCTCCAATTAAAAAGCAAGCAAACAAAACAACCAACGCTCAGTTCTCTTCCCCGTGCAAGTCCACTCCTCGACTTCTCATTCTTCAGACCCCGAAAGACTTTGCTAGATGTTTCCAAGGGAAAGCACTCCTGCTGCTGCCGGACGCATGACCTTTAGAGACAGGACAAGCAGCTCTTGCTGATTTCTTGAAGATGTTGTATTTGGAATATTCTAGGAATCCCAGCAACTGGAGTAATACAATCGCAGGAGAATCTCAACTTTCAGTTCACACTCCTCCCAAATTCCTCGTCCCCTTGTTTGTGGGAAAGGATAGGAAACTTGAATCCAAGAGAGGAAAGAGCATTAAAAATAAATAATCTCATGGGTTTCTGAATGCTTGGGATAGCAGTTGGAGCAAGATTTTCAGAAGAGCTCATCACTGGTTTGAAATGGACCACATAAAGGTGCTACTGAGCACAGACATATGTACTGTTAAATTCTGCTAAGCAAATGGCAATCATTTTACAAATTCTTTTAAATTTATTGGAGAAGTGGAACAGCCATTCCTCCTTTCTCAAATCACTCATCCAGGTGGCTTATAAAGTCCAGCTGCAATTTTTATTCTGGAGGACTTGTATATTCCAACACAACACTACACTTGCCATCTGTGGCATGTGGTTCTGAGTCCTTGGCCAACTGTCAACATGAAAATAATAAAATAAAAATCATGCCATTATTTCAAATTAAAGTACTGTGGCAATAAATAGAACTTTAAACGGATCGGACATGGAAATCAAAACCTGAAAAATCTCATCTGACTGAGCATAAATTTAACCGCATCAGATAAAGGGTTTGTGCCACTTCACCCACATCACTAGATATAGCTATTAAAAAAAAAAAAAGAGTATTTGCTTTCTGTTTACAACCTAAATATACGGTGCACTCTGGTGCCCTCATCTGAAACTGTCGCAGGCCTTTACGGTAAGCTGAGTGAGCCTCCGCTCTTCCGGGCAGGGCACTTAGTCCCTGTCGTGAGCGGAGGAGCTGAGGCTACCGCTCTGCTGGGAGGAGGTCCGTGCCCACCGCACGTCCGCCTCTGCTCTCAGAGCCGGGGGGGCACGCAGGGGCCACGGGGCAGGTGCCACTTGGCTGTGACACCAGTCCCGCCCCGGCTCCCCCCTCTGACAGGGGCTGTTGACCCCCTGCGTCACCTTTTGGCGTTTTCCCTCCCAGCCTTCACACGGGGTCTCGGCGGCAGTCACCGTCCCCAGCACCGAGACGCTCCCCAGCCCGACTCATCTGCGAGTCCGCTGGCCTGCCCGGGCTCTGCGTGCAGCTGGTGGAGGACGGTGGTCCTCGTCCTGACCAAAACATCTCTGGCACCACGCAAGGAGCGCCTCCCGCAACCGGCGGCGCAGAGCCCCCCGCGCACTGCAGCCGGCGTTCGTGCGGCCGCGCTGAGCCGAGCTGCATCTCGCGGTGGCACTTTGCACTTCTTCAACAGCCCCCTGCCCTCCTGCTCTGACCAGGTGAGAGCAAACCAGCGCAGACCAGGTTTCCCAGCCCACGCTGCTACGTCAGAGCGTGCGAGAAAACGGCAGACTCGTGGGGGCGAGGCGGAGGGCAGCAGGCCAGCCGTGCCGGCCAGCACGGCGTGACCTCGCGGGAACGGCGGCTGCAGGGGGGGCGACGGCAGCGGGAAGGGACGCGGCCGCCCCAGGAGGGGACAGCCAGGCGAGCTGACCCGGCGGATCCCGGGACTGCAACCAGAGACGGTGCCTGCCGAGGACGCAGCGCAGCAGGGCTGGAAGCTGACCCTGAGCAGTCTGACGGAGACGGGGAGGCAGGCAGGGACTCAAGGAGAGGACAACGCAGAAAGACTACGGGGCGGTTAGGGTTTGGGCGATGCACACGTTGCCCTCTCCCTGATGTCCTCACCAGGCACAGCTCCACTTACGGACTGATATTTTTCCCATGTGTGCCTTGCGTGCCCCCAGCTCCCTCACAGGAGCCCGTTTGTTTGTTCTTTGCTCTCACACACGCACGGGTGCTTCCTACCATGGGTCCACCTGTGGAATCAACTTCCCATCCTCCGTCTCTTATCACTGTTTATTCACTTATCATGCTTTAAGATACGCACTGGACGTGACTTTACCTTTCTGAGCCAAAAGGGATAAAGGACAAGCCGTGGTGGGAGAGAAGGAAGTGCCCTACCAAGTTAAGATACTTCCAGGAAAAACAAGAAACCTTTGTTTAAAGTACAGCACCTTTCTGGGCATCTGTCTCCTACCAGAGAGAGAGCAAGGCTGCAAGTGAGAGAGATGTGCGCGCACACACCCAACTGCAAACACACACACACACACACGCACACAGATGAGCCTTCAGGGAATTGTATGAACTTTTGAACCAGAGATGCAGAGACAGAGCCTAGCCTGTTCCCACTTTAATAAACAATTTTTTTTTCTTCAATTAATTAAGGTTTGGAAAGAAAAAAAATTGCAGAAGAGAAGTAATTTAGCATGCAGTGCGTACTTTACAGATGGATCCTACCTTTAGATGCTTATTAAATCTATGCATGATTGCGCTAGAGAAAATTAATCGCATTGTTTTTCACTATTCAGAGGGGTTTGCAAACAGCAAAGAAAATGATGCAGAGCTCTGGTTCCCCCACCCCCTCCCTGCTCCCCGCATTCACACAGTAACAATAAGGACAGAAACCCAATTCACATCGCTCCCGCACCCGCGCAGTGCCAGAACGAGCGTGCTTTACTCGCAGGATGCCAGACCTTCCACCTGAGTCAAAGTCAGACCCGCTGCCCGACCCACTGGCACATGAACGTTGATTTCCAAAACTTAAAAACCCCACTACCCAAATTCCTCACCCTAGGGCCTCTGAACTACTCTGTTAGAGTGAGGGCTTTATTCAGACCCTGCTGGGAAGAAAGAGCTGGCTGACTGCTGGGGGTGTGCGCTGCAGTAAAAATACTGTATTTCAGCTTGCTGAGCAACCCCCGAACCTCCAGTCCTTTGGTGATGGAACATCTTACTGAAAACCTGCAAGGTATCGAAGGAAATGCCCAGGGAGCCACCAGAGATCTGCATCTCCTCAGCCTCAGTCAAAGATGGGCACGTTCCGCAGACGGTGCCTGCCTCTGGCCTCTTCCTCCCACTGTAGCTTCGGCCGGGGTGCTCCAAAACATCCCTCGCGCCCGGCTCGCACGGGCCGCGCTTCTCCTGGGGAGTCAAAGAGAACCACAGGGTTCTCCTTCAGGCACCCTGAGTTTCCTTCTAAACCCGACAGGACTGGGTTTTTACCTCCAACAGCTCCCCGCTGGCAACAAACCCACCATGATTTATACGTTTGAACCTGGATCTCAATAGGCCAAAGAGGTAATAGTTCCCATCTTTCTCCCCTTGTTTCTCTCTTCCATCCACCTAAAATATGCAGGAATCCACAGCTTTGAATCCCAAGGACTGGGAATTGGCAAGTTTTAAAACCAATTCCACGTTTTAATGGAATCTGAAAGGAAAGAGGTAGGGTAAGGAGCTGGCCAAAAGAGAAGTAGTAACGTCAGGAATTTGATAGAGGAAACGATGCTGAGCTGGACATTCTGAGCAAATATTCTTCCTTCCGTGAGATAAACCCCATGAGAAAGCAGGACTTGGGAGGGTGCTCGGCTGTAACCCACAAAACCCGCTTTGTTGCATGCAGATATTAATGTGCAAATACTAACCAGTGCTCTGCTTAATGCCAACCAAAGAAAACAGGCCTGTGTCCGCATTTCAGCTGGGCTAAAATTGAGTAAAATTATGGAAACTAATCAGGTAAAAATTTGACATTAGGAGCAACCATATGAAGAAGGGCTCCTCAACCAATGCGACAAAGGAGCATAATAAAATAAGGACACAGGGCGAGACTTCTCTCTCACCCCAATTCTAGCGCTCCTAGCTACCATCTGTAATTTCATGCTCTAATTTATAAAAGCAGAAACCGCTAGCCATAAGCTACTCACCTCTCACTTACTCAGATGGCAGCTACAGAGAAAAGGGATAGAAACAAAGATTCACAGAGCAACAGTGCATGTTTTCAGCAAGTGCTGGATGTCAGCAAACTAAGTGTGCAAGAAATCACACACAGGACTGTGCACTAATTAGGTCTATCTGGTACACACAGGAAAAATACACATGAAATAAAGGGCAGGTGGCATAGCCCACTGGCCCGGGCATGCAATGCGTTAGGGACTACAGTGCATTTAAGGATTTAATTTAACCTTAACTCAGTTTCTCTGATTCAATTCCTAGTCCTCCACTCACTCTGCAGAATAGAAATAATTGCTACCTAGTCTACCAGCAACACCGCAAGAGTGAAAGCAGCCATGGCTGCTGTGCTTAGCGTTGGCTCCTGCACTGTCACAGCCAAAATAACCATCTATCTTGGCCACAGATGACAGATTCACAAAAATCAGTGTATGCAAAGAACTACGTGCGATTCCTAACTTGCACCAGCTGTCAAGTGGAGAGGTCAGCGACACCAATGCCAAGCCGGTGCCAGGAGGCAACGCCTGCACTGTCCGGGTGAGGAGCCTGCCCCAGAACCGCTACATTGCCACAAACCTTGATAGAAGTTTGAAAGTCTGAGATTTTGTGCCACGTGTCTGCTTGTATCCAGAGCCTTGAGGTGCCAAGCTTCAGAAAAATCTCATGCTCCAGCATCGTCCAAACAGCTGATAAGGACTAACCCCCCAGTCAGAATAAGGTTAAAATGTAGAAAAACAGCCACTAAAGAAAAAAAAGACAACCAGAAGTAAGCCAGGCAGAGATTCTACCTTCTGCACATGAGAAAAAAAGCACAAAGTGCTCTGATACTTCTCCGAAGAGAGCATCACACGGGATCTTGCCCGCTCCCAACAGCTCTGTTCCCTTGTGAAGAGCACATTTCAGACATGCATCCAGCTAAGGTGAAAGCAGAAAAGGCTTTTCTTAGTATGAAGCATCTATAAAGGCAGTTTTTGCACAAAATAGTCCTGATGCTTTACAACCCACATCCCAGCCTGCTTTACAATAGCATCTTGTAATAGTTATGTACTTATTATCACATTTTAGTGCATTAAAAATACATTGGGCAAAGCAAATAACTTTAAAAAACAAATTTTACCAATGTGGAGCTGTAACATTAATTGCCGGGCTGTTTACATGTCTGCTGCTTTCCTCTAAGCAATTGCTAGCATATCTCCAGCTGAAAAGGTAAGGGACAAAGCAAACATCCAGGGGCTCTGACTTCCTCCCGCTCCCAGCTCGTGAAGCCCTGGGAGCAGCACGCACTCATGCTGTGCTGCTCTGAGTTCCTTTGCATCACACTTCTCTTACAGAAACCTTGAAGGCCCTCAAATACAAACAGCACGTGCCTTACTGAGCGCGTTTGTGCTTTCCTGCATGCCGATGAGTAAGATTTTGTTCGCAACAGATGTAAAAGGACAGAGTATTGTGGAACTGCCAGGGGGTTCAGTTCGTTATATTCGAAGCTTCTCACATAGCCTACGTCCGCAGGGATGCAGACGCTGACGCTACCAGCCCCATGTGGCACCAGACATCAGCAGAGGACCAGCGATCTCCTCCTGCGCTCCTTGCATAAAAAAGGTCTCAGTCACACAGATTGCAGCTGATTTGCAAAAGTTGTTTTACATTATGGTTACAGCCCTATATCTATTAACTCATAATAATAGGGTTATAACAACAATTTTTAAAAATAAGACAATGAAGTCATACTGATAAAACAGGCCATAAACAGGGATCTATAGCCTGCTTATTGCTTTGTAATGATGAAATACAACTTACTCTCAGTTAGCTAGAAGCAGAATTATTTTTTTAAGCTGCATTTATTAAATAAATTATCTGTAAGTTCTGTTGTCTGGAAGACACCACACATCACTGGAACGTGGTGATTTGGCCCAGGCAGGGAAGAGAAGCAAGCAAAGTGCCGGCACTTTCCACTCAAGGTTCCCAGGGTACTTCAGACACTATAAAGCTTTAAAACTTGGCACACCATGTCCACAGATGAACAAATCTGACGCAGAGGGAAGGCGCAAAGAGGTTGTCTTGCAGGTGAAGCAGAATCACGTATAAGCTGAAAACACACACTCCGCTCCTTACTCCCCACTGCGGTACCTGCAGAACCTCTTGGTCCTATTTCCTCCCCCCAGGAGCTGTGCAGGTACAGGGGTCCCCTTCCTGGGCTCTCCCTGGGGTGGCAGCGCTGTGGAGGATTGGGCCTTGTCTTCAAGGGCATCACTGCAGCCACAAAAGCACAGCTCTTTTGAGTTCAGCTCTCTTGAGGCAACTCTGCGGCTGGGATGAGGATCAACATTACCCCCAAGGCCTTTGACCTAGTAGATAATGCCACTCCTATTTGTATTTTCATTGTTTAGAGCAAGTGAGTATTTCCACAGCTGTTCTGAGGTCTCCGGAACTCGCAGTCAGGCCCTTTAGACACCTAAACTCAGGAAAGCAATTAAGCATATGCTTACGTGTGGTACTGATGACAAATCATTTTCTGTTCTGGAGCTTAGAGAGAGAGAGACTGCATAATTATTTTTAAAATAACTTCCAACAGTAAACACCGGCATTTGTCAAGTTCAAAAAAGCTGAATCAAGACCTCTTCTGGGGCACAAGACGACAGGGGCTTCACCAGAATGATAACGGGAAAAAGATTAACTCCAGTCAACTGGCCTTCCCAACCCGGCCCTACCTGCACAAGACTTTTTACAGTTTGGAGACTGACTGACGCTGCTGGGGCAGATGCCCTTCACCCAGGTCTGGCCTCGCGGTGCTGGGCACCGCTCGTAGCCACAGAAAGCCTTTTCCTTTCCTCCGGAGCGCAAGGAAGAGTCATGGCACAGAAGTGAATTACCCAAATGGCCACTGGGGAGTACGAAGCACAGCACGGAGCAGCAATCGAACGTGTGGTCTCCCAGCCTCCACACCCGTGGCACCTCAGCAATTAACCCGGAGCAGCTGGCCCCTGCCTGTGCACCCTGGCACGTGCTTTCCTGCACGTACCCTACAGCGTTACGTGTACACATAATGCAATAAATACATCTACAATAACATACTGCATAAGGTGCAAGTGCACAACTCCAACTGGAGCAGAAATTACTCCTGTGTGCAGAACACGTGTGCGCACAAACACACCACTCGGCAGCTGCCTGGATTGCGGGCTGCCCCTTTCAACAGGAAAGCACTCTGCAGCTCTCTGGAAATTCTGGGAAATGAAGAAATAAATTCAGCAGTTGATAGCCATAAAACTCAAAATGCACTGTATGAGTTGGATGGCAACAGGGAAGAGGCAGCAGCACAGTTCTGGGAGTTTCACTGTATGTTTTGAGCCTAGGGTGTCAGCTAGGAGCTAGAATCCTGTTTGCAAAGGCCCACTTCTGTTTAAGCTCTGAGAAAGGTCGTAGTAAAGCTTGCTGCCAGCTAGCTTTAAAGGAATTTGACGTGGGCCAGGTAAGCAGCAATAACCATCACCACCTTATATACAGATGCATTACAAACAAGTACCTCACGTTTATTGCCTGGGACCCTCAAAGCTTTCAAAAACCAGTAGGTATGCTTTCCTGCTATGTGAGCCATGGGGAAACCGAGGCACGAGGGGGAGCAGAGAAGCGACCCGGCAGAGGCAGAACAGGGCCCCACCCGTGCCACAGTGCCAGCAGCCATCCGCCTTCTCGTGCCCTTGCACCAGCTGCTGACACGACGAGGAGTCTCGGCAGCGGGTGGAGGGGGAGAACAAAACTTTTTGCATCTTTGGGAGACGGGGCTCGGGATGAACCGCCCGAACTGCTGCCAAATACAACCAATTTGTCTGAGGTTTTAAGGGCTGGGGGAAGGGGAGGATGGAGGAGGCCTGGACTATCTTTCGGGGTTGCCATGGCTGCAAGGTCATCCTTCCAGACTTGGCTCTACCAGCAGAGTTCAGACGGGTCAGCGTGTGACCGGCTCAAACCCCGAGGTTAAAAGTTCAAGCAGTGACGGAAAAACCAATATGTCCACGCAGAGTATGCCGTACAATTTATTTCAATTTACATCAAGCCATGCATATAAAATTTAGATAAATTCTATTCAGATCTGATGTTGCCTGACACACAATGTATGCAAACAGATGTCTTTGGGGCTTTCACTCAGCTTTAGGGAGGAGACAGGGTGCTAAGTTAATATATATTAATAACAAATATAAATGGGGGGGCTTTTTATTGCGTTACAGAAAAGCTGGACAGAGATTTTAGGTTTAAAAACGCCTGATTCCCTTCTCCTGGTTTTAATTTTTTTCCTCCGTTTGTAATTTCCCAAGCTCTCCCGATCCACACGGTGTCATATTAAGAAAGATAATGAGTATTTACAACTGCAGCCCTGGTTGTCACTGCAGTTATAGCCTCTATTTATATCCCGTGCCACTTTCTCTGGATTCCCAGTGACTGATGGTTTTGATTTATATTTGAACGCGGTCCCCCCTCTCTCTCGCCTCTCCTTGAGCTCCCACCTTCGGAGCAAAGCGAGGCGGCTGCGGCTCGGCACCACGGCCACGAGATGGCTCCTGGAGCCCTTCTCCAGCCGCCAGCGCGGGGGGCTGCGCGGAGTCCAGCGAGGCACCGGGCTGCACCGAGACCCCAAGGGGCCCGAGCTGCGGCGGCCACAGCGCGGCACCGGCGGAGGAAGAGCCCCCGCTTCGGCCAGCGGCGAGCGCTCCCTAAACCTGCCCGCAAAGCTCCCCAAAACCGCCCTTCGCTGCTTTCGTTTAAGGAGTAATATGGGGGGGAAAGAAGAGAAGGGTGGGCCAGAATAAAAAAATACATAGTATGTGAAACGCCAGGGAAACAAGGTCCTCCCGTCTGCCCCCAGGGCCAGCTCACCTGCGTGGGGCTCCGGGGGAAGGCTGGCGAGCAGCAGCGGGAGGGAGCGAGGCACAGGACTGCGAGGCACCCGTTTTCCCCAGGGAGCTGCCTGCGGCCCCCCGGGCACGCGGATTTCGGACCCCGGCGTTGATCCAGTCCCCTGCAGGGCCGGGTCCCACCGTGCCTCTTCTGCGGGCGGCCGGAGCTTCGCCCTCGTGGGGACCTGCAGGATTAGGCTGAAATAATAAAATCTGAGCGTTCCGGAAATACACTGCAAGCTTTTAGGGAAAATTAGCCAGATTGTTTCTAGAACTCGTTTAATGTGAAACAGTCACACTTTAAGGGGTGCTCGAATAGTCGACAGTAATGAGAAGCTGCTGCACTTCGGACGAATGAAGTCTGCAGTTATTCTCCAAAGGGCACTCGGCCGCACTAAGCACGTACACACTCCTGTATCTGGAAGCACCTTTCAGCTTCCCAAGATTCTCTATTTTATAATAAAATAAAATAGACTTATATCAAGTTCCGTTATTGTAGCAGATAACCAGAAAACTGTGAAGCTCATTTTGGTAAGGCAGCAATTAATAAAATCAACTTGCTTGAAAAAGTTTTTTTTTTTCATTTAATCCAATCTCTTTTTAACCTGCTTTCAGTGGTTTAAAAAAAAAAAAAACGCTCTCAGGTGATCAATAATTTTCTAATAGTCACCTTTTACCTCCCTCAGCTTTTCTTCCTCCAGAAAATAATGAAAAAAATCATTTACAAATTCTTTAGTTAGCCCCATAAATTTGAACAAACGTACAGTCAGTTTTCTGTTAAAGCTAGACGGCCAGAATTTCATACATCAGAATATAAATCCAATTCTCTTTACCTGCCAGAATTTCCTCAGAGAGCAATTTCAAGGTCACAAAGAATGGGCCAAATCCTGAAGTCTTTATTCAGTTTTATTTAGTAATTATTCTGACTTCACTGAGAATTTTGCCCGTGACCCTCAGTCCATACAAGTAATGCCTAAGTAATGGTTTAATAAAGACCTTGGCGCATTAAGGTAAGAATATTAGGTCAAATGGCAATCATCCGTCCAAGAGCACAAGTGTATGTTTGTGTTACAAATATATGTATGAAACCTTCCACATGTTCAGAGCAGTTGCTTATTCCAGGACAGGAAATTAATGATCTACCCACTTTTCAATGACTAAAAACGAGGGAATAAAACCATTTCAGAAGCCCTCAATTTCTCGATATGTACAAAGTGCCTTATTTTCATCATCCCTGTCAGTTATGACAAGTGCCGAGTGGACAAATACCAGCTTGAATTCTGGCCATTCATTTCTATCCATGATGATTTGAGCAGGGGCTCAACTGCCTAAAATATATATGAGTTCTGTTTTTTCTACAGTAGGAACAATAAACTATAAAAACAAGACAGGAAGATTTCAAGATGCTTTGCAATGGTTATAGCTACTGCATTTCAGGCTCCAGTTCTGCAAAATGGACATTTCCACCTTTAGAGAGGGGGAGGAAAAAAAAAAAAAAAAAGGCAGCATTCGGCCTCTCAGCCCACCTCTCCCAGGATGTGCCGCTCACTTGCTGGAAGCCAAGTTGCAAGAAATAAGATTTACTGCAGCAAGAAGGTTTTACTGTATTTGTAGTGACTGTTTCTTTTATATCAGTTCCAGACTGCAGCTCACAGCATCCCTTGAAGAACAGATGTCCCAGAGAAGTGCAACCATTCATCCTAACAACAGTTTGGGGGGTCAGTCCCATAGGAGCCAGCAGCCGAGAGGGCTCTACAATTGGCATGAGAAATCTACTTTTCTGATGAGCCGGAGAATAATATAAAAATGGAGCATTGCTGTGAGCAAAAGACGCTAATTTGCTACACTACTGTATGTGGCTGGGGAGAGGCGGCAGGGGGGAAAGGGAGGTGGGAGAAAGAAGAGCGGGGATGGAGGAATAAAATTCCACAGTTACAGAATCAGTGTTCAGAACCTGCTCCCAGTTCTTCATCAGCATGAAAAATTACAACTGTAACCAGATTTTTCTCTGTCACCGGCGTAAATGTGCGATTACAGCTGTTCATATTTTCACTCTAATGAAGGGTTGCACATTTAAATGGTAAGATTTATTATATATTGTATACTGCCTATGTACATGCAAAACTGTTAACCGATGCCTAAAATGCTGCTTGTTTATTCTGGCATCAATTATCATTTTTCTCAATTTTTAAATAATAAAAAAGCCCATTTCAGCACAGACGGGTTTCTGTTTCTCCTGAAGAAGTAAACAAAACCACCAAATACAAAGGTGGGGGGGTCGCAGAGGAAGACGCAACGATGCGGGCTGCAGGATGAAACGAGGGAGAGAAGCCCCAGCAGAGAGCAGGACCCGTCCTCATCCCGGCGGGAGCAAGGCGCCGCTCGCCCGAGCTCGCCTCGGTTTTGCAGAGAGCCGGTACGAGGCCGGGTTCATAAACAGGTGAAATGATGGAGCTTATTGCAACGAACATCAGCACTGAAACTAAATAACTGTGTTGCCATCTCAGTCCCGCTGAAAGACGGATGGTAAACTTGACCTGCCGCTGGTACTATCCGAGTGCCATTTTTTATCGCCCTTGGCCGCCCCCCCCGGCTGGGCGCGCTGCGTAAATGCCTGTGCGTGGTCAGGTCAGGCCCGGGCCCGGGTGAAACTCCGTTCACATTTGCATACAGGCGGGCGCTCACAATGAGGGCCCATCTGTTCCCGTCACCGAGTACAAATCGAGTGTCACCCAACTCGCTGCAAACGACAGCCGCACGGCCATTAGATGGAGGAACACTTAGCTCAGGTTACGGATATGGAACTGCTGATTTGGGTTTAAATACCTGATAACTGAAGACTTTTTATTGCATGCGAACAAAGAGTGAACCTTGAACTGATCGCGAGAGCACCCTGCTCCCCCGCGCTCCCACCCTTCACCCTCTGTCAGCCACACAAAGCTGCTGCGCATTTTTCCGGGCAAGAAACGAAACCAGATTAAAATGTCGCAGAATAGAACTGGTTATACAGAGTGCACGTGGGAGATAGGCCGGGGGCAACAGGAAAAGGGAGAAAAAGCTCGGCGGTGTAAACAGAAGGGGAACTCTGAACTTTGCATGCCCTTCGCGGTCATTAATATTGCTACGGCGCTGTTCCTTGAACTTCTGGTGAGCTCTGCCAGTGTGGACACCCTTCTTTCCCCCTCCAAGTAGGTCAGCACCAAAACCCTGCGGGTTACTTCCCCGGTGAGGCGAAGCGACGTGACTTTGTGCTCAGTACAAGGCTCACGCCCCAGGATGAAGCCATCGGGGAGAACAGCAGCAAGGCTCAGCGGCCACGCGAGCAGAAGCGCGCTCACTGCCGGCATCGCCTCCCTCTCCCACAGGGGCCTCGCACCCCAGCCCTCCCGTACCCCAGCCCTCCCGTCACCAAATCTGGGGGCCCAAATCACGGTGCTGCACGGCGGCAGCCCCAGCTGTGGCCAAGGCCGTGTGGGAGCCTGGCTCCGGCCCCCCAGGGCCGACCACCTCTGTTCCACAGAGCGGGTTTGGTGGCACACTCAAACCCGTAGCCACGGTCACGTAGCGATACTGCAAGGAACAGGCCGGAGGTCCTGGCGGCCTCACCGTAACGATGAGCCCACGTCTCTACACCTACAATTAAGTGCAATTAAAAACAGCCCCTTGCAGGGCAGCCCACGCTGTTTTCCCTCACGCCCTTTTCTCCCGGGCCCAGGCACACTCGAGTGCTCCCTGCGCTACAGGCAGCCCGCTGTGCCCCCCGCCACACCGCAACAGCCACTGGCACGGACTGGGCCCATGTTTTCCGGGAAGAAAACAGACCTTTTGGAAGTATGAAGAGGAACATTTTTGTTCCACCAGAAACCTTTACGGGAAGCTGAAATCCTGCTGAATGCCCCCACCAAGGGCAGCTTTCCCCACGGTTCATGGCCTGCCGTGGCAGCTGCCTCTCTGAAAAGTTCCCGTAAACAAAGTGGGTATTTGCATATCACAGACGAGCCCCTTCTCAGGATGTCACCTATTTGCATGCAAGGTGGCTGCCTGTGGCAGCGTGCTCCAAAGGGAAGAATAAACCAACGAGGGGAAGGAAAAAAAAAACTACACAAGGTTTACCCTTCTGTTGGCTCCTAAAGAAAGAAAGCCCCATTAAAGAGCTGTCACTCTGTTTTAATTCCAGTTTTCCTACAGGGATATGATCCCATTCCCTTCCCCAAAAGATAAAGCAACTCGTCTGATAGAAATATTGGCTGCTTGGTGTGCGTGGGTGTTTTTTTCTTTTTTTTTTTTTGTTAGGAGTGAACAGGAACTGAACCTTGAACTTCATTTACCCTTTGAACTCGTTACCTTTAAACAAAATTCCCCATGCTTTCCCTCTTCAAACAAATTTCATCACAATTACAGTCCCTTCCACTTCGCTTAAAGATATATAATCATTGACTTGACCTAATTACCTGGTGCAGGCCTTTCTCTACAAGGTGAAAGCCATATTGGTGTGAACAGAAGCTGACCCCTGTATTCTTGATACCCCAATTTTATTCTAATTATTGTATAGGAGGTTTTCCATCTTCCTCTGTCCTCCTGTTCCCTCCCCCCGGTTGCTATTTTGTTGCAGGCGCGTTCAGTGATGCCCTTTGGGTCGCGAGCTGCCTGGAGACAGGCTGCGAAATACATCTCGTGTGAAAAGCACGAGGCTTTTCCAGCTCCCTGCCTCACCAGGGAGCCAGGCGGCTCGGCCCTGCACGGGAAGGGCAAGCACCCCGCGACGGAAGCGCGCGGAGCAGCTCCACTCACCCACACCAGCACAGCCCAGGGCAGCCTCGAACCCCCCGCTCAGAGGAGGCCTCGCGCTGCGGCCCCCCGGGGTCTCTGAGCCCCTCACGCGGGGATTAAAAGCGCTACAAGGGCAGGGAACCCGAGGCAGAGCCCGGCGCCGCTTCCTGCAGCCCCACAGGCAGGAGCTGGAGAGCTGGGTGCTGCCAGCGCCAAGCAAGGAGCACCCAGCCGCCGAGAACGGCCGTTTCCAGCTAAATGATAGCTCCTCACCCTCATCTGGTGGATGTGCCGGAGTCAAATCACCTCACACTCCTCTAACGTCTTCCCCCTCGTCCTTTACCTTGCCTGCTTGCCTATCAAACCGTGAGCTCTTCAAAGCTGTGATCTGCTGCAAAAGAGCTTTGATGCTGCGGTAGCACCACAAAGTGTCACTCTCATAATTAAGTTATCTTCCGGAAGACTAGGACAAGTCCGTCGTGCCTTCTTGTATAAGGCTGAGGTTTACTGTGGTTCCCCACCTTCTCTGAAGACACTTTCTTCTTTTTTTCCATTAAAAATAAAATTCAGCTGCAATGAGAGGATGGAATTTCCCATAACCGTCACTAGCCTACTGATTTCTCATAGCATTCGGAGACAGAGAAAGGCTTAAATTACCTCTGCAATTCAAGATATTTTCTCTTATTCTTTAAAACCTATGAGAAAAATCTAACAAAATCAGCTCCAACATTAGTAAAGAGTCGCAGCAATTGACAAGCAGGGTCACTGAGAAATGGCACCTCCCTAACCTTCGCATTTATCTTGGGTAATTGAAAAATAATTAGCGATTGCAAGAGGGTTCAATACCTAAGAGTAAACAAAGGGAAAAGGGTTACTCGAAGTCACGGTCCCATGGCCTGGGGCAGAGCATTTTCTCATCCACAAGGTGAGCATCCCCCCCGTGAAATATTAACCACGGACTGGACAGGAAGCAGCGGGGAGGGCAGGTGCGTAAGGTCAACCGGAGCTGCTCTTTGCATTCAAATCCCTTCCTGCTCTCTCCAGTTTTATCAGCATCACAACAAAAGAAGAAGCAGAGACAGAAAGAGCCAACGCCGAATTGCACAGATAGGTGGTGCGCAAACCTCGGTTCTGTGTCAAAGAGGTAGTGCATCCATTTGTTATGGTCTCTTGGCGAGAAAGGCCATGCTCAGATGCCCTGGAGCTCCACTGTAATAAATAGACACTGAAGATTAAAGGAGCAAATCCTACCACCTGCCCCAAGCCTGAACCCACAGATTTAGCATACTGGGGTACCCAAGAGGGATGGAGGCTTTGTAGACAACAGAGCTATAGCCATTTTATGGCAGTTTCTGCAACCTCGGGGCTTGTGCGCGTGCCCCTCGCGCAGGCAGCTCAGCTCCCCCGCTGACCGGTGAGCTCGGGGGGCGGACGGGAAGTCCCGGGGGGGCAGCGCGCTGCTCGTCCGTCCCAGCACTACTCCAGCCACCACGGGATCAAACGGAGGAACCAAAACCCAAAGTCACCACGCTCCGCACTATTGTCCTTCTTCTCCCAGAGTTCTTTGATCCGCAGCAAGTTTGCATATCAAAGAAAAGAAGCAAAGGAGAATATTCAAATCCGGATGCTGTCTGGCCCTGTTTTCCCTTGGTAGGGCTGGTTAGTTTTCAATTGCAAAAGTTTGTGTGTTTTTCAAGTGTCTTGCTTTGCTTTTCTCTTGTTGTTTTCTTTTATTATTATTATTGAGTGGCTTTGAAAGACCTTGAATACAAAATTGAAGCGTTTCTGATCCCCTTATTCAAATTGCATTTGAAAAGAAAAGTTTGTTGTTCTGTTTCAATGCAACTTCTCCTAGATCGGTGGGGGTACAAAATTTTTCCTTGATTCAAAACTCGATGTATTTTTCCACAAAAGATAATTGATGTAGCTGGTCGAGCAGAGCTAGCAGATCCAGGACGGCACTCAAAGCAGACGTAGAATTTCCACTTACAGATGAAAATAAAGCAACTTTAAATCAACCTTGACAGACAGCAAACTGGAAACCCATCTTAAGAGGAGTGTCACCACCCTGATGTTTGCTAGATGACAAATGTAGCTAGGTGTTGGCAGCCAAGAATTCTCGCCCACTCAGGCGATGCCATCACAACTCGGGGAGCAGAAGTCATGCACGGCTCCTACAGGGACTACTCAGGTAACCATGGGCTTCCTAGACTAGCGCTAGGACACAGGTGCAAGCACTGAAGGGGACAGACGGATGTAGTCCATTTACGTGAAGTCTTAGAGGAATTACAATAATAAAGTTCCCAAACGTTACAAGCGACTCCTTCTAATCATAGCAGAGATCTAAGAAATATGGAGAGGGCAATAATCAAAGGAAGCACCAAAGTTTAAAAACACAATACCAAGGTGAAATTGAAAAATGCTCTGGCAAATCTAATGTCACGCTCATAAAATAACGGAACAGATGAAAAAACAAAAAGGGAGTAAATTACTTTATGAGCACCTAGGAAATAATTGCTTTCTTAGCAACAAGCAACCTTTGGGTTTGCAAAGAGCGAATGACCTTAGGCACATATGGTCAGCCTTTCTGATCAGGCAACAAAATTAGCAGATGAAGGGTAATGTGGAAGATGCAATATATCTAGAGACTTTACTGAGCGTTTGATGTGGTGCCACAGCAAATCTCACTGAAAAAATTAATTTACCTCAGCTTGGATAGAAGCAATCGTCACAGACTGAAAATTGGCCCAAGGGCCACAGACAAAAGCTGGTGATAAATGGCTTTCTGTCATGTGGGGGAGAAGCGTCTGCGTTGGGGTACTGCAGGGTATTAGTCCCCATTTTATCTAAGGCAAGTAAACAGTCCATTAATTCAATGAGCAGGAAGACACTAAATTAGGTGGTAATGCAAATATCAAGTGAAAGCAGAGGAAATAATAGTAGGGGACACAGAGAGGTTAGGAATATGGAGAGAATAATGAAATGAGATTCAACCCACTAAAGAATAAACTAGGGTAACAAAAAAAGTAATTCGGAGCACATTCAGCACCAGGGAATGCTATGAGGCAAACAGGAATAAACAGAAATTTCCAATGTAATTGACGATCTCAAAAACAAATTGGGCAGGGCCACTTAAAAAGTAGCAGCATATTGTGGGTCACTGAGAGCCAAGCTGCTCCATCAGAAGCCCTGGTCTGTTCAGGTGAATGTTACCTGGTAAACGTGCCACGGTGCACAGGGGTGAGGGACCTCTGCCACCAAGTGAGAGGAGTGGAGTCAGGATAACAGTGGGCTTCTTCCAGCAACGAGGCAACATCAGCGCAGGCTAAATCCCAGCACTGGATCCGCCCTGGTATCTTGGCAACTCACACCTAGCACTCACACTGAGCGCACAAACAGCGGGTGCAAGAACAGGATGCAAAACGTCCCTCCAAGGTCACGGGCATGAGATGTCTGCACTCATCCTCTAGTCCACGGCTCCCTGGAATAATTAGGTTTGTTCTGAAGCACAACGATAACTAAATCACTTCTCTAAGTGTTTTACCACTGAGGATGCCTCAGCTCCCGTCCATGCGTCCATCCCAGAGAAGGCCAGAAAACTGGTCTGAGCCAAAGTCAGCAAGTCGATACACCAGAGATAAATTACAAGTCTCAAAACTTACAAGACACCTAAATGCACACCTTTATAACATCCACTAAGTGACATGTGCAGCACTAATCTTTAAGGGTATAAATACCTATAAAGAACATCTGGAATAAAGTTTAAGGAAGCAGAAATCAGGGCAGATTTGAAAGCTTCACTGAACCAAAGGAGTCTCCTGCAGATGCCCACAGGCCACAGCCTTTGGGGGACAGCAGAGTTCTGTCTTTTTAGGTAACTAAAAGTGGGTAAAATAAAGAGACAAGTTATGGGGGGTGGACAGCACCACTCTCTATATTCAAAGATGGACACCAACCACCTGACTGCTCCAAATCTTCAAGGAAAGTTCACCCCTACCACGCATGTCTTCTTCACACACCCCATGCATCAGGTGTTTATCAGGAGACGCAGAGTGCTTCCAGGATCTGGAAGGAGTTCAGAGAGTACTGGGAGCTTCCCTCCACTAAATTTTGTCCTCCCTTGGTTTTTGTGGCTTCTCTGCCCATCTGCTAGCCCCTCCTAGGCATCTCTTCTGGCAGGCCCTTGCTGCCCTCAGCGTAAGGCCGTCTCAGCACTGAATGCCTTTGCCCCAGGTACTATCCATTTAAAGTTAAAATAAACTTCCGATTCCTTCCCCCAAATTCCATTATCTTTGTAATGCTTTGATCCTCTGCAGAGCATTACCAGACCATTCACATTTACAGCAGACCAAATCTCATTACTAAATGCAAAATGTCTCTTTGGCCAGAGAATCTGAGCAAGGTGTTTGAGGCTCCTAAAAATTAAGGTGCTATCCCCACCTACACCACAGGCTCTTTACCCCACCTGGGTCAAGTTGCTTGCACTCCACACCAGCCCTAGCACAGTGGGAATTACTTCTTCTACTCCAATGACTGACCCTTACTGTAAAAGTAGTCTAATGCTCTCCTTCCCCTAGTCCTTGATTTGTCTAGCAAGCTCTTGGGGTTTGTGCAGGCAAGGAAGTCGAGGCTTCTTTCTCCAAAGGCTACCCAAGTGCCGGAGGCACCTCTGCACTGCTCTGCTGCTAGGAAGGTGCCACTGTGAGGGTAACTCGGTTAAAAACCACAGCCGCAGACGCACAGCCCTGGGTGATGGGATGTTTGAAGGAATTGATCTATCTGCCAGAGTGTTTGTTCAAGCACAGAGTGAGGGTGGATAGAGGAACAGCAGCAATTCACCAATTTCAAACAGCAGCTCCCACTTCAACCTATGAGTGCAGGGAAAAAAAATAGTGGTGAAGCTTTGTAACCAAATAAAGAGAGCTGTGAGCTCAATAACAGGCATTATCCTATGGCAAAGATTTTGTTATTGTTGAGTACTGATTCCTTTATCTCTTGGAGACAATCAACCTTCAGCCAGAGGAGTCTAACCTTAAAACCCCATAACTCAATTTTACATAGTGTTAAAGTTTGGGGGGATATTTGTCAGTGCTGGAGCTGATACAATCAGTCTGGAGGACCCTAGAACAAAGAGCAGTGGGTGAAGAGCGTGTCACCTCGGCACACATTCGTTTCCTTGATGAACAAGGAGCTATTAGTTGGCAAGAAAGCATTATCAGGGTGAAGGATGATGCCGATTGTTTCGGCTGCTCTTCCTGTGACACTGGATTAGAACGCGAAGTCCCAGTGGTTGCTCAATGCCCCACTGGCTGTGCCCCCACCGCACGCAGGTACGTGCCCACACACTCGCAGCTACCCTGCAGCACGGACCAAAAATCAATTTGGACATGCAATCTCTTTCAGCTGCCACATCTCTCAGAGGGTTAAACAATAAAAGTTTAACTTGTTTTAAGAAGTACTTCATCACTGTAAGCCTTAAACAAAGCTACTCTTTAAAATACACATGTGCACATAAACACAAAAGTGCCTTCTTGCAAAACGACAATGACAGAACATCCAATGTAGGCTCTTTGCTTGTGTAACGCAACCGGCAGGTACAACCGCTCTAGGGAAAAGCCTGCTGAATAAAGTTATACTTGATTACTTACATTTAGAGGAGAAATAAAAGAAATGAAAAGTATAAAAGGCCTTTTCTTCCCTCCAGTTGTCCTTTAACACACTTCACTTCAGAATTTATTATAACCAGTGTTTAAAAATTAAATTCTTCAGGACAGTGGCTTTATTTTTGCACATAGTGATTTTCAGCACTACATAACCTGAGTAATAATTTAATGTATTCCCCGTGGCTCACATGGAAGCAAATATTTATGTACATGCCTAAGTCACGCTGAAGTCAGTAGTAGTTTAGCATGTGTTAATGTGTATATATAGCATGGGCTTTTATTGCCATCCAGACCATTTCTCTCAGCTGGGAATTTTGTATTTCAGGACTTGTTAGTGTTTTGAGATTGATCCTGCAATACATTGGCACAATCACCGTTATCCCCATGAGCAGTTCCACCCAGGTGAGCTTACAATAGTCTAAACTTGTTTGTAGGAGAAGGCTATTTTTATTCTGAACATATCTTGCTTTTACCTGCAAGGGAGAAAGGCCCCACGGGTCTGTGGGCACAGGTACCAGGAATGTGAGGAAAGCACTGTTTAGTTTGCACTGGTGTCCTCAACTTGTCACACAAATGTGTCCCACCATGAATGAAGGGAAGTTTACCCTGGTTTCAGAGAAGTCATCTTGTCATTGGAGTAGAGGAAGAGCCTCCTTTCTTTCCCCTGCTAATCATGTCATTATGCTTGTCCATTTTCTTATAAGTTTAAAAAAAAAAAAAAAGGATCTTTGCCAACCTCAGTACATTTCAAGTGTGTAATCTACCCTTGAGATCTCTAAATCTAACCATCTCTTACCCATGTTCCTGTTGAGGTGCTCACACAGACCCCTCCCACCAAACATTTTACCTTACTATTCGTACATTTGATGAGAGCAGGAAGTACGAGATCTGCACCCAGCGCCCCACCACGCTCAGCCCGCGGCACTGCTGCAGGAGCAAAGCACCATTTCCCAAGTCGGGCGAGGGCTCTGGCTCCCCGGGGCTGCACCTGCATGGCCACAGGGGGCAAAGAGCCACATCCTCGAGCCCCACACCTCTCCTTCCACCCTACAAGCCTCACTCCGAGCAGCGGTGCTGTGCACACCACGAGGGAGATACTCTAGCGCCTGCTGATTTAGGAAGCCGGAATGGCTTGCTTTTAGAAAGGGCAGAAGAGAAGCTCTAATGAAGTTCCACCCGACACTCTGTTAACTTGCATTTCCTGCATATCATCCCTCTACTGAGGAGAATATAGAGACACAAAGCGTTTATGCCTTAGATTTACATACTCATGAATAAAAAGGCCTTTCGGAAGCGGGTCTGTTCGTTATCCCAGCCCCCACACAACAGTAACTCGCACACCGATATTTCACACGCTGGACACGGGCAACGATCAATTCTCCGCGAGCAGGCTGCTGACGGCGGGCACATCCCCGGAGCGTGCACCCGGTAGCGCTGCGCCCGCTCCCGGGAAATCGTCCGCGGCTGAGGGCAGCTCCCGCTGCAATTAATTTTGAGCTGCGACCGTAAGCCAACACTCCCTGCTTCCACACAAGTTCTCTGCTGTTAAGCGTCTTTCTAAAAAATCCAAAGAACATCTTGTTGTTAAAGACTGTCCTCTAGGTATGGGAAGTAAATCTTTCTATCTGATCCTTCACTTATAAAACAATAAGGAAGACTTTGATCTTGCTGTTCCCTGTTGGAAAAGCATGAAGGAGTCAGGACTCTTGCTTTAGAAAATCTACATTAGTAAGTTAGTAGCATTTCACCGAAGTCTAAGCAATTTGAATTATAACTCGTCTGAGGTTCTGCAGGCTCACACTGCTGAGATTTTACATCACGTTTCACAACATTTTGTTGTTTGCTTGTTGTGGTGGTGTTTTTTGTTGTTGTTTTTCTTGGTTTTGGTTTGGTTTGGTTTTAAGAGCCCAAGCTCTTAAGGAAACGAGGAATCACTGGAGAATCTTAGCTTAAAAACCAAACATCCCAGTGGTTAGTCAAAAAACCTTTCGAAACCACAAACCAAGGCATGTAACACCCAATGGCACAGACAGAATCATGAACACATTATTTTGCATAAAAACAACCCATACTTTTAAAGCCAGCATTTGAATCTTGAGGTTGACAGTCCTCAGCTGCAAATAGCCACCAGGATACTGCATTCCATTTAGCTGGAGGAGCTTAAAGGATAGGCTGGACCAAAACATTTTGGGGCCCAAGCTGGTTTGTATCAGGATCGCTTCCACAAGCAGCGCTCACGAGGCACCAGCCAGGGCCCTCCTGAGAGAGCCAAGCTTCAGCCCAGCGCCGGGCTGAGCGTCAGCAGGACACGGCCTCCGATCCTGCCATCAGTCTGCACCGATGCCTGACGTTTCAACACTTTACAAAGAAGAACTGCTTTTATGGGGTGCAGGGGAAGATAACGGGGGAGATTAGACGAGACAGAAAAGGCACCTGCAGTCACCTGCTCTTCTGCACACCCTTAGCACAACAGCCTCTCAGACTGACTCCCGAGTGTCTCAAAGGAAAAATGACTCTGAGCTGAAAACAGGCACCCACAGAACCGCAGACTCGGTCGGGTGCCCTCAGGATCAGCATCTGTAGCCCAACGTGCCCAGCTGCTGGGCGCTGCCGCCACGAGTCAGAGAGAATTTCTACAGTGATTACTTGTACTACAATTTTCTGCAGCTGTAAAATCCCAAATGAGAACACGAAGCCACTTTGGGTTGGGGTTTGGTTTGTTTTAAATGAAAGCTGAAAAGCTCGGTGGCATTACTCTTCCCACTGCTTGTTTGCTACAAAGGTCTGGGCTCCCCTATGCGACATACACATCTATTTCTGGCAGCCTGCAAGCAATCCACCCTCCTCCCCTCCACTCCAAACGAATAAAACTTAATATAAAGGTGAACTGAGTTGCTCCGCATAAACTATAGCCAAACCTTTTGACCAGACCGAGTACCGTTCCAGGAACTTATTTGTACAGTGCCAGAGACATTATCACACTGGGCTTGGAAGTGCTAATGTTATGGTGCATTTCCATTCAGAAAATGGTAACTCAAAGAACATGACCCCTGCAGCTTTAAGGAGGTCTGACTTCTTTACAGTATAAGTACATAAATATAATAGGTTTTTTTTTAAGCATTTCTTCTTCTATGGGTTTTGGCCTTTCCTCATCCCCTTGGCAGCACTCGCGTCGGGTGGCTGAGACCTGCAGCAGCTGCGGTCAGGCACCAGGCGTCCTGCGGCACACGGGGGGGGTTCTGCGTCCTCCCCCTCGCTCCCGCGGCCGCGCCGGGGGTCGGGAAGGAAGCGGCCGGGGGGCGCCTCCAGCTGCCACCGCCCGCGTCCAGCCCATCCCCGGGCCGTTTCCCGGGCCGTTTCCTAAGGCTCGGCAGCACATCAGCAGCGAGCTGACAGCAGCGCGGCCAAGAGCAGCGAAGGACACGGCAGGCCGGCGGCGAGACGCGGGCAACCGCCGTGACGGCCCCCGAGGGGGGACAGGCGAAGCTCCCCGCCCCGCCCGGGGCCGCTCCGCCGCCCGCGCCGCGCCCCGCCCGCGCCACGCGGGGGGCGCCGCCCCGAGCCCCGAGCGGGGCCCCTCCCGAGCCCCGCAGCCCCTCGGGGCCGGGGCCGCGGGCAGCGGAGCGCGGCTGGCCCCGCACGGCCCCGCACGGCCCCGCACGGCCCCGCACGGCCCCGCGCCCCCCAGGGCCGGATCTCGCCTCCGCGTTTTGTCCCTTCCCGACCCAGCTGCGGGCATCAAAACCAAAGGAGAGCAAACGCGGCCGCTCCGGGGGGCGGGCGGGCCTCAGAGGTCAGTTCGGGATGTGCCACCTCTTCGCAGCCTCTGCCCCCGCTTTTGGCTTCGTGTCTCATTTTCCCTTGCTCCTCTTTCCCCCACGCCGCTGGGGCGCAGTGAAGTACCATCTTGTCTGCCACCCACCGCAGCTTTCAAGATAAAAGCCACTTTTAGCAAATTTTTATAAAGCAAAAGGATTTTTTGCCAAAGGAATTGATTTTAAGACACTCAGTACTAAAAAAGAAAAAAAAAAGGAATGATCTGCATGTTAACGTATACCTGTTTTACAAAATAAAACACTTCTGGTGATGTGGCACCAGCAGAACAGCCGACAGACAGGCGGGGGCAGAGGCCGCAGCAGCCCTCACCCCTCAGCTCCCTGTGACCTTGCTGTGGTGACACCGGGCGCATCCCTCGGCTCCTGCCTCAGTGTGCCTCCAGTAAGGCATCAGGGGCTTTGCGATGGTAGACGCCCTGCTAGAGAGCCATGAAAAAGACAGAAAACTGAGGAAGCAGTATCTCAAAGTGCTCAATATTGAAGATGTGCAGCTCCTACCCCAAGGAAGCTGTGGTACCTTACACCTCAGTAAAATGGAATCAGTGAACACCGGCAGACAGATCTACCAGATTAAGAGAGAAAATATTTTGAAAAGTCTCCACGTGGTCTGAGCAGGGTACATTACATGGGAGGCGTCTCATCAGAAATACTTATCATTATAACAGCACTCTGCACTTCTACAGAGCTCCACAGCCTCCCAGCACTGTACAAACATTAGCTTCTTAATCACTCATTAGGGACAATCCTATAGAGCAGGGCCATGCCTCATTGAGTAAAGTCATCCCCAACTCACACAGCCCCTCTTGCTCCCTCCAGAGACAACTTTAAAGGCTCTCTCAGATTCCCATCACAAGTTCAGAGGAAGAACGGAAAAGTCTCTTCAAAATGAAAGTGAACAGTGGTGGCATTCCCCTGCCCCCACACTCCCCCGTTTTTCCTGGTAAGGAGAGGCAGAAGTGAGCATCATCCCAGCCAGAGATCTGCTTCCATCAAAGCCTTGAATCGATAAAGTTTGGGAATTTGGGAAGGCAAGAGACAGCAGCCTTTGACAGGACACACACCTGAGAACATAACCTCTTGTTGCAGAACAGAGTTAAGAAGGGATGGAAAAAAGCCGCAGGAATTGTAATTTTGTTCCTACAGGGCCAATTTATTCTTCTGGCCATAGCTAGATTACCTGTTCTACCTGAGAAGCAGCAGCTCTCGGTCACTTACGTGTGTGACAGCAGCACCCCAGGGAGCCACGGTGGCCTGGGCTCACTACTAGCACAGTCAGAGCGCCTGCTCCAAGGACCTTGCTGGCTGAACAGAAATAGAAGCGTGGCAGCAAGGAGGGGCACAGTAAAGGTGAAGGCAACCCAATGCAGGGAAGCCAACACAAACTGCAGAGAGGAAAAATCAGTTCACGCAATCCTAAAACATTCTGATTTTCCCACAAGGGATGTTCCGATTCAGAAATGAAAGCTGTTTGATACACCCTTTAGCTTAAACCACCTTCTCGGAAGTAACGATTTAAATCCTCATGAGACTGACTTCATATTCATTAAAAAAAAATCGTTGTGCCTTCTTTACAGTTCTCCAGCAGACAGGCTGCACATCTCACTGAGAGCCCACCGAGATAAATGTTACAGGGACTGGCGTGCCCAAGTCGCAGGGCGTGGGGGTCCAGACCCAAACGAGGGCAATTTTAAGTTTCCTGACAATTTTAAGTTTTCCCAGGGCAGCCCAGCTCTCAGAAGATGTCACAACTCCACACCTTTTTTCATGCTGCAGTTACTTGCTAACTATCAGACCAACCTTGTCTCTAATCAGTCTAAATGAATCAGTACATATGGCAAATATACCTTGCGCTTTGCACTGCACAAGGAAGCTTTGGTGCCCATCAGCCCTCGTGGCCTCATCCCAAATAAATCCTTATTGCTCTGTGTTCTTGACTAATAACTAACAATTCACTAACAAAAGTAGGAGTAGACATGAAAGAGTACATTGAGCAGGAAAAGGTGGCAAAGAGCAGGGACAGAAGCAGAGAAACTGAAAGAGAAAGGATGAGGAGAGAGGAGTAAGAAAGCATTGTGGAAAGTACAAGGGAAGTGGAAGAGAAGGAAGAAATAAGATCTGTGGTAACGGGGAGATTGAGAATCCAAATTTTGAGACCAAAACAGTCAATCCTTCAGTAGGGACCAAAGATAACCCCTGAGAAGATCAGAACCATCTCAGCTCTGTAGGCTTCAGTTTCAATAGCACATCACAAATTCATCACTCCTAAACCACCACTCGCAAGCAGAAGCGAACATCACAGCACCTCTTTGCCCAGAAAAGCTCCCCTCTGTCTGGCATTTAATGCTTTGGAAAACACCCTTGGCCTCAGCATGCCAGCTCATGTCCACCTCTCACCTGGAAGTGATTCTACACCCTTGGGAAGAGGGAGCCCCAGTTCCCAAGCTCTAGAAAGTCCCAAAAAAAGGCTCTCCCAGCCAAGACAATTTAAAGGGGTCTAATCTTCGAAAGGTGGAGTGAGATAAGGTATGAGAAGACATAACCCCTGTGAAGTGTGAGGTTGAGCATCCAAGAAGAAATGGACCCAGAAGTCGCAAGTTAACTTTGGGAAATGCTAGCCACTTGTCAAATTCTGCTCTTTCCCATCACTGTTGTTTACCCAAAAGAGAACAACCAATTCCAGTTTGCACCATGCATTTATCTTCAGCAATACCAAAATAAATTTGGGATTGCTATAACATTTTACAGTCATTGATTATAGTCACCAGTCAACAAAAAACATCTCCAGCATTATGTGATGGATGGAACAGAACAAGTCACACTAGATTGCCCTTACCTTTCCATCTTCTTCGCACAAGGACTTCAAAAAAACATCAGTGACTTACCATCATCTAGGAAGTCTGATGGAAGTGAGACATCAGATGTCATGGAAGGGGCCAAACTCCAGCTCTGATTTTCATCAGAACTGTCTTGTCCAAAGCCAGCATCATGCTGATCCTCTCCTAGAAAGAAAAGAGCTTGATTTTAGTGAAGAGGACATTCCTAAATCCAAATTTTACTTCCTATGCTGATAAGTGTTTCTTCCTGATTCTCACTTTCCACTGAAATTCTCTACAAAACCCCAAATCACTTTTCCGGGTATAAGGCCAGATTCATCATTTAGGGACAAGCAGCGTATTCTTGCTTCAAGAACACTCACGCTGCATATGTACAGATTTCACACTTGAAGGGCATACAAGGAGGAGGCTGGAAATACTAGGCTCTGGTAGTTAGGCCCCAAGACCTGTTCAATTCTTTGCTCTTGTGCTCAGTACATGACCTCTGTGAAAAGAATCCATCTGTGAAAAGGATCCACCCGTGAAAAGGAGGATTATCCTACCAACTTCACTAGAATGAAGAATCTTATGCTGTAGGAAAAATCTTTGAGCTCCTCAAATGAAAGGGTAGTAGGGGGAAAAAAAACCTGACTCCATGTAATTACAGTAACATACAAATCAGCAATGTATCTGTGTGGAGGCAGGAGCAGTTACCTCCCCATAGTAGATGTTGCACTGCATTTTACTGTGAACAGACATTTGGCTATGGATTTGTTACCGATACTGGATGTCATGCAGAAGGCACTTAGATAACTACAGTGAAAGATGTTAACTTAAAACTTTCCTATAAGCAGAGCACATGTAGCCTATCCATAGAAGAAAATGCTACTCAGCTCAAACAAAGCAGAAGAGTTGTCTTTCAAGCTTTTGCCTTTTTCCCTGAATACACATGCCCCAGACTGCTGATAACGGAGGTAAAGACAGCTGGCTACTCATTCAACACATAACAAACAGCAAGAAAGGTGAGTTTTCAGCTGATGTTAATTGTGTTCAAACACTAAAAATTAAGTTCCAAACAAGTTTTATCTAAGCAAACAGAGGAACTGCGCCCCATAGTTTAAACCAAGCACTGATGAAAGGGTGCTGAAGGCCTGGAGCAGGAGGTTACAACACTCTCCCACCAGCAAGAAATGCAGCGGAGACCCTATGAAGTCCTCAGCTGAAGAAAGAGGTGACATTATATTTTGGATGTTTTATTTTCAACATCACAGGTTGCAGCCTTCCCTTGCTTTCTCTGAGCACGAAGCTCTGAGACCCCTACCTCTGCATTCAAGGGCTGAACTCCAGTCCTTCACCAAAATGAACAATCTGGCTGTGAAGAGCACAACGCACACAAGATTGCCTGTCCACAGAACAGTTACTTAAAAAACAAATCACCATGAGTGCCAGATATTATGATAGTCTTGCTGTTACTACAAGCTCAAAGGTCTTAAAAGTATATAGAGAGAGATTTGAAAAAAGAATTGGCTTTGTGATATTTACCAAAGGCCTGTGGGAGTCAGTGACATAACAGAGGTGCCTCTGGCAGCCTGTCCTTTAAGACACTATAACTTTCCTAACAGGGTAAGAACCTAAGATGTAGCATGTCGTTATCAAATCTTTTCCCAGGTCTATGTTTACTTGCTTCCAGCAGCCATCTCAGCATGCAGTGCAAAACATCTGATTCAGGAGAAAAAAATAAATTCAGAAAACAATTTTTCTCCTTTTGGAAGGCGCATCATTCAGCATCTGCATTACTAACCTCTCATGCCAAGGAGAAAGCTGCAGGCCCCCAGCCCAAAGGGCAAGCTTTAATTCCTGCTGCAGGATCAGAGGTAAGCGGAAGTACTGCAGAGGGTCTTCCATCCACAGACTACTTTTAGGGAAGTCATGCAGAACAAGCAAAGCACGTTCCTCTATGCTACAACAAAGTGAAATTCACACATGCACCTCCCTGAGGAAAAAACAAGTAGCTATTAAAAAGCAGAGACTCAAATCCCTTGCTCCACTGGCCAGACTCTGGCCACTGGAGCGCATCCGTGAGCGCACCACTGACTGCCTGACCTTGGAGAAGTCATTTCAGTGCTTTGCTCAGCTGTGTGTGACAAGGGGATGTTTCTTCCTTGTTTTACTGTAGCACTTTGAGATCCTCAAATAAACAGGCTCTAAAAAGCCTATATAAAAAGCTGCTACCAAACAGCAACAGCTCACTATCGTAGGAAAACAGCGATCATTCTAATGAGTAGCCTGCCTAAGCGCCGTGCTGCAGCGTTGCGGGCTTGACTATCTGCAGCGATGTGAAGATGCCAGCGTTACAAGACAGCTTCCGTGAGCCCATTCAGCCCTGATACCTTAAAAGAACATTGTCTTTCAAACAAACTGCACAGTATTACACCAGGCTTTTCAAACAAACATCAAGGTAACAGGTGTTCCCTTATAACGAGATACAGGTGCAGCATTATTGCGATAACGAGCAAACTGTTTATGGTTTCCAAATAGCAGGAGGCGGCATGGCACGGCGCAGCCATCTCGCTGGGGAGGAACAGCTCACGCATCGATGCATGGATGCAGTAAGCCGTTTGGAACAGGAGCAAGGACCCAATCAGGAAAGTTACGTGCAAGAGTAAGTCACTGGCGTTAACAGCAGGAGCAGCTGTCACACACAGGAACCACGTGAAAGATTCAAGCCACAGGTCTCTGCTTCGGCAGACCACTTCCCAGGCATGAAATACCATACAGGGGCGTTGTCACCACAACTATGCTCTTTCTTTCGGGGGCTGAAGCCGATGATCTCTCGAGGTCCCTTCCAACCCCTAAAATTCTGTGATTCTGTGATTCTTGCAACAGGTTTGCTCCCCCCCAGACAACTAGAAACCAGGCTTTCACAAGGTTATGCAGGCTACAGGAACCCACTCAAATATGCGCAGGCTGCAGTATTACATACGTGTATCGTGCCAAGCGCAGTGGGTCTCTGACTTGTGAGCTACTGCAACACAAATCAGCACAAAGGCGTTTGGTTTGGTTTGGTATGAGGAATATTTTCAAACTGCTTAGGGTTACAATGACAAGGACTGACAAAAACTCTGCACACGTCGCTACTTAATGCAAATCCAAATGGAAGGGAATGAGGATTTGTTTTACAAACTTTTGTGCTTTAATCCACTTTTCCATAAAGTTTATGGAGCAGCAACAGCTAGTTGAGTCCAAGCAGAAAAAATAACCAACAACTTGTCAGGGGCCAAGCTATTGTTCTGAATGAAGAAAAAACTCATTAGCTTTTAATGAAAACACAGGGAATAAAAACCAAATAGCACAGAACTCCAGCAAATAATTACCCTGCACCTGACGCAAAGCTGCTCTATCTTCCTACTCAAATCCTTAGGAAAATTCCCCAACTTATCGCTCTTTGGAGCATGAACAAATGCAAGACTGACTCTAAGGGTAAGAGCAAGAGGTTTCTTGGGCTTACACCTCATCCAGGGGCTCCCCTGGCACCGTTTGGCTACCCCTGAGTGTGCTAAATACCCCTTCTTGCTTTGTGATGGTGTTGGCACAGGGAAGGGGGGACGGGGGGACTTGTGCCATCTTTTCATTGTCTGACATTTTCTGTGGGAGCAGTATCTCGCACAGCAGCACAAAGAGAGGCTTGAAGGCATCACGTGTAATTAACACAGATGCAGTGCTTCACACACATCGAGGCAAACTGCGGAGGGACAGAGTGCGCCCCCGGTGCCGTGGGTGTCCCCAGCAGCACAGGCGGTGGCACTTCAGACCGCAGTGGCTTCGGACCGCGGCGCCAGGCAGGTGGCACGGCCACGATGGGTGGGCCTGGCTTCAGGCCGCCACGCAGTCGAGGCCGCCTCGCCAGCGCGAGGCCCAGCGCACGGGAAGGGTTCATCACGTGGCTGCGGGCAAGGCAAAAAGTGACCGCGAAGAGAACATGAAAAACTCGGTGAAGCGTTAGCAGGACTCCGAGGGAGCAGCACAAGCAGGGCCTACAGGAGAACGAGCCACCACAACCAGGGACAGCGCCGAGGCGGCCCTCTCAGGGGACGACCTGAACCCAAGAGAGGCAGCCTGGCTTGCTGTGCTCGCTTTGGAGCTCGCGGTGCCGGCGTGTGAGAAGAGCAGCCCTGCACCTCCGCCAGAGCACGGGGACGATCTGGCAGAGGACAGGTCTTAGGACAAACGCTAGGAAAACCTCTGTTCAGGTTCCATTTTGCTACAGGGTCAGAAAATGGCTCTGTGCCTTTCTCCCCTTCTATAAAATGAGTGGAGTGCAGTTACTCTTTTTGAAGACTAAAACCTCTTGCGACCTCAAAAATCAAACTCTTCAAGAACTTCTGTCCACACAAAAATATATAAAAAATATTCCTTTCTTTAAGCTGCAATTTGCCCCTCATAATTTAAAAAAAAAAAAAAAAAGTGAATTAATGCATCACGGCACACACAGGAAGAGAACCAATTTAAATAGGTGAAAGGGCTGCTTTGTAGTGGGGAAAAAAAAATCATCTCCAGTAGCTTGTTAAGGGAACTGCAATTAAGCTTACTTTGCATTCAGTGAAGGTCTTTATCTAGGTACCTCGAGTTTCATTAAGCATCTTTTTAGAGCACAGGAAAAATCAATACCAAGCGAGTTCCATTTACACTTTTATGATAAGCTAGTTCATGCCAATACGGAAGTAAAATCCCCAACTCCAGTTAATATTCAAGGAAACGAAGTTCCTGCTTTAACGTAATGACTGTTTAGTATCATGCTACAAATAAAGGTCTCTGATCAAAATCCCATCTGCCTTCATGCTCAACAGTGTTAATATCTCTAGATTTTCAGGGACTAATTTAGCAGTAATGCGTTTCCCAAAGCAGAGCTGTAAAAGTATTATCAATACTATGGCTTAATATCCCTTACGACAATCACTTGCTGAAATTATGGAGAATCACATGGAAACACATCAACAGAGACGCACCCACACAGTAAGTACCGCTCACATGTAAATATATTACAGCTTAGCTTTTGTAGTTACAGCTCTGTCAACATTGCTATTATAAATTATATACCTTTTTAAACACATTTATGTGCTAGCAAACGTAAGATGTTTCTTTTTGAATGCCTTAAAGGCTTCATCGGCTCCCAAGCACCCGTACGGATTTGCGCGGTTTGCCCCTGCCATTAACAGATGACTAGCTGAGGTTTCGGTGCGTGCAGATTTTCTGCACCTTCCACAGACAGTCTTAACTTCTCTGTAGCGCCCGGGAACGTTACAGGTGCCCGGGAATCCCGTGCTTTCTATCGCGCATCGCTGTGGTATGTGTACACGTCCTTCCTCCCTCCCCAACTGTACCAGCATTGGCAGTATCATTCACAAACTACGCAAAAATTACCATCTACAGGTCTCGAAGCGTTTGTCCTGCTTAACAAGTGTTTTCTTGGTGGGGGAGACCGTGCACAGAGGGAAAATAACCCCACGCCCAGACCACGGGGCAGCCAAGGCCCCGGCGGGCCCAGAACCCCTCCGTGCTCACGCCGGGTCTGGGACCGGGCCGGGTCTGTCACGGGGCCACCCCCTGGCAGCAGGGCCCAGGGCGCAGCGCGGGAGCCGGCTGGGCCTCGTTTTGGAAGCGCTGACCCGGAGGGCTCTCGGCCGGCTGAGCGGCAAACCCAGGCCAAGCCGGAGTTTGTTCACCCGCCGTTTGTCCGTGACGTGCCGCAGGCAAACGAACGCCCCGCTCCGCTCCGCCCGAAGCGCCCCCTGCGCCGGCAGCGGCGGGCAGGGGCGGGCAGGGGCCGGCGGGGGCGGGCAGGGGCCGGCAGGGGGGACGGGCAGGGACGGGCAGGGGCCGGCGGGGACGGGCAGGGACGGGCAGGGGCCGGCCGGCGGCGCCCGGGCTGCAGCGGCGCGGAGGGCCCGGCAGGGGGGGCTGCAGCGCGCCGCAGCCGCCCGCCGCCGGGGGGGGGCAGGGCGCGGGGGGGGCACGGCGGCTGTGCGCTGCGGCGCAGGCCCCACTCCAAGCGCGAGGTGCAAATCGCCCCCCCCGAGGGTTCCGTTACAGCAAAGCCAACCCGCGATTTGGAACGGCCCCCAGAGAACGAACCCGCGGAAGGCCGGGAAGCTCCGGGTCAAACTACTTTCTCTGCCGGCCACGCAGCAAGGCGGCTTCGTAACCGTATGCGAGAAAATGACCTGGAAGTTATTGATTCACATGCAGAGATTCAAACCAAAGCCTACCCACTACGGATTATGGGTTTACACTAAGCCAGAAACAATACTTTACACAAATCATACTGGCATACCAAAAACGCCGCCCCGTACGTGCCATTCAAGAAGTTTGCAACTTGCAAGCCTTGCCTGAAAGTACCCTTCAGCAGGTCTCCCCTGTAAGACCACAAAGCTCCTTCTTAGGAATCTGATGAACCTGGGGGCCTAGACATCCCCCTCGAACCTAGGGAGACAGAGAAGCTGCCGAGCTCACACGGCAACTTTCCCACTCCTCCTTATCTTCTGCTTCCCCGCCAGCCCCTCGAGTCACTCCTCAGCTGAGCTCTCCTCCAGCTTCCTCTTCCCTTCCTTTTCTCGATGTATGTTTGCCCTCTCCCTCCCTCCCCCTGTAACTTCCTCCCTCCAGCTCCTCTCTCCAGCCTTTGGCACCCTTTCAGTAAAGGCACTGCGTATTCTGCCTCTTAAGTGGGCAGCAGCTACGCAGAACAGCTGCCTGACAGGGGGAGCACAGCGCATTTCAGCCTTGCTAGGAATAAGCCTGAAACCCAGAGCAGCAGAAGATTCCCACGGGACGTAAACAAGTAAACAAGATTTATTCTGTCTTTTATGACCCAGTAACACATCGGTGAAATACAAAGCCCATCCAACTTGAGCAAAACCAGCTAAAGCTACCAACAATTTGTATTTCTGCCCACTAATAAATTATTCCTTGTTACCCTCTTTGAAGAGGCAAAGTCTTCATTTAAAGGAGGGGGACACTGAGGCACAGGAAGATCACAAATCTGCACTTTAGTTCATCTTCTGAGGTACCAGCTTTGCTAGGAACACAGCAAAACAGCGTCTCAGAAGCTGCACCCGACACTTCTGCAGTGCAATAATTCACAAAACAGTTCTGCAAACACAATTTAGGATCTAAAAAGATGTCAACATCATTAGTACCAACGAGGAGAGAAGACCAAGTATTTTGAGTAACGTCCGTTTCAGTGTCGGTAGGTTCAGGGTATTTTCTTAGCCAAAATCCTTCCAAGTGAACAAGCAGCAGAACTAACCCACGAGGGAGCTGGAGTTTAGCAAGCATATTCCAATGACAAGACACAAGGAGGCTGTCTTGCCCGTATCTACAGCAGTACTCACTCTTAAGGAAATAAAAGCACAGACAGCGAATGCAAAGACGAGCCCAGAGCACATACCAGAATGACAAGCACTCTAGGGACTGGAAGAGATGCCCATCAGGCATTTTCTGGTAACGCAGAGGGTGATTTTACAGTTCTGTTTCAGGACGGAGTCTTACTAAAGGGCAGAATTACTGTTTTGTGGATTATATTGACGGGGTCACTGCTCTACAAACCAAAGCTGCACAAAAGTCATGGTGGGGGCCGGGGAGGGGAGAATGACTCAAAACTCCTGATTCAAACAAGCTGGAGGCTCGAGAGAACCAGGAGTCAGGACCCAGCACTGCACTCCAGCCCCGCTCCCCACGAGGGAAGGCTCTGGAAACAGGGGGCACTGATTTCCCACTCCCCAGTGGAGCTCAGAAGTATACAAGGCGCTCGCTCCTCTTGCTAAGGGCTCCAAACCATCTTAGTAGGCAAACCAGGCAAAAAAGGATGCAAGTTTTCTGTTTTTGTGGAGCAACTGGGTCTACTACCCATTATGGGGAGGCTAAGGTAATGGTATACGTGAACACTCCCATACATTATCCCTGATGGGGCAATTTCTTGAACATTCTCCTATTCTGCATGAGCACAAAGCAACGCCTGAGCTGCGTGTTCATCTAAGCACGTTACAATAACCCCTGAGGTTTCTTTCTAAAGGAAAGATGTAGCACATTTGTATTACACAAACAAGTTCAGTAAACGCAGAGGTTTCATTTGAGAAGGCTCTCTATCTCCAAAGCTGCACATCAGGCAATTTAGGCAATCTAATAATTAGGGTATTTTATTAACTGACCGAAGTGAGAGCAATAGAACTTGTTAATATTTAACTTACTGGGGCTCCCCAAACTGCTGTATATCTAGCATCTTCACTGACGTTTTTATACTTTCCTCTTTATGGTGCATTGTTTCACTCTTGAGTCCAGAATGCTCTGAACTTCTCCAGGAAGGGAAGCATAGGACACTGCTAAATGTGAGTGAACAAGGAGGGCAAGCCCTGCCCCAAGGTGTTACAATTCAGATGGGTTTCAAAAGACTACAGGCAATTCCATAACTTACCACTTCTTGATTAATCAACTAGCACTCTCCAAGAAGTACCTAGTAATCCAAACCTGGAAACTTTCCTAAAGTTTGTAAGTTTTAAATTAATATGCTGGTTTAAAAAGAAGTTCAAAAGCCTTCCTTATTAACCTAATTCTTCTCAACAGAAATCATGAAACTTTTGACGCCGACTGCAAAATAACCCAATCCAACTGCTAGTTCCTGCTACATATTCTTTCAATCCTCTCATAAATTCTGCAAGGTCTTCATTTGCTGGCTCTGAGGGAAGACTGAAAAACCAGGTTTATTCTTTTCAGTCAGGTGACACGTTTGGTTTTGGAGACTTTTCTCTTGTTCTCCCCTCATTTCATGCAATGAGTACACCCGAAAAGAAACAAAGTGCCTAACATTTTAAAGAAATGAGGGGAAAGTCTTTTTATTTCTTTGTGACACAGCACTTCAGTCACGGGTAACCATCTCCCCCTTAATTACTGTGCAATCACAACCATTTTTCTGATAAATACAGAAACACATTCACAGGTGCTCATGGAAGCAGGATGGGTCAGGAAACAGTCCCAGCCCCATGCTGGGACGAGGCTGGGTGGCAGCACACCAACGCACGCCGTCAGGTTTTCTCCTCACCAGCGGAGGTGTGCCACGTGGCCTGGGCAGACCTCCACCTGCACGCCCAGGTCGACAAAGCTTTGTAATGAATCGGGGCTTGGTTTCCATTTTGAACACTTGAAATGAAATACCAACAGTTACAAAGTTACACATCTCTCGATTTTTTCTATGTATAGGTGTGAATAAAAACATACATATGCCTCCATACAGCCCTTCCCAGAGCACAGATGCTCGCCTCCTACCTACGATGCTAGAATCATTACTTGCCTCCAAAATTTGTGCACAACACTTTAGGTAGCAGAATAATTTATAAGTCCCTGTAAAAGCAAAGCTGTGCAGCTGCTCAGAGTTTGTAAAACAGAAGAGATGTTTGTGCAAAAAGTACTGTCTCTCTACACAAAATAGTTTGCCCAGAATATAATAAATACACAGAGGCAAAGAACTGCACACTCAGAGCCGCAGGAAGCAAAGCTTCGGTGCTGATAAAGGGAGCTGTCAGAAGTGTTGATATTAAAGCTTTTCTTTTTTTTTAAGTTAAAGAACATGTGCCTTTGTGTATGTTTTATTTTTCATCAATTAACTCTGTTCCACACACCAACCAAACACATCTTGGACTTTAGAATGCATTCTAACAAAAGTTTTTTTGTTTTCTTTTTGTCTCTATGTGTTATGACATTTCAAGGGTTGTAGCTGGCACTCATGTTTATAAAGCAGGGGAATTCCACGCATGGCGATAGAATAGATATTTTAACAATATGTTACAAATATTGTCAATTTGATATTTTTTCCCTTGCGTTTTCAAACACATCATAAATCTAGACTGGGTTTCTGTGCATGAACCCTGCTTACCACTGAGCTGGAGACTCTTGGCATGAACGTAAAGAGGGTTTTTTATAAATAAAACTTAGTAAAATCACTGTGCACTCCATTAATTCAGGAACACTCTGCCTCAGCTTCAAAGGGGATCTTTACAGTGAAGATGGTGTTTTTGCTGCTTTAATGATTTGCTACTTGTTCTTGTCATAACTACATGAACCAAATATGCAATACCAGGGAGCAGTGGTTAGGGAAATGCACAGTTCCGTCTCCCATCCAGCTCCGCTTCAGTTCAATTCAATAGATTTGAGGTTGTATATAGAAAAGCTACTTCATAAATCTAATATTTGAGGCCATTGTATAATGCCAGTTAACGAAAGAAAACTGCATGCGTGCCTCGGGTATACATATCTCATGCACTGCTGTGACATCCAACCCGGGGAACAACTGGCGACCCATGAAGTACCGTGCATCCGAGCCAAAGTAAGTAGGGCCAATAGAGGTAAAGTGATACCTACTCCATCTAAGTAGTATATACTACAAGATAAGTGGCCTAACTTACAGTTGCTTAAGCTTTTTATGGAACATGAAGACTCCCGATTTTTAAGTCACGTTTTATCGCAGCATGTCCCTTACCTCAGCCTCTGCCATACATTCATATTTACTCCTCCCTGCTTCAGGGAGGAGATACTTTGAGGCTGAAGGCACAGAGCCAAGAGAATCAGGAGATCTGGACCCAAATCCTGGATGTACCTGAAGATGCTCTAATACCTTTGGCACATTTCTTGAGCCTCAGTTTTCCAAAACTTAAATGGAACAATCCTTGCTCTCTCAAATTTCAACTATTTGTGAATACTTTTCTGAATATACATATTCCTTACGCATCTACGCAGAACTTCAGACATTTCAAAACCATTTGGGATGAATTTTTGATTGGAAAAAAAAAAAAGTGTTACCATAAGCTCAATGAAAATAAATTCTTTGTCAGCCCCAGGCTGGAGCCCTCAGCTGGGAGGGCAGAGAGACATTTTCTGTTTCCATAAGCCTATGCCTTCAAGCAGAGTATTAAGGAGTGAATTTTGCTCCTAAGGATCTCAAACACTGTATAGACAATGATTTAAACCAATTCACTGCTACCAAGAGATATACTGTCTTTTAATACTTGTCAATCTTTGCACACCTTCTTGTTTTACGAACGGAGCAGCTGAAACACAATAGTGACAATAAAGTTATTCAGTGCAAAGTCCCACCGCAGCAGAGTCAAGCTTCCAGCCCCAACAGAGTTCCCTTATTTAGCTACACAAACACATTTCTTCTCTAGTCCTTCCTTGTGTGGTACCCCCCATCCCTCCCCTTCTCTCCCCAGCTAACCATTTACGCCTTCCTCCAGCTTCCCCCTCCCTCCGTTTAGTCCTGAAGTCGCTTGCAGTACCTCAGACCGGCCTGTTGTTGCTCCCTCAGACCATTCATTTCTGCTAAACCAAAGCTGTTGCAGAACGTCTCCCCTGCACTGAATTCTTAGAAGAGACACAAACAGCAGAAAGCAGCTTTGGGGAGGGGCACAACAGACCCAGGTCCTGTGCAGATTTTCTTTGCCAGCTTTCCTTGGTTCTCTTTCCTCAAAGGGGAGGTTGCTGCAGGACAGCAAGGGCATGAGTAAAATACATGAAGTTTATACAATGCTTCACATAGGCAGCCAGCCCCCCTCCGAAAGGATACACGCATCACCCTTGTGCTCTGTTCAAAGAGCACCTCAGGAACAAGGCAAAAGTAACTTGCAGCTACACGCTACAGTCAACAGCATCACTTGGGGAGGATGAGTTAGGCAAGGCAACGCGTCCTACAGATCTCCCACTGTCAGCTACGTCCCTCTGAAACTGCACTGCTACACCCAGCCCACCCTCAAGACCTACGCTACTGCTTCACATCTCCCAGCAAGCAGAAGTTTATATCAAAACTGACTCTATTGATTTTGGAAAGCTAGAATCATTGAGGTTTTGGTCTTAATACCTTCCAGAAGGAGCTCAGCATGGCTCTGAACTTAAGAAGTTTTAACTATTTTTACCAGATATGGTAACACGTTTTGCTTACCCCCTTTAGAAATACTGTTTAATAGATGCTGAAGTGCCTTCCCAAGAAAACACCAAACATTCTAAGAAGCAGTCTTTTCCTCTCCCTACATCAGCCTCTTATTTAAATGCACTGACAGTGCAGCTAGGCAGCAAATTTATGCAATCCTCTTATCCATACGTCTGCATGTGAGCTTTTCTGTTTTGTTTTGCCCCTTTTTTTTTTTTTTTTTTTTTTTAAACCAAGGCCCACGATGCGATTCTCTGGTTCTTTTTCATTTGGCATGCACCAAGTTCTCATCACCACTTCTCCTTCCCCCAGCCAGGTATCAAACTGGAGGTGAGGCTCTCGAGGTGATGTCTGAGCTCATGTTTTAATGTCCGTGTTGTCCTGTTTCCTTAGTGCATTTTTTCAGGGTAGTATTGGTTCCCCAAAATGACACTGGGACAAGTTTGGGTCTTCAGATATGTAGACATCTCTAAACACTTGCACAATAATTCCAAGCAGGCATTTACACAAGCTATGCACTTCAATTCATTTACAAATCTATACACAGTTCTACAAACCAATGTTCCTAATATTACTTAGGTTTCCAGCTTCAGAAAAGAACACTATATTTCAAAAAAGAACAAAAGCATCCCTCCCCCCATCCACTAAATCGTATGAATTTTCAAAATTAAAAAAAACTAATTTTGAACCCTTTTATGTGTTCTAATTCTCTCACTTTTTTTTTTTTAATTTTGAACACAGCTGTCTGTTGTACTTTCTCAAATGATGCCAGATGCTGGGTTCATCAACCAAACGCACGAAAACAATGGTTTGAAAGCAATTAGAAGCACCGAGGCTGCACCGAGGCTCATATTAAAATGTGATAACACTGTTCTAGGGGGAATTGCAGCACTGCTGCATTTCTGACATTTCTGTGCTGCCAGACAGACAGGATGTGCTGGAAGTGGGCCCTGATCGAGGAGGTAACATACTGGAATTTATTCCTGAAGTAAATGAAGGATTAGCTGATTTGGAACACTCAAGGATTTTTTTTTATTACAGTTGCCGCTCCCATCTTGTTTGAACGCTGGCAGATCCTTCTGTTTGCGCTCACCTATCACGCTCATTGTTTAAAGAAATGAACAAACCCACCAAACCACACGCCTTAGCTGTAACCTGGTTATACCCAATGCTCCAGATCAGAAATCGGAGCTAAGCTGCACTGATCCCATACAGAGACAAAGGAGCTCCAGGTCAGCTCTGAGGAAATATATATCCATCAACTGTCCTGAATATGCAGAAGTACTCACTGACACAGCTCATGACCTGCAGGCACCCTGGAAAGTTTAAATCATCACCCACATTATTGCAGAAATGAAGATCAAAGTCACGATCAGAATTTCCCAGCTTGTTAACAGACATAACAAGAGATGGTCACGGTCCTGAAAACTTTACAGCCTGGCCATTTGTCTACACCTGGAGGTTGATTTAATTTCGAGTTCAAGTTAACATAGGAGCAACAAGACTGGAAGTAACTTAAGGTTACCAAACAGTCTTTGCTCCTAAGTCAATGGCCCCCAGGAACATGCTGCCCTTTTGAATTTCAATCCTTTTCTAGAAACAAGAGTTATGCAGAAAATTTTCCTGAGCTTGTCCAAGACAGAAAGTTTACATTTTTGTATTATTTTATAGAATGGCTGGGTTGGAAGGGACACAGGCCGCAGGCAGGGGCACCTTCCACTAGAACAGGCTGCCCCATCCATTTACTCTCAAGAGTAAGGAAAAACAGACTTCTGTCCAGGGAGAATATTAACCCCAGCTCCTGTTACAGCCCTTACCCCAGCTTTGCCCCTTCCCATCCCTCAGAACTGCCACACACAAGCTACGTATTTGTTTTAATGAATAGCTCTCCTCCTTGTTGACTTTGCATAGAAAATACCATACAACCAGCCCTTCCCTGCTCCCCAAGTTCAAAACTGGGAGAAATCACGCCTCCTTCCCCACTGCCTTGTACTCACCTCGGGGCAGAAATTCCAAGTGATACCTAAAAGACAAAAAAAAAGGGCATAAGCATACGTTATTTTCTTACTGATTTGTTCTGGCCTGATAAGCAAGTGACAGATGGAAGAATTATACCAGACACGCTGCCAGGAATCCAGTGAATGGTTAAAACACATTTTGTGAATTTCCTCTAGACGTTTCTTGCCAGTCCTACGAATGCTAACTGGCCCCTGTGACATCCTCTGCTACCTAAGGAACCTCTTTCACTACTCCTATCTCCTCCTTTTCAACAGCTTCAAAGGCTCCCAACTTCCTGCCATTAGAACAGGTCTCCTACTCAAGAGAGGTGTTTACATGGCCTTTCCCTTCACAGCCTCAATTAACCTCACCTCGCACCTTCCCTCCCGCAACACTGCGGAGCGCAGTAGGCACGCTGCCCTTCAGCGCCTCACCGCCACGAGCTCTGCTCACAGGGACACGATCTGTCTGCAGCTCTCGTGCAAGCAGGTCACATTAGGAAGTTCAAAAGGCACTTTAATGCACCAAGACGCCCTGATCAGCTTTAGCATCTTCGCTGTGTTTTCCAGTTCTTTTCCTCATTTTCCTCCTGTTCTGCTCATGCCAGCTCTCTACTACGCTGGTTTGCAACCCTCCTGCTCAAAATTTATCTCCACTGAGCGGAGATTCTGTACTCATTTAGCAATGTAGAAGATCACAGACCCAAGACTGAGAATTTTCCCTGCAGAACCACGAAGATGAAAACTCGTGGGATACACATTGTCAGTCCACGCTTCGTAGCTCTCCTGCAACAGCATCTAAAAGCCCCGTGTGCCAGGCAGCGTGCGATGCCCTGCCCCAAGCAGCTTGCTCATGCTCTCACACACCAGAACTACTTCAGAGGGCCATGCACCACAGAAACAGCCCTGCCAAGAAGAAATCCTCCATTATTTCTTTCTCTCTCACTTTGAGCACACCTTTGGCTAACACGAGCCATTTTAATATGGGAACAGCACTGGCACATTTTGGAAACAGCTCAAGGACTGAGGATGAGCCACAGGACCCATTCACAGGCAAAATGTGTAACAAAGGGTTGGTCTATAGGCATTAGTGGCAAGAATCCAGTACATAAAAATCCAATCAATTTGTTTCCTCATTAAAAGCTTTCATGAAGAAAATGATTTAATACAAACATTCAAGCTACTGACACAGATTAATTAGAAAACAACAACAGAATTCTGATTAAGGGCATAATATCTGACTTGTTTTCTTTGGACAAAAAAAATACGCACAGACAGAAGAAACTTTTCTGGGAGAACGGACTCCCACAGTGATAAGTAACAGCTGCAATCTATTGGAAAGAGCCACACCAGTGTGCCTTGCAGCTAGAAAGGGCCGTAAATACCTCTTGGCCCCGGGGCACTCTCGGCAGTGCTCCCCCACTTTTAGTACAGGCTTTCCTAGCCATCCTGCGGCAGCTATACCTTCTCTCTCTCACTCCCCAAAGCCACACTGCCTGCCCCAGGTCAGGGGAGCAGTCAGAGCAGCTCCGTCCTTTTGCTTCCAACCAGCACGGGCCGTTACTGCAACGCTCGAAGCCCTCAAGCCCCGGCCGTGCGCCCAAGCCCCGCGCTCAGCACGCTCCCAGGCGAGGAGCAGCCTCTCTCCCCGGGCTCAGCCCACGGTGGGGGCCTCCACCGCCTGCCCCCGGGTCCGGCGCCCACCGAGAGCCGCAGTACTTTCGTCCCCTGGCCAGCCAACGGCTGTGAGACAAGGACAGAGAAATCACGTCTTGTTTGGTGAACTTTTGTCTCTTGTGCTTGAGAGACTGTCCTAATCTCCCCTGAACATGTTTTAGTGATAACATTTACTGCACTAGGACCAAAATGATTTTCTGTCACTTCTAATTCCAGTTCAATAAAAGTATAAGAGCTTTGTTTCTAACCTCTGTCATTTTTAATACAGTAAAATGGTTTAAAAAAATGTAAAATTGAGTTCCATTTCCTATTGGACCAGCAAGCCCACGTTAGCTTCACTCTGATCCAATTTGGGGGGCGGGGGGTTGATACCAAAAAGATGTCTTGCCTTTTTTTTTTTTTTTTTTTTTTAAGGCATAAGGAAACAGTCAAAATTCTAATCTCATCAGATCAGGATGTGTTTTTAATCTCACGCTTTGATCATTTTCACTCTGAAAAGGCTTAGGCACAGAATGTAAAGTTAGTTTAAATTTTAATCGGGAGTGGGAGAAGATGGTCTTGTTCTTACAGAAGATGAAAGAGTAATGACCTAATTCCTTTATCTGCCACTGACTGCATGAAGAATTTGGATAAATTACTTATCTTGAGAGCTCAAAAGGCACCCAGATATGATAGCACAGTATTGTCAGTTCACTGAAATGATAGGATTTCTTTCTTTTATATGCCTACGATGGCACGGGAGAAAGGGTGACTTTCAGCATGTGTTCCTCCCACTCCCTTTCCACAGGTAACATCAGCTTTACTTATTCAGCAAGTTATATTTCCACAGTTCTAAGGGAGACTATTTTTTTTGTTCCTACACTACTCAGGAAATGCAATTATTTAGGCAAAATGCCTATTTTGTTATTACAACCTAGGCAGCGAACAGGGTTAGTTTAAATACATCTACAGCCACAAGTCATGTGCATGCTTATAGACCCAGAATAAAGCGTGTTTCTGTGCAGCAGGAGAGGAGGAACTCAGCTGGTAGAACGAGGTTACTCATCTTGGGCCACCCTCCAAAACACATTAGTTGTATGGAGTTTGAGCCCAAATCTGATTTTTGTTCCCAGTTAAGACATCTCTAACCGACAAGCACGTTGCATCTTTACCTGGGCGTAACAGGCAGTGACAGCGTGCAGTTCTTTACCTCTGCGGGGGATCACCCCAAAAGTTATTTCCTGTGAGAAATTATTGGACTGAGTGTGTAAAAATTGTAATTGCTCCATACAAATTCTCCCTTGATCCAGACAGACAAGTTGGAAACCAGACATCTAAGCCTTGCTCAGATGAATGTGTTTTGGAGGTTGTTTGCCTTGGGATGAGGTTTGAAATTTTCATCCGTGATCAACAATTCTTAGATCTCAAACACCAAGAGTAAAAGCTTCTCATTCATTTTCTTTCAACCCAGAAAGTTTGGGAATTAGCAGTTAAGAGATGTCCAAATATATTGCTCCTTCTAAGCACTGTTTTAATAAAGCTTCTGTCCACCAGCTGGAGGTGGAATCCCCTAAGAGTGGCACTTAAGGCAAGCGTAGGAAAGAGCTTTCAGCCAAATATGAAGGTCCAGTCTATGTTAGTCCTTGAAGAAGTGGAGAGAGATGGGAAGACTCGTGACAAGTGATTAACTAGCTTCAGCAAAACAAAGCCACAGAGGAACGTATGGAGAATTTTAATGTGAGATGTAGAGCAAAAGAACTAGCCCCAAAATATCAGATTTCTGTTACAAAGCCAAAGAATGAGTGTTGCACTGCCAATACTTTAACAAAAGACATCCTATAAGTATTCCCCTCACATCGTTTGCAATGAACCACCCACCTCTCTCACCTCATCGGTACATATTTTGGGCCAGACAGAAAGCCGCAGATTTGTTCCACTTAAAACACAAAGTTTCTCATGATCATCTAGCCTTTGAGGTTACACAGTCAACAAGCAAACACGAGGGAGTCTCACTTGTCTGGAAGTGTTTATGTTCTTTGCTCCTGAAAACCATGCACATCTCAGTTCAATTTATCAGCCTCTAGTAGCTATGACTCCAACTGGGCCCAATCAAAATCACAACTCAACTGTGTAAACAGACCTCAAAGGGTGAATTGTCATGAAAAAATGCTGTCATGTTACTGAGGGAAACTGAGTCACAGAGCAGTCAAGTCTGCCAGATTGCCTTGTTCCCAACAGGAACCTGCTGCCCCTTCAGCCCCAACTAACATTTATTTCTCACTGCCTTGTCTAGAAGGACCAGAGCCTTCTGCTACCTCCCACAGAGCCACGACTTGGTCTTCAGGAGTGGAACATTTCCAGGACACCTCAGGACCTTGACCACAGGCCTTAACCTTGCACTGGTTTGTTGCTGGAGAAGTAAAATTGATGCTTTTGGGGTTGCTTCCAATTAGGCACTTGTTAGGTTTGAAGCTAAGCTATCCAAATCCTTCTGAGTATTAGAGTCATCTTCAAGAGATGAGAATTTGCTTTTCATAGCTCTTTTACTCGAAAGTAATCAACTGTGGATAGTGATGCTGCCAGGCCTGACCAAACAGGGACTGTTCCCTCGAGGAGCAAAACTACAGGCAAGTTACTTCAACGCTCCTTTCACCTCTGTGGCAGTGTTTAAACCAGGAAAACCCAGAAAAAAATCCCTCCTTCCAAAAGGAGGGATATATTAACCTGTGAAATATGCCAGGACCAAATTTCCCCAGTCAGTATTACTGCCACACTAAGTCTAACTTTGCTCTTTGGTATGAGCACAGGACTCGGCTTGTCTTTGAGGCACAGAGATAACTTGTTCTCCTGCCTTCATCCCCAGCCTTTACAGAAAACTTGAGTAAAGTCGCCCTGGGACTCCAATCCCTTGCTGCATGGTGGGGGTCACAAATTCCATCAATGGCACAGAAAGCCAGTAAAACATATGATCGACACACCCGTTCCTCCCATCCACCACTCGAGTTCACTGACCAACATGCACTGCTTGCGGCAAATCCCAGAGCTGAAGGACTCGAACCAGAACAATTTGGGGCTAGAAGCAAAATTGCTGTTTGAAATCTTATGGTCTGTATTATGCCAGGGGTCAAGCTTGATGGTTATAATTGTCTCTTTGCAGCTTTAAAGTTGTAGAGCCTAAACCCCACTTTCCTCTCAGACTCAATTTTGTCAGGAACCATACAATAAAATCAAGTTTCAATCAAATTTCCTGCATCTTCTTGTCCAATTAAGAACACTAATATCACCACAGCTGTTAAATTAGGTATTTCAAGACAGTCTAATTTGTTTGGTGCACAGTATTTGTTGCTTTTTAATGTTTGCAAAATTTTGTTTTTAAAATCAATGCTGTACAAGATTTCAAGCAGGAAAAGATGAAAATGGGATTGGGGAGCTCACCATTAGCAAAGTGTGTTACAAACCACTTCAAATGCATTTCTCAGTTAAATGCTACAGAAGCAGCAGCAGCAGCTATGCAAAGACTCTGGTTACACAATTTCAATCATTTACAGTCCTCAGGTTTCAGATTAACAATGCATTCACAAGGAAATGGATGGTGAAACAGGGGTAATTTTATCAACCGGAATGGAAAATGATGCAAATTACTGAAAGGAGCCTAACCCAGAAGGCACCAAACTGCATTATTGGCAGGGCGAATAGCCACATTCACCCCAGGTATAAAAGCAGGTAGAATGTGATAACAGCTGAACTGACTTTGTTCCCCTGCCATGCCTGATCTTAACACAGGAGAATTCCTTCCTCATCTCTTTCTCCCCCACAATGGAAGGAAAAAATCCCCTACTGAGATTACAGAATAAATTGGGAACATCCTAACGGAAACTTTACCAGACTTTAAAAAGAAGTAGTCACCGCAGTCAGTATTAAATTTGACTGTTGCGAACTAAAGGAATGCCTGTGCTCACACACACCCAGGCACAGCTGTACTGGTGCAGGGTGGTGGCAGTCTTTAGATCTCCATTAACACCAGCTGGCGCGGCGCCGGGCGCACACTTACACATCCCCAGGCCACACCAGTGCTTCCCCTGCACGAAGGAAGAAGCATCCTGGGCAGCTCATTCGTGGGACAGAAATTGAAAATCCAAAAATTTCTAAGTATTTCTGAAGTGAGGGGGACTTTTTTTTTTTATTTAATGGCCGACGTGAGAATGAAATCCTGCTCAGCACGATTGTTTCCTTGCTGAACAAATAAATCTCAGCTCTCTGAAGAACACGGAGGAGAACAGCACTTTGCCTAATTAAGGACAATGCGGTGGGGCTATAGACCAGCCCTGGTGTTAATGTGCTGAGCTCAATTATCTGCCCATAAGGTCACATTCTTAAATTCTTTTTTATCTTGGTATTGCACATTACTCAGCATAATGAGTTGAATATTGGTGGGAGTTACAGACAGTACATTTACACTAATGAAGCAAAATTACCCTGAAATTGCATTTTCTTTAATTTCAATCTCAAAACTTTAAAATAAGGTTGAAGCTGATGTAATAGATGGAAGTTAATACACTTAAAAGTTTATTAAAATAGGCTAAACAGTCTGGCTTATACAAAGTTTTCAATGTACTTCCATTCATGAACCCTTTACAGTCTTACGGTATTACCTCGTCACAGGAAGAACCAAGCTCAACCCAAGAATTTGGGCGATGTTCCCCTGGTGCTGAAATAGCCACAGTTCAGCTACGCTTGTAAACCAACAAAACCAGCAGCTTATTGTGACTGTGCACAAACCACACGCTGCGACAGCCTGCCGAGATTTGCAGTACAACTCCAAGGGCCCTCACACCAGAGGGGATCACACTGTGTTTATCCTTACATTTGTGGCCAAGCCATCCTCTTCCAGCTACAGCAGCAAGAGAGGGATTTCTTCCTGACAGTAACACTGCACCTGTGTAACTCAAAGCTTCAAAGGGCCAGGTGTGGCAAAGCATATACCAGAAACGAGGTGATGGTGCTACCCCATCCCAGTGAGTCTGCTCCCTGAAGACAAGTACTCCTGCAGCTCAGATGAATCAGAGCATGGAAAAACACATGTAGGTACCGGGAGCATCTTGGATCCCCTCAGTATTCTGCAAAGAAAGACATCTCTGCACCTAGGGTAAGCAATCTAAGTTCAGAGACTGTTCATTTTTCTGAACTTCATTTTTTACAAAACAAGGCTCACTGTGTCAGAGACCAACCTCCCACTGAAAGAGCAGGACAGCTGTGGGGCTTCACTGCACGATCAGACATTTAAGACCCACCCCAGGCTTATCTCAGACACCTGAATCCCTCAGCCAGGCAGGGAGCACACTGCTGCGCAGGCTGGGAAGCCAAACGTAATGCCAGCCACAGCACCCCTGTGATTGTGGCAGGGCACCCCAACAGCAGCACGGCGGCCGTGGCGGTCGGGGAAAGCCCCTGGCTTTGGCTGGCTGCCTCCAGCAGGCCAGGAGATGGCTGGGAGCTCTTCGTTGCCTGGTTAGAAGGCCAGGTGCTGACTTCTCCCTGACAGCACAGTAGCTGTACTGGGAATACTGCCATAAACTAAGAAGGATTAGACAGTGAGGCAGCAAAATGAGGTTTTGGGCTTGTTACCCAGAGGTGAAGAGCCTTATCTTCATGGGAGCTCCTGCTGGTGGAAAGAATGAGAGAAAATGGTCCTGTGTTAGTTACTAGCAGCAGGATTGAGCCTCAGGGTCACGCTGTTGTTTTAGTCAGAGTGGGGCAAAGCGAAGGTAGAGTTTCAGTGCCTATTTTGGATTTGCTAGTGAGTGTATGTAAGAAACTCAACATTGAATCTTTCTCTTCACTTCTGCTTTGATATACAACAGGTCTGCCTTAGCTCTCCTTTTAGCACTATTACATTTTGCATCAGGAAAAAAATACTAATAATTTGTATCCATCAGTGCAAGCTTGCCTTCTGACAGGGAGTTCTAATAACTGGCTGACTCTAAGGAGATAGAGGAACTATTTATCTCCATATTTTTAAATAAATCCCATTCTCCCCATCTCACCCTCTGCCATTGTAACTGCTCTAGAAGTGTCTAAACAGTGAGGTGAAGTCATTTAACAGCAAGACAACTTTTTTTTTTGTTACTGCTCTTGCCAAAGGACAAGAATGGGCTTGTGTTCCTGAGTGGAGTCATGTATCTGATTCGTCCCAGGTGTCAGACATCTGCTGCTAGCTCTGCAGCTGGCTTTGTTAAGACACAAGAAACGGCAATGCTCTCAAGGAACAGCTTGAAACAAACCCTCAGCACCAACCAACCTAAAACAGAAGCAACTAACAACCTCTGGGGCTTCTGGAAGACAAGAAAAACTCTGCCCCAGCAGCACATCCTTCCCCTGCCCTCCCCCAGTGCAAAGCTGCTATTTTACCAAATTCGACCCATTACAGACACTTTGCTTTTCCACGCGGGACTGGAGCAACGTCCTCAGCCTATGGTCAAGGTAAGCAACTGCGTCCACGCCACCGTGCTGCAGCCACCATCCTGTGCTCTGTTCCTTCCTGGGGACCAAGCCTCCAGTTGTGCTCTGTGGCCTGCTTTTCTGGATGCCACACAAAGCAATTGGGGAAAGCAACAAAAGAAGAGGTTATTGACACCACCAAAAAGATTAGGAAAAAAATCTCTAGGCCTGGATTTACCCATGAGATCAGAAAGTGAAACAGGATCCGAGTTAGCAAGGGGGAGGGGAGATAGAAACTGTTTCTACAGACCAGAGCCATTTGAAGAGAACATTTGGTTTTAAATAACCAAATGATTTCTGAAAGTAAAATGGTGCGGGGACTCATAACTCAGCTGTATGGTGACAGCCTTCCCACAGCTGCTGCCTGCAACGCCTCTGACATGGCTCCTTCAGCAAAAATACCATAGGCTGCCCAGGAAAAAATTATAACCTGCAAACACAAATCCGCTCCCTACCTCCTGCACTTCTTGTGGTAAAATGGGAACAATATATCCTCACAGGTAGCACGTGGAGACATAAAGCCCAAACACTTGTTCACATTAGAGTCATCAGCGACCCTCCTGGAGGGGGGCTGTTACGAGGCCGCTGGGAGAGCTGCGATATAAAGACCTGAAGGCCAAGTTACAGGAACAGTTACTGAGACTGGCTCAGGATAATCGTACTAGATTAAGCTCTTCCCTTTCAGAGACACGTGTCTCTCTCCAGTAGTTTAGCAGTTTACTTATGTCCATTATGAACCCAAATAATGAAACCCTACACGCTGTGTTGTGTTCCACCGTGCAGAGGCGAAGAGGCAGAAAGCAGGGCTGCTCCGGGGAGGCAGGCGCTTCCTGAACGCGACTGCCGAAGATTTCCTGAATACCCGCCACAAAAGCCACAGGAAGCTCCCTGAAGAGACAAACCTGCACCTCACCCCCAGGAGCAAGACCTGCCTAGATCCTTTCAAATAAAAGATACAGTAATCGTTACAGTAATCTCCCACCACAAATCATTGCATTAATGGCTCCGGTCAGAAGAAGGACATTTGTACACCGTTCTTCTCACCATTTCCAAATGCCACCAAGCAATAAAACACAAATAGGAGATCAGCAGCGCCCTGTACCCTTCGCTCAGGGGTCTCACTTTCCCCTCCAGAAGTATCTGCAACGTCTTCTTTCAACAAGCAACAGGGTTGAAGCCCATATCTTAACCTGAACATCCAGGAAGAATTTGTGCATCACCTCCCATCCTGATGCAAAGGCTGCTTCACTGTATATCCTGCTCATTTGAGATGACACTGTTTTTATCCCAAATTGTATTATTCTGCTGAGAAAAATGTAAGAGTCTAGGCTGGTTCTGTGACACAGAACGCAACATTTGCCCCAGGACTCTAAAGGCTGCTGCTGCTTGAGCCTGTCACCAGAACTGCACAGAATCTCTAAGGAGCCAAAGGCCCCCGAGAAGATGGTCACAGCAGCACCTTACCCCACTGCTCAAGTGCCACTCACAGCTCTATCAGCACACAAAGACAGACCGCCTACTTCTGAAAGCAACAGCAATTTGGTAAGTTTGCCAAGTACTTGGTACATTTATCAGATTCTGTGATGCTGTTTTTTAAAATTCATTCAAAACAGACCTAGAGTTGCATTATACAAAAGATAATAGCTCACTTTTAAAGTTTTGTGCTCTCAGGACTGCTGAAAAAAAGCTTGTCAACGTGAATACTTCAGGTTCATAGTTCTGTTTACTTAACTGTTTCCATCCCAAGTCAATACCTGGCAACAAGGGGGAATTTTTCAGAGAAGCCACACCTGCCTGCTGTAACCATGCAAACAAGCATTTTCTTCTCCAGTATTCCAATACACTGCTAGACACACCTTTCCTCCATTAGATATGCTGCAGCCCCATTTTCCAAAGGCTTTCATCTTCTGCATTCAGTTTGTTTCAATTATTCAGGGCAACCCAGGCTGATAATTACACAGTCCCGAGTTGCTGAGTAAAACTGATGCTTAATTAGCCAGCAGGAAAGATCGATTAAGATACAGCAGGGCATCTTGCAAAGTTCTTCAGTGGGACTGCAGGGAATAGAATCTGGCTGTGCCCTTCCAAAGGATAAAATTCTCTGCATCTCAGGGATTTGACAGCAGTTTTATTTAAACTGGATGCTTATATCAGTCAGCCACCCTGAGTTTTATTGTCAGATCTTAACTTCAAATGACACAACTCATATCTTTTAACTAGAGCATTAACAGCAAGCTCTATATCACATTTCTAGCCAAAAATATAATGCAGCTGAGGCTGAAAGTTTTATTTAAGCCTCCAGCAACATGTTTTCCTGTTTTATGTTTCTTGATTTTCCCTGAGCATGACAGCACCACCTTTGTGTGCTTCACTTAAATCCAAATGATGCAGCTCATACTCTCATTGAAGGTTTGAACAGTCCTGAGGACAGGAGATTTTGGAACCCAGTTCAGACCCAAGTTTTAACTTGGAAAGCAGTCGTTCTTCCTTTTTACTGTATCAAAGTACAGGTAATGCCTGTTTAAGTTCAGGAGCCACTTGTGAAATAGATAGTTTCAGCAGCATGAGCCTTTGCTCATTGTATTGATTTATCCATGTGCCTAAGTATCAAGTGTTGAATTTTCTTCCACAAAATCCTCTCTAGCACAATGGAGAAGGAAGAACAGGACAGGATCAGAGATCAGTATGCAAAGAGCTCTACAGACACAGCCCAAAGCACAATCTTTACTTTGAAACACAAAGATTCCAAGGACAAGCAATGACAACTCTGCAGACAGCCAAATATAACTGGCTAGCGTTAAATAGGAGGGTGCACAAACCAGTATGCAGTGCACTCACATTATACCAAGCCCTGAATGCCCATTAACTTTCAAAGCATGGGTCAATTATCCAATTATTTGAATGCAGCATGTGGTACCTCAAGGTTTGGCACTACTCTGAAGCACTTTCATTGGCAAGTTATGCAGACAATACATACCTGGCTTTGACTTGCTGAAAGCTGAAGAGAATTGCATCCCTCTGCTCCCTTGCTTTAGGGCTCAAATTTTCATTCTGCAGTCCATCCACCAGGTAACATTCAGCATCTGGTAGAGAGAAAGCTACAAGTTAAAACCACAGGCAGATACCTGTTCTTGGCCAAGAAACAAGGATCTGGATACCCAATGCCTTCCACATACCACTCTGCTACAACAAACCCTAAAATATGCTGCTGTGGAAGACTTTTGGCATTAAGTAATGTCATTCAAAGGATCCAAAGCACTTCTAATATCAGTGTAAGGTATCCACCAACACTTAAAGGAAATCCCAACCTGTGGTTGGGTTTCACAAGGACACTCTTGATAAGAGACAAGCACCGAACAACAGGTAGGTTACACTAGCCTACATAGACTTGAATCACGTCTGCAAGGTTATCGCCAAAACAAAGTATGTGCTTACTCAGCAGACAGTTGGACAGAAGTAAATACGGTATTCACTCACTTGGAAAGTATATGTAGAAATTTAACCTGAACTGGAAGAGATGAAGTACCTTCTATTCGCATGAATATTTGCATTCTTTACAGAAACCTCAAAAAAGTCTTAGAAAATAGGACAGTTCCAATCACAGCTGCTCTGTAGAGGAGAGTATCCTCCTTGTACTTCAGCAGCTTTACTGAAAACTTTCCCTAGCAAAGACTGGCTTCAAAACTATGGTGTTGTACATCCACAGGCCTCTCCAACCTTTAATTCACACTCCATACTGAGATACTAATGTCAGTTTAATATCCTGCTTGCAAGACTTTCAGCTCCTTATGCTTCAGCTGCTAGTACAGCAGCCAGCACTGTTTAGTACACCCCAGGAATCTTCACAGCTCCTTAAACAGCTCCTCCACCTGCAAGCACACTCAAGATCAAAAATGCCACAATAGAAATAAATATCTTTTTCTGTTAAAGTCATGAGCCCTTATTTTTGTCACCTATAACAAACATAAGAAAAGCTTAGAGCTTGAGGGAAGAAAAAACAGCTCTTTAAAGTGAAGAGCTTGAGCAAGTACAGAGCTTGCTCCGTGCCCAGTCATGGAAGGGAACAAGGCCAATGCACGGGCACATCCCCAGGAACAGGGGCCTCTTCCCACCTGGTCCTCAGTGATGGACAGGCAAGACCAGAGAGACCGAGCTCTGAACACAGCAGCCTGAGGAAGGAGGAGTGAATCCAAGTAATGCTTGTTTCCACAACACTCCTGTTCTTGTTTCTGGGTTTGTTCAGCTGAAAGCACCAGTTTCTAAGGGAGCGATCGCTAATAAGCACATTTCAGCCAAATTCAGACTCCTCCAAGTCCCCACCAACTCCTTCTGCTGTCTCCCTGCCTTTCCTCCCGCCACGAGTGCTCTTGACCCACAAGAACTAGGTCTGAGCCAGCAGTGCCTCACCATCTACGGCCCCACACTACAGCCAGCACTTCGCAGCCAAGAAACAGAGGCTAAAGCCCACAGGCAGCACTGAGGATATCAAAGTGTCCTAGCACAACACCTCTGACAAGGGCATGCACAGTTGTCACAGCTCTGCTGATGGGCAGGAACACCAATTCACAGCACTGCTCTCAAACCCACACCTACATCCAGCAGCAGTGTTGACCTGACGTGTCTGGACTCCTGGAGCTCCCAAAATGCCTATTAATATCAAGTTCCCCGCTAGTAATTTAGCCCTGGGTGGCCCGCCTGGGATCACACAAAAGCTTTGCTAGAGCAGCTGAGTGAAGCTCTTTAAATCCCAGGCCAATCCTGTAATCCTTAGGCTAAATTTAATTTTCAGTACATCTCCATGCAGTTTTAATTATACACCCAAGATATAGTAGCAACTTATGACAAGCCTAACACTGCTGGACTTGCACCACTTACACACTGCACAGAAAATAACCAAGCACATCCATCTAAGCACAAAGGATAGATACATCTTTCTCTGAGAAGCTTACTATAAGAACAGATGGAGGCTAAGGGAACAATTTATTATATACAAATCTGCTTTAAAACTGCACAGCATTTTCATAGTCAATGAGGAAAAAAAACAAGAAACACAAACTGCCCCCAAAATCTGGGCAAATATCAGTTGCATCTCTGTCCTTTTTAAACACAGATTAGCTCCGTGAGTATGTGATTAGCTCTAATATGGCATTTACTTACTGCGATGTCAGCACAGATCGGCTGCTGGATAAGTTATAGTAGAACTACGGTCACTCCTGCGAGCCAGGCAGAGCCCCTTTCAGAGCCAGCCACTATGTTTATAGCACCAGGAAATGAAAAAGAAAGCCTAACCATAAACTCTCAAAGTGGATCAGGAAGAGCAATATGTAAGCAGCTCTAGAGTAAATCACCCTAATGTTAGTTTTACTGCTTGTCAGTAACATTATATTCTTGATGTTTATAGATTGCTCTCTGTGATCCACTCTGAAAGTTTACAGGACTCTCCTTTTCGTTTCCTGCAACTAAAAAGGTGAGGTGAAAAGAAACAGTTGAAATTTCATCAAGTGTTTCAGGAGGGTTTCTAGAGGCAATTGCAGATAGCCACTTTAATCCTGCAGGCAATGCACAATATTGTAAGAATTATGTCACAACCACTGAAGTCCAGGCAGTAAATAACCTTTTAATGGCAGCACTAAATTCTAGGAGTTAATCAGCACTCAACAAGGAGATCTGAAAGGTATTTAGACGCCATGTGTATTCTCTCCGTGCACACACAAACATCATTTTTTTTGCTCTTTTCTACTCATTTGCCATCAGAAGGCCAACAACAGAAAACCTAAATACAGAGGAACAGGTCCCCAGACCCACAACACTGTAGCTACGCAAGTTAATCCTGAGCTAACCAGTCTGCTCCAACGCTTACTTGCTGCTTCACACAATTCCTGCTGCAGTTTACCACCCCAGGTGGCTGTGAAAAAAAACAGTTTAAAAGAGTTTATGGCACCTATCAACACAGAGCGCAGATACCTTAAGCATCCACAAAATTGCATTAATATTTCCAGGATGCTACCCGAGACAGCCAGGGGTTTAGAACAGTAGTTGAATCATCCCCCTTGTCCAAATAAAAGCTGTGAGCTATCACACTTTTTTTTTTTCTTTAAACTTTTCAGCAAATTAAAGAACGGATGGTTTAATCATGAACGTTCTCAGACGAACATTCCTACTTTTATGGGATCAAGTCAGAAAACCTTAAGAACCGAAGCAACATTCGTACACCATCCTGCAATGGACTAACAGGACATTCTCCCCCATGCAAGAGGGGATCACAGAGTCAGAGAGTGGCTGGGCTGGGAGGGACCTTAAAGCTCATCCAGTTGCAACCCCCTGCCATGGGCAGGGACACCTCCCACCAGAGCAGATTGCCCAAAGCCACATCCAGCCTGGCCTTGAGCACTTCCAAGCACGTGGCACCCACAGCTTCTCTGGGCAGCCTGTTCCTGTGCTTTACCCCCCTCAGAGTGAAGAATCTCTTCCTAATACCTAATACAAACCTACCCTCTTTTTGTAGAGAGCTGTTACCCCCTTGTCCTATCCCTACACTCCCTGATAGGGTCCCTCTCCAATGCAGGAACTGAGAACAGCTTCCCAAATTTGCAGCGTCCAAGTCTCAATGCCAAATTCCCTGATATTTAAGTTCTGGGGCCATTCGTGATGCTACATCAATACCGACTGTAGCTTTTTAGCCTTCGTAAAGCAGAACATTTTATTGTTTATTTTTGAAACAGCACTGAGGCTTCTCGCCTTGCTATCAGCAGCTACCAGCTTTGTTATGCTTTGCAGGTGCAGTCACGGTCTCACAGTACAGCATCTGTTCCATCCTTCCTGCTGCCCAAACTCCAGCAAGAAAATGGCTTTCCAGACCTACTACCTGAGATGAAGAGGATCAGTCAGGGCAGGTGAAGGGAGAAAATAATCAGACTGCCAGATTGCCTTTGCCTCTACAAAAAAAACAGAAGTCCTGGATTTGTCAGAGATGTATCACATTTTTAAGAACCATTGTTTTAGCCTTCAGAAGAAATCTGTGCCAAACAAACATGGAATATCTTTAACAAAAGTAGTTTTAAAAGGGAGCTGACTGAGCCAAAACTGAAACCCCATGCAATTAGGAGGCAACGTAGTGTTAATGAGAACTTGGATCGCTTATGTTTGATGTGGAACAAAGTAATAGTTGTTACAACCACATCTATTCATAAACATAAGGCAATAAGCATTCGTAAGTGTTGCAGGATTGCAACATAGCCATGAAATAGCCATAGAGTTTGTCTTTCAACCACTGCAACCTCAGAGATGTCTCCAGTGATAACAGCGTAAGAATTACTAGCTAGCCATGACTACCTGTTTTTTGGGCATCATGCATACAGTCCTGCACTATACGGACCAAAGGTTAATATAAGGAAGCAAATATTATTGCCTGTACAATAGTACACATTTACTCTTCAAGTTTTACCTTTTACTTTAAATTTAAGAACTCTTACTGTAACGCAGTTTGCAAACGCTAACAGCTTAAGCTCCTTCAGCCCCAGCTTGCATAGCAAGAAACCTCCTTAGCCACTGGAAGGCCTCAAGACTGTATATATAGATCGTTAAGACACAGCAAGTTTGATACAGAGATATGTGACATGCAATTAATCTCCATTCATAGCCTGCTATACTTGTCAGCAAACAAAGGCTGTGCTTTAGAAGATCTGAAGCCTTCAATTAAAAACAGTCAGCTAACAAGAAAATAATCTAAGTTAAAGGAAGGTGGCAGGTGCAGAAATGAGTTGTTTACAGAAGTGTCAGCACTGAACAATAAAGTGCTGCACATCAAAAATGTGAAAGGGTGAACTTCACTGAAGGCCCCATGATTAAAAAACAGAGGAGAAAATTTATACCTACATCTGGGGGAAGACACAAAGCATTTGGAAGTGAGCTTTGATGGGCTCAGAGGCTGCACGCTCACTCTCAGACTGACGCGTCCCAGGACTGGAAGGCACCCCCGGCCTCACAGCAAAGGGGACCAGTGCTCCGCACCGTCAGGAGCCGCTGCAGCAGGAAACGAAAGGCCACAAACCCCTGAGGCAGACCAGGCTCGAACATAACTGCTCAGAGCCGTCGAGCAGGAACACACCAACAGCTCCTTCGCCACCGCCCACCCGCATCCGCGCTGGCAGGATGCGTCAGAAAGGCGCACACGTTCAGCAACGGGCTGACGCTGCTGCTGCTCAGGTTTATTTATGGGGAGGTCAGCAAGAGTCAACAGGGCAGGAGAAGTCAACATGTGAACGGAGGCGAGTGTGAAAGGTAAGGCAATACTGCAGAGTAAAAACACCAACCCTGAGTACAGCTTCCCCTGTTTGCGTAAATCTTTCTCACAAGACACCAAAGAAGCAGTAAGCAGTTACTCAGTCCCAAACAGTAGAAACGGAACTCAGAGCTCTAACAACTTACAGCTTGTTTCTTCTCCCCTTTAAGAAATAAAAACGAAAAAGCCAAGCTCCCTAAACAAGAACAGCCTTGAAGCTACAGGTTTGCAGCACCCCTCATGGTGCCTAGGCCCGGGCAGGGAGGTGAAGCCAGAGGTAGCACAAACGGAGCAGAACTTGTGGGAGCCGCTAATGCCCGTCCCAAGGGCTAACGCAGCCACCTCTGCGGGGCAATCCTCTCACCAAGCCCTCCCGCACCCCGCTGCAGGGTCACCAGGAGTTGCAAAGGTCGGCACAGAATCCATTCACGTTTGTGAAGCGCACTTTTACAGATGAACTTTTTTAGAACAGTTTCTGCTTGTCCGACCCACCTCTTCAGCGAGCTGGGGTGTAACAGCTCGAGTTTGCAAAGAAATCAGGAGAAACAACCTCAGAGGCCACCCACGTACCATCCTGTGGGCACGCAGAGCCGCGTGCTGTCAGCTCTCAGCACAGCTCACCGGGTGCTGGGGCCTCGGGAGGTCACCTTCGCGTTACCAAGCAGAAGCGGGGCCTGAAGCCAGCGCTGCTTTCCCGGGCTGCGCCCCCGCTTCCAGCGGGGTTGGAGCTTCCCCGAGGGCCCACGGCCAGCTTGCTCAGCGCACCCCCGGGGCGACACACAGCCAGGCGGCACCGCCGCCACGGCTCGACCAAAGCCTGCCGAGGGCTCACCCCAGCACCCGAGTTTCTTTCGCCCTTCGGACCCGCTCCTCGGCCCCATCCCGGCGGGGCTCGCCGGCGCGGCCGCTCGGTGCCAGCCGAGGGCACGCGGGGGGGGCGCCGGGCCGCGCCAGAAGCCGCCGGCCCCTGGAGACGCGGCTCCCACCTGCCCCCGCTCCCCTCTCAGGCTCGGCGCGGCGAGGCGCAACAAGTCCTGCAGCGTCTCCCCCCGCCCGGCAGCGGCGGGGCGGGCAGCAGCGGGCGGTTACCTTCCAGGAGCCTCCGAACCTCCTCCGGGAGCATGGTCCCCGCCACCGCCTCTCCCCCAGGGCCGGCCCCGCCGCCGCCGCCCGCGTCCCTCCGGGGCAGGGACCCAGCGCGGCAGGAAGCGGGGGCGGGGACGCCCCGCGGGGGGCCGCGGCCGCCGGGCGGCTCAGCGAGCGGCTCAGCGGGGCGGTGCCGCGCACCTGCTGCGGGGCTGCCCCGGGCGCGGCGGGAGCCGGGGCCGGGCCCGCGGGAGGGGGGCGGAGGTGCTGCGCCGGCCGGCAGGAAGGCTTCCCCCCTGCGTCCTGCACGGGAAGGGGGCTACGTTCGGCCCTGGCCACAGCGTAGCCGCGCGCGTTTCTGCGTCTCGCGCGGAGAAGCGGCAGGGTTGCGCGCTTTAACTTGCTCCGTGGCAGGCAATAAATGCGAGCTGCGCTCTACCAAACAAAAATGGCATTGCATTAGATTAACCCGCAGTCCTACATCTGCTCCTCTCCTATATAAATGAATTAACACAGGCTGGCTATGGGGATACCACTATAATTTTTCACCGTTGCGTTCCCAAATTTTAAGCTCTACGCTGAAAAACCAAACGCAGCCTTCTGTATCTGAAGCTCGTCAACGATTCCAAGGACCAGTTTGAGATTTCCCATGTGTTAAGTGTGGAGGATCCAATCCTTACTTTGCAGTGTCCTGGTATCAAACAAGTACTTATTTTTGCAGCATGTGGAAAACGCTATTCTGAACGTTCTTTCCACTTTTACCTTTCTGGTATCTTATCCCTGGCACGTGATCCTTAATTGTATTTTCACCACATAGCAAGTGTTTGAGATTACGAAAAAGGATGCAATCAGGCTATGCTGGCCACCAATTGAAAACCACATAGCTACACAAATGTTGGTGCTTGCTGCTTTCACCAAGGGCATAACACAACACGAGCTTCTGACGCTGTACGTAGAGCCAGCGCTGTCTACTGAGGTGTATCATAGCGTAATGAGGAAGGGCTTCTCTGAACTCTCAAAGGAAGCCCCCTAAAACTGCTTCTCTTGCTGCTTTGCAGCCCCCCGGCTCTGGGCAAGCCATCTTGCCGCAGTAATTATCACAAGCTGGAAAAAAAAAAATCTGTAGGGGAAAAGAAAAAGTGTGTTGCACTCCTAGCGTGCATAGACTGAGACACACGGCTTAGAGGCTGAGCATATTTCCAAATGTTTGCAGAATCAGATTCTTACTGCTCTTTGGGTGTGCCACCTGGAAGGAATAAAGGCTTAGTTGTTGGGTAGCAGGCTTTGCATAAAGGAAACCTGGAGCAGATTCCAGCTTTGCCCCAAGCTTCTTGCTTGGTTCAGTCACGACAACCTGTGTGTTTCAGGTTTATGGCACAGATGCGATATAAGAGCTATGTTGGCAAAGGTACAGCTATTGGAATGATGGAAGCATATAACAGAGGTGCTCCTCCATACGATAACGTGCTTTGTGACCCACTTTCTGAGACTCACAGGTGAAACTGGGGAAAAGACCGTTACGCTTTCAGTTGATTGGTACAAATCAGATAACGAGCAGGCGTAAGATGAAGCAAAGTGCTTTGTGGTTTTGGTTTGGGGCATGTATGCCTGCGATTCTATTGTTTTCTGCACTGCAGGCAGTGGAGTGAAAGGAGAAAACCCCTAAAGCAACTGCAAAGTTCTTTTGTGTCTTTTTGGTTGAAATATGTAATTTTATGCCTGTGGGGCAGCACCTCAATAACTCACATATAAATAACAGTTGTCAGAAGGGATGGCTTTAAAGGAGGAGTGAAGGCACCGTGACCAGAGGCATGTTTAGTGTATGCAGCTGATTTACTGGAAAAGTGATGTTGCGCTGTTTTCTGTGTATTGAGTCTCCTACAGTGGTAACGCTGAAGTGACAGCTGCCATTTTGGGTTTAGTCACAAAGAAGACAAGACACTGTGTTTTCCATCCTGCTCAGGAAGGTTTGATTACTCTCCAGATCTGGAAAACGAAACACACCACCACTTCTGATTTGTCACATGGCTGTGTTCTCTACATGCATGTAATTTCAGAACAACCTGCAGACAGACTTCACGTTGACAGTACCACTCAAGACCTTACAAGTTTCCTACTCTGGGTGTGAAGTTCACTCAGTTTCTGTCCTTTCCTCTTTACCTTCTATACTGCTGTGTGAGTTTGCACACACTGACAGCAATGCTGCAGCATAATCTTGATTTTGCCGTGTACAAGAAATTGCTCCGCAGCGGCACCAAACGCAGCACAGGAAACATTGCTGCAGTTCAGAGGGCCTCACAAAGGAGATTGCCTTGCTGGAATGCATATACATCACAGTAGTCTTCCCCATTACATCTCCTAGTCAGGTAGTGTTTCATGAGTCAGGGTTTAGAAGATTGAGAATCTCCTATGGGAGCAAAACGTGAATCTCTGTTAGCTGCCTAAGGCTCCTCACAGATTTGAGTAGTTCTGATTGTATGCAAGAAATGGTAGCACGTGTAGGTGGATGTGTATGTTTGATGGATCTGTATACATGTTCTCACCCAGAAGTGTTTAGGGATAAATATTTAAATGCTTCTATGTAGAAATCCTCATTGGTTCATTACAGACTACAAATAAAAATCAGCTGATTGCTGAGACTGACTAACTTTAAAAATGAGTTTGTAACAGAATGAATGAGGTCCCTTAGATGGAAGAAACTGCCTTCAGATATGCCAGAAAGATCGATAAAACCTAATCAATGCAAATCTCAGAGGAAGAAATGTTCATGCAACTGCAAGGAAAAGGATCATCTCACAGGTTCTCTGCATTTCTGTAGCTCACATAATAGTCTGAAAGCATAAACTAGAAGATGGTCAGTGAGTCTTGCTCAAGAGTTAAACCAATTTATCATATTTAGGGTCTGGAGGAAATTATTCCCTACATCAAACTAGCAGCGACTTGTTTTGCAGGTGGTGGGGTTCTGCCTTCCTTTGCTGGGGATTTCACCCAACAAATTTACTGCTGTTGCAGTGTTTATGATATCAGTAAAGCTCCAGATCTTTTCTGATCTGGGATGTATTGCACCTGTGATTTTTGGTCTTTTCTACAGATCTTAAGGTTCTCATAAAGGCCTTGAATGTAGCATAAGGTGTGGATGCTAGCACTGTTGCACTCTTTGTGGTCTTGGACTATGCAAACATCCATGGCCCTGGCAGCTGGAGGCAGAGCTCAGCACCTAGGATGTTCCCCTCAGGCCCTTTCCGAAGATCTTGTTAAGGCTATGTTTACCAGGCATCACATAGTGTTATTATTTGTTAATAATAATAAAACATTTTTATTATTAAATCCATTTTACTGAGGAATACTGAGGCACAGAGTCCCAACTGCTACGCACATGTACGTGCTGTTACTCAAAGCCTTAGCCCCATGCAATTGCCCAGCCAAGCCTTCTACCCAACCTTAGTCAGTAGGAGATAGAGCCAGGCAGACTGATTCCCAGACAAATGACCTTTTTATTTTGTTTTCTTGCCACTTTCATTTTTGAATGTGTGAATAGGTTACAAATTTGGTATAGTGGTCAGCTGGGAAGGAGGTGAGGGAGTCTGGCAGTGACTGGCAACTTCCACTGCATCATTCTTCTGCAGCATCAGGCTTTATGGGCTGTAGATGTAAAGCTGCCTCACTACATGATAAAAGCCCCACCTTAATCATTTTAGGTCTGAAGTTCAGCAGACAGGCTCTCTCCTAATGATATTCTGTTAAATGGACAAATTCCTTTGAAGGCTTGTCTTGCTTTGAAATCCAATTTCACAGGAAGCCAGATGTGGTTGGGTGTAGCTATGGAAACAAAGCAGGGCAGTCTTAGAGGAGCTGAGCGATGCAAGGTAAAATGTGAAAGTCAGACTCCTGCACTGCACTGTCGGAAATATCAAAGGATCTGGAGAGGTTGGCAGGAGACGTGTCCCTGTTATGGGCTGTTCTGTGTGGCTGGGTACCAGCGCCTGTCAGTGGAGGTAAGCAGCCAGCTGTCCTGTCACACAGGCTGAAATGGAGCTGAATGCACAAAACCAGGGGGTGCAGACTCTTCAGTTCCCATCTGCCCTCTTCCTGCTCCTCCAGCACATTAGGATCTCAGCCTTCCCCTCTCTGCCATTCAGAAAGGTTAACAACAATAGGGTAATAAGGTTAAACCACAAAGCCCTGCCTGATAACAGCCCTTTCAAGCAGCTGCGCTGAAATTAATCTGAAACTTTCAGTAATTAGATAAGATAAGGATGTGTGCATGCTCGCGCAGGCACACGCTGACCCTGGGACACACATTCTACAAAGGAGGTGGAGGACCACAGGCTTCATCAAACTGGATCAGCTTATTTGTTCATCTAGTCTGGTGCTGCAGCACTGAGAGTGCATTTCCAGCTCCTTTATTCATCTTGTTCGATATCCTTGGATAGTGCACTGACTCGCCCTTTTGTCCTGCCTTTCTGGTACTGTAGCTCCTGCCAATTCAGAGCAGACTCTAATGCATGCTTTTTTTCAGAACAGATGCCAGTCCACCCATTTCTGTATCACAGCTCCTGCCGTTCCAGGTCAAATTGTTGGGCCACTGGGTGTCATTTGCTGCCTTTGACAGTGACCAACAACTCAGAAAAAAAGGTAACTTTCCAATCTGGTAATGTACCTGATTGCCTGAATAATTTCTCCTGGTGTACTAATCAACTATGCTATGCCATGCTAATGCTTTGCTGTAATCCCAGAGTTTACATGCTTATGTCATTTTCATTACTCAACAGCTCATGTATCTTGTAGTGTGACTAAGTCATTCAGTTAAAGGTTGGTTACAATGTTTATAAAGCCTCTTTCATTTTTTAAAGCTAAGTGGCCTTTCCTTGTCCTCGTGATTTGATTCTGCACCCCAGCTTCACAAAGGCTTGCAGGTTACTGTTCATCAGTTTCTGGAGCCAACGAGAAACAAAAATATTCCAGCAGCTCTGAGTTATGGTAAGCAGATCTGGCCCCAGAGCAAAACTAAATGACTGGACCTTGCTCCTGGTTTGGGCCACCAGACTCCAGATTAATTTACCATCTAGACATGCTGCATTTTCTCTGGTGCGAAGGCTTCTTGGAAGCAAGCAGGTGTGTTAAGATGTATTTATTAGAGGATATGCGAATATGTAGACTGTAACTGTTTCTCATCACACCAACACATTAGTTGTGGGAGAACCCTGCTGAAATGTTCTTCCGTCATCTCTGTTGTGGAGATGGCATGTGACAAGGACATCCTTCTCCGGGATTACCCACAATGGTGGAGGTGGTCTGTAAGAGATGACAGCATGGAGGAGCCATCTCCCAGCAGCATGTTCTCAGAAAACATGTAATGCTGAAGCTGGATGTGGGGAATGGATTACACCACTTGAATCCTAAGCAGGACATAGCTCCAAGACAGCATTTTCGTGTCCTCCTGAAAAAGTTTGTCAGGAGGGAAAGGACACTCTGTAAAGAGAAGGATTAGGAAGACAGAAAGCCAGAAAAGAGCAGTGAGCTGGGCTCTTGTAGAGGCTGCTGTTCCTCAGGCTGACGGATGGGTTTCAGTTTAATGCAAAGGTGATATTGATCCCTTGCTGTTTGGTTACAATGTGTGATGGAGCTGCCCTCTGCCCTGTAGATGTGTTGTAGCACCTCTTCCCTTTCTCCCAATCCTCATCAAACTACTTTAATGACTCTTTTATTGACAACACTGAGTCTTAATGAGGAGGACTGCCACACACTTCATTAAGGCTGCGGAGGGGACACTTCCTATAAACAGCTAGGACCACGGGCAGCCATCAAGGCTGAGGGAGAATGACGGAGTTAAGGCAAGATACAAAATTTTCTAGAGGAGAGACAGCTCTCCGTTTGCTCCTGAGAGAAAACAAAGATTTAGGACAAAAGCCTGCATTATCTGAGAAGCAATGGATTGAAGAAGGAGAGATCAGTCTTGGAGAAGGGTCCTGGTGAACACAGAGGAAATAACGTAAGAGCTCTTTGAATATTTTCATTCAGGGTAAAGGTAAGATATGAAAAAATGTTGGGTGGCTAAATTTAGCCTTGGTTTTATTACTCCATATAGAGATAACACAGTATGTCTACACTGCTGTGCAAGGTGGTGATGGCAGCATGTGTTAGACACTGGTGAGCAGGAATACAGACAGTAATCAAGCACTGGCTTCGAGTCTGCCAAACTAGCGTTACGTAGTTGGCTCACCTGCACTGAGTTCCAGGCTGCCACAGCTGTGTACAGCTAGTTCAGAGATATCTGTGTAAACATCAATCACATCATTATACGTGATGGTTCTGAGATTTCATGGACAACTCAGTGAAATTTCAGATTAAAACTCGACATGCCATTTGGTGAGGTTTTCTTCATTTTGGAAAAGAATCTTCCACCTTAAACCAGCACACAAGACAGATTTGGATTCAAGGGTCTGAACTGAAAATACACTTAGATACGATGTTCTAATGTAGTCTTGCTTTTGCATTAGCATCCATAAATCTTCATCCATCACACAGTTCTATTTCAATTATTGAGCCAATTTCCAGACACTTTTATGATGTATTGTTTGATTTTATTAACTGGAGTGAAGGTTTAAACTCACTGAATTCCCATAGTAATCTTGCCCTGTAACCCTACCCACCTTATCAAATCTTGCTTAATGAAATGCAGGCATCTGTCTTAATGGCTTTCAAACTATGCTATGTAGACTGACCCAGATGTTAGTTCATAAATAGGAATATTTAGAGGTGTTAAACAGGGTAGCTGGAGACAGAGGTAGGTCTCTGAAGTGATCTTTTCTCTTATGAAGAAATCAGTGGTACGGGAGAAATTACTATAAATCTTTGTGAAGAAAAATGAGAGCCAGAGGCCTGGGGAATGGAAGCTCATACTGCAAGCAGCACAGCAATAGATCTGGTCAAAAATAATTTCCCGAAGAAGCCGATTGTTTTGGTAGAAGTTTAAAAATCAAACTAGTTTGAGTTAAGACCAAAATATTCATCTGAAATATTTTGCCTGGGGACTATGATTGTTCTGTTTCATGGAAGCAGTAATTTGTGTATCAGGCCCTATGGAAAAGGATCCACAGTCAGGCTGCCTTCCCTGTGGTGCTTGACCTGTCTTTGTACAGACAGTATGTCCTTAGGGGCCACGGCATGTCCTGGGAGAAAGAGCTGAGGGGTGGAGAGGGGAGTGCAGGGACCATGTAAATGCTTACATGAAGTGCTGGGATTATGTCAGATATAATATGTTATGTAACAGTATTTGCAAGTTGAAATACATTCCCTTCCAGGAATTTAGGGTATTTCATTGCTGAAGAAGAAGAAAAAAAAATCTTTAAGGGGAGAAAAAAACTTATCTTGAAAAAAAAAACCTAACAAACAAACAAACAACAACAAAAAATTCCTTCTGGAATTAAAACAATAGTGGTAAAAAAGTCCAGGCAGTCTTGCAAGCAGCCCTGCAATGTGATGGACACAACACTAGGGGCTGGCTGCAAGTATTCACTGCCTTCAAAGCTGTGATGGTGAATAAGCCATGATTTTGTCTCTCAAGGGTTTTTACTGCCACATTGCATCATCCCAGCTCTTCAGCTTCTCTTTCCCCACAGATGCTCTTGTTCCTTACTTATGAGAAAGAAAGAAAGAAAGAAAGAAAGAAAGAAAGAAAGAAAGAAAGAAAGAAAGAAAGAAAGAAAGAAAGAAAGAAAGAAAGAAAGAAAGAAAGAAAGAAAGAAAGAAGAAAGAAGGAAGGAAGGAAGGAAGGAAAGAAAGAAGAAAGAAAGAAAAAAGAAAGAAAGAAAGAAAGAAAGAAAGAAAGAAAGAAAGAAAGAAAGAAAGAAAGAAAGAGAAAAGAAAGAAAGAAAGAAAGAAAGAAAGAAAGAAAAAAAAAGAAAGAAAGAAAGAAAGAAAGAAAGAAAGAGAAAAGAAAGAAAGAAAAAGAAAGGAAGGAAGGAAGGAAGGAAGGAAGGAAGGAAGGAAGGAAGGAAGGAAGGAAGGAAGGAAGGAAGGAAGGAAGGAAGGAAGGAAGGAAGGAAAAACTGACAAGGCTGCAATGACAATCTGGTATTTAGTGTGACAGTTAAACTTAATGATATGGGAGGCATGTTAGGCTGTATTACAAGCCATTATCTGAGAGCCTGGATACTGGATGCGTTGCATTATTAATTAAACACAAAAATGACTACCGTTAGTTGGCGATCTTATCTGCTAAAAGATCTGGAAGGCAGAAGTATTCCCTAAATTCAACTGCTTATTGTTTCATTCCTGTCATTTTGTAGAACACTTACTCTTCCGTTTCATGCTTGTCAAGCAATCAATGAATGTTTGGAAACTGCTTTGAGTTCTTCCAGTGAAAGATGGTACAATTTACAAATGTAAAGTGCTACTATAGTTCATTTATTAGGAAAGTAAGGAGTAAAACTTGCAGATGCAAAAGAGTTTGGCTTGAAAAATACTCCAAACATTTGTGCATCTATTATTATGTTGCCCCCTTCTGCTAGGTACCTTAAACACTTTAAAGTAAGGGATATATTCAAATATTTCAGAGCTGCTCTCAAGGTGAAACTGTAGAGACATGTTTGAACTAACTGCATTAGTGCCTAACTCTTACACCCTTCATGTACAGGTTTCAGAACATTAAGAGTGCAAAAATGCTGTCCTCAGTTCATGAAAGAGGAAACTGAGGCTGAAGGAAAGTAAATGTTTTGCCTAAACAACCCCTCAAGCTAGTGAAAAAATGGGGAGCAGAGCCCAAGCCTTCTGAGTTACTACCCAGTCACCTTCCCACTAGCTCAGTTCAATTTAAAGTTAAAAATCAGAGACTTCTCCCAGAGACTCCTACTGCAATGTGTATCCTCCACGGGCTCAATTCTGTAAAGTGCTGGGCACTCTGGCCTTCTTCCAATGAAGCACTTAAGTATGTGGTTAACTCCAAGCTTATGAATTGTCTAATTGAAAACAGCGGAAATGGTGCTTTAAAAAGAAAAGAGCTCGGTTTCCCTAATTAGCACTTCCCACCTCAGGAAAAGGCTGACAACAAAAGCATCTGCACTGGGAGCCTTGTCTCGCTGGGCTCTGTCCACAGGCAGAGGAGAAGCAGAGGGTGGCACTTCCACAGCCTCGCTCTGCCTGTGCTCTGCCTTATCCTCTGAAGCTGCTCATCTTTCCCACTGGCTACAAGAGGGGACCCTGACAGCTGCCATCCATGCTTGACTGCACATGGAGTGGCAAGCACAGCCCCTCAGATGCTATGCAGGCACAGTGCAAGCACTATGCAGATGAATATTGAAGCGGGCTTCTCATACAATGAGGTATGGCCCAGCTCTAGAACTGGGTCATCAGCAAACCACGCTCAGTGCTTGCTACCATCTCAAATGTGGATGGTCTCCTGTGTTACTAGGTAAGAAACACACTTCTGACATTCTTACCCACAGTTCTGACCATTTTCTACTCTGATAAACAGCCAGACCAAGCCATTTTTCCATCTATGAAGAAGCACCTGGCAGTCCTGCAGATCTGACCTGCTTCCTGCTATCTGTTGAATGGTCGTGGGTGAAACTACACAGCAGATCTCAGTAAGGTTAACTGAGTTCCTCATGGCAAAGTATAGCAACCAAGCAGGAGAACTATCAGGCTCCACTGCAGTAGGACAACCTAGATAAATATCATAATTCATTGTCTGGATCCAGCCTACTCCAGTGGCTTGGTTAAACTCTGTAGAAGACCTTGGAATCAAATCCAGGTGTCCTAAATACAGCTTTAATGCATCACTCGTACAGCAAGACTTCTCTTTCCTACCCACAGCACCTCCAAACAGAGGCACTGTTGCCTGCACTGGCTCGATCTATGCTGCCTGTGTTTCAGCCTGAAAAGGGATGGTGGTAACTTGTGTGCAAAGTTTGGTCTTTGAGTCACTGATCAGTATAAACAATGCTGTGTGCCTTTGGAGTGGTAATTCACGCTACAGATCTTTAGCCAGCTAAGTGCCTGATTATACCACTAAGTCTAAAAAAAAAATTGTTTTCCTTCTCTACTTTTCTCTTATCTCCTCTGATGTAATTATCTGCCATTTAGTATTGCACTTCTGTAAACTCCTGAAACCTCCGACTTTTAACCTCCACTCTGTTTCTCCACTACTACCCCAGGGCAAATGGAGATTATTCAAGTTGAAAGGGAGGGCAGGGGAGAAGTACTCTTTATCCAGTAGGGATGTCTGTGGTGCTGCTGTGCTGCCCCATTCTCTCTCACTCTGCATTTGCATGGCTTTGAGGGATGCACACATTAAAGGGTATGGAGATGTAATCCACCAGGATTACAAGGGTTTACAATTTCAAATCAAAGCACTACAAAGGTCAGATATCCAACCCAGAGCAAGCTGATCTGGGATTCCAGCTGATGCATTTTCTTTCTCAAGTCCTTCTAAACCAACTGATCTCTTAGTCATGGCTCTGTGTCCTCTGTCCATGTGCACTCACAGCAATCACTCTTGTGGCATCTAAACAATGGATCTCTTACATTGAGCTGGGCTCCAGGGGTTCCTGAGCTGGTATGCAAACTTTTACTCTTTGTACCATTATAGCATTGTTGAATCCTTTCATAGCACAGATTTCTGCTGGGATAGGCAAGCAGGGCTACGAGATGCCCCAAATAGTTTACAGTCAGTGCATTAGGCAAGAGACAAGAGAGTGAACAAAGAGGTAGGACCTTCAGGGATGCAGGGATGAGAGTCTAGTGGAAAAGTCAGCTAGATTCACTGGTCTCCAACTTGTCCAGATCCCTGGAAGCATCCCTGGCTTCTCACACCACAAAGCATCCTTTATACATCACTATTTCTTGCTTCTAGCTCTTGAGTCTATTCCCCTCATTTAAACTCTCCTTACCACAGTTCACATTTTGTCACATGCTTCTGGCTAGATAAATACATGACATTATCTCATACTTATGCTATCATAGTCATGGCGGTGCTTTTCTTTGCACCGTATACATTAAAATGTATGTCTTCAGCTCTCGCTCCCTGCTCTCTGTGCAGGGAACCTGGATAACTATCTGCAAACTAAACTCGCAGAAACTGGTCCTCAGGGAGAGGAAGATCACTTTGACCCACCTGAGATAACACAGAGAATCCTACAAGAATCTGGAACTGAACCAAGATTGTCTCAGCTCCCAACAAATGCTCTAGCTGCAAACTTCCTGTTCTGTGGGGCAGTGCTCTGGTTCCCAGCCACCTGCCCTTATCACCACAAGTGCCTTTCTCCTGTAGTCTATCCCCTTTCATCCTGCCTCCATCAGCTAGTCCCCAGCTCCCAGCTCTCCTCTGTCTTCCACCAAATGATCAGAGAATCACATCTGCTAGAGGAGCAGAGAGAGAGCAGTGCCTACGTCCCATGTCAGTTATATTTACCTTCATTGCACTGCCTTCCATTGCTTAACAGAATAGTTTTATACCAGAGAAAATTGGAAGCTAAGTAGTTGCCTGTCAGGTAGTGTCTGTCACCTGTGTGAGAAGCTGACGTCGTAGTCAGCTACTTTGCTGGCCATCTCTGTGCTGAGCACTGGTCCTGGCCCTGGAGTCTGCCTGCTTGAGCTCTTTCTCTATGCTGGTATTTGCAACAGTGCCACTGGGGACTCCCCTTGTACAGAAGCATGCTGCAGTTTCCCCTTACATCCATGTGCACTGCACACATGGCAAGTTAGCTGACAAGGAGAAGATGAAACTGCTGAGATACAGGGCCCAGCACTGGAGGAGGTCTAGTTTCAGACAGTCAGTGACCAAGGACCCCATCCATCCCCAGGGCAACACCACTGATTTCAGGGAGTGTGAAGGAATTATACGAACAGTACATTCAGTTCCAAATATATAGAAGAGAGAGCTATAGAAGAAAATTAAACAATCACATTAAGGTAGATGAGGAGTAAATGCATGTTTGTCAGGGAAGAGACATGGACTGGATGCAAATCCTGTTTCATAAAGGGGTAATAGAAGGGGAAGGCTATTTTGATGGATCCAGAAAAGTGTTCTGCTTCATAATGAATTTAATACACAAATTCCCTCCCCCATGCAGGAGAACTGCTTGAAAAGGATCTGTAAATTCTCTTTCTATTCCCCCCCCTTCCTCCCTTTCCTTTCCTTTCCTTTCCTTTCCTTTCCTTTCCTTTCCTTTCCTTTCCTTTCCTTTCCTTTCCTTTCCTTTCCTTTCCTTTCCTTTCCTTTCCTTTCCTTTCCTTTCCTTTCCTTTCCTTTCCTTTCCTTTCCTTTCCTTTCCTTTCCTTTCCCTTTCCTTTCCTTTCCTTTCCTTTCCTTTCCTTTCCTTTCCTTTTTCCTTTCCTTTCCTTTCCTTTCCTTTCCTTTCCTTTCCTTTCCTTTCCTTTCCTTTCCTTTCCTTTCCTTTCCTTTCCTTTCCTTTCCTTTCCTTTCCTTTCCTTTCCTTTCCTTTCCTTTCCTTTCCTTTCCTTTCCTTTCCTTTCCTTTCCTTTCCTTTCCTTTCCTTTCCTTTCCTTTCCTTTCCTTTCCTTTTTCCTTTCCTTTCCTTTCCTTTCCTTTCCTTTCCTTTCCTTTCCTTTCCTTTCCTTTCCTTTCCTTTCCTTTCCTTTCCTTTCCTTTCCTTTCCTTTCCTTTCCTTTCCTTTCCTTTCCTTTCCTTTCCTTTCCTTTCCTTTCCTTTCCTTTCCTTTCCTTTCCTTCTCCTTCCTTTCCTTCTTTCCTTTCCTTTTCTTTCCTTCTCCTCTTTTCTTCTCCTCTTTTCTTCTTCTCCTCTTCTCTTTTCTTCTTCCCTTCTTTTCTTCTTTCCTTTCTCTACCACCTTTTTGCTGTCTCTTGGAAATGCCAGTCAAGATTACAAGATGTCAAAGGGAATGAAATGAATTTTGCCACTCGGCTGCTCGTAAACTTGGTGCCCTGGCTTTCGATATTACAGCACCATAGCCTCTACCTTTAAATATCAGCCACCCACAGAAACAACCTGGCTGTACATCACAGCACGAGAGGTTTCCATGGTGACAGAATGCAGGTCACAACCTCTGTAAATGCAATCAGAGCACTGGGACTGGTGTGTGGAGACAGGTTTAATTTCTCCGTTAGTGGGAGCTCTGTGGTCCAACATGTACATAAGCTCCTCACATTGACAGACAACCTGTTATCTTCAGGATGGCTCTGCCTACTGCCAGTCCTCTCACACACCTGCCAACTCACCCTAATATTTAAGCAGCAACAGAGCAATCCCACCTGGGACTAGCACGGCCCAACCATCGATGTTCTGGGCTTTGCAAAAGCCTGTTCACATCATTTTAGCCGCCCACTACCCTTTCTGGTTCTTGTTCCCTATCCCACACTGGCTGCCCGTGCAGGAGGAAGGCTGTAGGTAGAGCTTTGTCCCTTCACTCCACATCTATCAGGTCTCTCATTCCTTCTCCGTCTGGATACACAGGTATTGCATTGTAATGTGCCTATCTCCACAGTGCCTACCCGCCAAGTACAATACAGCAGAACAGGGTACCTTGCTGCTGTCTGAGAGTCAGACAACTCTTCAGTAGGGCAGGAGCATTCCTTATGAAACATGCTGCAGAGGTTCGTGGAAATGTGGGAGCTTTTACTGAGTATACTGAAGATTTACAAGGGTGTGTGCTGTGTATTTATAGGGTCTGGGCTGAGGCTGCACTCTATGGGACACAGAATTTATGGGTATTTAAAATATATACAGAAACTGAGTATTTACTGACCATGTCATATGTTGAGTATTTCCAGTAGTCAGCAACTTTATGCTTTTCTTTACCCTTTTTTTCCCTACCTATGTATCTGTCTTCCATAGTATCTGCTTCTAAGGTTCCTTTATGCATAGGATCTGAATAGTTCCCACCTTCAAAGATAAAAGCAGCTGCATGTGCCAAACTTTGTAGTGATGCACAATGTTTAATAAGGTTTAATAACTGGCTTCTCTTCTCTTCTCTTCTCTTATTAAGTTAAACCAAGAATATTTTAAGCCCAGCTTGTAATAATACTGGAGATCTCCATTTTCTGGGTCAAAAGTTTGCACAGATTACTTTGGAAGTCAAATGGCAATTACTGTTTTCTCTCTTGTGTATCTGTGCATTTGCAGTGAAAAGAAGCTACAAGCTTCTCTCTCTCGTAGGAGCTGTATGACTTCAGGATCAGTCACTGAATTCTATCGGATCCACAGGGCAGCACAATGGTAGCAAGTTTGACAGATAGAGACTGGAAAACAGAACTAAGGACTAGTTCATTCCAAGTTCATCTAGAATTGCCATTCCACTTTAGTTTTATGGCCTTTAATTTCAGATATGCTTTCACATGTAATCAGACTTGTATTTGACTGGGCAGCTAATGTGGCATTGCATGGATTCCTTGAAACTATGACTTTGAACCTTTGACTGAGAGAACGCTTTGAAAGCTAACATTCAAGGCTTTCACCGCGTGAGCAAGTGTCCTAACCACTGATTTGTGCTTCCCTTCCACTGGCAGCAGGTACCAGCTGATTCTTCATTCCTTCACTTTCACTACGCCATGCTGTGCCAGTCCTTTCACAGTGCCATCACTGTGCTGGGGGGAATTTACTCAGTACATTCATGCAAGTACTTTTTGAAAGGAACTAATCGATTACTAAAGACAAAGCTCAGGAGTAGAAATCTCTCTGCCTGTCATCTCTATTATCTTTTTTGCTTCATCTGCTTCCACGCTGTGTATGGTCAAAGAATGGAAACTCTGCCAAGATCCTGTGCATCTCAGAGAATCCTGTCACCTGAAATATTATCCTGTCTAGCTGTGTACAGCAGATTTAGCATTTCAGAGCAGCAGGGCTCAGTTGCCAGTCTGTCATGTGGATTGCTCTGTGCACACATAGGTGTTGATGGTAAGAGGCATACATGCATGCTTAGGATGAATGTTAACCCAAAAGAGTGAGAAAAAAAACAATGGGAGGAATAGGGCTTTCCTTGGCTATTTGTATCTGGCTTGCAAAAGCCTTTTGAAAGCAAGGAGGGAGAAATAGAACTAGATAGGGTTGGGCTAGGGGAGATTTTTTCCACCTTTGATCCTCAGATTGTCCTGTTCAGCTGAGTGGAATACAAAGCAAGGGTGTCTCAGAGCTCACACTTCACCTCAGCAGTGCAATCGACGGGAGAAGCAGTGAGCGAGACCGACAGACTGTCACTGGCAAAATGAACTGTCACCTCCCATTTTTCAGAGGCGCGGTGGGATGAATTGCGGCTTTGAACCATGTGGCCCGTTGCTGATTGAGTTCCGCTGTCTTAGAACCCCGCTGAACAAGGCAAGTTCATTTCAGGCTGACGTACCACTGCTTATCAATTTTGGAGCAAGTAAAATTAACCGCTTCAGAGCTGATTTCCCCTTTTCTTCCTGTCCTACTGCCGCCTTCCTAGTTTTGTATCTGGAAAGGTCAGTGAATAAATCTCACAAAGCATCAGATAAGATCCGTATGACCTAGAGAAGGCTTAACAGAGGTGCTGTTCTTAAACTGTACTGGCTCTAAAAGGCAGCTGTTCCGGTCTCCAGTCTCTGGAAGACATTTGTCCACTTCAGAAAAAACAAAGCAGAACTTGCTGCACAGTTCAGCACAATTCAGAGGAGTCAGGGGGATCCCTAGTCCTACAATGACAATTGTGTTGGAAATCAACATTGAGATGAATCAGAATGGCTGTGTGAGAATACTGGTAACGGAAAGACAGTGGATGTTCAGGATCAGAAACAGAGAACCCTCACAGAGCTGCATGAGACCAACAGTGCTAAAATAACAAAGATGCTGTGAGACAAAGCTGCCTTCACAGAGCTATGCAGACAGAGGTGCATATGTCCTGTTTGTTTGATCCAAACAGTATTCTCAGCCTCTTACCAGCCTGTGATGTTCATTCCAGTCCTGCTGATACCAGTTACCTGTCTCTGGAATTGCATTCTTTGTCTCTTCATTCCCTCAAGAATCAGTTTTAGTTGCTTGGCTTTTTTTTCAATTCATCAGGAATTTACATAAACTCGCCCTTTGCTTTCACATCATCCTTATTTTCTTATATCACTTCTTCCCCTTCAGATCTTTTTCTTTTCCTTCTCTATAATCATGCATCTGCTTCCAAGCTAACATTTTTGCCCTACAGAACCTGTGAGCCAGTAGTGCCTCTGCCTTCAGCCTCCCCCTTGTATGCTATTTTTTCTATTTGACCTCAACGGTTGGTCCTCATCAATTGTGTGTCTATGTATTTTTGATGATATCCAGTTGTCTCACATTGTATATTAATTCAGAGTAATGTCTGGAGGTCCAGAATTGTTAGTATAAAAATGAAACTTGGTTTAGGATGGAGGAAACCCTGAGGAATCAGCCCTCTCAGGGCAGTATTTTCAGGGACAAGAACTACTCTCCTCCTTTGTGTTTTCATGAAAAGTGGACAAACATACCATTCAGTAGTGTAGGTCTTTTGCTGGCGTAAATGAGGATTGCTCCACACTGAAGAGCCCAGCTAGTGGTCAGGTATGATACACTTCTGATTAAATTAGCCTCTGTTTTAATTCTGTTAGCATCTGGAGAAAAATCAGTTTTGCCAAGCATCATCCACTGCCATGTCCTATCTGCAGTAACAGCTCGAATGCATTATTTCAACAGAGGCTTCCTATGCTGTTCTCAGCCTCATACCACCTCTACAAACACTCACTATTTTTCCTCTGAGCACTTTGTATTTGGTGCCCCAGACAGTTTGGTAAGTGTGCAGAGCAGCCACGAGAGATGGATGGGCCACTGACAAAAGGGGCAGGAGAATTAGTTCCAATGGAAATAAAGAAAAGCTTTATTCAAGATGTCCATGAGTGGGAAACTCTGTGCCTGTGTCTCACCTTCCTACAGACTGAACAATTGGATGAAATATTAGCACTTTCCACATGTTAACACTACAGGATATCATCCATCTTCCTCACTGGTGGGAAGCATTAGCTATCACGAGCTTTTATGAAGCTGATTTCTATATTCCCATATGCCAGTCACAGCTTAGAAATTGTCTGAGTTTGCATTTTAGGAAAAGGGATTGTGAATCTGTGGAGGCAACCCTCAGGCTAATGGCTGCCTCCCAGGCTTTCTCTAAAATACATAGCCGTGCATTACCTCTACTAGCTTGAGAAATAGCAGAACAATATTCCCTAAATCTTCAGTGGATGAGTTGCAGTGGCAGAGCAGCTAAGAAAACTTGTTATGGTGTCTGAGCTTTGCAGGAGACTTACAGAAAAAGCTACTGCAGCTGAGCACGTGTAGCTGATCATTTGGTCTGGGGAGCTGGTTCGTTCATTAGGAAAGTAGTCATGATGCTCCCTCGGGGGAACACTGGCTGCAGAAGCTGGTGCACTTTAGTGTACTACCCAACAGTGTTATCTAGTCGTGCAAGTCTTGTGTTACTAGAAAGGGAAACTTCCTCAGAAATCCCTCCTTCTAGCAGGAGACAGAACTCTGTTTATACCAGCAAAGGAAGAAAATCTTTCCACCAGTACTCAGAATCTAAGACTTCAGAAAGAACTTTTACACAGCACTGTGACTTCAGCAAAAGGTTTTCTCTTGTTGCAGGATCTGACCATATGTGTAAACCTGTCCTTTATACAGGGCTAAGGTGGAACGGTTGATGCAAAGGATGTTCCAGTTCTCACTGGACACAAAGCGACCCAGCACTGCAGGGCTTAACAGTTACCTATGAACTACAAGAACACTAGCCAGCAATTCCTGGGTCACAGTGCAAGTCATCTTAATCAAAACCAGCACTTAAAGTGCTGAAAAACTGAGTGTAGGTTAAGAGCTACAGGCTGACCATCCTTGCCCTCATGCCACCTTCATTAGAGATAAGAGCTTGCTCCTCTGGGCTTCCAGTACTTTTCCTGATTCCTGAAGAGAAAGTTGTCTGAATACACACACATTCACATGCAAATACACACACAGAGCAAAATATAATGGATAGTTCCAGAAAGGCAGAAGCACCTGGGAACCCCCCCATTCAAAGGAATAGCTGCATCCCTGTTTCTTGTATTGCAGCAGTAATAAAACTGCAGTCAGTAAACTGAGTCAGAGCACAGATCAGCCTTCTGAGCAGCAGCTCTACTACACTGCAGCTGGCTGAATATTTTAAATATGCAGACTACTTCCATCTGTCCTCAAGAAACCAAGTCCTCAGGCTTCTAGTGAAGCTCCCTCCTCATGAGGGACAGTTTGACTAATTCAGCAATGGATAAAAGGTTTTTACATGGTTTAAGTTTTTATCCTTAATGCTACCAGAGAGTGCTTTTTTAAATGCCAGCCCTGGGAGGCAAGCTGCTTTGATATGAATCTTCTCTATCCAGGGAGAGCCTGCAGGATCAATGTTTCGAACAATCCTTCACAGAAATTAATGCCACTGTGTAAGGACTTGTCTATACATGAGTTATCCCAGTGAGGCACTCTGCTTTAAATCCGCACCTAACTTTACTGCAGAATAAGTTCACCTATAGACAAGAGCTCCCTTCATAAGAGCATCATATCATTAGGGGAACAATTACCTAGGCTTTAAAAGCTGATAGGTATTTTCTGACCATGTTGTAATGCCCACTGGAGTCTACAGAAGGATTACACCAACTTTAATGGTCATTGGTCTAGGCTATGTGAAAGGAAGGACAGAAGGAAGTGGAAAAGTCATTTCTCATAGTAAAATTAGAGCTCGATCTATGTTGTGAACTTTAGAGTGTAAATAGTACCTGATGTAACTGTTCCAACAGGTAGGGATGTGTGCATTTGTCTTTACATAAAACATCAAGGGAAGGAGAACTGAACAGAGAGGAAAATAAGGCATTTTTGGGCATTTCAGCTAAAGACACAGCAGAGAGTACAGAGAGACTGTCATCCTTCACTGAAGCACAAAGAAAATATAAGGTTTAGTTTATAAAAGAACAAAGTTGACTTGTTTTAATTAAGCTACCATCAAAGCTTGATTCATACGCAGATTATAGAACATGTAATTGCTATTTTACTGATGGGAATTACCCTAAAACAATGATTACTGTGAGTACAGTAGTGAAATAAAAACCTAACCTGGCCCTGAACTTCCCCAAAGCGTGTGAGACTGTTTATATTTTAGCAAATTAAGTTACCCAAATTTGGTACTGGAGATTGGGACGTATATTATTAAACATTGAATCAGAGCTATGGCAACAGTCACATGGTGTGCAGTGGGTGTGATGTCATCAATCTGTGTGGCAGATGTCAGAGGCGGGCGCATCATTAGTCTCTGCAGGGCTGTGTGATGCATGGTGACACCATGACTGAGAGGGGCGTGATTGATATTTGGTGCATGGAGCTATATGAAAAATCTAGTGTGCAAATAACGTTTTATAAATGCCTTTCTCATTCTATATGCAGACAGGCCCCTGGAAGGAATCTGGGAGATTGAATTAAGCTTTTAACCCTCTAGGCTCTCCTGTCGTTTATTGTTAGGGAATTAATAGGAACGCAAGAATGCAGATGGCCTGCCTGTCAATTCCAAGAGGTGATTTTTCTGATCTTCACGGACATTTCCAGCATCTTTCATTAAACACTCATGTACCAATTTGTCATTTTAACTGGGCAGGAAAGAAACTCCCGTTGAACTCCTTACCTCAGGTGCTGTAAGTTAAATTCAGAAGCAGAAAGCCTTGCTCTGTTACATCTGCCAGACAGGCTTGGAGCTGATGAACAGCTTTCACTATCTGCTTAGGTGGGTAGAGGGATTCCAGTGGGATGTTCTAGGCCTCTTCTCTCTACAGTCAGAATAAAAAGAGCTTATTTAACTGGAATGAGAGAAGCCTTATATAGATACTTTCTGGGATCTCTTGAGATCCTAGAGTAAGTGAAAACTTAGGAACAGCAACAGCATCTCCAAAGGGAGATGAGGAAAAAAAAAAAAGGAAAAAAGGAGACAGTGTCTAATTCCGATCCTGCTTACTTTAGCATTCATGTAAGTAGATCTCCAGTGGGTGTTCATCATTATAAAAATTAGTAGAATTATGACCCCATCTTTCTCAAGGAGGCATCAGTCTTTCTAAATGGCTCTTTAACAGGCCAATCTTTACAAAATGGATTTGCAAATATCTGAAGGAAATAATTTGACAACTTCTCAATCTACCAAGGCATAAGGCATGTTAAAATAGTTTTAAGTCCACAGAGAACAGATTTAGTGCCTACTATTTTAATCCTACACCACCGAGATTGGAGTAAACTTCTCCATTGGCTCCAACACGCGCAGATCAGGCTGTCTGAGCAGGTGTGGTGCTGCCATTTGAGCCCAAGGTATCAAATTCAAACTCCAAGACAAACTGGGGTGAAAGCTTACAAAAAGAAGATGGTTGAAGGCTCCCAGTCAGGAAGTAACCCTCACGCCTGCCGCTGAGGCCATGGTGCACAGGAGGTACCCTCCTCCCTTAAGGTCTCTGGGATCCCAAAACGGAGGCTGCTGGAGGACAGGGCAAGATTATTCCTACAACCTGACTGAGAACACCATCACCAATCAGGAAACTGCTTATTAACATGCCCTGGGAGGCTGTTTCCAAGTGTAATTACCAGGCAGAAAGCAAGCTGTCCGGTTTCTGGTGCTGTGGTGCTCAGGCTCGAGGTCAGAGAAGGAGCGCAGTGAAGGCTGCCGCTGCAGAGGGCAGCAGCGCTGGGCCCGAGCTGAGGGGGAGCTGGAGGCGGCAGCCTGGGAGGTGGCACGAGCTGTCAGGTGACAAGGCTGCGTGGTGGCAGGACTGTGAGGCAGTGTGGGCTGAGATGGCACCAGCTGTGAGGAGACATCAGCCATGAGACGCCTGGGGCTCTGAGGTTACTCACACTCTGAGACGACTCAGGCTTTGAGGCAACATGAATTCTGAGGCAACACAGAGGTGATCTGGGCTCTGAGGCATCGCAGACTCTGAGGCAACGCAGGCTCTGAGGTGACTGGGCTCTGAGGTGATCTGGGCTCCGAGGTGATCTGGGCTCTGAGGTGACTGGGCTCTGAGGTGATCTGGGCTCCGAGGTGATCTGGGCTCTGAGGTGATCTGGGCTCTGAGGTGACTGGGTTCTGAGGTGATCTGGGCTCTGAGGTGATCTGGGCTCCGAGGTGATCTGGGCTCCGAGGTGATCTGGGCTCTGAGGTGACTGGGCTCTGAGGTGATCTGGGCTCCGAGGTGATCTGGGCTCTGAGGTGACTGGGCTCTGAGGTGATCTGGGCTCTGAGGTGACTGGGCTCTGAGGTGATCTGGGTTCTGAGGTGATCTGGGCTCTGAGGTGATCTGGGCTCTGAGGTGATCTGGGCTCTGAGGTGATCTGGGCTCTGAGGTGACTGGGCTCTGAGGTGATCTGGGCTCCGAGGTGACTGGGCTCTGAGGTGATCTGGGCTCTGAGGTGATCTGGGCTCTGAGGTGACTGGGCTCTGAGGTGATCTGGGCTCTGAGGTGATCTGGGCTCTGAGGTGATCTGGGCTCTGAGGTGACTGGGCTCTGAGGTGATCTGGGCTCTGAGGTGGAGCAGGCTCTGAGGTAACTGAGCTCTGAAATGTTGTGGTCTCTGAGGTGATCTGGGCTCTGAGGTGATCTGGGCTCTGAGGTGACTGGGCTCTGAGGTGATCTGGGCTCTGAGGTGATCTGGGTTCTGAGGTGATCTGGGCTCTGAGGTGATCTGGGCTCTGAGGTGATCTGGGCTCCGAGGTGATCTGGGCTCTGAGGTGACTGGGCTCTGAGGTGATCTGGGCTCTGAGGTGATCTGGGCTCTGAGGTGATCTGGGCTCTGAGGTGGATCTGGGCAGGCTCTGAGGTAATCTGGGCTCTGGAGCAGGCTCTGAGGAATCTGGGCTCTGAGCTCTGAATCTGGGCTCTGACTGGGCTCTGAGGTGAAACTGGGCTCTGTTGTGGTCTCTGAGGTGACTGGGTTCTGAGGTGATCTGGGCTCTGAGGTGATCTGGGCTCTGAGGTGGAGCAGGCTCTGAGGTAACTGAGCTCTGAAATGTTGTGGTCTCTGAGGTGATGTGGACTCTGAGGCAATACAGGCTCAGAGGTGACAGGGGCTCTCAGGCAACAGAGACTGTGAGGCAATGTGTGATGAAGCTGTTTGTGAAGTAACTCAGGCTGCCTCAGACTTCAGCTCTGACATGATGCTGACTGTGGAGAACAAGGTCTAGGCCACTATCTTGGGGCACCAACCCTGGGCCAGCCCTCTTAGGCTTTGTGAGGCTGTCTGTGGCATAGGGATGACATTGGCCTCAGCCTGAGGAGAGGGGAGCCACGGTCAGCTCGCTGAGAGTGTTACCATGCTGAGATTTCACTTTGGGTGCTTGCACAAGGGAGGCAAGGAGGGACTTTGCAGTTAAAGCAGCACAAGATGCACAAACAGGGAGCAGAGCTGCTTGGTAACGGGTATCGCAGCTCCACCTGCAATTTCTGGGGTGTTTAATCAGCCCAAGGGTTCTTATGGGTCTAATCCAAAAGCAGCAAAAGTCATCCTCACGGTTTACTTGCCTATGTAAAAGTGTGAGAGCCTTGTGTTCCCAAGATTCCTGTTTATGGCTTTTCATCCCTGTCAGCTCATCTGCAGCCCGACATGCTCCTGGCACTGAGAGCTGGTAGAGCAAAGAGAAGTCTGCTTGTTGGAAATGATCAGCCAAGCTGAAAAAAATGAAGCAGGTTGACTTCATTATGTGCTCATTAAGAAATCTGTAGCTGTAGTTTGTTCCTGTGTGGGTGAGCTCTGGCTGTCATAAACCCTGACAGATGGACAGACAGACTGAATTATAGTTGTAGAGTATAGACTGGGCAGGATCCCCCATTAACGCTTATTGGAAATTGTCATCACTTCAAGCTGAATGGGCTCCAGATGTTGAAATCCTTGTAGGGAAATCTTGAAGGTGAAGGTTAGAGGCTTGTGATTTTGCATGTGTTGTATGAGCTGCAGCCGTTCCCTTTGATTTATTATAGTTTAAGTCACGATTTGGTAGTAGGGGAAAAAATAAAAGAGAGCCACACATGGTTGGGGGTGCTTAGGTCTGAGCTGCTGAAGGAATGGCTCTGCTTTTATTACCTGGGTGTGAGAAAAACATTAAGAAAATGACTACCGAAAGTTTCACTAACAAATTCAGTGCCTCTTTATTGTCTGCTTTTGCAACAGGTAGAGTTTATGTTGCTGAGTTTGGTTTATGTACATTTTCAATTATATATTTCAAGAGCACTTGGAAGTCACAGTTATAGAAACATACAAGATAAAGCTGTATCAGCCAATCTCCCCTTCAAAAGTGAGAACCGTTATTTCAGTCAGACATTTAAGTTTTATTGTGTTCAAAAATGTCCAGCGTTGGGGATCCCATAGCCCCCTCAAGCAGTACATGCTGGTGTTTCACCATCCTTACTGTTAAGAAGTTCTCCCTAATTCCTAACCTCAATCTCCCTTCCTGCAGTTTGAACACACTACCCCTTGTCCAGTCCTCAGCAAACATGGGAAATGCTTTATTACCTTCCGTTTTGTGGCAGCTTTTAATGTACTTGGAGATTGATAAATTTCTCTACCAGTTTCCTCCCTACACTCATCTGCTACTTTAGGTCTCTCCATGGAGGCCATGTTTTCTAGGCCTGAAGTTATTTTGCTACTCTCCCTCTAAACTATTGTCTTGTGGTGTCCAAAACTGGGCCAGCTGAGGCACTTGTTAGAGCTGAGGAGAGTGAGGAGTTTTTTTTTGTTTTTCTCAAATCTGACATAATTTGGTTCATGCCTCGGTTCTGTTACTATCTATTGAACCAAAACTGAAGAGTTCTGGAGCAGTGATTGCACCAGATCTTTTCCTGCACAGCTGCTTCTTTGACACTTGTTCCACAGTTCACGTCTGTGTGGCTGATTATTCCTTCACAATTGTGGAATTTAGCATTTATTGTCCTAAATCCTTTCAGATTATTGCTCTTTCTGAATTCAAACCCTGCTTTCTGAATGGCTTGCAGCTCTGTCCCCCTTCTCCATCTTGAAATCAGCTGCACATAATGCTCTGTTACACTGCCTGAGTTATTAATAAAAATATCTAACTGTTGAATTCAGGAGTGGGGGGTGGGTTGGGGTGGCAGACTAACACTGAGGACAAGGAGCACTTTGCAGGATGAAACCTTCTGTTTTGATCACATAAATATGTACAGATACCACAACTGTTGCATCACTGAACATACATACTTTGTTCTTGGAGGTCATGTCTCTGGCTTGTGTGTGGTGTACATTTGCCTTCCTCCAGCAGAGCCACGGGGAATGGCTTCTCCCTGCAGTACAAACAGGCTTTTTTTCCACTCAAGGTTTGTAAACTGCTCCCTGGGCTGGACCCACAATGGGGCCTGAGCCAGAGGAAGGGGCTGGAGCGGAGACCTTAAAGAATGGCTCTTACTCATCAATAACTTCCCCCTGACAGGGCCGAAGGATACACAAAGTTGCATGTCTGTTGTGCTGTCACTCCAGCTGAGGCACAAACCACAGTGGGGCCCTTGCTCACTGGACTTTGCTCTCCAAAGAAATCCTTTCACTCGCCTTTTGAATGTTTAAACTCTTATATTTCTCAGGGGTTGTGTCTCCATGAAACAGTACTTTGCTACTCACATTTTGGGTCTTATCAGGCTGATTTGTGCTGCTGGAACATTGGCAGGCTCACTTACGCAGTGCACGCAGAGCAGGTACGGCCTTGAGATCCTCAGTTCAGATGATGGACTGAAGCTCTGTTAAAGGCAGTGAAGTAATGCTGATTTACACCAGCTGCAGAGCTGGCCACCAGGTATCCTGACCATTAAATGTACCCAGAGCTCTGTAGGATGTGTAGATGGGAGATGGAGAGTCCCTCCCTTTCTTCTTTTTAGCATATCTGTTAAAACATCCGTTAAATGTTAAAAGAAAAAAGAAGTGCAGCCATTTGGATGTGTCACCATAGTACCTAAGAACTCCATTTAGAAGTTGATCTCTGTTATGACAAGTACTGTACAATACGGGAGGAACAAACATCTCTAGCCATGGAGTTTACAGTGTGGCCAGATTCTGCCCTTGTAAAATTAAAAGCCTTCTGCCACTGACTACAAAAAAGAGCAGAATCAGCTTTAAGAAACTTCAATAAGTGGAATGAAAGAATCAGTTCAACAATGGGAACTGGTATCTGTAATTATATGACATTAAATCATGCAAAAAAAAATACTTCAAATATCGCACGGGCAGGGCATGGATTTTTTTACCCTCAGCTTTGCTAATTTCCATTGATGTTTTTTTTCTTTCAAAGCATTTATTTTCCACAGCAAGAGTGACTGCTCTAGCTAAGTATTTTATGTTTTTCCTTTGGCCTGGGCAGGGATCATCAGTGAATGGGAGAGATTCTGCAGTTTAAAAAGATATCCTGCTTGTTTAGTCTTTCTTGTGTTTTGAGAACTTATCATTACAGCAGAAAAGCATAGTACAAGCAAGTGAACTTCAAATGCAGCACCATCCTCTTAATCCAAGGATTACACTTGTAAAAGCCAAGTGCTTTTACTACTTCTCTTCATAGGCTAGCTTTTAATATTTTGTATGTTGTGATGCGAGGGGGAATACTTGACAAGACTGTCATTTCCCTCTTAAATTCTTCTCCATGGCAAACAGACGGTGACAAAATCACCTCGGTGCCCTGTTCCTTGGGGCTGGATGGCTGTAGCTGGGATCCACAGGGTCTGTGGTCTGTTCACTGGCGCACACGGGGAGTGGCTTTAAGAGTATCTGTACTGGGGCCCTGCGCTTCTGCCATAATGACACATGGGCCAGGTCTTTGTCTGCCAGGATTAATACAGGAAGGTTAAAGGTCATCAGAACCAGTGGTGTTTAAAATTTCTCAATAAAGAGTTCTTTTCTTGTGCGTTTCTTGCCAGTAAATAAGGCTTGTGCTGTTTCTATAGAAGGAGCTCTTTTTCTTCCTTCTTTCTTTCTCTCTTTCTTTCTCTCTCTCTTTCTTTCTGTCTTTCCTCGTTTTTGAGTATATTGTAGAAAACAGTCGCTGTGTGAGGCTTAAGGCAAGCAATGTTTAGTAACAGGAATCAAGCCAACCTGTGTCTTCTCAAAGGGAGAGATCTGGAGGAGCTGTGGTTCTTATAACCCCTTCACCTCTGAATTATTTGCTGACACATGCACACCACATCACATCTGTAATTCCGAAGGGCTGAGGGGTTAAGTATCTTGTCACTCCACCATAGACACCTCACTTGCAAATCCCAGACTTTTTACCAGACTTCTCCAGCACGAGTAAGAGATCCCTGCAGTCAAGCCAAAGTGAAAGCTGAGGGCTCTCTAAGCACCCCAGAACAGTCTCTGAATGCCAGGCAGAGTAGTCTGTGGAGAAAGGGGAATGGGAAAACACTGAGCATGGGGTCCAGTAAGCTGGGATCTACTCCAGCTTCTGTCCCTGACTTGCTGGATGATATTGGGCAGTTAAATCACTTTCTCTCTTTATTGCCTCAGTTTCTCCATTTGTTGAAAAGATGGGAGTGATGCTGACCTCCTTTATGAAGGCCCTTGTGGCCAAAGAGACCAAAACCACTGTGTAAGAGGTAGGCATTGCTGCATTTATTGCAGCAAAACAGAGAGAAAAGGTTCAGATTTCAGATTCTGTTGCAGCATTCCTTCCACAGAGTTGTATCCTGCCCCATGCTGGCTTTGCCATGTATGCATGCTGCACACACACCTAGAAATGACAAGTAATGGCTAAGCTGCAGAGCTGTGGGATAAATTGTTTGCACCATGCACATTTGATTACCTTACCTGTGCACTCTGCATGTTCATTTGACAACATCAAAGCAGCAAGTGCAGTGGCAGTGTGGCCTTACCCTGCTGCCCAGCATTGCCACACAATTTTCTTAGGTTCTCTCACCTATCTATACCCACCTGCTATCTTTATTATCCTTTGATTGTAAGCACTTTGAGGTAGGGACCATCTGTGTCTGTGAAATGTCAGATAGGATAAGGTCACATACATGCTACATAAAATAATAAGGAATTAATATCAGCATTAGCAACCCATAACTATCCACAGACTGGGATTTGAAATACATCAACAGTGAGAATAACAGTATAGAATTCATGTTACATTCACTGTCCTGGATTTTTGAGGACTTTCAAGCTCATTGTGCTTGAAACATTTCTGGTACATTTGCAAGTACCAAAACCAGATTAGCTCAGAGAAACTAGAAAATTGCCGGCAGTGTGTGGAACGCGTTGGATGAACAGCCACAAGGGTGGCTTGGAACTCTTCGTTTCTAGCTTTGCTTTGCCTCAGAGCCACCACTGACATCAGGATCACAGTGCTGGGAACACCCTTCCCACCCTTTTCTGCTCTTTCCGTTGTTGACTTCCTGTCTGGGATGTGCAGTCTCGACTGAGCCTTTGACCCACTGAAATCAGTGGCAGATTTGCTGAGTTGAATGCAAGTGGGCTTTGGCCCTCACAACTTCTGTTCCTCCATCTCTCTGCTTCCTCATAGCCAGCTTATTCTTTATTGTCTTCACCCAAGACTACCTGTAATTGTGCTTATTAACTGTTTAAACCAAATTGCACCAAAATCAACGGTAAGATGCTCATTAGCACTGACTGTTTTGGGATCAGCCCCTAAAATAAAGGCATTCCACTGCCATCATTCTGTACTAACATTAACTACTTAATTTCCACAAACCTGCAGGCAGATGAGCAGAGGGGCAGGAGAGACCCTCAGCCCAGGCCCTGGAGAGGAGTTGGAGAGCTTCTGTTTGCAGATCCATTACTCCTCCCCCCAACCCCTTTTCCTCCTGCCCCAGACACAGCCCTGGCTGCTTTGCAGTTGTTCATAAACACCATCTACATCTGTCCTGAGCCACGAGATGTATTAATCAATTTGATGAGGATGTTAAAGCTTTCTCTTTGCACCTAATTACGGACTGATTTATAGTACTGGCCTTGTGTTTGATGGAGCTCTCCCCTTGGCAGTGATTTACATGGCATTGGCACCAACCTCTCCATCTCTCCAATACTCTGTCATTTTCTCTGCCCCTCTTTCTCTTTCTGTCTCTCCCCCTTCGCCATCTCCCCCCTCCTCCCCACACCCCTCTGTTCTATGTTCCCTCATGAGAGCCTAATGACATGTTGACAGACTGGTGAAACATTGCTCCCTCTTCACTGCATCTGTCTCTGGCTCGGTGGCTCCCCGGTGCTCTCTGACACATCCAGATGGAAGGCCTGGCAGGCGAGGCAGAGGCTCTGGCCATTGCCCCAGTGCAAGCTCTGCAGCTCCACAGATTTCCTTCTGGAAGTAGTTGATGCAGAGCTCTAGATTCCCTAGGGGACATCTCCACACTGGCAGGGATCTGGGGATCCCTCATGCTGGTCCTTCTGACTCCACTGAAAACCTCTGATGAAGTAATTAAGTAGCAGTGATTCAGACTTCCACAGTATGACTCACCTGAGAATCTCCAAAACTTCCCTGAGGAGGGACAAGTTTTATCTCCTTTTAGTATCAATGAGGAAACTGAATCCTAAATGCAATAGGGGGTTACATTTCTGAAAGATGTAGCTGATATTAGTCATCCTGCTCTAGATATTCACTAGAGGTTCCACTCTTGAAGCTATTGGTGGAAGTGAAAGGAAAATGAAGCAATTGCACTATCTTTACTAATCTCTGTGAGATTAGCTCTGCCCTAGAGGAGAACCTGCTCCATATATTTCTGTCCTTTCCTTTCCTTTCCTTTCCTTTCCTTTCCTTTCCTTTCCTTTCCTTTCCTTTCCTTTCCTTTCCTTTCCTTTCCTTTCCTTTCCTTTCCTTTCCTTTCCTTTCCTTTCCTTTCCTTTCCTTTCCTTTCCTTTCCTTTCCTTTCCTTTCCTTTCCTTTCCTTTCCTTTCCTTTCCTTTCCTTTCCTTTCCTTTCCTTTTCCTTTCCTTTCCTTTCCTTTCCTTTCCTTTCCTTTCCTTTCCTTTCCTTTTCCTTTCCTTTCCTTTCCTTTCCTTTTCCTTTCCTTTTTCCTTTCCTTTCCTTTCCTTTCCTTTCCTTTCCTTTCCTTTCCTTTCCTTTCCTTTCCTTTCCTTTCCTTTCCTTTCCTTTCCTTTCCTTTCCTTTCCTTTCCTTTCCTTTCCTTTCCTTTCCTTTCCTTTCCCTTCCCATCCCATCCCATCCCATCCCATCCCATCCCATCCCATCCCATCCCATCCCATCCCATTTTTTTCCCTTACCTTATATGTTTTGAGCTGAGATTCTTAAAATGAAGTAAAAGACATCTCAGGATATTTGGACACCTGTCGAAAGAAACATTTGTTTCACGTAGGTCATATATTATACTGGATTGAGCATTCATGGCTACTAGTACGAATGCAATTTCAGCCTCATCCACCACCCTCTTTTGTGCCTGGAATATTCACTTTGGGAACTGAAAACTTTGTGCCTTGCAAAATTCACTTTTCTAAGGGAAATACTGTTACCTTCTGTGTGTAAGCAAAGATAACAAGGTGAGGGTAGAGGGGATTCAGAAATTTTTTTGTTTGCTAACCCTGAACTTCGTAACTTTGGATGCTTCCAATTAGGAGGTCAAATGTGTTAGGAAATGGCAACAGTGCTGCCTACCTGAGCTGAGGAGGTGCATGTAAAATCTCCAGAAAATGGTGAGCTAGTAGATGGCTTATACCGAACCTGAATCCATCCTCTGGTTACACGTGCACTCACTCCTCTTTGACGTGCACAACCCCTTTCCCTACATGTAGCTGACACCTTTGCACAGCAGGTGGTTGATTTTCCAGCTGCCAGATGTGCCCGGGAAACAAGATGTTTTGTGTGTACAAAATCAGCTGCACTTCACAATGTACAGTGGTGTGCGCTGAAATGAGCACGACAGTATAGAAAGTGAAAACTTCTACTATGTTATTGCATTACTAGCAATGTAATGGCAATAGAACTTCCAGTCCCTTCTTGTGGGAAAAGTTTCTGACAGGAAATTGTAGGTAAAGCGCTTTTTGCTTTGCCAAGATAAAACTGAAGCCTGCTTACGCTTTCGGGGACTGAGTCATCAAAATGCAACTCACAACCAGACTACCGACTTTTAAAATCTGAACTTTGGAGCTATACCAAAGATAAGCTTGTCTGCTTCTTACATACACCAAAGAAGTCAAGAATCCAAATACAGACATCAGGATATGATGAGATGTATACCATATTCGTGTGTCACTGCAGTTCATGAATCCATGTCCATCTTGTGAAGACCAGGACCTCGGCTCAGGAAGATGCTCTTTGCATGCAGGTGTGCATATGTGCAAAACTATGCAGAATCTTTAGCCTGCAGATTGCACATGTGTTCCATTGCACTCCATAAAATGCATATTAATAGTGCTGAAGCTGGAGTCCTGTCCAGAGAAGCAGATGCTTGTCGATGGTGAAGCTTGCTGCGCTGAACAGATGAAAAGACATCTCTGCTGCTGAGTGAATTCCATCAGACCAGGAGCAGCTGCTCTGAAGCTTCTGAAAGCAAAAATCCTCATGAATAAATATTAGGAGGGAAAAAATGAGGCTTCTAGAGAACAAAAGGAAGCAGAGGAAGTTACTGAGAGATGCTGAGATCTTTCATCTCAGCAAAATATGCAATTAACACAACACACACATCTCCCCCAGAAAGGCCTTGCATTTGTTCAGGGTGACTGTAGGATCAGAGATAATGTTTCTTTTGGTGAACAAGGAAGACCATAAACTGCTATTCCTCCGCCTGTCAACACAGGGGCACTTGGCATTAGTGATTTCACAAAGTTACTGAGTCAGCCTCCTGGAAATACTCAGCAATCATTTGATCTAAAGGGAGGCTGCTGGAGTTTCAGGTTCAGAAATCCTTTGCATTCCTTTGAAAAAAGCGCCCGTATCTGAGGGTGGCCACACCTCGGAGCAGTGTTGCACTCCTCTGCACTACTCTGTAGCCTCCAGGTACCAAAGCAAAACTGCAGGACCTGATCTCTAGTAGCCTAGTGTTCTAGTTTGCACCCATGTGATGCAGATGTAAAATGCTGCCTGATCAGCATCCTACACAAAGGACTATGGCAACGTGAGGTGTAATGCAATGGAGGACTTGCAACCTCAGCATCTTTACAAGGTATCTGGTGATAAGGTGAAGCAGAAGTGGCTTCATCTCTTCTGGGAAACGAAGGATGGGCTTGAGAGCAGATGTGACACGCTTTCTGTCCACGCAGCCATCTGTTAGGCCAGCTTTCACTCAGACTCAGAGATCTGCGGTGTATTTAGAAATAGCTGACCTTAGACTATCTGCTGATGGATTGAGCTATGGGACAGTTGGCCTCATCTGTATCCAATTCCTTTGCACTATAAGAACAAGAATGTGGATGCGTGCTAAGCTGAAGTTTTCCCCTTCCCATAAGCTTTAGAGCCCCGGTTTCGGCAGCCTCCCAGCACGACCCTGAGGATTTAAGCTACAGCTAGCAGGCATAGCCAGCCCTGAGGAAGGCCCACAGCTGCGCTGAACTTGCAGTACGACAGACCCTGTGGAACGCAGAATCTACTCTGGAGTGGCAAGTTGAATATGAGCCAGCAGCGTGCCCTGGCAGCCCAAAGGGCCAACCATACCCTGGGGTGCACCAAGCACGGCACTACAGCCGGTCAAGGGAAGGGATCGTCCTGCTCTGCTCTGTGCTGGTGTGTGCAGGAATATGTCTGCAGGTTTGGGCACCACAGTATAAGAAGGGCATTAAACTACTAGAGAGTGTCCAGAGGAGGGCTGCAAAGATGGTGAAGGGTCTAGAGAGGAAGACATGCGAGGAGCAGCTGAGGTCCCTTGGTTTGGTCAGCCTGTAGGAGAGGAGACTGAGGGGAGGCCTCATGGCAGCCTGCAGCTCCCTCCCGAGGGGAGCAGAGGGGCAGGCGCTGAGCTCTGCTCTCTGGGGACAGCGCCAAGACCCGAGGGAACGGCATGGAGCTGGGACAGGGGAGGGTCGGGCTGGGTGTTAGGGAAAGGTTCTGCACCGAGAGGTGGTCGGGCACTGGAACAGGCTCCCCAGGGCAGTGGGCACAGCACCGAGCCTGCCAAAGTTCAAGAAGTGTTTGGACAATGCTCTCAGACATAAAGTCTGATTTTTGGGTGATCCTGTGTGGATCCAGGAGTTGGACTCAATGGTCCTGGTGGGTCCCTTCCAGCTCGGGATATTCTGTCATTCTATCACTTGTGCTATGATTCGATCATTTCATCCGATTACTTTCAAATCCGTTGCTCACTTATTAATGATTATGTTCACACCAGTGCAAATTCTTCATTTCCACCAGTTCTGCCTGTTATTGTCAATAGCCAAGAGACAGGCCAGCAGGACCTCATGGGAACACTGGAACACTCAGGTGGCTAGGCTGAATTTGATCCCATTTGTTTCAGGAACCAGAACTAGATGCCTTGAGGAACACATAAAAACCTTCCAGTAGGCAGATGTTTCTTCTACAGCCCCGTCTTCATACTCTGTGTGTGCACACATTTTCTGGAGTCTGTTGGCTCCAGACTTGCAGAAACTTTCGAACGTCTCTCTTTCTCTGTCCCCCTCCCCACAGCTCGTATTGCTGCCAGGAGATGACATGTCACTGCCTCACTGCCGTATGGCTTGTAATGATGGCTGTGGGAAGTAGCCAGCTTCCTCCTTTCTCGTTTGATCCATTTGAACACTTCTTGGTGGCAACCTGGCAATCTGTTTCTCTGCCTTGCAGTGTTCTCACCCTTTGGAGCTATCAATTTATTACAGGGAGAAAAAAAAAAAGGAAAAGAAAAAAAAAGGGATAACTACAGATGGCTCGCAGCTGGAGGAAAAAACAGACACAAATTTCTGCTGGCTGCAGTTTCAATTGAGCCCAGGATAATTCCCTCCTTCTGTTTCTTCTGGGTGAAGAGATGCAGAGATGCAGTTCCTTCTCTTTCTGTATGCAGTAATAGGTAGGCTGAATTGGTGCAAAAACGGTAACAGACTGAAGCTATCAAAAAAGTCCGGAGTGACTTTGCAGAATAGAACTTTTTTGCCTTTTATCTTTTTTTGTTATTCTTTTCTTTTTCTTTCATTTTATTTTTCTTTCTCTTTCTTTCTTCCTTTCTTTCTCTCTCTTCTGTTTCCCATTTTTACACCCATAGCAAGCAGGTGCAATTCAATATTGACAGAGCTCCATGTATTCCGAAGCAAGTTGTGCAATAAATCCCTCTCAGAAGAGTGACAGCTTCAATTTATCCTATCTCCCTGAAATGCCTTCCATTCCTTGTTCTCATATCTGTCTCTTTTCTCCCTTCCCCTTCATTTTTCCATTAGATATGCATTTGTGGCTTCTGGTCAAAAATAATCTGATATAGGATGCTATTTAAAAAAAGAAAAAAAAAACAATTAACAAGTCCCAAAACACTGGTATCTTCCACTAGACAAGGATCCAGATTTCATGCATGTGGAATCCCTAACATTATCTCCTATGCTTTCTTAGTGAGTCTGGTGCATCTGGACTCACTCACTTATCTGTTAGATATGAGGAGTTATCTGATTTACAAATTCTGGAGAAGGTACAAAGAAGAGCTATAAATTGATCAAAGGTACGGAGGGTCTTAGCAATGCTGATAGACCAAAGTGTTTAATCTCATGCAGTTTGGAGAAACTTAGATTACAAGGTGGGATGCTGGGGAGAAAAGACTGCTCTTGCTCTCCCTGAAAGCAGATCTGAGAGACAAGGGTAAGAATGTGTTCAAACTGAGCAGGAACACAGAAATATGCAGCTGCTTTAAGAGAGTAAAGTGATACTGTCAAATATTTCACTCAGAATGTAGGCTTGCTAATGCATTATTTTCTGCCCCTGAAGAAGATGGGAGGTAACTAATTTATCCAGTGTGTCAGAGGGAATCCCAGGTCTGTTTGCATTATACAGACAGTAGTATACTATAACCATGGCATCCGAGTGATTTTGGATCTTTTATCCATCATCCAATGCTATGAAAGTGGTGCTATGGCAGCCTCTCCACCAGTAAGAACAATCTTTCTGTCTTAAAAAGGTCTAATCTAATAGTGTGCTTATTTCACTTGAAAGAAGAGCTGACAGTCTAGAGTCACTCCTGGTAGCACCAGAAGAACTACTGCTTGACAGTGACCCTAATAAAAGAAACGAGAGGATGCCTTTCTCCTAGCACTTGCTCCCGGGAGCTGGACCTCTCTGTAAGCATCCTTGCAGTTGTGGCTGAACTCCTGAAACAGTTTCTCCTTATCCAGACAGAGAATATAATAGCTATGACCTCTTCAATTCTTGGCCTCTCTGCTGCAAGTATCTCCACTGTTGGCTTTTGACAACATGCTCTGGGGACCGTTCCTGACAGGGGTGGACTGGGACATTCATAGGGGTGTGAATAAGAAATAGCCTCGTCTTGATTTGATTTACACTGCTCTTGACGAGGAGAGTTCATGACAGCTTCACATGCCTTCCCCTTTTTGCTCTTCTGGGCGCTTGTTCTAATGATGCAAAACCTTTCTGATCACACGTAGTTTCCAGCCTCTTTCCTTTCGTGTCGGTTCTCTAAACACAGTCAACTGCATTTAACTGGTGTTCAAGTTCTCTGCCAACTCAGCAATCCAAATGAAAAGAGTTTGCTCGAGACACTCAGGGAGAGGTGGTCTCTTAAAAAAATATCTGATTTTGTCTTTTTAAATGCTTTTAATATTTCTCACCTTAGTGTTTTAGCGAGAAGCTGTGCTGATGGTGCAGCCTAGTGGATAGAGCACTGGGGTGGGACTCAGCAGAACTGGTTTTTTGTGTTTGTTTTTTTTCCAGTTCAACTTGTCAGACAGTTAGGAGTAACTTCACCTGGCCCTAGATTTGCAATTACAAAATCACAAAAATTCAAATATCTTGTCTGAAATCTACCAGAGAAAAACAGGACTGGTTTTTAGCTTGTCTTCTGGTTGCATTTTATATCTGTATAATGTGATATTTACTGATGAAAGTAGTTAAATAAACATTAATTTGTGAACAGTGCCATGTGAGAAAAGACTTTCCAATGTTAACAGTCTGGCAGGGAATATAAGCAAAATGACAGTAGAGAAGATAGAGGGATGAATAGTGTAGACATGCTAGAGTTTTTTCCCACACTGTTTTTACAACGACATATTTGTATCCTGGCATGTCTTCAGCTGGTACAAGCTGGGGCAATTTTGTTTCCTTCAGTGGAGTTCTGACTATTTGCAATGGCTGAGAGTCCAGTTCCTACAGTGAGCTCTTGCTACAACAAGAGCAACAAGCCCCCAAATGATTTTTAAAATACTGGTTTCTGCTCTATGTGTCTCTGTAGATTGATGCTGAGGTTCATAAGCAGGAGCTTTCTGCTTCTGAGAAGTCAGCTGCCGTGATGTTTCCATACCCTATCCATTTCTAAACAGTAGGTAGAGCTTCTTCTACTGCAGATTTCTACTCCTTCTGTATAGACTTCAGTGTGATGGAAAACTAACTAACTAACTAACTATAGGATAATCAACATTAGAGAAGCATTTCTTTTCTTAGCTGGAACAGGAGTAGAAGATCCCTTAGGCTGGTAAAGTAACAACAAATGCAGCAAAACCTAGGGAAAAAAAAGCAGCAGCAATCAATACTTTTGCTGGTTGGGTAGAATCTAATGCTCGTAACAGGGCAAGTTTTCTTTGCAGCAGCCTGTGGATCTGCAGTCCCTCAGCACAACTGAGATGGCTCTGTCGCTTTCGATTTGTTTTCCCTGTTGGTTTTGATTTGGTTCCTTTTCAGAAGGTAAGGGAGGTAAGGGCCAGGTTAGCTGGATCCAGGAGGGGCTGGAAGCATTGATCCACTAGGGTGCATCTGTGGGCCGGATGTCTGAAGGGTGCAGTTTTCAGATGCCAGCTATTAGGCTTTGGGGTTATTTCTACTGTAACTATATTTAGGAAGGGGGGCTCTTTGTTTATTTAGGCTCAGAGCTTTAAGATAAATGACAGCTCCGAAGATGCTTTTCAGCACTTCATAAATCAACTGCCAGCTGGCCAGTTTCACCTCTGAAATGTCTCCTGCTTTTTTTCTTTGCTTTTCTTTTTTTTTCCTCCCAACTTCAGGAAGATGGTATATCCAAAGGAAAAAATATTCCAGAGAAATGACTCTGATGAGGAATATGTGCATTTGGGGAGTGGAAACGACTTCATCCTTTAAAGACTCAAGGTGTTTGAAATCCTAGCTCATTGCATTTTCTGAATTCAAAGCTGTTAGAAGGCATTCTCACTGAGAATTTGCAAAGGACAGAGGTGCTCAGCAGACTGACTGACACATCCTCAGCTGCCACGACAGTCTTCTTGTTACATTTTATGCCACTTTTCGCTGTCTCACTCAACACATCCAGAGATTTACTGGTGTTCTTTTTCGCTAGCAGAGTTGCTTTGATTCCTGCACAGCTCACAGGACTGTCTGTGCCAAGGACTCAGCATCTCCTTTCTCCAGGGTGAGGCAGGATTCCTGCCAAGAGGTTGTTGACAGCCATGCAGTCTCTGTGGGTAGAAGTGAACACCATTTGAACTCAAACACCACACACGCTTAGAAAGGCTCTGGATTGTCCTCCAACCTCTTGCCAAGCCTGGAATCACATTTTGTCTGTGTAAAAGGGTGGGGTACCCTGTGACCGAGGCCTTTGGATTCTCGGAAAAGTACTGCCAAAATCTGTGGTGGTTGAATTTTAGGATCCCAGATTATAGGTCTGTGCCCTCTGAAAAAAATGAGTTGTTCTCTCATTTTGGAACTGAATTACAGACTAAGCATTATTCTTACAGCAGAGGATGATCACGTAGTCAGTCTAACCCTGCTTGACATGTGCGTCTGAGCATGATTAACTGAAACATGGATTCCACCCCAGCGGGTGATACTGATACCCAGTCAGAGGGACACAACAGCATAGTCCTAGTTGTTGGAACTGGGAAGAGGGTGTTTTTGCATACAGTAGTCACAAAAGACAGCTTGAATAGAGTCCTGCCTTAAGTGCCTCCTTACCTCCTTCCAAGGGTCCCTTCCCATCACCACCATGGGCTCACACACTGATAGCACATGGGCAGGTGGCAGTAAATACCAAAAATGATGAAGCAGTCAAGACTTGGAAGCTGTCCAGTGAAAGCAGGGTCTCCAGGATGGCCTGGGGAGTTGGGGTGGGAGATTACATATGGATATGTGCTACATGATCAGGTAATGGGACTGTTGGCTGCAGCGTTAGTGGTGTAACCCTGTCCCCCTTACCTCCCTTCGCTAGTCGGGAGCGTCACAGATCTGTGGGTAGGGGCCGAGATGAGTCCAAGGAACCTTTTGGGTGGAGGCAGGGAGGGGGAGTGAGCAATCTGCCTGTGGCAGATCCTGCTGAAGTAGACCCTAGATTTCATTCCAGATGGGTGGTAAATCTCCTGTGGCCGCGGGACTTGTTCGTCCTCTTTCAAGTGTGTTTTCCTGGACTTAACCCTGAATAGAGGAGCAAGGAACTCTGGCTGCAGACCAACATAAATGCAACAGAGACAAAAGGAAGAAACAAAATGAGTAGGAAATCATGTAAAGTGGTGATAAAAGACTAACAAAGGTACAGATAGCTTTTAGACACATCTTCAGAGGCTATAAAACTGTGTGAATCTTCGATGTGTGCCCCAATGTTGCTGAGAAAACTGCACTTGAATTAACTGGATTCTGAGCTCGTGAAAATTGGCCCTGCTCCACCAACCTCTTGTAAACCACAAAGAATAATGGGGAAAAGTTTATTTTCAAGTAAGAAGTGGAAAGACTGAAGTGTTTAACAAAGGGGCCTAGAAAGCTCCGAGCACTGGACAGTCTCCACCTGGTTGCATTAAACCAGTCGCTACATTTTTCAAAATCCACCCATGCTTTAATCTCTGCTCCATTTCACATTTCCTTGTGATGTTGTCCAAAGAAATGCACTCATTGGCAATAAGCTTAACAGTCACCACAAAGCTTAACAGGACCTTGATGTGGCTTTTAAAAACCCCCAAACCCTTAACTGCTGAGGCTTACGAATTTTTTCTCCTTAGCAGATGTTAAAGGGGGACTGAAGCTTTGCAAACATTTGCAGACATGGATAATGTTCATCCTGATGGCCTGATTCTCATTTACATGAAACTCCCTTTACAGTTCTCTGGCTTGGAAAAAAAGTGCTTCTGAAATGTGTGTGAAAGCAATTTATGTAAAGGGACCTGAGCAGGAATGAAAATCAGACTGCTAGTCTCCCCAGCCAGATGAGGATTATAAATATAGTTAATTCAGCTTTCTTGACTGTAGTCCAAAAACCCTAATCTTAACGTATCTCTGTAAGTCTGTTACAAATGTCAAATTCTTTCTGATTATCCTGATAGCTAATGTGCACCATGACAGCATCTAGAAGCCATTTTCATGAGTCAGGACCTTATATTCGGGTGCAAAATAGCAAAAAGATGTTTAGTCCAGAATGCTTCCCATTTTGCAAGGCAGTACAACATTATCACCCAAATACCAGGTTTGGGACTTTCTTCTTCCCCTTTGATGTGAAATGGCAGCTATGACAGTAGCAGCTTCAAGCTCTGAGACTCATGAAGCAGGACATGGTATAGCATGCATGGATGCGTGGTATTTTCAACTCTATCTTGTCTTTTCTTGTGTGGAGACAGTGATTCAAGCTTGTGCTGGCAGTCTGCGTACAGGCAAGGCAAAAAGTCCCACCTTAGCTGAAGAGTTAATTCCATATTCTTTCACTGAAAAATTAACGAGCTGATGGGAAATATCTCACTGGCTGGATCACATCAGTCACTGTTTGGTTTGCTGGTCTAGATGTCAGATCAGAGTTTGGGGAAAAAAAATCAAACTGAGAACATCCATATAGAGGCTTTTGTTTATGTTCCATACCAGACAAGGAGAACGCAGAAGGAAACAACAGAGAACTTCCCTTGGCAGCAGGCATTGTGTGTGCACCAGAATTGTTAAATGTTCTGCTATTACCTTAAAGTAGACTGTAGTGAGGTGGGGATCGGGCTCTTCTCCCAACGACCAAGTGATAAGACAACATGAAATGTCCTTAAGTTGCACCAGAGGAGGTTTAGATTGGCTATCAGGACAAATTTCTTCACTGAAAGGATTGTGAGGCATTGGAACAGGCTGCCCAGAAAAGCAGTTGAGTTATCATCCCTGGAGGTCTTCAAAGACATGCAGATGCAGAGCCTAGCGACATGGTTTAATGGTGGACTTGATACTGCTAGGTTAAAGTTGGACTAGATGATCTTGGAGGTCTTTTCCAACATGAACAATTCTATTAAACACTTGCAGGGAAATTGGTGTAGAACTCCCTCATGCTTCTTAGAGGAGTTTGGGTTTGTTCAGCAAAGCCTATTTTTATGTACAACCCCAAACTTCTGTGGATCAATTTAAAAATGTCTAACTCAAGGCAGAACGGTTCTCTTGGAAGATGTCTGTATTGCTTGTAATAGCAAACTTGCAGCATAACACCCTTACCTGCAGTCCAGGAGAGAGTGGTAAACCAGGAACTGTAAACCACTTGGACAGTGTTAGGGCCAACCTATACTTCCAGAAACTGGAATGACTGAGACCATTGTGTATCCTAACAGCACACGGGTACATTTGGTGGAAGCAATCTCCTCAATCTCTACTTATTTGTAGAAAAAAAAAAAAAAAAAAACTCATAGGGAATGACTTCCCTGGCTTCTGACTTTGGGAAGAGAAGGGTAAGAGGGGAATGTGTTTTCACAAGCTTTGAAGCATTTCCTCCTCTGGTGATACTGAAGCTGGACACAACTAAGTGGTGACAGTTTATCTGGAGATGCTGCTGTGTTCATTAAGAGAGGCTGTTGCTGTTTATCTGCATCTTGTCTGCAAAATCGGGTGCTCAGAAAACAAATTGGCAGTGTTGTCAGCATGCTGTCGTCTTAGTGTGGAAAGGGGTAGATTTTCAGAGGCATTCACCCAAACTCTGAAGCTGGCCATTTCTGGGAGATGCTGCTCCTCCTTACAAAAGCTTTGACGTTGCAAGGGGAACCATCTCAAATCTAAAAGATCTCCTTTTCCATCCGTAACTTCTTTCAGGAAAAAAAATCAAAAAATATTTAAAGCTTCATAGCAACTTTTAAAATATTGTCTTAGGCCAACTGCTAACTCCATATGGGGAAGAATATGAGTACTACTATAGGTGAGGCATCATGGGTGTGGTAGATGTCTGGGTTTATGCCTCTTTTTGTTTTGTTTATAATTACTCAAGGGAAACAAGCACTTTTAAGGTGCAGCTCATCTCCTTCCGAGACAGATTTTAGTTTAACTCTGCATGCCAAATTCCTATTTCTCTCCACCAGCTATAAACGGAGCCCAGATGACTGGCCTGGTAGAAAACATACACAGAGTAAGCATCTAAAGTTAGGAGAGACAAGTCCCTCTGGTGAAATCTGCTGGTCAATTTGCTATTGCTGCCTGCTCCTATGTAAAAATCACCAGTTATTCTTACGAAAGGCAGCAACTTAAAATTGGAAAGCAATATATGATCACCCACTTGCTTTTCCCTCTTTCACTGTACCACAGGGGGACAAAGCAGACAGTAGAGGTACAGTGGCAGGTGTACCAAACAGTCCTGTGGCTAAATTATTTTTCTTTTTTTGTCTTTCAAATTATGATTTTGACTTGGAGAAATGAGCTCACACTAAAAGCAGGAATTAGAAAATTTAATCTCTACTAAACTCCACCTTTCTGGCTGTCAAAATACTTGGTCCTTTGCCTGTAGCCATGTGAGAACTCCATGCAGCCCTTCAGTCGTGACTGCTGCTGCGGTGGCTCCCTTGTTTTTTTCTGCAGCTGCCAGGGTGGATGCAGCTGAACCTGCAGCAGCCCTTGCCACTGCAGTCATATCACAGCCCCAGATCTGCCAGTGGAAATGACCATTTTCTTCAGAACTCTTCTATCCCTAGCTGTGTCTAAAGCCAGGTCTGATGGCTATCAGCAATCCTTCCTCACACCAGTAACTCTTCCCTGATCCAGCCCTTGCTATTTCCAGCCCTCTTAGCCCTACCAAGTTCTGCTCTGTCCCTCCGTACAACTGAAGCCTGACAGACTGTGCCCAACTGTTCCACGCTTTGTGAAGTGACGCAGCAGCTGCTTGGAGCAGTAACATCCATCTTTATCAACAAACTGAGCCTGCATTTTTGGGACTGAAAGGTGAACATGTTTGTCATCCTTCTGACACAGCTTTTTTTTTTTTTTTTTTTTTCCAAAATTAAGCAGTCTGGGCTTGCTTTCCTGATTTGTCATTTCTCTCTCTGTGAAATGCTGTAAAGTGACACGCCGTATTAGTTACTCCCAGATTTCAAAGCCTCAACTAGCTTCTCAACAGCCAAGAGCACTTGTGGAGAAAAGGGAGATCGATATGATGAGAGCATATGTGATTTAAAATAGTCTGTTTTAAAGTTGTTGAGCCTAGTTCTCTGTTGCCTTCTCCTTTCTGTTTGAAATGCATGTTCTATGTTTTCACAATAGTGAATGAGCATTGCACAGGCAAAAATGCTGTCAGAGAGGAAAAGTCAGCAGAGGGATTGAGTATTAAAGTGAAGTGACTGTTTATTATTGAAAATAATAATGAAAAAATATAATATCCCTTCCACCCCATTTCTACTCACGTCCATATCCATATCTTTGGATAATTTCCCCCGTATGTTAATTCCACTGCCCACGCTACATAAAATGAACTCCCAATAATTTGAAATAGATCCATCTGAGGCCTGCACCCTGCTGGGTGGCTGCAAAATCCTTCTATACCCTGGATAATATCCCATGGACAACCCTCCGGTTTAAATTGAGCTTTTCCAGCACCATTTTCTGGGTTTCTTGCAACAGAGCACAACATCAAGCAAACATTTTGCTTGAAGTGCTATACAGGATTTGCAGCATCATAAAAGTGGGTCGGGATTAGACCATTGTTTCCTCTGGTTTGAGACTCCCACCAGCTGCTGTAGATGAAGGTGCAAGAAACCTCCATGAATGCAATTATCAACTCACCTACACACAAGGAAACTTTCTCCCTGACACCCATTAGTTAGAGGTTAATGTATACCCTTCAGCATGAAGGTTTATCAACAACACAAAACTCTGTATCTGCATCTGTATTCTTTCTCTTTCCCTCCTTTTCTGCATTATTAAATATGTATGGCATTTCTTACTTGGGCTGCTTCTAACAGCAATCACTTTGAATGTCCACATTAAAAAGTTGACCCATATGCTTAGCCATCTGCTTTTTAAGCCCTAGACCCCTGAAAAAAAGCTAAGGACACCTTCCATTGGGGTCGCACCAGGGTTTCCATCAGCCTCAAGGTGTGGACAATTTTACGTTGTTCTCTCTAGCCTTTCTCCTGTACTAGGATGGGTGGAAAAAAATACCCCTATTTAGTATCTGTTGGTCCCTCAAATACAAGAACCACTTGACCCTCTTGCATAAACTCCTGTTAGCCCCTGCCAGCTGGATCCCATGTCCTGCTGCACTCTGTACACCGGGGGGTATCAGGCAAAGCACAGATCATCTGCTGGGCGGCTGCTCACCCACCAGAGAGCAGAGCACAGTTATCAGGATGCTGCACCTCCAGACACCGACAGCACAATGACAGCAGGACCTGCCTGTGAAATGAGGCCAAGATTAATGATGTATTGCCCTCATCCCTAACAGTGTGGCCCAGACAGAAACCAGGTGGGGAGGAGGGAGCCTGCACCTTGTGTAAACAATCCCCTGTCTCAGCTGAAACAGCTTTAGGCAGAGATTCTGGATTAAGAAAGTGATTCTTGCCCTGGACAGAAAGTTAAAGGGCAGGGGTGATAATGCACTGTTGGCCAAAGGTGGCCAGGGGAACTTAGCCATTACTCAGCAATGGTTCATTTGACCTGGCAGGAGAACATCTGATATCTAAACAGTCCTAGTCATCCTGAAATACTCAGAAACCTCTACACTAAATATTTGATGCCCTTGTTTGATAATGTTTATTTTGCTTTCTCCCCACCTGTGTGATGCTAATATGCTGTGAGTGGGGAAAACATGGGGTAGCACATACCAGAGATAAAACACTAATATGCGATCTTTTTTTTAAACAGAGATTTATGAGGCATACCATGAAGCCGACGGTAAAAAAAAAAAAAAAAAAAAAAGGGGGGGGGGGGCTGGAATTTACTGTGGGGACTGCTTTTGCATCGATCGGTCTATATAACACCAGCAGCATGTGACCTCCCAGATCATCTCTGCTCTGCCTTTGTAAGAAACTTGTGCAAATCATGACACAGTCAGAAGGCTCATGGAGTAGTACCAGGGTTTGATCCGCCTTGTCTGGGTATCAGTTTCTGCACTTGTGCATGGAGGAAAAAGTGAATTTAAGTCAGTCTCATTTCCCCTGTATCTGTGGCTGTTCGATACCCTCTCACCACCCCACTGGAAGTTAAAACAGTTTTGATACAGTCATGCTTTTTGGGTCGTCCACTGGAGACTATACTCTCTCCTTGTTTAAGTCTGGAGTTGATCGGGTGGTGCCAATTTACACCAACGATCAGGGCACTAGTTTCCAAAGGGAAAACACCACCTCGTTTGTAGCAATCTTCATCTAAGCTGGTTGTACAGAAGCTCTCTACAGGCAGCAGAGATCTGCTCAGCACGGTCCGGGAAATCTCGGGGGTGATTCGTCTGACCAGACCTGACCTTCTCTGGGAAGAGACGGGTGGTCTCTGGACTCAGTACAGCTCCAGCGATTAGGAAGGGGGTGATTTTGTTATAAGCGTCCACAATGAACAGAGCCCTGCCACTGCTGTCTGAGGCTGCTAGAGACAGCAGTGCAAAGAAGAGGTTCACCGCTGGTTTTTCAGGTCGTCCGGTTCTTGACTCAAGAGGCCCCACGTATCAGTTCCTGGCGGTGCTTTCGTCCTGCCGGCTCTGAGACCACTGAGCAGCAGGGCCTGCAGCCTGCTCCAGGACCCTACAGGGCCCACCTGGCACCGAAGTCAGAGCTGCGGCTTTCTCTTGCTTTTTCCCTTACAAAGCAAGCCCTGCCCCTTCCAGTTTTTAATATCAAGGTTTTCCCACACATCAGAAGAAAATACTGTTGGAGCTGGTTTCTTTCTCTACCTCATTTGAATATATCCTTTAGCTATTTTAACTTTCACTTACTTATTTTGACAGGAAGTGATGGCTTTGAGGCAGATGTGTTTCCCTTCCAGACAGAAAGAACTGAGGTCTTTGAGCTAAGAATTGACATTGTATAGTGCTTACTTCTGAGAATAAGAAATCCTGAATTTTCTTTCTGATTTTGCCCTTGTGCGGGAAAGAGAAAGCCCCAGTCATGCCTTTCATCTCAATTTCCTCAGTTGTCACAGATATGTTACACAGGTTGCTCTGTTACCACTGGCCCAGTAGTTCACGTTCTCAGATGCATGTTTAAAAACTCTTTATTAAAAGAAAGAGCTGGCTGTCGCTTTCTAACAAAAAGTAAATAATAGAGGTGGCCACAGTGCTGATTCTATGGCTCTTGATCTGAGATAAATCCTTTTTTTATCTGCTGGGTTATTAGAAGCACACCTTTACTTGTGAAAGTTCAGGTGAAATTGGGTTAAAAATTGGAAAGGATGTGGGCTATAAGTATGTTTAAAATGTTATCTGTTCTTTCTCAAACATGTCTTTCCAGCTCAGGTATTTACATGCTGATAACCTTTTGGTCCCAATGGTGCTAAAGACTTCATGCCTTGTATTTCAAAACTGATAAGAAATTGAAAGATGTGGAGTCTCCAAGAAACATTATGAAAAACAACCCTCCTCCTTTTCCCTGAGTTCCTTGGTTATTGTGCTACTTGAAACATTGAGTTTCTGGAAATTATTTACCATAGGAAATTTTTTGGCCCAAAGCGCATAGGAAGGAGACATAACTTTGAGGGAGACGAGAAGACATGTACGGCTTTTGTTATTCAAAGGTTTGGCCTTTGTTGTCCCTTTGATCTGCCACTCTCATAGATTCCTTCCTATCAGCAGATCAAGGAGAATTTTTATCTTACTGGGAGCCTTTGCATGTGTGCTGTTATTTTTTATTAAACTCCTTCTGCAGTAATATCAGGAGAAGTTTTGCAACCATCTCTGTCTGTTCTTTCCTGTAGGAACTGGACAGACAAAAAGACTCTGTATATAAGATGTTTTAAATAAGCTTGTGAGCAAATGTTGTTGGAATGCCTCCACCCCCCTTTATGCAGTAATGTGGACACACTATAGAAGAAGATTTAGCTAAAAAATAGAAATCTACCAATGTTGGTCTATCTGGGAACAGGAGAGCAGAGAAAGCTCGTGGTGCTGCTTGACTTTGGCCCGAACTGGTGGCTACTGAGAAGAAACTTTCTCTGATGGTATATGAAATGAGTTCAGCAGATCTAAGGCCAAGCAGAACTGTGTTTTTGCAGTAAAAAATTAAGCAAGCAAATCACATTGGCACTGATACTCTCTAGCACAAACTGGAGATGAAGTGAATTACTGACCCTGGATTCCCATTCCTCAAGATCAGGAAGGGAAGGAACCTTGGCAGGATGAAATTTCACCTGCCGCTCCCAAACTACGATTAGACTCAAGGATTCATTCTCCCAGGCCCATCACCAGCACCTTTCACAAGCTCTCCATTTATTGAACAAGAAGGGGAAAACTGCAGGGTGATGCACAGCTCTGAATTTACTGGCAGAAACGTCATCTGTTTCAGCTTGATGCTGTTGACCTCTGACCACTGCATTAACTTAGTATGTTCAAGTAGCTGGTACAAGCCCAGTCGTTTGAACTGAGTTTTAAACTGTTACACAGGTCTTCAGAAAGAACAAAATTTAAACTGTTAAGCCGTTGAAGTGATTCTGATACCGACCTGAAGTACTCTGATCTTGCAGAGACAGAGACCAAAAGGCACTCAGATACTGAACAGATACATTGCATGCATCTAATGCATAAGTTCAGTGACAAACATCCTCGTCTTGGGCTTCCATGAATGTTTCTCCTCACTGAGAAACAATGGCTACTGAAGGCAGTTGGTATACTGTGCTTCGTCTGGAATACAGTCCAGCACAGCAGGGTACTGAGGCCTTGGCACAGAGACAGTTGAGGAAGCCAGATGACATTCCAGTCATATCTTTCATAGCCGAGACGGCGTGATTGATTTATGTCCAGTGCTGATGATGACAGAAAAGCACAGGATAGTTAAAACGTTGTTCTTGGTATATTTCATGCATGACTGGACAAAACTTAACACGGTGGGTCAATGACATTGCAAAAATGCACGTCCTTAACAAATACCCTCTTCTGCATCTTACGGAAGAGCTGCAGAAGGTTATCTATCACCTGTACAAGTCTGGCACTGCCTGAAAGCTGAACAGTCCTGCCCTCTGGCTCTGTCTGCTCCAGCATCAGCCAGCTGACCTCAGACTACCTTCATCAGCTGTTCAAACGAAGTTCACTCAAACTGTCCCTAGGGAGTGCTCCCACAACCCATTCTGCAGGCAAAACTCGCTGCACGTTCACTTCCAGTACCAGCGTGCTCACAGGAAGCTGGGGATCAGTCGGCTCCAGACTGCCAAGTTCTTAGGAACAGGCAAACGGGCTTGGTCCAGCGTACCTGAGGAATATCAGTTCCCTCCCAGCCGTCCCTGCTGCTGGAGTGCAGCAAGGGACAGCAGAAGCCAGTTCAGACAGCCCATGATGCCCCTGGTATCTTCGTCTGTGCACTGCATGAAGCAGAAAGCCTCTCTGCCACCCAGCACCCAGCACAGCAAGAGCCTCACCCTCCTGGGAAATAGCGTGCACAGTACAAAACCTTATCTCAGTCTTTCCCTGCCTTATTCCCCTTATTATCTTGGGGGGATGGGGGGGGGGAAGCAAAGATTTTGTGGTTAGATTTTGTTATTTGTGGGGGTTTGGTTTGGTTTGGTTTGGTTTGGTTTAGTTTATTGATACAGCAGCAGAAACAATATTAAATGCACAAAGAGCATCTGCTGATTTTCATGGCACTATCAATTTCCTCTTCAGCGTGGAGGAGAGGCAGGGTGTGGGTCAAGGAAAAAAGAATTTACTTTTCCTTGATATGCACAACCTTGGCAATGCAGTTGTGAATGCACTGAATTTGTAACAAGCCTTTCAGAAACGCTCCCCTAGAAGACTTCATAACTTTGTAGGCAACCAGCCTCCAATCTGTAATCAAGTCTTACAACGTAGCTCACTACTTCATAAAATCGAAACAAATCATAAGGGGGGCATATTAAAATAATTTGTATCAGTAGGGACTGATTTAAAGCCCAGCTCCTCATCCATCAGCGAGATGCTTTTGTTTGCTAGCATATTCCTACAAACTGCAGAAAAGCTTTGCCAAGTCCATTAATTATAAAGAGAAGAGAACCTTCGCGGAGAGAATGGACAAAGGGAAGCAGGGAGTGACTCTAATAAACTTCTTCGTTAGAAATCACCCCAAAAAATAATTGTGGGAGACAAATGGTGCCAGGACGTTTGATATTTTACGAGAGAATAATTTAGGACGACGTTTATTGCATGAAAATAGGGATTTTTGTGGCATCCGGCTCGCACAGGATAACACATTAACGGGAAGAGCGGCTGGAAAGCAAAACTCGGGAAGGCAGCAAACCCATCCTCTTCACTGGGTGCTGTCCGGCTCGGAGATGGTTCGTCCTTCGGAAGCGGTGCCAAAGCAGCACCGGCGGGGCCGGGGCCGGGGCCGGGGCCGGGGCCGGGGCCGGGGCCGGGGCCGGGGCCGGGGCCGGGGCCGGGGCCGGGGCCGGGGCCGGGGGGGGGCGGCCGCCGCCTGCTCCTTCCACCGCCGCGGCCCGGCCCCTGCGGACCCGGCGCCCTCCGACGGGCTCCGGGCTCCGGCGTCGCACAAAAACCCCTTTGGTTTGCGGGACTAGGGTGCTCCGCCACGAAGACTCAGCGGTACCTCTGAAATACGAGGTCCGTAGGAGATCTCCGGCTGCTAGAAGGAGCTATATTTTCTTCGCTCTGTCAACCGGCATTTAAATATGAACCATCTCGAATCCCTACGTAGGAAACGCAATTAAAGGGCCATTAAGAAAACATTTTTCTCGTACCCTTTTCCGTAATAAACGAGTTAGGCTCGGCGTTTCCGAGCTCTGTGGTGTGTCGAAACACGCGGCAAATCGGTGGCTATCAACACACTAATTGCGGTAATAGGGATTGAAACCGGGAACCGGATTTCAAGTACTACTCCCTTTCACGAGAGCAATGCCAGTATTTTCAGATGTGTCATGGTCAGAATAACTCACACAGAGAAATATTTTGTAGTAGTAACTAAAAAATAATAATTATCATTTCCTTCCTTTCTCTGAGACGTATTAATAATTATAAACGAGGTTAAAAGCCACCTTTTTGTTTGAGGGAAAATCTTCTCACCTAAATTACAGAAATTGTTTAGGAAAGGCTTTTTGATGGTGGGTTTGATCTTTTAGCTTGGCAAGAACTTGGACTCTTTGAACTCTTAGCAAAAGTTAGAGAGACTTTATTTTTAGATGAGAAACAACTTGTTTTAATGTCTTTTTTTTTTTTTTTTTTTTGTAGTGCCAGCTTCTCTATTTGAAATAAGTGGTACATTGTTTTCTTTCTGGTAACACTGTTTTCTTGCTGTCTTCCCACGTGTAGCTCCAAGCGTTGCTGTCTGAAGAAAAAAGATTGAAGACGTGGACAAAAACCACTGGGATCTCCCAGCACCCGCTGCTGGGCTGGAAGAAGGAAATGCAAAGAAAATGATTCAGGCAGAGTTGATGAGTGAAGGAAGAAATTAAATAAAGACAGACTGAGGTAGGATTTCCAACAGGCAATATTTCCACTGAACCTACTCGTGGGGGAAAGAGCAGGAGAAGCGTGTGAGATTTCACCCCCCCCCCCCTTTTTTTTTCCCTGCAGCTTAAAACACTTGTATTGTGACACTTCACCGGGTTGTTTAATCAGCAGAGACTGTGATAACCTCCAGAATTTTATAGCCATTAACAAATCCATTAAATCTCATCGGATTAGCTTTAAGGACACAAGAAGGGAGTGGCTCCTTCTCGTGTCTGATTTTAAGAGACACCTCACACACGACAATTTGGCAGTCGTGTGCTAAAGGGCTGTAAATTCACAATACAGACCTCAAATTCTCCCTTTTTATCAGAGACACTCTGCCAAGGTATTACAAAGGTGCAAATAATCCGCAGAGCTTCAGGCTTTAGATCCTCAAACATAAGTCCTTGTCTGCTCCATAGGAATTTATCATGTGCTTTCTCTTTCCAGTTTTCAGTTTTTAATGCCTCAGTCTAAGTAACTGGTCGATGGAATCAGGAGGACTGACGTGGGAAGGACTCAGCTCGTAGAGCATCCATACAGGTGAATTTATAAGTATTCATAATGAGTAAAGCCTAAAATGGTGCTGTTGGAGAATTTGGTTCCTGCCTCTAGCATCTGTTCAGAGTGCGGGGCAGGAAAAGAGATGAGGCAGGAAGGTATCTGTCTCTCTTACCCTGTGTCACATCTGTGAGTGCCCCAGTGTACAGGTAGTCTCTGAGGACAAGTGCTGCCCTCGCTGGGACCTCTCAGCTCCACGGAAGGGGCTCCTACCCCACAGTCTGACCCAAAGCCCTCTGGAGACTCGCATGGGGCTTTTTGCCAATCCCCCAGGCAGCTGGCAGGTGCCCAGAGACACCCAGCGCCCCAGACAGGGGCAGGTTCGGATCCTGCCGTGTCCCTGAGATTTCTCGAGTCTCTGGGACTGTACCCAGACACTTCGTGTTCCTTTCATCACCTCACAGAGTCCACCATGGTGCTGCCCTGGATATCGACCCAGTTGGTATTTTGTTTGGAGATGCTTTGGATTTACCTTGCTGTTCTATCTTCTTAATGGGAACTCATGCAGGTTTTGCTGTAAGCCCTTTTTGCAACCCAGGTCAATTTCCCTGCCTCTGAAAGTGGCCCGACCTGGTTCATCCCGGGGCAGGGCTCAGCGCTGCGAAGCGCCGACTCTCACCCTGCCCCAGAGCAGTGAGTGGCCCCTCACCGAACCTGGCCCCGTAAGTGCCGGGTTCCTCTCCCAGGCTTGGTCCCGGAGCACCCTTCTGAGAATTCACAAAGAGCTTCATGCCTTTCCCAACTCATGTCCCTGGGGCCTTACAGTTGCTGGTCTCCAGATACGCTCTTTTCTATTTTGCATCAGTTTTTGATTTGCTCTTCATTTTAAGATTGAGTCTCTTGCCAACAGGTTTACTTATACATATATAAAATAGATTTATATAATAGATATTATATGTGGTTTATACTTTACTTAAATGTAAGCAATGTATATATTTATAATATAGGGAGTGCATACACACTTGTATATGTATATGCTTACATACACATATATAGGCAACCTTTTTTCTCCCTGTGGCAGTTTTCATGGTTGTATTGCGTTTGCAGGATTGTACCTTCCCTGTCACACAGGCCCCCTGGTCAGAGTTAATGTCCGTGAACTGTCCACCCTCCTGGAAGGGCTGACCTGTGCTCCCTGCACTGAAAAGCAACTCCTGCCTTTCCTGGTGTGTCCTCCCTGGCCTGGAGCTTTTTCTTTTTTAACCCCAAATAATTTTTCAAAGCAGCCTCCTGGCCGGGAGTGCTGAGTGCTGCCTTCGCAAGGGCTGGCTGGGACACAGAGACCCAGGCTTGACCCCATCTCTGGTCCTCAGGCCAAGCTGGGCCCATCTTTGGGTGAATTCATTTCAGGCTGAACTTTGTGTGAACCTGGGCCCGAGGGGAAGGGAACCCGACAGAGCAAGGCTGACAGAGGCAAGTTCTGAGCAAACCCATCAGCCTGAGTAAATATTGAACAAATCCATGTGAAGGCTGGGATTGAAATGGAGCTGTCAGACCAGTGTAAACTGAAAGGATAGGTGAGCCCTCTGAAGAGCAAGGAAACATTCTGTACACTTACTTCTGCAATTGTTTCTTCCACCCCAGCCCTTTGCCCCAGACCTCATTTCACCTGCCTAAGAGGGTAATGCAGCCCTGAAGCTGATTGGCACTGAAATATCTGTGTTGGTGGAAAATAATAGCTGGGGGGCAGAGGGGAAAAGAAAGAAGGAAGGGGGCTGCACTGTGGAGTGGCCCTTTTAGTGTAATGAGCAGAGCGGGTGGGAGGGTTTACAGCTGGGGTCCGACATGAAGCAGCAGATCAGAGGTCCCCCAATTTAAGTCCAGGTGACCTATGCAGACTCAACCCTCAAAAATAAACATGCAGTATATTTGATACGGAGGCAAATGACATACACTGTCTGTAAACATACACAATCCAGATAAACACACGTATGCCCAGCTCCCACGATTGAGCCCAAGCGTGCTGCTGGGGGCTGTGTGGCAGGGGACGTGCCCAGGGCCGGGGTGGTCCTGGCTGTGCAAGCCCCTTGCCCAGCGGGGAGCAAGGACAGCTGCGTTCACCCAGAGCTTCCCAGGGCTGCGGGTCTCCTTCGCAGTTCTCCGTGGGTTTTGATGACACCTAAAAATGTGCTTGCATCAAAAATGGTGAGAAAACTTTGATCAGACATGAAAATCCCTCTCGGTTTCCGTGACCTAGGGTGTAGCGGCTCCCTTGGCAATGTTACCATGCTGGCAGGTGTGTGGACACCTTGCTGCTTTGGTGCTGCTCTCAGACGATGTATCAAGTAGTGTTTTGGTTCTGACTCACCCACAGTGTGACAAAAACATCTTTCCCTCGCCCTGCTCTGGTTTTCCGAGATCTGGGGAGGGGGTAGCTCCTTACTGATTTTGTTGTGTGAAACAAATTTGGAGAAACCCGGAAGGCTTCGACCCCTGTTGCCCATCACTTCAAGGCATCAAAGGCTTTCAGGGGTCAGCAATAGCCAGAGTACAATCACAGAGAGAATGTTTTGTCCCCCGGACAGAGACCCCCAGGAAAGCTTCACACCTTAAGTGCAAAGCCAGCAAAGTGGAGTTGAAAGTAAGGAAGTCTTCAGGTATTATTATTATTATTATTTAATAGAATGTCCTCTTCTGAGATCAAAAGGGCCTCACGTTGTGAGAACAAATGCCTTAGGAGAAGCATTTCACACCGAGGGGTAAGGAACAGATGGCCCTGAAGTGTCTGCCACGCCAGGCCAGATCACCGGGAGTGCCGAGGGCGTCTCTTCCCCGTCCCCTCCTCCCGCAGGGGGACAACAGCTCCAGCACAGCGACCGCCATTAAAAATGTACAGGGTTGCTTCTCTTTAACCGGGATTTTCCCCTTCCTCTGGGATATTAACGGCATTAATCTCCATTAGGAGGCGGCTTTGCCTCCGAATAATGTAGAGTAGTGTAGAGTGTAGAGGGGTCTTGGCTAATTTTCCTGCCCATAAAAAAAATGCAATGCCAGGGAACCACGGACAGACGCACGTGGAGATAAGGGAACAGCCCCGTCGTTGTGTATCATCTATATAAAACAAAGCAGTGCGTGCAGGCCCCGTGTCTGCCATATAAACCAGCGGTGGGGGTAGGGCTGAGCCCGGCGGAGTTCTGCAGGCGGCTCTGCGGAGGCGCAGCCCGGGCCGACGGCTGCGCAGGGCCCGCACCTGCCCCTGCCTGCCGGAGCGTGGGGCCGACACGCGTGGCCCTCGCTGCCCCGCGGAGCGCCCGGTACCGGCCGCGGGACCCCTGCCGCGGTTGTGCTGCGGGGCCGTTCAGCCGGCTCCTGCTTCACAGAAGCGAGTTTAGGGCTCCTGAGACAAAAGGGAGAGTGAGAAACCTGGAGGGAGAGCGCGGGGAGAGATCTGTGGCTGCGGGAGGTGAGCGCGGTGCGAGGAGCCCGGCTGGCAGCGAGGGGACGGGGTGAGGGGGGCGCCCGGGGGGTTACATATGTAAGGGCGCATCGGCACCGTCTTTGCGGACTCTTCCGGAGACTCCCTTTGAGTTTCAAATGGGAGCTGGGAGCCTTTGTTGTGCCCGACACTCCAGCGCTTCAGTCAGTAACCCCCGGGTTGTCCCGGCCGTTTTCTTTGCCCGGCTCTTCCCCGAGCGCTGGCCCCGCCCGGCCGGGCCCGGCGCAGCGCTGCTCGTCGGGGGGCGAGGGGAGCCGCGGCCCCTTCCCGGGTCCAGAGACAACGGGCGAAAACCTCCTCGGTGGAAACCCACGAGCTGTCTGAAGCGCAGCCCCCCGCTCCCGTGAGACAGTTTAAATCACGCAGATTCGGGGGACCCTTCGATCGCCTTGGGCCAGCGAGCAGGTTAAACCCGGCTGGCTGATGCCCGGCGCGCTGCGAAGTCGCTCTGGCTGCCTGTGCTTTGTTATTCGCGGTCCCCTCTCCTGATGTTTTGCAAACCGCTAGTGTAACAAACTCCTCTTTTCACCTTCCTCCTCACACACACTCGTCTTTTTCTTGTCCCAGAGCTAACTGGACGCTCGGGATGGCCCCCGAGCCCGGCGGACGTTGCACGGGACAGGGCTGCAGTGCCGGGGAGGAGCGGTGCTCCCCGCCGTCGGAGCCGCGGGGCCGGGCAGGTACTTCGCTCGTTCCTGGCCCCGCGAACGCCCCCACCTAAAAGGTTTGCAAATGGGACGAAGCTAGAACAATAGTTTCTCCTGGCAGCCCCTCTCTTTACTTGTTTAGAAATCCCAGAGGCGTTTCGAGGTAAAAAGGTCAGAGCTGTATCCGGGCCCGCGGCCCCCCCGGCAGCGGGAGGGCTCTGCCCCCGCTGTGGCCGCGGGTCCCGGTCCCTCCGCGCCCTGGCCTTGTGCGCTGCTCACGCTCTGGAAGACACCCGCTCTCCTTTCGGGGGCCACCTTCGAAAGCTGAGGAGATAAAACTAAATCGACGCTTCGTTCCGTTTTTGAGTTGGGTCCGCCTTACAGAACCGTTCCGTATAATTGGGAAACTCGCCTTTCCCCCACCCCCGGACCCCAACTTGATTCCAGTTAATGTCGCTGCTTCGGTAGTGCAGAACTGCTTCCTTGCCGGGATGCTTACACTGAGGAGGAGGAGGATTTGCTGTTCTCATCAGGCCCCCTTTCACTTCGCGTTGTAAAGCAACTCCACGTGCGGAGCGACGCGTTTCTACCCGGCCCCGTCTGGGAGACTTGCTTTGAACTCCCCCGTAGCGGAGGTGAAAGCTGGTCCCGATCCTGCAGCTGCCGGTGCCAAGGCGGGGGTGGGGGGGTGTTGGACGGGCCCCGCAGGAAGCAGGATCGGGCACTTCGTTTGGGAGCTGTAGCAGCAGACGGAGACCTTTTCCTTCCTCCTCCTCCCTCTGAGCCCGGGCTCCCCTCCCCGTGTCGCGCACTTCCCTGGACGGGAGAAATTTCCATTTCGCTTAGGGCCGAGAGGACGTGAGTGTGGAAAAAGTAAACTTTATTAGACTGAGGTAGTTCCATTTCGACATACAGAGCATGGGGAAGGGAGTGGAGGCAAAACAGAAGGTTCCGATTAAGAAACCACTTGTTTTTCACGATGACTTTTTTCTCTTTAAAACAAACTCTAACAAAAGTCACTGCGGTTTTCAGTTCGTCCTACGGTAAAGTTTCTGCTGGGAAAGGGAAACAATCAGCCATGGTTAAATAATGTTTTTGTCGGACTCCGATAAGCCTAAGAGGATGGGGGTGCAAGGAGCCGTGCAGCCTCGCTCCAGGATTTCAGGCTTTCGAGACGAATAAATAGCAGTCAGTGCATCAGCATCCGGGGGAGCCAAGCCCCGCGGCCCCCCGCAGCCGTGTTCCCGTGCGCGTTCACACTTCGCAGCACGGTGACCCTTTTCCGAAGTACCCCGAGGTCTGCCTTCGCCTCATCTCGTTTCCGCTGATAACACAGCGCTCCCCCAGGATTAGTAACAGCCCTCCCTTCCCCAGGATTAGTACCAGCCATAACCAGGAGTGCGTAGAAAACCACGTAAAGTAGCACTAGTGCAAAATGGTACCAAAGGAGTTGCATTTTTGCTTTGTGTTTGTTTGGGTCTTCCCACGGGCCTCTAGCGTCTTGGGCCCATCAGATCTCTTTCCACGATACACAGAGTAAATAAAAAGGAAACAAAACAAAACAAAAAAATACCCCAAACTTTTTTTTTTTTACAATCTCTCGGGGATAAAAATGCATGAAACGTAGCATTCCTGCAGACAAAAGTCCTTGTGCACACTTTTAAAACGGGAGAGAACTAATTTCGTTTTAAAGTTTCTGTAGTTGAAAGTGCAGTTCCTATTGGGGAGAGAGAAGGGAGAGGGAGAAACGTCCCTGAGACAAACGCCTATTGCTAAGGACAAACGAGGACACGGCTGCTCCTTTGGAGTCCAACGTTTTACGGAGGGTCTATAAATTAAGAGAGAGAAAGGCAAGGTGGAGAATTAGTATCACACGCATGGAGACGGCTGGAGCCAAGGGGGCTGCTCGGAAGGAAGCACGGCCTTGCCTCCGCGCGTGTGTGCGGCCGGGACGTGCGTGTTCGTGCGTGTGTGTCTACTCGGGCTGCGGGAGCAGCCGCCCCGGGCTAGCCTCCTTGCCCCTGCGGGGCGGCTCAGGAGGACACCGAGCTGGGGGAGGCCTCAGGTGAGGTGCAGTTGGACTGATCCGAGGCTTCGCTCGCTTCCTTCGCAGACCTGGAGGCAGCAGCCGGGGCGAGACCCTCCTTTTCCCTCTTCTTCTGCTTCATCCGCCTGTTCTGGAACCAGATCTTGACCTGGGTTTCGTTGAGCTCAAGGGTAGCGGCGATCTCCACCCTCCGGGCCCGGGTGAGGTACTTGTTAAAGTGAAACTCCTTCTCCAGCTCCGTCAGCTGCTTGGTGGTGAAGTTGGTGCGGATGGTGTTGGGCTGGCCCAGCAGCCCGTACTCCGACACTTTGGCTGTAACGAGCAAAAGCCAACAGGGCAGGAGCAGCCAAAGCAGTCCCTGGCCGGGGCTGGAGGCCCTGCGGAAGCCCGATCGAGCGGGCTCTGCCCTGCTGCCCCTCTCCTGGGCGTTTGGCCCCCGCCCCCCGGAGCTTCGTGCTTGCTCACAGAGCCCGAGCTGTGCCCTGGCTTCCCGGCGCGGGGTTATAACCTGGGGGGAAAGACTGCAGTGCTGCTCCCTTCGCTGGCACACCGTCACCCCGGTTCCCCGCAAACTGCCCTGAAACTTAACGTGCGTGGGAAAGAGTGGAAGGGGACAGGAGGGCCCGCTCGATCGGGGTGGGGGTGGAGGGAAGATTGCGATTTAGGGAATATTTTAGAGAAGGAAGTTGAACAATGGGGGAGGTGGGAGCCACGTCTGTGGAAGAAGCAGGAAACCCGGAGCGTTTCCTATTCCGAGCTGGGCTTAAATTGCATTCGGCCTGCGGGAAAGTGCGCTCAGGGTCCCTCCATCAGGTGTATCTGCAAGATCTCTGGCTGGCTTTTCTGCAGCGCTGGGCTGGTGCTTAAAAAATCGGGCCCGTGTTCCTCTGGAGGATGAGCCCCGCTGCCTTGAGTACGAGGCCCGGGGAAGGCAGAGAGCCCGGGAAGGCAGAGGAGCCCTCCCCGGGGCGCTGCCCCCGCCTGCCCCGGCCCCGGGGGCGCCTCCCCGCCCGCTCTGCGCGCCCCAGCCTCACCTGTCTTGGGCGGGTTCCTCTTCACTTTCATCCAGTCGAAGGTCCGCGTGGTGCCGGCGCTGGGGCACGGCTCGGAGGGGCACGCGGGGTCTTTGTCCTCGCTCGGAGCGGGCGACAGGCTGCCGTAGAGGCCGGCCAAGAAGCCGGGCTGCTCCTGCCCGTAAAGGTGCTGCGGGTAGTGCCCGGCCGCCGCCCCGCCGTAGCCCTCCGCGAGCGAGCCGAGGTGCGGCCCCGCGCTGGCGAACCCGGCCGCCGGCAGGTACCCGGCGTCGGCCTCCTGCGCGCCGAGGTAGAGCGGGGGCGGCCCGTAGCCGGCGCCGCAGGTCGCGGCCGGGTACCCGGCGGCCGGGGCAGCGCCCGCGAAGGGCACGGCGCGGCCGGCCGGGGCGGGGGCGAAGCCGGGGCCCTGCTGCGGCAGCTGGGCGGCCGCGGCCGCGCTCCCCCCCGCGCCGAAGCGGCCGTCTCCGTGAAAAGGGTCAGTGGCGGGGCTACCTGAGCACGAGGGGAAGGACGGGGAGCTTTGCTCTAAGTGGTGGTAGGCGCCCGTCCCGCGGTTACAAATTGCATACTCTAAGAAGGAGTTCATCCTAGTATTGTCCATCTGCCACTGATGGAGGAGGGTCAGCCTGTTTTGGGGGGATTCCGCCTGCCCTACAACCTTTAGATAGTATGTCAAAGCTGTAAAACTTCCTTCCATGCATCGCTGGTCCTCGAACCCCGGAGCCTTCGGCGGGGCCGGGGTGGGGGCAGGGGGAGGCGGCCACGTGGCTCGCCCCCAGCCCAATGAGCGAGGGGCTCCTGAAGTTTGTCACATCTCTGAGCTCATCCATCAAGGGCCTGACATTTACATAACAAAGGGGTTTCAATCAAACCCTGCCCATCAATCTGATAACAACACGAATGCGTCAAAATCTTTCCTCAAAGACTTTAAAAGAGAGGAGGGAGGTGGGGTGCGGGGAGGTGGAGGTGGAGGGGAAGGGGGGGCCTGGGGGAAGAATTAGCATTATCTGCGCCTGTTTTAAGTGCTAAAAAGGCCCCCGAGTTATTCGATTAGCCAATTTCAGCAGAACTTCCCCTTCCTCAACTTAAAAAGGCTTTTCCCGATCCTAACTCCATCTGAGAGAAAGAAAGATGAAGGAAAAAGAGGTAGGGAGGTCTGACTACGTCTCCCCTCCACCGCCCCAAGTACAAAAGGATGCTCGTTTCTTCGTTGCGAAACTTTATCTAGAAAATGGCTTGAACGTGTTTGGAGTTTTCTGGGCTAAAATCTTCTACGAAAACTACGCTCCATGTGCTTTAATTTTGCCACGCGGGCTTTGTGTCTAGGGCCAGTGTGGGTAAAAGCAATGTAATTAAATCAGTATTCTAATGAGACGATGAAATAAAGTTACGAAGACAGAATGTCTTTTGTTGGAGAGAAACCATGCCCTGCTTAGCAATTGGAGGAATGGAACCCAAAGTTATCTGTGTCGGTGTAACCATCCTGCCCATTTTTCTATCCATCCATTTGTCCGTGTACCTACCTATCTCCACATTTACTTCTGAAAACATGAGATGTTTTTAAGGGCTTTAACCAGTGCTGGAACTTTAGGCACTGCTTTTCTACGGCAGACCTGGTTTGATCTTCCCGAGTCTGCTGTAAGACCGGAGCTTTCCTCTAGCAGAGTCCCTGTGATGAGTAGGTGGAAAGACACTGACTTCAGTGCGGCCACTTACTGCTCAGAGAATGGAAACATAGGTAGGCAACATTTATTTACTTGTTAGCAGAAGGGAGACAAGAGCACCCAACAATATGACGCCCACAGTCATTTGTTACTTGTCAGGATATTTACTAGTTATTCAGCCTCTAGGAAGAGCCAGGAGGGCACTTTTTTTCTTTTTTTTTTCTTTCCCTTTTTTTTTTTTTTTTTTAATCAGGCCAAAAGTTCACTTTGAAAGGCATAAGCACGTTCTTTAGTTCAGAGGTTTGGCTGATGCAACCCGTTGGGGTAACGTTTGTTAAGAAACTGCAATAGCATCAGCCCTCCTCCCATATTCAAATGCCCTCGAGAGAAGACGTGCTATTTAGTCAACTACGTCTCTTGTCCTTCAATAAAAAGAATAAAGAGAAACTATTTCCAGTGCTGTGTTACTACTTATTCATGTATTCTGCAGACTTTGCTGATGCTGAGATATTCAAGAAGAAAATACTTTAGGATACAAATGTTCTCTGAAACAGGATACCTCCTTTTTTGCATAAAACAACAGAAAGCACAGAAAGTGATTATAGAGATTCAAAGCAACTCTCATGTAATTTCCCTTGCAAAAGAAATCGGTTTTTAATTTGATTCCAGGAGTGCTTTTTGTATTATGTTGTGTTCGCGCTTAAATTGAATGTATTATATTTAAACGATACTTACAATAGATGATTTATGGATGTAAAATGAAAAAAAAAAAAGAAGGATAGATGTTTATTTCATCCTTGAACCATTTGTTTCGTATTGTCTGATAATTTTGCACCATGATCTCACTCCACTGTTACATTAAGGGGATGCTTTATGTCATTAAAATACAGCTGTCTTCTGGAGCTGCAAAATTAGCTCCGAGAGAGCTCACTTCTGCGGAGTTATGGAAGAAAAAGTTTTGCTATTAAACTCCGCTCAGACCTGAGGCAGTTCTGGGGGGGAAGCACAGCTTCTTTGGTGGACGGAATAATCGTATGGGACGGGATCAAAATTTTGGCCCTGAAATAGAGCAGAGATCCCGACCCAAACAGGAATAAAACGTGGTCCTTGGACTCCTGGGAGCCACTCCAAGCCCTGGCTTCTTCGGGAAAAGTGAAGCTACTGAGGCGTGTGAGGGCGAAGGTAGAGCTGAGACGGGGTGCGTGGAGGCGAAGCCACTTCGGCTAAAGGTTTTCTTCCCCTCCGTGGAGGCAGTCGTCGCGCTCGGCGCATGGGGGGCTGGAGCCGATTTCCTCCCAGCAAGGGGACGTCGCCCTCCCGCCCGGGCGCTCGCCATCTGCTCTCGGAGCCCGGGCAGCGCAAGACCGGGAAGACTTCGGGGGTGTCGGGGCGGCAGGTGCCGGGCTCCCCCGGCCGGGGGACGAGCCTCCCCCCGGCCTTCGGCGGGGCAGCGGCAGCCGCCGGCTGCAGCGGAACCGGGAAGCGGGCGGCGGGCGGGGTGCGCTGCGCTGCGCTGCCCGGCTCGGGGGGCTCCGCTGCGGCCCGCGCTGCCCCGGCGCCGCCTTCCTGCCCCGGAGCAACGTGCTCTTCCCCAGAATGCACGGCCTGTGGCTGCTGCGCGGCATTTTCGAAAGCCACAGCATCAGTGAGCACGCGAGCACACTGGGAATTGCCGGGGAACCGCTTCTCCAAATTTCCCTCCTAGCGCTGGAACCGGTATCAGGTCACTGCTGTCGTTATGCCTGGTTTTCGTTCCCCTTGCGGAGAAAGTGTGAGAACCAGTTTCGGTACTGCGGGCGAAAGAAATACCAGACTATTGGTAACAAGCAGTCGCCTGGCGAGCATAATGCTATTATTTGCACATTTATTCCATTAAAACACCCCTTATGGAAAGTTGAGAGAAGGGAGGTGGTCAAAACATCCGAAGAAAATGTGTAAATGGAGGTTCTCAAATTACCAGAGCTCTGCCTCCTCCCTCACACCACGAAAATAGTTTATTAGCCTTTACTCATATCTATTGCTTGATTTTCGCTCATGTGCTGAGGAAGACAGTAATTCTTCTGCCGCCCCCCCCCCCCCCCCCCCCCCCCCCCCCAAACCGACGGGATTAAAACAGAATATCTCGAGATGAGTGAGCAGAGAGGGCCAGTGGGGAGGTTTCAGGTCTTTGATTCCTGGAGAAAGAACGCGTTGCCCACGAGAGCGGTCGGTCAGTGGAGGAGGAAAGGAGGGAGCACAGGGGGAGCTCCCTCCTCGGCCTTCTTCCAGCCCAGGGCCTGGCACGCCTTGGAAGCCGTTGCCACCCACACCCAGCCTGATAAGCAGATAAGAACCGAGAATAACATCATTTTTCCCGCGAAGCTGTCGGTGGCAGGAGGGTTCTCGTGCCCAAACGCCCCCAGTGCCCTTGGTCCCTCCGCCCCCGCGAGGCAGAGGGCCGTGGCGTGACAAAACGTGGGGCAGCTCGTGGGCTTGCTGCCCCGGGTGGAAGCACACCCACGCGCTTGCACTGTTAGCGAGGACGAGGCTTTGGGCCCCCTCGAGAAAACCACGCCTTTCGTTCCAACCCGATGAAGGCATCTTACTAAAATAAAGCTTTTATTGAGTGCGATGTCTTTCTTTTAGCGGCATAAAGCAAGCCCCGTGACACTCAGGACTGCAGCAGCCTGGGGAGAGACCAAAGGGGATTTTGCTCTTTCCTAAGAGCCGCTTTACTTGTTGAGACAACTTGCCTGACACGAAGGATAAGGCCCTTCTGAAGACGTTTCTTTCTTGTAAGAAATCTTTACCCGGGGCAGACTTGGGAGTTTTCTATGCAGGCAACACAGAAGAGGTGGAGCGTTTCCAAAGGCTCCAGAGCACACAGAGTCTACAGATGCTTCGTTTTGGAGTTAAAGATAACTCTCTGCGGAGAAAGTTTGTGTCGTGCGTAAGAAATGTCAGTTCTGGCTCCTCGCGGGGTGATTTATAAGAAGCAGCGCTGACGCTCGGGATGCGTGTTTGGCTGCGGACTTTGTTATCACCAAAAAGGACTTGTCCTTAGAAATTGTCAGAAATTTACAGCCTCGGTAACCATGTGGCATGGTTAAATCATGGCCTACTAAGCCTGCGTATATTTAAGTCTAAAAACTGAAGAGAGAAAATCGTATGGGAAAATGCTTCAAAGTTTGGGATTCCAAAGAGATGCTGAAGGGAATCCCTTGCATGAGTTACAAGCACGGTGCTATCTCCGTGCTGCAGAATGAATACGAGACACTTCAGATAAGATACAACCCTTCTTATCTGCCGCGCTCGGGCGCCGGCAGAAGGCCGGGCCGGGCCCCGGGGGCGGCTGGAGCGCGATGTCCGTCTCGGGCATCTGCTGCGCCCCAAGAGCCGCCGGGCATTTGGCGGCTTGGCTTGGAGTCAGTTCGTGCAGATCTCTGGACGGGCTGTCACCAACCCCCGGGGGCGGATGGAAACCCTCTTAGCCGGGCAGAGAGACATGGTTTCTGTTCTCGGTCTCTTGAGTGACACTTTGAGTGGAAGATTAGGGTGAGAAATAGCTGTTTCTGTATTTCTTTTTCTGAGTGTGGCACGACCCCCTCAAATCCCACCTCCTCGTGCGTCGAAAGATCAAACTCCTCCCGCTGGCTTCGGAGAACCCGTCCTGGTTGCCTGTGACTCGCATCGGCTGTGCCTCCGTGGTCCCCAGGGCAGAGGTGCGTGTGTTCGAGTCCACTCGTCCGGCCACCGAGGTTCGCTTAAGCCTCGGGGAGGAGAGCTCCGTGTCCCTCCTGCGCACAGGGGCGCCTTGCCCGGGCCGGCAGCCCCGCTGGGGGGTGCAGGGCCGGGACTGAACCGGGGAGCCCCAAGCCCTTAGGGTTCACTCCGGTCCCTGCAGTTATCAGCACCCAGCGGACCAGACGTGGGCTAGCTCCACCTAGACCCGACGTACTTGGCTTTATTCACATCTGCATCGGTATTGCCGGTAGTGGTAGGTCAGCGTTATTGATGAAAACCAGAGTGATTCTAAACAGTATCCCCCTGGCTTCGAGACCTAGGTTCACCTGGGTTAACAGCAGCGTTTCCTAAGGTAGTTTCTCTGAATCCGACACTCAGTTCCCCCTTCGCGGTGTGTAGAGGGGAAAAGAGTAACCGGCAAAGTTGCGGTGGAGGCGGGAGGTGCCAGGAGGGCGAGCAGAGGAAGGTGCCCTGTCCCAGCTCCTTGCTTTGACGGTGATGGAGCCTTAGGAAAGTTTCTCAAGCTCCTGCCAGTCAGGACGGGGATGCATTCAATGCGGGACAAATGCTACCACTCAGCTGAGAAAACAGAGTAGTTCCCGGAAAGCCGGGGTCTGGCACCGGCAGCTCCGGAGGGCGGTCGGGGTGATTCCCCGGGAGAAGTAACCGCTTCCCACCTCTCACATCAAAGGCTCGGGGCCTGCCACTCGGTCTCGCCCGCGTTTCCTTCACAGAAGGTTTTCCGCCCTGAGCCTTCCCATGGCTCTAATGGGTTAGTTCAACATCTTCAGGGCTTCAAGTAGCTCTTTAGCAAATACATCCCCAGACTAGACCAGCACAAGATAAATATTACTTTAGCATCCCTACAACACGTGCGAGCGTATCTCATTTGCATATTTCTAGGTTAATAATCGTGAGGCAATTGCAGTGTTTTGACAACGATCAAGAGCTGAATACGCTTAATATGCTTAATGTATGCCCTCCAGTTGCACAGAACAGAAGGGCAGGGTTGCAAATATGCATTCCCCATTTGTTTGACATTTTGAAGAAGGTAAAGAATGGCTGAACTGATGGCGAAATCTTACAGTCATTCAATAATTTAGATTTTATTGAATATTCCCCTTCTTTCCTCCGACATTTCAGTCTTGCTAATTAGGACAAATAAGAAAGGGCCTGCTGTTAGCAAGGATAATAACTGGCGAGGTTCCATTTATTAAGTCACTTTCCGTGGGTGTAGAATTGATCTGTGGCTGTGACTGGCATGCTTTCTAGACCTGCAGCAACTTTGAGAAGTCATTACGACCTGCAGAAGGGCCCTCGTTAGAGATTTGTATTGATAAGGTGTCAGGGTGTACGTCGGTGGAGCCCCCCGCTCCCGCCCCACCCCACCCCGGGTCTGCTCCGGCGTGGGCCGCGCCGCATGGGGGACGCCGAGGAGGAAGGGGTGCGCGTCCCCCTCCGCCTCTCGCTTCCCCTCCTCCCTTCCACGCGGAAAGGGCGGGTGCGCCGTGGAGATCCGCTGCGAGCTCCATTCGCCAAGAGACGCGTACGTGCGCGGCTTCGGGCGAACGAGAAGCGCCGCCCGGCCCCAGGCGCACGGGACGCGCACACGCGCGAGCCCGGCGGGGCGCGGGAGCGGCCCCGGCCCGGGCCGAGGCAGCGCCGAGCGCGGGGGCTGCGCGGCCCCCCCCCCGCCACCGAGAGCCGGCTCCGGCCGCCCCGCAACAAGCCCGTGCTCGGGAGTGCTGCGGGGCGGGGGGGGCGAGGGGGGATCTGAGAAGCGCTGGAACAAATGGCGCTTTGATAGACAGCGTCTGGCAGCGCCAACGCCGCCGCTGAGTATGTTCCAGAAGCTGGAGATATTAAATAAACTTAAAGATAATGAATAGCCTTCTGTGGTACTGGGGCTGGGCCTGGGCTTTCCCCCCCCCCCCCCCCCCAACCCCCCCGCCTGGCTCGAGGACTTCTAGAGCGAAGGAGTCGGGAGAGGGGGCGGCGCAGCGGGGGGCGACTCCCGGCCGGGGGCTGCAGCCCCCGCGGGCCGCGCACCGGCCGCTTCCTTTCGTCGACGGGAGGGTGCTTTTGGTAACGTTCACCTGCGTGTCGTAACCGCCATCCACTTCCATTTTCAGTATAAACCGACTCCTTCCCGGAGCGAGCTGTTAGCAGGTCGGAAACGTCTGCTGGCTTGATTGGGAGGGAGGCCAGCGGTGTCATTCCGAGTGAAAAGGTAGCCGTAAAACCAGCCTGCCTTTGTTCCGGCGGGGAGCGATAACCCAGATCTTCGCACAGCAATTTCGAGAACATCTGTCGAGGCCTTACTTTCTTTCGTTTTATTTCTTTTTACTGCCCGAAGCGGAAAGCGAGCCCGGCTCCGACGCCCCCAGCACGAAAGCACAGAACGAGCGAGCGCGTTCCCAGGCCCCGGCCCGCGGGGGGGCGGCTCCGCCCGGCCGCCGGAGCGCCGGAACGGCCCCGCGGGACGGAGACCGCGGCCCCGGGGAGCCCCGCGGGGCCAGGCCCCTCCGGGCGCGGCTCGCCGCCCCCGGCCGCCGCGGGCCGCCCTGCGCCGGCCCTCCGCTGGCCCTGGGGCCGGGGCCGGGGCAGCGCCGCGGGTAGGGGCCGCTCGGCTGCTCCCCGCGCTCCCCGCGCCCCCCTCGCCCCCCGCCCGCGGCGCCCCCGGGCTCGCCCCGCGCGCAGACGCCGCCCGCCGGGGTTGTGCCGTGCCCGAGGAACCACCGGTGACTTAGCAAAGACGTAACGTGATTTATTTTGGGTGTCACCGCGATTGATTCCTGCGCTGACCCCCTTCCATTCATAAGCCTCCCCACCCCCTCCGCCTCGCCCTCCCTCCCTGATAGTGAGGTTTGTGATTAAAATCGCATGTTGCGAGACCGCGTTCGTGAAGGGATCCGCGAGCCGAGACAGAGCTGCGCAAACTGCTGCGGAAGGAGACCGCAGATCTACGAGGCCGGAGGTTTTCTGGGTTTTGCTGCTAAAAAGACGGGGGAGGAAAAAAGAAATGTCTCTTTCAGGCTAATCTCTTCCCCCTCTGCCCTCTGTAGCATTTATTTGTTGGCCAAAATGATGGCTCGCACCACCCATGTTTTGCTCCTACTCGAAATCCCCCTTTTTCGCATTTTCTTTCTTTAAATTACTTGTAACTGCGATGTGGCACGTTTCTATTTCCTGCTGCAAGCGATGAGAGACGGTGGAGCGGGCCCACGGCAAGGGGCAGCGCTGGCCGCTCCGGGCCGGGCTGCGGGAACGGCTGCAGGGGGCTGCGCCCCCGCCCCCAGCACGGGAGCGGAATGTGCGGGGGCTCCGCGGCGCCGCCTTTGTGCTGCCTTCCCCTCGGCCCGAGCCGTGCTTACGGGAGGGAGTCTGAGTCACAAAAACACGCCAGCGAGCGTTAGCATGGGAAACAAATACCCGGCTTCGATTCATTTAAAAAAAAAATAACAATAAAAAACAAGCTCAAAGAAAATGCAGACAGAACGGAACAGGGCAAATATTTCTGACCCACGAAGCCTCTTGCAATATTGTTTGGGAGCAATTTCTTTTGTCCTCTCTCTCAATGCACATGAACAGACTATAAAGACACCAGATCGCTGCAAATCGGGGAAGAGGAAGGAGACTGATTTAGGAAAAAAAAAAAAAAACAAACAATTTCGAATGAAATATATAGCAACCCACGTTTCTTAGTTTTATAAAGGCATTTATTTACTCTATGAAAATAATGTACAATAAATAATTTGCCATTTACTATTAAAACATTTTAATAAATAGTCTACATCTAAAACTTAAAAAGAGGAAAGAAAATTCCTCTGTTTTATTATTATCATTATCATTATCATTTTATTAAGAAATCTAAAAGTCTCATTCTGATTCCTGAGAAAGTCACTTGAAGGATTTACAAATGTTTTCTCTCGAGGCCTGACATGTCTGATGTGCGTGAGAACTATCGGGCGCCGTCTTTAAAATAAATAAGAAAAAAGCCTATAATTAAGAACTTGGTTTTAATTACAAAATAATAACAATAAAAACCCTACTCTTTTATGTGAGCCTCGTAAAATAAATACTGCGAGTGTGATTCCGGTCCCGCAAATCGAGCAGTCTCGGAAGAAAGAGTCTGGGGCTCGGGGGGGTGATTGAACGAGTGGTGGCTCGGGGGCGATTTCGGGGGCGCCCCCCCGTCCCCGCAGCCGGGGGCAGCTGGCGGCGGGGCTGGGGGCGCCTCGGCCTGGCGGGGCAGCAGCGGCAGGCGGGGAGCGGGCCCGCTACTGGAAATTCAGGTGCTGCAGCTCTGCAGCGCAAAGTGCGCTTGCAAAGAAGTCCAGGTCTTCCTCGGAGAAGTGGAGGGGGCTCCCCAGGGAGTCCTGCAGGCCGGGGGAGAGCTGCGGGCAGGGCTCTGCCGAGAAGATGCCCGGCTCCGGCGGCGAAGGCGAGTCCCGGCCGCCGGGGCGGGCGCGCTGCGGGCGGGAGGCGGCGGCGCGGGGCTGCGCCGGGCTCCGGGGGCCCCCGGGCGGCTCGGGGCGCGCCTGGCCGCGGCTGGGCCCCGGCGCGGGGCCGTCCTCGGCCTCGTCCAGGGCGTCGCTGCCCTCGTCCGGACCGGGGCAGGCGGCGTCCCCGTCGGGGGGCTCTTTGTGCCGCGTCTGCCGCTTGTGCTTCATGCGGCGGTTCTGGAACCAGACCTTGACTTGCCGCTCGGTCAGGTCGAGCAGAGCCGCGATCTCCACCCGGCGGGGCCTGCAGAGGTATTTGTTGAAGTGGAATTCCTTCTCCAGCTCCAGGAGCTGCGTGTTGGTGTACGCCGTCCGGAGCCTCCTGGAGCCGCTGGTGTCTGCGAGCCCCTGGGTGTCTTAAACACACAAAACCGCACGTTGCAAAAGAGGGAGGGGGGCCGGTGCGCGGATGGAGGGTCTGGATCCGTCCCCTCCTTGCTGCGGGCAGGGCAGGACGTGCCCCGCACTACCGAGCGGGGGTGGGGGGAGGGTTGGGGAGCCGCTGCGAGAGAAGATAAATGTTTAATTAAGCTCTTCCCACTGTGGAAGAGGGTTGGAAATCTCTCTCCGGTACCCTTGCCCCCAAGGAGGAGAAAGGATTTTGCTCCCTGGCCTCTCCCTTTAGAAACCTTTCTTCTCTGCCCCCTTCGCAGACATGGGGAATTTCGACCCGTTTTTTTCTCTCTCTCTTTCTTTTTTTTTTTTTTTCCTTTTTTTTTTTTTTTTTTTCCTGCCAGTAGGTTAGGGACTGACGCTGTGGGCTTCGATTCCTGTGTTATCTGGCCAATGAGCTTTGGTGTCCGCCTTTCTGCCTGAACATTTTTTACCTGAACGGTGCTAGGAAAATACCGAAACAGTAAATTACACTTACACATTTTGTCCCGGGGGAAGGAGGGTCCCTGGCCAGGGTTACTGAGCTCCCTGGCCAAGGGACGCCTTGGGGAGATGTTAGTTTGCCTGGAGGTTGGAGGATTTGGGGGTGTATCAGTTTTGCGATGGCGAGCTGGCTCTCCCCACTGCGCTGGATGCTGGGGACCCCTGCTCTCCGTCTTTCTGCCTCCTCATCTTGCTCGCAGCAGCCTCAGAGTTACCCACACGTCTTTCTTTCCACCCTCCGCTTTTTTTTTATTATTATTATTTTCCCTGTAGGTTGTAAAGAAAATCAAGGCTGGGAGGGAAAGTCAAGAAAATGGAGCTGTGGCTCAGCTGCCAAGTCTCCCCGCTGTAGCTCATAAAGAGCCCGACTCCCCCGGAAATCTCTTTGCTTTCGCAGAAGTTGCAGCAATTTCTCTTTTATTTGAGGGGGGGATAAATACCCGCCCCCCCGGCGGTTTACATTGCTGCGGTGCATTTTATTGCGTGACACAGTTTCGGGGAGGTGCGGGGCAAAGTCTGTCGGGGAGCCAGGGCAGGGCTGCTGGTGGGACGGCGGGGACTGTTCATCATTCGAATCCTCTCCGATTTCAGCAAACACCCCCTCACCCCCTTATTATACGAACCTGCGGGAGATCCTGCGGCAGGGATCGGCAACGAGGAAGATGATGGGGGGGAAGAGGAGGAAGACGAGGATGGAGCCTGGGTTGCTTTCTTGGACGATTTCTTCTCCTTCATCCAGGGGAATTCCGCTGCCAAGGGGCCGGGCTGTGCCGGAGGCTGGGGCTGGAGCAGGCCATGAGATGCTCTTTTTTGGCTCCTCGGTCTTCCTTGGCTGCTGGAACAAGGATTCAGGCTGAGGACGGTTTGCTCAAAAGGAGGAGGAATTAATGTCGAGTTCTTGATTGATGAAGTTTGAAATGTCTCCAGGACAGCGGGAAGAGACGTCAGGCACTCTGCGAGCGAAGGCTGGCTATTTATAAACCCGATCTCCCTCTCAAATTCAAAATTCATGGCTTTTCCAGGGCCCAGGGTTTAAAAAGCGGGAGGGGGGGAGGAAGGAGGAGGGGAAGAGAGGAAGAAATCTGAGGGCCTCAGTTTTTATGGCAGTGATGATGATGGTTCTCGGGCTTTTTATAATTGTTATATTGCTGATAATACAGGCGTATGGGGACCTTGCTCTGTTAAACTCGAGACTGGGGCGAAATTGCAGCCAATTCGTGGTCACGTGGCCATCCGCGGCCAATGGCAGGCGGGGCCTGGTGGCAAACAGAACGCATTATTTTCTTTAATTGATTAAAAAAAGGCGAGGGAAGATCCCCAGAAGAGCATCCCCGCCATCCCTCCTCGGCAGGCTGCGGGCGGCTCCGCGGGGCCAGCGGGCCAGGAGCTGCTGCCTGCACTGCGTGCACTGCCCGCACTGCCTGCACTGCCCGGTGCTGCCCGGTGCTGCCTGCACTGCCTGCACTGCGTGCACTGCCCGGTGCTGCCCGCACTGCCCGCACTGCCCGCACTGCCCGCACTGCCCGCACTGCCCGCACTGCCCGCACTGCCCGGTGCTGCCCGGTGCTGCCCGCACTGCCCGCACTGCCCGCACTGCCCGGTGCTGCCCGCACTGCCCGCACTGCCTGCACTGCCCGCACTGCCCGCACTGCCCGCACTGCCCGCACTGCCCGGTGCTGCCCGCACTGCCCGCACTGCCCGCACTGCCCGGTGCTGCCCGCACTGCCCGCACTGCCCGCACTGCCCGGTGCTGCCCGGTGCTGCCCGCACTGCGTGCACTGCCTGCACTGCCCGCACTGCCCGGTGCTGCCCTCACTGCCTGCACTGCCCGGTGCTGCCCTCACTGCCTGCACTGCCCGCACTGCCTGCACTGCCCGCACTGCCCGGTGCTGCCCTCACTGCCTGCACTGCCCGGTGCTGCCCTCACTGCCTGCACTGCCCGCACTGCCCGCACTGGCCACACTGCCTGCACTGCCCGGTGCTGCCCGCACTGCCTGCACTGCGTGCACTGCCCGGAGTTGCCCGGTGCTGCCCGCACTGCCCGCACTGCCCGCACTGCCCGGTGCTGCCCGCACTGCCCGCACTGCCCGCACTGCCTGCACTGCCCGCACTGCCTGCACTGCCCGCACTGCCCGCACTGCCTGCACTGCCTGCACTGCCTGCACTGCGTGCACTGCCCGGAGTTGCCCGGTGCTGCCCGCACTGCCTGCACTGCCCGCACTGCCTGCACTGCCCGCACTGCCCGCACTGCCTGCACTGCCCGCACTGCCTGCACTGCGTGCACTGCCCGGTGCTGCCCGCACTGCCTGCACTGCCCGCACTGCCTGCACTGCCCGCACTGCCCGCACTGCCTGCACTGCGTGCACTGCCCGCACTGCCTGCACTGCGTGCACTGCCCGGTGCTGCCCGCACTGCCTGCACTGCCCGGTGCTGCCCGCACTGCCCGGAGCTGCCCGGTGCTGCCCGCACTGCCCGCACTGCCCGCGCTGCCCGGTGCTGCCGGTGCCGGGCGGCCCCGCGGCGACGCCGTCGCTGGGCTCGGGACATTTGGTTCCCCCCCGGGGAGGCGGACGTGGGAAAAGGGCCTTTGCCCGCCCGAGGTGCCCGCCCGCAGCCGAGGAGAAGGCCCCGAACCGCAGGCGAGCAGGGCCCTCGGCACCGCCGCGGGTGCGGGCCCGTTGTGCGGATGTGCTGCGGGGCGGTCCGGTCCGCAGCTTGGTGGCTGAGCCCGGGTGTGAGGCGCTAAGGAAATCAAGTGGGCGTTCACGTCGAGTCCAGGTAGATCGGCCAGATTTACCTCGTTAAACTGCTTTAAAAGAAACAGCGTAATCCTGCTTCCAAAGCGACTCTTAACAGACCCTTTACGCTTTCCTTAAAAGCCAAACGTGTTTTTAAGGTCACGGATACCTTTGAAATCGCATTTCTGCCTTCCCACCTTTTTCCCCCATTTCTCCCTGCCAATAAACAGCTCCACTTCCAGAGTTTACAAAATAAATAAATAAAATGAAAACTCATTTCCCAAGAAGATTTTGTTGTTCTTTTTTTCTTTTTCTTCTTCTTCTTTTTTTTTTTTTTTTCTTTTAAAGTGGCCAGGTCCACACAAACCGAAAAGAAGAGAGAAACGATCAATCTTTTTCTCGAAAGAATTTGACAGCTCGGCCTAACTCACTCAGCAAAGAATTTTGGCTTTTGCTAAGGAGTTACTTCAAGCAGGAAAGAGTCGAAAAGTTTAATCCAGGGCCCAGAATTCGGGAATTGTAGAAAATAAAAAATTCTAGGGGAAAAAAAAAGTTGCTGCTGCAAAAAGGAAATCTGGCTGGGTTTTAGTTTGTTTTGTCAAGCTCCATTTCTCCCTTTTTGCAGCAGAGAAGGATTGGCAGGCTGCATTCACACAGGGAGAAGCCTAGAAACTTTTGTCAGTTAAAGCATCCGTGTGGGTGGCACGGGTTTTAGAGAAACACATAATAAATCTAAAGCTGAAATAGATACCCAACCACAGCTTAGCAAAACGACAAATAAAAATTAAAATAATAATAAAAACTAAAACTAAAATTACAAAACGCAGTTCGATTGAGGGCTTTAGAGTTTGGCAGAATTTCCCTAAAAACTTATTATCCGTGGATGTTCTCATCGAAATAAACATAAATCCTGTCAGATAGGGACTGACGTCCTAATTCATAGTTTGGTTTCCGATCATTTCTTGCTTTTTTTGGACTAAAGTGGCGTTTTGGCGGTTTCGGGCTTTGTCTTTAGGCTCCCGGTTCCTCGCTGCTCTCTGAGGGACGCGCGGTGGGGTTCACCGGGGGACCGGGGTGCAGCAGGGGAGTTTGGGGTGTAAAAGGGAACCTGCCCCAACGGGATTCGCTGCTTTTACTGACACTGAAGTGCCGAAGCAAAACAAAACAAAACGAAACAAAATATATCCGGGAAAGAGTAATTTATTTTTTTTCCCACGCGCCGTGCGGAGGCAACAGGAACAAAAACAAATCCCCGTACTCAAGGGGAAAGGCATCGCCCAGCAGCAAGGAATCCGCACGGTTAGCGAGCGATTGGGAAACGCACTCATTGAAGACAAAGCCGTGTCTGCGTCTGCAACGCGGGGGCGCAAATTAAGCCGGAGGCTGCGAGGGGTTACAGGGACGGAGGCAGCCGAGAACCCCCATGACGGGAGCACGAGCCGTGCTCCTTCCTCGGCGTTGGCTTCTCCGTACCCATTTTTAGCCGCTTCCCGGGAATCCGTGCCACAAACCCCAGCAACATGGCGACCGGGATGTGGCACTGAGAACGCTGCATTCGGCGACAGGGGAGAAAAACCGCCCCCGAACGCCAGCCCAGGCCAAGCTCCTTTTATTTGATCCGATCCCAAGCGGAGCTCGCACGCTTTTGTGCTTCTGCCTTACAGCATCCCCGACTGGCGAATTGCTCTCTGCGCGGGTAGGCACAGGCGAGCCCCAGTCCTGGGAGAAAAACGAGCCCCGTCTTTCTTTTGTGCTGTTATTTACCGTTGCGCGGGGGCTGTGATCGTTAACCTGGAACTCCACCCGCTCACGAGTGGGGGCCGGGAGCAGCCCGGGCCGCTTCTCCCCCGGCTCCGTGCCGCCGTCCCCCCCGCACGCGGCCGTTTCTCCGCGCACCCCCGGGCGTGCCCGGCTGCGCGTACCCGCGTGGGGGGGGCACGGGCACACGGCAGGCCCGGCGTCGCGGTGCTGCACTCCCACGGCCCGGGCCTGCCGTCGGTGTTCCCCGGTACCTCCTAAAGCCTGCCCGGCCTCCCCGCCCGGCAGCGTCTACACCTACACCTCCCCCTCTGCCAGCCGCGGGAGCGGAGCCTCTCGCCCCCTCCGGAGCCGCGGGGCTCGCCCCGGCCCCGGCCCCCCCCCGCCTCCCCGCTCCGACGGAGCGCCTCGGGGAGGGCGCGTGCCCGCGGCCGTGCCCGCGCAGCGCCTCGGCGCCGCGGAACTCCCCGCGCGCGGCCCGCGCCCTTTGTGCGCCGCCCGCCTTTGTGCTCGCGGCGGCCCAATGGCAGCGCGGCCCCGCGCCACGTGAGCCCTTTGTGGCCGCGGGCGGGAGCAGGCCCGGGGCGGCGGGAGCGGGAGCGGCCCCGGCCCCTCCGGGACTTCGCTCGCTCCTCTTCCTTCCCCTTCTCCCTCTTCTCCTTCCCGTTCTTCTCCTTCTTCTTTTCCTCTTTCTCTTTCTCTTTCTCTTTCTCTTTCTCTTTCTCTTTCTCTTTCTCTTTCTCTTTCTCTTTCTCTTTCTCTTTCTCTTTCTCTTTCTCTTTTTCTCTTTCTCTTTCTCTGCTTTTAAATCCGACTGATAGGACGAGATAAAATTGATAACAGAAAGTTTATTCAAGAATTGTTCAACAGACAACCCTTAAGCAAGGAAATAAAATAACTACTGTAAGAACAAAGAAAGAACTCCGGAGAGGAGGGCGAGGTGGGAGGGAGGGGTCAGCTCTAGCTCTTCTAACCGGGACTATACAATTACAGGCTGGTTCTGCTCTCATGCCTCCAGTAGAACTAATTACATTATTCATAAGTACGAAGGTAACATAAAACTACTGGTCCTTCTAAATTACAATAACTAAAATAAGCTTGTTGTACAATGACAAGGAAACACAATGTCCTTTATAACAAGTAAATACTAAAAAAGTACAATTTGATTCTTTTTTTTTCCTCATATAAATACATAATATTGGGGATAAATAATACAAAAAGGAAAATATTTTAAACTGGCTATAACCAATAAATATATATGAATGTTCACCAGAACACACACCTATTGAAGGACATCTCGACTGAGTTGGACGGACACCCTTCAAAGTTGTTTTTATACCCATTATATGTAAACTCTAAGTGCAACAAAGATGTCCAGACAAGAAAGCATTAGCAAATACTAGAGATCCATTCACTTCTGCTTCGATTGGAGGACATTCAATTTGTTCAAATATACCCTGTTTTCACGTAAGGTCAGGAGAAGAGGAGGAAAGAAGCATAGGACTTCTAAGTCTTAAGATTGCTTTTCTGTTAATGAACCCTAAGGAAAATCCCCCCGCTCCCTCCCCCCCCCAAAAAAAAAAAAAGAAAAAAGAAAAAAAAGAAAAAAGTCAACCAACGGTGTCATCGAATGGAAAAATGGAAACTTCACAGTATCAGTGCAAAGGTGGAAAAATATTCAGACCTGTCAACTCTTTCTCCCTCTCTTTGGACTGCTATTAGTGTGGTTGGGTTTTTAGGCATTTCAGAAATTTGTTTCCTGAACCTTTTTCAATTCTTAGACCTCTCTTATTCTATTTTTTTAATTATTTTTGAGAGGGGAGGTGGGGTAAGAGGGGAAGAGTGTGAATGCTACACGTTGGCAGGTGTGTATATTTGCAGTTTATGTGGGGATTGGTGGAAAGTTACTCATCAAAAAAGGATGCCCTTCCTCTGAAGGCTGGAAAGGAAAGCACAACGTTTTTCTAGAGAAGATGTTGAAGAGGAGGGTAGTTTTCTTGGGAATCTCTTTTGATTGCCTATATAGACAGGTGTGCATGTTTCTGTAGATGCAGAGACACCAACTGTTTAAGATTTGGCTGGCTGACTATTCTGCTGTCCACTGTCCAAGAATTACCAGCGGTAATCTGTAGTTTGTTTGAAAATTAAGGATGTTGCTTCTAAAAAATCTGCTAGATTCCCACAAATCTACCCAAAAACAGCTTCAGAAGCATTTGTGTTGACCCACAGGAGGTATATCTCTTCAGAGAGAAAGCTGCTTTTGGCAGTAAATACTGAAATGGTTGGAAATTGTGCCTAATGGAACCCAGAAATAATAACGGCAAGCACAAAAACCTAAGAACGAAAGAAAAAAAACCATCAGCGAAAGAAAAACAATAAACAGCTCAACACAAATGCTTCTGAAGCCAGTCCTGCCCTCTTCCCCTCCTCTCTGTCCCATGTCGGGGTCCCATCCAGTCGACTCGAGCCTGTCCCTGCTCCCTATCACAGGTGGGTCAGTTTGGGCGCCTCCTGGATTCTGCCCTGAGAAGATGCGTGGTGCGTGGAAAGGTCTGTGTAGGTGGGGTGGGTCTCGCACGGTCCGTGGTGCTGGCTCGGAGGCATCTGCGGAGGCCCACTGTAGTCCATGCTGGCTGCCTGGGGATGTGGCAGGTGATTGAGGCCATAAAGGGATGGGCCAGAGGTGGGCATAGAATCCACATAGTTACCTCCAACATAGACGGGACTTCCCTGCATACTGGGAGTCCCGTAGGCCACCCCATTCCCTTGTAACACGTGGGGGTCGTACTCAGGGGCCGTGTTGGTGTACTTCTGTTGGGAGGGGCAGCCTTTGATGGGGTTTTGGTAGTTAGTTGGCATGGCATAGGCATTTTGGTGGGGCTTATTGAAGGAAGGCGGTGAGGGGGCATCGTAGTTACTGCTCATGGTGTGCAAGGCATTCATAAATCCGGCGGAGGATTGCATGGGCTGGGGCGGGCTGCTGGTGGGAGAAGGCCCTCCAGAAGAAGACCCCATGCCTTTTGACTTCTGATCTTTCTTATACTTCATCCTCCTGTTCTGGAACCAGATCTTGATCTGCCTCTCACTGAGGTTCAACAGGTTGGCCATCTCCACACGGCGGGGCCTGCACAGGTAGCGGTTGAAGTGGAATTCCTTCTCCAGCTCCACCAGCTGAGCACTGGTGTAGGCTGTGCGGGCTCTCTTGGAGGCCGAGGAGCCTGGAGGGCTTTTCTCGCCACTGCAGGTTTCTGCTGGCCGCGAAATGAAATAAAAGATAATTACTTACATGCAGAAATTGAATGCATCGTTTCTTAATAAATCCTGGAACAGGCACAAGAGTTCAACCCCCCCCTTCCCTCACCCCCTTGCATTAGCCTGCACTCCATAATCATGTCATTTATTAAGAGTTCTGTTCTCCAAAGCTGCCCCTGGTTTATGAAAATTTGATCATGTCATGTAGAAAAGGATTCCAGGGCCATTTATTTAGGAGTCGATTATTTTCAACAGATAATTTTGAGAAAATAATATTTGGCAGGGGGGCACTCACTGCAAAGCCAATTAATATTAACATGGGTCAGTGTTGGGAGGTACTTTGTTTGCCAAGGTGTTAATACACATACACATCTTGTGTGCAGCTCATATTTGTGTAACAGAAATATTTACACGCACATTGTTAAACACCAAATCGCATTTGTACCTATGTTTTTGTAATATAAGCATGTATATAATAGATAAACGATACTAATGTAGTGAAGTGCATGCTGCAGAGCTTATGTGAGTGCATTTGTCACAACAGTGCTATTTCTATACTGATTTTTTATCTGCGATTGCATTAGAGATGCATGTGTGTATGCATGCAGAAATAGCCTCGTATTTATGCATATGCTCCCTACAGGCACACACAGTCAGAGAGCACCATGTTTACTGCTGTGTCTGGAGGCAGAGAGGAAGGAAGAAAACAAGCACTCGGCTTTCTCATCTCTAGATTGATCGGGGGTGCACATTTCTGGGTGTCTGCATCTGCACGGCCAGACATTGGCTGTGTACAGCCACCTGGCTGCACTTCCCCGAGGTGCCCTGGTTATGTTCAGAAGCAACCAAGGGTTCGGTCAGCACTGCAGGATGGGCCAAGGCTGCTTGGGATCATGCCCAGCACCTGGATCCTCTCTGGATCCTTCCCCCCCAACCTTCCTCCAAAAAAGACCCCTCCGGACAGTGGCTCTGTTACCTCACAAGTTAGGAAAACAGATGGTTACAAGAGCAGAACAGTGTACCTGTGCTAGGGGAAGTGTTTTTCTGTTTGGAGTTTTGCCTCGATTCTTTCATCCAGGGGAAAATCTGCTTGGTGAGACTGGCGTTTGCACTGAGGTTGGCTTTGCTGGGGGCACTTTTACTGCTCCCTGACTGGTTATTGCTGTTGCTACTGGTGCTGTTGGTGGCAGGGTTTGGGGGCGGCGAGACAGTTGGAGGTGGATGGTGCTCCTGGGGCAAACTTGGACGCATGCAGCTCCCATTCAGGTCTTTACTTTTTGCGTGAGGGGTTGTGTTGCCAAGGGACTGGAGGGAGCAGGCAGACCTCTGATAGTCACTCTCCACATGAGAGCCTGGCTGGAAGGGCTGCTGCGGACCCTCGTAGCCGAACCCGTTGGTGCTCCCATAGGAGTAGCCCCCAAAGAGCGTGGAGCTGTCGTAGTATGTTGTCTTCTGCATCTCTGGGATTCCCCAAAATGATTTTTCCGGCTACCAGGGTCTTGACACCCCTATGGCAGAACATTGGCACCCCAAGGCCACGTGACAGGCCGTTTCCAGCTGTCTATTTGAAGCTGACCTGAAAGGTTAGGAGAAAACACACAATAATAGTACCCAGCCTATGAATCCATCTTGGGGCCTGAAAGGCACATGACATGAATAGGGTCCTGCAGAACGGGGTGAACAGATGCTTTGAGCAGATTTTGTCCTGTGTGCAGCCTAAGAAAGCTCATCAGATGTTTTAGTGCAAAAGTGTTGAGCTGATTTTTAGGAGTAGTTTTCCTGGTTGTTGTTTGTTTGCCCCTTTTTTTCTCAGAGCATAACAACGAGGTTGTATAACTACGCACATGCTCAGTAAGTACATGTGGTTACATCTATTTACGTCTATTTACATCTATATTTATCTCTCATCTCTCTATATATACACATAGGAATACACACATATACCCATTGAGGGGGGTAGCACACACAGATCCATGTGCAGTTGTGCACATTAACGTAAATACAAGAATATGGAACAGATAATTGCTAGCTACAAGCATGAGAGGAATGAGATTCGTGCCTTCTTATCCCTGACCTATTCAAATCAGCCATTCGCAGACATAAAAAACAGCAGGATGTTTTAGAGTCAGAACAGTATGCTGAGTTTATTGTAAGGCCACTCTCTGGTATATTTGTTCTAAAACTGAAAACAGCCAATAGTTGATATGTTTTATCCAGGTAAAAGTGTCCTGACACAGTTGGCTCAATTTGCTGTTTACACAGAGACTCACAATGTCTTTGGAATTCGGGGCAAATATTTTAAGCAGATTTAAGCAGGGGCATGAATTCAAGAATGTGCTTCCTTCAGCCTGTTTGTTGGTCTCTCTCTCTCTTTCTTTGGCAGCACAGGTTGTATTTAGAAAACATACCCTTTTGTTGCCTACAGTGCTTCATACTCATTGCTCTTGAATCTGGAACTATTGTTGCCAAGATGTAATTCCAAAAGCAGTTTAATTGCCTTTTTTTTTTTCCCTTAGAAAACAAACGTGTCACCAGACCATTTGCTCCTAACTTTGTAGCCCGTTGATTTTCCATCATTCCTCTCTCCCCAAGTCCAAGCCCTAGAAGTCTAAAAACCCAATTCAAAACCTCAAATTACAAAATGAAACCTTTCTTTTCTTTCTCTCTGTCCTTTTCCTTCTTTTCTTTCTTTCTTTTTCTTTTTCTTTTTCTTTTTCTTCTTTTTCTTTTTCTTTTTCTTTTTCTTTTTCTTTTTCTTTTTCTTTTTCTTTTTCTTTTTCTTTTTCTTTCTTTCTTTCTTTCTTTCTTTCTTTCTTTCTTTCTTTCTTTCTTTCTTTCTTTCTTTCTTTTTCTTTCTTTCTAACATAAACTTTCTCTACAATGCAGACAGAGTAAAAATACCCTCAGAAATATGAAAACTATTATTACTGAAAATAATCTGATGTGTAGCTAACATCTTTTAAAAAGGCAGTGACTTCTCTCTGCAGCTCAGAGTTTGCAAGGAGCCACTGAACATTTTGTTTTGAAATTGATATCCATTGTATATTTAATTGTACCTATTGTATATTTAATTTTATCTGGGCTCTTTCATTCTCTAAAATAAAATAAAATAAAATAAAATAAAATAAAATAAAATAAAATAAAATAAAATAAACTCTGCGGAGATAGAATCTAATGTGATATTTCTGAGTACTGGGGTTTAACAGGAGCCACAGCTCAACAATAAATAACATCTTTTTTTCCGTTCCCTTCTCTTCCCTTCCCTGACTGCTGTGTTCCTCTGCCATGGCAGACGAAACCTCCGTATACTTCTAACACAGCCTCAGACAGTGTCCACGAAGGGACTGGTTTGCTTTTTACACTGATTAAATCCTTTCTGCATTCCCAAATCTGTATTGTATCTTCCACCGAGATGTATTATTGTCTATAGGGAGAATTATATCTTTGCTGGGAGTTATTCTCCTCTGGTTCCCGCACCATGATAAATAAGTCTTATTAAAAAGTATACTCCAGTACCATAGCTGAGAAGCTGTGAATTAATTAACAAACAGCAGCGCCGTTATTATGAATAGGTTTGCTGAAAATGTCTAGAAGGGCAGAGGTGGGAATTTCTCCAAGGCCTTCCTGTCTGGCATAGGTTTCTTAAAAAAAAAAAAAAAAAAAAAAAAAGCAAAACCAACTGAAAAGAGAACCGAGTGAAGAGGTTCAGCGAAAGCAGCTAAAAATAACAGTTTTTTTTTTTTTAGAAAAAAAAAGGCCATGAAATAAATTTACAGTCCCCTTCGCCCAAAAGCTCTCTCGCTTGTGGCTTCCAGAGATTTGCTTTGTACCTCATCTCTCAGCGCCTCACAAATGCCGCTCATTTATCTTTGCCGAGGACGGCCGCAATCCTAATTATTTACTCCAAGGAATTGTTTAAAAAAAAATCTCAGGCAGAATAATAAATATTCGATTATCTCCTGTTCCAATTAAAGCCGGGCAGGGTCCTTGCCGGGGTCTCCTCGCGCTCCAAGTTTCGCTCTGCCAGCCGTAACGTTTAACCACAACTCCTCGCCAGGAACTTTTGGGGGCGAAGCTTCGGGGGCACGGAAATAAAATCGGGGAGGGGAAAGGCGCGAGGGGAGAGGGCTGCGGGCGAAGGGAAATCCAGCGCCCGGGGGAAGAAGGTAGAGGAACTCTAAGGCGGATGTCTTCCTCGTAAAACCGTTCCCTCCATGTTGGAAATCCTAAATTCCCGACCTGGCTCTGTTTATGAAGAAGAGCAGCGCCTTTCCCCTCCCCCCGCCCCTCCTAAGGAATATTGCCCGGAGCCGGTGAAAACAGGAATAGCCCCGGGTTTAATTTCAATTATTATCGATAATAAATATCCTACACATGCCCTTAACAATAAGTCGGCTGCTGAGAAAGACCTCAGATCCCAGCGACTGCCTTGCGGTGCATATGCCTGGAAAATAGAGACACATTCCTAAAATTTCCCTCATCCCTCCCCCACAACCGAGCTTCACCCCAAGCCTAACTCCCCAGTTGTAAAGCAGGGGAAAAGGGCCCTGGATGAGGGCTGCAAAAGAGCCTCTGCGTGGAAGGAAGCTTAAAGCTTGTGAACTCTTCTTGAACCGAGATTGGAGTCATATGGTCATAAATCATTGGGACATATACTCCGCCATTCACAAAGTGATAGCCTATTTGAGTCCGGCTTACCTTAGTCTCTGACGAGCAAAGCACAGGCAGACATAATATATTTTCACATCCAGCATCCACGCAATCAATAAGCAAGGAATGACCCCCTTCCTTTAAAAACGTTAAAGGAGTACACGAGAGGAAAAAATCCAGCATATGTATGTATAAATGTATTAAAAAAAAAAAAAGCCAAAACAGGGGGGAGGGGGCTCAGCCAGTGGAGCTTTCGGTTACGGCAGCTCAAATTGTCTCTGTCTCCGTTTGGGAAGAAAAAAAATCAAGATGCTTTCCAGCTTCCAAGATGTGCAGAAAAACTGAGGGCTTTGAATGGACAAACCCTGAGATTCTAGTTGCCCTATAGACTGGTACGCTCTGCTCACTGATAACAATGGCCTCTGCTTTACCACAGCAAAGGGGAAGAAGGGAAAGGAGAAGGGAAAAAAAAAAAAAAAAAAGAAAGAAAGAAAAGCTGAACACAACCCCCCCCCCCCCCCCCTTTTAACTATGCAATGCTTGGCTAGGATTAAAATAATAACGAAAAGAATCCAGGCTACGGGGAGGGCGGGGGGCGAGGGGGAAATAAAGCGGAGGGGATATTTAAAAATAAAGAATTGGGCTGGATTGCTGGGCAAAGCCAACGAGCCTCCCAAACAGCGTCACTAGTGAAAAATTATGCTAATTGCAGACGTGGTGGACAGAGGCCTAGACAGAAAGATAGCAAAGCTTGCCTTTGATTCACGTGTTTAACAATTAGGTGTCAATTTATGCTAATAAACCGTTTCAACATAGTCATGGTGTGTCCCCCCCCCGTTGCCGGCTGCAGTCGCGGCGCTTTCAACAGCCGCCGCTGCCCCTCCGCGGCCCTTCGGCGGCGAGAGGCCCCCCCCGGGGCGGCCCAGAGCCGGGGGGCGCTGGGGGCTGGGGGGGGGGGGGGCTGGGGGCGGCCCCGCAGCCTCTCCGGGGCGCGGGGGGAGCCGGGGGGGGCCCGCGGAACTCGCGCGGAGTTCGCGTCCCGGCCGCTGCCTGCGGGCGGCTCCCGGCCCCGCGGGGGGGAGCCGCGGCTCGGGGGGGTCGGGGCGCGAGCACCGGGGGGACGCGACCGCTGAGGCCGGGGGTCGGGGCAGCCGCTGGTGCCGCTCGGGGTGCCGCTGTGCGGCCCGAGGCGCACGCCTTCCTCCGCTCCCAGAAACTCGCCGAGCTGCGTTCTGGGGAGCGTCCGTGACGAGGAGGGGCTGGCGAGTGGGAGGAAGGCAGGGCAAAGAATTTAGGTGTCTGCACTTTTTTTTTTTTTTTTTTAAGTGCTACTTTTGTTGCCCATCGCAATTATCTTCCCTCCTTTAATTCTGGCGCTCGCTCCTTCGGCTAAGTGCTGACGGGGGGGATTTACGTTTAGCAACAAGACAAGGAGTGACCAGAAGGGCTCTGTGGACTTCGCGGGGAAGGCATGCCCCGGCTGGGGGGGCTGCATCGCCTTTCTTTTTTTTTTTTTCACCTTAGGCGAGTGATTCTGGAAAGGGGAAAGAAGTGCGTCCAAGCAAACATTTGAGTTTTGAGAGAACTTAACTCTGAGTTGGACAGCCACGGTTTTCTAGGTGATGGATAAAGTCTTATCCCAAGGACTACGGTGTTTCCAGCTATTGTTCTGACTGCAACGTTCAGATCTCTGAAGTGAGAGTTTCGACCGGGGACATCCCTATTGCGATTTTTTATCCCCGTGTGACTTTTTATAAAGTGCTCCAAAATAAATCCTCTGCTACAAGTTAGTTCATATTTTGGAGCCCCCGGCGCTGAAACTCCAGGGAAGGAGAGAGGAAAAACTGTCGCGGACTCTTTTTAAAGACTTCTCTGTAGGTGAAGTACTCTGTAGGTTTCTGAATATGGATGTCCACTGACTTATTATGGTACCTAGGCAATCAGAAGTATCTCGGGTTCTGCAAGTAACTCCTCTGAAGTGCAAAATTTTGTTTTAAGCTTAACTGGCAGCCGAAAAAAAAATAAGGAGGTCGTTGCACGTTTATGTGTTGAGTTCTTCTAAAGAGTTTTTAGGCTTGCTGTGTATTACCATCTTTGCTTTGGTTGCAGCTTATTTTTCTTTAAAATGTAACTTCCTCGCACAAAATTGGCAGCAAATGTTGCGATCTGACTGGCTTTCCCTTCAAAGGGAGTACAGGAAATATCTTGCATTTAAAACACTCCCTCAAAGTTACGGCCATAAATCACAAAGTTTAAAGACAAGCAAGTAGCAAAATGGAAATACTGAAATCCAGGGCACCGTGCTCCGTGCAGGTGGGGGGGGTCACGCTGGGTGACTGCAGCAGGAATGGCTTCCAAGGCTGATGCAGAGAGACGGACAGAGGGAGAGGGACCAGGTAGGATATTCAGCAAAACTCACCAATTCTCGGATGTCCGGTCCAGCAAATACGAGGCTGTGGTGGACTTTGAGAAAGGAGAAGAACTGAAGGGGGGGAAGAAAAAAGTATGAAACTTCGGTCAGAAAAGCGTGGACAAGGGAATGCAAAAGGAATTCATCATACAGAGAAATGCTGGGTGGGAATGGGGGAGAAGACAGGCTCTAATAACAAAAGCCCCAGCAGTTCCCCTCGGAGGTTACTCCTCATCCGAGCCGCCACGGCATTTCCAGGGAGCGCACCGCTCGCCGCGCGTTCGTACCCGAGTTGAGCCGGGGGGGGGGGAGGTGGGGCACGGGGCTTTTGAGGTTTATTGCCGTAAAACCCCGATGCGGCCGCCTGGCTGCCCCCGCTCCCCCGCCGCCCCCGCGGGACCGGCCGCCGGGGGCCGCGCTGGCGAAACTGGCGGCGGGGCCGGGGGGGTCCAGGAGGCGGCGGGGCCGGGGGGCTCGGGGTTAAGCACAGGCGGTTAATTAGCTCCGAGTCCAAGGACAGGAAACATCGCGGAAAGCACGAGGCCGCTTTCCTGAAGGACTGGGGATTAGGAGGGGGGCCGGGGGGGCCTGTTCTTTCCCGCACTCCAGTTTGGTCGGAGGATCGCCACGAAGGGGGGGGGGATGCTTTATGGTGTCCGAGGACACCGCTCGCACAGCAGAGATTTGGTATCAGAATTAACGATATCAAGCCGTAACGTTTTTATAGCCACACCGAGATTTACCGCCGCCACGTTCGCAGGAAGGACTCAGAGAGGGAAAAGAAGGGAAGAAAGAAAAAGCAATCTCATTTAAAAATATTTTCGTTTTGGGAAACATTCAGTCGCTTTAATAATCCCGTTTCCGTTCTGTATGTTGATGTTATTAATCTTAAATAAAAATGTTCCCCTCACACCCCCACTCTGCTTGTGACAGCATCCCCGAGTCCATAAATCACCCGCGGATGCTCGTGACCTTCTCTAGTCGGCGGCCCATAGCTGTATTTTTATTAGTATTATTATTACATGAGCGCACACTTTAATACACAGCTTTGGCAATATTCCACTTACATCACAACCTTCCCCGGTTAACTGGGGCTTTTCAGTTGCCTCTGAAGAGTACACACAGAAATTTGTGAAGAGGAAAAAAAAAAAGAAAGAAAGAAAAAAAAAAACCACCACCCTTTCTGCGTTGTGAACTCAGCAAACGAAATCTGAGTCTCGGCAAGTTCCTCCCACGCCGGGCCCGGGAGAAGAGGGCAGACCGAGAGGAGGTGGAGAAAAGAGGAAAATCGCGTTTATTTGGAGTGGTTGCAGGAGGGAGGAGGGGAAAAGAGAAACAAACAAACAAACAAAAAAGATTTGGCGTAAATAACGGCTCCGGGGGCGGGGACCTGTTTGTTTTTCATTGTTTTTAATTTATTCCCTTGCAGTAAAGGCAGGAGAGCGACGGATGGAGCGAGTTTTTCCCCCGATGTTCTTTGTTTTGTTTGGGGGGCTTTGCTCTATCTGCTTTGCATTAATTTCTCTCTCAGAGGCGGTGCGGATCCCACCCAGCCCCTGCTCGGCCCTCACCGGGGCAGGGTGGAGGCCCCCGCGGCACCCACCGCCTCCCCGGGGGCTGCTCAGCCGCCCTCGGTCCTTTTGCTTTTGGTCTAAAGGAGTCTGGGTTTCCTCGCTCCCGTTCCTCAAACAGAGAGCCCGAGGGAGGGGGGAGTTACGGAAGGTCCAGGACCTCCTGAAACCCCAAACAGAAGCCAGCCCGGATAAGAAATCAAAATGAACCTGAGTGAGCAGTGTTTTTTCCTTGACAGATTAGACCTTTTTCTCCCCGTGACCTTTGCTTAGAGGAGCAATAACTCACCAGGTTAACGATCGCTCAGCGGAAGTGCTTTTGAATTGTCTCCAAAAAACAACAAAACAAACCAAAGCCCGGCCCCGCGCCGCTCCCAGGCTGCTGTGAGGTGGGTGCCCGGCACCCCCGCACCCCCGGCAGCCCCGCAGCCCCCCGCAGCCCCCCGCAGCCTCTCGCATCCCCGCACCACCCCTCTCCCGCCCCGTCGCCAAAACCTGAGGCGGGGTCGGGACGGGGTCGGGGCGGGGCGGGTTTGGGGTGCGCGAGGCAGGCGGGCTGCGGTTCCAGCGGGTGCACAGGGGTGTCTGGGGAGCGGCTCACCGGAGGCGGGCTGGGAATCACCATCCCCGCTTTTCTTCTCCACCCCCACTCCAAATGCCAAAATAATAGCTTGAATTATGTGCTCACGTGACTGGGACGCGTCAACCTTTTCCCTATTTTATACAGAATTGGTAAATGACCGGCTCCCCCTCCAGTCGCACAAATTCCCCCATCAGCAAATTTCCCAAACTTCCCAGGCAGCCGATGCCCCTTGCTCCCTGCCGCCGCAGCTGGGACTGGCCTGGGTTTGGGGAGCTCCAGCTGCTCGTTCTTCTCTCTCTCTCGCTTGCTCTCTTTAATTCTACACACACCCCCGCCCCCCTTTTAATCTTTTGTCCTGAAGGCGAAGGAGACGAACAAACACTAACGAGGAAAGCGACCGCAACAACCACCGCTCCCAAAGCCTCGGCGTCCAGCCAAACGGCGAAGACGACGGTGACAGAGGGAAACACCGGGGTTAGGGGACAGGAGAAGCGGAGGGGGCTTCTCTGCCTTGCCGGCGGCGGGGCAGCGCTCGGAGGCCTTGGGGACGGGCTCCTCGCCCCTAGTCCAGGCTGCCCACCCCCCCCCACCCCCCCCGAAAGAAAGAAAGAAAGAAAGAAAGAAAGAAAGAAAGAAAGAAAGAAAGAAAGAAAGAAAGAAAGAAAGAAAGAAAGAAAGAAAGAAAGAAAGAAGAAGAAAGAAAGAAAGAAAGAAAGAAAGAAAGAAAGAAAGAAAGAAAGAAGAAAGAAAGAAAGAGGATTTGAGGATTCAAAACTTTTCTCCCACTGCCCTTCCTTCGCCTCCCAGGAGGTCCAGGCACCCACGCTACCACCGTGGTTGCTTCTTTGAGAAAAGGAAGAAATTTGGTTATTTTTGCAGTGGTACTCGCCTGAATCCGGGACCTGGCTGTCGCTGGAAGACGGCCTGAGCATGGGGAGAAGGAACCTGGGAGAAGAAATAAGCTCCATTTTACCTGTTTTCAAGTGATAATTCACAAAGACTAACAGTTTTTGAGCAGGGAGTCTCAGGAGAGGGAGAAAGAAGAGCTGTTAATAAATTATATTTCTCTGTTTTGTGATGTTTTCACCGAATATTTATCTTCTGTAGGGAACCATAAGGATACCACCGAGTCCCGCATTCTACCCTCAGTGTACATCTCTGCAATCGCCCCACAGACGGCCACCAATGGGCACAGAGGAGAGCCACTGCCCTTTGCTAAAATCCTCTCTTACGGTACGGGTATTTGGTCTGTCAAACTTATCACCATATCAAAGGGCTCCCTTCTTTCCCGGGTTCTTAGTTAATTTTTAATTAGGAGGGAAAGCTTTGGGAACAACAATGTTTAACACAGCAGAGGACAGGCAGATGGAAGAGGAGGTTTTAAATCCTATTTCTAACACGGATGCGAGCAAGTCTGGCTGAGCCGGGATGCACCTCGCTGCAACGCACGTGTTTTTTCCCAGAAATATCACATCCCGACGCCCCCAAGCCCCTGGGCAGAGCGGACAACCTAGCTAAGGGAACAACCCGAAGAAGCCCAGCTGCTCGATGTTCATCCACCCAGAAGAGCCTCGTTTCGGTGCTCCCGGATTTCGCCCTTGCTGTAAAATGCCACAAAGAGGAACTGAGCTTCCAGCTCCCCCCCACCTCGCCACGCCAGGGCTCAGATCCCCCACGCTGCAATAAGTCGTTTTTAGGGAGAGTGGGAGAAAAGAAAGATAGAAGTGTGGAAAAATACTCCCCCACCCAAATCTTCTGTCCCAAAAGAGGAGAAGTGGGAGCACCAACAACATACAGATCTATATGGCTAGATTTCAGAAAGTGTCCATTAATATCAATTTACTTCAATGAAAACTTTGCTTCTTCATGAAGTTGATGATTTATGATAAAATCAATTAAATTACAGCCACTTAGGGCCTGCGGTTTCTTCTCAGATTTCATTCGCCAACAGATCAAGCGCTTGGTAAAAAAAAAAAATCAAGTTTAGCTGGAGGCGAGTAAAGATAATTCTGAAGCTGAGGAAATTTAATGCAAAGCAATTTTCAGGGAAAAAAAAAAAAAAACACAGACGCTTGTGTATCCAAGCTCATGCTCTCTGCCAATATACCAGTTCGCCTCGGGAAATATTAGACACTGAGTCAAAACTTTTCCAGTTTCACAATGTATGAGGACATTTTTAGAACTGGCAACTTGTCCAGGGGACTGAGTTATTATCTTGTTCTAAATGGAAAGGAACCAAAGGAGAACAGAGAGCGCACACACGTATATATTTAGAAAACTTTCTGCGTTTAATTCGATTTCTCCCTCTCTCTTCCACCTCCCCTCCTCCCTCCCCATGCAACCGATTTTATTGTCTCACTCTTAAAATGAAATCGGGAGCTCACGGCGTGGGGGAAGAGCGGGGGGGGGGGCGAGGGGGGGGAAGGATTTTTGAGCCAGAAACGAACAGCGCAAGTCCGCAGACCACTGCACTCAATATTCCCACGCGAAAATTCGCCCTCCCGAGCGTTTCCTTTTCAATTATAGAAATTGCATTTGAGCGAAATGAAACATTTTCGGACACCTCTCTCCCCAGACCAAAAAAAACTTTGCCTCTTTTTAAAAGCCTGATATTTTTGGGCTCCGCGAGTAGGTCGGACTCCCCGAATAGCCACCTCTTCTATGACAAATGTTTGAGTCTTACCCATTTCGGTCAAATGCACTGGACGGCTAAAAGGACGAGCAGCTCAACTACCCAGACGTTTGGTGGTCACATCTGGCCCCTACAACCAGACCTGGAGAGGGAAACCCCGCTATGGACATACACAGAGCTTGGGATTATTTATTTATTTATTTATTTATTTATTTATTTATTAGAAGCCGTTGTAATTAGGGTCTGCTTCAAGTAAACAAAAACCTCTGTGGGGCCATAAATCACCATCACATACATTCTTCAGCTTAACACCCCGCTTTTCCAATGGGCTTTTGTAGTTTCTTTTTCAAACGAGGGAGGTGCTAAAATTTTAACAAATGTGTCCCGGACAAACTTCACGGGTAAACACGCACTTGGAAAGAAACAGTTTGTGCCCGGTCTCGGTTATGGACCGTGCGAGATAATTTTTGCTCAGCTTCAGCTTCCCCAGTCCTGCTCCCGAGGCATCAGTCTTAATTTGTTACCAGGAGAAAGTCGGCTATAGCTCATGATGGCCGGTGGAGAAGCCTGTCAAAGCCTTCGGAGCATTAATTATATCTCACAGCGTCGGAGCTGAGAAGGTAGGAAAGGCAGAGCTGCACCATTCTTTTATTCATTTTTTTAACTTCTTACCTGCGTTACTGTTCAACCCAGGACATCAAGAAGGAGTAGCGAGGCCGGATCAGGGTGGTGCGAATTCACAACTGAAGCAGCCAAATTATGAAGAAAAGAAACTACTTTATTGCACCCCGGTGGATCTTGCTGACAGCTTGCTCGGACGCGATTTTTTTTTTTTTTTCTCCGAAGAAGCTTTGATTTTTTTGGACTCTCTCGATTCAAATGGAACTGACTTGACGTGGAGAAAACCAGAAAGTCTTCCAAAACAGCTTAAAGTATTGCAAGGATACGGCCCCTTTGCAGAGATACCGAGCGGAGGGGGATGAAATGGGGGTGTCGGGAGGGGCAGTTTGCGCTCACATTCCCCTTAAAAAAAAAAAAAAAAAAAAAGCCCCCAAACCTCCCCCACTCACGAATCCGTGGTATCTATCTGGAAAGCTGTTTCTCTTTATAAAGACTTAAAATGTTGCAAGACTGTTATAATACTGAGTGACAAGGGGTGCTGGAGAGAAGGGAACCAAATGGATTCTGGTTTTTAGAGCCAGTAGGAATTGGCCAGCCTTCAATGTCAGGATTCAAAATTGATTCCATATGTCTTGTCCCGGGAAAGGGAAGAAACGAATGAAGAAAAGAAAGAAAGAAAGAAAGAAAGAAAGAAAGAAAGAAAGAAAGAAAGAAAGAAAGAAAGAAAGAAAGAAAGAAAGAAAGAAAGAAAGAAAGAAAGAAAGAAAGAAAGAAAGAAAGAAAGAAAGAAAGAAAGAAAGAAAGACTCGATGGGCTTTGCATAACTTTTACCCTCCCCCTTCTGCCTCTTTCTTTCTTTCTTTCTTTCTTTCTTTCTTTCTTTCTTTCTTTCTTTCTTTCTTTCTTTCTTTCTTTCTTTCTTTCTTTCTTTCTTTCTTTCTTTCTTTCTTTCTTTCTCTCTCTCTCTCCTCTTCTCTTCCCTTCTCTTCCCTTCTCTTCCCTTCTCTCCCCTTCTCTTCCCTCCCCTCCCCTCCCCACCCCTCCCCTCCCCACCCCTCCCCTCCTCTCCCCTCCTCTCCTCTCCCCTCCCCTCCCCTCCCCTCCCCTCCCCTCCCTCCCCTCCCCTCCCCTCCCCTCTCTTCTCTTCTCTTCTCTTCTCTTCTCTTCTCTTCTCTTCTCTTCTCTTCTCTTCTCTTCTCTTCTCTTCTCTTCTCTTCTCTTCTCTTCTCTTCTCTTCTCTTCTCTTCTCTTCTCTTCTCTTCTCTTCTCTTCTCTTCTCTTCTCTCTTCTCTTCTCTTCTCTTCTCTTCTCTTCTCTTCTCTCTTCTCTTTTTCTTTTCTCCCACCAACCCTTCCCATTAGCACCCGGGTAAATACCCCGCCTTTAAGCCTTGCCCTTTGCCAGGTAATATTGTTGACTCTCGCGTCTGCACCTCAGAGGGAGAGGTGACAGCAGCAACAAAACAGACCCTGGAGGTTATTTTTAGACTCGACTCTGCCCGGGGAGAGGAAATACGGATCGGGCTGCTGGTGGAAGGGGGAAGCGTGACATTGAGCGGCGTCGGCTCCGAAGCCGGGGGGGTGCGGGGGGGGTGTGGGGGTCAAACCCTCCCCACGAAACCCCCCACCCATGCCGGGCAGAGGCGAGCGGCCGGAGCCCGGACCCGAGGCAGGTGGCGGGGCCCGCAGGCTCCGAGCGCTGCGGTGCTGCCGGCGCCCCGGGGCGGCGGGAGCGGGAGCTGGGGCGGGCGGCCGGTCCCTTTCCCCGTCCCCACAAGCCGAGAGGCTGCGGTCTGCCATCCCCTACTGATCTCACCGGGACGTGCTCGGAGAGAATTTGACCCGAAGGTTTTCAGGCTTCTCTCCTGACCTCTAGATACCGCTGCCAATAAAGCACTGATATATTTCGCATTGAGTCGGACATCAAAAGGAGACAAAATAGCAACGAGAGGGAATTTCTTCTTAACCCCTACCCTCATATCCATGCTAAAAAAAAAAAAAAAGAGTCAAATCTCCACCATCGCCTCTGATTTATAGCCTTCCTTTTCAAATGGGTCGGTTACACACGGTGAAGTGTTGAAAAGTGGTTATTGACTTTTATTTCTTTCGTCTCCCCCCTTTCTTTTCTCCCTCCTCCCGCCAAAGTGTGAGAGAGAGAAAACTTCAAAGGAAACCATCACCGTTTCCAGACTTTTGCCTATTTCAGTGAAAAGCGAGCAGATTTTCCCTACTGTCTTGTCTGCCCGTGAAGCGTGCTCGCCTCCCTTTTTACATAGTAAAATGAAGCATAATTGGCATCAGCTCCGCGACCTCTCCCGCGGTTTCTCGGGCCTGCCTCGCAGCTGGATTTCGGCTGATGCCGGTTCTGCGCTGCCCTGCGACGCTTGGCTTCAGCAGCGGCATCCGCGCAGAGAAGCGGCCCGGGACCCCCCGCCGCCGGTGCCGGGCCGCCGCTGCCCTCGCCCCCCGCGAGAAGGCGCCGCGCGCCCCCGCCGCCGCTCCGCGCCCGCCCCGCAGGTTTCTGCGCTCCGCTATTGCTCTGCTCTGCTCCGCTTACTGCCGTGCAGCTCTCGCCCTCCGCAAGGCTTTGATCTTAAATAACTCTCTCCTACCGCCCGCCATAAATTATGAATTAAGGTGATGTTGACTCATATTTACAACGTTAATAGCTTCCTCTCTGGGAAAAGATGGGGTATGTCTGGCCGAGACGGGAAGGGAGGGAGGTTTCTTTGGGGATGAGATGTGAGAAACACGGATTCGCAGCGCTGATAGACCAGGAACTTCTGAAGAGGTGACAGGCAAGGAGGAAAGCATATTGCACAGAAATTAATGAAACAGCCCTTGGTTGAGCTACTTGAAATAGCTTATTATCTCCTCCCGTCTCTTGAATATTATTTCTACCATTTGTAACTATAAAGCCCAACAGCTACTTTCTATAAAACTCGCTTTCAACAACTTAATAAAGAAACTGTGGTAAGGAACGATTTGCTCGCTGTGGTTGTGGGCCTGGGGAAGCTTCCAGCAGGGCAGCTGCTGGGCGGCGAGAGGCGGTGCTGAGCGGTGCTGAGAGGGGGCACCCCGCTGCCCTTCCCTCGGGCCTCCGCTAAAGGCGGCGGGGAGAAATTTCTTTTGGCGGAGGAGGCTGGGGCTGGCATGGGTGCAGGGAGCAGCGGGGAGCCCTGAGCCGTGGGGTGTCGTCCCAGTCTCGATCCCTTGCCAAGGGCTGTTTTGCACCACCCAAACGCCCCAGCTCCCACCTACAACCCCCGGCCCGGGGCGGGCAGGGCTGTTAGAGCTCTGCTTTCCACCCGCCCAGCTCGGATCCCATCCTGGATCTGGGCTCCCCTCCTGTGCTTGGGTATTCCCTGGGTCTGGGGTGCCTTGCAAGGTTTGAGGCTTTTCTCCCGGGTTCGGGGGTCCCGTCCCCGCCTTGGTCTGCTCTTCTGGGGCTCCTGATCCGGGTCTGGGGCTTTTCACTGAGCGCCCGGGATCCTATCCCGGCTCTGCGTCTATTAATCGGGCTCTGAGGCTCTTACTCAGGGTCTGCGGCCTTTGAGGCCATATTTAGGGTCTGGGGCTGTCCTCCCGGGCCAGGGAGGCGGCTTGTCCCCACCACGGGTTCCGCCAGAGCGACAAGGCAGCACCCGGCCGCCCCATCTCCTGACGTCTGATTATTGAAGGGCGACACTCGCACAATGGCGGCCGGCCCGGGGCTCAAGAAAGCCCCGGTATTGATTTAGACGGGGCGGCCGCCCAGGGCGGGGGCTGCGGGTGGTTCCCCCGCTCCGAGCCCGCAGCCGCCCCCCGCGAGGTGCCAATTTCTCACGCTCAACATCCCAAGCCTCCAGGAAACAAACAAATAGAAAAAGACAAAGAAAAAAAAAAGGCAACAAACCAAACCAAAATGTCACCGACTAAAATAAGGGGGGGGGGGGGAACCGGGGCGGGGGGGGGGGAGGATGTCTGCATCCATTTGAAGCCGACAATTTAAACTAATACGGAGCATGACAGAGAATGATGCTGCATTTCTGGCTCAGTCACCGTCCCTGGATCTCCTTTAATATTTAATGAAAGTCGCTGGGTTGCTCTAATTTTGCTACATAAAGGTTTACACTAGCAGACAGAGTTAAATATCCCCACTCGTGTGGTGCTAGACTTGGCTGGTGAGCAGGGAGGAGGAAAGGGAAGAGAAGAGAAGAGAAGGGAAGGGAAGGGAAGGGAAGGGAAGCAGGGGGGAAAAGCGGTGAATTCTCATCTGAGAATCCGGTGTGAACATTTAATCTTTGCTCCTGTTGTCAGTTTTATTGACTCCTCGCATGCTGGAGCTTGTAAAATATTTAAAACCGCGATCTCTCACTTCCTCCTTCCCTTTCAACACTCCCGGTTAGGACCAATTTGGTCCAGTCCGGAGATGGGAAGGGAGGGCAGTGCGTGGCTCCTGACATCCCACTTTCCGCGGAGGTTGCGTTCCTCGCGCTGACATTAAGGCAGGCAGTAGTGCCCCCGGTTTGGGACACGCACCGTATCCCCACGGCTTCAGCTTCGCTACCGTAACTCAGCGGCTTTAAAGGAATTTCCCTGTTACAGTCCAGCTATGCTTTGCATAGCAATCGTTAAAAAGGTAACAGCTGCCAGCCAGGTTCTGCTACCATTTAAGCTTATTTCTACTGCTATTACTCCTTGGAGCTGTGCTTTTACTGAGGTAGATAACAGGTTTGGATTCCTAAATATAAAGCATTCCTTGGAGCACCTTCTCCAACTTTCATCGTAAGAACATTATTCTCTATTTCTTCATCCATCACCGTCACAGCCTTAGCGAGATCAGGGCTCTAGAAAGCCACGCACAGTTATCCGCCTGCTGTAAAAGAACAACGAACTACCCGCAACGAGTCGGTTCCCCTTTCCCTTGCTATCAGCGGTGGGTGGCTGGAAGGACCCGAGGCGAGCCGCCTCTGACGGGGTCCGCCGGCAGCGCCCCGCTTGCCGCAGCCCCATTGTGCCGGGTCTCCGGGCCAACTCCCTCTCCTGCCTGAGACCACGTTTGTATCTCTCTTGGAAGCAGCTAACTTCGGGCTTCCCGACGCAATTTCATTTTCGCCTTTTAAGCCCTATTTCTGTGTTTGATTTAAAGTGGGACACCTCCAGAAGTTGCCTTGCTTTGCTAAAGCAACCTGTGCCTGTTTCCAGCGAGGAAACCCTTCTGCCGGGGACGGGAGGAAGAAACTGGGAGAAAGTGGGAAGAAAATGAGTTATCGTTGATAAAAGGATGCTGTAACGCAAGACTCCGCACTGTAATTTTTATATTAAGGTCGTGCTCTTTTACTAGGTTTATATGCCAATGAGGCGTTCCCGGTTTACCAAATTTATACAAATCTTTCCTTAATTGGTAATCACAGATGCTGTAATTTAAGACCCCCAGCTACAGAGCTTTCATATTAGCTGCTGATCTATTACTGTAAATCGTCTGAAATAATCAACTCCAGGGAGTGGGGTAGAGAGAGATCCTCGCTCTAAAATATCATCGCTTGCACATCATTTTCACTCGAGAAATGATTTATCTTGGACACCACTATAAACAACACAACTCTCTCACAAACACACACACAATGGCAGCCGCACTGCTGCTGACATGTTTATTGTAATAAATCAAGAAAGGGAGAAAAAAGGTTGTGAGGAGAGAGAGAGGGAGAGGGAGAGAGAGAGAGGAATATTCCTAAAAATATCAATGAAATGCCTCGATGGGTATAAACACACATACCACCATGTGAAGAGAAATGGGAGGAAATGAAGACGGCTATTTGTCACATTTTACGACAATAACATTAATAACAAACAATAAATTTACATGGACATATAGACACGCTAGGAATTGGGAAGCCCCTGCTACTTACAATAATCCAGCCCTCGGCGTGGCTTCGTGGTTCCTGAGAATTGTTTTATTGCAGACTCCTCTCCCTCTCCCTCTCTCCCTCTCTCCTCCTCTCCCCCTTTCTCTCTCTCTCTCTCTCCCCCTCTCTTTCTCTCTCTTTTTTTTCCCCTCAGCTATAGGCTTGTTTTTTAAAGGACAGTTGAATTTCACGTCAGACACAAGGAGACCATGTCTGCGATTTTCCTGACGAATACATATCTATTCTGCAACCTCTGCATTAATTATTTAATGAATCACGTGATAGGGAAGGGGGAAGGGGGTCTTTCAGTTTCATACTCAAAGGACCACTGTGACCTTCCACCGGAACAGTATTTTTTTAACTAAGTTTCGAACTGAGCGAAGCTTTCCTAGAGCTGCAGACACCTCCCCTGTCCACGGCTGTTGCACGGCTGCCTGGCACAGCCGCGCGAGCATGTGATGTGTGGGGCACGCGGCAATCGACTCTCATCCGCTTCCCTAGTAAAGGTCTGCGGTTTAGGTTTATTTCCCCCGCTTGTCTCCTGCCTGAAGTTGAGAGCATTTGAACACTTCTCTAAACCTTTCCTGGACCTTCCTCTAAACCTTTCCTGGCTTGCTGGACCGTAGCTCAGCTAAGCAACACCGTGCTTTTTGTGTTTCCTTTCCTTTTCTTTTTTCCCAACACCGAGATTTTTACTCATCTTGTGCTGAATAGCACAACTGTTTTGGAGCCGAAAACAGCTGAGAATATTTATGCTCCTGGTACCATGTTTTAAAGAGCTCACCATTTCCTCCGCCTCACTGCCAGGCCTTTTCTCCCTGCTGCTGTTATTGTTTGGCCAGCATTTGAAAAAAAAAAAAAAAAAAAGAAATTGTGACTCTGAAGAGAGCTGCCAGCTACAAGATCCTGAAAAAGCCTGAACAACAAAGGCAGCCGCCGGGAGCAGCCGCCGAGCAGCCGCGGAGCCCTGGCACCGGCCGCCTGCTCGGTGCGGGGCCAACGCGCGGCCCCGGCGGCTCTGCGCGGCCACGGGAAGCGGCTCCGGGGCCGCCTCCCGGGGGAGGGCAGCAGCGGGACACCGGGGGCCCTGCGCTGTGTCCCCGCCGCCCGGGTCCCCCAGGAGGGGGGCAGAGCCCTCGCCGCAGCCCCTCACGCGCCCCGGCAGCCCCCGGCGGGGCGGCTGTACTGGGAGCTGCCGTGCTCCCTCCCTCTTCGCAGGACGGTTGAAGCTTGAAGGGAACTCGTATTAAAAGTGGACATTAATTTAAAAGCCTAGAAGCGGGTTTTCACCAGTTAAGCCGACCGTGGGGAGAAGGGGACGAGAGCCTTGGCTCTCCCCCGCTGCAAAGCAGTGAGCGAGGCAGCGCTTCGTTTTCAAAAGCCCTCGATTATTTCTTAATCGATTTTATCGAGTGGAAGAGGTTGTAGGGAGATAGCGTTTGGCTCAAAGTGTGGGAGGAACGGGGAAAAAATCCGATTAAAGGGAGATGGAGGGGTCCCACGAGGGAGGAAACTCTTGGGGAACAGGAGGTTTATATGGGAACTTCAGGTCGATTCAGAAGCCGCAACTTCAGCTTCACGCAATCACTTTTTTTTTTTTCCTCCCCTTTAGTCATAAAATGAAGCGTCCCTACGACTGGAATCCGGTTAAAAAAAATAAATAATAAACCTCACAACAACACAACAGACCTAGGCAAGGCAGCAAACGGGGCAGATACCCCCCTCCGCACCTCCTCTAGCATTTTTGGGTTTGTTTCATGCAAAAGAATCACCCATTCGTTTTTTAAAGCCCCCAGTTCAAAGGGTCGGAAACACGGCCATAAACAGCGGCTTCACCCTCCGAGGTGCCGTGATCAAAGCCGTTTTCTTTCTAAAGATAAAATGAACGTTTATATAGTGAGAAAGCGAGATTGATTTACAGATTTAAACACGCCGTTCTTATTGCGCATCATAAATCTGTCAGAGGGGCTGAGAACCCCCGGCACGGCTCTCGGAGCGCAGCCGTTTTAAAGAGCCCCGTGCCGCACCTGGGCGGGAGCGGCCCCGCTTTCCTGCGCGCGTCCCTCTTTGTGATGGTTTCCTCGGTTTCCCTTGTCTCCGATAACTGCATCTCGGTGGGCCGTAGGGGCTGCCGTACGTGATTTCGCTCTCCCGCAGGACCCGTTTTTGTCCGGTTTGGGGACCAAGAGAAAACAAAGGGGTTCCGCATCCCGGCCTCGGGAGCGCCGGGGGCAGTGGCGGGGGCGGGGGCGGGAGGGGGGGGGAAGCGGGGACGCTCGGAAACAAAGGAATTTCTGAAAATGAGACGCGAGATGCGACGCCGGACGAGGAAACTGTCCGCGGCGGGTTAGGGGGTGCCTCGGCTTTGATTTCACGTTTCTTTTCCCCCAAGTTATTTTTGTAAAGCAATCAACAGTCAGCTGTGCAAAGCCAAACTACAGTCCCACCCCAGCTTCCCAAAGGCCTTCCCCCCCTCTCCTTCTCTCTTCCTCTCTTACAAAGAAGCAGACAAACAAGCAAACGCCGAGGGCTTTCAGCCCTTTGAAGTGAAGTCGCGAGAAATAAGGGAAAGCTTTGCCTTTGGGCCTGGGCTCGGAACGACGGCGCTTCTACCGCGATACGCAGCAGCGCAGCACCCCGAGCCCTCCCTGCGCTCGTTCGCTCGCCGCCTGCTCCCGGCGGGGCTCGCCCAGGGGCCGGGGGCGCCCGGGGCGCTGCGGGGCCGGTCGGGGCCGGCGAGCTCCGCACACGCGGGGTTTTGCTGTGCCCCGGCCGCTCCGGGCTGGGGAGGTTGCCCCGCACAATGTCCAGCCCCGGAGAGGTCAAGGGGCTTGCGAGGTCAGTCCCTGGCTATAATACACAGCTAATCGCCTAGAAAACGTGTCCTCTGCGTGAACCCTCTCCCCCGATCGGCGCTGGCAAGAGCTGGCTTTTGCCTCCCCGATTTTCGCTCCCTCCTTCGCCGCCGCACCCCCGCACCGCGCGGGCCGGGGCAGCACCCGCGGAGCAGCAGCACCCCCGTGGCGCCGGCACTCCTGGGCCGCCCCGGGACCCCCGCACCCCCGGCACGAGAACGCGCCCCGGTGCCCTGCGTAGCCCCAGCTCCTCTGGGACGTTCCGCGAAGCCCTCCCAAAGCGGCCCGTGCCCAGAGAGGTCTTGTTCGGGAGGGAGGGGGGGGGCGAGGAAAAAAGGGGGCATCTCCCCAAACCCCAAAGGGGGGACACGGCGCCGCGGCCCGAAACACGCACAGCCCAACGTCGAGGAGAAAAATCCTCTCGCTACAAGGAGCCCGCCTGCAAATTTTCTCTGCTTGCTCCCCTCTCTCACATCGGTCAAAATGAAATGAGAAAACAGAAGGAAAACCCCGCACAAGCATTCACGTGTTGTTTTTCTTTCTGACCTTTTTTTTTTTAACCTTTTTTTTTTTTTCCCGAACTTTCTCGTGAGACGAGGCAATTAAACGATCAGAAATGCATGCCAAGAGAGCAGCTCTGTTACCTGGTTCGCTCCCACATCCTTTTTCCAACGCCCCAGAGACGGCCCTCATGGTTTGGGTGGTTTCTTCCAAAGTGAGAGTTCTGGGGGAGGGGGTAGCTTGGGGGTTTTGGTTTTGCTTTCCTCCCCCAGATATAAAGCTTTCACCTTTACGATCCAGATTTTATTATTATTATTATTATTTCCCCTGAAGATTCTTGTAGGAGTCCGGGTGCTTTTTTCCCAACAGACGGTCTGCGGAGATTTGCTGTTGAATAACAATGGGAAAAGGATAAGTATTTAAAGAAAAGAAGTGATTAATGATTTTCTGTATAATTCTCGCATTTTTCTTGGCTTCTGTCTGCTTATAATGGCTGTGAACTTTTAGGTCCTATAGAAATCTTCTCCCCTTCTATTCTATTCATACTTTCCAGCTTTGATTTGCTTCTTTCTATAGACCCTGCATTCCTGGAAGCATATGCTTTTTTTTTTTTTTTTAAGAACGATCTCTTCGATCTCTTCACTATCTCGAAAATAACACCGTATTTACATCCACAGCAGATCAAAGAGAGAAACAGTAAAATAAAATCTAACAGTAATAAATAAATAAACAAACACATCTCAACCTTAGGTATTGCAATAAAATACATCCCTTGCTATCCTCTTTGGAGAAAAAAAAAAAAAAAGGAGAGAAACTTCAAAGGTTTGCAGTTGCTCTCTCTGAAAATGTGATAGTCAACCAAAAATATACCCATAAATTCTTTCTTCTACGTCTGAACATGTAACATATCTGAATCATGTCACCACATTAATATTATTTTAAAGGATTAAAATTTCAATAGAAAGACAAATATAACGGTCCTTTGTTTGAGGTGGGGGAAGGGCTATTTTTGTGGGCACTTTATTTGCAAGGTGGTCGTGACTTACTACAAATAAAAGAACAGCACGTAAACACACTCTGTCTTCAAATATTTCAAATCCTGCCTTTATTTCTGAATAATGCAGGGGAATATTCCGGTCCTGATTGAAGAGAGGGGGAAGGGAGGAATTCTGTAAACAAAGTAATTTTTTTATAGGCAAGTATAGGAAAATAATTATTTTCTTCAGCTCGTGTGGAGGCTTTCCTCCTCCTGCGGATCCCCCTGCTCACAATAGTCTTTTTTTTTTTTTTTTGTAAGTTACAACTGGAATGTTATTTCGTCCTGAACAGTATTTTCGATACTTTCTATGAGAAAGAAAATGAAAATTAATACAAGAGCTGTGGCTCACAAAAGAAGCCATTTGTCTTCTTGATTATCTATTTGCTTGTCAGGCTATGAGCTATCGCAGGAGCCAGCTCCTTTGTAATATAAAAATACACAGAAAACCTGCAAACACCGAGAAACATCTGTGCAAAAATTAGACTCATTAATGCATTAACTACCTTGGAGAAGGAGTTTTTTTTTTTTTTTTTAATTAAGAATTCTCTCTAGAGAGATACAACGCTACATCCATTCCTTACAGCAAAGCAAAGCGCTAATGACTACCTCTGTTTTGTCTGAGACCAGTTTGGGAAGAGCATATTAATATATGCTTAGAACAAATAAATCATAATATGTAAGTCTTAGCAGTACTTAAGGCTGATATACCCTATAGTCAAACATCTTTTGTTTTCATTAGGGAGTTGAGGCTGTGCACTGACAACAGAAATCCCTGTAAAAACAATAATGTGTTTTCAAATTAATTTTTTAAATAGCTTTTTTTTTCCTAACCAAAACGAAAAGATCCCCCCCAAAAAACACACAGGATCAGATTCACAATGAAAAAAATTTATTTCCAATTGCGTGGTTTTTTTGTGTTTTTTTTTTTTTTTTTGTGGTTTTTTTTTTTTGGCTTTTCTCTTCTATTTACACTTAATCTGGACATCACGAAGGACAAAAGGAGGTAATCGAGGCGGCCAGGCGGGCAGGGCAGGATGGCAGCGGAGTCCTCACCAGAACCCCTGTATCCCCCATTGCTCCCCCGAAGAGAGGCGACCCCTCACCGCTCTGTCTGTAGTTCACATTCTCAGTACGAAAATGGGCTAGAGAATGGGAGAGGGGCTCTTTCCCCCGCAGGAAACCCTCCTCTCCCCATCATCCGGGGCTGCGGGGCTGGATTCAGGTGCCACTGCTTATCACCAAGTTTCAAAACTCCATACCTTGCTTCCCCCTCTGCCTCTCCTCCCCCCCCCCCCCAAGTCTTACAAGTGAAGTAATTAACTTGCTGGACTCAAAAAATGGCGGCGGGGGGGGGGGGGTGTCCTATATAAGTGGCCGTTCTCGTGTGTTTTTTTTTGTCTACCACCCACTTGACCTATTTTTGCGTTTTTTCAGCCCCCTGCCCCCGCGCTGCACCACGGCCGGGAGCTGCCCGCGGTCAGTGGAAGGCGCGGAGCAGCCGGCTGGTGCTGCTGCGGCTGCGGCTGGGGCTTTGGGGCTTCGATCAACCGCAGAGCTGTGCTAAAACCGCCGCCGCTTTGCCATGTCTGGATAGAAACTTTCGATTACTGTGGCTGGTAGGCGAAAAAAGAAAAAAAGAGAAAAAGGAGGAAAAAAGACGGGGGGGGGGGGGGGGGGGGGGAGGTCCAGTTCGTCTTGAAGAAACTGAGCCTCATTTATTAAAGTGAACGCTGGTTGTCGAGGTAATAGCAGACATAAGGTCCATCCTTTGTACGGGAGAGTAAACATGACAAATGGGGCAGAGCTTGGCGTGATTAAAGATGAAACAAGGATCCATCTTAGCCAAATCTGAAAACTACTATCTGCAGCCTCCTTCTAATGGAAGAGGTGCCCAACAGCACGGCTCTGCTTTGTTGTAGCTGAGTCTCCCTCTGTTCCCCCTATAAATAAAGAGCACCCTTCCTTCCCTCGCTTCTTGTAGCATTAAAAAAGAATATCATGTGTTCCCTACACACACACACAAACTCACACCCACAAGCACACACTCCATCCATACAACGAATAGTTATAGGCTGGTGGCTGGTCCACTGGATCGGACTTGAGAACCTCCTTGTGGGATCTGCAGGCTTGCGGAGGAGGTGGAAGGGTTAGACCTGATCTTGGTATTTGGTAACTTGTGATCTTTTTTCCATTTCATCCTCCTGTTCTGGAACCAGATTTTGATCTGGCGCTCGGAGAGGCAGAGGGAGTGGGCGATCTCGACCCTGCGTCTCCGGGTGAGATAGCGGTTATAGTGAAATTCCTTCTCCAGCTCCAGGACTTGCTGCCTGGTGTAGGCTGTGCGGGAGCGTTTCGGTTCCCCTCCTGAATAATTGGGGTTTACTGAACAAACACAAAGGAGGGGAAAAAAAAAAAAAAGAGCAGAAGAATTACTGAGCTGTTCCTTTAATGTTTCCTTCCCCCCCCTTCCCTCCCCCCCCCCCCCAAAAAAAAAAAAGCATTGCATATTCTTTTGTCGGGGGAAATACTCAAAAAAAAAAAAAAGCAGCACCGCGAACTTAAAAATATACCCAGAGCCTATCTCCAAATCTCCACCTCCATCCTCGTTGCTTGACGTGTATTCCTGTCTAAACGTTTTTATAAGGTCCCCTAGACACATTTTCCATGCCCTCTACATGTGTATACACTCATATATACACACCACTACTTGAGCATCACTCTATTATCCCCAAATCTTTCAAGTTTTCCCCTACACACATGCACACAGACAAGCACACACGCTCCTTTTTATTAAATATCGCACACGAGCGCTCACATTCACACAAAGAAAAAAAAAAAAGAAATAAAAGGAAGGGAAAATAGTAAAAGTTTACTCAACCCGCTACTTAAATACAAATTACGAAAACATAAAACTTAACTTATGAAGATTCAACAGCCATAAAAAAGTAGCCTGTAAGAAATTGGAGGAGGATGGTAACAGAGACTTCAAAGGCACATGGCCAAGCAGAGCAATAAAAATTTATGGAGGATGTAATTATACCGCTCTGCAAACAGGCGATCGTAAATCTCCACGAATGGTTATTTTACAACTGGTGCAATAAGATTTCTACAAGACTTTGAGGTGCTACTTAGTATAAAGCAAAGCCACTTTAGTTCACTTACCCGTGCTTACATGGACTTTTTTCATCCAGGGGTAAACTACCGGCTCTTTGCAAGAGGAATTGGAAGGGCTTTGGTTCAGAGAGTTTTGGCTGCAGGAGGGTGGTGGGCTGGGGGTGACCGGCTCGCAGGGATGGTTTGGCTCAGAGAGGTGGCTCTGCAGTCCGGCAGGAGGATGGACATGACCCCGGGGGGATAACACCGCTGCTTGGTGGCCGGAGCTCTGACAGGACGAGTAGAGCTGCTCGTTGCAGGCTGACCGCGGCTGGTACATCGCTTCATGTTGGAAAGTGCTCTCTCGCCTCTGGCTGCTGTAATATTCCGGCGAGTGATTGGGAAGGTAATCGCTGTGGGAATACTCTTCACAGGGTGGGAACTTGGGGTCCACATAGTTGGAGTTGATCAAAAACGAGCTCATGGCCATTAATTTCTTAGAATTGCACACACGCAAAATATATATATATATATCCTAAAATTTATTCCTGTCCCCCCCTTTACTCGTTTTCCTGTTTCGTGAAACCCTCCTACTTACTGTCAAGTGAACAAAGTTGGAGTCCATGTGACAGCACGGGCCAATGGCGACGTGGCCTGCGATCCCCGGATAAGGAAATCTGCCCAGCACGGGCTCTCCCGGGGCCCGGAGCATCCCCGGGGAGGCGGCCGGGGGCGCCCGCTCCCCTCCGGCTGCCCCGGCCCCGGCCCCGGCGCCGCCGGGCCCCGCCGGCCCCCGCCGGCCCCGGACTCGGCAGCGCCCCGCGGGCGAGAACCGACCCCCCCGGCCCACACCCCTCGGGGGTGTGTCCTGGCTCGGGGCGGGGGTGGCCGGGGGAAGGGGGTGGAAAACAAACAAAAAAAATTACCCCAAAAGAAAAAAAAAGAAAAAGAGAGAGAGAGAGGGCAAAAGTATTTTCAAGTGTTTGGGGGCTGCCGCTCACAATCGCTGCCCCAGCACATGATCCATGGCGGTCCCTCCGGGTGGTGCTTGCATCTCATTCCTTGCTAAGGTGATGCGGGAAGGGACATTGCGCCCCGAGCCTGGCAGAGATGAATAGGGCTTGTTTGGAATCGATAGGAAATTCATCAGCTAATTCGGAGTACCCACTCTCCTAAATCACATTTAGCTCTGGTATAAGATTGACTGTTTCCCACGCACCGATGGAAAAGGAGCCCGTTCTCCAAGCAAGAAATCAAGGACTTGATGAACAATTACAAAAGACAACTAACCTAAGTCCTAATGCATCTTCGCCTTGCCCTTCTTGTAATAAAGACGCGTTAAAGGACAGAGCAAATCAGCAGCCTTTCAAAAGCCGCCCCTAAATCCTCAATTTCGTGTTTAAATCTGAAACACGCAATAAGCTCGTCACAAGCAGCAGGAAGGATAGCAGTAGGTTTTGTTTGTTTGTTATTCGGCGTCAGTTCTGAGATTACACAAACTAAAGCAGTAGTGGGAATCTCGTAGCTCAAATCGCAGTAATAACGCCCCAGCTCTCCCCCCGCCACCCCCTTCTGCCTTTGCAACTCAGATTTGATCTGGAAGTGATGATAAAGTTTATCATAGGAGCTCTGGAGTTGAGCTAAGGTCAAATCCAAAGTATTTATTTTCAGCCATAAAACCACTTTCTGGTTAAGACCTTGTTTTCACCCTTTTATTTAGTGCTCTGGGGGTGTGGGTAGCTTTTTTTTTTTAATGCCTTCTGGGATTGTGACCTGTAGTGTTTGTGTCAACTACATATTCCCCTAGATACGAATTTGTGACCCAACTTCCTTTACACAAATTCGGATCTACAGGGTACATATAGAAGACAGATGAATCCTCTTTGGTCAGAGATCTTCTACTTCGCCTACTGTCATAATTATCTTCCGGGGAAGGGGGGAGGGAGGAAGGTTAAAGTTTTGTAACTCGAGAGATCAAGAATTAATCTATAGATAAAGATGGTTAAAAGATTCACTCTTCAGAGGAAAGACAATTAATTGAAGCATTAACTCACTATCCGAATAGCTGATACTAGATCAGAAAATCTAGAACTTTTCTGCCTTCTCATCTGTATCTTATGCACTGATTTACCGCTTTGCTAAAAAAATAATATCTTGGACTATGTAAGTATAGACACACAATGAGTCTCGAATACAAATAATCGTACTTTAAAATTTAAATGCCATAGCTCCGTCCCCCTCAGCCCAGATACCCTCGTAATTATTCTCTGATACTCAGTACAAAGATTTCATCCATTTTTCGTTCTTGGAGGTCAAACAAGGTTTTGGGTTGTGTGCGTGTGCGGATAGATTATACACACACACACACACACAAAAAGGAAAGAAAGAAACGGATGAAAAGAAATACAGAATGTAAAGGCAGATGGGACGACAGTTTTTTTTTTTTTTTAATGGCAGGCAATTCTTTTTACAACCCGAGAAAAAGATCAAAGGCACTTCATTTCCGAAAAAGGATATAAAGCAATAAAATATTCATACTGTCTAGGTAATGAAGCTTCATTCGGAACTAATGAGGGTAGCATCATGTTGAGATTTCGTTTAAAATTACAGTTGCCGAAGAGATTAAAGGTATAGCATGCTCCCCCTTTTTAATATTTTTTTCTTATTTCAAAAGGGAAAGCACATTTTTAGTCAACTATCGCCCGAATTAATTGCAGTTAAATGCGATAGAGATACTATCGGAGATACTATGCTTTTCTCACACAAACTACCACTACGAAAAATATCTGAAATATATTTCAAAAATACCCCCATTTTTTCAAAAACCCAATTACGACCAAGAATCAGTGTCCCGTAGTATTTATGGGACACATGATGCCCTAATATTTTTCACGTACTTTAAGGTGAATAATCGGTTTTCTTGATAAAACGTATAATTCCCAGATAAACGAACCCATATTTTAAGAACTAAGTACAAACTTACATGGGACAATCCCAAACCATTTCACACACAGACCCACACACGCAAACAAAATAAGTTTCCTTCAAAAGAAGCAGAGAAAATTGATTTTTGTGCAACACTGAGAGTTTCCAACCTCCTCGAACACACCAGCACATACACTTTGCTGGGGAGCAGGTAGCAACTCTAAAATTTACCTTCCCCTCTAAAACCTGTCTTAAAAGTAAGAAGCCAAATCAAATATGCTTGTAGAACTCGTAGATGGTTGCCATAAAACAATTCTATAGAACAAATCCCATTAGAGTTCCTTTTCTCTTAAATTTTATTCATCATTTCCAATTCCTCTCTGATTTATTTTATTTTATTTCCTTGCAGCCAGTACCGTAGCGATCTCCTAACCGCGGATAGGAGCCTGAATAGAAATAACTAGGCCTTTTCCATATTTTAACCCCCTCCCACACTCTTCCAAAAAAAAATAATCCGTTTTAATTTTCCTTTCCCATGACAAAATGGGTTTGGCGCTAGCAAACCAGCACCCCTAGCGTCTACCAGAAATCTTCTCCCCACACACCTCCAAGAAATCTCACACTCGCCGCTTGTGATCCAAAACTAAAAAGACACCCCTCGCCCCCCCGCACACCTTTCTCCCTTTCGCCGCGAAACCGCCCCACGTTGCGGAAGTTTCTCACGGCAGATTTCGCCTGGGCTCTTTACCATTTCAAAGCAGACTCAGCCGGGGGGGCTGGTGGTGTTCCCCAGCCCCCCCCCCCCCCCCGACCTGCTACCCCACAAAGGAGGCGGGGGGAGACCCCCAGCCCTCCCCAAAAGCCTCCCGAAGGCACCTGCCAGCGCAGGGGGTTATTAAACCGCTCCCGCTCCTTACAAATGCACTCCTGCAGCTGAGCGGCTCTTTTGTCGCCTCTCCTTCCTCTACCCCCGAAGAGGGGGCACTAAGCGGGAGTTGCCCCCCGGTGGGTGCGGACCCCGCTCCCAGCCCGGCCGCACCGCCCAGGTGTAACGCCGCCGGCGGTACCTACCTTGGCCAAACGTGGGGTCTTTCCTCTGAGTAATCCCCGAGGGGGTTAGGACGCTCCCTCAAAAGTTGGTAAGGCTTTGCAGGCGGAATCAGACCGAAATCCCCTAAAACCTCGCCCCCCCACCCCAGAACCCCGACCCGGTCCAGCCTGGGCTATTCTGGTCTCTCTCCCCCGTGTTGCCTTTTCAATGAGATTATTTCTCGATAAGAACACTAATATCTCTCTCTCTTCTTCTTCTTTTTTTTTTTTTTTTTCGGTCGGGTTTGTTGGTGCCCCCTCCCCCCGCCCCCACTATACACCACCATTGTCCCCGCAGGCGAGCGGAACTGCTCCTGGCAGCGCCAGGAGGCCCTCTGAGCATTTTGGGGTGGGAAACCCGCAAGTTTTGGTATTAATCTCATAGTTTGTCAGTCTTTGTTAAACAGCGAGGCGTGTCCGCAGCGCGGCGGCCGCCGAGAGCCGCACTGACCCGCGCTTCACCCCGCGCCGCTCCGCGCCCCCGCGCAGCGCAGCCCGGCCCGGCCCAGCCCCGCGCCGCTCCGCGCCCGGCTCCGCGCTCCCCTCTCCGCGCTGCCCGCGTCTTCTGGCTCGGGCTGCGTTTAGGTATTTTTCGGCTTCTGTTCCCCCCGCAGAGCCAGTTGCCAGTTGCCCCCCCCCCCCCTGGGGAGCGCAGCCCGCGGCTTCGTGCCTTACGCCGGTCTCTCTCCCGAGGAGCTTCCCTAGCGCCCGACTTTTCGCATCCCGCAGCCGGGGTGCGCGGTGCGCCGAGCAGGGTGAGGGGGAATCAGCCCACACCTGCCTCGCGACGGGAGCACCAACACTTAAGCCGTGCGTGTTTCCCAGTCAGCCTCGTGTATCTTTCTATTACTAACGCCGCTTCGTTGTTACTAATTATGATTGTGATTTCACTAATGGTGTGCAACATTTAAAAGTCGTGAAGGGACGGGGGTTAACGCCGTGTGCGCGGGGAGTGGGGCTCCTCGGCGAGGGGCTGGGGGCAGTTCACCGTTTATCTCCGCATTTACACCGCCAGTTCCAACCCCGCGTTTCTCACCGTGATAAAGAGGTCATTTGAAAAGTAAATCGGGATTTAAAAGCACATTCAGCTGATTGTCTGGCAGGGAAGGAAAAAAAAAAAAAAAAAAAAAAAGAAAGAAAACTCAATCTGAATTGTGTTTGCAGCGCCTGTCTGGCACTTAGAGACCCTCACCCCCGGGCCAGACCGAGTCTGTCCAGAGCAAAGGAGATAAATTAGAAATATTCTTGAAAACGATACCTTTAATTTCCTCCCTCTCTACTCCCCTCCTTCCCTCGCGCTCTCTCTTTACGTCCCTCCAAACGAACCCACTTCAAAAGAACACGCAGACTCGTATTCCTAAATTGAAAGTTAAACGTTATGATGTAGGAGTGAATATTACAAGGAAAGTTGGGAGGTGATTTTTATTGCCGTGAAATTATACCTGCTTGTTTTAATATTCCGAAAACAAATGGCTTTTACTATCCATTACCTGTTCTATAAACCTGAAGTAGAAATGACTGTTCTAGAGAGATAAGTATAGTAATTACAAGGGCGAAGAGATGGATTACCCAAGTTGCAACTAAACGGTAGCCCTTATATAGTGATATTTTATAAATACCAAGCAAATTCATGGCAATTAATTAAACCCGAGCCTTATCACGCGAAACAAAACGCTTTACGTTCTCTCGAATTTCACCTACTCTATGAATATATCGGCATCGGGAAAGCAAATGAATTTTCCAGAACGCCTTTCCCAGGGCTCTAATATTCTCCCTTTCTCTTCCAAGAAAAATGACCCTTGTTATAAGTATTTAGTCACTGAAAATATTTAAAAGCCAAGGGGGTGTGGGGGGGAAGCAAATTTGCAGGGCTTTTTTTTTTTTTTTTTTTTTTTTTTTTTTCCAGAAGAGTTTGCCTTGCTTCGACTGTTTGCTTAAGAAGCTATTGAAAAGACCGGTCCCAGTGCAAATAATATTTAGAGTTTGGAAGGTTCGAAGTCTGGCAGTGTAGAAATAACTTTGAAATGCCAAGGGAAATATTTATTATATCAGTTCGTTAAACTGTTGTAATGACCAGAGTGGAGTCACATTTCCAGGAAGAAATATAAAACATTTCATTCAAATTCCGACAGAAAGTGTGCTGCAAAACAAAATTAGCTACTTTAACTGGACCAAGTGACGAAATTGAAAGAGACTTTAATACATTCGTTGAACATTTTAAGTCATCAGTCCACTGATTTCGCCTATATATAATTACTATAGATTTCATGCGATTAAGGTAGAAATCCAAATAGTAAAGTATTTTTTTTCTTTATGTTATTTCTTTTTTTTTCTTTTTCATTTTTCTTTTTTTTTCATGAGCATTGCACTCATACCGACTACATATTAAAAAATGTGTGGCTCTTGGTCTTGGAAGCCCGGGGGAGGAGGTAGACAGGCACCTTTCCAAGTATTTTGGAAATGCTTCCAAGGAAAAATGTTAGAACACATTTTCACCAAACGTGTCAGACTTTTTTTTTCTGTATAATTTAAGGCCTCTCCAAACAAAATTGACTCTGGAATGAAAATTATTTTTTAACTGCTCGCGTTAATATCCTATAGGGACCTCCACGTAATTGGATTTAATAAATGCATTTCCCCTTATATTCTGTTAATTTGACTCCAAATAGCGTTTCAGGGGTTATCTTAGAAAAATACTAGGAAGACGCTTGACGTTTCCTCACGGGAGACCCAAATCAATCTACCTTATTTTCTATCAACATCCCACCCCAAACCCTGCAGACCTCTTTCCTGCCTCTCCAGCTTGCAGCTGAAGGTCTCTCCTACCTCGCTATCATATTCTCCCATCTCTGCCCATAAGCAGAGACTCTTCCTCCCACCTCGCCCCCCTCCCCGCTTTCTTTCTTTCTTTATTTTCTTTTTTTTTCTTTTTTTTTTTTTTTTTTCACACTGACATCAGTCTATCTGGGTTATACACAAGACTGAGTCACGCACAGTGTAAACTTTTGACCCTCAACTTTTTGACCCCTCGAGCTATAATGCTGTACAAGACCCCCAAGACCAGAGTTAACTTATACGTCTCTACAAACTAATGGCCCACCGATTTCCCTGTTTTATTTATTTTGTTTCGTGAATTCTCTTTCCGGGGGGAACAAATATTAAATAATTTCAGAGTTCTGCAAACATTAGATCTTTATCTCCAGATCACCCAGTGCTGCCTTAAACAGCTGGAATTCTCCTTCCTCCCCCCCCCCCCCCTTTTTTTTTAGAAGAGCAGGAGAAAAAAATATCCGCTTAGCCACAACTGGGTTCACCTCACTTTGAATTGTTTTTCTCGCATTTGGCATTTCAGCTAGGTGAGTTGTTACTGCAGTAAATAGCCTGGATGGTTTTGTTTTGTTTCGTTTTGGTTTGGTTTGGGGGGAAAGAAGGGGGATGCTGCCGCGATTATTTTTGGAGCACCGGAGCTCTCGGGGACGAGCAGCGCCGTGGCCGCCCGAAGGGAGCCAGAGGCCGGCGGGAGGCGGCGGCGCTGCCGCTCCCGGCCTGGCCCGGCCCGGCCCGGCCCGGCCCGGCCCGGTGGCGCCGAGCAAGCCCCGATCCGGCCTCGGCCCTCCTGGCAGTGAACTTGGTCTGAAGCGAGCTCTGCTGGCTGCTTGAGGACGTTACAGGCGAGGCGCTTGCTCCAAATCCGCCGTCCCGGGTTGGCCTTTCGCCCCGCTCTGCTCGGTCCCTGGGCTCCCACCCGCGCCGGTTGTGCAGAACATCCCTGCCTAAACAGACCCGTGATTTGCCACCGAGCAAACCTCCTCTTCACAAATCCTAACGCGGTAATTTGTTTTGACTTGAAGGGTATATATGTATGTGTATATATATATATACGTACACATACGTACACATGTTAAAAAGAGATAAATCAAAGGGAAAAAAAGCCTCATACAAGTCTTATTCTTTCAACGCTCGCTGTCAAAATAGTTTCTTTTTAAAGCTATTTAGGGTAACAGAACACGGGAAAACTACGCTGGGTGGACACCTCTCAAGTTAAGTTATCAGCCTCTTTCCAAATATCATTTATTTAAGTTCAGGACAGAAAATGTGGGGGGAAATCAGCTCAGATACCGAAATAGCCACGGCCTGAAAGAAAATTTCATTCTTAAATCCATTCTAGGAATGGAAAGAGACTCCCAAAGGAGGAGCCAAACCCCATAGAAGTCCTCTTCGTGTTCCCTAATTGCAGAAAGACCTTTATCAAGAGGGGGAAATAAAGGACAATTTCTCAGACTGAAATTTAGCAGCGGGGGAGAGAAAGGGGTTTGGGAAGCGGACCTGGAGGGAAAGAACTGTCTTTCCCTTCCTGGGGAGGTAATGGCATGTGTGTAGAATGGAGTAGTTTCAAGGACTTTAAATAGAATGAAATACAAGAATTACAGCCCGAACAGTGCAATTTCTAGACCCTGCCGCCAGCACATCCCCACTAAGGCAAATAAGGAACCACAGCCTTCCAACCTTCATCTCTGTGGCAAAAGGGGGGGGGGGAAGCTGGGGGTGGGACTGGGAGGGGGGGAGAGGGAATAGTAAAGGAGATCCCTTTAGCTTCTCAAAAACATAATCACCACGTTATAGCTGTGTGTCTGTATTGGAGCAATATGAACCACATCCATTCCTTCTTCAGCTCTCCTCCTCTTGCTGTGAGTCACCACCACACACGGGCAGTGGGACTTGGCAAATTGAGAGAGTGAGGGAGGGGGAGAGGGTGAGGCAGAAGAAAGAAATAGAGAGAAAAAGAGAGAAAGAGAGAGAGAGAAAGAGAGAGAAAGAGAGAGAGAGAAAGAAAGAAAGGAAGAAAAGAAAGAAGAAAGAAAGAAAGAAAGAAAGAAAGAAAGAAAGAAAGAAAGAAAGAAAGAAAGAAAGAAAGAAAGAAAGAAAGAAAGAAAGAAAGAAAGAAAGAAAGAAAGAAAGAAAGAAAGAAAGAAAGAAAGAAAGAAAGAAAGAAAGAAAGAAAGAAAGAAAGAAAGAAAGAAAGAAAGAAAGAAAGAAAGAAAGAAAGAAAGAAAGAAAGAAAGAAAGAAAGAAAGAAAGAAAGAAAGAAAGAAAGAAAGAAAGAAAAAGAAAGAAGAGAGAGAAAAAGCCGTGGAGCTCATGTTTTCCTTAAAAAGGTGACCCAGCAGACCCCGGGGTCTGTGCGAGCAAGAAGTGTTGTGTTGTGATCCGATGTTCACCCTCTCCTCCGAGAGAGGAGCTGGGGCTGTACAAGTCTGCTGACCTCGGAATGATCCCTCTTGCCTATGAATTATTGATGAGATATGAGCTCTGATTTCTCCTTTCAGTATGCAAACCCCATTATACTGTTAAAATGGCGATTTAATCGTTTAGAATAGCTTCGCTTTTTTCCAACTCATTTGTGCCCCTTCCTTTTCATTTAATTCTCTTAATTAAATCCTTTAACAGATTTTAATCACTTTTTGTTGAATAAAATAAGACATCATACACATCTGTAACTAGGTTACCTTGGCAAAGTTTGTTTTTGGTGGGGTTTCTTTGTTTTGGTTTTGCTTTTAATTTGACCTGCATGGTTTCTTGTTTGAATTTTTAAAACCTGGGTGTAAGTAAATTTTATTTTGTGTCCTGCCATACACAGAGAACAAAGAAGGCCTGAAAGTAACAAATATTTTAAGTAATAAAACAAAAAGTAATAAAAACAAATAAACCATGACATTCAAGATGGCCTGACAATGGCATTGTAATATTGAGCTGGCTTTTACATCAAAGTGCTCGCCAAGCCTCCCTGTGCCACTCACAAACACACAAACACATTTTCCCCCATTTATTGCAGAACAAACCTGGGAATAAAATGGGTGTTTTACAGGTGAAATTTCATCTTTTTCGTTCCTGAGCACAGCTGCCCCTCAGCAACAGCCTGGGCATTAGGGTCCCTCACTTGCCCTGGCACAAGGCCCTGGGGGACAGAGCACAGCCTGTGCATGCCCCAAAAGTAAACGACTTTGTAATTAATACAGATGTTCAGCTTGGCTCTTTCAGTCTGCAGAGCCCGTGGTGGCTCTTGGGTGAGAAATTACTGCTTTGGGGTTTGGCTTCCCCCCACCCCCCAAAGAATTAGAGAAGCTTAGACACTGTTTACTAAATGAAATAGGAAACCTCCAGGGAAGAAGAAAGGCTAAAGAGACATGTCAGAGAAAAAAAGAAAAAAAAAAAAAGAGGCAAATGTGAACATGGTTGTATCCATTTTTAATAAGCCAGACTCCCAAGCTGCTGTGGCACAGGTGAGCTGATGAGGAGGCTCCTCAAGGCTTTGGGAGACTTTGCACATTTGATGCCAACAGACCCAATCTACCCAGGCCACCATCGGACTCAGTTTTGGAATGGTGGTAAATTAGAGGTTTTCCCAATAAACACACAGAGTAATCATAGGAAGATCTGCACGACTGCAGGTTTTAAAAAAGAAAGTCTATTTTCTTTCCTAAGCAGTAGCGATTTCCAAGATATCCTCCATAGTTATATACCCTGTATTAAGGCATTTTGTATTTATTCTTTCTTCTACAGCTACAGAAGAAGTAATTGTCCAAAGTCTGATGTATGCCATTAATGTGAGAGAAACGATACAAAGGAAAATCTCCGCCTACCTGCACGGTCAGAGCTCCTTTTTCCTGTTTATCTTCCTTATACTTCCTTTTCACCAGCAACAGGGAGATTTTTTTTTTTCTTTCTTTAAAAGATGGGGGGAAGCCTGTGCTAAGTCTGTGATTCCTTCCAGGCTGTAAAATGGTAGCCAGTTATACTTCCCCATGCGTCACAAGAAGCTGGAGTTTAACAGACATAGACACACACAAACACCCCATCTTGTTAAAAAAAAAAAAAAAAAAAGTATGCTACATGATGCAGGTAGAAAGCAGAGCTCATGAACAGAGAGAACAACATTTCATGTGAGTAATGGGAAGGAGAGGGAGGATGATATTGCTATGCCAGCAATAAAATCCAAGTCTTTTGCTGCAACGTAGGCCTGGTGCCATCCCTGTGTTCAGGCAGCTAAAATGAAGGGAGTGGCATAGGATTGCTGCTGGCATTACACGTTGTGACCCATACAGGCATCTCCTCCTTGCTGCAATGTCCTGTAGCTAAACTGCATTTCAAATTCCCTTTGGTCTGGCTATCTTGGTCTGTTTTTTCCCTTGAAATAACATGTTTTATGCACCAGGTGATTAGAAATGGTGATACTTGAGAGAAAAACATTGTTCCTAGTGTCATCTGGACTGGATTTGGAAGGAAAGTTTGCTTGCGACTATATAAGAGACAAATCCTTTGAGTGGAGAGGTGGGCATTGGACTTTAATGCATATGATGCATAAGGGAGATGTGGATGGATGGACAGTTATATGGATACATGGATGGATGAATTTTGGAAACACAGTGTTTGTGAGTACGTGTGCATTGAATGTATGGTTACATTTTCAGATATATATTAAGGGGAGGAGGTGTGTCACTTTTCCTGCCAAAATCACTAGTTTTCATATGAATTAGTCAAAATTATTTCTAGTTACCAGTACAGATCAGAAGGTTTAAGAATTACTAGGCCCACCACTTGGTCTAATCCCCAAACAATAACACACTTACCACAGTGAACCTTTTCTTCCAAGTGTTTCTAATGCCATGTAGACAAAATGTCTGTAGCCTGTCATGTCTGTGTGGCTAAATTCACATTTAAAGACCATTCACTGGAAAATCACTAGGATCTCATAAAATATCTTTATTATCAACTGAAAAAGAGGCATCCAGCTTGCACAGACGTTAAGGAGAGGCAGTTCAGAATAAACCCCAGACTGCTGAATAGGAAAGGTTTTCTGCATCCTGCTTCCCTTCTTTGAATTTCCAGCTTTTGCATTTAAGTTTACACGTTTTCAAGCAGACTCACTCAGGATTGTGCTGGCCACCCTCTAACTGGCCAGGAAAAAGCCAGAAGTTCAAATGATGATAGCGAAGATACAGGAGACACATGGAGCAGGACAGGGAAAACAGCCCGAGGAAGGAAAAGCAATCTACAAAGTGTGCGAAAGGGGGACATTCTGCTTTGTGTAAAAGAGACGGACATGTGTCCACCAAATGTTGTCTTACCGTAAAAATCCCCGCTAAAGAGGAAAAAAAAAAAAAAGCCTGTGAATGCTCCAAATTCTAGAGTCTCCCTCCCCCCCCCCCCACCTCTGTACCCCTGCTTTGAACTTTTTTTTTTTTTTAAAGTAACGAGGAGGGGGATAGATGTGAGTTGGTTCAGGTGTTGTCCCTCACCTCTTCTGCAGATGTGGTGTTTTGGGTTTCAAAAAGAAACCCCTCCAGGTTTTTGCTCTATTTTGCTCCCTCTGCACGGCTGCGGAGCTCTGGCCTTTGGCCGGAGCCGCGGGCTAGCACAAGGGCCACCTGAGCGCCCCTACCTATGTAGCAGGGGGAACCAGAGCCCATCACAGCCCTTTGCCTTTTTTACCTAAGCTCCGAGCGATGGCTGGCTCTGCTCTTCTGTCCTTCCCCGCTAACTTGTTTGTTTTTCCAAAGAAAAAGGCTGCTGCCTGCCTTTTCCATAACGATGTCACTTTCAGAGAGAGAAGCAAGCCTGTGACATACAGAGAGGGTCCGTACGCAAAATGCAGCCTCTGATTATTTTTTTGTAGCACTTCGAGACAGACTGGAGACATAACATCGGTCATTCAGTGTCTCCATATGGTAGAAACGAACTACGGAAATGTGTGTTCATATTATTGGAAAAAAAAAAAAAAACGAAACCCAAGAAAAAAAAAAGAAAGAAGAAAAAGAAAAGCTCAGGTGGAAGGGGGAATAAATCGGTCTCGACACAGGCCGAAAGCAAAAAGAAGTGCCCAAATTTCGTTGGCAAGCAGATTAAAAGAATTAAAATCAAAATGTGCTAACAACCTGAAGAGCACAGACATAATACAGCTAATTGAAATGCAAAAGCATAGACCAGATTTGTGTCTACTTGCGAGCATTATAAAACACACCAAATCACCTCCAATAAACAAGCAAGATCCTCTTTTACTTGGCGAAGGACAAAACCAAACTTTGTCTGAAGTACACGTCCCCCGGCAAAGATACGATGGAGTTCGCCTTGCAATTATAATGAATCTTTACATATTTTCTATTTCTCCCGGTTCCACAAAATTTACTGGCGGGCCTCGAAGCTGTGATGGAAATCTAATGCAATTTCAGCTCTCAGGAGGATAAGAATTAGGACCTTCTAAAAGTGAGAAATAAAACTAGGAAAGAGAGGCAGACCCTCTTTCCTCCCCACTCAGCGTTTTTCCATATAACCCCTTTAAAATAGTTTGAGCAGATAATATTTCAGAAGAACTTACTTTCAGGACTCCAGTCTATTGGCTCTCTGGACTGAAAACTGGACCCGCAAAACATGTTCCCTGCAATTGCAGCGTTTATCTCATCTGGAAAAGTGCTCACCCATAGCTGCCCCTTACAAGCCAAACCAAGCAGTTAAAGTGTCACTTAACATTCTAGAGAATGTGAAATATATTGTACATTGTCAACTCCCCAAAACCATAAAACTAACTTTATGGACCTCACGTGACTTTTGAGAGCCAGTGAGGGGTATCTGTCTGAGGTCTGGGCGATTTTTACGATCTAACTTCTAGATAAAACCCTATCCATTTGACATCTAAATGTCATACCCACTTTTGGTATAGTTTGCTATTGGTAAAAAAAAAAAAAAATATCAAGGGAAGGCGAGCAAATGGTTTGGGATCTGACAGTCCACTTCACATTCCTCTCAAAATCACTTAAGAAGTACCTAAACAGTGGGAGATTAAGTTTGGTAAGTTTTAAGATCCAACTTTACTTGCTACGAACAAAAAGCCTAAGCTATATTGTAGAGATGTCAGTGGCGTTTTGCCAAATAGAGCGACTTTAAACTGGAGTATCTTGCGCCTTGTTAGATTCCCTAGGTAGCAAAATTGCAACATTTGCCATCTTTGATGATGTTAAATTATATGCAGCGAAAATGACTCGTTTTAGTGTCAGTAGTTACAGAGTTGTAATCTGTTATTTACGTGTTGAACCAGAGACTAGGATGTAAAATCAGTAAGCACAATAAACCGAGGACGAGAGGTAGAGGAAAGATTACAGTTCAGCAAAGAAATATTCTCTCTCTATATATACATACTATATATATAATAAATATATCTATACAAACACACAGATATATAATTCCATAGAACACAGGTTTATGTGTACGCATATACTGATGTAAATACCACTTGCTTTTAGAATGTTTGTGTGTGTGTATACCTATATCTATGTCTGACAAATCCTGAAATGCACGTAAATGTACTTGGGAAGAATTTATGCCTTGTTACTGTAACTTGAAGTATTTTAAACTACTTTGTCTGATATGGTGCTGTAGCGGGGGTGGGGTGGGGGTGTCTGTGTTGTTTTTAGGGAAGCAGCGTCTGAGAAATGTGAGAAGTTGTGTTTTCCGCGGAAGGTTTCCCGTGCGATGCCATGGCGTTGTGTGAGCGAACATTTCGTGCTGCCGGGCTGCGAGCTCCCCGAGAGCTGCCCAGGAGAGGCGAGGGCTGCAGCCCTGCTGGGGTCTCCAGGCAGGCTGAGCTCCATGCCAGGCATGTCCCTGCTTTAGCACGTACTGCGGACTCCTTGCGCAAGCCTCAGAGGTTGGGTATAAAGTGCAACTGGGAGCCTTTGTGAGTAGGAGAAACGTTTATTTGACTTCAAGTAAAGCTACAAACAAATACAAAAAGCTTATTGGCAAAGTACTAACAGGCAGCTAGACATGACGGATGCCATTTTTACACATAACATTGCATTCACTCTGCCCACTACAAACTGTCTATTAGTCACATCAGAAATATTTCTAGTATTTACAAACATTTGAGCACTTTATCGTTGGTCCAATCTTATACATTTATATATTTTTTTTAATAATGAAGTTTACCCACGTCTAAGAGTACATCTCAGAATTAGCCTGGGACTAGAAATCCTGGCCTGAAGTTTGAACTAAAACACAGACTGGACAATTTTATGACAGAAAGTTACAAGAGTTTTTTTTTTTTGTTCCTTCCCCCCTCTTTTTTTTTCTTTTTTTTTTTCTTTTTTTTTCCTTTTTTTTTGTTTGTTTTATTTTTCTTTCTGCGACTGTAGTGCAGGAACCCCCGATTTTAGCTTAGGCAGAGAAGAACTCACCCAAAAAGCAGTAAACTCAGGAAGGGGAAAAAGCAACAAATAAACAATTGTATCTGTTATCAATTTATAAATAAGTTATAACATTTAAAGGGCTCACGTAAACATGCTAGCTTTCCAGAAAGCATCAAGAGAGCACGGACACATACATTTATAAGAACAACAAGAGCATGAGGAGCATCTGGAAATAAAATTTAATTAAAAATAATAATAATTAAAAAAACACGACATGAACTCAGTCCTGGGATAACGGTACCACACGCGTTGTTTTAGAATAGCAACAACATGCTGAAAAGAAGGTGCCTCACTGTACAGTACTCCAAAACTAAGATCTGCTGAGCTTTATTTATTTATTTACTTATTTATTTAATCTTTCCTCTTCTTTCCTCGACATTCTTCCTCTATAATTTATGGCTGAAAGGCGCTGCCCGCAGAGGCTAAGCTCATGCTTTTCAGTTTATTATCCTTCTTCCATTTCATCCTCCTGTTCTGGAACCAGATTTTGATCTGCCTCTCGGAGAGGCAGAGAGCGTGAGCGATCTCTATTCTCCTCCTGCGGGTGAGATATCTATTGAAGTGGAATTCCTTTTCCAACTCCAGGGTCTGGTAGCGAGTGTACGCTGTCCTTGCCCTCTTACCGTCTGGTCCAGTCATGTCTGAATAACACGGACAACAACGGGTTTTTGATTTCTGTTTCAAGTCTTTCTGATAGGATTTTTACTATTAAGGTTATTTTTTAGTACCGAGGCAAAATATTCACCGTCTTCGAGCAATTAGGAACGCTGCTCTTTCCCAAAATAAGAGCCTCTCCCCCCCTCCCCCCCGGTCTCCCTCTCTTTCCCGCACACCCCCAGACACGTGTAAAAACCCCCACCTTTGGTCCCTTCAGAACTGACACCCGCAACTCAATATTCATAATTTAAATGAAGAACCGAGATTTTGAAATCGCCTTTTTTCGCCCTGCCTGGGTGTTTTTGTGCCTGCTTGCTGGGTCATCTGGTTTAATACTGCTTTCTTTTCTCCGGGAGAAAAAAGATAAAGGGGGGGGGGGGGTGGTGGTGGTGGTGATGGTCCTCGCTGTTCCCCGTGCTCTGTATTTCACCGCAATTTTGGTTTTGTCAAGAGCAGATTGTCAAGAATACACCCAGCAAAATCAGAGAAGGAAAGGACTGAGAGACCCATCTGTGCATATAATGCCATTTTAATGGTCAATTCTTTCCTTTCTTCTGCCCCCCAAGGAACACCCCCTTCCCTCAATTTTTGTTTTACCTTCTCCCACCACATACATATAGCTACTAGCTTGAAACAAGCGCACATTTCGCGGCAAGAATAACGAAACTAAAATAAAATCTCCCCCCTCCAGGCGCCAGAGGCAGCTTTAAAGCCGTGATCAGAGCAAGAAATGCAAAAAGCAATACATAGCTGTGTTTCTGATCAAAGCGTCTCCACCGAATAAAGGGAAGGAGAGAAAATAGGGAGTGGGGGGGAAAGGAAAGGGGGGGAAAAAGCGGGGTGTGAGAAAATAAACAACGACAACGACAACGACCGAAAAAGAAGTAGCTGTACCATGGCTAATGTGAAGTTTCCTCATCCAAGGGAATATCTGAGGTGCCTGCCCTTCTGTTGCTGCGGTGGAGGTTGCGATGGGCTCTGCCTGCGCTCGGGGGATGCTGCTGCTTATTGGAGTGCCCTCGTCGGCTCCCGAGGACGCGCTGGTCTCGTCTAGTTCTGTGAAATTTGTGTTGGTGCTGGCAGAAGTAGCTTGGTCGGAGGGGGACGGGGCGGGCTTGCCTCCATGGCTCTCGCTGTTGGAGCAGGGAAGGGAGTCGGGAGAAGATAAGGAGCAGCTAGACGCCTGTCTAAACCTGCTCTCCTGAGCTGGAGAAGGGAAACCGCGGGAGCTCTCCCCCACAGCCCCAAAGTGACTAGAAGAGGCTGAGCGGTTGATGCTAAGGTCCATCCCATTGTAGTTGTAGCCATAAGAGCTGGAATGCATGGTGCTTGAATCTCTGTAAGAACCGTTCATGGAACTGCTGGTCCCATAATTTAGTAACTGATAGTCGGGGCCATTTGGGTAGCGCCCTGAGAACGAGTTTACAAAGTAAGAGCTCATTTGGGTTATTTTGGAGGGCTTGATTTGTGGCTCGTGGTCGTTATAACCCTGTGCTTGACGATTTATGATGTATTAATGAATTATAGCGATGCACTGTACTTCGTTTTTGCTATGTATGCGGCCAAATATGGGGGGAGGGTGGGGGTGCGTTTGGGAATCACGTGCTTTTGTTGACCAGTCGTAAATTCTCACTGATGACCTCAAGAGGTAATTCATGCTCTATGGTTACAAATAATGACGATCGCGGAGTCGTTAGGCCCAAGTCGGTGCGCGGCGCCCCGAGTCCCCGGGCGCGCCGGCGCCGCGCTCGCCCCACCTTGGCGGAGCGCGCCACCTGCCGGCCGCGTGGGGGCGGCGCAGGCGGGGCCCCGGCCCGGCCCCGGCCCGGCCCCGGCCCTCGCTCGGGGTCCCCCGGCCCCGCTTTTTGCCTCTTCAAAAATCTGCGCAGCAGCAGGGGAGATCCTGCCGCGGCGAGCACGCCCGCGCTCTCCATGTGGCTCTTCTCGCCCCGCTCGTTCTCTTTATTAAACCGTTATTTCTTCCTTTGTAACAGCACTGCGGAAGTTTTAGAGGCAGCGAGGGGTGAGGCGTTAAATCGCTTTTAGGCCAGGCAGTCTTCTCCTTTGATATTTGAAGGGGGGCAATGCGAAGCTGCTACGGGGGAGCGCGGCCGTGCGTGTTTGTTTCCGAAGGCTTCGCCACTGCTCCGGGAGAAGTCGAGCTTCCTGGCACGCTGAGCGTGCTACAAGCGATGCAGTCGCACCGTAACTGGGGAGCGAAAAAAACGGGGAAAATGAGGAAAAAGGGCAGAGGAAGGAAGGTCCAGCCGGTGGAAATGGTTGACAACGTTGTATTTAGGACAATCTTGTTCCCGAGCGTTTCACGTCCTCTTTAACCACAGCATTGTGTTACGGTGCTGTTCCTTTCCATTTGCTAACCTGCAAGGAATATTGGGGAGCAAAAGCACTCTGAAATTGGTAAAAACGTTGTGAAAGGTCTGTGCGTTGTTAAGCATTACTTTTTCTTCTCGTTTTCTCTCTCCATTTTTTTTTCCAAGGCAGTTCAGGAATTTCATATGCTTGTCTGCAACTCATTGGAAATTATGCGCCATATTGAAAGTGACATATAATTATAATAATTACGGGCAATGAAAAGCGTGGCAATAATAGTAAATGTCCTACAGCTGTGAAGCTTCTGCATGAATTGATTTTAAAAGTGACTGACATTAAACCAGCTCGTGGCATGGGGGAATGCGTTCATACATAGGTATTTTTGTGGGCAGTGGGGATAGGGAGTAGAAGTAAGGAGGTACTGTTTCATAGCTTTCCTGCCCCGTGAAGCTTCAAAAAATCGTATCCACATTAGGCTGGTCTGGTTGCTTGCTTCCAGTCCTAAATCCCCAGCAGAAAAAGCACTTCCTTTTGTTTAATTACAAAACCCAGTAAGAGTTTGCTATTTGCATGTACAAGGTTCCCTTTTGGCACAGAGCGTTACCCACCCCACCCTGAGCAAAGTTAGAATATCAGAATCCACTAGTAGACTTAGTTTAGATTTTTTTTCTTTTCTTTTCCTCTTATTTTTTTTCCCATAAGTGAATGCTGTATTCCTGTAGCTGAGAAGTTATACGTTTCATAGGAAAAAAATCCCTTGAAATCTGGAGTATTTTGCAATACACTTCACTTTGATTCGGGGATGTGAAGTAAGGGACCAGATGTTTGAAAGATGCTAGGCAAATGTTAGGTATCTTTGGTAGATAAATGAGAGCATATTTTTGCCTGTTTCCTTGATTTATTATGTATATGGAGAGCATTTCGTCATAACTCTTTGTACTATAACAATAAAAAAGAGCTATACTAAAGCAGAATGTCAACGAGGAAATAATATTGGTGAAAGGTCTTCCATTTAAGATTAGACAAAAAGAGGGAAAACCAGATTTATCTCTCCAGTGTAACTTCCGTATGCTTGGAGTTGCTTGTCCTTGCAGATTAGAAGACAGTGTCATAAAGAGAGTAGCAGTGCTTTCTTTATAACTCCGTGCTCCTTAAGAATGACAAGTTCCCCTGAAAAAGGGAAGGATAATAATAATGACAGTGTGGTGTACATGAGATCGAAGACTTTGTTTTTATTAGAGAATTCCATGGTCATACCTAAGACAAACTTCAAACACAACACGTACAAAAATTAATAAAATATAACTTTTTTTTTGCTGTTGTTGCTTTTGCATCCCTTTAGGTAGTATTCGTTCTTTCAGTAGATTTTCTTCTTAAAAAAAAAAAAAAAAAAGAGAGAGAGAAACTAATTACAAGACCCCAGGGCTTGATTAGTTTACCAAAGGAAAAAAAAAAAAGGAAAAAAACCCTATGTCAACCGTGCATAAAACATTTTTACAAAATTAAGACAATAAACACCCCAAATGACATATATTGCAGCACTTCCATTAAATACAAGAGTTAGCATATTACTAACAGTGACACCAAGGGTAGAAACACGGGTAGGAGTCCTTTTTTTTTTTTTTTTCTGCCTTTCTTTTCTCCTCTCTGCTTATCTCCTCACTTTTTTTTTTTTTTTTTATGATTTTACTGGGGGGGGGAGTCTAGGAAGAAAAAAACGCAACTAGAAGCCTGATTTTTTTTTTTTTTTCTGGACACGACAGTTTACTGGGAACACGAGTCCGTGGCATTGGTGGCCCAAACTTTCTAGCTGTTGCCGTTGCTGCAGAGGGCTTGTCCCACCAATGTGCACGTTTTCCCTTTCCTCGCAGCCAGCCCACACCACCCTCATCCTCTTGGCTCTCACACGCACGCACTCACTCCCTCTCTCTTTTTTTAAATAATACTTTCACTCCGCCGTTTTCTCCTCCTCCTCCTCCGCGCTCAGCTGCGAGGAGTTGAGCAGTTTGTTCTCTTTTTTCCACTTCATCCGGCGGTTCTGGAACCAGATCTTGATCTGCCGCTCCGTCAGGCAGAGGGAGTGGGCGATCTCGATCCGCCGGCGCCGGGTCAGGTAGCGGTTGAAGTGAAATTCCTTCTCCAGCTCCAGCGTCTGGTAGCGGGTGTAGGTCTGGCGGCCTCTCCGGCCGCTGGGCCCGAAGGAGGAACCTGCGACACCCGCAAAAAAAATAAAAATAAAAAAAGAGAGAGAAGGGGGGCGGGGGGGGGGGGGGGGGGGGAAGCCCCGGGGTTTAGCGGGGCGGCGGAGGTCCCGGGCAACCCGGGGGGACGGTGCCGCCTGCGCCGTGCCTGTGTGCGGAGGAGAGGGGGCCTGCTCCCTGCCCTCCCCAGGCTTCGGCCAACAAAAGCCCCCCCGGGAGCCCCCGCGGCCGGGCCGCCTGGGTGCGCGCCCGCGGGGAGCCCGCGCGGGCTGCGGGCGGCCGGGCAGAGCAGGGGCTGGTGCGGACCGCGCCAGCCTGCAGCGGGCTGGGGAGACAGGGCGAGATCTATCTTACTCCGCGATGAAAAATCGCAAGGTGTTCTCCCACCCCCACCCCCCTCCGCTGTTTTCCACCCTACCGGCAACTGTAATAGATCTGAGCATTTAAGCAATAATGAAGTGAATCGATCTGCCCAAAGTCGACATTAAAGAGGATACAACGCTTTATGTCCCTGCGCTAATGGACATCAATTCGGAACTTAAAAGGCAACAAATGCATCTAAACACGGGGATAAGGGTGGTGAGACTCAATTTTTTCTTCTTTTTTTTTTTTTCTTTCTCCCTCTCTCTCTCTCTCATTTTTCCCCCTTCTCCTGATTGAGGAAACAGCACTTAAAAAAGTCATATATCACCAGGAGAAAAAAATTCTCCCCAGGCAGACTTTTCATTACGTGTAAGTTTCATTAAAAATGTAGCTCTCTCCTTTCAAATATTTAAACACTTTTATATTATCTAACTCCAGGTCGGCTATCTAGAGAGAGAGGAAGCTGCTTGAGGGTGTGGGTACGTGCATGTGTAAAGTCATCCAGATCTGATTTAGAAAAGATATCTCCCTGTGCGTTTAGGGGAGACAGAGACAAATCATTGTGACTGCGTGACACGCAAACTGGAATGTGGAAAAAAAAGAAGGGGGAAAGCAGAAATACTGTACCGGGGATTAAATAGGGAGCAAACTTTTTTGCTGTTTTTCTAGTGGGGAAGCGGGGGGAACTGGTCGAAAGGAGAAAATACTTCAGCGGCGTGAAGTTTTGGTGCGTGTCAGAAGCAACTTGGAGCCTCTCATTTTGCCTAACTTCCCCGCTGGAAGTTTGGGCTCTAAAGTGAACCTTATTCCTGCTTCCCTCGCTCTCTCGCTCTCTCACTCTGGCGGTAACAAATAAAAAAGGGGGGAGGAGATTGATGTATTTATTTCTGTAAAAGAGTAAACTCACTATTGCAAGAGTTCATCCGCTGCATCCAGGGGTAAACCGGGGCGGAACACTTTTGCTCCTCGCTCTCTCCGAACACAGTTTTGCTCTGCGCGCAGTCCGACTTGCGCGGCTCGGGGGCGAAGGGCACCTCGTCCAGGTTGGAAGGGGCGCACGCAGGGTCCTTCTCCCTGAAAAAACCGCCGGCCCCATAGTCACAGGCGGAGCTGCGGCTGTAGGCTCCGTTGCTTTGCTGGTAGTAGGGAGAGGAGGCATAGCCCTTCTCCTGGACTCCCGTGGCTCCATAGGTGGTGGGGTAGTGCCTCAAAGGATCCGCATAGCCCGAGGGATATAACGGGATCTGTCCCAGGAAGGGCTCCTGCCCCGCCGCCAGACTCACCGGGAAGGTCGAGTTGACAAAATAAGAACTCATTGGAAGGAGCCTGCCGTCCTTTCCCGGCTTTATGATTTGTTGTGTTTTATAGTCCAAGTGGTTTAGCTATTAGTAGTATATCGGAGATTGGGTTTTAGCTGAAGGGAGATGGCGTGGTGCCAGCGAGGGACACAAGGAAATACAACCATCTGATCATGGGCTGACCAATAGCAGGCGCCTGAGGTTGCAAAATAGCACCCATGAGGAGCTGAGATTGCACCAGGGACCCCAAGAACAAACCATCCACCCCCTTTTCCCTCCCTTTTAAACAACAGAAATGCACCCCCTTAACCAAATATATGATATCTGCGGAAAGAAACGTTCCCGGCGCGCTCAGAGCTTCATAAATAAATGCTCCCCCCCCCCCCCCCCCGACGACTTCAGCATGGGGGAGTGTGAATGTGAAAGCCTGTGTGTATGGATGGCGGTGCATCCACACACATAATGTATACAAATACCTGGTGTAAGTGGGAAAAAAAAAGTTATTTATTTACATTCGGAAAACTTTAACCCTTAGTGTCTGCAATTCGTCCTAAAATATCTGGGTACTTTTCTACAGTTAATGAAAAAAGTTGTGTGTGTGAACTTTGCAAGGATGAGATCCCGTTGGTTAGACTAAGAGATTTCCTATAGGAGAAGAAATGGATTTTGACAATTTATTTCGGTTCATGTTTATCTAATTACTATAGATTAGCATTCCCTGTTAAGCATTCCCTGTTAAGAAAGCTGCGCTGGATTAAAACAAACATCCGCTTTTCATATATAGTATCTTTTTCGTTTATTTATCTGCAAAAGCTACATATTCAGGAGATAAATGGAAAATCGAAGTATTTCCTTTATCCCTTGCTAAATCCCGATCTGCTCTGGAGTATTGTACCGCATTGTGCCCTCTTGCGTTTTTTTGTTAATACCAAATCTATGCCCGACCTTTTCTGGAAAAAAACAAACAAACAAACAAAAAAACAAGAAAAAGAAACTTTGTGTTACGATCAAAAGCTGAGTTTATTGATTGTTACCGATCGAGATTTTTTAAAAATTATTTCTATTATTTTATTTGTTTTATTTTTATTTTCTTTTACGAGAGGAAATTTCTGGTGTGGTGGGTCTGCTGCCTTGGAGGTGCGCAGGGACCCTGCCTTTTTGCATCCCTCCTTTCGAGCCCATCCCCACTGCAAAATACTTATTTTTGCAAACTTAAAACGTTGAAAGAGATAAGCTCGAAAGTCTCAAGCAATTCCCTGCCATCCCAAAAGCTATACTTTCTTCTTGGGTTCGACTAATTTATTATTTTTTTTCCTGGATTTCGTCGCCAGGGATGTACTCTGCACTACCTGGTGCATCCCCTCTTCAGACCTCTGTTTGCTCAAGGTAATGTGGGATCTCTATTCGGTGCCTACTATTTTTTCAAGCGGGAAAAATCAGAGCGATCTTACAGGGGAAAAAAAAAAAAAAAAGTAATAATGAAAACCAGGACTGTCACTGATCATTCGCGTTATATAAAGGATTTGTTTCCTGTCCGAATTTGTAGCCATCTGTCTGTCGGTTCTTATATGCAGTGAAATGGCACGCCTTATAATATGCACTCCCCTGTACTTGAATCTGTGGCCGTGTGCGCTACAAATCTAGAATTACATATAGTACATGCTCACTGTAAAGCTGCCAATGCGGCTGTCTGACAGAGCTTTAAGTATCTAAGAAATCCGTATCTTATTACGAGCTAATATATTTTAAACATCATATTTACATAAGCACAGCCAAGATTGTTTCATGCCACGGCTGCAATGAACATTTCGACTGAAACGTAATCCTTATAATTCAAGGAAATAACATGCAAAGGAAGTAGTTTTCCATCCTCCACCCCCTCTCTGACTGATATCTCTTATATTTGTTCTTGCAGAGTTTCCTTTTGTGTATGGAGTGGACCCAAACTTACGTAGATCTACTTTATTGGTATGCAAGGGAAAAAAAAAAAAAAAAAAAAAAGGAAGATTGAAAGGGAACGATGACTAGAGAAGAAAAAAAAAAAAAAGATCGGATGAGAGATTGAAGTTAACTGCTTTGCAGGAGCCGTACAGCTCATACATTTGATTTGAGAATTACACAATATTGGTAGCACTACAAAAACAGCGATTATCTGGCATGATCAGCTTTGCCTGCACATTTTTGGCTAAGAAATTGATGTCCTGATAATTCAACGCGTGAGTACATCTGCTGAAAATGCTTACTATAATATTTTCTATCAGTTCTCATGACTTCGCTGCAAGTCAATTCTTCAAAATAGTTTGACACCGCCCCATCCCCTCCCCATGTTTTACAGCAGTAAAATGCTACTCGTTTTAGCGCATTTATGACTAAAACAGACTTTTTAAGTGGCTTGACTGTCGCCATTATATAAGAAAATAAAATGAATTTAATCTGTCCGCTTGCTAATTGCTAACATTTTAGACACGCTATAGATAACATTAATACATCCCGCTTTTTAGAAGAAGGGTGAAGCTTCTCTTGACACTGCAGACGGTTATTTGTGGGAGAAAAATAAAAAATAAAAAAAAAAATAAAATAAAATAAGAAGAAAACATTATTTCCAACCTGAAAAAATGTGTCATAGTGCATTTTGAAGGGTCTGAACCGCAGTCTAATTGGTTTGCCACATATAATGCATGCAAATTCTAGCAGAGGTCTTAAACCGCACTAAATCTCAGAGAACTGTACATTAAGCACAGAGGTGGTTTCTCTCCCCATCTAAATAGCTTTACCAAAGTAAATAAATAAATAAATATTGAGTTATTATTATAGCTACTTAATAGACAATCTCCTGTCTTCTCCGCCAAAGTCCCCATGTAAATCTGAGACCGATTTTGCGGTATTTTCTTTGGACGACTCTAGCGCCAGACAAGCCGGGAGGGACGGAGACACAGAGCAAAGAATAACGGATGCAGAAGCAAGCTTATACAGCAGCCCTTAAGTTAGATTTGTCTTTGACCGTACTCATTGGCATATCTTTATTCAGTCTTTGGCCTCATCTGCTTAAAAACAGGCACAGGGTTTGCTAAGGAGCAATAAACCGGGGAAGTTGCAAGAGACGCCAGAAGGTGGTATAACGTATTTCATTCTGCGCTGGGAACCCGTCTTTCCTCTCCTGACTGACATCACTCAACTGGCGGGGTATAAATAAAGATAAAGAGACGTATTTACAGTATGTACAATCACAGCTATCTGCCCAGGAAGGTCTCGATTTTTGTTCGCTTTTCTGGGCAGCAAATGCCTACTCCACAAAGTAGAGAAAGGCAAATAGATGAGGGGATTAAAACAACACCCAAACATTTCGAAATGCAAACAGAACAGAGCATTTCTTGTGTGAAAGCTAAACCGGCTAAGAACTTGGTAGAAAGTTCAGTGCAGTTGGTTCCAATAAAAAATGAAACTCTTTTTCATGTGGAGCTGGAATTCCCGATCCTTCTGAAGTGAGAACACAGCGGGGGTTTCCCTACCGAGGGACTTATTGCAGCCATAAAGTCAAGTAAATACCACGAAAACACTTAGGGGAAAAAAAAAAAAAAAAAAAAAAAAAAAAAAAAAAAAAAAAAAAAAAACTTGTTCCTGGAGTCAGACATAGAAAGCAATTGGCAGCAGAGAAGCCTCCCCTGTGATGTTCATGCACAGTAAAAATCACATTGGGGAAAGAAACAACCACAGAAGTCATGTATGCGCTGCAGTGCTGGCGTGTTTAAAACAATGACCCCTGAAGGTGTAGAAAAAAATACTTGCTCTCTCCGCACATAACCATCTGAAACTTAATTTCCAGCAATTTAAGTTTAATTTACCTGACTTCCCGTGCAGTGCATAATAACCTTCTTAATGGGATCTTTGAAAAGAAGTAATAATAATCTACCATTGTTCCATTAAAGAGTGCAGCTAATTATTAACAAAAAGGGGAGGGCGGAGGAGGGAGAGCGGGGGGGGTAAGGACATTGGGGTAGTCAAAATGCATTCATACTGAACTATTTCGGCAAAAGAAAACCCTGAGACCGGGGGAAGGGGGCTGCTAGTAGATTGGATTGGATACGTAGGAGAAGGTAAGGAGAAGCCGATACATGCCATAAAATGTGGAAGGCGAATGCTGCGAGGTGTTGGGAATTACAACATAGAATAAGTTAATCATGGATGTTGTTAGTCAAAGGAAAGTCGTCGTGTCTGCCCCCCCCCCCCCCTTTTTTTTTATACATGTAGTCACTCAGCATCTCACTTTCTTAGAGAAAGTGTCACTAGCCTAGACATAAACAGTTGCCAGGAAACTGTGTGGTAGAAAGAGAAAACGAGAGGGAGAAAGAGGGAGGGAGGGAGGAAGGGAGGGAAGGAGAGAGAAACCTTTTAAAATAACAGACACGCATTGTCCCTTCAAAGCTCAGAGTAACTTAAAAGTGATTCGTCGTCTGCCTTTACTCTCTGTTCCTTCCCCAGCAACCACCTCAATTTTGTGTATGCGACTTGACATATCTTTTCCAGAGCCCACTGAAATGACCACTCGAAGCAATAAATAAATAAAAGCTCCTCTGCCTTTTATGATTAGCTGAAATCCCCAGCCTCGCCTTTGCCTCATACGTCATTACCGTGTTTCATTTTACAAGATCTCCGCTTGTGTTCACGCTCAGCAAACAACCGGCTATCTTTCATCTTCCGTGTGTGTGCAGATAGATAAACAGAGAGATAGAGAGATAGATAGCCTTTGAATGTATATGCATGTATGTATTTATACACACACGGCAAGGAACAAACACAGTTGCACACACACAGCACTACACATCGGGGTGTGCGCAGAGCAACACACACTCGTACGGGGTGTACATTGCCCATGTCAGTGCCCGTATATGTGCAAGCGCATCCCGCGTACGCATATTCAGACACTGTAAGACCACGCAAACAGCTAAAAGCACATCTCCCATTTGCAGTTCCCAGCAGGGCACCAAGCCTCAAGGGTGGAAACGCATTCGAAAGCCGCTTCCCTTCCCGAGCAGCGCGGAGCCAGGCCCCGCCGGGCGCTGCCGGCCGCCTGCTCCGGCCGCCCGGCCGGGGAGAGAGGACCCGGGCAGAGCCGCCCACGCCGGGGCACCGGCTGCGGGGAGCCCCCGGGGAGCCGCCGGCCGCAGCCGTCGACGGTAGATGGCAGCAGACGGCGGGGAATGGGCGAGCCCCGCAGCGCGGCGGCGGCACCGGGGGAACGGCGCCGCCGGGGGCTGCCTTCGTTTTATTCTATTTAATTTTATTTTCTTAAATTAGCAAGCAGGAAGACTGCGAGGAGGGGCGCCCGCCGGCAGCAGCGCGGGCCCCCCACCCCGGGGCACTCGGAGGTTTCTCGGCCATCCCACGCCGACCCGTGCTGACGAGGTTAAAAAGACTTGCCCGCACCGAAGTGCGAGGTTTCCACAAGTGGTTGCCCACGCAGGATGTGGAAGAATCGGCATAAAAGCGTTATGGAGCAAGGTTTCTATTTATTTGCTTGTTTGTTTTTTAATTAAGAATTGGAAAAAAAAATGGAAAGAAAAGAAAGAAGAAAATGAGCGCGGAGAGACTTAGAGGAAAACAGGCGTGCGAACCGGCATTGTATTTTTTCCCGTGATTTATGAAAAATGTAACAGGTTCGGGAAGAAATATCTTTTAAAAACGACTTTCTGTTTATTATTTCCACGGCTTGCGATCATTTACTCTGGTCCATGCAACCTTCAGACACACTGAAATTAGGTGAGATAAATTGGCACGTCATAAAATGGTTTATGCTTAAGTAATGAATTTCTTATTACTCAATCTCGCTTCACATATAGAGGCTTCTACATCTTATTTAAAAATCACCCCATAACAGTAGCAATTAGTACTATTTAAACAACCTGAAGTCTAGAAAAAACGCATTCAAAATGACGGGCATCTCCGGACAATTTCTCCTAAAACCGAAGGCAAACGTTAGGGTATCAGACAGGCAGAGGAGAGAAAACACGGGGGGAAACTTGCACAAAACCTGGTTGCAAGCTGTGGAAAAGGACCAACACAACGTGGGTCTGAAACCCTACCCGGTATTCCGGTATGAAAATCCGTAAAGACCCGTTAACACTGAAAAACGCAATTAAATACGGGGAGGCTTATTGCGTCGCAACGTCAGCTTCATTTGGGAGTTTCACGAAGAAAAAAAAAAAAAAAAACAATAACAAAAAAGAATCGCAATGAGAGCACTGCTATCTGGGTTGGCTTCATTCTTATTATCTTGTTTTTTTTTAATCTCTTTCTTTTCGTTTCTCTTCCTCACCCCCTCACACCCCCCCCCATCCCTCCAACACCCCCACCCCCACCCCCAATTTTCAGAACCTTGTTCTTGGGGACTGCCGTGAACTGCCCTCTTTGAAGAAACCACCCACATAATAATGACCCTGGAGAGCAACGCAAAACCCAACTGGCTTCCACACAAACTTCGGCAAATTACTGGGCGCCTAAAGACAGGCAAACTGTCAAGAGATTTTGCGAGGGAAACAAAACAAAACAAAACAAAACAAAACACGACAACTACCCACAAAGGGCTTGGTAATTTTTTTAAGACAGTATCTAAAAGCCTTCATCACCGATCTACTGCAAAATCCTTCATTCCAACTCTACAATCTCCAGGTGACCTTACAGGCTACTTTCTTCTTATTCCATTCAATTCCTTCCTTCATTTTTTTCTTTGTCTTTCTTTCCTCCTTCCTTCTTTTCTCTCTCTCTTCCTCTCTCTCTCTCTCTTCCTTCCTTCCATCCTTCCATCCTTCCATCCTTCTTTCCTTCTTTCTTTCCTTCTCTTTCTGTCGTCCCCCCATTTATTCATTTTTTCCCTCTTTCTTCTCCCCCTCCTTTTCCCACCTTATGTTACACTTTTAAGGGGAAAATTTCACTTAAAGAGATTTCCACCACCCCTGATTTCTTCCAGTGTCTCCTTTCTTCCTCACTCCACCCTTTTATTTCTACTTGTCCCCTTGGGTAGGGGGAGAGAGGAAAATGGGGACTGGGATAGAAAAGGCAGATTGACAAATACATTTTCTCAATGAAAACATTAAATTAAGAGAAACAGATATTATTCCCTTACCTTTTGACGTCCATTTCTGTGGTATAAGTAAATATATAGGGACAGAGAGACAGCGTTTGCTTATCTGTTAGCTGACAAATATTGTCCCAACCTGATAGCCGTCGATTGCCTCTCTGACTTGTGATAGCTTCTTGCATTTCTGTCATTTGCATAGAAAATGGAGTAACTTCCCTCTTTGAAAAATGATAGCCTCCACTCGGTCCAGAATCTCCTCTGTCCCTCCATTACTACTGAGATTCCAAGTCAGCAGGCAAATTAACAGATGAATTTAAAAAAAAAATAAAAATAAAAATAAAGCACCTCTTTTCCTATGTGTGTGCGGATGTGGGTGTCTATGAGTGTGTGTGGATGTGTGCACAGGCGTCCCCCCTCCTCTCTCCCCTGTTTTAGCCCTATCGAACCTATACACAAAAGTAAAAAAATGTAAAGAGGCGAGAGCCCTATAGAGGACACTGATCCGACCCAAGGTGCAGCGGACAGAAGAATGGTGCAATATAACCACATGGGAAATAATAAAAAGTTCATGTTCACGGTTAGCAGTCCACATGACCGGCTCTGGCCAATCCCAGAACCCAGCCACTCATAAAGTTCTATCACAAAGTTGTAAATTTTCATAAAACAACAAGGAATTTATTGCATTTCTTCATGACCGGTTTAACAGCAGTCTTTTTCTTAGCCGCCATCTTTTTTTTAAAACAAAAATAAAAGAATATGAAAGGGGGTTCAGGGATTCTTCCCCCCTTGGTTGCATGTGGGGGGTGTTTGAGAGAAATGATCGAATAATTTCTCACGTAATAGGCTATGAACAATAACTCCTCTGAAATAAAGAGATGGGGCTTGGGTTTGGCTTTTAGATGTGTAAAGACATAGTAAAACAGTGGGGTTCGGGAGGGATTTTTTTTTTTTTTTTTTTACTCAATTGGGAACCTTTTTTGCTGAAAAGGGCAATTACCAGGTTTTAGGGAAGTAAAAAAAAAAAAAAAAAAAAAAGGAAATAAAAGTAGACCGTGGCCGGGGTGCTCATGCCCTGGGCAGAGCAGAGCCGGTGGGGTTCGTGCCTCACCGGGTCCCCACGGCTGATCACCCCCGGGGAGACACCGGGCTCCCTCTACAAGGTGGGGGGGGTGTGACGGGATGCCCCGCCGGTAAGCCGCTGCCCTGGGTTCATGGTATTAAGGCATCGGTGGGGGACGTTTTGCCTTTTTTATGAAATCCTCCCCAATTCTTGCTTGTCCCCGATGGCAGAGGTCCGTGCCAAGGGGGCAGAAAGCCGTGCCAATGCAGCAGAGCTCCAGGACTAGGGGGAAATTTCTAGAACTGTTTTTTTTTTTTTTTTTCCTCGCTATGCGAAGAGATTGCACCAACGGATTTCACCAAGAAAAAAGGAAGTTCCCTTTATTTACCCTTCTCTTCAAGTAGGATTTCAGTGTTCAGAAGCCATAACAGCTGCTCTCTTTAACAATGGACTTGCCATAATTAGGATATGTAGTATATACTGCAAATCTGTATGATAGATGTGGGCGCGCCGATACTTGACGTGGCATCTTATTTTCGCTGGAACCTGCTAAAGACGCCCTGTGCGCCTTCACTTAAGACATGAAGTCATCTATGCTGGCGGGTGGTGAAAAGGCAGGCAGACAGAGCCGCAAGGAAGGAAAGGTGGAAAGCTGCCATTGCAAAGCCAGAAGTGCTTCCAAAGCTGTCTGATTTTTTCCGTGTGTGCATCTTGAGCATATATTTGTCGAGCAAGTTATGTGGAGCCTCCGCTGGAGGAATCCGCGTCTTTACTGCGCACCCTGGAAATGTAAATAAACAAACAGGCACGGGAGGGGGAAAGGGCGGCGAAGGTTGGTTCCTGCGCAAGTGCTTAAAGTTACTCACTTTTGTTTTGCATTGGTGATTTTCCTGCGTTTAATTGCTTTAATTTATTTTATGCGCGCTTTGATGTTAAACATTATTTGGTACTAATGAAATAGTTGTAATCCGCAGTAAGGTAATTGAAAAGCAGAGGGAGAATCTCTCTCTCAAAAAAAAAAAAAGGGGGGGGGGGGTGTAAGAAGAGAATTAAAACAAAGGGCGGAAAGACTGTTTGGGCTGCTTCTGGCCTCTTCGCATTCCTTCTTTATACTTTTACCTACTTCAGTAATCGCCACAGCACAATCCCAGAGAGAGAAAGAGAGAGATGACCAGCCCGCATTTCCAGAGCCCAGAATAATAGTTATATTTTTATATTTTTGCCAAATCTGTTGAAAAAGGTATTATATTGATCTTTGAAATCTATTGAAATAGATTTTAGCAGTGACCTTGCTAAAAAAGAAAGAGAAGATTAAGATTACAGGTCGTGGCATGTTTTAATATAAAAAAGATCTTTTACTATACATATTTTCCTTGGGGAAAAAATTAAATCCAAAAGCCTGTGTACTGTTTTAATATGAAAAGGGGACTGAACCCAACGTGATTCTGGAATATTGGAGATTTACTTTTTATTTCGAAGAATAGTCATCACAGACGAGGGAAGAACAAAAAGCAACACGTTGCCATTAAATAAATTGCTACTTCGATATATAACATTTTACGTAGCACAATATTAATTCCTTTTTTTTTTTTTTTTTCCTAGAGACGTGAACAGGGAAGAAATCCCAGTAAAAATATACACAGACAAAACAGCATAGCAACGTGAAAAGAACCACAGAGGTTACAGGGAAAAGGGGTGATAATCATTCATATTATGTACACGATTCTATATACGCTAAGTATAATTTGCATTCAGACTTTCAGGTCACATTTTCTAAATTAAAGGTGCTAAACACGACCACATTACTTCATACCAAAAAGTACACAGCGAAATACAAACGGAGATTTACAAATTACTTGTACTATCGGAGGACTCACATAGAAAAATGTGTCTATTCTGACTCTAAAGCCACATTTAATAGGTAGATATTCATTCTATTGTCTTATCTCCCCCCACCCCCAAAAAAAGACTTTAATATAGGTAGTTTTTTTTTTCAGTGTCAGGAAACACAATGTATCATTCCTATGTTTTTAATTATTTATGCACTTCTCATTTATGTATTTTAATATATAGTCTTTTCTTCTGTGTGTTTTTCCCCTTTTCTGTTCGCGTGGGTTTTCACGTTTCCTGGATCCACATTTTGCCCTTTCATTCTTCCTCGTCGTCCTCCACGTCTGGCTTTTCCTGGCTGCCGGAGCCAGAGCAGGCAGTTTTATTTTCTTTTTTCCACTTCATGCGCCTGTTCTGGAACCAGATTTTGATCTGTCTCTCTGTGAGACACAGGGCATGGGCGATCTCGATGCGTCTCCTTCTCGTCAAGTAGCGGTTGTAGTGGAATTCCTTCTCCAGCTCCAGGGTCTGGTACCTGGTGTAGGTCTGGCGGCCGCGTTTTCTGTCAGTGCCTGGGAAGCAAAATTAGATCCGTATTAGTGTTTTTTGTTTTTTTTTTTTTGAGGTGGGGGAGGGAGTGTTGTTTTGATGCTGCGGTTAGGTTTTACCCTCTTGCTTTTGTCTTTTGGTGCAGCCTAGCAAGCACCATCCACTTGAGTTCCACAGGAGTGCAAAATCCTCGGATGAACTGTGCAACATGAGACTATCTGCCTTTTTATTTGCAAAATCAGCTCCGCATTCTAGAAGCTTTTCCAACTTCACTCTTCCTGTTCTTAGCTTTGAAACCACTGCACATTTAATTTTCTTTACTCTAGGAAATGCGTGCAGTGTTTTTTTGCATGCATCCCTGATAAGCCTGTGCCTGCGTGTGGCTCCGAGCTAGTGCGTGAACGAACAGCAAACTTCAGAAAGTTTCCTGCCCTCGTAGCACCAGTCAAACTCAAAGTTCCTACTTTAGTTTTAGGCGCCAGAAAGTTAGGATGGTTGGGGAATAAATACACACACACAAACACCGAGCAAGAGTGTGAGAGGCATCTGATACCTACCCAGATCCAACTATTTGTCCTCTCTTAAAGCTGTCATCAGGGTGCTTGCTTAGAAGGTGTCTTATGGTCTTAATTATTTCAAGGAATGTTTTGGGCACAGCAGCGACTTCTGTTTCACTGGGGCTGTGCAGGCAGGGGCTGACATGGGGGCTGCTACCCCCGGACTATTCCTGTGGGTGTGTGCATACATGAGAATGCTTCAACACCTACCCCAGACTCGCCACTACTATTCTGTTGTCCTTGAGCAGGGCTCGGGAAAGGGCCCGACCCTTAATTCCACACACGCCCCGTTCCAAACCGACATTTCCTGAGTCCAACTGGAAATAATTATACAATATGGTGTTTGTAATCCTGGCTCTATTTTCCATGTAAGTGTATATCTACAGTATAATATATTATTTCCCAAAGAACTCGGGTTAGCAAACAGCAGCTCTTGGCCCCTCCTCCACACATTCCACTAGACTCCTTCTTCTTCCTCTTCTTCTTCTTCTTCTTCTTCTTCTACTTCTTCTTCTTCTTCTTTTTTTTTTTTCTTTTTAAAAGAAGAAAAGACCTAGTCATTAAAAGGAGAAAAAAAGTAAAATAGCCATGCTAGCTGTAAAGCAAAAATCTGCAGGTTGTGGAATGTGGGTTGTAAAATCCTCTGAAGGAGAGCCATAAACTGCTGCTGAATAGGGATGACAACTCTATCTCTGCTCGCTGATGAAATTCCACAAGCGCGATCGCACAGTGGGCATCAGGCGGGGGGGGTGGGTGGGAGGTGGGGGTGTCGGGCGGCGGACGAGAACCCGCTTTTACGACCGAGGTCGAGTTTCCCTAGTTTTAGGCAGAACACATCCCAGAGCATCCAGGGTTTGGAGTACAGGGACGCTCGTGCATTTTCTCTGCTTCCAAGCCCTCTCTAGTGCTGTTCCTCGCAGCGTCACATGCTAAGGGGGAAAGGGTGGGGGGGGCGGGGAGAGGCGGAGGGCTTCTTAAATCTAAGGTCAGATAAAAGCAGAGACGAAGTGTTTACGACCAGAAATATTTGGTCTTTGATAAATCAACTATAAAAGTGAACAAACAGTGGAGCAGGTAGTGGAAAGAACAGACCACCAAATAGCTGTGATGGTATCTCCTGCCTTTATAAGCTGCAGTGCATTGGCTGCTGTGTTGTTTTCTTTTTCCTTTACTTTGCAGGGAGTCTGGCCCACAGTCCGGTCGCCCCCGAAATTTACTAACAAGACACATTCCCATAATTTGGCTGCAGCTTGAGGTTTGTTCTCAGGGATGCTCTCAAATTGCAATCTGGCTCCGGCGAAGCCGGGGGTCTGTAGAAATGAGCTCACGCGTTCTCGTCTCCCAGACAGGACAGCAGCGCCTTCCTCCCCTCTTCCCAGTCTCACACGAGTATAACCACCGCCGGCCGGCGTGCCCCGGCTGGGGTCCGGAGCCCCAGGGAAGCCCGGCCTTAGGCGCTCCTTCCACGGGCCCGGGTAGAGCCGGGGCGCTCCCGTGCGAGGGAACGGGATGTTTATTAAATGTTAATTGACACTAATACACGGAGATGGAGCACTCTCGTGAACGCAGGCAGCGCGGCGGCCCGGCGTGGAGTGGGTCACTGGGGGAGAAGCGGGCGGCAGCGCGTCCCGCTGCGGGGCGCCCCCTCTCCGCTCCCCGCGGAGCTCTGCGCGGCCTCCCGCGGGGCTGCGCTGCCAGCGCCGCGGCAGCTGCCCGGGAAGCCCCAACTCCGAGGCGGGCAGGGCCACGTTGAGCGCCCCAGGACAAGTCCCACCGCCTCCTAAGAGACTTCCCCAGGGCGCAGAGCACACAGTACGCTTCCTCGTGCCGCCTGCCTGGCTTGGGTTTTTCTGGCGGTCACACGGATAAACGTGCTCTCCCTCTCACAGTCCTTATATCCATCCATCCATCCATCCATCCATCCATCCATCCATCCATCCGGATCCCGGCTGGAATGTCAGGGTTTTGAGAGAAGGGTTTTTACTGAACAAGGAATGATGTGTTGCTGTTTCTGATGGTAACATGCTAGGCTTAATTGCAGCATCTGGGACATTGCGGTGAGGGGCTGGCAAATGAAGGTTTTGAAACCTAACAAAACAAGCTTGCGGGTACCTCCCATAAACAGTTCATTTCAGAATCTATATCTATATCTACGTAGGGGTAGCACAATCTTCATCCTGTAAATATAGGAGAAGAAGGGGATGGCCATTATTTCTGCAGCTCTGTCTGTCCTCTCAAAGACAAACTGCCTTTTGGATGGCACATACACAGCCCCAGCAACACTAATAAATATTTAAAGCTAAAAGGATGGCTTTATTGCGGGGGTCTCTCTCTCTCTCTCTCTCTCTCTCTCTCTCTCCCTTTTGAAGACAGAGATTCGTTTTCGATGAAACGTCATGAAAGGAGTTGGGGACAATTCCCCCCCCCCCTCCCCCTCCGCCACCCCCCGCGCACGCCATAAAATAATTTACACTCCCCCCACCTCCCCGAGCTCCTCTCTTTAAGGAGGCTTGGGCTTACCTGTACTCCTCATCCAGGGGTAGATGCGGAAGTTACTGTCGCTTTGCAAATCTGAGTCCCTCTGGTCCGTTTTGTTGCAATTCTGCTTGGAGGCATCTCCCGGGCACATCATGGAGAGGTTTTGCTCAAAGGGGGAACAGTGCATGTTGAAGGAGCTGGGCTCCAGGCCGTAGCCGGAGGAGTACATGGTGGGGGCCTGGGGGTGCACGGCGCTGCCACTGGAGTAGAGCCCGGGCATGGAGGCGGCGAAGGGAGGAGTGGATCCGGCCCCATACCCCGTTCGCTGGGTGTTGGAGGCGAAAGCGCAAGAAGTTTGCTCGGGAAAGACTCCGGATGGGAAAACCGAACTTGCGGCTTGATATTTAGAAAATAAAGCATTCGCATAATACAATGAACTCATAATTTGGCCGGGTGATTTGTAGGTCGGGACGTTTTAGTGTCGGTTTTACGAGGTACCGTGATATATTACGGAATTAGAGTCCAGATTTACACCAAAAAGGAGCCCTTTTTCCTCCCGGCCCATGTGACGCGTGGGCACGTGGCTCCGGCGGCGCCAATCGCCGCCCGCTCCCTCCTCAGGGGCAAAAAATTGTAGTGCTGCTGGATTTATAAAATATGATAAATAATTGATGCGATATAAAACCCTCCAAGATCTATGCTGGAAGGGGTGAAATTGTGCTGGAGTCGATAAGCAACCTGTAATCAGTTTTCAGCTGAGACCGAGGGAGAAAGAGAAAGGCGAGGGGGGTGTAAAAGCACGTTGCTGATAAACCAGCATCTCCCTCTCGGTCTCTCTCTGCTGGAGAAAAAGGAGCGGAGCTCTATTTATCCTTTTATTGATCCCGTCTAAAATTCCCTCCTTCGCACCATTTCCCTGGCTCCGAGGTACTTTTTCACAAGACAGTACATAATTTCCTCTCCTCCCCCCTTGACCCTCTCCCCCTCTGCGACCACCCCCCAAAGGACAAATATCTGATTGATACCTAATAGATTCAGGATTCTTTTTCCAAATGCCTTTCAGTTCTATATCTAATTTATTCCAGTGCCACGGGCTTTGAGTTTCGTATTGAGCTGGCATTTGCTTTTCTTGTTGCAAAAAATAAAGACTGTACAGATCCGTTGTTCAGCGTGTCAGCGGTTCTGCAGGACTCAATTACAATTATAAGTAAAGCGTTACCAGCTGGCTGATTTGCTTTCTGCTGGAGAAGCAGAGAGACCTTCCAAAATGTGACTTTTTTTTTTTTTTCTTTTTGGGGGGTGGGGGTGGCACGAAAAGCAGCTCAGACAATGGTGGATGTGCATCTAGGATTTGCACTGTTTCCCTTTTCCCAAGGTTAAGTTGCAAGGGGATGTGTGTGGGGATGTATCCCCATACACCATACGCTCTCTCTTGCCATGGCAGGAGAGTTCACTAGACGAAAGGGTAGAGAACAGCTCAGCCGCACAACTGGCGATTTTGCAGACAGACCAGTGGGAAGAAAGGACAGTGATTCAGACCTGGGCTTTATCGTGCAGAGAAAGTAGGGTGAGGAGAGATGGAGAGAAGGGGAGGAGAGATGGAGAGAAGGGGAGAGGGAGAGAGAGGGAGAGGGAGAGAAGGGGGGGAGAGAGAGAGAGAAAGAGAGAGAGAAAGAGAGAAAGAAAGAGGGAGAAAGAGAGAGAGAGAGAGAGAGAGAAAAGAGAGAGAAAGAGAAAGAAAGAGAAAGAGAAAGAAGAGAGAAAGAAGGAGGGAGAAAGAAAGAAAGAGAGAAAGAGAGAGAAAGAACGGAAGGAAGGAAGGAAGGAAGGAAGGAAGGAAGGAAGGAAGGAAGGAAGGAAGGAAGGAAGGAAGGAAGGAAGGAAGGAAGGAAGGAAGGAAGGAAGGAAGGAAGGAAGGAAGGAAGGAAGGAAAACACACATTACCTTCAGGAAGGATTTCCACACAGCTTCCCAACCTGTCACCACACATGAACAGTTAGAAACAACAACAGAAGAAGCCATCGCAGTTCCTCCCCCCCTCCTGCCCCGGCCCCTTCTCCACGGTTCCCATGCAGCTCCCCAGCCCCAGCCCCTGCCTCTGCCTGTCCCAGCAGCGATCCAGCCTGCCAGCATCTCTACAGGCGAAGAAGTCTTTGATGGTGAGGGCTGCAGCTCCGACACAATGACTTTTATTTCCTTTCTATCAAAGTGGTCCTGGAGGAAATGGAGCAGGGTAAAAGAATGATGTCACGGAATTCTCGCTTGTAAACTTTATTGTAACTTTCTTCCGCTGCTTCCAGGTTTAGACAATAGAACAAAGTGATGAAAGAACAACAAAATATATCATTAGTTCCCCCAATAAAGTAATTCACGTATACAGTATACATTCTTTTTCACAGTTAACCTAAAGATCACTTTACAACTTGCTTCACTGTGCGCATGCTAACTAAAGGAGAGGAAAACGTTTTTTAATGTTTTTTTCTCTTTTTTTTTAAGAGACATTCAAAAATCGAAAAAAACAAAACAAAAAAAATGAAGCGAACATAAGAACAGAAGTAAAGAAAGTAAAGAGAGAGAAAGAGAGAGAAAACTGTAGCATAAATAGGCAGTTTCATGTTGTTGGGATGTTTGTGTCAATCGCTACCTCCAGTACATACAGATAAACCACAACAAAAAAAGTGGAAATTTTTTAAAAAGTGCACAAATGTAATTTCACATAACTTCTATAGCATTGAAAGCTATGTTAACCAACCCACCCCCCAGGAAAGAAGAGAGAGACAGAAAGACAGAGAGAGAGAAAAAAAAATTCACAGTCATGTTTTACATAAGCTATTGCGTTACACTACCACTAGTTAATAACTGGCAAAAGGCAGGAGAGACCTCCAGACCACTTTTGCATACTGTTCATTGTTTCAAAGGATAATCAGGAAAGTGGTGCTTACAGCTATATTGTTTTACAGCAATAAAATGTTTTTTTTTTCTTTCTCTTTTCTATGCATTGTTGTTTCCCACCCCTCCCTTACATTAACTACCATTAATGTGGGGCTTAGGGGCTCTTCCACCCCAGCAGCGCTTGCCTTTCAGTCCTTAAAAATGCTTTTATTTCTTGTCCACCTTCTGTGCTTCCCCTTCCTCGTCCACCTCCTGGGCTCTTTCCATTTTCTGTTTTTCCAGTTCTTCCTGCTCGCATTTGCTGCTGGGAAACTTGTCTTTGTTGTTTTCCTTTTTCCATTTCATCCTTCTGTTCTGGAACCAGATTTTGACCTGCCTTTCTGTCAATCCCAGGGCATGCGAGACCTCGATCCTCCGTTTGCGGGTCAGGTAGGGATTAAATAGAAATTCCTTCTCCAGTTCCAGCGTCTGGTAGCGGCTGTAGGTTTGCCTCCCCCTCCTCCGTCCAGCGGCTGCTGGGGAATTGCAAAGGTTGGGTGGAAAGGGGAAGAAGAGAAGGAGGTTGAAAGATACATAAACCAGGCTCGGGAATAGGCGCGCACACACACACAGACACACACACAGACACGCAGACACACACACTCTCACACACGCACTCACCCCCCCCCCCCCCCCCCCCCACACACACACACGGAAGGGGGAGGAAGAAAGGACTCGCAGAAGCAAAGGCAGGAAGCAAACAGGGAAAAGGAAAGACTGTTGTATTATATTATAAAAGGGAAGATGGTTGTAAAGGAAAAGGGTGATGGTGGCGGAGGAGGGGGAGGGTCACACACAAGCCCATTCCAAGCAGCCCAGCTAAAGCCTTCACTTGTACACTTATTACCCGAACAACAACAACAACATACTCCGGCTCCCTGGGATCCAGGAGGCTGCCCGCACACAAAAAAAAAAAAGCTGCAGCCCAGGGAGAGCAAGCAGCACCACCAAAATCCCCAACCAAACGCAAAACAAAAAATGAGAGGCTTTTTAAGGCTGTAAAAGTGCCATAAACTTTAAGGATGCTTCCTTCCACTGAAAGCCCGGCTCGCTGAGCCCCCAGAAGAAAAGGTCTCCTTCAGGGTAATTAAACTATAAAGCAATTTACAAGTGCAAAAGTTTACCCTCATAAAGCAGTAAAATACAGTCATTGGAGAAGAAAAAGGGAGCGAAAGAAAGAAAGAAAAAGAGAGACAGACAGAAAGAAAGAGGGGCAGACAGAAAGAAAGAGAAAGAGAAAGAGAGAGAGAGAGAGAGAGAGAGAAAGACAGAAAGACAGAAAGACAGACAGAAGGAAAGAAAGGAAAGAAAGAAAGAAAAAGAAAAAAGAAAGAAAGAAAGAAAGAAAGAAAGAAAGAAAGAAAGAAAGAAAGAAAGAAAGAAAGAAAGAAAGAAAGAAAGAAAGAAAGAAAGAAAGAAAGAGAGAAAGAGAGAAAGAGAGAAAGAAAGAGAGATACTTTATGGGCTCTGGAAACGCTCCTTCGCTGTCCTTTCCATCTCGCCTCACCTTGCGGTCGCATCCAGGGGAAAAGCTGGGTCGGAGAAGGGCTCTGCTCCGAGCTCTCCGCCTCCTCTCCAAGGCCGCTGGCAGCAAGCTTGCAGTCCGTGTACTGCACCAAGTCCGACTCCTGGGCGCTGAAGAGGCTCTGCCTTTGCAAGGGGTCGTAGCCATAGAAGTTGCTGGGGTCCCCATGGCACGCCACGGCGCAGGGATTCTGTTGGTAAGGGGAGCTGGAGAGTGAGGATGCTCCGTGGTAAAACTCCTGGATTTGGGTCGGATGCTGGAAGGTGCCCCCCGTGCTGGGTCCGTACACCACCGTGGGTCTGCCCCCAAGATCCTGAGCGAACCCACAGTCATAGTAATTGGGACGCAAGGAGTCCCCGGTTTTGTATTTGGAGAAGAGTGAGTTGACAAAATAAGAGCTCATCTTAATTTAAATAATAATATTTGTTCGGAGGAGGAAAAAAAAAAAAAAAAAAAAGAAGTAGCCAACCAAACCTGACCACGGGAATCTATCAGCAAAAAAAGAAAGCGCTAAGATGCTAAGCAACGACAGTTTGTGTTTTCCAGGAATATAAAAGGAGGATATAATCAAAACTCTAAGCCTGCATGATATTGAATTCTTTCCTCCCCCCCACCCCTAAAAAAAAAAAAAAAATCGCCACTTAAAGAGTTCTCGCTTTACATTTCCAAGAAGAGATGCCAGTTCATAAACAGTTTTCAGTGATTTACTTCAGCGCAAATGAGTTGTTTCATATTTTGCAGTGTCTTTTCATGATCATTTGCATCTATTACCAAAACCTCATCCTATTGGCTTCTCCTTACTCCACACGGACTCTGCACTGCATGATTGTGAAAGGAAGAGTGTGAGAGAATAAAGAAGGAAAAGCAAGCGAGGGGGGGAGAGAGAGAGAGAGAGGGAGCGAGAGAGAGGGAGAGGGAGCGAGAGAGAGAGGGAGAAGGAGGTGGGGTGAATATACGGATTAAATATGTTTAACTACCTACATTAATGAGATATCTCTCGCCTCACAACAAATCACATACCTAGACCACCCAAAAGATTGATTTTTTGGGGAGTGCTGGAAAATTAAAGAGGAGCGCTCTCAGTCGTTAATTTCAAAATTTTAACGAGGCAGTTTTAGCCTTTTTAAATGTCAGGGTCGCTTTGGAAAACTGTAAAAGAACACGATTTAATTGCTACCAGTTTTAAAAGGTCCTATAAATGTAATTGGTATTTTAATACAAGTTATCAAATCATACAGCTTCTTACCCTAAACATATTTTAAAACAAACGAGGTAGTCATATTTAACATTTTAATGATCAATTTCCTTATTATTGATAAAGGTTTAACTATCACATGAAGGGAATTGCATTTGTAATAGCCCCAAAAAAGGCTGTAAACTGTTTAACAAACTATAAAATGCCATAAAGCCGGGGATGTTGTTGTTGTTTATACCGCACTACATAAAAGCTGTTAGGATTTTACGAGTTCTTTCCTCTACTGCTATAAAACAGAGGTTTCGATTGGACCCGTCCGCATTACAGCGAGATGTTGAGGTGTCAATATTGAATTAAAACGATTATAGTTTTTCATATATAACATTGACTTTTTGAATCTCTCTTCTAGCCCCCTCCCAGCCTCCTCCCCGGTGCCCAGCTCACACAGAGGACTTGTTCAAGATGTGTTTGGGGATGATTACAAACTAAAAGTATTGTTTCGCTTATCACATCCAGAACAGAACCTTTATGGTCAGTAAGTGATGGCTGCTTCCCTACCTCACCCCGTTCTCAATAACTTTTTTTTTTCATGATACTTATGAAAACTAGGGAGAAAAGGGGGATGGGATAAGTGAGATGAAAGAGAGGCTTTCTATTTTATTGACGTTTGTTAAGAACGAAGTAAACTTACCCCTAAGATGCCAACGCTGCGATTTTCCACAATCTAAACACACAGGGGGTAGATTTTGAAATTCATTTATCGCAGTCAGCAAATATTACAGAGACGTATTTCAGCTAATAACGACACCAAACCCTCCCAACTTAAATGCTGTCCCAGCGTGCCTAACACCCACGACGCCTCTCCAATCCCCTCGCATTGCCATCTCTATTTTCCAATCCTTCAACCTTCAGTAGGAGTTAAAGACACTGTTCTAAACATTTCTTTTTATTTTCCATTTTCCCCAGGTAGATTTCTGCTGAAATCCGTTGCATCCGTCTGCGCAGTATTGACACAGAAAGGTGAATAAAGCACGTTTTTACTCCTGCCTGCCTTAAGCTGAAGGACAATTTTCAACTGTCCACAACATGAAAAAGAGTAAAAGTCCTTGCTTTGTTGGGCTTTGGTAAAAAGCACTTGCATTGGCAGGGGGAATAGGCAAGGAACTAAGGTAGACAAAAAGACAGGGAGAGAGAAAGAAAGAAAGAAAACAAAGATAATAACGGAATAAAACTTTAAAACCACCCTTAGAGAAATAATTTAAGTAAATACGTTTCGTTTATTTTGTGTAGGGATAATTTCAGCCGAGTCTAAGAGCCTTTTCAAGTAATTATTGTGGTTGAAGTACTTGCAGTGGTATAATTAAGGCTTTTCCCCCCTAAAAGACAAGTTAACATTTTATTTTTCTCAACACTTTTATTGTCGATTGAGCAGATTTTGGTTTCATCATTGAACATAAAAACCTAGAAATGGTGCACATAAGTAAACAGAACTAAACAGCGTGGTGTGTGGATGCTCGATGCTAGAATTTTCAAGAAAGCAAAACAATGAATTGACTAAAGGATTTTTAGAAAATAATTTATGTTCTTCTATGGGTGTTTACAGGCGTACTCACATCCACTGAAGTTTATAAAATAAAAAATAACAGCCGTTCCCATTCATATACGGAGCCTGAGAAGGCTTGAGGGAAGTTGCTCTTGGAAGTTCACATTTTATCAAGTGCAGTAGAATTTTATGGTCATGAAGTGATGGTAACTCATCAATGCACTAGAAATCAATAGCTGATCTTAAATCTTTCATATACTGTACTCAGATTCCCGAGGAAAGGAAAATGTTTCTATTATAAGAAAAAACAAGTGCGCATGTATGTGCATGTGGGGGTGTGTGTGTGAAAGAAGATAATTTATAAATACCCAGTGGAGGAAAGATTTATTGAGAATTGACAAGAAAGAAAGAAAGAAAGAAAGAAAGAAAGAAAGAAAGAAAGAAAGAAAGAAAGAAAGAAAGAAAGAAAGAAAGAAAGAAAGAGAGAGAAAGAGAGAGGGAGGGAGGGAGGGAGGAAGGAACTCCAAACCTTCTGTTAGGTAAACCTTAACTTTTCACTACTCTGCATTTTAATGAATGCACAAGGGTAGTATTTCTCTTATATTTTTTTTTTCATCTGTATCTGTTTACATTTGTATTTCATTTTATAGGGTTTAAATAGAGTCTTGAGATGTTTAAACTTTGACTCTTTAAACATCATGTCAAATCGCTTGGGCAATGATTCCTATTCTGTTGTGTGCATAGTTTTAATTTGTTACATTCTTCACCAGAATGCTGCATATCGGGAAATGGGCATATTTTCTTGTGTATCTTCGGAGGAGATTGTATTCAGAAAATGCATTGTTATAATAATTTGAATGAAAATGTTGAGATATTTGCCATCTTTTCTTTCTGTGCTAGTTGTAGCTGAATATAAGGATTGCAACGTCTGAATAATTATTGTCTTGCAATTATGAAGAAAAAAACGTTCCCAGAAGAAGTGAACTAATAGAGTTAAAATTTTACATTTTTTGCTGGTACAGCATCCTTGGAGCATTTATACGCATAACAAAACGTGGTAAGTTCACAGCAATTTAGATTAATTTACTATATAGTAGCATTTTGAAGCCTATTAATGAAGACAAGAAACAGCGGCAGTTCTACCAAAAGGAGGAGGAAGTATATAAAAAAGCTCAAAATCTAAAAAGCATATCCCATTTTTAGGTGATGGCTAAGAAAGCTAAAACATATAAAATAAAATAAAGAGCCGAGAAAGCGCAAACCATCCTAACGGCCAAGTTAAATAGCCAAGGAGAAATATCCTGATTTTGTATGTGCCTCTTTCTCCCCGAAATCTTTGAGCCACTCTCTTTTCCAGTGCTGCAAACGTAAATCTTTGGTTTGAGATAATAAAGCTGTCCCCCCACCTCCATCCAAACTCGCAGAAAACAAAATGATGTTTTTTTCCTCCCTTTTAAGAACATTTACAATAGATGCGTGTCCCAACTCTCACTGCATCCCAGCACAGAGCCACGAGATTAACACCCCCCCTTTTCTTTAAACCTCACATAATTTACCCTCGAGGAGAAAAAAAAATAGATGTAACCTATAAAATCGGAAAAATAGCTATAATTAACCCTATATTTTATGCCTCGGGATTATTCATGCCCGCAGCGAACAGCCCGGCCTCTGCCGCTAATCCAATCAAGGTGTTCCGCGGAGCCCCGCGGCGGCGCGCGGGAGCCGCGCGTCTCTCGTGGAGCAATGGCGCCACCGCGCGGCCCTTGGCGGCACCGCAGCCCCGCGGCGCTTCCCCCTCCAGGCCCGCGGAGAGGGGCCCGCGAGGGCCAGGGGCACCGCGACCGCGAAGGGCGGTGAGGAGCGAAAAGAGCGAGAAGGAGGAGAGCTGACTTCTTCCTCTGCACCGCTCAGCGCTGAAAGCGCTCTCTGCGATGCGAAAGCCCCACCATCCAGTCACTCTACTAGCAATAAAAGAGACAAAATGGGGTTGCTTTTGAAAACCTCTATTGTTTCAAATTCCGAGACTAAACAATTGGTCATTCTGCTCTGGAAGGGGAAGGCCGGAGCTGTAAACCGATAAAGAGCTTCCCAAGCCCAGACGTCTCGCCAGAACTTAGTGTGAGTGTGGGGGTGCATCTGTGTGGTGGTGGTGTTATTGTGTGCACGGCTCAGCATTCTGGCAGCCTGGAATTGCTTTAAAGGAAAAAATAATAATAATAATAAAATTGAACAACAAAGGGTATAATCCAGAGTGCTGGATTTTCACAGAAACTGCAAGAGAAGAATAAATTAGCAAAAGTTCCTCCCTACCTTTTATTCCCTCCCCCCCCCTTCTTATTTTTTAACCTACCCCCTCCAATAGGGAAAATAAAAAGGAGTGAACTTTGTATGTGACTGAAGCAGAAAGAAGAGCTTTTACACGTTGGGTTTCCCCACATTCCCAAGTCGTTGTAGTAATTTAGGAGTTCCTGAAAGTTTTCTTGCACTGTTTGCTTTACAGCCGTTTAGTTCCTTAACCTTCAGAAATTTATACCCTATAAAGTTTTATAGCGGTCATATTCTTTTATTGCAGCACACTGCACTGAATTTTCCTTTTTTTATGACAAGTTACTTCCCTTTCTCTCTCTTCCCTCAATAAGCTCTAAGTATCTTTTTTCTTCTTTTGTTTTCTTTTCAGAGCTTCCTCAAAGAAAGGATTTTTTAAAGAAGTGAAATATTGCCCTTTAGAGCGCCCATTATGTTAAAAGTTAGTGGAAAAAAGATTCTTGGTTATGTTTCTCAATACCTGCTTCCTGTAGGATTGAGCAGGTCTCAGTTTTTGTTTGTATATTTGTTGATGTAATAGGTTTTGTTTGTTTGTTTGTCTGTCGTTGTTGTTTTTAATATATAGATGGAAACACTTTCCAGGCGTTTGTATTTATTCTCAAGCAATAAAGTATCAAAAGAATTTAGAGACGAAATTACAGTAACCGCTAATTGAGTCCTTGAAAAAAGGAACCGCGTGTCAAATCCGAGGTGATGCCAAGCAGGGAAGGCAGGGTGGGGTTTCTCACTGTTTGTTTTGGTTTTCTAATTTTCCTTTAGCAAAGTTTTCATAGGGAAGTAGAAGTATAAACCAGAGAGAAAGTAAAATAAAGCCTACCCACTGTGCACTTCTACTTCTGGTCCCCTAAGGCTGGTGCAAGAATGCAAAAATTAAAACCTGAAAAAAGAACAAACAAACAAGCAAGCAACGGTGAATGCAATCAGAGATTAACGATCTCTGACTTAAAGAAAAAAATTAGAAAGATTTAGAAACGCATCAAATCTGCAAAAGACCGAGTAAGCACTTGCTACACTGGAAAGGAATTATTTCCATTTGTCTCTGGACATACTTTTAACCTAAGCAAAAATTGATTCTTATAATACATTTAACGAGACACTAAAGAACGCAGAAAAACACAATGAAAATATTTATGAAATTTTAGACGAAGCAGTATAACACAATGACATATAGGTACTGTTGTTCTAAAATCGATTTTTATTCTGGAGCATTAAACATCTGTAGAAAATACATCCAGGCTGATGCTACAGAAGACAGTTTTTTCCAACATTTTAAAAGTAAGTATATTTCCTAATAAAACGAACTAACATTTTAAATTCTATTTTAAAAGAACCTTATGTTGTTGTTTTAAAAATATCTGCTCTTTACCACAACTCTAAAGAAAGTGAAAAACGTTTCTAAATTCTAGTGTCCGATGGGTTGCAAACATCAATTAAGTCATGGGTACACTTCTCAAAAATATAGTAATGTGTATTTAGTGAACTGCATGCTCAGTTCCAAATGTGAGGAATATATCAACCTAGCAAGAAGCAGATTAAAAAGTTCATTCACCCTTGAGAAGAATCAAATAAAACTGAAATAATTACGTAGTTAAACACACATAATCATCTTCTTCAACATAGTATCTTTTATTTTTTTAGTATATATATATAAATTTGGATTTAAAGAAATGATCCTGCCGTCAGAACTTTTTTTTTTTTCCAGCTCAGAATATCTGCAGCAGCTTTTTTCTTAATTTAGTTTTGAGGAAGGAGAATAGATATTTTGACACAGGGTGAAGTTTAGTTAAATTTATCTTTCTCTGGCAACGTAATAGTTAAATTTTGAAGCCCCCTAAGTTTTGAAGCCCCAAAGGAGCTACTAAATGATGGAAAGCTTCAAATGGGAAAGTTTAGGCATTAAAACAAACTTTCTGAGGAATGGTCTTACACACTGGTTTCTGGTGGAGTGAAAGATTTTTTTTCCCTTTCATAAGGAATTGAATTGGTGTAAATTTCGGTGCACCGAGGTGCAGCTACTTGTTTCTTATCTCTGGATCATGGAAAGAAGAAACAAACAAACAAAATAAAACAGGAACACTTGGGAAAAAAAAAAAAAAACACGGAAAAAACGCAGATCTTCCTATCACTTCCTCCCAGGGCAATCTCTGCTCACATCAGATAAAAGTGGTCTCAAAAACTAATGCTAAGGATACCCAAGTTAGTAGCTTATGAAATCAGATTTGCACTGATTCGTTCACATATACAACAGAAATAGATGTGTCTTCTCTTCCCCACCCATCCACCCAATTAAAACAAGCTACCTTGCACTTGCATTGTTCCTAGAAAGCCTCCTGGCAGCTAAATATACAAATTTGCACACGAAGAAAAAAAAAAAAAGAGGTTTATTTCGGTATTTTCCATCAACTAACAACTGAAGAACTCTTTGTATACTTAAAAGCCACAATAGAAACAGAAAACGAGCTTCAACATTCACAGAAACACAACCACAAACACATTTTACAATAGCCACCATGTAATCAACTCGTACTAACCCACCCGCCACCCACTCCCTCCCCCCTTCCCAAAACAAAGTTAAGTCTTACAGAGATAAAGGAAAACCAGTCCCGCACGGGCGGTTCAGAGAAACCTCCAGCGGATCTGTCAGATGAGAAACCAGCTCCGTCCGGCATGACATGAGACCTCGTTTGTAAACAATTAGGGTCTATATTTGTTACACTGGATGCTCTTCGGGAAAAGGGTGGCTGAGCGCCGAGCCGCGGAGCCGCCGCAGCCCCCGGTGCCACCCGCGGGCCGGGGCTCCCTCCCCGGGGAGGCGGCGGCCCCGGGGCCGGCCAGGCGCAGGGCCCCGAAGTGAACGGGGTCGCAGTGGGAAAACATGCCGTGAGCTCGCTTCACCACGGAGCAGGCGAAAAAAACACAACACCGGAGTATTAAAAGCATCTCGGCAAACAGGAGGGGGAAGAAATACACACACTCTATGGTTGGCACTTTATCTCTGCAACAGCCTACTGCTTTAGGAAAAGTCAATTCACAATAAATTATAAATATGCTAGCACTAAGAACACAACCTTTCCCTCTCTTACAGCTCTACTAAGGTAGTTTTTTAACTAGAAAATCCCATTCTTCCTGTCCTCTAAAAGTTAGGAATAAGTTGGCAGGGGTTCTTCCGCCCCCTTTTCTCCTAAATAATTTACAATGCGGCTCTGAGAGTGCCCCCCACACGCACTCTCGTCTCCTTCCCCGTCTTTCTCCTCTTCCAAGTGACTCAATATAAAGCTACCAGATGAGGATGTTTGCCTGTAAAGATCCTACTAAACTTCCAGGTCAAAGTCACATATCTGCCATGGCAAGACTGAAATAAAAATCCCGCATAATAACGCCAACCGAAAAAAAAAAAAAAAAAAAAAAAAAAAAAAAGAAAGAAAATGAAAAAGAAATAAAGAAACCCAGCGCAGCTGGGAGTTGGGCTGTCACTGACCGACTTGCCCAGTGTAAAGTTGACGAATTGAAAATGATTTGTTGGGTGCAATTAAACGCAAGTCTTACGAATGTGTCTGTCTTGCAGTAGTTTAATTAAATCGTCTGGTTCCTTGGCCACCTCAACGTTTGTGTGTCTGTGTGTTTGTGTGCCTGGGTGCACCGGGGTGCTGTGAGTATTATAGAGAATCTTTGTCCTTACGTGGATAAAGAAACACAGCGTGGTTTGGTGGGAGCTTGGACCAGATCTGTTTGTGGCCAGTTTTGTTTGCCGTCTTGCCTTCCATGGAGAAAATGCAAGCAGAGAAAGCTGCTGCTCAGACAGGAGCCTGTATCTATGTAACGCTGTAGGGAGAAGAAAAAAAAATGATAATAGAGAAAGACAACAAGAAAATAGAAACAAAACCTAGCATGTGTCTCCAAAGAGGAGCTGCAGTTTTTGCTAAGTTGCCTCATACGTGACAACACTAGGAAGATAAAAATAATAAGCAACATCTCGCATGCAACGATGGAGATGGGAAATGGGAAGGTTTTGCCGCTGCTTGGGTTATTTATATGTTAGCACTACAGTTCGGGTGCACGGCCGCAGAGGCTGGGGAAGGAGGGAGGGGTGCTGCTTTTCTGGTTTTCACTCTTTGCCCTGTTCCTTGTTCATTTTCTTCATTTTCATCCTTCGGTTCTGAAACCAGATTTTGACTTGTCTCTCACTCAGGTTGAGGAGTCTGGCCACTTCATGTCTACGGTCCCTCGTCAGGTACATATTGAATAAAAACTCCTTCTCTAGTTCCAGGGTCTGGTATTTCGTGTAAGGGCATCGCTTTTTTCTGGAGGAACGGGCGTGAAGCCAGCTGGCAGCTGGGTTGGCTGAAAGAAAAGCAGCAAGATCAATACGATGCAGCTTGAGTGTTTCTCAGAAGGTTTTAATCATGCCATCAAATATTAAGATTATACATACGGATATGCACGCCCGAGTGAAAAATGCTCGCTGAGATATGAGCTGGCAGCAGAGGCCCTATGATAATAGTACAGCATCATCAGGGCGAACAAACCCGCGCAGATGTGGGGGGTGCCCCGGTCCCGAAAAGCTGCCGCGCCTGTCCCCTGCGCCTCCGCGGGTGGGGGTCTGGGCTGCAGGCAAGGAGCAGCAGCGAGTTAGACTTCCCCGCGTGTCTGTGTGCACATACATGTCTGCGCACACATGCTCACTTGCACATACGTGCTTGCGCACACGTATGTTTGGGTGCGCACGTGTCTTCTGTACCCAGTAGCAGAGCTCCCGTCGACTTTTCTCCAGGTCTATCCGCACCAGAAAACACCCACATGTATGCACTTACGGATTTGCATAATGCCTATCTGCGCGTTCCATATGCTATACTCAGAGAAACCAATGCAAAAATTATATATAGAATTCAGATGTGTTTTCCCACGTGTCTCCAGATGCACTCCTACAGACACAGCGTGCAGGCAAATAATATTGAGACGATGCCTGAAAAAAAAACTTTCATAAATTCTGCCTGTTTTGCTGTGTGGCAAGAAATGGTCTCGATACCATAAAAATCCTTTGAGGGCTGGCCGGACTCTCCTGCTGGAGATCTGGACAGTGTTATGCAGAGACACGGACATTTGCAGGGCTGCTTCGAAGGGGAGAAATGCAGCCAAAAATAAATAACAGACTGCCCGTCACTCTCGCGTATGGGAGAAGTTACGTGGGAATCCTTTGCAAAAAGCACATTTCAGGAATAAGCCTAATCAAGCCGGGGTGGGGTGGGGTGGGGTGCGGGGTGGTAGGGGGGGGACGGGACACAACATTTTAGAAATGAGTCCCACAGACAGTACTTGGGGAAGGTGCTATGGGAAGGTTGCACACAAAGGTGAAGTCCTTTTGGAATAAACAATAGAGCATTTAGTAATCACATGCAAATTTTAGAGGACCGCTGGGTAACTGAATACTGGAAAAGCAAAATGAAGGTTTATAGACAGACCACGTATTTCTATTTTATTTCCTTTACGTTCTCTGAAATTATGACTGAAGCCATAAACCTTTACACCAATTAAATGGACCATTATAAATATATACATACACACACACGCGCACCATCAGAACATTTCCTCTTTGTAAAATTAAATATATTGAATATTTTTTTAAAATAATCCGGTTAATCTTCCACTGTAAGTACTGCCTCTTACAAATTTGCACGGCTATTTCCTTAATGTAATTGACTTAATCTAATATGCAGAATTAAATATTAAAGAGGAAGAAAGCTGTTAATAATTGATACTGTTAATCCTGCTACCCATCCTTTAATGGCAATGGAGGGCTGTGCTTCATAACAGATATTTATTTGGTTTGATTTTATTTTTTTGGTTATATCTTGGATCGTTAAAATATATGATATTTTAAATGCGAGTATTGTTTTATCTACCTACTGTATACACGTGCCTAAACTGGCAAGAGAATGAGTAGAAGTTCTGGCACATGCCTTCTTTAAAATCTGGCAAATAAATTAACAGATCCCGGTGCCATATACAGTGTAGAGATTCATTATTGTGAAATACTTTCAAAAATTGAAATAGTCAGGGAAATTGGTGGGAGTACTTTCTGCAAAACAGCTCCGTCTTCCCGCCCTGGCAGGCTCTCAACATTACCCCAAATTAAACTATTATTTAAAACAAAATATGCATCGTAACCACATGCCATAGAAACCACACAGCATCCTCTTAGAGTGGGTCCCTGCACTTACTTATAACATAATAACATTTTCTTGGACAAGATTTTTATATATTCAATTTCAGGGACATTGAGCACAGAACCTGGATATTTAATTCTTTCAAATCATTCACCTCACGGTCGCAGTTTGTTCTGGATCTCTGCCCAATACAATAGAACAGGACTTTCTTTTTCGCGCGCGTGTAAGTGTGTGTGCGTGCGCGTGCATGGTGCAAGTTAAATGATAGGAAAAAAATGTCACCATAACATCCTGGACACGGAGGAAAGGAAATCACGAGGCTCGAGAATATACTGTATTTTTAATTCTATGGTTGCAATGGCAATCTCTGTTGCTCTTGCATGTTGGTGGGAAAAAAAATAAGTTAATTCAGGAGGAAAAAGAATGACTGTGACAGTATGTCCTGCATGCACTCTGCAGAGTTATACCCTCTGCGGGGGCTGTTTCTCTGCCATTTCCAGCCGGGAAGTTTATACAACTTCGGCTTTCATTGCAAAATATTTACCGTGGCGGTGAAGCCAAGTTTCTCTCTCTCTCACCTCCAACACAAGCTTTCGCTCACTTTTACCTTTTAGATGGAAACTAGGTACTAACCGAAACTGCATGAGGTGAAGATACTGATTCTTTTTTACTTAAATGCCTTTGCATAATTTTAATAATAATAATAATAACAACAACAATAATAATAATAGCATTAATTATAGTAGTATTAAGTACTTTCAAGGAGAAAGCTTTTCTTTTCTGTATTTTAGATAAAAAAAACACTAATCAGGTCACTGAAAAAACGTATGCAGAATTTTAACTGTTCCCCTATCTGGCTACCTTACAAATAAAGAACTAATTAATCTGGAGGCACCCCCCCCCCTTTTTTTTTAACTATGAGGGTGCATGGCTGTGAAATATTCATACCCTGAACCGTAACACTTAATAAACAATTAAATATAAACAAGCAACCCCCCCAAAGAAAACAACAACCAAACAACAACAACAAAACACACACTGAAACCCACCGCCACCACCACCACCAAACACGAAACAATATGAGGAGGGGAGCCTTTCCCTGAATCTGCCGAGGTAAATCAGAGCAACGGGCATGGAAAAGACCTCGCTGCTGTTTACTTCCCTCACGTGAACTTTTCCTCCGTAATTTTCTCTCTTTCCCCCCTTGTTCTCCCCCGATCGCCACCCTCCACTCCCCTTTCCCTATCTTTCCCCCCGACATTTATTTTCTCCCCCTTTTTTTCCCCTCCACACGCAGACCCCGCACGAATTTGCTCCCGCTTACAAAAGTGATCTCTGCAGCCGGAGTCAGCGCTCTGTAGGAAAGAGGATGATTTGATCCAGCTTTTGTCCGCTCTGGACTCTGTTTTGCTCAGAGACGATGCTCATTTTTATTTTGATTTTTATTTATCTGCAGAGACAATGCCACCCCTCTCCCCTCCCCACCTCTCCCCTTATGTTGGCATCAGCAATCTGAGAGTTTTCTTTAAGCCCTGATTTTAAACTTTATGCAGCATTGTCCCATTTTATTGCACCTCCTCCAGCTTTTATACTGTTTACTTCCTCACTTTTATAACTTACTTTGATCTGTTCTGTCTTTGTCTTCGCTTCCTTCACAAACTTTATTGTCCTCGAAGCTGGGCCTTTGATTGGAAACGATCCCTTCCCTTCCAGCAGAAGTTTCTAAATTGTACTCCTGTGTTCCCTGTTTATGGACATCCCCGGGACGGCCCAGCAGCGGCTCTGCCTTAACAGATCCCTGCCCGGGGAGGTTCTCTGCTCTGGGCACTGGATCCAGCCAGCTCCGTAGATACCTGCTATCAGATGGGACGCTTTGATGTTGAATATATGGATGGTAGACGGCAGGAAGGGTACCAGAAGAATGTGGATTCAAAGGAGTCCAGGAGGCGCTGAAAACTGGAGGTTTTGGCTGAAAACTACAAGAGGGGAATTCTAGATGTTCATTATGCCCAGCTTGCCTGGAACTTGTATATTGCCCAGATGAAAATTTGGCTGAAGGCGAGTCTTCACTTTCATGACTTATAATAGAGTCGACATAATAATTGCTAAGAGTCCCAGAAATGGACATTCTCAGACATCATACAAAGCACGGTTCAATGAAGGGAAAAAAATATATAGGACAGATCTAGATTTGTACTCTACCCCCTTCTCGAACTTCCTAGCCAACAAAGTACAGTTGGGCTGCTGTGTTGTGAGCTCCCAGCAAAATGATTGGTCAAACTTTTTTCGTGTGCCTGATAAAGCGTCAGTCTCAGCGTAAATCAATCGAAGCCAAGGGGGCTGCGCTGCGCTGTCATCCGCCCTTGCATTCCATATCAAGGATGGATTGTTTTATGTTTATGCAATGCTGCAAAACGTCAGTAGTTTAGAAAAGCCACGAAACAGGCAGCGCTGGGGCTAATAGCTAAAATCCCTTCATAGATTTGCTCCTGAAACATTGTGTGGGGGTCCGGGAGGGGGGAAGGATTATTTTTTTTTACTATTATTTTTTTTTAAAGAAAGATGCTGATGTACTCACTTTGCCTTTAATAACCATCATGGGGGAATAGAGATAAACGCTATTCTTTGCCACTCGTCTCCAGAGTATGACAGCAAAAAGCCAGAGACTACATACAGACCACCACACACCCGGTGATTTCGTACACATGCATGTATGTGTGTGTCCATTACAGGCATATATACATAAATACTGATATATACGCATTTTTTGAAAAGAAAAAAACAGATGTAAGTAGTAAGAGTAGTGGGGACGATGTTATAACTAATTAACCCTCTGGCATTGGAAAATGGATTATTAACATGGTCAAATAATGTGGTTTAATATGAAATTTATAATGTCACTGGTACGCACATGACATTACTACTTTGACCATCAAGCTGAGGAGACACAACCTCCTGTATACCTCCAAAGCTTGTCTTAGACTGAATGCTTTTATATATATATACTATTTAAAAAATATCTCCATATATGAGTATATGTTCACGTATTTTGCGGCATAATATCAGTATTGCTTTGCTTGGATTAAAATAGTTTACTATGTTGCTGAAACCGTAAGCCTTCATTTAACTTTACAAGGCTAGTAAAATACAGCGTGCCACTGACACTGCTTTGTTACAGAATGCCTTAAAATTGTGATGGTTAAATAGTTTAATAAAACTTACATTAGCTTTCTTTGATTTTTATAGTCTTGAATTTATTGCCTGTGGAAAAGAAAGCGGGTAAAAAGGAATCCCTCGCATTTTCAGTCACGGTACACCCGCCCCCCCCCTCCCCTTTCACACCTCACATAGCTGCATGTATGTGCCTTGTGTGTGCGTGTCAACCCCCCACCCCGGCCTCGTGCATTTTCCGAGTGTTTTCAAAAATACTTTTTCTTTTCCTTCCTTCGTTCCTTCCTTCGTTCCTTCGTTCCTTCCTTCCTTCCTTCCTTCCTTCCTTCCTTCCTTTCTTCCTTCCTTCCTTCCTTCCTTTCCTCCTTTCTGCCTGCCTTTCTGCCTTCCTGCCTTCCTGCCTTCTCTCTTTCTTTTTCTTTCTTTCTTTCCTTCTTTCCTTCTTTTTCTTTCTTTCTTTCTTTCTTTCTTTCTTTCTTTCTTTCTTTCTTTCTTTCTTTCTTTCTTTCTTTCTTTCTTTCTTTCTTTCTTTCTTTCTTTCTTTCTCTCTCTCTCTCTCTCTTTCTCTCTCTCTCTCTCTCGCTCGCTTTCTTTCTCTCTTTCTCTTTCCGTCCTTCCTTCCTTCCTTCCTTCCTTCCTTCCTTCCTTCCTTCCTTCCTTCCTTCCTTCCTTCCTTCCTTCCTTCCTTCCTTCCTTCCTTCCCCTTTCTTTCTCTCTCTCTCTCTCTCTTTCTCTCTCTCTCTCTCTTTTTTTTTTTTTTTTGGCCGGCACCGACGTAAGTGATTGACAGGGGACTATAGTGCAGTGCGGCTCCGATCCTGTCTGATGCAGGGTAACAGGGTCAGTTTTACGAAGTTATTATGACAAATGCATTTATTGCAAGATGATCTGATGGCGTCGTAAATGTTGGTTAAGGAAAAGGTGCACTGTATGATCAGGGCAAAAGTGTTTCTCTGGACTTCAGCTGTAACAGTCTGGATCAATTCGTTTCCTTTAATCTATTACCCCTCCGTCCTTCTTCTTCTCACCCCAAAACAGAAGGATATTTAATGTGAAGGGCAAAGAGATTTCTAGCAATGATAAATCATCGCGAGTCGTTCCTGAAGTATATAGGGATGTAAGTCTGTATTAGCAGGCTAATAATAACATTGGGATGTGTTAATAGCCACCTGAAACCAAGGATAAAATTTATTACGCAGCTCTCTCTCTATGATATTGTGTGTGCATGTGCGTACATGACTCCCGATGTCCGCATCTATACAAAACGTATGTATGAAATTGCTATCAGAGGTGTTTTACTGATACAGGAAGATCATAGAGACGCTTGAATACCGACACCCAAACTGTTAGATTTTCGTTTATTCCTATAAGCGGTGCTTTTCCATGAGTATGTGCCCTGCAGCGTGATGGAAGGACACATTTCCCCATGTTCAGAACCAGAGATCCTCTAACAGAGGCGCTATTAAGAAGCTGTTCATTTTAATTAAAATAATAAAAATAAAAATCAAGGGGATCAGGATGATGGGCAAGAAGAGCCGGAGCCTAATGCCGGAGGTCAGATTTATTTTTAATTTTTGCACCAATCAAAGTAGGAAGAGCACCCCAGCCAGAGCAAAATTCTCTCTGTTCTTGAGAAAAAGATCCAGTCTCCAGTCTCCAGCCAAGGTGAGGTTTGAGGACTGGTTGGGGAGCCCTTTCCAGCCCCTGGTCTAAGATCTTGCAAAGACCTCCGTGAGTAAATGTGACCAGGTGAGTACTCCCCACTGGCTTGCAAACTTTCTTCTCCTTTTCGCGGGAGTAAATCCAAAGTAACTCCACTTCATACCCTTTGCGTTTAAACTAGTAAAAGCAGAGGAATTCTTGCCAGTGAACAGAGTGGGGCAGGACCGCTGCTTTTCTCCAGTGTTCATCTCAGAAAAGACGGTTGTGTAGAGCGACGGGTGGAATTCCTGCTTTTTCCAACTTTTCTATCGTATTTGTTCTTCTCTTTAACTTCTTCATGACTTAGGGAGTTTTTAAATTTCAAGGTCGCGTGTTATCAGACACGAAATGCGAGCTGATTGCCCATGTTGTCATATTTCTCGGCTCTATTGCTTTTCAGTGTTTGTTAATTTGTTTGTTTTTAATCAACACATTTTACAACAGATTCGGAGGGATTCTGAAAATGTTATGAGAGCTTGGAAAAGGAAAAGGCTGATTTAAGTGTGTTGTGGAGATTAAACTCTCTTGGCTCATGGAAAAGTGTTTATACAACTGATGGATAAACAGCCGTGTTGTTATCAGTGTGTTGAATAAGTTTAGACAAAAATATTGAACGTTAATTGAAGCAAAACACCTGTTCTCTGTCTGCTAGATAGATTGGCTATGTCTTACCTGTAGTAAATATATTCTTGTAAAAAATCCTGGTGCGCCTCCTATAAATAATGATGAACTGTGTCAGCATGTGAGTATATAATTTTCTGTAGTATATAAATTCAAACCGAAAAGACTCTTATGAGTATGGCTGTGAGGCAGAAACTAAGGGCTTTCAGATCCCTAGTGGATGGAAACCTCACAAGAAGATCTGCAAAATCCATTTGCTTTTGGTCCTCTGGAGGTTTCCGTTTGTTCAGTAGTTTATTTTTTATGCATATCCCCATAGCTCATCTCTTTGCAGCCTTTTCTGAATGGGGCTTAAGGCAAGCTACCATTTTATTCCAGATCTGCCCGCTTACAGAGACCAAGTCGTGTGGTGCTGTCTGTTTCGGTGGTGTTACGTAGACATTTATACTTTAAAGCCCGAAATAGAGCCCATCAGAAATTGCATGAAAAGCTCTTTTGTTTGCAAAAAAACTTAGAGAAGGAAGAGCCAAAGAGAAAGTGACCTCCGAGCAGAATCTAAAAGTCAGCTGCAGGGATGAATCTTTGAGCAAGAGGATACAGGATATGAGTTTTGCTCGTTTTGCATCGTAGCTGACTTAATTTTAGATATGCGATTGTTGAGAGTTAGTAAAGGGAAGTGGGACTGGAAATAGTTACTAAAAAAGTCTGAAGTGGAAACTTTTTCCTGCTTTCAGAATAAGCACCAAGTGTATTTGGCTGTGAGGAGAAATTTGAAGTATTGTCAGCTTGCAATGGAAAGCCAAAGGCTTCTGAACTCAGATGCTGCTTATAAATAATCTTTATTGTTTGTAGAGAGAAGGAATAATTTCCAAATAGTGCTTCCCTTTGAAATACACAGCTGCAAAAATTCATCCTTAACAAACAGCTCTTTGGCTTGCCATTGCTAAGCTGAAAACTACCAAATATAAAATACATTCAAAATATGCAGATTTTAAGTCTGTTCAGCTGCCATTGTTTACTGATGTATAAGTTTTGGCATAATAAATATATATATATATATATAAGATAATTTATTTCTTGCCTGAAATATATTTAGGCACTTTTTAAAGACTGTTGTTCTCATTAATGAGAACTGGCACCTTCTTCCAGATATTTTTGCCTCTTTATCACTGATATGAAGAAGGAGGAGGAGACTGGGGGCTGCAGAGCTTTCTCCTGCACTGAAGACAGGACAGAACTAGGGGGGTTCTATTAGAATCTTAAGACTCAGAGGCCAACGTGTCATCAGTGTGTAACGTGCGTTACTTTCGGCAGTGCTTTCACTATGCTTTTCAGTTTAGTTTTTGAAGTCGATAAGGATAAGCTAGAGAGGATAAAAGCTGAGCGTGAACTTCATGGCTATAGAGAGTCTGGAGACCAGATTCAGAGGTTACCCAGCTTTCAAAGGGATGAGCGTTTATTTTAGGCCATAAAAACATTCAGTAATAATAATATTAATAATAATAACAACAACAACCTTTTAAAGCCAGGAAACATAAATAAAAACTCAGCATAAAGCAAATAATTTATGTATGATACTTTTACATGGGTCTAAGAGAAATAAACTTTAGTCACATACCCTTCCAAACTCACGAGAGTGCAACAAAAAATCTCTCTTGAAGAGTAAAACCTCTGAAAAAAAAAAAAAAAAAGTGAAATAAGTTTCTGTAGCCTAAAAGCAGAAAGATCTACCTTTGCCATTTCCTGTGCAGGCTCTCAGTTTGAATGCTGCCGTCTGTTAAAAATCCGTAAAGGGAGCGTGTGTGTGCGGGGGGGGGGCGTCGAGGGGGGGGGGGGAGGAATTCCTTGTCTGAAGAGAAGCAAAAACAAGTTACACATGTTGGAAATTTTCCAAGAACCAAAAGTACACTCTGGCTAAAACACCATTTCAAATGAGGTTTGTAATCTCAGCAGTTAATAAAGCATTTAGATCCCCTGTAAAGCAAAAGCGTATGTGCATTTGAAACGGCATTTGAAACGGGAAGGTGGAGGAAAGTTAAAATAAAGTTTGATTGTTGTTCGGGAACCCACTTTCTGGCTACTAGACTAATTCCCCCCCGCCTCCCTCATTGAAATAATATTCAACCCCCATAAAATAGCTGGACGCCTGCCTCGCTCCTGCTGCCGCAGGTTTTACACCCCGGGAGCTGCTGGTGCAACTGCTGCTCATTCCCCTTCCCTGAGACCGGGATCTACTTTGGGGTCACCACGATATAACTGGAGCCCCCCGAAAAATCTTCCAAACCGCATTCATCTGGAAGGAAGGGAAGTAACAGCCCATCGGGGTGAGATATCTGCCGCTCCTACCCCAGGCGGGGGAGGAGGGTGTGAAAGTAGAAGTACAGGTACAAGAACTAAGTACTCATGGAAGAGTTCCAGTAAAATCCGTACCTTGAGCCTCAGGAAAATAAAAGGTGGAGCTTCTTATAGATAGGCTCTTTTCACTACAGTTTTGCCCCTAATTAAAACTCATCCTGAGTCGGGTAATATCAGACAGACTGGACCTTGGCAGGAGAGCAACTTGGGGGAAATTTGTTACATTAACCACAGTTGCTCGTTGTCTCTTAGAGCAGAAGTGCGTACCATGTCTCAAAAGAGACAATTAATACGCGGAGGATTTTTTAGCTATCCCCACACAGCTCCTTCTCCAGGTAAGGTCATTCTTATCTTTCTAATTCGGAAAAGAGAAACAAACCGCTCCAGAGGTAGCCGTGCCTGTGGGACAAGCGGGACCAGCCTATCTCACCCTCCTCTCCCTAGTCCTTTCCCAAAGCCTGGGGAAATGAGTCCCAGTTCCCGATTTCAGGCAGTAATACAGACCCCCCTGGGCCTGATTCTGGTCTGTCCCAGCTCTGTGTCCCCATTCTCCTCCCTGGCCCTTGCTTCCTGTATTTACGTGGGTAGGAGGGAGATCAAAATCAGAAGCCCAGACATTTACAAGGCAGGTTAGTGGTTGCCTGTGGGGACATTATTACCGAATAGTTTATGATTAACTTTCCCAGATTGTCCTTTTCCGTTTAAGGGCTTTGAGTCAGGGCACAAGTAGCACGTTGTTTCCAAGGAAGGAGTCACAGGGCTGGTGAATTAGGTAGAAAACTCCGAGCTATTTTACGCTGTTTGACTTTCCCTCTCCTCCCCTTGGAGTGGCTGTTTGTTTAATAGGAGAGATAGGCAATATGCGCGCTACAATCACCAGCTTCGGGAATAAGCACACACCGGACTACAACCTATACAATTTTTTGTTTGTTTGTTTTCGTTGTGTTTTAACACTCCGAATGGGGAAAAAAAAAAAAAAAGAGAGAAAAAAAAATTCCCAAGTAATCCATCGGCCACGGAATGTAGCAGCAGATGGTGGTTTAGATCCTGGATACCGTTTCAGAGTTTAATTCTTCAAACCTCGAAGGGACATGCAGTCGCAAGCTTATTTAGCCGTGGCCTAGACCATGCTAAACTTGTTTTTATGGATATTTTAAACACCAATGCAGGGAAAATTGCTTCCACGAGCTGAGTAGTAACACACACACCACTCTACGAGCTTCCAGTTTGTAGAAAGTAGATGGGTCCAAAAGGAATGGGTAGACTTCAACCACACAAGCTGACACATAAAGCTCTCTGCGCTCCCTCTTTCTCACATTCACACTGATTTTGTTTGTTTGCTCGTTCGTTTGGAATAAAATACAATAAAATTAGCGTATTCCCACATACAACACTTTGAAATACGGGAGAAGGATGTGGAAAAAGTGTCTGTGGACATTTCTGATACCATCTGAACCCTTTCATTAAGTGAACTTCGCAGGCGTGCTTCTAGCTTAAGTCTAAAGATGGTGCATTTGGGGCCCGGAGATGAGCTTTCAGAGCGCTGAGCGCTCAGCTGTGTGCAGCTGACACGCGCCTGTGCACGGGTGCACGCCTACAGACTGCGCCTTTATACACTTAGTCTCTGAAGACGTAGGCATGTTTCCTACGAGATGCAGGAGCTCCTCAGAGACCAAATATGACAATGAATTCGATATCCAACAAGTATGGCTAAGTCGGGTGTTTTTACCTCAATAGGAGAAGCCATAGAGACCTGCTCGCTGTCCTGATACCTATAGCATTGCCAGTGAAATGACAAATGTGAAGCCCTGCGGAGATGTGCAGCGGGGCCTTTAATAAACTTATCTTGTCAACTGGGACAATTAAACTCATCAACTGGTCACAGTTCTTCGGCGTTCCCTAATCCCACATTTTACCCTTTACACAGTGGTGTAGATCACAGCTACTAAAATAAGAAGCACTAAAATTACTTTACAACTCTGTGTATATTTTACGTATTTTGTATGTATACGTTTTATTCGACGGCCACACGTCATTGCACAGAGAGGCTTGATAACACAAGACTGCTTGCTTCTGAGGAGAGGGATTTGGGCCTCTGAGCGGCGCCGCAGCCTAGTTAGACCTTTAGTAAGCTCTTTATTATTTGGGCCATGACTGCGCTGTCCCGCAAAAGGTCCCCGAAACGGGGATTCAAACAAAGAAACTAGCACCCCTGCCCGGCGGTGCCCGGTGCTGGGGCCCGGCAGCGGCGTGGTCTGCACCAGGGGCGGGGGGCGGCGGCTCCGCGCCCGGGGCCGCTGCGGTCCGGTCCGGGACGGGGCGATAAGGCCGGCCCCCGCCCTGCACGGCTGCCCTCAGCAAACACACCGAGGAGGATAACTGGAGTAAATCAGGTAGTTCGATGTTCTTGTGTTTAAAACTAAAAGCCCAACAACATGAAACTACCTAATTCACAGAGCAGTTCTAGTTCATTCTTGGGTCAAAGGCTAAAATTACCAAGAAAGGCGCCTGGGCGGCCATTTTGTTTGACATCATCTGCAATCTGAACTTTTATAATAGAAAACAGTTGCTAGGAAACAAAAGCAACAAAAGGATCTTTTCAAAGACGAAATAAAACCCCTACGATTTCACGAAATAACTATTCAAATGATTTCCTATGTACAGTGTCTACAGCAGATCCCTCCTGCAGGACTTTACAAATAGTTTACAAATAGACCAGAGGAAACAGTAAAATGCTATTGACTTTGAGAAACAAGCGATTATCGAGGCTATAAAAAAAAGACTAAAAATTCCCAAAGTTCTTCCCTCACCTCCTTTGGAAATCTACTTTAGAGGATCCTTTCCGATTTCAAGCTGATTCATCAAGACTTCATATTAAAACACTATTATGATAATATTATTATTTTTTAATCTAAAAGCATTAACGTTTGGAAAACTTTCCACAGGGAAGAAAATGAAGTCAAAGCCGTGAGTTCCGGAATAATAATAATAATAATAATAATAATAATAATAATAATAATAATAATAATAATAATAATAATGCTATTAATTCATATTCTCATCCCATGAATGCATGTATAAGGTGATTCATTTAAAGAAAAAAGAAGCCAAGGACATATAAATCAAGTAAAACGAGAAAAAGCGTCATTGAGACTATTTTATAGGTGCAAATAACAACTCCGAGAAACTTAATTTGTTCTTTCCTCCCTCCGACGTGCACCATGTGCTGGAAGAACAAGTTATAGAGTAATGACTTGGTGGTGATAGAAAGAAGAATTAAAGCCAAGGAGAGGAGATAGAAGGCGTGCAGGCCCCGAGGGCCTTGCTGAGCTCCGAGCAACCTCCGCGGTGGAATTTTGGCAGAAATAACAAAAGTTTTCGTTCGGCAAAAATGGAACAAACATCCCCAGATTATCAGGTTAGGTCCCTTCGTGTCACAAACACATACACACACACTTATTTAAATATATAAAATAAAGTCAAAGTCTTACCTTGTAAAATCGTGTTTTGTCCTCAAGTGAATTAAATAACTAAACGGAAGACAATAAGACAGCCGTCCCGAAAGTGCATGTTTAGTGAAGTTTAAAAGTTCATTGAAGAAGCAAATTCACCGAGTTCAAGAGATACACGCAGGAGCCAGAAACTTGTCTATAACTTAACTTCATTTCATTTGAAAAGCCTTTAAAAGACTGGATAGGACGGTATATAAATCTATTGTACCGGAAATACAATAAAACTTAGCCATGTTGTTGAACTTCAAACAGTTTACACCACATCGGGCGGGGAGCAGAAAGACAGGGCAGAATGAGAAAACAAACAAACAAGCCCACAAAGAACAACCACCCCCAGGAAAAACAAACAAACAAACAAACAAACATTTAAAAGATAATAGAAAGGGGAAAAAAAGTCTTCTGGGCGAGAATGTTGTGCAGCTTGGGTTTTTACTTTTATGTTGTTAGGTTAGAGGTCTCTAAATGCTCGAGGGGAGAAAAGATCGTCTGATTCCGTGTCTTCGTAAAGGGTACAGCTTGAAATGAATATAGATTTTTCTGTTACTTCACAAATCATCGTTTTTCTCTTTCTCACCATTCTGGTACACAAATATACACAGGTTCAAGTTTTAATCAAACTTGTGGAGGGAATGCATTTTAAGTTTACTCTTAAAGTTCAGTTATATTTACATATTAATTTAGGAACCTATAGTACTACGTTCCTGTGGTCTGTAGATATGATGTTTCCAGGGATGTATACGTACAGTCTAGTATACTTACATGTATCACATCTACAATATGTTTACAATTTGTTGAATATTTTCTATTTCCTGCAAAGATGATTTAAAAACCTCACTAGGACACATTGCTGCACTTTTTATGCCAATAGAATCTGTAAACCAAAAGTTGTAGTCACACTTGAACTCGTACTACTAAAAGCTCTACTAAAAGCTCTTTCTTTCAGACAAATCAAGCAGGAGGAATGTATATATATAACAGAGCTTTCACTGTTGCAACTTGAAAAGGAAATGAAGCCCTCCCCCAGCTGCAAATGGAAAACATAAATAAGGAAAGCCACTCAAGTTAAACATGAAAAACAAAACTGCATGTGCCATTTAATTTCACGATTATGTTTAAAATAAATAACAATTGGTTTAAAAAAATGGAAGGAAGAAAAAGGAAAAAATCTAAGTAGGTGATGTATTAGCTTTAATTCTTTGGCTGGAATAATATTTTAAGGTAATGAGATCTTTTTTCCCCTTCTGGACGATGCTAAAGTTTAAAAGACATTTTAAATTTAGACGTCAGCGGCAAGTTAGAGCTCTTAGACAGTAAATGGATGTCTTAGCTATAAGATAACTTCTGCTTGTCAGGGGAATAAGTGCTAAAATAATTAATAGGCTGGAATAGGGGGATTTCAAGTGTTTGCATGAGCATATATCAGTAAATATATATATATGTGTACATATCCATTACACACACATACACCGTTACATGATAGAAAAATCTATTAAAGATTATCTAAGTGAAATGGCACTGAATCTCAAGATATCATTAAGGGATTCTTTGTGACTTACTTAGGTGCTCACAAAACAGTATTTTTATTAAAATGAGGTTATAGTAGCTGTTTTTTCACAGTTTCTATTCATCAGCATTAGCCTTTGGGGGTATTTGGTGTCTGCTCCTTAGGAATCATACAGATATTCCCAAGAAGAGCATGTTACAAACGGGAGGAGCTTGTCGCAGTTACAGGAAAAAGATTAAAAAATTGGCCTTAATCCCTCCTTCTGTCCTCCCTCTCCACCTCACTGGACTGCATGTGAATGGGAAACAGCTCGGTGTGGGCTCTTTCTCTCTTTCTTCTAGCTATCCATTGGACCAAAAGATACAAAGCAATGCGAGGAAAACTGCACTGTGATATTTCTTAACTACCCATTGAAAAAAAAAAAAAAAGAGAGAGAGAGAGAGAGAGATAATGCTTGAATCATTATAACTCCAGTAAAAAGCATAAACCATAAGCAATAAATAATAATTATTAAAAAGTTATCTCCCGTCCGCTGACTGAGGCTGTATTTAACCACTTGTCCACGGCAGAAACTGGCCGGGACTGGCGGCCACCCTCGCTGGGAGTTTCGCCGCTCCTGGCGGCAGCGGAGCCGGCGCCTCGGTGGCCTCGGGGCGGCGCTCGCTGGCCGGGATCAGCCCGAGAGCCGCGCTGCCCCCGGCCCCGCCGCCCTCCGCGCCAGCCAGCTGCCAGCTAGAGGTGCAGCCTTTGTTTCCTCTGACAAATAGAACACAAACGTTTTCACTTTATTTCTTCTTTCTTTTTTTACTTCCTTCCCTCCCTCCCTCCCTTTCTCTCTCTCTCTGCGGAAGAAAGGAAAAGCAAAGAGGTAAAGAGAGAAAAGATTTTTTGGGATAAAAATTAGTCATTCTGCCTTAAGGAAGGCTGCATTAAAGTCGTTTCTCTGAAGCCCACTCCCCGCGGCATGTTCCCAGGTGGGGGCAGAAGCCACCTGGGAGCCAGGTTTACGCCGGTAATTCCGGGGCGGGGTGGGAGTGCGCGGGGCATCCAGGGTGCCACGGCCTCTAGCCAAGGTGACCGGCAGGGAGCCAACGGCGAGGAGCTGGTACGAGGAGTGCAGCGATCCTCCCTCCACCACCCTGCGGCGGCCCCGTGATGTCGAGGGGACAGAAGTCCTGGGTCCTGCTCCGAAGTGAGGTGCGAGACTGAGCCGTGGGCCGCCTAAAACACGGCCAAAAACTGCACCAGAGCAGCTCTGTTTGTGCGGTTCTCCTCGCCGGGGTACGCGGGCTCAGCAATCTGCTCCGATGGGGAGAAGTCAAGTCCCGAGGGCGGCACCTCCCCGGATGCTTGCTGCGGAAAACTTTCCCTCCGGGCAAGGGAGACACGAGGTGGGGTGAAGTGGGAGCCCCTCGGCCCGACCGCCGGCCCTCCCCGTCGGGACTGGGCTGGAGGTTTTGCTTTTTCGTTCTGTTTTTTCCCCTCCCGATATCGGTGTGAGTGGCCGTCCAGGCTCTTCCTGAGATCAAGGAGAGACGGAGACCCTGATTTTATAGACTAAACCCTCAATCAGACGGAGTCATTAGTCCAGGAAAACAACAACAACAACAAAAACAAGGACTGGCTCAGGCGTGCCCCTGCAGTGCCCCGGGAGCGCCTTCCCCTCTGTCTCTCGGCACCCACTTCCTGTGGAATTAAGGAAAGCAAACTATGCAAAGTCCGGGAAATAAAAGCAGAATCCGGGCAAGATAATGTCCCCTTCACTGCTGGAAAACTCCAATTAATAGGAACAAAAAGATAGAGTGAGCTCGGTCACACCTATCTCAATAACTTTCTTTTCAGGGCGAACTGGAATTGTAGGCTGTGTAGAGAAGCAAAACGATAACACATCTCATCAGCGAGCAAAGACGTAAGCATTTTCCCCAAATTCTCGAACTTAATTTAGGGTGTCTGGAGATGCCGAAGCTGCCTTTGCAGGTTCACGGTTGAACTCGGCCCCATTCCAGGTGTTCTGCCCCCGCCGCGGATTCACAGCCCGGCCCGGCTGCAGGGTCCCGGACCCAAAACGGCATCGTTACCCTGGGACGGGGAACGGCAGGGGTGCTTCACTTTAAAAAAATAATAATTTTATTAGTGTCCACAGATACGGCAAACCTTCTAAGTTAATCAAATGAGACCTTAATTCACAATAGAAGCTATGGGCGGAGTGGTTAAGGGCAGAACCCCAATAAGTAATCTAGCAGCAGGTACAAGAGTCAGAAACTTTACGCTGGCTGTCAACACATAAAATATTTTGAACAAGCCTAGAGTCAGATACGAAACCTATCGGTAAAGCGAATTTAATTTTCTGACATCAAACCTCTCGCTTTACCAAGTTCTTGTTGGTCCAACAATTCATGCGATAATTTATTTAAAAAAATATTCCCATTTTTTAATTGCTATATGTCGGGGTATTTAGAATTATGTTTAATTATGCTTATTTATGTTTTAAAAATTAAAGAGCAACCTTGATAAAAAATATCTAGAAAGGAACAACAGAAATATATCCAGCACTGGGTGCTCCCTTCAATAAAATACTGCACTTCTTCCTATTCTATCCATTTGTTATGAAATGTAATTAAGCCCGGTTACCTTCAATTATTTACGTAAGCCCTCTGTCCCGGAGACTTAAAGAGATTTCTTCTCTGGTTTCCAACATTGTTATTAGAAATCCGTAAAGCAGGGAAGGGACAGAAAATTAAATTTAAAGGTACCTCATTGCGGCACAACTGCTTTCCTACCTCTACATCGCTGCGGACGGACACAAGTTTATGCACACGGAGAGAAATACATGGCAGCATAGAAGGCTGAGTCCTCCTCAGCAAGTGGACTTGGCAATCTTGTCGAAACGAACTTTAAATTTCAAGTCTAGCAAGTAGCCTTCCCTCCCATCCAAACGCTAGGCTCTAAGAATCATCAGAGGAAAAAAAAAAAAAAGTGGAAGGAGAAAGGACAACGGTGAAAATAGAAGAGTCATGCGAAGAAGCTGTGGGTTGCATTACTGTTATTATATTTTAACTAGGTAGGCACTAGGCGAGGCAACCACTAATTTGGGGGATTTATTCCAGAAGATTTTCCCAGCCTTGCACCAAGTGCGATTTCTCTGCGGTGTGCTTGGAGCTGCGACGCGGTTGCCTTTCATTTACAATCCGTTCCCCGAGTCGATGGCGCAGGTTAGTGGTTTTAGCCATATACATAAACAAATAAATTGTGCTGATGATGAAGAGTCGGAACCGTGACAAATAATAGTCAAAACTCCCAACAGAGAAACAGACGCGTGGAGAAGGGGGATTACAAACAAAGCAGTTTTGCGTCTGATCTTTGTTTTAAAAGAGAGCCTGAACTTTTAGAAGACGGAGAATTGATTTATCATTAAAAACAAAGAAAAGGGAAAATAAGCAAACGGGCTGCTCGCCCGTCCAGAGAGCCGTGTAACAGTTTTCTATCCGGACTTCTGTAGTTGATGAGGAGGATAAAGTATTCTCGGGAATCTACGTGTGGGAAAGTGTAAAAAGACCAACACGTTACGAAAAACACATCCCTCCCCAGTCTCCCGGAGAGGTCGAATCCAGCAATGACTTACCTGTTCAATTATTTTACTCTGTGCCTTCTCTTTTTACTTTTTTTTTTTTAAAGTGTCCCCCCCGCCTCCCCGGAAAAAACAAAACAAAACAAAAACATATACGGGGAATGAATAAATAAAGGCAGCCCCTCTCCTTCGCAGAGGCATCCTTCCACCACTTGTTACAACCTAGCAAACCTTCCCCAGCTCCTGCTATTTTTAAAAATTTTTTATTTTTTTCAGTTCTTTCCTAGAGACTCCTTCTGGTTGAACGTGAGTCTGGGTTGTGAGCGAGGGTGCTGTAAATTAATTTTTAACTAAAAGGCCATTGTGTTAACGAAGGTAAAAAAAAGCACTCTCCCTCCCCCTGTTTAGCAGTCTAGACGAAACCATTCTAGTCTGACGGCAAACTGCCGGCTTTGCCTGTTCATCGTTAATTCCTGATTGTTTGCCTTCGTCCGCTATAAAACCTAGGGAGGGGAGTTTAATTTTTATTTATTAGTTCTACCCACCTTGGATTTCTTGTGATGTTTTAGCATCTTTAGACCTGTCTAAAGATGGAGCTTCCTGCCGCAAAAGGACATCTTCTTTTTTACTTTCCCCGGTCCACAATCAGGGTCCAGCACAACGGGCACCTCAAAATCCCCACTTGCAGCGTGCGACCCAGCGGGTGCGAAGCCACCTTCCCAAAGACAGCCGCCTGCAGCTGGGGAACGTGCTCAAGCAGCTCCTGGGAACCTGCGGGCTCGGTGGGGAAAGCACGGTGCGGGGAACCACAGTCCCGGCTGATTTGCACCCCAAGGAAGGGGCAAGGGGAGGAACACACGCACACGCACACACACACGAACACGCACACACAAACACACACACACACGCGCACACACACCCCTCTTTGCAATGAGGAGCCTTGAGCGGAGGGTAGAATGCAGAGGAGGAAGACGCAGCTGCCAGCACGGCTAGGGGAGCGGGCTCTGGCTTTGCAAAAAGGTATTTTAGGATAAAGTGGAGGGAAGAAGGGGGCAAGTCTCTGGCGATTGACTTATCTGTTAAAAAATGCGTGTGCAAGAGGCTTCCGGAGGGCTCACCAATCCGAGGCGGACGAGACTGCTAAGACCATCCCCTGGTGTCAATTTTAATGGGAAACTTCACTGGTTTGCAGGGGGTGGATATGTATTTTTTAATTTGAGGACATGCGGCCGCAGCTAACGCCGACTTTCCTTTCGCTCCTCCCCACTCACTCGATTCCGACGCAGCTTGCTGACACCTCTATTTCCAGCCTCCCCATTTTTGGGGTGGTGGCTATTCTGAGAAAGGTCTTGCGGAGATGAAGCGGAAGCCTGTGGTTGTGCCAAAGCACAAAAACCTATCCTGAAAAACAGAGAGGAGAAAAAGTCCTTTTGCGAAAGTTGACCCCCAGCTGAGTGCACTCAACGCGGCGTTTGCAAGCCGGCCTCGAAGCTTTTGCCGTAGAGGAGGGCTCAGCTCGGTCCCCACAGGCTCAAAGGACAAATCCTCACCTCCCTGCAGTGTACTTTGCTTGCAGGCTGCACACATCTACGTGCGGTGGAGGAGGGAGAGGGGAATATTGAATATTAAATATTAAATGCAAAAAGACCGTAGCACTCTCAGGGAAGGAAAGATCACCTAGCCTCCGGGCTGGGGCTTCTCCCTCCCTTCTTGTGGCACGGGGCACCCGAAGGCCGGGAGACGCCGGGAAGAGTCCCCCCGCCCCACCTCACCCTTCCCAAACCGCGCCGCTCGCGGAAAAATCGCGGCCCGCGGCTCTGCACGGACACGGGGGGGGGGTGGGGGAACAGCCCTCGCCCCTGTTCTCCCGCCTGTGCCCTACATGCTACGACTTAGCCTTTTTTTTTTTTTTTTTTTTTTTTCTCTCCCCTTTCGGCAGGAATTCAGGGTCTTGGTGGGTGTCTGGATGAGGACCCTAAGCCTTCCTAGCCGGGGCTGGGGGACTCCGTCCAATTTTGGGGTTTGCTTTAGGGCTTGTCCAACACACAGGGGAAACCCAGATTGCCTTGGAGGGCCGTGCCCCGTCTGCTCCCTCTCTCTTCAGTAAGGATTTATACACGGGATTAAATGCCTGGCCACACAAGGCAATTTAACAATCACAGTGAATTAATTTTGACTCTGTCTTTAAGAAAAATGATGCTTTGTGGCACAATCCTCTGCAGAGCTGTAATTGCAAAGAAAAAAATCCTAACCACAACAGCAGGTTTCCGATGGTTGAAGGCACCGTTTCCAAAACGACGCGGACTGGGAGCATGAAGAAAAGGGAAAAAATGGTTCCTCGTTAGAATCTATTTATCCAATTCCTTCACTTGCAACACACCTTCTCTTCTGGAATTAAGCCTGCGGGGACAGGGTGTTGGTGGAAACCTATTAAAGCTCATGCTGGGAGGAGATACTTTACAGTCACATTTGGTTCTGAATTAACAACATGATCTCAAAAATAAAACTATGCTGATTCTAGTAGCTAGTAATGGGCAATTCTTTCAAAAAGAGTTATGGAAGGGGAGGGATTTTACAGATTTTGGAAATTACAAATATAAACCAAAACCTCATATAGGAAAAAAAAGCTCCGAAAACCAAAACCAACCTCTGCTTTAAAACAACCAAAACGAAGGGCATTTTGGAAACACTTGGAGCCCCAGAAGGATATCTGACCCTTTTTCAGTGGTCTGCAACACTAGTGCTCCCCTCCAGCAGTCAGGACTGACCTGGAGCAGTGTGCAGGACTCAGCTCCCCAGAGTTATCTGAGCTGCAGCTGTGAGCTATGGAGTTGTGGTGTTTTTCCCCATTTCAGCATCTTTCTACCTCCCATCTCCTCTTCCAAACAGTTTTGCACTTGTGCTCTCAATGGGCCTTTGCACTGCACAGGGAATGTAGCCAAAAGTCCTTCACAAAAATGAAAAAAAAATAAAAATCAGACCTCCTCCAGGGTCTGATTCTGCACTGTGGTCCCTTGGGGGTGCCCTTTTCCATTCACACTCTACCCTCTCCTTTCCCCAGGGATCAAAGTCCAGAACTGCTTTGCACATTGACTGTACAGTCCAAAGTGTCAGCCAGTGGTGCTTTCAGCCATCTGGGAGACAAAAGAAGAGTGGCCAAGGGAACTGACCACTACAATCCCCACCTTACTGCCAGGCTCTCTGCAGCCTTGACCCTACTCCCCACACTTGCTCACTTGTCCTCAATGTCCCTCCATAACTGTGAGTCACTGGGGAATTGGGGAGGGGAAAAAAAAAAAAGGAGAAATGGGCACAGAACCTTTAAAGGAAATGTCAGTGGTTGAGGTTTCAGGGTGTCTCAGCTAGAAGAAATGATTTTCCTTTTCTTTTTTTTTAAAACAAAAATTGGTAGTTTGTCAGAAATGAGTGACAGAAAAGGATACTATAGGCTGCAGGGGACACCACTACCATACCCCCCCCCTTGCTGATGGCTTTCCAGGCCTTAGGATTTAGGAAACGTATTTTGCTTTAGTTTTTTTGTGCTTAAATCCTGAAGCAAAGAGTGTGTAGGGCTTTGGAGCACCTGCTGCCAAGGGCAGAGGAAACACAGGGAATTTTGCCACATCATGTAATCACATAGTAAACAACCCCAAACTACTACCTCTCGATGTTTGCTGCCAGCAGGTACTAATGTGCTTTGCCACTGGCACTGGAGACGACCAACCCTGGGATGAGCACCTCTGGTCCTGTCCAGCCAGACCCCGAGAAGTGCGGGGCTCCTCTGCATTCCCCGCCTCAGCCCTTTTGCCCACAGTCCAAAAAATAAACCTTTCTTGTAAAAGTCTTTTTACAGTGCCTGAGCCTGAACACTACCAGGTAACAACTTTTTACAACCTGACTCCCAGGACACAGTTTCATTTCATTCCTTAACTTAACCCGTGTTCCCCCTCTCTCCAGGTTACATTTCCCAGCAAGAGATCCCTCCAGATTTAGCATGAATTTAAGCAGTCAAACCTTGCAATGAGAGCTGGTTCACGACTTGACCTTAAAACACAGGATTTTCAAACTGTTTGGAGCTGAATTCTGATTCCAGTCAGAGGCATTGTTGGCTTCTAAAACATCCATGGGATGTCCATGTTGGGGAGAGCCTTTCCACCTCTGGCAGCTCCAGTCTCTGCAGGAAGGCAATGGGGCTTCTTTGTCCTGATCATTTCCCATCCCTGGGACATGGAAAGGGCTGCTCAGCTCCCCTGTAGGCCATCATCCACACAGAAAAATCCCAGCCCAACACCAGCCTGAAGTAGCTGCAGAAACTCCATAGATATATCGGTTTGCTGTTCCTGCTGCTTTTCTTTCTAATTAATCACATATTTTGGAGTTCAAAGAGGGAGGTTGGTGGAGAAAGAAGGAGGTGAAATAATGGGAAATAACTGGAAATCCAGGCAAAGAAAAAGCACAAGAGCAAATCCATGACTTAACTTCCCTTGGAAGGGGATGGATGTAAGCACTCCTCTCCCTCTTGCTCCCCTGGCCTCTCAGGTTTATGGTTCTCCTTTGTGCAGTTTCAGTGTCTCACATCTTTGAAAAAATAGCCTCCTCTTCTCCAGTCTCTCTGAAGGTTTGGAACCCAAATAGGGCCAAAAAAATTACTTCTCCATCTCCATGATTGTCCCTGGTGATTGGGCTGGTCTTGCCCCTTAATTTGCCAGTTTTCTTTAGAAGAATAATTTATTTATTTATTTATTTATTTTTAAAAAAAAGGCCCCAAAATCACATGGTAAGTCACAAGAACAAAGTGAGGCCGTGGATCCCAGTAAAAGATCCCAGTGTCTTTTCCCTCTGACAGAGCAAAGGCAAGTTGTAGCACCATTCTGAAACTATTTAGCTCACATCCATGGGTGATGTGGACCTTTTAAGGTCTCTTCTCCCTACCCCACCCCCAGAGTCACTACCCCTCATAAATTTGGAGAGAGAGAGATCCTCCTGTTGACTAGAGAGTTGTTATTCTTGGGATTAGAGATGTCTGACCTTGAAGGTCACAGGTCACGGTCCTTGAATAAGGAGCAGGAGTGCAAGGTTGGGATTGAAATTTGAGGTGCGTCTGCTGGAGATCACAGGGAAAAGTCTTCCAAACAAAGAAGAATGCCTCAGTCAGGGTGAGAAAGGACAAATTCCCCAAGAATTATGACCTCCTTCTGGATGGTTGCATACCTGCAGACTGCCCAAAGGATGCACAATGGCTGAAACAGGGGATAAAGGAGAGGAGAAAGGAGGGGAAAGATTGCTGGAGCCTGAAGACCCACATTATTTATTATTATTTATATTCTGGGCAGTCCCAGAGGCCCTGATGTTGGCAGTTTTATGGAGATAGGTGCTGTGGGAAGCAAGAGAAGGAACATCCCCTCATCATGGCAGCCTGGAGGTGGAAGGTTAGGAGCAAGGAGTCTGCACATCTTTGCAGGAAGGGAAGAAAGGAAGAGATCCCGCCAAGGTCAAGGAAGTAACAGAGGGGTACTGAAGAAGACGACATCTCTAATCTGTGCCTAACACAACTATGAAAGCTTCCCTCTGTGAGATCCTGCAGAGCTCTGGGGAGTCAATCACAGCTGCATGCCTCATTTTCTCCACAGAAATAACAATAAGAGAAGCAAAGAGCACTTCCAGACTTATTTCAGGGTACCAGTTGATTACAGAAACCTAATTTCTCTAGTGGAATTCATATCCAAATGAAGAAAGCAACATATTTGCTAGTTCAGAGCCATCTGGCTTGTGCCCATGGATGCTGCAGACAGGAGCCTGTGCTTGTCGACTCCTCGGTACCTGTGCACAGGCAGTGCCTCTGCTCTCTTCAGGGGATGAGGGGACATGGGCAGTGTGAGCAGCATCATGGCACAGTCCTGCTGAATGTCTCTACATCCCACCAAAACCAGACTGCACTGCAGGTGCCATGCACCACCATAAACAGGTCCCTTTGGCTGTTAAACGTGGTGTTCATGTCCACATACAAATACACAGAGGTGAAATCCATTGACGCTGAGAGGAAGTAAGAGTGCAGGAAAGTGTTTGAAGGTCCAGGACCTTCAACATCACCTCAGCCCACTGTACTGAAGCCCCAAATTTGAACAGACTCAGCTCCAGATCCTTGTCTGGTGTCACTATAGTCTAGAAGACCTTGCGGTCTAAATTGGCCTAGCTGTATTCCATTATTTTTTAAAGAGAGCAAATGTCTCTGTGTCATTCATGCAAACCACACACGGAAAGCTCTTCAGTAAAACTACACAGGCCAGGTGCTGCTGTGATGCTTAAGCTCATAGAGCCTTTCCCCTTTCCGGCCCAGTGGTAGGGAAGGGAGGCAGGGAGGGCGGGGGTCGGGGCCGGGAGCAGAGCCCCCGCCCCCGGGAACGGCCCCGAGCGACGCTAGGGGGAGCCACGGGCTCAATTAATTAGCTGGCGCGAATTAGCTGAGGAGGAGAAAAACATTGGACCTAGGAGAGAAAGTGAGAATTGGGTTACTTGTGTTTTTAGGGAAGGGGGGGTTCAATCTGCATTTATGCCAAGTTACATCAAAAAGTGTAGCAGCAAGACACCACTAGAGCGAAATGCAGCAAGGTAACGGCTCTGTGCATTTGTGATTCGAGGTAATTTGGGCTCTAATTGATTTAAACGGCTGTCAGTCCCATTCTGTCTTCAGTCTAGATATGTATTCTTCACTTTGTAGCAGTTGAGAGAAAACAGAAGGGATCAATCTGTCTCCAAAAAGCCTTTCTTTTTTTTTTTTTTTTAATGCGGGTATAGATTTTTCAAGTGCCTCTGTAGGAAGGGGAAATGTAAGGAATAAATGTGAAAGAGTGAAACATCTCCTGTCTTTGTGAGCCACGAGCTTATGAACAGGGAGGCCAGAGCAGAGCTGCTCCAGGGAGGTTCCCAGGCCTGATCCAGTCCCCAGGCCCCACTCAGGCCACCATGGCATGGTGAATGGGAACTGTGTGTAGGATGAGATCTGGCTGGAGTTTTAGCAAAATTGAACCAAAAGGGAGCTCAGCAGAAACCAGGTCATAAAAGCTGCTGTTGGGATTATTTATTATCATTTTAATCTTATTAGCATCCCATCCAGTGGCTCTTTGGAGAATAAAACACTGATGTTATGTATTTATCTTGACAGAAGCCAACCAACCTTAATAAAAATGAAGCACTCAGTAAAGAAAAAAAAAAGCGGGGGGGGGGGAAGAGGGGGATCAAGCCTTCTGAAGTTTTATATTGACTTTTTAATTAACTAATATTGTTGGAGGGGAGGGGGACGATTAGGAAGTAGCAGAGATTCTGTAAAAGGTTTCCTTTATCTGATGTCCTGAGTATAAACAATATTGCTGTTAATTTAAAACCAAGTCAGCCTATCTTTATGACTTCACTGCACTCACATTAGCTCTATCTTTATACAGTGTCATGGTTGCAAATAGATTGGGTTGAAAACTTCCCCTATTTCCACTTTAAAGTGACTTCTAATCTTTCCCTTTAGTGGTGTTCATTCAACTTCACAAGTGTTAGAATCACCATTAGGCAGAGAAATGGACCTTCTCGCCTGCTTATCTAAATAGCAACATTACAAAAAACAAACAAACAGCACCACCACCACTACCACCACCACCACCCCCAATCCCCATTTCCTATTAGGCCAACTCTGGGACTCTAGAGGGCAGATGAAATAGATGTAGGCTTCCTTTTTATGAGTCTTAAATGCATAAAGGATGTATGCTTTGCATTTCTGTCTCACCGCCTGGTGAAAGCCTCCAAGCACCTTGGAAACTTCCTGGCTCACATGATGCAAGAGGAGTGGCAGTAGATGCTGAAAATGGGGACAGAGAAAGACCTGGGAACACAACCACAGAGACAAAAGAGTCCACACAACCCAGACTGACAGCCAGGGCATGGTGGCATGTCACTGGGATGGATTTTCACAGTGATATAGATTCCAGTTAGAAAAACACTGAGGACAAGTGGACAAAAAAGTACTGGGAAGCGCCATGTACTTTTTAACTTGGTGTCTCTGCCTGGACTGTTGTGGTTGAAAGCCAAAGGTAGATGTGTCCTTCAACTGGATCCCTTTTTGACTCTTGTTTACACATTTGGCTTCTGCAGCTTCCAGTAGCAGTGAGTTCCTCAGTGTATGTGAGTTCCACAGTATGTGAGAAACAACTTGTCCATCCCCGGAAACAGTGAAAAAATATTCCCCCGAACTCTTCCTTTTGCCTTCCAGGCTGGGACAGATCTCTATCATCCTCTGTCTTGGCTATCCCTCTATCCTTGGCAGCTTAGTCCCCAGTGGATGGTGTGGTTACCCACATTTTTTGTGGCATTAATCTTACTTTACAGGACAGCTTGCCCTGGCAGAAGCAAATTGTCCCGGAGGTCTGGCGGTGCATGGGTTACAGCCTAAAGGGAAGGATTCCAAGGTCGTGGTATTCGACTTCCTCCTATCATCCAGGAGGGGGCAATCCCTGGCTAGAACTGAAATGAAAAACACCAGTTAAAAAGAGATACTTCAGAGCATTTTTCCTCTTTCGCTGCTCCGTCCAAGGAAAAGCTCAAATTACTGTGATGGAGGAAGGCTGTAAAATGGAAACACAGATGGGGGATCTTACAGGGATTGTGAGTTTCGGTAGCCCATGTTTCTTTACATAGTGGTATTCATTATTACAAACTGGCTCTAATTTAAAGGAAAAAGCAGAGTTAACAATAAAGCGTGTTTTCTTTCAAATCAGTCAAAACTTTGTGCTGAATGATCCAATCATGAGCATAATTCACCGTTTATTTTCATTAGGCTTGTGGTTAATTAATCTTCTTTGATTTTCTACCTTTTTAAAGACTCAGACAGAAGATGCAGGTATATCTTTGGTGAAACAAGCAGATTTTTATAGACTTTCTCTCAACCTCCACCAAATATTTTATTTCTGCCACAGATACAGTTTTATTTATGCAATACACGCTCACACTAGCAAATACATTCTTGTTCTGCCCTGTGGAGACAGGCTGGTGAGCAACACACTGGCAATATTTATTCCAAGGTATATTCTATAACATTGTGTGAAATAGATCAAATAACTCAGCCTCTTCTCTGCCTCTGTTTCCTCATCTGCAAAATAAGGATCACAAAACTGGAAAATTTTGCAAAATTCCATATGCAGAATCTATGAATTAAAAAAAAAAAAAAGTTCATATCTCCTCCTCCCTAAGACAACAGTGAAGATCCAAGCTGATATTTGAAATGTGCTTTATTATGAGTGCCACAGGTGTTACGTATATTTCAGTGAAACTACTTTTGAGAATGATTATAATTTTGCACTCGAATGTGTCTAGGACCTAGCAGAAGGGGAAGATGGGGAGGGGAAAGGGTTTCAAGATGCTTCTGAGTAAAAAAAGCACCCATTTGAGGAGAGCTGCTAAACACTTCAGTGACTTCCCAACTGCTTCCTGGGGGAAGGTGTGGAAAACCTAATGTATGAGCATTGGAACAAAAGTAGGCATCCCACTGGGCCACTTCATCCTGGTGAGGGTGTGTGGTCATGAACGGAATGGGTGCTCAGAGAAAGAATATCTGAAATATCTGGAAAAGAAATGAACAAAGCCTATTAAAAAAGTCCTTTGTCCATTCTGTCTCTTGCTAACTGTTAACTACATAAAGAAAGCAGAAATGAAGGGGAAAAAAATCAACACAAACCACTGAAGTCTGGGAGAACTGGAATGTGGAGCTTTTTGGCACAAGCTGAGCAGGAGAAGTTTCCAGAAGAAACAACATGAGTGAGAGGATTATTGCAAAAGGCCAGAGTGTCAAGTCTGTGCTGTGAGTTAAAAGGAGCCCATAAAATCCACTCATGAGAAGTGAAGCCAGAACAAGGTCTGGAGTTAACTCCTTAAAGTCTACAAAACAGTTGATAACCATCAGGAGTGACTTCCTTTCTGTGAGGTGCAGAGTCTGGGCAAAGTCCCCTCTTAGCCATCACCCAGAAAGCTATAAAGAAGAAAAAGGCAGATCAAGCAGCTTGATGAGTGTTTTATGCAATACAATAAATTGTTTTTCCAGATCAGCTTTTTAATTTAAACTTCCATTTCATAGCCATTTTTAATGATTCTTTCAAAAATAAAGAATCATAACAATATAATCCAGTTATATTGTAACAATACAATCCATACACATCTCATTTTGCCATCATTGTTAACAAAAATTATTGCACTCCAGTAGCTGTGTGAAGCCAGACCCTACCATGGACTTTCAAAGTGATAAGTGATAACAAAGTAGGAAAAAATAAATTCCAATAGCTTTATAACTTTTTTTTTTTCCATCCAAACACTTTCCAAACACTGAGCAGTGAATGCCTGTTACACATCAATTTCTCCTCCTCTCTATAAATTTAATGAGTCCTTAAAGATATTTGAAGACTCACTAGTCTAAAGAAGTAAAGTAGAAAGAGAAATTTCAGACCATTGTCTAAATAACATATGAAAGTGGCTGCAAGACTAGTGTGTGTCATGTTCGTCACTTTCATGGTGGACAGGACATGAAATAATGGTTTAGATCACAACCAAGAAGATTTATATTACATGTTTTCAAAGATTTTTTATTTGCAAGTAACAGAAAGCATGGATTTGGAGTCTAAAGGCAACGTGAGATCTCTGGCAGTGGGAGGATACATGTCATGGTAATAACAAGGTAAAATTGTAGGAGACCATGTAGAAGGCTGAGAGTGGAAATAAGACCTTAGGCGGAGTGTACAAGTCTCATTCTCACAGTTCTCACCTTCTTCTTTCCTTGCAGAGTGCCTTTTCTTTGCAGAGTGCCTCTGATCGTGCAGACCAGGAGCAGCTGATGAGTATGCTACAGACCAGCCCTGGCCTGTCCCCACTTCCCCTTCTGCTTCTGTCCTTTGGACATCCCTGTTTGGATCACTGGTGTTACTAGACATTTTGGGAGCAAGAAGAAATAATATGGCAAATTTTTGAAAAGATTTTGGGTGCTGCCCTTGAATGGCAGGTGCTCAGCACCTTCTGAAAATCAATTTACTTAATGCTGATACCTAAACCAGAAAGAAATAGTAATTTAAATTAATTTTACTGTTACTTTTGTCTCATAACAACAGAAATGACTGGTGTTTAACACACACAAGAATAAATATCATGTCTCCATCTCATAGGGCAGAGCTTAAAGGGGCAATCAAACTGAGATGCATTGGAAAGGCAGAAACAAGCGTAACACAGAAGCAAAGGCAAACTAATGAAAGTCAGAATGAATTTATGAGGCACCTTAATGAAACACGTGGTTATGTTGAAGATGAATCCATGGCATTTACTCTTTTAAGTCTGCATGTAGTATGGAACTCACATGATTTGAAAGGTAATAAATTTCATGGCAAATGGTTATGATTATATTTGCACAGAGAAAGCCTTTGCCCAAAGCAAGTGGGTGTGGTTAGTGAAAGATTCAATTAGGCTATTTAATGCTAGTTGCACAACTGTTTTGTTCAAAGACTTGTACTATGTTCTGTCAAAGGTTACACCCCTGAAATGGTAACAAAAATGAATTAAAGTTGAGCAGCTTTGCTCTGCCCAGCAGATGGGTCTTGTTCTTTTGAAGAGCGATATCACAGAGAAAATTATAAGCAAATCAAGTCCAATTTCATATGCATTGTGACAGAACATATATAATGAATGTTACTTTTTACTTAATCACCCAGAAAATGCTCAGACAATACACAGTCTCAAAACTTGACATGGAACCACTGAGCAGTGTCAGAAGTTATTAGCATTTATTAGCTGTCCTGCAGGAACACCTGTGCCTAGATGCAGCTCAGAAACCCCACCTCACTGTTAGGCAAACACAAAGCAATACTCCACCCCGGTGTCAACAGGAATTTACAGTCTTGGCATCCCAGGCAGCCTTCCCAAGCAAGCTGTGCAGCTCAGCTGCTGACCAGTGCAGTGCTTGAACCCAGGGCCTGCAGCACCGTGGAGAGCTCCACACCCTATGGGGCAGCCCTGCCTCCGCCGGCCTGGAGGATCGCTCATCCTGGTGGGAGACGACTGGGAGTTAGGTAGATGTCTCAAAGCCTCCTTCTGTTTGGACATGGCCAGCCACAGATTTTCTGTGACAGCACAGATGGGTCTGGATATGCACAGCTCCACCTACACCATCAAGGTTCTTTTCCAATCCAATGCTCTTATCAAAGGAAGGAAGGGAGTCCACAGTGATGGTCTGACCCTCCTTTCCATGGCAGGCGATGAACAGTAATGATGGATATGATCAGATGTATTGGCTGTGAGTCCTCATCAGTCCACAACTGGGAAGGGTCCTCCATGCTCTGTGTGCAGCCAGCTTTGCTATTCACTTTCCTGAAGCAACATGGGCATTAAATAACTCCAGTTATTTGGGTTGGTGCTTTGCTTTTGTTTCCTGCATTTATTAATTAGTAGTAGTGCATGAGGTCACTATGCAACAAGACAGGAGCACCACCACGTAAGTTAAGAAAGTAAAATAACACAAACAGCTTGGGTTACAGAAGTAAAATGTAAAAAATAAAGCAACAATATAAACTGCACTCGCTTGCCTTAAGTGATGTTTTGATGTACTGAAAGAATGACTTTTAATTCTTCTTGCAGGGTTGGGAAAGTCTAGAAAATAAGTGGTTTAAAAAAAAAAAAAGATAACACAATGCTGCTGCATTTGTGCTTCCTAGAAGCTGATCAGATTCGTCTGCAAATAGACAAAATGAGGGAGCTGTTGCTTGGAGAGACCATGCGTTAGGGGCACAAGCAGCTCTGCTTCCTTGTGTTGTGCCTAGAATATAGTTTCTTGCAACCAAGATATGAATGATTGCAAGTGTCTTTGCGAGCCAAACACATGCACAAGGAAAATTACAAAATAAACTATGGTTTTACTTGGGGAAGAAATGACCTTCTTTGTTTTATTTTGTTTTCCACAGATATAATGCCAGCTTTCTCCAAAATGGGAATTGAGGATGATGCAAAGTGGCAACATAAGATATTACAGCATAATTTCAGATCTGCTTCACATTTCACTTACCATCCTCACTTTTCCATGTGAAACTTGGGGCTGCAGGACCTTTCTTACTATGAGTTACACCTTCCTATTGTTTTTTAACAGCGTGCGCCCCATTACCTTTACTTCAGTCAGACAGCTGGCAAAGGAAAGCCTTACACACATGGAATCAGTATGGATAATTTAATTCACACTGTGGGAAGTGTAACTGCAAATAGAGACAAGTAATTATCTGTAGCCTAAAAACTCTGTATCTAAGAAGAGTTTGATTTCTGATTCTGGAAGGAAAAGAGTGATTATGTGGGAATTAGTGCAACGTTTTCTACAGAGTGAGTACGATTATTTTCATGGAAATATTTTCAAGGCTGAAACATAGGAGTGTTTTGTGAAATTGTTACCCCTGTGAGAAGGACACATCTCTGAGCTTCCTTTGAAATGCCTCCTTATTATTTGTTATGTGTGCATGTAAAAAACAAAAAGAAAAAAAAAGAAAAGTACCCAACGAAAATTAAAATGAAAAGAACAGAAAATGAGAGGAGTGGCTTTTGTTTGTTTGTTTGTTTGTTTGTTTTTATAGAGGATTTGCAACTGTGCACAAGAAGCAACCAGCGATGTGACGAAGCCACGCCGCTGCTTCCCGCTTCAGCCTACAGACAATTTTGGGATACAGATTTGAAGGGTGTGTGAACAAAATGGCAGGATGGCAGGTGGGGCTTTAAGTTGTGTTTTTCTGGGACGGGGGTTATGCATTACACAGTTGCTGTTTTCAGAAATAAAATTTAAACTGGCTCAATTTGCGAGTTTCGCTTTTATAATAAATCAGGGATTTTGCTGAAACTTTTTTTTTTTTGCCTTTATTCCTTTATTTTTTTGGAAAAGAAAATGAAATCGTGTGATTTCTGTGCTTCTAAACGTCCACCGGGCTGTTTAGGAGGTGGGAGAAGGCACCGTCTCCCAGCCCCGTGTGCTGAGTGACCTCCCCCAGCGCGCCGAGAGATCCAAGACAAACGCTCGTATTTACGGCCGTGACTTTTATCGGCTCCAGAGAGGGAAACTACCGGGAGAAAAACGACGGGCTGGGGAAGACCTCGAGCTCCGTCTCGTTTATCGCCGTCTGCCGTCCGTGCTGCTGGAGGAAAAGCCAGAAAGAAAACCGGGCAGCCCGGTCCGGAGGACCGCAGCCCACCAGCCGGCACAGATTACACATTGCGCCTGCACCCAAACCTTTCCCGTTCATTCCTGGCCGGCTGCTGCCCTCAACCGCTTCTCCGAGGCTTTTTCAGGTCTTTTTGCCGGGGCCGCCGCTGCCCCCTCGCCCGCCAGCCCTGGCTCGGCCGTCGGACAAGGCACAGGCCGGGGACCGCACCCACGGTGCTCGGGCACGAGCCATATTTCCTTTATTAATCGCTCATATGCGGCACCCCCCCCTCTTCCTCCCCCTCTTCCTCCCCCGGCCAAAGCCCCCCCGGCTTCGCCTTTCCGCGCTCTCCGGCCGCGGCCGCGGACAGCAGAGCGGAGGGGGGGTGGCGGCGGGGGAGCTGCTTGCGATCCTTTGGAAACCGAAATACCGGGCAGATTTACTGCAAAACGCTGCGGCGGCCTCTCCGGAAGGGGCTTGAATCTGGGGATGTCGCTTAGCCAGAGGTTTTCGCCAAAAAACGGTGCTCTTGTTCAGGCGGCGATAAATTTCCCCTCTGGCACGCAGCAAATTGAGCCGCGGCGGGGGGGAGGAGGGGGTCCGGGTTCGCGATGGGAAGGGCTCGCTTCTGCCGCCGGTTGTTTCTCGGCAGCTTTGTCCCTGCGGGTGGGACCCCGGCTCCCCCTGGAGCACACACACACCCCGGCAGAAGGGTTGCCCCGGTGCTGTCAAGCCCCCACTTCTGTCAGTCCCTGCACACACGGGCTCTCTGACGGGGAAAGGATCCTGATTTATACCCAGAGCATTATTGGATTGAATTACGCTTCCTGAGAGCACCACCGGCCTGGGAGGAGGCACCAGACTTTGGAGTGGGCTTGGGTGAACTCGGCCCAGCTCTACCCCTCCCCTTGGGGCTCTGCCGTGCCCGAGGCCCTTCTGCTCTCAATGGGCGATGAAGGGCTTGATGGTGAAGCGAGCAGCAAGTGTGAGAAGTGTCCCAGAGCGGTAGAGACTTACAGGAGTGTGAGGGGAGAGAACAGAGAACTGGTGTCCACAAATTCTTGAGAGAATTTTGATATCCACTTATTCTCCCACCTGCATCTGACATTGTAGCAAAGGAAAAAAAAAAAAAAAGAAAAAAAAAAGAGAGAGAGAGAGAAATGCCTCCTGTCCACACAGCATCTTTTCAGACTTTTTTATGAACTCTGCTGTCAGACAAGCTGGAGGACCCCACAGGTTTGCCAGAGTTCGCTGTGTTTCTGGCCTGCTGCTGGCAGCCAAGATAGACACTGGGCAGATTTGGGAGGTTCTCTTTGCAACTTAGACTATAAATGATATTGGCCCTTATATAGCTGAGTTCCAGGGAGATCTCTGAGTATTTTACAATGGCTGTAAGAACTGGGAATAAATTTAGAGATCATGGTAAAGCCCAAAGTACAACTCAAATCTCTCAAGTACCCAGGATAGTACCCCAACCACTGGCCTCTTGGGTCTTCAGAAATACATTAATTCTTTTCAAGCAAAAGCTGTAAACCAAATGCAAACCAAATCTTGGGATACATCTTTTAAGAACACTCAGCCTTAGGGTTTGAATTCACGCTGAGAACAAAGACAGACTACATTTATTTTTGTCTTTGAGGAATCTCAGATCCTTTTCTTCTAAAACTTGGGTGGGGAAGGGGAAAGAACAAGCTTGATTTTGGGAAATATTTTGAAAAAAAAAATCACTTCAAATCCAAAAACTCCAACTATTACATTAAGGAGATTTCTTAGCTCACCTACTTTACCTCTCTGTGAAGTTTAAAGATACATAACATAGAGGAAGGTGCTGGCAGTGGTGGGTTGTGACCAAATACCAAAAAAGAAACAGTGTGTTTCCATTTCTGCTCTGTACATCTCACATTGTTTCATGCTTTTGTGTAACCCTAGGTTTAGTGGAATGTGTCTGAATGACGGTTGAGCACAGATGTAGGAAAAGACTGCCAAAAGCACTCCAAGAAAGGACATGGGATTGGCAATGAATAGAGCCGCATTAGCAGGAATGGAGCCTATGAGCCCTGGAATCTCACTGCAGATTTCACATCCTTTACGGACTGATGATGATGGGGAGCTTGGGAGAAAGACAGGAAATGGGGTGGCTGGTGTCCCAACATCAGCATCTCAGACATAAGCTCATCATTAGATTTGGCAACAAAAGCAGAGCAAGTGAGAAAACAGAAGTGAAAAATCTGAGGATAGCTCAATGGTTTGAGTTAAAAAATACCATCTCCACAGATTTACAATGATGGGGGCTTTGCTCAGTGCATGGACAACACCATGCGGATGGGCTAGGACTACTGTGAGTCCCAGATGCCAGTTGTTCAAAATGCAGCCAAGTTCAGACTGAAGGGGTAAAGCAGAATAAACTTAAGTGTAAGGTAAAGTGCTCTTACACTTCACAGTGAGCTATCCAGACTTAGGGACTAATAGGGCATGAAGAATGATTTATTAATCCTGATTTGCCATTTCCACTTGGAAGCAGGACTGTGCATCCCTGTAGGAACGAGCTTTGTCCTTTTTTCATTTGTACTGAACTGAGTCATTGTAGAGGGTAAGCTTATTTGGTAATGAGAACAAAGTGATAAGACTGAGATCAGAATCTTTTTGATTGCCATCAAAAACAAGTACTAATTTCCCTGAGGTTCCTCTGAAAGTCCCCACAAAGATTCCCACCCTGGGGGACTCATCAACACTCTCATCACCTGGTAATGGAGCAGAGGGCAGCAGTGTTCTTGGATCCAGCCATGCCCAGTCCATCTGGACAGGCAAGTGTCTAGGTCTGTTCTCAGGTGCCATGGCCAGGCTTACGCTTCCCCCTAGAATAGGCTGTTTGTGAGAGCAGGATGCACATAAATGACCCTAGCCTTGGATCACCTGGACAGACTGCAGACAGAGCCGTAAGGTATCATAAAGACTAAGGTGTGTGATTTTTATGTAAACATTTGTTTAGATGCCAGTTCTGTGGTCTGTTCAAGAGACTCTGTACCTGTGGCATGTTTGCTGCTGTGTACAAACTTTCATGTTTCTTTGAAAACCCTTTTAAGTTACAAGTTATTCAGGATTAAGGAGAAAGGGTTTCATGAAAACTGGAACAGAAAAACAGGAGGCCTTACCAGAGATGGTAACATACTTTAACCAAGGATTGCCATAAAATCACTACTGACCTTTGCTTGCAAAAACCTTATGTCTGAGGAGCTGCAACACCACAGTGTTTGCTTCCCTGTTTACACAAAAGCACTTTCTCTTTTAACTGTCATTCCTCCTCTCATGGAGAGGAAGGGACCAGGGCTGGGCAAGCATGCTGCTGTGAAATATTGGAGGCTGGAAATTTACTTCCTTGGGTTTTGGAAAAATATGCTGAAGCTATGTCAGTGCTAAATTCTGATGCTTGACTTCTTGGAGTGAGAAATAAGAACAAAATAATTGTTCAGAGCTTTATAATTAAGAATCAGATCTTTTTCAGGAAAATATTTTGAAATCTGGGATAAGCTGACAAAGAAAAGAAAAATGTCAGTATTTGAAACGTTTAAGAAATATGGAGATGTTAAGTACCGTTTTAAAATTGACTATTATAAAATCTAAGCGTAGATGGATGGATGTTGCAAGCAGGGTGATCCTTCAAATGACAGGAAACTCACCCTAACCTGCCATGTAATTCAAGAGAAGAATTTTAACAAGAAGCACCTGCCTGTCTCTTCTAACTCAGCACTGGCCTTTATGGCTTAACACACATTGTTAAATTTAATCAAGCACATCAGTTTACATATTGTTTCTAATGATTAAATTCCCTGTCACTGTGGTTTTTTTTGTTTTGTTTTGCTTTGTTTTGTTTTTACATATAGGTGAAGGTACTGGTGGTGCATTGAATTCCAAAAAAATATCCATAAGCCAAAAATGTTCAGGCTGTTTGCATGCTGTGTTCTCAATCAGTAACTTGTATACTCTCAGCAAAAGCATCCAAGATTTCACACAGATGCTTTAGGAATACTGTAGACCTGAAAACATGGGCCAGTAAATGCGTTTGACCCAACAGCTGATCTGCACTTTGTGTTTGCTTGACACCAGTAGAAGCAATAGCCCAGCAAATGGTCCCAGTGGCTAGCCCTGCTCAACTGCCTGTTCCACTGGAGCCAGTACACTGTGGATTGCAACCTGTTTGCTGTGAAACCCTTCAGGTTCAGAGGGGGGGAAGTTAGTGTTGGAGGGAGGAGGGGCAGGAAGGACAGTTACTGCTTGGAAACCCCCAGCAGAAAAAGATCTTGTACCACACAGCATGTCTGAGGGCGCTGGACTTGCTGCTAGTGTACTGTACAGACTGGCTCACAGGCAGTAGGTTCCAGCATGTTCTAAATACATCAGACTCCTTGACCTTCATGGAGTTCATCCTGTCTTATGTTCCTTTGTTCCATGTTTCTGAACATCCCAAAACCATGATCAAATTCCTCATCTTATACCAAGACAAATTTTCTTGGTGAATAAAAATACGAAGTTATGAAATTCCACCTCTTTCTCAACTGTCTGGCTCTGTCTCATCTTCACAGGTCTGTGGGGATTGTTTCTGGGTGCACATATGGAAAAACACATGGGCATATGCTACTTTGGCTACTGCAGGTCACTAATCTCTTGTCCATCTGAAAGACATTGCCTTAACAGGCCACAGCTTGCACAGGACAGATGGAGAGAAGAGAGACAGAAATTAATTGTAGGAGAAAACCTCTGTTGCCTGAAAGAAGCACCTCTGTTTGCACTGAAAGAAGCGCCAACTCCATCCTCAGTGGAGCTGCAGCGTTATTAGGTCAGTGTTTCAGCAATGTAAACCAAGAGATGTTGTGGACTGACAAATAGGAGAAGCTATCATAATTTTCATGCTGCAAAAAGGCTCTACTTCTTTGCTTGAAAATGTGCATGAAATGATGTTCCCAGTCTCCTCTGCACTAAACCTGGAGAGGTTGCTTTGAACTTAAACCGATGCAGGAGACTGCAGAATTTTGCTGGTGAACTTCTGCAAAATAGCTGTTTTTTTCACATCAACATAAGCCTGGAGATTAAAGAGAGAGCTGGAGGGACATGTTGCACCAAGGCCACATGACAGAAAGAAAGGTTCACCCTTGACCTCATCAAGGCCAAATGAGTTTTACCTCTCACAACTCCTGGCTTTTTAGTGCATATTTAGACCTTCTAACTTGGACAAAGGCTGGGCTGCTCAGAAATTTCATCCCAAACTGAGGTGCAATCTAGACTGATTGGAAATGGTAGGTGAGTAATAGTGACTCAGTCATGCAGTGTCTGCAGATCTCTGTCATGCCCTGTTCTGGTTGCACGTATTGCTCTCAAAATGTCCCCCATTTTAAAGAACTTCCATTGCTGAAAGCTGTTGCTTCCAGAGCTCATCACTGAATGAGCCCCAGTGCTTTCAAACCTTTCTCAGTACAGGAAGAATGGTATTTAACATAATTTAACGACGTTTCACTTCTCATCTCTCCTGTTTCATGTAATAAAGTGCTGAAAAACAAAATGTGTTGTTTTTTGTTTTGTCTTTGGCATTATTACTCTTCCTCTATTTTTTTCTTAGGAAAATATGCAATGCTTTTGTTTCTGATGAACTTCATAAAAAGTGGGTTCTGGGCTTAGTGTGCAGATGTGAGTGTTTATGCAGGTACCTGAACCAGAGACTGCTGAAGTCAAAGGAAATTTAAAGCACTTCACTAATTGTTGGGGGTTGGGCAGGATGAAGGCATATAGCTATTTTAGTGGATTAAAGACAACTTTTTTCAGTAGCAAATTTCTTCCAGGTAGCCTTTTCCTACTGGAATTTTCCAAGCCAGAAATGCTTTTCTCCTCTCTTTTGCCTGCCAACAGCACTTCAGGTAAGCAATGACTGTCCTAGCAGCCTTGGTTATTTACAGCCACATCTACCATGACAATTGCAGCTGCATGGGTGCTAGAGGACAATGCTAGAAGCCCCATGTCCCACAAGGTGCTTGAAAGCTGCCTAGTCTTAAGCATGATTAATCTCCTGCATTTCATTTACCTGATGATAATGTAACAGATCCTTTCATTTGGTTGCTTTTGTTGCTTTATGAAACTGAATATAAGCACAACCGGGATTTTCTTTCCCTTCTCCGTGCAAAACAACAACAAAATCTGTAGTGTCATACTAACTGATGCACTGATTTCTACAGATTTTTCTTCATTAGTTATTACCCTTCTTGTGGCTGTTAAGAAAGGTTTTCGTTCTTGCTAATAAAAATAAAAGCAAATGGGCATTCTCATAATAATTAATAAATAATAATAAATAATAATAATCATCACAATAATAAAATCTCTGCTAGCCTTGGAACTTAAAGATTAAAATCAACCAAACGAAAACCTACATATAATGGACAAAGCTGTTGAGCTGCAAATTGTTCAAAGGGACGGGAGACACGTGCAAGGTGAGCGCAGACACAACTAGGGCTCTACTCTTTCTGTGTAAAATTCTGCTTCAAAAGTGATTTTTTCCAGCCTCGGGGCCGCAGCCGCTCCCGGCGAGCTGGGATCCCACGTTCCCGTGAGATCGGAGAAAACGTTTGCGGTGCGAAAAGAATAAATCGGGCTTCTTGCCCTCGGCTCTCCGCCGGGCTCGGGTTTCTCCTCCCGCCCTGCAGGACGACCGAGAGCAGCAGGAATCGCCTCTTTCTTGCGCTGCGGTCCCGCCTGCACCCAAACCGGCGGCGCTCCGGTGAAGGCGGGGGTGCAGCCCGAGCGCGGAGCGGCCGCAGGCGCGGAGCCGCCTTCCCGAGCGCGGTGCTTCCCTCGCGCTCTTCCGCGGACATGCGGCGAAATGCAAAGGGGCAGCGGAGACAAGGTTTCCTGCTTGTTCATCTCTCGCCCTTTACAGCAAAAAACGTGTTTGGCCATCATGCTGCGGAGCTGGCAGAAATAAAGAAAAGATTGTGCTTCAAAGGAGTCAAAAAGAGCCCCCTTTTCTCCTCTTTTTTATTGCAACAGAAAATCGTACATGGATCTATAATGCATATATTTCACAGTCCTGAAGTGTACATTAACATTCAGCACACGGCTCTCTTCGGTGGGAATGAAATGGTTTTGAGTGCTATTTAACAAAAAACAATTCAAAAACCATGACTATATTGAATTTCGGCTTGAAAAATCGAAATATTTCTCACTTGGAAGCCGGCTTCTGTACATTAGAGCAAGAACTCTAACGAGAAGAGAGGTTTAGTAGCTGTTTAGGAAATATTTTATCACAGTGGCTCTTTCACAGTGGCGTGAGACTAATCATTGGTGAGTTTGCTTGCAGACAATAAACCTGTTTCATCTTATTTTCTTTTATATAAGGCAATTGTCATCTAACAGAGAAGGATAAAGCTGATTCCGGTATAAATTTAATAATATTTTGCTTTTGTACAGAGTGTAACGATATAATTTATCTAAAAGACATTTCCTGACACTGCTTTGTAATAAAGAGTTTTATCTTATTTTTATTGGGTGTAACTACAATGAAAAATTTCCTGTTTTGTGTACAGGTGTAAAACTGCATGATGGTGTACAGCGGCACACTCACTAGGAAGTCACATCGTCTTCGTGTTTGAAAAACAGGATAAAATAGGAAAGAGAGACAAGAGAGATGGGGGAAGAAAGAGAGACTCAGAAATCCCGGAGATTCCTTTTATATTGTATTTTATTTTTGGACTCAGATTAGGAAAGAAAAGGAGTCAGGATATAAAAAATGCACCTTTGATTCTGTCATGAGGTTTAGATAGGTTTCTGTTATTAGCTGCATAAAGGAGAAGCAGGGAAATGCACAGAGCAGTCTGAGGTCCTTGTTAATGACATCTCATCAAGATGCTTGTAAGACCCAAGAATGTTTACAACGTGGGCTCAAGTTCAATGACAAAATCCTTTGAAGGGGAAAAAAAAAAGGCCAGACACTTTGTGCAATGGGAATGAACTTGAACAAAAGAAAGGAGTCAAAGGCTGGGGGAAAGAGGAGGAGGCATGAAGGAAGGACTTGGAAGATGTTTCCCCACTATTTCTATCTTTTGCTTGTTCATGGGTGTATCTGTGTTACATTTTAATTTGACTGAAAAAAAAAAAAAAAAAGAAAAAGAAAAAGAGGGAAGGAGAAAGGGAAGGGGAAGCAGAAGGATGCCATACTCGCAGACCCTGCAGAACCGGGCCCGGCACACCTCACCTGCTGAGAAGCACCTTGGGGCTGGCGGCCGGTGGGTGAGGGCGCTTCTCCAACAACCGTGTTTTAAAAGCAGCGCTCTTACTAAAACCATACCTGAGGCCCCCGCCCACCCTGGACCTCCTAGGGCTGCTCTGCCCCGGTTTTGGGGTTGCTCTGCCCCAGGTTTTCTGATTTTCAAGTTCAATGGCAAAGGGAGGGGGCCGGGAGCCTTCACCTGGCCCCGGCAGCGGCTCCTTCCCGGAGTTTTACGAGAATGTCAGGACTTTCTTGCCTTTTGCTGAGGCCGCCGCGTAAAGGTTTTACAGCTCTCCCCGAGACTTCCCTCCTCCCCTTCCCATCTGCATTTTCCGCCTCGGATTCGGGGCCGGAGCGGAGGACGGGGATGGGGGGGGAGTCATGTCTCCCACTCTCAGCCCAGTTCTCCAGGAGGAGGGGGAGGCAGCAATCCTAACGGGGCTGGAGGTGTCTGGGGTCCACCCACCACGTTTCCAGACGTTCCAGTGCACGTTTTGGGACATCAGTGAAAGACCCCAGCTGTAAAAAAGAATGGGAAAAAGAAACATGTCTGTAAAATGATTAACCCTTAACTTGCAATAGAGGGGCACTTTAAGAGGATAAGCCATTTCCAAACCCTGGAGTAGACCTGGTTTCTTTTGAAGTCACTCGCAGGTACAGGCCGTTGGAGATCACAGACGGATTTCTTTTTTGTTTTATCGTATTATTTGTTTTTCTTTGGGGAATATCCGAGGGACTTCTTATCGGCTAAAGCCGCTTCTGTACGGCCCCTACAGAGGCATGGAAATCAGGGCTAGAGATTCATTACCGGTCATACAGGCTTAAAGAAAAAGATACTTTTGAGATTCTCATCGACCGGCACGTTCAGGAAAGCAGAACAAACCCTTCGAGACGCTTTCCAGAGTGGCGGGAACGGAGGGTGCAGCCGCGAGTCGGTGAACCTCCGACCCTCCCTCCCAGCCAGAAACTGGAAAACAAAATTTAAAAAAAAAAAAAGAAAAAAAAAAGAATGCCCCAACTGGTTCAAAACAGAGCAATTCGGAGCAGAATCTGGATGGGGAAGAGCGAAGTGTAGTCGGTCCCCGCACGACAGCGCCTGCGCCCCTGTCCGAAGCCCGAGGAGCGTTACAGCCGAGCGCGGAAGCCTTCGTGTCTCCGCGGCGTTCCCCGCACGTTTCCGCGCCCGTTTTGCTCCCGGTTTGCTCCTTTTTCACCTTTGTTTTGCGGTGCCGGGGCCGGGGCCGGGGCCGGGGCCGGGCTGCCCCGCGCGCCATTGGCTCCCCCGCCTCGCTCCCCGTGACGTCACGGCGGAGGGGCGCCCGCCCGTGCCCGCCCCCCCCCCCCCCAGCGGGGCTCGGGGCGGAAACACCGCGGGGGGACGCGCAAAGACGGGGAGAGCGCGGCCGGCCCCAGCCCGCTCCCTGCCGGGCACCTGGCGGGAGCCTGCGCCTGCCCCTGCCTGCAACATTTAATACACGTGTCATTGGAAACGGGCGAAATCGCTGCCTAAAATAGCCATTAATTAGGGCACGCTGCGGCTCAATGCTCCGAATCTGTGAAAGAAAAGGCAGGAAAAATTAAAAAAACAAAAATAAACGCGGGTCGTGGTAACGGTGTTTTGAAGTTTATTCATCCTTTCAGAGGCTGTTTTGGGGTTTACAAGCAGACTTAAACACAACGCTGCTGCGGGGACTCTCCAAGGCAACACTCCGCTGCCTTTAAACACCGAGATGTTGAACAGATCCTGTACGTGGTTTGCAATCCTGCACCGAGCCCTTCCCCGAAGCCGTAACATACAAGTGCAGAGAAGAGAGCATGTTTGAGTACTTCCACCCTATTTATGCTGTTGTAAACGATCACAAAGTTTCTTAATATTAAACAATATTATTCAGTAATATACGAAGGTTATCTCAGACATGCTATGAAACGCATCGCTATAGTTCTGCATTATTAAGAGAAGGAAAATGTGGATACAAATATACGTATATATGCACAAACGAAACCGTCTATGAAATTATACGAATTGCATTTACCTGTATCAAAATATATTCACGAACATACATGTAAGTGTATGTATATATGTGCGTATACAAACACATGTATATATATTCATATCCACACAGCTGGTTACTATATTGCATGTATATACGTGCATACGTTTGGGTATCTGGGTATATATAAACACACGAACACCGATATCATATACGATAAAAGGTAAAATAATGCATAATCCTATATATGTGCATACCTATATGTATATTTTATATATAACAGCACAAAACGTATTACGTGCCTTCATAAATGTATGTCTATGTGTACATGTTGTACACATGTACTGTGCATTCACGCAAAACCGCACGTTTATACCAATAAAAAAAAAATCACGTGTGTTTCTATGTAACACACCTGGAGTATACACACACATTTTGATACTTCTGCCTGCAATTAAGGAAATTTTATTTTTACGCTCTAAGTACAGCTTTTCTTCTCTAAAGACCAAATTCCTTGTGAAACCCCCCACCCCTCCGCCTCGGTCAGCCCGCTCCTGCACGGAGGCGAGACGGAAGTTGCGTGTTTGGGGTTAATTAAAGCAATTATTATTTTTTTTTTAACGCTCTGAGGATGCAGTTCAAACAAAAGCGGTGGGAGACGGAGAGCACGATGTCTAGAGCGACGTTGTAAGACGAGAGGGCCCTCTGCGTGCAGACCGGGCAGGAACGTTGCATCTTCTTAAGCTGCCCTCGTTGGAGGCTGGGTTTAACTCCTCGGGAACAGAGCCGAGCGGTGCCCCGCGCCCCGAGCTGCACCGGGCGGCGGGGGTGGTGCGGCCCGCCCCGGGCGCCGCTCGCTCTCGCCGCTGAAGGAGCCGGAGTCCCCTTGCAGACTGGGACTCTTCGGGGCTGCGGTGCGGGGTGGCCGTGTCCTCACGGAGTGCTGCTGCTTTTGATTTTGGCGACGACTTTCTTCTCTTTCACCCGCCTGTTCTGGAACCAGATGGTAATCTGTCTCTCTGTGAGGTTGGTGGCAGCGGAGATCTTCCTCCTTTTGTCACGGGTGATGAATTTGCTGCTGGCGTACTCCTTCTCCAGCTCCTTCAGCTGCCCCTTGCTGTAGGGGACCCTCTTCTTGCGTCCCCGGCGGAAGGAGCACCCGTCGGAGGGTAGCTGCGTGGCGGCGTCTGGGCGCAGGGAGAGACGGGTCTGAGTGATGCCAGGGCCGGGGGGTCGGTGGGCGGGCATCCCCACCCCTTCACCCCGGCACCCCTCTCCCGCCGGCTTTTCCTCACAGCAGCAGCACCTTTTCCCTGCCTCCCCATTTCTTCCCTCGAGCCTTCCTGTCTCCTGACAATTTCTTTCCTAATGGAAGTCAGCTTTTTTCTTCGCTAAATGTATTCATATCTGACTGTTTTTTGGGGGAGGGGGAGGGGGACACGACTCCACGTAACAGCAACCGACGTGAGAGAGCTGATTCGACGTGCGCTGGTTCAATGCGTACTCGCTCCGCGGGTTCAGCGCGTAACGCGGGGCCGGTGAACGGCCGAGCAGGGCCGGGGCAAGTTCACTCCCGCCGCCGTGGCATGGGCAGCGGACGTGGGGCATGGGCACGGCCCCCCTGTTCTCAGGACCACGTACACCCAGCCTTTAAACCAGCTCTGTCCCGTTGCTTGCGGACTGCGGCTGGCCCCCAACTACCCGGATCGTTCCTGAACCTGGGATGTGTCACCGATTGCCTCCGTTCTGAGAGGGCGATGAGTTGCAAAGAGCAGTGTTAATCTAAATTGCTGGTTTCGGAGCCTGCGGACCGACTACGGTGAAATGGCTCACGAACAAGCTTTCCTGGAGCTGCAGTAGCAGCTCCCCAGGAGGTTATTGGAAGCTGTGATCCCAACTACCCGCACGCACGGCGAGCACCCTACACCTCCCCTCTCCCAGCCCCTCCGCAGCTCCAGCCCAGGGACTTTACCTGCAAAGGCGGATTTCAGGAGGTACCCGGCCTGGCCCTGCTCTTTGGGGCAGCACATCTGGCCGCTCCAGCTGCCGCCCAGAGCCCACGGCTGGTGGTAACCGTCCACGGGCAGCAGCGTCTCATGCCGTGCCTCCCCGGGGCCGCCCAGCCCCGGCACCACCGACACGTCCAGGTACCCGGCGACGGGCTGGTAGGGGGCCCCGTAGCTGGGGTAGAAGGCGAACTCCGCGGGGCGGCTCTGGAAGTCCTCGCTGCTCGCGGGGGGGTCCAGGTACTTCTCGGGGGTGAAGGGGCCCTGGGCCGGGCCACTTTTGAGGGCGCTGCGGGCGACGCGGCAGGAGTAGTAGCCGCTGCCGAAGTATCCGTAGGGCAGCGGGGCGGAGGCGGCGGGGCCCGGCGGGGCGGCGGGGCCCGGCGGGGCGGCCAGGCACGGCTTGGCCGGCTCCTCCGCCGGGTAGCTGGGGTTCATCCCGGGGGGAGGCGAAGGGCCGCCGAGAGCCGGGGCGGGGAGCAGGCCCCTGCCTTGGCCGCCTGCGAAGCCCCCGGCTGCCAGGAGCCCCTCGAGGCCCGAGGGGGCGCGGGGCTCCGGAGGCTGCATGCGGGGCGGCGCGGGGGATGGGGCATGGGGAGAAGCTGCTCGACAGCACCCGGGCGCTGTCCGAGGGGGGTCCCCGGATCTTTTTAAAAGGCTGTGAGCTGCCGAGAGCTGCCTTTCCCCGCCGGGCTGTCCTGACGCAATGGCCAGGGCCTGCCTCATTGGCTGCTGCTCGGGGGGAAAAGGACGGAGAAGGAAGGAAAAAAAAAAACAACAAAAAAAACACCTCCCCCAACCCCTCCAGTCCTAATAAACCCTGGCTGCAGAAATAGCGAAAACACTTTTATTGCAATAGAAGGAGGAGGGAGGACCCCCCCCCCCCAAGCACGTGACAGGTGGGTACACAGGAGGTGCCTCTTGCATCATGTCCCCCCCCCAAAAAAAAGTAGAGGGATGAATTAAGTGGGGGGGGGGGGGGGGGGAGAGGGAGGATCGAAAACAGTGAGAGGGAGCAGTCCTGGAAAAAAAATACAGGCTCAGACTAAAGCCATCTTTCAGCGGTGTGTCCCCTTCTTCCCACACAGGTCCGAGGGTTTCTGCCTTTGCAAAAAATCCGACCTGACTTGGGGATACCTGAGGACCCCTTTGGGCCCTCAGCTTTGCTCTCCGTGAGGCTGTGGAGAACCGGCACTGCCGTGGGACAGGGCTTCCCCTCTGCCCCTGCCTTGCTCTCCACTCATGCTCAGGGATTGTGTCCCATCATCACACATATCACATATGCACCCCAATCTTTCCCAAAAAAAAAGAGGGAAAAAAAAAAAGAGGAAAGAAAAATAACTGCAGAGAGTGGGAAAAAAAAAACCAAACCTCCTTGCACACAGCTATTGCCTCTTTGCACAGTGCTGGCGTGGAACTGGGCCTGGTCTGCAGGTCAGTATGGATCCCAGCTAAGTAGCTCAAAGGGAAAGAGTTTTGAAAAGAGAGTGGAGAAATAGTACAGAGACCCCTTTGGGCCCCAGAGTAACAGGCAGGTGGAGAGACAGGCAGAAGAGGTAAAGACAGATGGATGTAGAGGTAGGGGATTACATCAGCATGGAAAAGTTTGGAGTAAATACGATGAGGCCTGTGCATAAGTGCTTATTAATAAATCTTTTGGGTACATGCATTTTTCATCACCTGTACACACAGTACAAACACACACAGCCTCATTTCTCCCTCCTGTTTCTGTTTTTCTCCCAAAGGCCTTTGTCTGGTGGAAACTTTCACCACAGTTACTCAAATAACAGTTGAGTTCATGCCATGTTTCTGCATCGTTTCCTTCTTGCAAAGAGATCAACTCAAGAAATCGAGATTTTCTCCTTGCTTATTAACAACTTATAGAAAAACTGCTCCTTCTGTCATGTCTTTAGGCCACCAAATCATGATCCTTCTTCCCGAAGGAGCTGCATCAGCCTTTCACACGCAAAGACAGAAAAAAGTCAGGAAATAGGGATTGTGATGCTGGGCCAGGCATATGGGAGCATTACCTTGCCCGAAATGCCTCCCCGGGGGGACCCCCCCCAGGCTTGTGGGAGGTAAATCCCGCGCCGTGTCCGTTTCGGAGCCACTTGGCAGTGCCCAAATGGACACGATGGAAAAACACCGGCTTGACAAAGCCCCTGGCTTGTGTCTTGTGGCTTCCTACCTGTGTATGTGTCTGGGGAGGCTGGGTGAGGGGCGTTCAGCCTGCCGGGGCCGGGCTGCGGCCCCGGGGGCAGCACCCGCCGAGCCGAGGGGTACTGGCTCGATCACCTCCAACCCGACGCGGAAAAGCCCCGTTCGCTGCGGCAGGCTGCCTCCCCCCTCCCATACCGCTCCTTTCAGCTCTGGAGATCTGCGAGGGGGGTTGTCCCGGTCTGTTTCGTCGAGATCCGCTCCCGCACCGCTTCCTTGCCCGCCGCGTTTCGCAGGAAAACAGCTGAACCACAGCGCAAAGCTGAGCCCCCAGTCTCGGCTCCTCGCTCGGCCCTTCTTTCTCTCTTTTGTTAAAAATCTCGGAGTCTTGCTGAATCCGATGATTTTCTTTTCCAGAAGAAAAAAAGAATCAGAGGAAAGAAAAGAAAAAAAAAAGTCCTGTCTTTTTAGCCTTCACCTTTCCTATTTCAGAGCTTCTTTCTTCCCTTTCTGTAGTTTAACGACTGCACTCCTTCTTTGACGCTCTTTTTATGCTCTGCTCCTGCCCTCTCCCCGTTTGCTTTGAGCCAGCGCTCACAACTCGGGCGCTGGGACAAGGCGGCCGCGACGGTCGGCCAAGTGTTTGTCGACGGGGCCGCAGCTCCCCCGCGTCTCGCGGTGCTCCTTCGCAGAAAGGTCGGGTTTAATCCGGAGGTCAAGGCCAAGTTGAAAGTTAAGGGCCTGTTTACTTCGGGGGCTCCTCTGCGGCGGGAGCTGCGGCCGCCGTCGGGGCTGCTCCGTGGGTCCCGGCGGCTGCGAGGAACGGACCCGCGGCGGCTTTGCGGGAGGAACCTCCGAGGTGGCCCGGACTGAGCCTGAAGGGGGATCCGCGGACAAAGCGACTGGCTGCAGATTTTCCTGCTAGTTTGTCATTTTATTTATCTTTATTTATTGTTTATTCAAAGCGCGGAAGGAAAAGGAGTGGGATCCACCAGCAGAAGCACCCAGGCAGCCCAACGCGCACAGACACCCTCGTTAACAGAGGGAAAGGAAACGCTGATTTTCGGAAATGTGATTTCACTCCGCTTCACGGAAACCCTCGAGCAGGCGGTTCGCGGCCGGCGGACCCCGCCGCGCTGCTCCGGCAGCAGCAGCCTCGCCTCTGCCTTCCGCGGGTGCAGCGACCGCAGGAGCAGCGTCGGAGAGGACTTTGCCTTTCCACCTGGCTCCCCGAGAATTTGCACTTGGGCTAATTTATTTATCGGCATTACCTATTTTCGAATTTTTGTCATACCGCGTGCTTCTGAGATCTCGATTCCCTTCAGCTATTCTTTATAACATGTTGCAAAAATTTTGAGCCCGCTTTGCCGTGGAAATAGTTTAGTGCGGCTTCCAAACTGATAATAACCTTTCTGTTCTTCGACGATTTTACGCAGAAAATTCAGTGTGATATTTTATGTCACAATAGAGCAAGAGGAACGTTATTATTTTAAAAGAAAAGAGTGATTTCTTTTACCAGTTCCTCTCTTCTCGTGACAATCGTGCTTAAAATTATTAAAAACGCTTATTAGTTTGCAACTATTCTGCTATTTTATTCTCGATAGGATCCATTTAATATTTATGTCATCTGGAATCCGAAAAGCTTTGAAATAACTCTTAACTGTCTGTAAATTTTTTAAGCAATTGAATTTGAAGTCGTTGTTACAAAATACGAGGGAAAAAAATCAAAACCAACCCTAACCCCCAAGCAGTTTGAAAGGGAAAAATTGGAACTACTTAAAGACTTAACGTTTGGAAATAATCAATTGTTGGAAAATTGAATTCTGGGTCTGGAAGGGAGCCCAGCTCTTTGGTTTCTGATTTTGGCAATATTTCTGGGAAGAAAAATCAAATAAAGGCAAACATTTTGATCTTTTTTTTTTTTTTTTTTTTTTTTTCCCCTTCACCGCCGGCCACTCCTTTCCCACCCCACAGGCATCCCCGGAAGCCCAGTGGTGGTAGGTGCGAATAGTTCTCTCCCTGGTGACTGGAGGGCCAGAATCTGCACTTTATAGCACATTTCTCTTGGGTCCTTTGAACAGATCAGCTGGCATGGGAACAGAGAGCATGGCCTGACTCCTCTTTGCTTCTTTTATCCCTGTATATTGTTGCCACTCCACGCTGAAGCCCTGGCCGAGCCCCCAGCGCCACAATCACTGCAGCACATTTTTGCACACACACCCTTTTTGGGGTGAAATGTGAGGTGACTTCAAACTCGTGGCGTTTTGTTTAATCCGGTTCTCCCCATCCCTGAACCCTCCAGGTCTCTTCTCCCCTCCCCAGCCTTGACTGGTGGCTTCTTCCATGCCTCTTATTTTCCCTTTGAGGAACCCGGAAGGCTGAGTGCTGATGTGCACCACTTGTGTCTTGCTCTTGGACTGTCAAACCTGAAATCTCCAGTTTGGGTCCATACTTCCCTTTTGCCAAAATGTGAAAATGAAACCCTGGGTTGTTCCCTGAAAACTGCAGCTGTCAGTGCCCCAAACCCTGACGTTCCCTCAGAAAATGCCCCCCTTCCAACTTCTCCCTGCCCATCTCCTGCATCCTGTCCTGCAGCCCTGGCCTCTCCCACACCAAGCTCCTCAGGCTGGGAGGCTGAAACCTCAGAGGGGGCCAACTCTGTACTCCTCCTTCCGCCATGAGGGGAAGAAGCATAGATGGAGTCCACAATGACTTTTCCTGCAGGGTGGAAGCCCGAGGAAAGTGGAGGGGATGTGTCCTGGGTGCAGCTTATGAGGCAAATGCTCCTGCCCTGGAGCAGAGATACAAAATATAAACGTGCATCTGCTGCTGCAAATAGAGATGTCTGCACATCCTCAACCTGGAAACAGCCTCATAAACATTCCCGCATGTCCCTGTTTGTGTCAGCTCTATGTACAATCCAGCTCTTCAAGTGCACTTCCTTTAAATATGGCAAGATGTGCATCTCTGCAAACCCCTTCCACATACCCCTATATGTGTGTACATGTACGTGCATCATGCACTGTGGCTGTGCATCCTGTTGAGTGTCCCACCCAGATGGAGCAACCCTTTAGCCTGAGCATGTGTCCCTGCTTGGCATCGAGCCCAGCAATGTGCACCCACCACTGCATGCACCACAGCCCTGCTCACGTAGGACCTTGCCCCAGGGACTAACTTGGTGTTCCCCAAGTCCCTGCTCAGCTAAAGCAATCTATTTCAGCTGTTGTGGGATAAAAGGGGAATTATTTTGTGCATGGTGTTTAAGCCTTGCTTCTGATGTTCAATTCATTAGGAACTGTCATATTCCTTTGCACTGGTCTCTGCTCTCTACTGCTGATGGGAGCCTGCAGCAGGGTGTGGGTTCTGCAGGCAGCCTGCAAAGGGGCACAGCTTGATGACATGCATAGAAGGGCTCACAATAAGGCAAATTTTGGGTAGAATCAGGAGTAGGTTGAGACTTGTTCTAAAAAATGTGCCTGAGACTGGGATCCCCCTGAGGAAGGTGAACCTAGGTGGTTATCCAGACAGGTCAGGAGCAGCTCTCCCACACCAGGCATGCTGCTGCCAGGGCAGCCTGGAGGCGGGAACCAGAGTAATCCCCTTCCCTATAGGCAAGTTTGTTCACATGCTGAGGAAGGCTGTGGGGCAGCAGTAGGGCTCTGACTGCAGAGATCTGTCCAAACTTACGGCAGCTGTTGAAGCTCTTTATGCCTCTGATTCCCAGGTGGGACCATGCCTCCTCTCTAGCCAGGCTCCACTGCAATTGATCACTTTCAATTCTAACTTCTCTGATAATTCAGAGATTTCTTCCTAGGACAGAAAGCTAGACATGGGACCTTTGTGTTTTGGACCAAGCCACCAACATGGTCATCTCCACCAATGGGTAAGCTCTAACTCATGTGCCAGGTGTGATTCATGTCCTACATTCAGGAAAGTCTTACTGAGTTCAGTAGGATGACCATAAATCAAGCAAGATGGGTGATGGCTGCTTCAGCCCCAGGCTGGATACAGAGGTGCACAGACAAGCAGGATGGTGACTGAGGTCCTCAGACCCTGCAGTGCCCATAGCAATGGGAATTATGCTTCCTGCTATTCATGGCAAAACTATCCAGGCCTTTGGGACTATGGGCTTCAGAGCAGACAAAATACTGAGGATCTGAACCAGTGTACCTCCTCAGGGCAGTCACACTGGAAATGCCACATGGAGGTGTCCAGGGCACAACATTGCTGGCTGTGCAGTACGGGTTGTGGCACTTCACAGTCAGTGGAAATCTGGGACAATATTTTTTGTTTTGGCTGAACTGTGTATGCTTTTTACCTGCACTGCTAGGAGAGATTTGTATATATCCAAAAAGTGGCCAGGTGATTGACTCAGGCTTACTCTGCCTTCCTGAGTTAGGTGGCGGATCGATAGTGCCTAAGGAGAGTTACCTATAAGCACAGGGGTGGGTTCAGTGTCCCCTGGCTAGAGCAGAAACCATAACAAGTTTTTTGGGAGACATTTGTGATTAGTATACATTACTATAGCCACAGGGAAGCGGGTTCTTGCATTGCCCTCACTGCTGCCACTGCCGGGCCAGATCTGGGGAGGTCTCTCCTGCCTTCCCTACCCACCCTGAGAACTCTAGGGGTGGAGATTCAGACACATGCATTGTGGCATAGGGTGATTCCCAACGAGAACAGATGACTGCAGCATGGAAAGACACCAGCCATCATGACTGGACTGGCTCCACTGCATCCTGGGCTGCAGCTTTGCGGGCAACACGGAGCGATGTCCCCAGTCCCAGTGGCTTTTACTGTAATTTTTACTTATTCAGCAGTTTAAGGATTGAGAGCAGGGTCTCCTCCCCTGTCTCCACCTCGGCTCTTGAGTTTAGTTCGATATCATGTGTGAAGTGGGAGTAGCGATAGGGAAGGACCAAGACTACAACGTGAGACGCGCATCGCTGCATACACTTTGAGGCCAGGCTGGGTCTGCAGAGCTCCCCTTCCCCATGCTGCTCTGATGTCCCTCGCCTCTCCCGCCCACCTTGCTGGGGGAGGCGGAGAGCCCCGCGGTTAAACCAGACGGGGCGGGCGGCGAAGCCTCCCCGCCCGAGTAAGCCAGGCGGCGGCCGCGCTTCACCCCGGGGTCCCCTTCCCACCCTTCCGCCCGCTCGCCCCTCGTGTCTCTCAGCTCTCCGCAGGGTCCCCGGCCCGACCCCGGCCCCCAGCGTGGCCCTGAGCACCGACCCTGCCCCGGCTCTGCCCGCGGGACGCCCGGGTGCCGGAGGGAGCGGGGAGGTTTCAGAGGCCGCCCTCGCCCCCCGCTCCGCCCCCGCCCTCACCGGCTGGGCGGCCCGGCCCGGCCGCTGCCTCCAGCGGGGAGCAGGCGGGGAGCAGGCGGGGAGCAGGCGGGAGGAGCGGCCGCGGGAAGAGCCAAAGCCGCCTCCTGCCCCGGGCTGTGGCCGCGGCTCCGGGGGCGCCGGGGGTCCGGGACCTAGCGAGCTTCAGCCCTAAATGAAAGCCGAAATCCAAAGCCAGCTCCTGGCATTTTCAGCGACGAGTTCTCTCGGACGAGGCTTCAGATGCTGCCGCTTAAACGCCGTGACACGTCCCGGCTGCTAGGACTATTCAGCTGATGTCCAATTAGTTTGGTATGGAGAATCAGTGCGCTGCTGTGAGTCAGTTAAGCACCCAAATGATACTTGCCAGAATGGCGGAAAATATAACGCCAAGTATCAACCGATGTGTTAGTGAATTATTTCTTTACAACTAGTGCCAGGCTACATTAAGTTCCATGCCTGAATACAATGGAGGGATTATTGGTTTACAAGCCGTACAGGGTCGGATGCTTTATATTACGCATTGCAGAAACGCAATTCTATCCTTTTCCGAAGGGCAAAACGCAAGGAGATCTCATTACCTGATACCGATGTTTGAAATCACTTTTCTTCCCGTCTTTTCTATCTTGGGAGAGGTGACGGGGGCTCCTGTCCCTAGTCCTGCTAGCTGTTGGCACGAGCAGAGATTTCTCAGGCAACTCTGGCCGTTTGAACTCAGTTCTAAGCCCCACAGGTTTCAGTGCACAACGAGGGAAGCTGAATCAGAAGCTCAGGTCAGAACGGCAGAAGAAGCAGTTCCTGTCGATTAAGATAATAGTTGCTTTAGGATTGCAGACATCACTCTGGGAAGTTTACCGCAGTGGCAGTTAATTAAAAAAAAATAAATAATAAAATTAGTTGACTCTTCCTATCTACGCGTCTTACTCACCTAAAGAAATCCGATCACTGAATTAGTCAATGGTGGTACAGGAACACACATCTCTATTGTCGCAGAGCAGGATAAAGGTTTTAATAATCCCTGCTCTTAACGTCCTCCTGATAAATAAGGACGGTGGCAGAACAGCAAGGACGTTACACAGTTCAGACCTCGCGTCAACATAAGCATCAATGCCGGAGACTTTTTAACTCGTTTTTCCAAAAAGCAAGGAAATTCTTTGCATTTTTCTCTCGCTGTTTCCCTGCAGAATCACATCTATGCGAGTTCTGTGGCAAACTGGCCGGAACAAGTGTTACCACGGCCAACTCTCCACAGATTTTATTTTTCCGGACCCAGAGTTGACTGAGTGATAGGACACCGGACTGTCTCACGCCGCGTCCCTGGGACCCCGTGAGCCCGTTCCCCACCCGGATTCCTCTTCCCGCACTTGCTGCTTTATCCCCTTGGTTGGGACACAGAGCACTGAGCGTCCCACGGGGGCAGAGACCACTGCATTCCTCTCTGACCAATGGAGATATAACAATTAAGACTCTCCAGTTAAAATAAAGACCCAATATCCCTTAACGAGCTTTCCTGGGAGGTTTGTGCAACTTAATAAACATTAACATCAAATATTAAATTAGTATGAAGTGTTAATATTGACACAGTAATGGCAGTATTGATAAATACTAAAATATTAATGCATTTTATGTATTATTATTATCATTGCTAACAAGACATCACCTAGAAGATATTTTTATTTAATACCTGTATCTCATACGTGTACACCCGAAGTGTGTGTAAAGGTGTCGCGAGGGCAGCACAGCCCTGCGTGGCCCCAAAGTGCTGTGTGCGGCGGGGTGCGCGGCTGCGGCGAGGTGCCTTTGCCGACTTCAGAAAGAAAGCAAATTATTAGATTCACAAATATGTATCTTCTCTATCAGTTAACAGAGCGGATAGGAAAGGTTTCTTTCTGTCTCTTCCCTTGGTTTGTTCCTGCTTGCCAAACCGGAAAGAAAACCACCACAACCACCACCACCACCAACAAAAACACCGAAACACCAACAACAAAAACACCCAAAACCAACAAAATAAAATCAAATAAAAACAAACCAAAACAAAAAACAATAAAGTATCGAGATAACACTGCAAAGCAGAGAAATCATTCTAAAATCGGTTAAGAAATGTTTTTACTTTTTTTTTTCACTTGCTTCCTGTGTTGCCCGAATTACACTAATTCCCCCCGAATGAGAGAGAAGGCTTCCCTTCCTTTCTCCCTCTGTGTAATATTTTAGCACTACCTGTTTTTTTTTTTTGTTTGTTTGTTTTCTTTTTCAGTTGTCTGGGGAAAAATGATGTTTTTTCTTCTCTCATTTTGGTGCCACCAACTTTGAGGCTCCCCTGAGCACCTGGCAGCCCCCGCTGCACTTCGAAGGGGGCACCTCCCCCCCCCGAATCCTCTCTCGAAGGGGGAAGGTATCCTCAAAGGCAGGGAAGGCAGCACACATTTAACTGCCGCTAATAACTAACTCCTCTCTCGTGGGCTGTTAAAGGGATCGAGTTCCCTTCTGCGATGGTAAATGCTTTGTTTTGTGTTAATTATTTGGGTTATTAAAAATAAGAAGAAATTGAAGATGCCCCTTTATTCTGAGCGGAGCGGGGGAGAACTACCGTCGGACGGGGAAATTGCCTTCTCGCTATTTTCTCGCTGCCCGAGGAAGCCAGAGAAACAGATTTGACACCAGCAGCTAACAACCCTTTTCCACCCAGAAAAGTCAGGTCGTGGCTTTCTACCACGCGGAGATCACCGATCGAGCAGGACCTGGGCGCCAGGGGAAAAAGGGGAGGATTTGGGTGACTTTGGGGTGGATTTGGAATCTGGCCGTCTCCAGGACGACATCACAGTCCTGGCGAGGAGCAGGGCAGGGTGTCCAAGCCCATCCCTCGCCTCCGACTTGGGAGGGAGCCCAGGAGAGCTCCAGTCTTCCCCCGGGCAGCCCTTTCCCTGCTTCCCCCAGGGGCTCCGGGGTTCGGGAGGTTCCCACAAGGTGCCAAAGTAGCCATTCACTTAAGGAGAGGATGGTTTGTGAACTACTCAGATGGGAGCACCTCCACATCTAACTTGTGTTTTATTTTGGTTTCATTTTCTTTCCTTTTTCTTCTTCCCAGTAATTTTACCATGTAGAAAACTACGGGGGTCCGGGTCCTTGAGAGCCCGGGAGGTGAAGAAAGGGGATACCCTTCGGCCTGGTAGGAAGAACTCAAAACTTTCCCCATTGAACCATTCATGTCCTCAAGAAACCTTAATGGAAATGGAATAACGCATTTTTCAGCAACCTTTCCCAACCCGATTTATATCCGTTCACATTTTAATTTCGAGGTAGTCTCTACAGCTTCTTGTCCTTCAGCAAGGAAAATCAATTTTATTTCCTATTTATCAAACAGTCAAGATGTAAAAATTGAAGCAGGTTAAAGCACAATAAACATGAAAAAGTTAAAACATATGCATGCACGATATTAAAAAAGTTTTACACAAACTGGACATTTTTTCTACTGTTTATATCTGTCTGAACCAAAGGTACTTTTCCTTGTTTCTACTGACCAATACATTTCTGTCACCCAGAAGCATATCTCAGTGTCTTTGTGCTAGGTGCTTATGTGCTGTCTGGAGTTGTCTACACAGTGTGATTCTTGCTCAAAAATTCCTCATTTTCAGAATTCTGATTTTTTAGCTTGCATGATATTCTTAAAAGACTGGACATTGAAAAACCCAGAGCACAGATTTTCAAAGAAGCTGTAGTTTTAATATGCTCAGCTCTGAACATGCAGTCATGCATACCCAAGCTGCCATCCACCTCCCTTCAGTGATATCCCGCAGCCTCCCTGGGGAACATGTCTTGGACCATTTCGGTGGTCTCCAGCTATGTTCTTCGTTCTCATGTTAGTCCAGTCCTTGCTGCTGATAAATGCAATCAGGGAATAACTTTGATTTATGAAGCATAGCATGGGGGGAAGAAAAAAAATATAAAAAAAAGATTCACAAAGCCAGAGTTATTCACTGCCACAATAGAAAGTTCTTCAAAAAAATGTTTAATTCATTCCCTTTGTCAAATTTCCTTCCAACGTTGCCCAGAACAGTTTCTTTATAGCAGAAGAAGTAGACGATGAGCATACAGTTGAGAACACGCAGTAGGAGACTGTACCTCGCTAGTCATTTTCTTCCCATTTCCAAGATAGCATAGACTTTTCAATACCTGTGCCTAAATCATTTTATATTTGCCAGACGGAGAGGCAGATCTGAGTTTTCTCCTTGTGTAGCGTGTACACCACATCAGAGTACTCTTCTGACAGCTGGCAATTAATGTTGCCTTCCCACTGTCATTACGTACAACTTCTCCTGCTGACTAGTCACGTACTACAAAATATCAGGCAGAGCTGGATCATTTTATGAATGCCAGGACCAATAAATGCTGCTTTTTGGTACTCAGTGGTTGTTAGCAATCTTACCACCCGTATGACTTAATGCAATAATATATTTCTGTATCCAGGCCCCAACTATTAAAAACAGGGTGTGATATTGCCATCAGTGGCTTCACAGTTCATTCACTATTAAACTTGTCAGAAACACTATAGATTGTTGCACAAGAAAATAGATTAAGATGTAAATACTGTTTCCTCATGACTGGTTTACTGTAATAATTTCTTCTCTTGAGTTCACATATTTTTACTAAAAGTAGAAAAAATATAAAATACTGAAATATAAAAAATATATAATTTACTTAAAATTATATAAGTATACTTAAATATACTTAAAACATATAAAATACTTCTTCCTCATACCATAATATTGGTATCCAGACAAAGGGTTTTTATCTGTATTACCTCACCTTGGCCCCTACACTTCTTGGGTATAATATCCCAGGGATTTTAGACCTTGGCTGACACAATGCCTTTTCTGGCTATGCTGCAGGGAAGGAAATCTAGAACAGTTTCATCAGAAAAGAGTCAGAGCACTCCACAAGCTACATCCCTCCCTGTCTCTGCTAGAATATAAATCTTCAGTTATACGTTGTAATGAAACAAGCCATCCCATATGCGCTGGAACTAATTAAACCTGAATCACATGTTCCCAGCACGGGAGATGTGCCTTGAGAACAGCACAGCTCATTCATGAACACAAGCGGAGACTAGCACCTTCTTACACAGGCTAGTAGCTGGAATTACACGCCCCTGAAAAATGCTGAGCAAATGTTTTGGTTCCTGGCCTGTGTTAAGCCTCTCTTATTCTGCTTTTGTTCTTAATTATACTTGTTCTAAAGCTGGTGTGGGTTTGTCTTCTGGTGATACACATACTTCCTTTTGTTAGGTGGGCGTATCCCACCCTAAACCTGCAGTAGGTTATCCATATTGCTTGTGCTGGACTGCAGCAACTTACAGTTTGGGGTCTGGCACCAGGCAGGGCAAGTCCCATGTTGATAGGACTGTATGAAAGTTGTATTAACTGATTAGCCTCTAGTAGGATGGAGGAGGACTGACCTGCAGCAACTTAGCCTTGGCAGACCAGATGTCTAAGAAGATGTCTGAACTCAACCTGAACGGACAAAAATACCTTTAATGCACCAGTTCTTTCTGGGAAGCTGGAAAAATGGATGCTGAGGCTTGTTATGCCACTAGCTTTTGAACTGAGGCCACCAGAGGACAAATATTATCCACGCTAGCAGAAAAGCAATATGAATAGAAACTGATGCAATTTTCACATGCAGATAATCACTTTAATCTCATTTTGCATGATTGTATTATTGTAAAGGGATTATACAGTATTGAAACTAGAGCTATCCTCTAGCCTACATCATTTCTCAGAAGCCTTTAGTTGACAGAATTGCTGTATATAATAGTTATAGCTTATGATCATTTTACTTTGCCCATATGTTATTGATAGAACTCATCAGCCAGATGATGTTCTAAAAGCATACTGATAAACTGAAAACTGCATGCATACAAAATGTGACAGTGGAAAATAATAAACCTGTTACAGTGAGTGATCATAACAAAGCAATAGTTACATACAGTGAGACATGAAAGCCTTCAAGAAAGAGAAATTTACTGGGATTGTTTCCAGAATGTACAATTGAAAGTGGGCAGAGCAACAGAAGCTTAGTTTATCTCAACAAGAAGTCAATAAATACCAGAGAAATCAAGGAGATGCTATTTGATATTTTTATACATTAGGATATCCTAGCTATACAACTCATTTACATCTCAGTTCCTGAGGACAAGTGGCACCGAAGGAGGGGTGAGAACCTCTCTGTGCTTTATAATCGATGAAGCTGCCAGCCTATTCTTGTGAGAGTATTCCTTCAGCAATACCCTTTTCCCTATCTTTCCTGCAACTCCTCTTTGCTATCTCCCATTTCACAGGAATTAAAATAAAAAATGATATCTGCTTCCTTCTTTTGCAAATTTGATATTTAAGTGTGAAGCACGCAAAAGACAGCACCATCCTGCTTCACCCCCTCTCCTTCCCCCCTGTGAATGAGTAGCAGCAAAGTTGCTCATGTACAAGTGCAGATATTGTAAAATACTACTTCACAGCCAAACGAAGTGAAGGCAACTGAACCTGTACTTGCCCTTAGCTGAAGGGCAGTGTTAAAACTTCATTTTCTTTTTGATTAATCATCAGATTAAGTAATTTAAAGGGAAGGAAAGTGATTCTGCTGAGTGACACTAATTTCAGTCTGATCCATTTTACAGTGTTGTAAAAACAATTATGTGCCTGGCACCCTCCAGAACATTGAACACTGTTCAATAACCATCAGATCTACTGAGATGAAACTGATACAGCTTGTTAGAGCATAAACTTATTGAAAATGTGCTTTGCAGCCAGATCAAGTGGACAGTAGCTTATTTTTGTAATATGAGCTTGGCTGGTTTTCCACAGAGTGAAAAGGTGCAGTTGCCAGTCTCTTTTGATCAGATATTTAAAGGATTATAATTCTCATTTAGGCATTTAATTGAAGCAATCTGACTTTTCAGAAATATTCACAACCCGGAGGACTATTTCTAAGGGGCTTTCAGAGGACTAAGCTTTCGTAACAGCTTGGACAGATTTTTAAGCATTTAGCAGTTATGTAGAAATGAGAAATGGCCATTTCCCATTTAAACTCTTGAATAACAAGTACGTTTCCAATGCACCTGCTCTCAAGGATATGCCATTCTGTCCTAACTCATTGGTCTGCGTCCTGCATGGCACGCTGAAGATCTTTCAGAAATCCAGTTCTTCTGATAGTAACTGCTTTGATTTGCTGTTTCCTGACTACACTACATTTACAAATCTGGCCATTTTAATACCTAACTGATACCACTGTTGAAGCAAAAAGGAAAGAATTAGTTCTGTACCCCTTTTCTTTTTTCACAGTGGCACAAGACAATGAAGAACCATACAGCTTGCAAACAGCCTTTTGTAGACACAGAACCTCTTATATTTGAAATAGATGACTTAGAAAAATAACTGTGTGGAGCTCATTTTTCCAGAATTAAAAGGCAAGAGCTGACTGAGGGACTGAATGTATCCTACAACACCATGGAGGTTCATTATCAACTCTGAATTGGTCAGAACAAGGCTGTAGAAATGAATGTTATGGGATCTCTCATTGCCTAAGAGTCAGAAAGAGCTAAAACCACTAAGGGGTATCTTTGCTATCTGATCCAAGCCTGTGCTGTTAATAGCTGAAGCAGGAACCAAAACCAGGTTATTATCTACTCCATATTGGAGAGGATAAGAGACTTGGTTCTGTTCCTCACTCAGTGGATTACAGAAAAAGTTAGAGGTCCAACAACACAGATGAGCACCTCTGCCAACTTGCATCAAAATCAGTGCCTCAGTTTCCCTACCCACAATACTGTCATAGCCATATTCTCCCAACCTATTGGTGATACTTTGTATAGACAGTGTTTCTAATATGCCCTACTTTATTTCTGCATGGACATTTGGTTCCAGAACTGAAGGATACGAGGAAGAGATACTAATTGCCTTGATCGCTGCTCCTCAAGCCTGTTTTACATAGCTGTTGTTCAGAATGCCTTTAGTTATTATGTTGAATTAGTGCTCCTCCCTTCTCCTTTACACTTAAACTTTCTTCCAGTGTTTAGAAGGTTTCTGGAAAAAAACAAAATTTATCCTTCCACCTTTTCTGTAGGCAGATCTCCTTTCAACTGAAAAATCCCTCTATCATCTACTACATGGGCACAAGACAGTGGATCATTGCACCAAGAACCCAGCTACTACAAAAATGCTGGGAGGCAACTCATGATCACTTTCCAGGCTTATACAACCACATACCTCTCTTCCCACAGTGAACTGATTAAATATGTACAAAGTATGTGGTAGTTTCCAATACATTGTACTCTATTTTTATATTGGAAGTAGACCAGTATTGGGATGGGTAGCCTAATTTCTAATAAAACTTCTATTAAAATATATTAAAAGATTAATATTTTATAGGCATCTTGCGTTAGAATGGTCCTCCTTGAAACGCAGACTCACCTGTCTCACAAAGCCAAATATCTTGCATAGGCTAAATTCATTCTTGATGAAATGGAGAGTATCCACTCAGTCTATGTTACAAAGTTGGCTACTATTAAAAAATTAAAAAAGTGAGGATGAGACACTGATTACCTTTTAATTTTGTTTCATGTTAGAATTCTGCAAGGCAGAGCTAATGCTGAGGTTCTAATTCCTTCCCCAGTCGGCTGCTCGTTCCCCACATTCCCTCAATGACTACCCACTGCAAATAAAAACAATTGAACAGGGAACAACTTAACAGTGTCTGTAGCTACATCTAAAGGAGATCTGCAAAGTGCTATTGTTAAAAATTACAACCAAAAAAATAAAAAGCCCAGGTCATTTTTTCAGTATTTTTATAACATCATTCCACAGATGAATTTTGTAGCATGAGTACTGAACACCAAACTGATATAATTAACAGAGCAGGAAGCTCTGGACACAGGGATTAAGATCAGGTAGAATGAGACACTGGGTTATATTTGTTCAGTTGCTAGTAGAAGAAACACGAAGCCATAGCCTTAAGTCTTTCTTTTATTAGGGCAGATGTTGTTAAGTACTTTGGACAAGGACGGTGCTTCCTCATCTGCTGAAAAGTGTGCATAAAATAAAATAATTAATGATAAAACCGATTTGCTTGTTCTTGACCGACCACAAATATTTGCAACTTACAAGTGAGACAGAATGACAGATCTATGCATAACTTCAACAGACCTGTGTGTTATCTAATAAGCATTACTTACATTTCCTATCTTTAAGCCCCAGCGGCAGCCATTCCATTACTCATCCACTCACCTTACCGCAGTTTTCTGGATAACCAGAGGATCTGTAGTGAGTATTAATACGAATAATCAACATTTTTGTTAATACATAGTAAATGAATGTATATTTACTGAAATTGAGCTTGAAAAAGAAATTACCCTATCAAATGAAGCAATTTGTGAGATATATGAGGTCTTTTTGCCTCTAATCAGATGAAAACTAGGCCAAGGAAGGGCATACTTATAAGTAGTTGAGTGCTCTCTTAACAGAGTTAAGTGCAAAATGAACAACTCCCAATGGAACAATATAAACAAGCCCTTCCAAACCCCCATACTTACAGGATGACAGTTGTTCTTCATTTTGGCCTCTATCCTTTACTCTTTGTGAGACTGAGAAGTGAAACCCTAATATACCACATTACTGTATTTGGTTTTATATTCTTTAGTCTTATGAAGAATAATAGACGTGCGTATTCTTTTTATACATATCTTGCCTTGTAAATAGATTTATTTATTTTTTAATATCTTCACCACAGACTGAAGCTTTAAACAACCTAACTCAAATTCTGGAAACAGTAAAGCCAGGACCAGCCATGCACATGCGTGATCATTTGTCAGTGAAATAAATTAAAGATAGCTCAGCTATCACCACACAATGGGGTTCCTAAATTAGGTTGCTCCTCCATGCTATAAACCTCCATGCAGAGAAGTACTTCTTTATCATTTTAGTGGTACTTGCTTATCATCTTGAATTGCCTATGTACTATTGCTCATAAAGACATTGCAGTTTGAGAATGACTACTCCATTTTACTACTGTAAGACTGCAGAACAGATACATGCTTTGGAAGTGGACTAAAATCATTTGATGAAAGTCAAAAAATCCATCCCTGCTGGCTTGTGACACTTCTCCCATGGATTCTATTAAACCTGTGCTTTGTGCTACTGAATAACTTGCATATGAACACAATCCATTCCTGGTTTCAACTTACTGTAATACACAAAGCTGAATTTTAGACAGACATAATTTGCTTGATGAGCTATTCAGTTGCCGGTGATTTAAGGACAGCAAACTCTCAGAGAAGAGCATGGAAGATTGCTGGATGCAATACATTTCATCCATCCTGTTTTAACTTCCCTAGTTTGCTTAAGTTCAGATGCTACAGTATATTTGTCCTGTACTGCCTCCAATGACATGATGGTCAAAAAAAAACCCATCAGAAGTTAGCACCTTCTTTGTCAAGGTTTTCCCTTCTAACTATAGCTTCTACCAAGTCAATGCATCATTTCTGAGACAGTTATCGTATGCTGAATATTGCTGATTAATCATCTCATGCGCAAATCAAAGTGGTTCCCCCTTAGCAGTGTTCAATCCTTCATTCCTAAACAATTTTTACGTTAAAATTAGGAATCGTTTGCTCTTTTGACAGTTTGCCTTAGCATCTGTAAATAGTCTTCTAAGGATACAATACTGAACCAGAGGAAGAAAAATCACCTGCTAACTCACATTGCTCCTACAGTCTGAAGTCAAACCTAGCAAGAGATCAGGACCACTGAAATGTACCAGTCTTCACTGAATGCACTTCACTCCTGGATGGCTAGTGCCTATTATTTGCAGAATACTTCTGGAAGGTGATAGTTCTTGGCCAGATAGATATTACCACATAGTTTCTCCTTCTCCTCTTTTTTTTGTCTTCAAATTTATTTGTGGCTTCCACTGTTTGTAACTTAGCGCACACAATACCATTTTTTGCATCAAATAACTAGTATGCTGCTGTCACAAGCCATTTAGCATTTTCATAAGGAGATTAATGTTTTAGAGGACCAGGAAAAACAAAACAAAACACAACAAAACAAAACACTGTGAATATAGTCCTCTGAGTGTTTTTCACTTGCTAATCTGACTTCCTCATGTGCCTGTCTCAAACAGCATATAAATTAAATTCATATGTAGTTTGAAGTTTACCTAGAACACGGTAGGTATATTGTATTAGAAAGTTAGATATTTTATAGGTGACAGTTGCATGGAGCCATGTTGGGGGATGTACTATGCTTGTCTGTCCCCGTGTCTACAGGTCTGAGGTAACAGGAAAACTGTAGTTTTTCTGTTGGTTTCACCAAGGACTTTTGAACAAGTCACTTGAGCTGAAAAAGATGCCTTCTTATCCAGCATGTTCTTTACATTCCTCAAATCAACAACAAAAAAAAGCAGTGAAACCATCTGTTTTTGTTTGTTTGTTTGTTTGTTTGTTTTATATATGGCAAAGAGGGAACTAACAAGTGACACTCAGTTTGAAATTATGGCCTGAGATTGAACGTAGAGTTGATGTCAATCTAGTATTTGCTAGGTGTAGAAGAGGAGGAACTGGTATTAACTTACTGTCCTCTGAGAACCACAGGCTACACCCTCCATTAGCAGGTAAATCCCACATTGGGTAATGGCTAACTCTGAAATACTTCTGTATGCAAAGAACTTGAGTGAAGCTGTCCACAACGGTGAGGACTCCTGCAGGCAAGAAATGTTCTATGCATGTGTCCTGGAGCACAATTCAAGCTGTTTTCACACTGATTCAGTGTAGTCTATCCCCCCCTGCCGGTCACCCATGAGCCATTCTTCTCTGGGAACTCTGCAGGAGATCCTACAGAGGATAACCAGAACAATTCGAAACTGGTGTTAAAACAGAGACTAATGACAGCAACCAACAGGCTGAAAAAGAGACCAGTTAATACATGAACATATTTCAGCAGCAAGTAGACACTTTTATCAGGGTTCTTACCTCAAGCAATTAGGGCTTGAATTTTTGAATCAAGATAACATCAAACCTCTGTATTTCAAATAGACCACTACCCCAATGTAATTAGGGAGGCAGATGTGATAGTTGTGTTTCATAATAGAATGTGCTGATCTCAATGTTTTAACAGTAGTATCTGCTAATAGCTGGCCACATTTGGTAGGTATCACAGCCACATTTCTGCATAGAGTTATTAAAAGTGGACAGTTTCCTAGAAATGGTGAAACACTGGAAACTTTGCTAACACAAATACAGCTGAACTGGTGTATTTCTACCCCAATATTGCAATAGATCAATCTGTATACAGCTTCTTTATACCACTAAAACCACATTCATGCCTTGAAACTTCAATTGCACAAACTATTACTGAGTTACAGCAATCTCTTTTCCTAGTGCAGAAAAGACTTTTGGGAAGCACTGAGTTGGACTCAATGATCTTTGTGGGTCCCTTCCAACTTGGGATATTCTAAGACTATAATTCTAAGGCAAATGGAAAGAAGAAACCTATACTCCTAGATTGTCTTACAACTGTTAAGCCTCACAAAATCACAGCACTGCAGCTGAGAAGCTAGTACTGTTAAGAGTTTTGCTGCTATGAACAGATAACATTTAAATTTTATTAGCAAAGGATGAGATGTTAAGCAGAACTAGACAGATGCAAGGGATCTCACTATTTAGAAAGAAGGAAACAGAAGGAACATTTCAAGAGAAATGTGTGCAACAGGAAAAATATGATGTCTAGGTAAACTAATGTAAAACTGCCTATCACAGCAAACAATGATAATAAATACACCGAAGATGTGAAGATGTAGAGCTGTTGCTGCACAATGATCTAGAATTACAAGCAAAGTTTGGAACCAGTAGCAATATCTCATTAGACAAATCCATATAGCTAGGTAAGCATTTAGTCTCAAGAGAAAAATTGAAACAAATCCAGTGTTGCTGTCAAGCCTGAGTCCTAACTCCCCTTTGCAAAGTTTTCCTCCCTGCTTTCGGTGTCCAATTCTGTAACTCTTCTGAGTTTCTTCACTTGGTTAATTCAACAGCAAAAAATATGCTGCATTGGGGAAACACAAAGAAATACTCTGAAGACCTAAATCAAGCCTATGAATACGTACCAGAAAAAGTAAATAATACCCTCTCTGAGAGTAGCTTAGAAACGTTTTCTCCTTTTTACTTCTTACCACCAGTGTCGTCTTCTTTAGCAGAATTAACACTGTTCTTGTTAATGGAATAATTTGTCAGATGCAAGCAAACATTATCTGTAAATGAATGAACAAGATGCAGGGTTAGAAAGGTATTAGCCTCCTCCCTTCTTCTCTACATGATCCTGATCACACTAGGTAATATACAAAGCATCTTAATTAAGCACAGAAGATTTAATGGCACTGAGTATGATCAGCTCTATACTGATCCCATTACTCTAAAGAACACAATAAATGAGGCTCAACAGCTTCAATTTCACTACACTGCAATCTCATCAGCATTCCAATTCCATCACTTCTAAGAAATCAGCGGTTTCAATTGAAGATAACCCTCTTCCTCAGTCAGGTCCCGTTCTAAAATTACTTACTAGTAGAGCTAATTCTGTGTTAGAATGATCCAGAACTACATACCAGAACCTTTTCCAGCCATCAACTAAACCATGACTTCTTTTTATAAAGAAGAAAAAGAAAATATCTTATCATGTAGGCAATTTTTTTTTCCTTCCAGAGTTTAATTTCTCATTACTACCTTTTTTTCCCCACAATAATATTTCATAAAAAAAAGTACCAAAATTATGCAAAAGGTCAATTAGATATGTATTTATAGAAGTATTAATAGGCCTAAAACTTGTATTCAGCATGGATCTGGATAATATAACACATGCTGTATTCTACTAGAGAATCTGCTCAAATATTTCATGCATAATTTTATTTATGGTACTCAGATGCTACAAAGCCAAGTTACTAGCATTTATAAAGTGCTTGGATATTCTCAAGAGAATGATATTTTGGAGTCAAACCATTATGGTTTCTCTGTATTTCTGGTTGCAATGTATTGAACTGTCATTAACTTCTGCTAATAGGCTTGTTTACTTATGAAGCTATTATGCAAAGGGTCAGAGAATGCTGAAACAGCAAAATGTGTAAGGTATTATAGGCAAATTATAGGCAAACATCCTCAGAGTTTCACAGGACGTCACCAGCACGTAAATCTTCAGATCAAACTTATATCTACCAATCATAAAAGTCTGGGAAGGAGAACATGAAACCAATATGCTTCTAAACTTGCTTGAAACACGTGAACAACACTGGTAACTCATTAAGCCCTGGAACAGAGGTTATAAGCCTAGTTAAATGTCTCCACTGAACTCTTTCCTATTTCAGATATGCTTCCAGCATGGTCTAGCCCTGCTAATACAGAGCTAGGAAAGATATTGTAAATGTCTATTACTGGGGCTTATGCCCCTAACGCTGACCAGACTAGAGCTTGGGTCTGCACCACAGCAAGTGTTCTCACCTGATTTAAAGCCTTAGCTATTCTTCATGCAACTCACTATGTGTTTGAAATTCACTTCAAGCATGAATGTTTGAAGGAATGAAACACTAACAACATAAAAGGAGCCTATGGGTCAGTCTAGCCAATCTCCTGCTCAAGAGGATCTGATTTCCTACTTTATTTTTCAACAAGCCAGAGGCTCCACTTGCCCTGCCTTCTATTGCTTTTTTCAGATTTCCATAGAGTTTCATTCTTTCCTTGATACACTCCCTAAAAAACAGCAATAAAGTCAATGCAAAGTCAAGCAAATTTAGCCCTTAAAATAAAGTGCGTCTAAATGTGAACAATAAACCAGAGTAAATTAAGGTTCTTCCTCTAAAATTATTAGAAGTCCAAACAACTAGAGGCTTCCTGAGGTTTGCATATTAGACTTCATTAGGAACATGACTTAAAGTATCAATTAAAAACACTTTGGTGAGAGAATGCTAGGAACTGCACAACAGGGCTTAACCAGACTCATGAAAAATGAGTATTGCTTAAGTGCTCATTCACTCATGAGGGATAAACTTTTCCCTGTCCAATTTGTCTATCCTGAATAGCCTGAATTCTTGTCAAGGTGATTCCATCTCAAAATATTAGAGGCCATTTCTGAACAAGAGTTTACGCAGTAACATGTAAAGTAGACATTTTTCTTTTGACAGTGATGAATTCTTTTGACAGTGATGAATCTGAAGAAAATGACCAGTGAATGCTATTGATGGCTGACTGACCACATCAAAGCAAGGCTAAACTGGATATTAAAACAGTAGCTCAGTGACAGAACAGCAATCTTGAAACATGGAATGGAGTGGTTACCCTTGAGATGTAGACCTGGCAGATCCTATCCTGCCCAGGTTTTGTCCTTCTCAGTTTTGGTGATGAAGATGCTTCTCCAGTGACAGCCAAAGTCCAGTTTGCAGATATAAGTCTGTGTTTCCTTGCTATGCTATTGGCCTGCAAATTGTCGTACTATGAGGAGGGAAACAGAATAGACTCTTTAAAAGTTATGAAATAATTGCATTAAAGCTGCTTTCTAAGGTAGACTTTCTAGACCTAGTTTTTCAATCTTTTGCAACTTACTGTAACAGCAAAATAGGACTGTAAGGCACTTATAATGGTGAAGAATCAGGACAACCTTCCCTCCGCTCTCCACACTTAGAAAAGTTTTAAGTGACAATTGGTTATTTTTCCATATTTATTTCCCAGTAGTTTAACATAAACAGAACTATGTGCTCTCCTCTAGCACAGAATATTAATCTTTGCCTAGTTCAGGAAAGGTTTCTACTGTTATGCTGGAAGTTCACAGAATCATAGAATAGCTTGGGTTGGAAGGGACCTTAAAGACCATCTAGTTCCAATCCTCCTGCCATGAACAGGGATGCCACCCACTAGATCAGGTTGCCCAGGGCCCCATCCAGCCTAGTCTTGAACAATTCCAGGGATGGGGCATCCACAACTTCTCTGGGCAACCTGTTCCAGTGCCTCACCACCCTCCGAGTGATGAATTCCCTCCTAACATCTAATCTAAATCACCCCTCTTTTAGTTTAAAACCATTCCCCCTTGTCCTATCGTCTGCCTTATCAAAAAGTTGCTCTCCATCTTTTTATAAGTAGTATATATACTTTCTATATACTACTACTTTCTATATATACTTTCTATATACTACTTTATAAGTAGTATACAACTTTCCTTTTAAGTATTGAAAAAGCTGCAATGAGGTCACGGCAGAGGCTTCTCTTTTTCGGGATGAACATCCCCAGCTCTCTCACCCTTTCTTCATAGGACTCCTATGAAGTTTCTTCATAGGAGCTCTAAGAAGTTTATTAAGATAGCACTTAATAAAATGCAAATAAGAAATTAAATCAGACAGGAAAAAATAATTGTGCCAAGAAAGTCAGGCTTTAGAATTTACTCTGCAGAAAGACACCAGCTTTACCACCCTGCTCTTGTTCCTAGCCAGGAACTCTTTTCTACAGATCTCACTGCTTCCATGAAAGCAGCTAATTTTCTGGGTAAAGAAACAAGGAAAAACCAAACCAAACCAACCAACCAAACAAAAATAAAACAACAAACAACAATAAAAACACAAAACCCACCTGTATCTTGATCGTGTTTTTTTTTTTTTTCACAGTCAAAAAGGGACCATCATACATATAAAAAACACACTATCCAGCTCGCATTCATAAAGACTTGATTAGACTTGATTTTTCATTTCCATTAACCAATCTGTTGAGATGGTATAGCCTGTCCAGTATGCTGTCCACTCCTCATTATCTCTTGCTCCCCAAAAGCCATACCATCTAGCAGCTCCATACACTACATCACAAAGCAGAAGCAGTTTCAAGAGAATGAATATTTGCAATTTCAGACTTTGTCTTCTGAGGGAGATGTATCATCACCTTTCAGTTAGACCTCGGCAATAAATCAAGGTGGATTGCTTCTGTTTGCTGTGGATGTATTATTTACTAACTGCCTGTTTTAGATGTCAATCTGAGCAATTAGTCATAAATGACTACCAAGACAAACAATTTCTTGCTGTTTCAGAAGCTTCATAGTAGCCAGCAATAACTGCTAGAACAAACAGTTCCATTGATATTCCTGGTGAGTGGTGAAAAACAAAGATTCCTGGAATATGAGCCTGAATAATGCTTTATTTGAATTGGGAACGGAGCCATTTGTAGTGCTTCTTCATGTTCTGCACTCAAGGCATGAGTCCAGAAAGTGCTGGCATGAACTCACAGGCGTATTAAGTTTTGACTTCTTGCCTAGCTTCAGTCATTATGTGAGAAATATGTATAATGCTCACAAGCTACTCCTTTAAAAAGATTAAACATTAGGGACAGCGAACACTTGCAAAGACCAAGTGTTAGAACAACAGAGGACACTCTGGGGGCAATAAAGAAATATTTGGCTAATGACTGGTTGTGTATGGCTGCAGCGAACTGCATCAGGAGGGGAATTTTGAGACACTGCCAAACTCCGCAAAGCCAGACACGGAAGCTTTTGACATGCAACATTCCACACGGCATTTTAAAACCATGCCGCGACCCCCGCACAAACGTCGGCTCGCTTCTCTTTCAGGAATCGGCCGCCCCGCGACTGCTGCGGCCTCAGCTCGAGGCGGCAGGCGCGCCCCCCGACACCGCCCCTCGGGACCGGCGCCCAGCCCGGCAGCCCCGAGAGCCCACCGGGCTCGTCCATGGGGCCCTGCCCCGCCCCCCGCGCCCAGCCGCGTAGCTGCGGTGCGCGGGGATCGGTCCAGCGCCAACGGGACGCCCCGACCGGCAGCGTACTGCCAGGAGCGCCCTTACGACGGCCGCTGCTCCCCGAATCCACCGCCATCAGGCTCGGAGGCGCCGAGAGGTGCTGGCACCTGTCGTGCCCCGCAGGCGGCCGGGCCGGGCCGGGCGGGTGCCCGCGGGGCCTCCTGCGGCCCCACCCGGCCCGCCTCGGCAGACGGCCTCACTTGGCGGGGCGGAGCCGGAACCCGCCCTATCCCTCACCCTAACGCCTTCTGATTGGGCAAATGGACGAGCATACCCCCCTTCGCCCCGCCCCTTTATTAACATATTGCCGCTCCATTGGGCCGAGCGACCGGGAATGTCTGTGATTGGATACACGTAGCAATGGAGAAGACAACGAAACGACGCGCTGGCGTCACTGGCATGCGCTAGGGCTGCCCATGCGCATTCCGGCGCCCCCAACTCCCACCTTCGAACGAACGGCCCGGTAACTGACCCCCTTCTTTTGAACGGCCACAGCCAATCACAGCCGCGACGACGGGGCGTATTTGCATATTCATGAGGCGCCGGGGCGCGAAGGGGCGTCTGGGAGGGGCGGTCGGTTGCCGCCCGAGGGCGGTGGGGGGGCGGGGCGGGGCGGTTGGGCGGGTGGTTGCGGCGCCTCACGGCCGGGCGCGGGCAGGGTTTCTGAGGCGGCCCCGCTCCAGCCGCTGCTGCGGGCAGGCCGCGTGGGGAGGGCTGCACCTCTGGTCCGCTTTGTGACCGCTGGGGGGAGGCCGGAGGAGAGAAGTGAGGGGAAGCGAGTGTCTTGCGAGGCCCAGGCCAGCTCCGCGTAACGGGAGGGTATCAGAGCCCTTGGCAGAAGTAAAACGTTGGTGCTCGAGTAGCAGCGGGCGTGCTGCCGTGCCGCGAGGGCAGGGTGCTCCTGTCCGTGAGGCAGCGGTGCTTCCAGAGAGCAGCCGCGCGTCTGCCCGCCGGGACGGCACTTCAGGACGCGGTTCTAAACAAGTTGGCAGGCTGATCCGCGCCAGCTCTGTCAGCGCTACCCTAGGTCTGCGTAAGTGGCAGCGCAGACTTGGGTTACGTATTTAAACAGGCGCAAAAGTCATCCGAAATAAGCAATATTGAAACAAAATTGCCAGCTTTGGGAAGGCGAAATTAGATGCTGAAGTCTGTTGGTGCTGCTGACACAACGGGTAGCACCGTCTACATCCAGAATTTGCAGTTGTTATTGTTAATTCTGTTGCCGTGGAAACAGACGGAGAGTGCTAAAAATGGAGCAGGTTGTTCTAAGCTAATTGTTAGACACAAAAAAACTTGGATTCCGTTTTTTTTTTCTTTTTTCTTTTTTTCAGATACTGATTCCTTTAAACTAACCTTCTCCATTTTCATGGCAGCCAGCAGCAGATTTACTAGAATTCATTTTAAATTTTACAATCCTGGTATATGTCATAAGGTTAAGAGTTTTCCAACATCTTCTATCGAGTTAAAGATCCAGTGAGCTCCTTAGATTTATTTGAGCAATCTGTAGCATACCCAATAAGATACATCCAAGTGATATATTGGTATATAGCTTCTGCATTAAAGCAGTGTGTTTTTCTCTTCTGCTGCTTATAAACACAAATGTGAGAGCCTTTATTGCTAGAGAAATTTTCGTTCAGGATCTCACAGTGATGCATCAGATCTATATTCTGTCTCCTACTGGGCCACATGTTTTAGGATAAAATGCAAGAATCTCATGTTTAGGCGTTGTCTTAGACAAGTGCACTGAGAAATATAATTTAATATATCTTTCAAAGTTAATGTATTTTCCAAAATATATGCTAGCAGTATAACCCTGAGTATTCTTATTAAAATTATTCTTTTAGGAACAGAGGGGTGTTCTAGTAGGTAGCTTGCAAGAAAGTTTGAGTGTCACCATTTTGACTGGTTCATTAAAAAACAAACAAAAACAAGCACCCACAATACAGGTAATTAAAATTATTTTATAGTAACAGAGAAGGAACTTCTTGAAGGTGTGAAAACCACGGAGCTGCCTCAAAGAAGATGCTGATATTCTCTGGATGATTTAGTGAAGAGCCCTTCATCCAAACCTTTCCAACATTTTGTATCATATCTATCCTACCAATCACACTCTTTAAGGAAGGATTGTCAAATTTAATGATTTCATTAAGACAAACATGGATTCATATATACTGCTACAACCATGTAATACCTTTAGGGATTAAAAATCCATATCGCTCTCTCAGCTGTACTGTCTAACATGCAGTACCTGCCCTCAAAAATATGTTAATAACTGTTAATAAAAATGGAATTAACTACACTATGATGCTTACAGAAATGCAACTTACTATTACAGAAGCAGTTTTAGTGTAAAAAAAAACGTTCAGAATCTTCAGACACCATCTTTTTGTCTTTTTCTTTGTCACTATTTGTTTCTGGTTGCATTTAGATGCCATAATCATGACCAAGGCCCCACAGGAATACACACTATAAAAGCACATGCAATATTCTAGTCTCATCCTGTTACTGGGGAAGGGATGCAGGCAGGGTATGAGACATACAGATATAAGTGCCCCGGGGCTTGAGTTATCAACTCACTCTCAAAGCAGCTGCTCCCACTGGCAAATCTCTTATGGCTCAGCAGAGGAGAAGTACAGGCTGATGAACCCCACCAGGTTTTTCAGACTGGGAAAACCATTGGGAAGGGTTAAAAACTCCCTGGGGTCTGAGGGACATCAATCCCTTTTGACAGGCATCCATTTTTTTCTCCATCCTGGCTCACTTCTTGTGCTGTGCAGCCTTTCTCAAAATGAATGTTAAATCTAGTGAGGGAGAGGGGGATTATGCCACAAATTTTCTGTGAGACTGGCCAAATTCCTTCATGTCTACATAGCTGTTTCCCCATCTATTACACAGAGTCAATATTTAATTGTGTTATATATATATATGTATATAAGACCTACTTCTTCATTGCTTGGGTGGTTCATAGAGTCATAGAGTCATAGTAATGTGAAAGGAGCTATATTTTATAGTAATTAATTTAGCATCTGTGTTGTTGATGGCTTTACTGTATTTTAGGCTCTCAGTGCCAGACTAGTAATTATATAAGACTGTAAGCCTTGGGTACTCTGAAGCTAGTGGAAGCTTTGTCATCAATTTCATTTTTTTATTTCTGTTACGTGGTAAGCCAAGGTGCAAACCTACATTTAAGCATAAAGTGACCTTGCTTACAAATTTTAGTAAGTTCTGGAGCCTGAGAGGAGAGAGTCCACATGATCTCTTAAACAGGGCACCATGCAGTCCCATCTACTTTTCAAGTGGGATGGGCACCAAGTACTCTTGATCCAAGCCAATCATATTATATCCCATGATATCATATAGTCAGCAGAGAATGGATGAGTGAGCTCAAGCTCCTTCCTAGAAAACTTTAGTGTTATATGCAGCAGGGTGCTACGATCTCTGCACACAGCTAAGCTATATTTCAGGGTAGATGAAATATGGGTCAAGGGACATTGTATTAACCCAGTTTCTGGCCAGGTGCAGTGAATCACAGAAACATTGCTATTTGGATCAGGATGCAGTGTTAAATTTTCCCTGAAGGCAGTTTGGTCTGGCTAGGAAGGTTAAAAGTTTCATCTTGAGAAGAGTTCTCTTTTACTAACAGCAAGAGATTGTCCACACAGTATCACTGCAGTAGCCCTACTGCTTAAATTGTGATGAAAAAATAATAAAGCCCTCTATTTGCTGAGATTTACTACTTCACACACCAACAGAGCAAAATGTAAACTGCAACACAACCATCTTTATTCCACAAGCATCTCTGGTTCTGTTATTTCCCTTCTCAAGTCCCCCTGGATGAATAGCCCTTCCCCCTCACAATGCTGAACAGGCCAGGTGACTCCAAAACCGGCCACCCAGCAGATGCTTCCGCAGTACCAACTGTTCTGAATCCCCCATCCCATCTCCAGCTTTTTTTTTTTTCCCTCCTTCCCCTGTGTCCTACCAATCTAGGCTGCCTGGCACATGCTGCAAGCTGCAGTCCCACTGGAGCGATATTGTGATGGAAATGAGGGAGGGGATCCAGGCAGAACTGCACAGATTTACAGCACTCTAAGGGTTTCCATTAAAAACCTTGACAACTTGTTATTTATGAGTAGACGAACAGCTCTTCTAATACCCAGGGCCTAGACCCCATTCACTTCAATAATGCTGGTTTGGAATAAATGAGCCAGAGGATGGAAACCAGTTCTGTTAGTATAATGGAGGTGGCTAATAGCTGTTTAGAGAAAACAACTGATGTAATTCTGGGACCCAGCCCTTTCACCAACAAAACTATAAAGGTTCGATTCTTCAGTGCGTTTCACATAGTGATTTAATTCAGTACAAAGAGGGTCATAAACAGTAGTGTTCTGATTTCATGCCATTATATACCCACTTTGCACTGTCTATTTGTGCTAGTGCAGTGGAGAAAAAGGGACTCGTTGTACAAGCAAGTATGTCTCAGTTTGGATCTCCACAGCAAAACAAAGATAAATAAATTTCTCCTTACAAAACAATATAAGCAAAAAAAGAGCTCTGCATAAGTATAATATCTTCATTTTTCATCCTCACAGGGACACGTGAGCATTTCCTTTGCCAGATTTTTCTGAGTTGCCCTGTCTAAACCAGTATGGCAGTCTACCGGTGTCATTTTTAAACCATGTTTTTTTAACCATGATTACGTCCTTTATTCTCTTCCCTTTTCCGTCGTTGACTTGACAAATACAGAAGCAGTGCCACGTACTAAGCAGTACAGGCCCGATCCCTGAAATAAGGACTTTGATGATCAAAACACTTTAAATCCTAGGACGTGCATTATGCTGCTGTAAAGAATTACCCATCTCTTCTGCTGAGTCTTAAAATCAGACAAGTTGGTTAACAAGTGTAACCACTCAATTGCTGGCTTGGACACTGCTTTCCTTTTTCTCTATTGTTCACCTGTGTCTTGTCTATTTACATTCATTTTGTTGGGAATCTTTTTATTTCCTTTCTGTTTTCTCTGCTTTACGTGACAGCCTCAATAAGGTGAAGTGAAGCACCAGCAGTGCTCCCAGACTGTGTTCTTGCAGCACTGCCAGATGGACTGTGCTCCGTGCTTCCTGTGTTCTCCCGCACCCTGAATCTCAGCACTGTGATTTCAGGGGAGAAGGATAATGCTGAAGGGCCAACTTGTTCTGCAGGAAGAGGGGGGGAAGACATGGACAAATGAAGAGGAAACAGGAGGAGAAAGGGCAGAGGTAAGAGGCTGCTAAAGAGAGAAAGTGGCTGTAAGATTGTGAATATCACTTTGTGAAAGGAACAGAGACAGCAGCCAGTTATCTTAGCAGCCTTTCAGATACTCTGTCAAGGCTGAAAGACTTTGAGACTCTGGAATCTGTAACTGTCTCCCTTGTGGCCAGTCTCTTTTTTCTGCAGTGAAAATAACTTCCCAGGCAAACAATGGCCTTTCCTATGGAAAGAACTGACATCAGTTAGTATGTGATACCCTCTGTGGCCATAGTTGGGATCCACAGCATGCCTTTGCAGCTTGAAGATGTTATCATCTGGTTTGTATTTTACACACAAAAATACCTATCAAGTGAAAAATGATTTTACATGAAGAGAGATATTCAAAATGTACTCTATGTGAGTGGGAGAGAGAAAGCCCAAGGGAAGAACCAACTTCTTGTAAAACATAGCCAAAAGATCTGACAAAAAGCAAGGGAGAACCAAGCAAAGCAAGATGAACATCTGAGTGGGTTTGCCTAGCTGGGGGAACAGAACACACTATGCTGCGCTGGGGCAGTGACTGCTCACAGAAACCAAACCTAAGCTGGACCAAACTGATAAGCCCTGTAAAGGTATAAGGAAGTAGTAGAATTTATGTCCTCAGGCATTTGGTCCACAAAGTATAGCTCCTTCCTTCTAGATACATTTATAATAAATGCCCATTCAGATTCTGCGTGAGTTTGGGTATAAATTATGCCAAACCCCTACTGTCCCTTTTGAAAATTTATTTCAATGTCCTTATGCGCGATTTATATCAACGTAAATTGGAACTCATCCAAAGTATAACTATATCTAATTATCAGCCATTTGAGCTACTTCTGTATTAAACTATCAAACTGAGGTAGGATTGAAGCCTCTTATGATTCCAAATGCTAAATACAGCCATATCATAAATAAAACTGTAAAATACAAGCAAAATGAAGATTTACTTAGAAAATATATAATGTAATTTGTGCTTATGGGTAAATTGGTTCCTGGCTGCCCAGAATAGGGAAGGTATGACCTGCATCAGGCTGAAGTATATGTCTTTGGAGTCTGAATCTGCATTATTATTACAGAAAACAAATGACATACCTTAAAACACTTTAAAAATTCAGCATCCTCAGGAGATTTATTGCAGTCTGACCCCCTCTGCTGGCGACATGCTTGCTGTCAGTGTACCATAACCTGCACTTCAAAACAGGCTCTGTGATTTGTAGAGACGATAGGTGCTGGCAAGCAGAAAATGATAGGTACCAGCATAAAAGGGATGGAGACTTGGCAGTTCAGGGGCACTGACACTTGGCACTGATAGTTCAAGGACACAGACAGCATTGTGACATAACTCTAACCCCAAATGATTGGGTTTGGCTTTAGGATTTGAGCCAGTTCCAGCAGAAGTGTAGAAAGGCAATAGGTCTGGTAACTGGTATTAGGGTGAACTATCAGGGTTTTAATAAAGTCTGCTTTTGTGACTCTCCACATTTGATTTGATTCTGTCAAGATGTAAAGCAGTAAAAGACAAATGTAATTCGAAATGAGGACACAGAGAAAAAAGTTGGAGGGGGGATTTTCTTGAAAAACAATGGGACATTTCCTGAGGAAACAGGTGTTCAGTTAAAAATTGGCCTTATTATGACATAATATTTGTCAAAATTGGGAAAAATGTCAGGAATGTTGATATATACTATAGTAACCGATAATGTCAAAATATGCACAATACCAAGTATATGCACAATATTAAAAAAAAATTTTAGTGTCCAGAGTGAGCGTTTTTTCAGCTTTTTCTTTTACTCTAGGGAAAAAATAAATGTTGATACACTGGATGTCCCTATGACATAGCAGAAATTCAGCCAGCTCTAGGCTTTTAGATCAGCAGTACTTGGAACTGATATGAACAAACAGACCCCATACAGCTCATTCTACTTTCCGGGTTTGTTCATGTTACCTCATACTTCTTTGGCTTTCTTGATATATTCCCATGCTGTGAGGAACCAGTGAGGATCAGCCATTGAAATATGTCTTGTTAAACAGAAGCAGACCCACTAACCACAGAGATGCTATGTTACATGCTAAAAAATATTCAGAGGTGTGCTTGAGTACTTTGTTCAAGAGAAGCTTCACAAAGTAATTGAAGACCCCATCAATTTCCCCAATTTATTTAAGAAAAATAGACAGTCATCTTTTTCAATGATTTTCTCAGTACAGTTTTTATTTTTAACAACTCCTATTATGTTACGATTTTTTTTAAAAAAATGCTTTCCAGTATAGTACATCTTAAAGACAGAAATACTCTATTTAAACCTAGGTTGATAAAAAAAATATGTATAAACAAAACAGTAAAACATTTTGAAGTCTTTCTTACTCTTAATAGTCTTAAAACTCTATGTAAACTTCTTAGGATTTTCTATTGCTTCAGATATTCAGCAGAAAATCCAGTCTAATACAGCTGGATAATAAAATTTCACCCATTTATGTTTGCACAGACTAAATAACTGTTAATCATAACTTGAAAATCCCAAAGCAGAAATAAAAATAGTAACTGGATAATCTATTCACAAAGTACTGTAATATTCCAAGGCACTTAGCAGTTTTGAATCAATGTTTTGGTTTCAGAATAAGCTCTTCTTTTTAAATCAATAAGGTTTAGAAACATAAAAGAGAAATAATCCAGATTCATCACTTCCTTTAAATGAGGATGCCCAGTTTCAAGACTAAGAGGCCATTTATCCTCACCACTGTTAAGAAAACTCAGCTACTGCTTTCCTATGGGCTCCATGCCATGCTGACCTTTCCTGTTTCAGAAATTTCAGGGTTCCTTCGTTATGAGATGGAGGCATGACAGTGTCAGAGCGATTGCACAAGCACAGTTTAAGTATATCACCACTTTAAGTCTGGTCATACAGAGAAAAGGGAAAACAGTGCATGCACCTTGTTCTACAAGCTATATTGCCTACTTTGCTGTAAGAAGAGCCCTAGACCTTTAGATCTAGAAACAGGTATTTAGTCTCTTTATAAATATATTTCACTTGTTTTATGACTGATGACAAAGTAAAATGTATTTTCATTTAGACTTTTTATTAGCAATTAAATCAGCATTCCAGAAGCTGAGCTGGACTGAAGGTGTGATCCTAAAAGACTCCACAATGTTTCTCGTCTTTGGTTAGCGATCACAGTGCTATACTGAAGAATAAAATTGTTATAATAGAGATATATCAGCCAAGTACAGAAAACTGTTACATCTATTATTTGGCCCTACCTAGATGAACAGCTACATAGACAATCCTGTTATAAAGAACTGGTACCATATTCAACTACTTTACTTATGATAGGATTTGTGACTCATTTAAAAAGCACATATATTTGATCCAAGATGGAGGACTTAAGTTGATGACAATTCAATTTCAGGATATGGATATCTGACCCAATTATGCACATATTGCATGGAACAGAAAGCTCAGAATCACAGCACTAGTAGCATATGCAGTTTTGTCAGGTTGATCTTATTAGTATGAATCAAGTCTATAGAATACTTTTGCTCTATTCTATCCTGTGGCCTCTGCCACCTGTTCTACAGAACAGATAGGAATTCAGAATTATTCCAGGCCATGACAAAAAATATGGTCATCAAACACCTGCCGATTGGACTTTTCAAAGGTCTCATTGCAGAATGGGCACTCCAGAAGATGGCTCTGCACATGGGCCTCATAGTCACTTGCTTCAATATCTTCAGGAAATATGTCATCACACATGGGGCATTTCCTTATAGAATCCTGAAGTACAAAGGAAGTGCAAATAAAGACAGTTTAAGATTTGTATTCACATTCAAAGAGAAGAAAAAGAAAAGTTTATTAGTCAGACATTATCAGCTTTGGACAAGTCTTTCTGACTTGCAATACCCTCAAGTTTTCAAATGTCTCCAGGCTTCTGTAAATAGTACTTACAAGTCAAACTTCTACAAGGTATTCTAACTTTTCATCCTAAATAGCACATGTCCATGTCTACAATATGAAATAAGTCATTTAGCAGCTGAATGCTTCTCATTCTGACACCAGATGCTGCCAAAAATTGTTCCTTAAACATTAAGGTGAACAGAGCTTCCTTTCTCTTCCCTAACACCACCAACTGTTATTACAACAACTTAATCCTACAGGTTAAGCATACATGATTCCATTTTGTTGTCCACTTTATTACCAGGACTAAAATGGTACATAGACAATAGGCTACAGAGCTGAATTTGTAGCTCCTCATTTCAAATTGTTAATTTCTGTCTGTAAACCACTAATTCATGTCCATTCACATCCACTTTACTTACTGTTCTGGCAGCTCTTGACTCCAGGTTTGCTTCTGCAGCTGGAAAAGAAAGAAGTTCATTTAGCCACTACAAATGATTAACAGTGTAATGTGCTGATAAATAGTAATTCTTGAAACATGAGTATGTGGCCCTGGATCTAGACCTCTATACTTAGGACTATGAAAACTGGACATAAGCCACAGAACTAGCTGCCTCACAGATGAATAAACTATCTAACAGTTGTTTCTCTTCACAGAAGATGAACAGACAGCTGATCATTTAAATCAACTCTTAACACCCGGCAGCATTTTGCCAAGTCACCTGCACACATGCAAAACTATACAGAGGTACTGCTAAGAATTTATTTTCCACAGCAACCAATTCAAGAGGGAGTACAATTTGTTGAGAATTTTACTGCCACGGATTTGTGGTTTCAGACAGACTGCCAAGTACTCTTACCATAATATGGATTACCAAACACAAGGCATCCTGCTTCAGGAGCTGGAACTTGGGCCTGAGCTTGTGAAACAGCAGAGAAAGAAGAAACATCTCTAGCCTGAGAGAGATGCCTCAGATGGGTATCATTCTCTTCCCTCAGTTTCTGCAAAGGGACAGAAGGACAGAATGAATTTCCAGAACCTCAGAAGACCATTTCAGAGAGAAGTTATACTTTGCACTAACATAGATCCTCTTAGACCAGAATCAAAATTGCTCTTCCTTTAGATAGCTCAGTCTTAGTCCTGCTTGACAAAATGGGAAAGTGAGGTAAGGAAGTGCAAGGATCTATTCTGTGACCTGCTCAGAAAGGCAAACAGGATGACCACAATAGAATAATACACTTTAAAAGACAGAAGACTGAAGTCATGCAGATAATGGCAGAGTAAGGAACAACACCATAGAGTCATTTTCTAGACTGGATGAAAAAGCTATATTCATTTAAATGAGAAAGTCCATTCACTTCAGTGAAATAACAGGAGTTTTTGAAAATCCCCACACTATTATGGGTGAACTGGTCTTGTCTGCGGTGGGGCAAAAAGGTGGAAGTTTTCTTTCCTCTTAGGCTGTACAGAGGTAGCAGCAACAACATACTGTGAGAGTGAGCACATGGTCGCTCCTATGTGCACGCAGACAGCACGGCAGCCTTGTTTTAGGCGATGGTCCACGTACAGACACAGTTAGTGATCAGTGTGGTAGAAGGGCTAATGGAACTGGACATTAGACTTAAGATATTTGTGTCATATTCAATGCAGGAGAAAGGTGAGGGAGCTGTGCCAAGTTCTCACCTGTTTTTCCTCATCAGATTCACTCTTTTTTGCTTGCAAAATCTGAAACAAATGCCTCTGCTCTTCAAGTTCTTTCATTAAGTCTCTGTTTTGTTGCTATAAAGGAAGAGGATTATTTGGTAAATTGTGGAAAACTGGCAAACAAAACCATGACAGCTCCAATCATTGTTCACATATACAGGCAGCCTCTAACTGCATTTATTACCAACAAATAAACCTTCACTTGCACCACGAGTCTTACCATTTCATAGTTTGTGACCTTGGATATCTCCGCATTACCAACCACTTAATGTCTGCATTTTCAGCACAACATGAGAGATGACATGTGACCTCGAAAGGGGACATATGACAGGTCAAACAAAGTGGTAGGTTGAAGAAAAGGAACTATGACTGCTGAAAAATCTACACTGGCAGATGAGAACTCTCCAAGTCTGCCAAATTCTCTGCTACTGTGAGACTTGCATTGACTGTGGATAGCTAGTACCTCCTTAGGAATCAGTGTTGTACCTAAGTCTTGATTTAAATCAGTAAATTAGATAAGCTAGAGTACTTAGGGATTCAGTAGTCATTCTCAAAGTATCACTCTAAAAATCCTGAACATTTGGCATCACAGTGGAGGTAATCACATAATCCATTTTAGGCATTTAACTTTCAATGTCAGAAACAGAGTAGAGCCTCCAAAAGTGTCCTGAGCAGCACAGACAGAGAGAAGCACCTTTAGAAGGTCACTCAGGGCAACAGGCTAAAGATGATGATGGGACAGCCTCAGACATCACCAGTGATGGTTCAGTAGAAAGAAAACGCCATCGCATGTTTCCCTTTTCTAACGTTCACAGTTCTTCATGTAGTGATTTTCAGTGCTGAGGTTTGTGGATTACTTGCCAAAGATCTGCAGAAGTTACCTAAGAAAAGCAAGCCTTTTGACCATAAACTTAAATATTACACATAAAGGCATCTGCAACATCCCAGGGAAATTCTGATGGTTCTGCAAATTGAAAAAGGGTGGACAACGGCGCTTTAAGTAAATGTCAGCTTCCCTACACAAATACCAGCAGATTCTATACAATACAGCAGAGCTCTATGCTCAGCTCTTTTGGAACCGTCTCCCCAACTTCACCCCCAAAAATGCTGGTCACCTGCTCATTCTGCAGACGAAGTGACAAGTTGGCCTCTGTCTCTTTCAAGTTCTCCAATCGATGTTCAAGCTCCTTCTTTTGCTCTTTCTGCACAGGAATCCCAGATTTTCAAAGGCAGAGTTGCAAAGGCAATGTCAAAGAAAAGAGGTGTCAGGTAAGGATGGGGGGCAGAGCATCAAACTATAGAATAGAAACTTTGTATTGTTTACAGCTTTTTGGGGGGCATTCTGACCATATTTCACTTTTTTATTTTATTGATTATTCAATGCCAAATCTATGACTGTAAAGATGAGACAGGGGCAAAAACATAAGCAGACAGGAGACCAGCAGGGTTGCTGCCTCTCACCAGTTACTAGTAGCTTCCTGTTGGATGCAAAATTAATGGCATATAGTCTAAGCAGATTTAGGATAACTTGTCTTGTTTACACATAAGTCCCAGTCCTGAAACAGTTTTGCATATTTGCAACAATTTCCAATCAGCCAAATATCAGTCCTGAGTTCCCACTTCCCTACCTCATCCCTTGAGCTGGCTCAAAAGAGATGAAGACGGAGACTGAATTTTCTTGCTAGAGAATCAGAATTACAAAATTTAGTTATACAGGTGTTTCTTCCAAAACCACAACGTGTGTGTGTGTACTATAAGAATTTGTCAGATGGTTTGTTCGCAGAACCACCTATGTGGATTCCCATGCCACCATGAAGACTTCTCTGTTTGTCATGGAATCTCCTAGACTTTTCATAAGATTGAGCAATATTTGTACCTGGTTACTGCCAAGTATACCTCTCAGCCTCTATTCCCTGGCTTCCCCAAGCACCTTGATATTTAGGGGAGGTTTTACCTGTTGAGTTATAGTCATGCATAACTGACAATTCTCTTCCTTTAAACTTTCAAGCTGCTCAGTCTTGTCATGGTCCATACGAACCAAGTTTTCCATTTCTTTCTCATAATTCAACACTTGAGACTAGGGAGAAAGAAGAATGGGCAGAAAGTGAAAATTTAATAGCTATGATTGAGACAGACAGGCCCCTTTTGCTGCACAAAGAAAATCACTAGAACCCGCAGCTACTTAATTTTTTTCCTGCAAACTTTTTTTCCATTAAAACCTTTGTAGAAAATTAGAATAGTTACATGGGGATATATCAGAGTTGATAAATCCATTAAATCTCAGTATTCACTCATATGTTCTTTGAGGAGCTTTCTACATTTTAAAATGTCACTTCTAGTCTGGGAATTCAGATAGTAAAGAGAAAAATAGTGGCTGTTTAGCCAGATGTTTAGCCTATTACTCTGAGTTTCCCATATCCCACATCTAACAAACAAGCTATTTTCATTTACCTTCTACCTTCACACACCTCCCAGATTTTGTCTTGTTTTTACCCAATATTGAACATAATTTTAGAAAATTTTTCAAAACAGAAGTGTTTTCTGCCTGGATCCTTACCTAGCAGGAGGTGAACAATGGTGTGATTTTGGTCAACTTAATGAGCATGCAAAGGGAACGTGTTTAGGGAGTAAAATCCTTATAATTTCTTTTAGCACATCCCACACTATCCTTCCTTCCATAATATAGCTTTCTTGAGGTTTCTTGGACATAAACCATATCAGAGCCTGACATTTTCCGAAAGAACCCACATAACCAGAAAAGAAACTTATACATCACATATTTGCTCAAGATTGCACAGCTCTCTGTCAGACAAACTAAGACCATCAGAGACAGTTCACAAAAGCAAAGGAGGGCAGCTATATGTTTTCTACCTGCAGCTGATCCATGTGATCCAGGGCTGTTTTCAATCTGGTTTCCAAGCGTACCTTTTCAGAGGTCACATTCTGAATTTGCTCTTTGAATCTACTCAGAACAAATCAAAACACACCATACTTTCACAAATGGAAATTTAATCCACAACGGTAAGGTGCTTAAATGAAATACTGTTTTAAGAGATGCTGTAAATACACTTACTGGTGCAGTTCTGCCTCTCTGCACTCATCCAGCTCTTTTAGATGTTTATTTTCCTTTTTCAGGGAATTCAGCTCCAGCTCCAGTTTTTCTGTGCTGCTCCTAAGAGACTCTAAACCATTCTGCAGCTCCTGAAAATCAAAGACAGGTCAATAGGAGGCAAAATGGGACCCAAGCAATAGTCCTGCTCTGAAGTGGAACTGCAAAATCCTTCTAATGCAACACTTGCAGGCAGCCCACCTTAAGGAGAAAAATCTCTCCTTTGCATCTTTCAGACCCTATTTTATTTATATTAAGTCCTGAGCAAAACTGAAGGAGGAAACAATAATGATGAAAGAACATTAGAAACAGGGCTGGCCTTGCAATTTTGGGACAGCCTACTGAACAGTTGTGAAAACTCCCTTTCCCATATGTTCCTGATCCCTTTTTCTTGTGAAGCCTCTTGTTCATCATTATCATTCTTATTGTAGTAGAGTTGTTGTAATATCTGGTAAATGATTAAAGAGATAATATGCGGAGAAACCTCCTTCATTTTTTCCTGGAAGCATACAGTGGAGCAAGACCTGACTCGGTCTCTCTTCATCTTTCAGACTTAAAGCTTCTGACTTAATATATATTAACTTTTGTTGTACCTGTGTCTTCTTGAGCTCTTCTTGCAGTTCCATGTTTTGTTTCTGGAGACTTGCGCAGGTTGCTTGCAGCTCCTCATTTTCTTTAAGCAAATTTTTGTTTTGTAGTTCAATCTCTTCCACTTCTCCCTGGCAAACAACAAATTTGTTTAGTCATCATGGAAACATCAAAAATCTATCTTCCGAAGAACACAGTATGAAGAGCTAAAAAAGATGAATTCTGCAAAAGGGAACATCATGTACCTCCTCAGGTTTTCATTATTAGTTCAGACGAGACTGCTACTTCACTATCCATAGTCTGTCCAAAGCTGACCATCAACACAGTCCTTGAATACCAAGCACACACTACCTCTGATCTTTTAAGATGCTCAATCTTAAAGCAGAGGCAGAAGTCTGCAAATTTTTTTGTAGCTTGTAAGATTAGGACCACAGACTGATTTTCTGTGTAGTAGTTAGTAAAAGGGCTGCACACAAGACACTGCAAAATAAGGGTGCTTGGCTTCACAACACCTCAATTATTGTCCATGTGTATGTTCTTACTCCCATCTAATGGAAGGCTGTTTCTATGAACATTACATTTCCACTAAAAAATATTCAAAATGCCCTGAAACACTATGTATTTAGTCACTCCCCATTAAGAAGAGCTCACAATCTAAGTAAACTAGTCTGATAAATGTCAGTTAGAGAAACAAAGGCTGCCCAAATTTGGGTGACAGATGAGTAGCAAAGCCAGGAATAGAATCCAGATCTGCTGAGTTCCAGCTCAGCATCCGATTTACTGGATCTCTCCAACTTAGCAATGAGCAGATGCCAATAAAAGCAAAGGCAGGAAAAAGCAGGGGAAGAGAGGACACATACCTGTGTGGTTACCACCAGGATATCATCCTCAGTCTCTGCTCTGAACTGGAAAGGAACACTGGCTCCACGGACCACACCATCCTGGTCGATGTAGCAGAACTGGTAGTATTCATCATCCTTCGGTAGGTAGTAAGCTTCAGACAAACACAACAATCCTGTCATATGCTTGTAATTACTCAAGTCTCTTAACTATATAGCACAGAAAGTCAGCACCTAAGAAAACAGACATCTTACTTCAATATTGTTCCTCCACCATTAGTAAGCCTTTGTGCCAGTGATAAGAACACAAACAATATCACTCAGTCAGGATGGCAGAATCCAGTAGATTTGATTTTTTTGGCTGTAATTATGCGACTTGAAGTTTACTACAGCATGTTACTACACATTTTCTCAAATTCTAAATGTAATACTTATTAGTGGCAGTAGTGTGGGAGTTTGTGTGTATGTGCCTGTGTGTACACATACACATACATTCCCTGAGTGACCCAACCTCCCAACCCACCTTTGAACTGGATCTGTTGCTGCACAGCGGTATCACCATGGACATCACCGGGCAGAGGAGCCCACATGAATGTGTAATATTCCCGGGTTGTTTTCCATCCCACCTGCAATAACAAAATTCTTAAAAGGGATCACATAGTTCATGCTTATCCTATGGCAACTGGACTATATTTCCACATAGATCATTTAATGGTAGGACTTTTGTGTTGATATCCTGACTCCACAGAGTTGTGGTCTACGCATAAATCAAAGCTACTCGCTAGCATATGCCTTATTCTATGGTCTGTGTTAGGGAGGCGAGGGGAGCACTGAAGTAGGAAATGTGTTGGAAGGGATGGTGCCAACATGATCTTTAATGCAATTATTCTTCACTGATTCTGTGAATCACAGTCTGTTTAATTAGTCTTGAAGCTGATCAAGTAACAACGTGTCTGGCATTTTGTCTCAGGGCACAAGAAAAATGCTGTATTACACAAAGTTATTATTGAAAAAAAATCTCTTACCCTGTTCTACCAAAGCCCTAAGGCCTTTCTTAGGGATGAAGTATGAATTAAACGTCAAATTACTTGTTTCTGACAGCTGCTGCCTTCTCATACACGGCGTATCTGGTTACACAGTATTCACTTACCCGGAAGATGCCCACCCAGTCCTTCCCACGAGGAACTATGTTGTGTGTGAGAGTATAATAACAGATTACATCTCCTCCGGGAACATAAAACTTCTCCACATTGTTAAAGATGACCTGGGAGAAGTGGCAGTTGTCTAAGAGGACAGCGGAAGTGGGAGGTTCGTCCGAAGTCTCATCCATCATGGAAGCCTACAAGAGGAAAGCGTAATGTCATTATCTCATCTTTGGATGTTGCCAACATAGTTGTATCCATGAAGGATATGAAGAGGTACAGCTGATGAATGACATAGCTGTAAGGTCCTAACCCCCTGCAGACACACCAATGTTTCTCAGCAAGGCACCTGCACTCACTGGAGTCCCTGCTGTTGTGACGAGACTGCTCCTTACATCCATGGCAGGTTGCAGTTTCTCTTCAGCAGAGTGTAAGGCTGACCCCTGCTTCCTAGCCACAGTGTCTGATGCTCTGAAGCTGCCAATGTGACACAGCAGCCCCTCTCCTGCATGGGAGTCCATGAACCCGACCCTGTTGACCATCCTAAAGATCTGCTACTCAGGAGAGAGGCAGTGGTACCTTGTAGCAGCAAGAGCATGCGTGCCTACTGGTGTGATTCCCTGCTTGACAACCCAGCTGGAACACAAGCTGTCCCTACACGCAGCCTTACATCATGTTTTTAATGTGATTTGACACTCCAGACACATCTCCACTATATGTGGTTAATGTGGGGGTGCATCACCTCTTCTGAAACCTGGAGACTAGCATATTGTTTGAGAAAAACAGAGGTTTTGCTGCGTCAGTGAAGTGCTCCTGCAGATAGCAGTAATACACAAAAATAGCAGCGTATGATCCATCATGCTAGGAGCTCCAACGTTTGTACACAGTCCCAGCCCTGACACACTTCATCTTCACTGTCTGACCACGGTGAGACACACCAGACATACTCATGCTGGTGATATGCAAACTCAACAGCCTTGCTGTTTTCTGCATTCAAATCCAACATGATGATTTGACCTCCAAATACAGCATCTTTCCTCTCAGCTTTTTTGCTCCAAGAAAAAGAGGCACCTTGCTAAGATCAGCTCTCATGGAAAAGCACAAACACAGGAGGTCCTGGTTAGGCAGGTTCTTGTAGTTCTGTCTCACAAGCCTGTGTTATGAGGCTATAATAGCCTTGGTACTTGTGACTGTTACGGTGAAACTGCAAGATTCTCAGTATCAAAATGATTATGCTGCATGGCAACAGGGTCAACAAATAGCACTGAAGCTCATGCATGAGTTATCTACACAGAAAGCTTTTCAGTGCATTGTGACACTACAAATGTGTTACGCACGACAACATAAACATGCAGTGCGTGCATCTACTGGATCTATCCGAACTGCCAGATGCCTAGGCATGATTAGAAACAACACTAAATTACCCTCTTTGCCACTGTGTCTTGCAGGCAACCAGACTTCAGCCCCGGCAATCTGTCAAGAGACAGATCACTGCTGAGAAAACCCTGCCACCAATCCCTGGCAATTCAGTTCCAGAAATCCAAAGCAGAACCCTCTCAGCTGATCTTAGTGACAGTAGTAGCAAATAGGTATTGACATCAGAAATGACAGAAAGTTCATCTTGAAAAACTATCCTGCTGGAGGATTTAAGATCATCTCCAATCCATGAAACCCTTCATTTTTTGTCATGACCGAGGACATCATCTGTATTCTGTGCCAAAGAACAGCCTGAAAATCAGGCAGGAGTTTAGATGGGCATTGTGGGGTTGTGTTCAAAAAAGAAATGGTACCTGCGCAGCTGGAAAGAGCACTAATAACAGCACTGATATATCTTGCTTTGGGAGGATGGATAATTAATTCCTCCTGCCAGGAGCTGAAGGCCTTGAAATGAGTGTGCCTTGATCCTCCAGGGAATCCAGGAGTGCAGTTTAAGTTTTAGTTAGTAAAACATAGCAAATTATACATGCCTTACCTAAGCCTCAGTCTTTATTTGGCTGATGTCAACCTCTCCTACCTTGACGTGCCTTATGATGCAGTTCCCTAATGCCCTGGGACCTCCTGACAGCCAGCAGACCGAAAAGAAAAAAAATAGTAACCTAAGAATAGCTCCTTAATAACTTCAGGATATGTGCCCTTGCTGCCGTAAGACTTCAATGTAACCTGCAAAGAAAATGAAGCGTCACAGCCTGGATGCAGCAAAACAATGCATTCTTCTGAAAACAAAGATGAAGAGTGTTGGTTTTGGTAAAAATAATTGTGAAAACAAACCCAATGGTCATACAGACTGTGTTGACAGCACACTGTGCAGTTCACTTCAAGGAAAAAACAGGAAGTAGGAAGAGATTTTATTAGCGTTCAAATTTTTGTTCTATGAACAGCTTTTAAGTCATCAGTACAGGAAGGAGAGGCCCTGTGAGGCTGCTGCTGCCCGAGGAGATAGTGAAAGCCGCACCTTCGGGGATGGTAACGCGCAGCAGGCAGTCCCAGCCCCCAGCCGAGGTAATGAGGTATCATTACAGCACGCACGGAGGAGGGCACAGCATACGCTTCCTGTGATATTCACGGCCCAACTTCTCTCTGGGGGCTTTTTTTTAAATGTTGTTTTGTTTTCATTTTGCTGTTGTTGCTTTCTTCCTGTCATATACTACAGCGTTCTAAGAACGCCGAGAGCCGCGGATTCCCCCTTCCCGAGTGCGACCAACTTCCAGCCGCGGCTCGACACCGGGACACCGCGGCCCAGACGCGCCGCGCAGGCGGGTGCCCCGGGCCCGGTCCCCGTTAGCATCCCCGTGCGTGGGGTCCCAGCGGAGGCCGGGCAGCGGACCGGGGCGCTCCCCGCAGCCGGACCACCTCAGCTCCGCCGCCGGGAACCGAAAGCGAAAGCGCCGCCGCTTCGCAGCGAGCGAGCCCCGACCGCCCCCATCCTCCTGCCTGGCTCCGGGGGCAGCACACTGCGGGGCCGCGCGGCCTCCGCGTCCCCCCCCAGCTCACTCACCGAGACGCTCGGCCAGAAACCCCCGGGACGGCGAGGAGGAGGCGGAGGACAAGGACAAGGTGGAGTCCCCACACGCCGCCCCGCCCCGCGCACCGCCCAGGTGGCCCCGGCCGCGCTGCCGGGATGTGGAGTCCGGCGCTGGAGCGCCCCGAGCCCGGGGCCGCCCCCCGCAGGGGCCGGGGAGCGGCGGGGGCGCCGCTGAGGCCGTCACGGGCCGCGGGGCTCCGCCGAGAGCGCGCGGGCTCGGCACAGCGGGAGCCCGAAGTCCCGGTCACGGCCTGCGGCGGCCCCTCCGGCCGCTCCCCCCGGCGGCGGACGGGACCCCGGCGGCCTCGGGCGGCGCTGCCGCCCCCGCGAGCGCACGCGCTGGGCTCGCCCCGGCGGCCCCAGCCCCGAGGTTGGCGGTAGCGGCCGCCGGGCCCAGCACCGCCACTGTTCCGCGGCCGGGCGACGAGCCCCGGCCCCAAGCCCTCCCCGGGGCAGCGGCGCCGAGCGAGGCGCAGGCACTGCCCGGGGCGGCTGCAGCCGCAACGGGACAGACCCCAGCCACCCCACCGCCGCCTCAGCGGCTGCTGGGCGTTCAATAGGCGGCCCCGCGCGCCTGATGAGCTTCTGGGAGGGAGACTTCCACGCCGCCAGCCAATCAGGAAGCGCGCAGCGAAAACAGCTAGCCAATGGAGACCCACGTAGCCACACTGCTCTCCCGCCCTGTCCCGCTGTCCCGGATGCTGGTGGGAGGGGCTTGCTTGGCCGCAGCCAATGGGGAGCACAAGTGTTGTCCCAGAATGCCGTGCGCAGCGCGCGGCGACAGCCAATGGACGTGGAGGACGCGCTGGGACACCGCAAGGTGAGCGGGGCGGGGGCGCGCGGTGCTCTCACAGCTGTCGCCAGCGGGAGCCGCGCAGGTGGGGCCGGGGGCCGGGGGCCGGGGGCCGGGGCCGGGGCCGGGGCCGGGGCCGGGGCCGGGGCCGGGGTCGCGCCGCGCCGCGCCGCGCCCATCGCTGGGCGGCGGAGGACGCGGGCGGCTGTGGCTCCGCCGCTTTCCGCCGCTCCCCCCGGGGCTCGGGCACCGGGCGCGCTCTCGGCAGGACTTTGGGCCCGGGAAGGCGAAGCCGCGGGTCCGCGAGGCGGCCGTGCGGGGCCCGGGGCGAGGGTTAACCGGGAGAGAGCGGCGAGGGGCTGGGGGAGGCGGGACGGGCGGCGGGGAGGCGGCTGCGGGGGCCGCGTTGTGCGGCGGCCCCGGGGCACTGCCGCAGCGCTTCGGTTGCCGGGTCTTCATTTGTGGTGCTGTTCTGTCTGTAACAGGTAAACCAACATGCGGACCCCCGTGGCGCTCCTCAGCTCTCCAGCTCTGGTACGTTGTCTTTGTTCAGAGCAGAATAACGATGCTTAGTGGGGATATGCAGCTGCGGAGGCTTTCCCCGTGCTGCCGAGCTCAGAATGCTGGTTTGGACAGCGCTAGCTGGGACGGCATCGCGTGGATTTGTTTTACTGTGCATTGGACGAGGAGGGGAAACAAGGTGACCTCTGGTGACCAGAGAGTGATACCTACGGCTTTAGGAGACACGCATTAGACTGCAAGCCTAAGATTTTCTTGAATTGTAAGATAACTGATTATCACATAGATACTCAGTCATCTTTTTGTCTCAAAGTGTGAACTAAGAATAAAACGTATGGAGTCATAATAATGACTGAACTGTGCAGTAGCAGCAGTGATACTTGCTGTACTGCAGTGCATGGTCTGTGGCGGTATCGCTCATGTATTTCATCCAACTGGCTAAGCTAGAAATACTCTAAATTAGCACATACCTTGTTATGAGTCTTGTTTCATTCTTGAGATGTGTTTAAAAAAAACCAAGATTGTTCTTCATAAAATACCTGTTTTGAGAATTAGCGTGGACGCGTCCAACTATAGGCGTTAATTATCTGTGTTCTGCTTCAGTTCCGGTGCTGTTCCAGGGCTCTGGCCAGGCCAGTTCCAGTGTCTGTTTTCAGCAGGCCTGAGACTCAGACTGTACAGGTAAGACTCTTATGTGGTAAATCGACTCCTTTATCTCTGTGTTTGCAGTCTGGGGTACTTGATGGTTTCTCCTGAGGTGGAAGAGTAAGTTTGTATTTCAAGAGGATGGCTAGTAAGAACACTTACCACTGATCTGGGCTAGAAGCTGGCTTAGCAAGTTTGGCTGTTTCCTGCTCTCTTGAGTAGATGATAAATGGTGATTAAGAATTTTATTAAAGGAAGTTTTGTATTTATGATTAAGTGTCATTATTAACATGTTTCTTCTGTATTCCGCAGCCAGCTGGTGTTTCCTATTCACAGCTGTCCCGCCGCGAGTTCCAAACTAGTGTTGTCTCCAGGGATATTGACACTGCTGCTAAGTTCATTGGTGCAGGTGCTGCCACAGTTGGGGTGGCTGGTTCAGGAGCAGGTATTGGGACAGTGTTTGGCAGCTTGATCATTGGCTATGCCAGGTAAGTAAGGTGCCAGGCTGGCTTGAATTTATTCCCTTCTTATATCACTAAATTTGTTAGATGGATAGAGCTTTTCCTAGAATGTATGTTCAACTCTACATGTGTAGTGTGTATAAGCAGATACTGTGTTTAAGTGAAGCAGTCCTTTCTCATTCCAGCCATTGGCTGGCTGCCATAAATCTGGTTTGTGCTCCAAAATTTGTTGACTGTGTGGCATAATCCTGGCTTTTGGTGATATGGGGTCTGTTTTGTTTTCCACTCTCCGTGGATCTATTTTTTCTTTACTTTTTTTTTTCCCCCCTTGTGTACCATGCAGGAATCCATCTCTCAAGCAGCAGCTTTTCTCCTACGCCATCCTGGGTTTTGCCCTGTCTGAGGCCATGGGTCTCTTCTGTTTGATGGTGGCATTCCTTATCCTCTTTGCTATGTGACAACTTCTGGCCCTGGCTGTGGCTTTCATCACTTTGTCCTCTGCAGTTTGAGTCTGCTTCCATCAGAGTGTTCAAGGCTGATAATTAAAGAAAAGATTTCTCTAAATAAACTGGTGGCTTTATTTTTTTCTTATGTTCTGGTCCATCAATGGGGAAGATCCTGGGGGTCATTTTTGTATAAGTTGAGCAATGTCATATCCTAAGTATAGGGGTACCCACAGACAAATGTGAAATGGTGGTGAGAAGAAAGGACAATAATAAATGCGAAGACAGTCAGATAAGAGAGGATGTCCTTGAACAGCTCAAACAATGCATCATATCTATTCAGAAATCCCAAGAAGTTTTGCCCTAGTAAAGCAAATACTTATGTGAGCTGATAAAGCGTTGTTTTCTCCACATACTATTAATGAAAATGCTATATCCACTTTATTTTGCGAAGACAATATTGAAAAGGTGATGGGTGCAGATGAGTGTGCTTAGAATTGTAGTGTATTAAGGGCATTGGAAAAATTAAATAAACAGTAAATACACAAGGATTTACCGTATCATCTGAATTTTCTTTCACAAAGAAGAGCTGGTTTCAAGGTCACACTATTCATAGGCTTCTTCAAAGCATCAGTTTAAATAAAGGACCACAGCTGTGGTCTTCCCCAACAGTTCTATGCCTCAGTTGTTTTAGAGATTGGAGTGTACTAGGCAGAAATTCTAAAATCTAACCTGAATCTTGGACCTTGTGGTAAGTCAGCTGTGCCTTTAAGGAAGGTAGGAAGGTGACCATTTGGGAAGCTTGTCTGGTTATCTGCTTTAGGTAATTGAATTAATGCAGCTGCTGTGTATACTAAAGCCTCTGAAGCATGGTTGTGACCTCCTTGGGGGATGTGAGCGGGGTACAGTGACCGCTCTGTCTTCCTTTGTAAGAGCTGCTTACGCCCTGTGAGGGTAAGGGAGTGAGACAAGGATTTTGACTTGTGCTTAAGAACAAACAGACAAAAACTGTCCTTGAGACTACTTGGAGAAAAGTGGCTCTGAAACCAAAAAGAGCTCAGAGGAGACTCCCTGGCTGAAGAAGGAGAAAGATTCTACATAGTCAGATGGTCTGGCTGCTAGGGACAAATGTGTAGTTGTGCAAAGGAGAAGACTGTCCTCTGTGCCCTTTTTTCTACTCTAACTGAGCCTCAGATTTTGTCTTAACTATGCCAAGCAGCATCCCAGGCTGCAGTAGCAGAAACCCCTGTTGGCAGAGGGGGTGATACACGAGTTAACTTGTGGGTTTTTTTTTTTCATGTTTTCTTTAAAGAGAAGTCTTTGTAGTGCATTACAGACAGCTGCCACCTCTGAGACTGTGATCTAGGGAGAGACTGCTGCAGGGTTACTACAAGACTTCTCTAAATATCTGGGAAAGCTTATTTGTGCTTCCTGTGAAGCAGGAAGGCAAAATGACGTGATCAGTCGAGGTCTAGAATGAACTCAATGGCCAGGTCAGTAATATCATGCTTAGGAACCTTCAGTCTAAAACCTGGCTGTTAATAGCTGGCTGCAGCTATTAGCATGTCAGCCGCTTGCATTTATTGCCTCAAGAACTCAGGGCAGCGCTACCTGACCTTTTATTCTTCCTAATATGGGTCTTTTGTGCGTGTAACTGTGGTTAAATACGATTTATTTATTTGTTGTATCTCTGGTACAGCAGCAGGGGTCTCGGAGGTGAAACGGGTCAGCGGGCAGGTGCCGCCCGGCGCTGCCGGAGGTGCGCGGGGCTGGCAGCGGGGCCTCCTGCGCCGCCTCCTCTCGGCGCCCGCAGACGGGCCGCGGACGGGGGCCGCGGGTGCTTCCTGGCAGGTCGTGGCGGGCGGCTCCGCCCCGGGGGGGTCGGGAGCGGCCTGGGGCCGTGCTCAGCTTCCGCCCTGCTGGGGGCTCAGCCTGCCTCCGCGGGCTGAGGCGTGCGGGAAGCGAGGCTGCCGCAGAAGCCGCTTCTCTCCGGCCCCTCCCCGCGGAAAGCAAACGCAGCGGGCCCCCAGCTCGCGCCGCTGGCGGTGGGAGCTCGCGGCCTCCGGGGGCGGCGGGCCCGGGCTGCGCGGGGAGGCCGCCGCCGCCGCCGTCCGGTAGAGGGCGCGCTGCCCGCGGCGCTCCGCTCTGCCCTGCGGGGAGGAGGAGGCGTCTCCGCGGAAGGGCGCTCCGGCGCCAGAGGGAGGCTCTGTGGTGGCTCGGGGGAGCCTGCGCCGGTAGCGGGCGGGGGCCCGGGGGAGGTGACGCTCTGGCCGGTGAGCGGCGGAGGCGCGAGGGGGCGGCCCCTCCGGCCGGACGACTCGTTGGTGCCGAGTCCCGGAAGCGGCGTTCCCCGAGGCCGGGCGCGGAATGGCGGAGAGTCCGGCCGCCGAGGAGGCGGCCCCGGCCCCGGCCGCGGTGCTGGCGGCAGGCGGCGGCAGCGGCGCCTCGGCCGGCCCCGGCCCCGGCGGCGGCGCGGGGAGCCCCGGCGTCTTCATCCCTGCCGAGCTGTGGGCGGCCGCGGGCTTCGGCACTGCGCCGGCGAGCGGCGGCGTCGCCCCGGGGAGCGGCGGAGCCCCCATCGCCGCCGCGGCCGCAGCCGCGGGCGCCGCGCTCCTCACGCATTCCGCCTTCTGGGACCCCACGGTCAGCGGCGACTGGGACAGCGAGCGGCCCAGCCCGGCCTGCCTCCTGCGGATCAAACGGTGAGAGCCGCCCTGCCCGCCGGCCCCGGCAGCCGTGGCCCCGCGGCGCCCTGGGGGTGGTCCCGGCCCTCGCCCTCTGCCGGCCCAGCGGGGCGCCGTGGGACCCCCGCCCCCCGGAGCCGGGCCCCGTAACGCGGCGGAACCGCTGGGCTCGCGGCCGGTGCTCCCGGGCCGCCGGTAACTGTCCCCCGGGCCTCGCCGACCCCTCCCCGCTGGGCCCGGGGACAGGTCCCGGGGCTCGCCCTCTTGGGGCGTGGGGCAGCCCCTGGTCACCGCCGTGCTCGGGGGCTTTCCTGAGCGCAGGCCCCGGGCCTGTATTCGCCCAGGTGCTCGGGCGAGGACAGCTCTCGTGCCTCACCTGCCCTGGAGCCGCAGAACCCTGTACCTCCACCCAGGACAGCTTTCTTCTGCTGCTCTCGCTGGTGCTTGTGGCCGCTAAGCGCTGTGGCGCATTGCCCAAATCCTGCCCTCGGGATTACTGGCTGCTTCTTCAAGATGCTCTTCAATGGGGAGGGGAGCAGGCTTCTCTTGCAGTCCCCATCAGCAGTCAAGTGGAGTTTTGCAAGACGTTTATCCTAAACCTGCCAGTAGTGATCCTCTTTCCTGGTGGTGCCCACCTAGTTGTCTGCTCCCACTCTTTAAATAATCATCTAGTTAAATCTGGTGTGTTGATAGCCTTTGATATTATGAGCAACGTGGTCTTTTATTGTTAGAAATACTGGCAGTGTTTCAACAAGCTCTTCCTCTTCCTTCAGAGCAAGTATTGCTGCCTGCCAGGCTCTTGCTCATCCTTGTTCCGTTGCGTGTTCTAGAGCTTGTATAATGTCTTCCAAAGATGGCACCAGGTGTTTTGTCAGTTTCCGATCCAAATGCCAAAAACACTAACTTCATATTGTTAGGTAGGAAGGCAAAACTCTCCTGTTGCTCTCACACTTGTTTTTGTTCTTGCCCTAAACCTCTCTGAACTGTGGTTGCTTCCTGAACGGGAAGATCTAGTGATAGCTTGTCCTGGAGCTCGGTGCAGCTCTGATTATGGGGGGAACCTCTTGGCAATAAAAGCTGGTGGGTGTCATTCAGTCTATCTGTAAACTACACAGAACTGTATGGGATTTGTTATTTTTCAGTTCATTTAGTCCAGGAAAAACAAGGGCATTGTGATTAAGTTGCATGTATATACGCATCCTCATAATGCTTGAACCCGTTGTTTGATTAAAACCAAATTCGACAGAGCAGTTTTATGCTCAAAGACAGTTGAGTCACTGTATGTTTGGGGAAAACAAGTGACTGGGTATACAAAAGATAGTCTGAGTGTGGAGAGGGAAAACATGGGGAGGGAAAGTTGACTGTTAAGCAACAAAATTCACCTAAGAGAAGTTTTATGTGCTTACCTTAGGAGAAGTTTATGGTTGAAGTTCTATATGCTGGAGTTGATCTGTGGTAAAACGCAAGGCAGCAGGTAGTCAAGGTGCTCGTGGTCTGATGCCTTGCTTATTGACTGATTGAATGCTCCTTGTACTCTTGAACTGCCTCAGCTATTGTTTAGGATAAGTTAAGAGAGCTCAGCCAGAAAACAGACTGAAGAAAAAGAACATCTTTTACTTCGAGTTACAGGTTTCCATCTTTAAAATCTGTCCCTTTGCATCTGTACACAGATTTGTCATCTAGAACATTCCGTGCATCAAGGGCTGATGAACGCCAAGGGAGATCCTGACTAATTTCTGTTTCCTTTGTTCAGAGATATCATGTCCATTTACAAGGAACCACCGCCAGGAATGTTTGTTGTGCCTGATCCCCATGACATGACCAAGGTAAGAGCAGATTTGGAACTGCTTCAGGTTCATGCTCTTCTGCATGTTGCTGTTGACAGCCGCTCTAAAGATTCTCCCAAGTAGAGTATTTCCATAGTATTTTGGGAGAAGTCAGGGTGAATCTTGTAAGAGCACAATGCACCTCCAGTTTTCTTGGTGATATTGAGATGGGCTGCATTTTAAATGGGAGGAGGCTATCAAGGAAACTGGCTTTGTGGAGAGAGAACACCGCAGGAATCTGAGAAGTTTCCACAGATAAAGCCAGCACTGTTTTGTGGCCCTATGAACTCTAGTGGAGTGCTGTTCCAGCTTGTTTTATTCTACTGATGTTTGAAAACAATCAATAGAGCATCTCAAAGAAGAGATTTGCTCTGTGGAAAGCTGTCGGCCATGGGGGATTTCTTGAGGAGTTGGAAATGAGAAGCACCTATCAGTTGCAGACAGTGCTGGAGTATCTGTAACCCACCTGTGTAAGGTGGAGGTGTTTAACTGTTGTGAACTGGTAATGGGATTTGTCTCTGGGCCCAGATCCCATCCTGCTGTGGAGCTGCCTGCCTGGTTCTCACAGGTACCAGGGTCTCGTGCAAGTCTGACCTGCACAGCCACTTCCACCAGATTGCCTCTAGTGCACTTACGCCCTAGGGGCAGGCATGTCTATGGCCTCTCCTGCCCCAGTTCTTCCCCTCCTGGCTGCCTGGCTCTAGGGGGTTTCCAGAACTGGGAATTTCCAATTAAGTCTGAGGGAGTGCAGTGATCTGGGAGGGTGAGGTTGCTCAAACAGTGTTCGTAATCCAGTGCATTCCTTGGCTGGTGCTACCCTTTCTCCAGCCAATGTCACCTCATCTGGCTGTGCTGGTTTCTGAGAAAGTTGTGTGTGTGTGCATGTGGGGTTGCTTTTGGTTTCTCTGTTGTGCACTTCTCCCACCCCCCCGACAAACTTGGTAGTCCCCTGATTCCCCCAGTGTAAGCACCTCCTGGCTTAGGGCTCTTGGATTTTTGGAGATAGCACAAAGGGAGGGTCTTTGCACAGACAACAGCTACCTCAGGCGTTTAGCTGTAGTTCTGGCTTCCCTTGGCTTGGAAGCCGCAAGTGCCAAAATGCCCTTCAGTGGAAATGCAGGTTTGTAGAACACCAGCCTTGGGGCTTTTGACTAAAATCCTAGGCTAAGTAAGACGGTCATTTAAGGAAGATTGCTTGGATCACTTTGGGAGGATGCAAAGGGAGAAAACTTCTGTAATAGCCCGGTGGGAGAAGATTTCCTGGTACACTATTGAGATTTTTGAGGGTAATTAGCATGGCAAGGATAGGGTCTTAACTTCAGATCCTGGCAGAGGATTTAACTGGTTACAATACGACCAGATCAGCACAAGACCATAAAATTGAGGAATGTTCCAGTTTTGGCAGAAATTCTGACGTTTTCTTTCTAAAATTAGCTATATTTTTTTTCATATTTGAAATCTTTTTTTGTCTTTTTTTTAAGCAGAGCTTACCAGCTGAACTGTGATCCGTTCTGGTTTGAGCTGTGTAGAGATGTATGGGAGGCAGCTGTTGTGGACTCCGGCCAAACCTCACGTTAGAAACTTGCTTTGCACATTGAGTGTGGCAGAGGGGAGAGAAGTGCACAGCAGTGGCTCCCTCTAATGAGGGAAGGAGGGAGGGTTAAGTATGGCCTGTGTATGGTGTGTGCTTGTGGAAGATGCTGCATCCATACTGCTGCCTGGGTGGAGGTTTCTTGCCTTCCGTTGGCTTTGTTGAGGATTTGAGGGTGCTGCAGTTTTGAAGTGGTGCGCAAGATGGGCTTTTGTTTTCCAGATTCATGCATTGATCACAGGCCCATTTGACACGCCTTATGAAGGGGGTTTCTTCTTGTTCCTGTTTCGCTGTCCTCCAGATTATCCTATCCACCCACCAAGGGTCAAACTGATGACAACAGGAAATAACACAGTGAGGTTTAACCCCAACTTCTACCGCAATGGGAAAGTCTGCCTGAGTATTCTAGGGTAAGAAGAGACTTTGGCTGTTTTGGTGGGAAACCAGGAGGTAGCTGCAGGTAGTATTCTGCCTCATGCATCTTTCTCAATGCACTGTGCCCTGATCTTGCCCCAGATGTGTTTGATGCACATTTATGCTTCTGTAAAATCATGTGCTAGAACAGAGTCATGAAGCAGCACAAATTCCTCTGAAATAAGAGTCTAATTTGTCTTTAAAAGAGCCTGAGAATGGAGAAAGGGAAGCATGTAGTTCAGTGGACACTGCTACTTTTCTTCTTCCCCGTGCAAAGTCTTGGCCTGAGCACTGTGTTTCTTCTGCTCTTGCGCTTTGCAACCTGATCCTTAATGCTGTCTGAATGTAGGTTTTTGCGGTTTTAATTTCCTCTCTCCACGTGGGTTTAAAAATAAATAAATAAGATTAAAAGCCACTAAGAACTTCCTTGAGAGCCATTCGACTGCTCTGGGCTTCCACCTACATGTACGTGGGGCTGAGTGGTGGGTGTAATGATTTGCAAGCGCTGCTCCCATGCTGCCTGTTCAAACAGGCTCCACTGCTGCAAATGCTCGTTTCTCACCTACTTGATTTTTAAACATGTGAAAGTCCTGTTTGATTCAGTGGCTCTTAGGGCTCTACCAGAGGAACCGTGGCCATAGTGTGATATTCCTCATGCCAGCTGTGACAGTTTCATCTGCCAATAAAGAAAGATTTTTGCTGAGACTCTGGACTGGTGCAGCTGGGGTGTTAGTGTCCCTTTCCTTTGGCTGCAGACAGATACAGGCAGCTAGGTGTCGAAGGGGCAGTGGTAGCTTGAATTGCTGTAGGAGTTTTATCAAACAAAATCTCAGCATTGATGCAGTTTATAACGTTGCCTTTGCTGGGATTGTTTCTGCAGTTCTCTGCACGTGCCCCTTAAACGAAAGCTGGTCCAAGTAGCTGATACTTGTCAGCTGGTAGTTAATGGTCCAGGGCTGGGTGAGAGACACAGTGTGTTGGGAAACATCTCACTGTATGAGGTTTCTGATCCAATGAGCTGGATGCCGCATGCCTGTGAGGCACTAAGGTGTGTCGGGCACATCCGTACCTCGGGGGTCTGAAGGCCCAGCAACTTCCATGCAAGCTGCATTGTTGCTCATGCAGTGTAGTCATGTCTTGAAGAGTGAATAAAGAGTCTCAGCCTTGGCAGAAATGGGAAGCTGTGAATGAAAGGATTTAGGAAGAGCATATATGGGTCAGTACATCCTTGTTCAGCTCACAGGGAGACGAGTCTGTATCTGGAACCAGGATATTAAGGGCAAGCAGCAGAACAGCTTTTCCTGATCATGTTTGTCTATGCAGAGTTTTTTGCTACCTTGTATGTATTAAACAGGTACCTCGTTCTTACAGCAGAGCGTCCATTAGTGTTTTTGGTGGCAGACTTTGTGCTGAATGTCTGCATTACAAACTGCAAAAGTGATGGTCTTGTTCAAGTCTTCAGAGTTAGATTTCAGTTCTTAAGAGTTGCAGGTTTTGATTTATTGTAGTGCTGGTAGGATATGTTGCTTCAGGGTGCTGTGCGAGATGATAGCCATAGCTTTAAAGTGCCCTGTAAGGTGTTTGGAAATGTTACTTTTGCTCAGCTCACATGTGGTGCCCTATGTATGTTGGCAGCAAAGTTCACCAGCCTCCTGCAAGCTAGCATACTCATCTGGTTGAGAGAATAAACTACCTTCAACCTGAAAACTTTCTTAGTGTCCAGTGCTTTGTATATCAGTAGCAGCTGTTGCTTTTCCTGTCATATTTCTGTAAGCTATAGAGGTAGTTTCACAAGCTTTCTGATCTTTGGTAGTTGGAGGGATGGTGGTCACTTGGCTGGTCCTGCGTTGTTAATTGATGCTCTTCTGTTTTGATGCCTCAGCACTTGGACCGGGCCTGCATGGAGCCCAGCACAGAGTATCTCTTCAGTCCTCATCTCCATCCAATCTCTGATGACTGAGAACCCCTATCACAATGAACCCGGCTTTGAGCAGGTGAGACCTGAAGGTGGATCATCTCTGGTTCTGCAGCTGTCTGTCTCTTCACTCTACACCTTGCTTCTGGTGGCAAATTCTGCTCTGGAAATGGGGGAGAAAACCAGGTTATATCACGTGGCTCCTTTCCAGTTTGTTTTGCCTCTGGTCAGATCTTGAGGAGAAGTTGCAACCCAGCTCTGGACTGGAGGCTGCTTAGCTCTTGTATGTGTTAAGTAACCGAAGAACAAGAGGCATTCAAGAAGTGGCTGAGGAGATGGGATGGCTTTTCATTTCTCTGCTACGTGACTCCTAATACAGCTTCCTTGAGATATAATGTCATGCAGGAAACAAACTGCTCAGGTTTTTATGTCTCCAGCATCCAAGAGAGGCAGGTTGCTGTGCTAACTTTATCGGCTGTCTGTCTCCACAGCTGTGTGAGTCCAAGGCTCTTTAGATATGGGAAATCTTGCCAGCTTTTCATTTGCAGTGTAAGTGAGCTCAGTGTACACAAAACAGACAATGCTGTAGTGGGTTCTTGCCTTAGTGAAATTCATCGGGCCCATGAGAGAGATACAAAGAATCATTCCAGTCACATGGACTTACTGGACCAAATTCTGTTTCCAGGAGAGGCACCCCGGGGACAGCAAGAACTATAATGAGTGTATTCGGCATGAGACCATCCGAGTAGCAGTATGTGACATGCTGGAAGGAAAGTGTCCCTGTCCTGAGCCACTACGGTATGGAAAAGAGGCAGGGAGGGAACATAAGAAAGTGGGTGTGGGGAAGCAGGTTAAAGTTCTCTGGTTGCCCTTCCTGAGAGCTGCTACAGGAAAGAGCAAGTGTTTAACTCATCCTGGTCCAGTGAAGAGCGGTTTTGTTTCTTTTGAAATGGATGGCTGCATCTATGTGGTGCCCGGGAGCTGTACATTGACAAAGGCTGTGTTACTGTGCACAGTGGCTGCATCCTCTGACTTGTTTGAGGATAAATGTGCCTTCTCTTAGAGAAAAAAAAAAATGAAAATCTGAGGGAGAGAAAAGCAAAGCTGTTGTGGAACCACATGCAGAATCTGTTCAGCTACAGTAGCAGTGCTGTATTTTGTTTTGTTCTGTGTCCTGCCTCGCTGTATCCAGTTAGTTGTCTGGGATGCCCTGTGTCGGTTGAGCTGTGCTGATTACATGGACTGCTGCTTAGTAGGATGGTGCAACCCTGGATGATGTGACCATTGTAACACTGTCATTTTCTGTTGACTGTTTGCTCTGATTGTGTTCAGGAGTGTAATGGAGAAATCCTTCATGGAATACTACGACTTTTATGAAGGGGTGTGCAAAGAGAGACTTTATCTGCAAGGTCAGACAATGCAGGTGGGTGGCAGACAATTTTCTTGTTGATTCAAAATTTTGATTCAAAATACCTAGTCACTTGTAGTTAGTGACAGACAATTGCAATGGGTAATGTGCAACAACTAAATGTGTGTGGGGTGGATTTGGACCTTTTTCTATCAACTGTACATTTCAACTTTGAATTAACCATGGAACTTGAGACCTGAGACATTCCTGTGAATAAAAAGCTACCTCTCCCAAGTCCAGCATAGGCACACAGTGTTTTCAAGGCTGTTAGATTTCTTTCGGTGCTGAACCTGGGTCACTCTCAAGGCAAGTGGGTCGTGCTTTGAGCAGTGGAATCAGTACAGTTTGCTTTCATGTGGATTTGGGGTTAAGGAGGGAAGGCACATGTAGGTTATCCAGTGCTGGTGGCAACTGAACTCTATTGCAGCGTTCCCCTGTTGAGACACTGGTGGGATTTCTTTTTCTGAGGTGTCATTGCTCATACAGTAGATAAGAACTTTTCTCTGACACTCCTTGTTCTCTCAGATGAGGTTGAAAGTGGCTGGCTGGCTGAGACAAAAGTTCCTGGAGGAGGAAGGAGTGGGGGAACAGTGACAATATGGCAGACACATATAGACAGGTTGAACAAAGAAGCTTATTTCTGCAGGGAAGTACATTTTAAAGAATAGGTTGCCAAGTTATTTGCCTATGAACACGTACGTCTTCCTCCCTCATCAGGCACCTCTTGTTTGACTCATTGAGAAATTACATTGTTAAGAAAAGATAGAGGTGATTGGTTTAACGATCTAGTGTGTCTAAAGATCCTTCTTTCCTGTAAGTACCATCACTGACCGTTTAATTCATAAAATGAAAGCACTCCTAAAATAGGAGAGTTCATGTTTGAAGTGAGAAATTCCCATAAGGAAGATCTGTGACAGACATACCTACAGAGAGTGCTGTACAGAGAGGCTGCAGTTTGTTGAGGGTAGAGGATTGTCAGGTGTGGCCAACTCTTCTTTATTCTTCAAGGATCCAGGGCTCAGTTGCTTTCTCCATGGGTTTATGAAGAACACTGTGACTTGGAACTGTGTTGTGCTCAGTTCCCAGAGGTAGTGACTGCCTTGGTCTGTTTTCTGCTTGCTTGTAAATAGTAGTACAGGAAGTATGAACACAACATGCTGGAGAGATGCCATTGTTGTCTTCGTTACCCTATTTTTAAAATAAAGTCACTCCATGTTCAGTGTCAGTTTAGTACTTGCCAAATGTGCTGCCTGGTTAACTCTGGAGCTGCATGTTGGCTTGCACCAAAGAACTGCATCAGGTGGGACAGGGTAAATTCCACCACCACCTTATATAGCCCTGACAACGTGTCTTTAACCAGGAATAGGGTTAAAAGCAAAAAGTATTAAAGCAGCTGGGTGCCTTGATTTAAAATGACAATAGAAATGCTTTAATTTGGAAAGGGTCTGTAGCACTAATATAAAGTGTGGTCAAGTCTTTGGCCTCTGGATTTTAGAGGCTTTCATTTGTAATATTTTCCTGCCTCCTGGAAGTGAGCATGAGACCTGATCTTTGAAGTAGATATGGTTTCAGAAAGGGTGAATTGTGCCTGAGTGATCTGATGTCCTACAGTGAAATCACTGCATTGGTGGGTAAGGAAGAGTTAATGAGGTAATCTACTTTGACTTCTGTAAGGCCTTTGACATGGTCCCACACAACATCCTTGTCTCTCAGTTGGAGAGATGGATTTGATGGATGATGTATTCACTGGATAAGGAATTGGCTGGATGGCTGCATACAGAGTTACAGTCAGCAGCTCAATGTCCGGATGGAGACCAGTGATAAGTGGTGGATCTCAGGGCTCCATATTGGTACTGGTACTGTTAAATATCGTTATCAATGACAGTGTGACTGAGTGCACCCTCAGCGAGTTTGCAGGTAACATAAGGGAGGCTGAGTGGCGCAGTTCACATGCTGGAGGAGAGGGATACCATCTAGAGGGACTTTGACAGGCTTGAGAGGTGGACCCATGTGAATCTCATAAAGTTCAACAAGGCAACGTGCATGGGTTGAGGCAATCACTAGTATCAGTACAGACTGGGTGATGATAAATGAATTGAGCAGCCCAGTGGAGAAGGACTTGGGGATATTGGTGGATGAAAAATTGTACGTGAGCTGGCAATGTGTGCCTGCAGGCCAGAAAGCCAATTGTATCCTGAGCTACATAAAAAGAAGTGTGGCCAGCAGGTTGAGGGAACTGATTCTCCCCCTCTACTCTGCTCTCATGAGACCGCACCTGGAGTACTACATTCAGCTCTGGGGCCCTCAGCAGAAGAAAAACATGGACTTGTTAGAGCAGATCCAGAGGAGAGCCACAAAAAAAATCAGAGGGCTGGAACACTTCTCCCATGAAGAAAGGCTGAGTTGGGGTTGTTTAGCTTTGAGAAGTCTCAGGGGAGACCACATTGTGACCTTTTAATACTTGAGGGGTTATAAGCAAGATGTAGAGAGACTTTTCACCAGCGCTTGTAGTGGTAGGACAAGGGGTAATGTTTTTAAAATAAAAGAGGGTAGATTTAGATTAGGCATAAGGAAGAAATTCTTTACTAAGAGGATGGTGAGGCACTGGAACACATTGTCCGGAGACGTTGTGGGTGCTCCATCCTTGGAAGTGTTCAAGGCCAGGTTGGATGGTCTAATGAAAGATGTTGCTGCCCATGGCAGGGAGGTTGGAACTAGGTGATCTTTAAAAGTAACTTCCAATCCAAACCATTTTATGATTCTATGAAATAGTTTACTTCTTCAAGCCTGCTAGGAGAAATTCACTTCATATCTGCTTGGCCTTCTATCTGTCTTTGAAGTTTGCTTGGGTTTGTAAGGTTTCCCAGAAGACTCCAAACAGAAAATACCTGCAGTCCTCAACCTCTACCATGACCCTGTTTAGAGGCCCCTTGGTCATATGACAGGATTTAACCTTTAACTATTTGTTTGTTGCCCAGTTACTGTACAGCTTTCTTAATTCTACTTCTTGCCAGAATGATAAAGGTCTATTCTGATATATTTATCTATGGCTTCCTTCCAGGATCCTTTTGGTGAAAAACGAGGCCACTTTGACTATCAATCCCTATTAGTCCGTTTGCAAGGAATTCGGCAGAAGGTGCAAGAGAAACATCAGCAGGAGAATACAGAAATAGACTCTGAGAGCAGCTCCTCTGAGACAGAGACAGACACTCAAAGTTGCTCCAAAGCTTAGAGCTGTGTTACCAATGGAGAGGCCAAGCTGTGGGAATGTTGTCTTCACACTAGAGTACCCCTGACAGACTCAACAACCAAACCAATGCCAGAGTGGAGAAAACTACAGGATGTCGTCTTCTGTCTCCTTTTACTGCTCTGGTGGATAATGCTGAATGAGAAGACTTCATGCTAGACAAAGCCAAGCTTGTGACAGGCTACTCTTAAAAGGTACTTACTCTGATACAAAGCCGGAGCATGTGGCATCAGGTTATTTTTTGAAAATATCTACACTGGTTATTTTTTTGTCTCCATTTGATTAAAGAATGAGATCTAGACTGCGACTCCTCTTTACAGCTTTTCTGTTCCTAGACAGCGAGCCCTTCCCTGGGGCCATGCTGAATACAGAGCTGTAGCGGTGGGAGCGCTCTGTTGAGTCTGGGGTGTGACAGGGCCCAGGCACTACGTGCCTGGATGAAACCTTCTTCTGCAGGTTGGGAGAGATGGAGCCTCTTTGCTCTGTTGAGCCCATCTACCTAATGTCTTTCTTCTAGATGCTGTTCTAGACAGACCAAAGATAAAGAGCAGTGGTGGAATCTGGGCTCCTTTCTGAAGGCTTTACACAAGCCCTGGGTGACTTTGTCCACTGAGACTTTAGGCACAAAGGGTAGGATGAAAAGTGGAAACTGCAAGAATCCATAAATTGAGTGCAGATGTGTTCATCCTGGTGTTTTGGGGAAAAACATTGGTTCAGAGATGGGGGGGGGGTCACTAAAAATAAGTCTAGTTTGTCTATATCTTTAAGGTTTTGATTTGAATTTAGTATTCTAGAAATATTTTATTCTGGCTGCTCTGATGGAGCTGTTCCTTAACTGAAGTACTTCTCACTTTCCACCTCTCTAGTCAGTGTAATATTTTATTCTCCTCCGTCGTTCTTTACTACCACCTCACTCCCCACTGCTACCTTGATCCATCAGATTGAAATGCTAGAATAAGGGGCAACTCTAGATAAGGAAGCCACTGTTTCTGGGTGGAGCTTTTCAGAGGTGTACACCTAGTTACTGACTGAAATTCCTTTGCCAAACTTGGCTGAGTGCAAGCTAGACAAGTGTTGTAAAGTTAACACTTCAGTGCTTTGAATGTTTTAGACAGCAGCTTTTTACTGTGAGGGGCAAGCCTGTCAGAGAAGTATCTGCTAGCTGCGAGTACAGTTACATGAAAAATGTATTCAGTGCAACTTGGGTGGAGAAGAAATAAAAAGTGTCTTCAGGTAAAAGATCCTGGTGATGATTTGATTGCAGCAGTAAAATGTTTCATTGATAAATAGCTTAATCTACTTGTTTTCATAGGAGCTTTGATAGAAAGCAAAGTTGCACATTGTCCTAGGCTCTTTCCTTAACCACCTTCCACCAGTGTGGCTCTGTTTCAGACTCCCAGTGGTGGTGAGAGAATGTCCAATGGTCATCCTTGTGTTTTGTTTTTTAAAAAAAAAACACAATACAACCATAGAAGGAGGGGCCAGAAAACCCCTGCCATGCAATGTACAAAAAGGCAATGTCCCATACATCACTGAATTATTTAATTATTTTCAGTCTCCGATTTATATCAACTTGTGTAGAAGTCAGAAGCCTGCACACTGCTCCTTAAGCAGCTCTGAAAAGCTGAAAGGTGGAAACATTCCTGACCTGTAAGTGTGCCATTTAACAACTTGGGAACCTTTCCCTTTTAGCAAGCAACACCCCCTGGGTCTGTCATTGGTATGAGTCTGACTTAAACCCTGTCTTCCCTCAAGGGAAAGCTAAACTTACATAGGACTCACTCAACACATACACCAGGTGAGAGTAAATAAAGCTGTGTTCACCTTGAAATAAGGTCTCAGGAGGCAGCAGGATCTCCTGGGAAGTCATGAGCTGTATGCTACTCTTCCGCCTCTGTAATTCCATTGTAAATGTCACGTTGTTTGTCACCATTCAGTAGCATTGTGGATAGAGCTGTGACTCGGCTGCCTTTTAAAGGCAGAGCTGGTTCTGAAATCTGTTTGTGATGCATGTGGCGTTACCATCCACTGATACAACAAAACAAGAAAATGCCTTATTGTGGACACTATTCACATAACTAGCATGTGGCTGTAAAAGAGAAGTATTAGTTTTATAGCTCTAATGTTGTCTGTCCTACCATTTCTGAATGTTTCCATTTCAAAGTGACAATCCTCAAATGACTGCTCTAGGCAGAGATGTTTTAGCAACAGATTTTTAGACCTAATTGAGTTGAAATATATGCACAAGAGTCACTCTAAGATACCTTGTTTATATACTATTGTACATAAGATTTTTTTTTGTGCAATAAAGTTTGTTTTGGCAGAATCTAGACTGTGGTACTCCTTAGTGAAACAAAGGCTCATTCACAGAGCAGAGGACTACAAAACAGTTTCTAAGATGCTTTGGAAATGTCACTGCTGGCTCTAAGATTCATTAGACAGTCACATATGCATCCTCTGAGACTGCAGTTGCAATAGCAGCTTATATATTTTTTCTCTTGCTGTGACAAGGTAATTAGTGTTTGTAACAGTAAGTGGTATTTCAATTCACAACAGAGGAGAAAATCCAAAGGTAAGCAAGTATGAATTAGTCCTATTAAACTTCTCAATCTAGACATTTTTTTTAAAAAAATTTATTTCAAATCCATTGTACCTGTGTTTTAGGTGATATGCAAGTAACCTCACAAGAAGAATTATATACACACATGGAACACTTAGAAGTCAAGGTATTGCCTCGTTAGCTTCCTCTGGAGTGATCTCCTGAGAGTACAGCTCTGTAAAGAGAGCAGGCAGCCAGTACTGAGGTTCTCCTGCTGCCTGCGTATCCAGCCAGGCCATTCCTTCCTTCAGCAAGTGTTCCTATTCAAACAGAGCAGAAACTGTGAGTAAAACTTAACTAAATGGCTGAGAAGCCATTCACAGGCCTCATCCCACATTTATTGTAGTGTAATGGAGTGTGTAGAACTCAACATTTTTACTCATCTTGAGCAGGGAAAGATACAGTTTGGACATCCAGTCAAATCTACCCTCCATGTTTATGCAGGACCTGAGCTAACAAAATTCAAGTTTTAACCGAGACTAGTGAAGCCACAGGAATATCTACAACTCCTGAGACTCTGCTGTCTTTAACCTATGTTTAAGTAGTACGTACCCTGCCTCAGGTCTATCACCTGTGCATGCTATGGTAACATCCTCACCATAGTGTACGCAGCTGTGCTGCAGGAACAGCCACTCCACCCTGTCACTGACCTCCACTGTGCACAAGAGACCTTCATACGTACCAGTATTTGCTTTGCACGTTCCATCTCCCATTTCAGACTGGACCTGATCTCATTGACTGTTACATAGCCCTTTTTCTGGAATGAGAGAGAAAAATACTGTGTGCTTATAATCAATATTTAAGTCCATAGTTTAGATGCACATGGACAATTTTGCCTACAGGTCTGATCTAATCATAGCACAAGTTCTAGATTCACATTCATGCTGGAATTTGCACTTCCTACAACCTGCTTTCCCTGTCGTGGAAGTAATAAGATTCTTTCAGGGTGGTTGTACTTTAAAATCACTTGGATCAATACCTCTGCCAGCTGCAAGACGACTGTGTGATCCATGTTCAGTTCAGCTGGTACAGACTGGACCAGATATGTTCCACCAACAGGGATAATCCCAAAGCCATTTCCCAAGACCTTCAGTTTCTTGATTGCACGAAGGAGATCATCCCTGAAGAGCAAGGGTTAATACAAAGCTTTAAACCAAGAGAGCCTCTCTCAAACTGCATCCTCAATTCTGTAAATGAGAAGAAGCTATAAGCTATAGCAAGTGGCTACTTGCTGCAATTTCAGGTAATCAACAGCCAATAATTTCTTTTAGTGTGCATATCTTTGCCCCTTTACAGAAGTGCAGATTTTCATTAGAGACATTTGTAGTATCTAAGCTGCAAGTGCTATATTTAAGATTCAGCCCAACTTACTAATTATGGTGAGTTGTGTCCTAACATTGATTTCTGTAAGGGCACGTATTGGTCCCTTCCTTATAGCTCAGACCACAGCAGCTTCAGCAGACTGTGACAGTAAGAGAGCTGGATTTGCAGGGAACTAATCCTCTCCAGCTCAAGACAACAGTTCTTCATGCTTTAGTGCTCACTCCTGCTTTTTGAAATATTTAAGTCATTAACTACAGAGCATGTGTAAGTGGCTCAATTGCTAGAATTTGGAGTCCAATTAACAGCAGCAAATTCAAGCCTAGCTGAGATCAGTCACCCTCTTTTCTTCCACAAATGCTACTTGATTCTACCCTCCTGTAATATCCAGACACTCACTGGCTTACTTCCTGAGCAAACTTCCCTCTTCCCTTCAGCACTTGTTGATGAAGTTCTTCTAGTGTTATCAGACCTAGGAGTTAACAAAAGGGGACAGGAAAACATTACTGCACAGAAAGAAAACTACTCCAGCACAAGTAGTAAAGGCTCCTTTGTGTGTTTACCACTGAATCACTCCTGCCCTACATTATACAAGTGGATTCTTCATTGTTCCCCGTTTCAAGCCTTGGATGAGATAAGCATCTAGTCACTTCTGGTCCTACAATTAACATGCAGCACTCTGGTGTTGCCTTCTTCCACAGACTTACCAGACAGAGTTTCAATTAGCTTTGCTATAGCCCACTCTTGGTCTCTGATTGCCCTTTTGGGGTGAAGAACACCCAGTATATTTTCATTAGGCACTTACCACTAGTAATCATAGAATCATTAAGGTGGGAAAAGACCTCCAAGATCACCTGGTCCAACCATCCCCCTACCACCAATGTCACCCACTAAATCATGTCCCTAAGCGCCAGGGCCAACCTTTCCTTGAACACCCCCAGGGACGGTGACTCCACCACCTCCCTGGGCAACTCGTCCCAATGCCTAGCCACTCTTTCAGAGAAGAAATGTCTCCTAATTTCCAGCCTCAGCCTCCCCTGGCACAACTTGAGGCCATTCCCTCTAGTTCTATCATTAGTTATCTGCGAGAAGAGGCCGACCCCCAGCTCCCCACAACTTCCTTTCAGGTACTTGCAGAGAGCAATAAGGTCTTCCCGAGCCTCCTCTTCTGCAGACTAAACAACCCCAGTTCCCTCAGCCGCTCTTCATAAGACTTGTATCCAGGCCCTTCACCAGCTTCATAGCCCTTCTCTGGCCATGCTCCAGGGCCTCGATGTCCTTCTTGTAGTGAGGGGCCCAAAACTGAACACAGTACTCAGTACTCTGGTGCGGCCTCACCAGAGTCAAGTACAGGGGTACAATCACCTCCCTGGTCCCGACGGCCACGCTATTCCTGATAGGAGCCAGGATGCCGTTGGCCTTCTTGGCCACCTGGGCACACTGCCGGATCACGTTCAAGCAAGCGTCAACCAGCACCCCCAGGTCCTTTTCCTCTGCACAGCTTTCAAGCCACTCCGCCCCAAGCCTGGAGCACTGCATGGGGTTGTTGTGGCCAAAGTGCAGGACCCAGCACTTAGCCATTTTGAACCTCATCCCATCCTGTCCAGGTTCCTCTGCAGGGCCTCCCTCCCCTCCGACAGATCGACACTAACTCTTCTGGATATTGCTGTGATCCTTTAGAGACAGTCTTACTGCCAGTCTCAAAGCAGTAACTTACTGGTTTTGTACTCCTTCCAGATTGTCATTTATCACCGTCTCCCTTCCCACCGTACCAGGAATTACAGTTTTGTTACCTAGGGAAGGGCAGAGTTGGTTGATTTCTGTAGAAATCAATGAAGCTAGGTGACTACCAGTGGCACAGTGATAAAATGTTGTAGAAACAAAACAAGGGTTTTGAGGGGTACAAGGAAGACAGAACCATCAGCTCCATATTCTGTGAAATCTAGTAAAGAATGCTATGCTGAGTGATGCAACTCATTTTCTACGTGGACAAGGTATACTCCCATTCTCCTAGAAAACAGACAGTGCGATCCTCACCTCCATTCCTGTGTTTCAGAGCCAGGCAAACTTCAACAATCTGCACACCCAATTCATAGTAAAAGTCTCCAACTCCCAGCATTTCTGACCAGAATCCTTTACCGGCTGTGAAGTGAGAAAGGGGAAAGTGATTGGACCACTGGCAAGAACATCTTCCTTAATAGTTACTGGTACGAAGCAGCCTGCTCACAAACCTCACTGTGAGGACTCATGCCTCAGTCAAGAGTCTCCATTTTGGTCATCTCCACCTCTTTTGCTACCCTTTAAAGTAAATAGCACCTACAGGCATATTACACCAATTCACAAACCCCAAGAATGAAAATACCATTAGCTTTCCTCAAGGACAACTTCCATCAGCTCCACTAAGAACTGTTTACAACAGAAGAACAGTAAAACAAATCTTTAGTCATTAACCCCTGGTGCCTGCTCCTCACATGCCAGAGGATCCACTCCAATTGTTGCACACATATCCTGGAACTGGACCCGGAACTCTGGGCTTTTACGGATCTCTTGCTTGTGTTTGCTGGCAAACTCCTCCAAGTTGGTTTTAAACATGTCCAGCTGCTTAGACATCTGGAAGAGAATTACAGAAAACTATTTCTGTCTTAACACTTATTTAACACGTTTTTTGGTGATCACAGACCCCACAATGCACTAAGTGGACACAGTCCTAAAGCAGTAGCCAAGATTCAGACATGCTGCTCACCCTGTACAAATGGCACCAGTGGACTCAAAAAGCAGGAAACAAGAAAAAAATGCTTGACAAATTCACACGTGTATGCTTTAACACTGAATATAAGCCAATATCAAACAAGAGTGGAGAGAAGACAAGGCTATTCTGAACCCATAGTTGGGCTCAGAAGGACGGCAACAGATATCCTGTGCCGTGCATGGCACAGAAACAACCCCACAGAACGGAGATGTTTCGGAGGCGACGGGAAGGGAGGCAGAACCCAAAGCAGGACGCAAAACGAAGCTCAGGTCTGAGGCTAGGCTCACCACCGCAAGCCACGCCACGGCAGGGGCGATCTCCCACCTGGGCCAACTGGTCTTCGGCCAGGACCGTCCCTCGCTCCTTGTACTTTGCCTGCAGGAAGAAAACAGGGCGCTGGGGACGGCGCCGGGAAACGGGCGAACAAACCCCAGACCGGAGGAGGCGGCGCTCCTTAAGGACGCGTGAATCAGAAGGACCCGCGGCCCCGGGCAAGCGAGGAAGTTACCAGAGGGCACCCTGCGCTCCCGCCGGGGCCGCCCTCCGCGGACCGGCGCCCCGCACGCCCGCCCCGGCCGCGGGCCCCGCCGCCCCCTCACCTCCGCCAGCTTCTTCTTGGCGACGGCGCCCGCGCCCACGCCCCGCCGGTGCATGGCGGCCCCCCCGCCGGCCGCGCACCCGCCGACGTCACCTCCCCGCGACGCGCGGCGCCGGCGCGGGGCGGGGGCGGGGCCTACACGGCGGGGCCTACACGGCCCCGCCTCGCGCAGGGGCCCGGGGCCGAGCGGGGGCGAGCGGGGGTCGGGCCCCGCGGGTTCCCCCGGGCTGGGGCGGGGCCTCTGCTTACGCGGCCGCGGCCCCGCCGCGGGAGGAGCCCGGGGGGGTGGCCGGGCCCCCGGCGTGCGGGGAGCCGCTGTGGGGGGGTGCCCGCCCCGTGCGGCGGGGCGCTGGGAGGGGGCGGGCTCCTGCGGCCGGCGTTGTGCCGGGGCAGCCCTCGGGCAGGGCTCGTCCCTGCGCAGCCCGGGGTGAGCTTCGTCCCGCCCCCCCGCCGCTTCCCGGGTCTCCGGGCGGCGGCAGGCGCGGCCTCCCGGCAGCCTGCGGCCAGGCTCGTGCCGCGTTACGGCTGCGGCAGCTGCAGGCCGGATTCACCGACCCGCACAACGCAGCGCGTGTTGGGACCCTTACGAGCCCTGCTTTGAATGACGCCTTTTTTTTAAAAAGTAATTTAGTAACGTTTTATAGCCCATCCCCAAACGAAGCCTTAACTAAATCTTATTTCAGCTTCAGGCTAAAATCTTTATTTCTTACATTGGCAAAGTGGACAATATGCATAGAACAGAATGAACATAGAATATCTTCCTCCGTAGTGAGTGCGTTGATAGAGTGGAGAGCTCCTTGAGATAGGGTCCTGGAGTTACACAGTCCTAATGAAGCAGAAGTGGGAGAGAAAAGCATAAATCCCTGTGGGACCACACTTAACCCATTTTAATTTGGTTTCTACGTGAAACAAAGCATAAGTTATTGGCTTCTTTACCCACTAGTCCCCTCTGATACCTTGGAAATCCATTCTGATAGCAGGACAGACGTCTCAAAGTTAGTAAGCATCTAATAGCAAGTATCTACAGCTTTTGAGAAAAAATCAGCAACTGGTTAGAGGAGATAAATGCTTTTTTATTATTATTATTTTTTCCCCCTCTGCGGGAAAGGCTGCAGGATGAGCTCAAGAGTTAATTGTTTTCTCTGGCTTGCTTGCTTGCTGGCCACTTAGTTCACATTGTCTGACCAAGCTGCATGGAATTGGTTGTAGCACAGAGCTGCCTTTTATTTCCAGACTATTTGTGGCCAGTTCATCCTTTTTCATTCTTGTCTAACTTTTCCCATTAGCATAAATAGCTCTTCTCTCTGTTTTTTTTTTTTTTTTTTGTTGTTGTTTTTTAATAGATGGTGACTTTGTTTCTCTCAGCCTTCATTTTACTAGAGCCTCTAAGATGGGCTCTCCCTTTCCTTGAGCCTTCTCAGGACCTTCCCCTGGACATTTTGCATCCCAATTTCTTGTTGTATTTCTTTCTGAATGTCTTTCATACTTAGGTATGTTGAGTAGAAAAAGAAAAGTATTTTCTGTAAATGGTTAGATGAACATCTAATTTTCTCATAAAAATAGAGAAAAGAATTTACTAACCTGCCTTCTCTAGACAGTCATAACTTGAAATTTGCCCATCCCCCAGTTTATCATATCAATGATTTGAAGATTCTCTTGCAGAGCCAAACTCTGGCCAAAGCTCTTAACTGTCCAATGAAATTCAGCTGAGCTACGCCATGTGAGCACTCAACAGCTATCAAAAGATGAGCACTGCATCAAGGACCTTTGGGGCAAAACCTTTGTACAGTGCTGGAATGGGATCTGAAGGGATGTTTTTAACAACAGGAACAGGTAGAACAACCACTCACGTTGGTCTGCAGAGGTCAATCGACATTAGCCATGTCAGAAACTCCTGGTTCAAAACATCCTTCAAATCTTCTGAACCTTCCAGAGAAGTAAAACTGCAAGAAATGTGCCATGCCATAAAGACAGAGGAAAGGAAACCACCCAAATGTGTATATAACAATCTTACTCCAATTGCATCGAGTTCACAGGCATATTTTATTTTCCTTGTCTTCTAATACCTTTGACTTAGTGCATTGCTTGCCATCTTGTCAATCCTATCAACTTTTCGCTTTTTCTTTCCCTGTTCTTGGGAAATGAGACTGTTCTGCAACATTATCAGTGACAGTGGGGAGGAACTGAGGGATGAGCTGATTTAAGGAAAGAAAGCCAGGAGGATTTCTTTCTCTCTTCCTGGGTTTCAGTTGAGCATGATTCAAATTAGACACCTCAGGCTCTTGTCTCAGTTCATCTTTCTTCTTTGTTCACCACTTCCTATCTCCACAGCCAAGAGGATGCATTTTCTTCTTTTCTTATTTTTCAGTACTGTGTAATTCTTAACTAAATTTATTTGTATATATATAAAAAACCTTTTAAATCTTAAAAGGGAGTCTTTCATCCCTCTATATTCTGAAACAGCCAAGTACAAATCTCTGCCTCCCAGCCTAGATCAAGGATTAGTTAACTAAAAAGATCTGAATCCATACGGCATTTTCTTCATCATCTTTTCCTCCAGGCAGCACTTAGATTTTTGACAAGGTTAGTCATTTGCTCCTTAACAGAAGTCCCTCTGCTGCCTCCTGGGCAGTGCAGTAGAGCCATGAACTAGGAGAGACAGTTTGAAGGAAAGGACACTATGCTCTTAGTAACTGTTTTTCTGTTCTGTAAAATAGAAGTGCCAGTGAAGAAGAGTGAATAAAGGTACATCTTGGTGGCTGGGGGGTGTTCCCCTAAGCATAGCAAAACAACAACACAACAACAAAAAATCAACAGAACCTAGTTTTGACATGATGAGATCCTGCTACAGAACACTGCTTTGATCTTGGTCAGTCTGGGATATCTAGCACTGAATATATCTGTCAGGCTTAGGAGATGAGAAGGAACAGTCCTGTACCACCCCCCGCCCCTCCCATACCCCATGTCCTCTCTTAAACCCAGCAGGCATCAAAACAAAGGCAGAGTGAAGCAGGATCTATGCCCCAAGCCCACAAAGGGAAGCCTTTGTTTCTGAGGACTTTTTCACCCCACAAATTGTGGTTTTTATTTGCAATTAAGGAGATTAGGGGAAACACTGCATTTTTTTTTTTAAATATTATTAACTAACAAGCTGATTAATCTCTAGCACCAAAGGTGTGTGTGTCATTCTCCCTCTCCTTCCCTCCCCCCCCAGTCCTATGTAAGAACAGGTTAGAAAAATATCTGTCAGGAGTAGTTTAGAGCAAGCTGATCCTGCCTTGTAGGAGAGGTCAGACTAAATGACCTTTTGAGATCCCACAAAGCCCTTGTTTCTTTGATTCTGCATTTTCAGTATGACTAGCAATTCTCAATGTCTGATTTTCTGGGTGCTTGGCCTTAACACCTCTGTGAACCATAACAGTGCTCATTTCCCCCACCCCTGGGTCATCCCCTGCACGTTTGTTTCTAAAGCAGTTTTCATGCAAAGGCTGTAAAAGACAACAAATGCCCCCAGATTCTTGTTCTGGGTGACTGTCCCATGACTCCCTGTAAGTTAGAGGTTTCATTCTCTTATCAAGAGACACTAGAATTGTGCCTGAAGGATGTGAGCCATGTGCAGTAAGTGCCTGTTTTCCTTCCTGACACAATTTTGGGACTAATCAGCAACAACCTGTTAGGTTTTGTAAAATCCCCTTCATGTTAAAGAAAGGAAATGTTTCCCTCATTTGTTGGCTTTTTTTTTTTTTCTTTTTTTAATAGAAAGTGCCTGAGAACAGATTTTTGTTTGGACTCAAGTGTCTAACCTTCTTTTTGAACATTTGCGACATGAGGTAAGATTGGGGGGCGGTGAAACACGCTACTGACAGGCCATGGCTATGCTGACACAGCACAAAGCTGTGCAACACAGAGATGGCACTCTCAGCCAGATGGCTTGGGAAATGAAGGTACTAGCTGGAACAAGAGAGAGCACCGTATGGACTAAGTTACCTTCCTGAGAGGTACCTTTTAAGAACTAGATTGCATTGCCATCATTCCTGTAACCAGCGTAGATACATCTGAATAAGACTGCAAGTGTCTCCAGTGACATAGATCAAAAACAAACTGGGGAATTCCTTGAGTCACTCGGGCATCTCTCCTGCATAATTTCACATTTAGATCTCATGCTTTTCATAGTAAGAGTGTGTAGCAATGATACAATGGAATAACTGTTTTGTTTATTTTTGCCCTGTGAGACGATTTGATCAAATCAAAAAAGTTTTGCAGGAATGTATCAGTTTCATCCCAATTTTCACTGGAAAGTTTTCTTTTGTTAGGGTTTTGAATAGAATGGAATGGTTTTATTAGGTCAAAGCACTTCAGTTTAACTTCTCCATTACTGTAGTGTTAGTATGTTGCAGGAATGGATGTGCTTCAGCCCTGTCAAAAGACAGCACTTTGACTTTTTTAAAAGTGCTGGGCTTTGATGAGGCTGTTCTGATACTTTGAAAGGAAAAAAAAAAAATCAATCTTTTCTGTTTCTGAAGTGTGTATTTCGTGAGAAATTGTAAAGTTTTAGAAGCTTTTTTGTATTTGTTATTTTTGTCACTCATGAGACAATTGCAAAATATGGAATTCCCTTTTGAAACAGAGGTCTTTTTGTTTTCCTGTGCTGACAGTGTTATCACCGATTTCTGCCCTAAAACATCCCTTCAAAAATTGAACACTTGGGGACCTCATCCCTCCCTTGGGGACCAGACTTCGTCCTTATTTCCTATTCTGCCAATCTCACCTCTGATTTTTCTTGTTTTTTAGAAGCCAAGCAAAGAAGTCTTTGGCTTCATGGTTGCGCAGGTCCAAGCTTTGGCCATTCACAGCTGATGCTTGTGGCTCAGCTTCTCTCTTGTATGTTTCAATGACGTTGCTGAAAAGGCAAAAATGGGAAGAAGGACATCAGCCTGAGATGCCACAAGAGGGTGCTGAAATGCTGCTTTTCCACAAAACCCAACTCCTTCCCACTCCATCTACCAAGCATACAGAGAAGAAGGCAGTGTTGGATAGAGAGAAGGATAGTTGTGCTGTGTGCCGACAGACAAGAAACGCTTCAAGGACTTAAGGAAAAAAAAAAGGAAGAGAAAGTCCCCAGAGAATCACTGCTGCAGTCCAAGGAAAATATCCTCAGCTCTACATTATTCTGTAGCCAACAGTTGCCTGACAACAGCTGTCAGTTCAAATCATGGAAGCGCTGAAAGTCTATGTACTTACTCGCTTTTCTTCTCTCGCCTGGCTAGCAACCATTCCACAAAGTTCTTCTTCAGCATGTTATCCATTGTGCGGCTGTAATCACTTGCCAGGGTGGCCTCAGAGTAGCGTTTTTGCACTGGTCTGGCACTGGGAGTCCTTATACTTATGCTACAGTAAGAGTACAGATAGAGTGATTCTTGCTCAGACAAGAAGCAAGCACTATGCAGAATTTTGCTTGGGTTGCATGGGATTGCCCATGCATCCCCTAAGGTCAGCAAAGTTTTGTGATCACTTTTAATTCTTTTTTAGCACAGGTGATTGTTCCTGCATTGTAAAGTGAAGAGTTAACTAGAGAAGGAGCTAGCAATCTCCTCATCCATTTTTCTGGCTGCTAACACATTTGCAGCTCACATTTGACTTCTCAGGAGGAGATGAACTTGGGATATTTGCTGACGTCTGGAGTCAGAGTAGCTTTCCTGCCATAGCCTGATGGATATAGACTTTGACTAAGTGTTAAGACACTGAGTATACACAGATTCTCTTCTCTAGTGAGCTGCACACATAGGGCCAAGGGAACCTCCTCCTGTGTCCTCAAGAGCCTGAGGGGTGGACAGCAGGAGACAAGGTCCAGAACTTGAAGCCAGTGCTGGTCTGACAGTGTAGACGTACTTGGTGGCTAGCTAAGTTAGCAAAGGATATCAAGGCTGATCTTTTTTTAGTGTTATTATCTGGAATTGCAGCAGCTCTTGCTGCTCTAATAGGGTTTCTTTTAGATCTTCTCATGTGGTAGTTGGAAGTTTTGTGGCAGAAATCAGAGGAAGAGATGGAAAGTCTTTATGTACCTGCTTTATATAACTGGTCACATTTTCAGAAACTTTGAAATATCAAATGCCCCCTAGCCGTATTCATGGGAGACAATTACATTTTGTTTCTAGTTCCCAGCCAACCTTCACTTCCTGGTTGCCTTCCAGCTTGTTACTCCCAGCTGGAGCAATGTAGTTTTTAGGGAAAACTTGGGAGTTCTTGGCTCTGGCTCAAAGGCTTTAATTTGAGACCTCTCTTATCATTTGCTCATCTCTGTATGCTTTGCTGTCTTTCTATTATCCAAGAGCTACCTCAGGACTCATGTTCTCACCTATTTACCAAGATGCCAAGGGAAATAGTCTACTTGCCTCCAGTAGGAAGCTGGAAAAGGCTCAAAATACATTGTGGGTTTTCCAAAACACTTACCCTGAGACGTTCTCTTCCATCAAAACAAAGCTCAAAGAAGCAAAAAGCAGAGAAAGAACTTTCAAAGACATCATTTTCTTGGCTGATTTCTCTGTTCAAAAGCAGAGGGCAATCCAGATGCTTGGCCCCTGGGATACATAAGTGACATGACAGTGAACCCAGGGAGATGGGCAATGGTTAGGCATGTGCCTGCACTTGTAAACATGTTTCTTTCCTTGTCCTTGGAACAGCTTTCTCCAACCTACAAAGCTCTCCTTTGCCATTCACAGTTAAGTTACTCTTTCAATAACAATGCTCCTTCACCACAGTGGCGTCTATTAACATCTGTTCCCTATACTTTTATTGCAACCATCAAATTAATTGTGATTTGCCCATTCGTGGAGGCGAGGACATTGTATTGTTCCACATTTACAAGCTGACCCTGTGGGTACCTCATTGTGCTTTAAGGGTCAATTCAATCTTAAGTATGTGAATGAGAACGCACATTGGATCAGGCAATTCAAGAGCAAACAGGAGTTACATCACATCCTGCTTATCCCATACTGCAGTTCTGCAGGATTTAGCAGCCTGATCTAATTCCTGGGAAACTTTCTGTAGGGATGGATAATGCCTTACGTCGGGACTGGTGCCAGAGTCAGTGAATATCTGTTATGAAAAATATCTCAGGATAGTGACGGAATTTGATCAATTCCAAGATTTATTAGTTTCAAGCTGTTCCTAGTCCTCATGTCCACAGTTCAGCTCAGTAGACCTTGGACATTTGAGCTCTTAATAACTATTCCAGCTCTGCAAACTCTGTACAAAAATGGTTTTGATCAAGGCTCACGGATGTATTTTATTGTCTCTCACCTCACTCTTTGTTATCAATATTTCTGGAATCTGCATTGTACTGGAGAACTACTGTTAACAGGAATAATATAGTAACAAAAACAAGTCTAGATCAGGACTTAGGTATCCCATCCTTCAAAAATTCATTCATACATTAGTGAAACTTTACTCATAAGTAGCAATTTGCATTCTTACAACTGCCCAATTATTATTTTGGAGAAAACAAGAATTTGTAAGTTTGGATGTTGTTCATAACTGAGGCTTTTTTGTTTGTTTGTTTCTGGAAAACTGTGACTTTTTTTACAAATGTTTTGGCCTATATATAGGCTGAATACTAAATGTGTTACATTATCTCAGAGATATCAAGTTGAGAGGAATACTTTTAAAAGCAAAGGTGTTATATATTGAACAGTGGCAAAACCCCTGAAATATTTACAGCTAAAGCAGTAAGAGGCAAATAGTTACAGAGTGTATTAATATGAAAAGTAGGTTTCGTTATACAGAAAGCCAAAGAGTATTTTAAATGAAAGTTGAGAAAAGTGTCATGATTAAATAAGCTTTCCCTCTTATTTGCTATTCATTACATATATCACTGTAGTTATGATGATGAATCTGAAAATAGTTAAGTCATCCAAGGATATTGTTCTGCTTAAGATAATTATTTATGAAAATAGGAGAGGACATATATTGTACCCTTAATTTTAAGAAAGGGTAGCACTTATTCTCTGCAGAATTTATCTAAGCAGCAAGGAAAAACAGTCTGCATTTTCGGAGATTGTAGAGAAACCATTCCTGAATTAATACAAGACCCCTTTGCCTGTATGATACTCAAATCAAGCTCAGTTAGTCTCGCCTGGAGTGTCATTTACTGCTAACTGTAACTGTCATTACACTGTTTTGATTTTACAATTTGATTCCTTCACAAAAGGAAGAGTAGTATCTACTTGTGGGATCTTTACTACATGAAGGTCTTCAAATCCCCTGTGCAATACCGTCTGCTTTGGAAGAAGAGTTATCCCTGTTTTATTCATAGCTAGGATACAAAAAGCAGCCAAGAACCAATTTCTCATCATTTCCCTGTGTAGAATATGTTTAAAGGGGCAGATCCCAGCCTGAGACTTGCCATGTACTGAATCCTCTAAAATAACAGTCTTTCCCTTTACAACACGGTGCGTACTGCTATAGTTCTTTTCCACCAAACCTATCAAGAAAATTGCTAGTCTTACACCACTTCAGGAAAAACTCAGCCAAAGGTACAGCTTGTTCCTACTCTGCTATAGATACTGCCTGACACTGTCAAGCACTGCTCACTCTCATCTTAGGAAAAAGAATAAAAAAAAATATAGACTGATATAGAGCTTCTTACCTTTCTACTCCACTGAGGCTGCTCAGAAGATTTCGACCAGTTCTAGTGCTCAGAGGAGATCCTTCAGAGCCTTTATAAACATTAGCAGTGTGGGACCAAACCCACTTCCATGAGGTAAACAGGAAATCAAGCACCTACTCAAAGTAGCTCAAGCCCACTTAGATCTGCTTCATTAGGTCCATTGACCTGCAGAGCAGGAAAATAACCTTTAAAAATATGTTTACATTAATGGTAATTACACATTAGTATATCGCAAAATCAAGAATGAATGTGTATTGTGGACATAATGCATATGGTATTGATCTAAACCTTAATTCCACATAACACCTCCTTCCCCAGCAAAAGTTTTATTAATATCCATCTCTTCTTTTGAGAAGCATGAGAATCATCTTAGAGAGATTCAGTTTGCTGCTTCTCTCTCTTAAAGTTCAAATAAATTCGCTAAAACCAAGAGCTTCGATTGTTATTTTTGTCATCATCAGCATTGAGTCTGGGCAACCTGACTGTGGTCTGCAACCTCCTTGTGCAAACCTAGATACTGAAAGCTGTATCTATCCCCCAGAATTTGCAATCTAAGAGGACAAAATTTGGGATGGATAGCAGCAGACAGGAAACTATTAGGAAATAGTGAGGCAGCGCTGGTTAACGAGATGAATGGTGGTGGCACAGCAGCAGCCTATATGGGATCAAGGATGGCAGCTAAGTTAGCCTGAAGCACAGCAACTATTTTGACTCCTGTCCTGAACAAGTGAAGAAGTGCTTTATTATGGTTCTGTAGCTGCTGGAGGTGAGTGTCAGTAAGGCAACTACTTCATCTCGCCCTTGTACAGCTGGATTTAGGAGAGCAGATGTACCCCTGATGTTAATTATACCATTAAAGTGTAAGGGGTTAAACCCCACTCCCACCAGTTCTGCTGTGATCGTATGCCCGGTAAGATGTTCTCTGTGCTGTCTGACCTGCCCTACCCAACCCAAGTCCTATCTGGGAGAAGACCTGGGCCTACTGCATTTTAGTATGTGAGTTCTGGTCAGGGGCTGCTCCATGGGTGTCCCAGCTGCTCCAGGATCCTTGTTGCACCCAGGTTTAATCTGTTGAAGGAACAGAGAAGGATTATCTTTGTGCTATTTTAACACACAAGCTAAGCTCTATTTGCATCTTTTCTGAAGCAGTGCCTGTGGCTGGTTGTGCTGACTTGTAAAACATAGTCCTGCCTGTGGCTTAGTTCCCCTAAGCTGCCTGAACTTTTACAGGAGGTTATCCAAGTTACAACCTTCCCCTCAGGTCTGCCAGCACTTGTTTATGGAGTTCAGCTGAGCTGCTTGGAGCAGTAACCCTACACACCTGGATATAGGAGGGATATGTGTGCCTATTCTCCTGGGCTTGGGCTGGCTTAGCTACATCATGGATTTGTGCATGAAAGCAGTAGACTTTCTTGTTGGGCTGCACAAGAAGCAGACCTTAGTGGAAATGTATATAATGTAATAATGGCAAAATTGAAGTATATCAATGATTTCAGTGTGGGAAAGGGTTTCACTGTGCTAGCACAGTGTCCATGATGTAACTTGTCCTGAACAAATGCAGAAATCCAGCATGATTGAGGTACATGTCTCTGTGTAAAGCTTCCTACTTTGAAATTCCTTCCTGAAATATACTTTTTCTGCCTTTTTTTTTTATAATTAAGTAGAATCACAGAATACCCTGAGTTGGAAGGGATCCATGAGGAACATGGAGTCCAGTTCCTAGGTCCTCAAAAGACCACCCAAAAAATCAGACTATGTATCTGAGAGCATTGTCCAAACACTTCTTGAATTCTGTCAGGCTCGGTGCTGTGACAGCTTCCCTGTGGTAAAACTGAGAAATGTTGTTGAGAAATGCTGCTGTGACACACTATCAGGTATAGGTTTGCTTCAACCACCACCTGTCTTCCTACATCAGGAGTGCATAGAGTGCAGAATGAGCATGCATCCAGCTTACTGCAGCCCTCCTTGGCAGAGCAAAACTCTTGCTACTCTGTAGTTACACAACTCCCTGGCACAACCAGCCTCTTGGGCAAAAAGTCTTGCATCTCTATTACATTAAGATAAAGGATCAGAAGGATATTTTTAGGGTAGATTGAGATTTCAGTGCTATTAGGGAGTAATTATTACTTTCACAGGAACTACTTAACATTTGGTTTAATCCTTTAACTATTAGTACACACACATGCCAGAGTGTTCAAAAGCTTTTCACCCATGCAAAAGCGTCATGCCTACTGTACTAAATGATGCACTGTAATAGTTAAAAGTAACCAATTCACACTCCTATCATAGTTGCTAATCAATAAAGTGGAGTAGTTTAACCTGACATCTTTATTATGTGTATTCTAGGTACTTCACTCCTAGCCAACTTGGATATCTTGTTTCTCCAAAGTATAACCTATTTGTTTTCCTCTCATTAACTGCCTCTGTATGATGTGAAGTTAATAGAGTGAAATAAATATCCAGCAACATTAAATGTTGACCCACTGTTCACAGTTATGGTTATTTCAAGGCATCTGCTCATGATCCAGTTTGGACAGCAGCATCACTCTAAAGTTTCTCACAATCTTTCAGACAATAAATAAACCAAAACCAACCCAAACAAACAAACAAACAAAAAAACACCAGGTTCCTAAAGACAGACGGGCACTATCTGCATTTCAATATTCCATCAGCATGATATCCACTGATCAATATGTAAAAGGATGAACCTTTGCCTGCCAGTTCAGCTCTGAAAAGTGCAGGGGCAAGGACTGAACTGCGGGCATAGAAAAGGGCCGTGTGCCCACATTTGCTTTTTTTCCAGTGTAACAGAGGGTCTAATTAAAGATGCAAACCTTGCTCCTCTCTAGCCTTAGCCCATTACAGCTATGATATGAGATAGCAATGCTATCCATAGCATTGTCTGTGATCTGCTACATTCTCTAATAACAAGTTGTTTCATGAGCTTCAGCTGGATCTTGGCTTGGGACAAAGAGCACTTCAGATTAGGTTTCATCCAGCTGGGGCAGTTGTCTCCCTGCACATTAAGCAAGAGAGCTGGTGCTGCCCCATTTCACCATATTCTGCTGCAGAGCACTTAGTGAGTGTGACTTAGTGAGACAGAGTTCTCCTCTTGTCTGTGGCAGACCTGGCTTGAAAAGTTGTTTCAGGAGTTTGGGAGTGTTGGGAAGGTCACAGCTGTGCTCCTGAAACAGTCCTGCTCTGCTTTGAGACACTGGAACATCTCAAGGGCAACTTTGATTACAAAGCATTTCAAATATTAGATGTCCCCATAATCATGGAAAATAGGTCTTGAAGTGACCTTAACAGGTCATCCATTCACTCCCCTGCTGCCAGATGGGGTCAACTCTGTTTAAACCATTCTGAATGGATGAGAGTCTGATCTGTTCCCAAAAATTTTCAGAAATGGAAATACTGTGAACTTCCCAATAAATTTCTTGTAGTATTTAGCTGTAACCTCACCTTCAGTGGCACAATTTACACCTCTGTCTTTCCCCAGTGGATATGATGAGTAAGGTTTTCCCTTTCCCTCTGGAGTAGTGCTGTCTAGTTGCTGTCTTGTGTGGCACCAGTTAGGGGATCTCTTCTGACAGAGAAGGATTTCAGGTGTTGCATGTGACATGTGAAAATAAGACTTTCTGCTCCATTTTGTTTGCAAACATTAGGCTGATCTGAGATTCCTGGCTGTATCCAGCTATGATTGATCAGTATTAGCATCTGCTCTACTCCTCAAATCACAGGGAGAGAAAGGAAGAGAGGATTTTTAGTTGTTGTTTTTCCTCCACCCTCATCCTCTCACTGAAATCACAGACATTGGAACAGCTTTCAAACTCCGGTCCTCGTTCAGGACTGTTTCTGTTCTCAGCTTACCTTAGCTGCTGTCAAAGGAACAGAGGCTTGAGGCTTTTTTGGGGGGCTCATTTCTCTCCCTAAGATACCAGCTATGTTGTGCAGGGATGTAACTTCTACATGCTTTGTTTTTGCTCATCCTAATCCACCTTGGCAGACCACAGGGTCCTGAATATCAGCTTCTTTGTTCCAAGCCCTGATCCCACAGCACAGATCCATCTTTCCCCTCTCTCCTCCAAGGGCTGCTTGGGCTCTCACTGCCTGCTCATAGCCTCGGCCAACATACATGGGTCCTTTATATCAGAAGTAGCAAAGACTTCTGCCCTATCCCAGGTGCCAGAATTCTGTCAGGAGACTCAGGTTAACCAAAATGCACCAAAGGCAGCTTCAGCTCTAGCTGAAGGCAGAGAGCATTTGTCTGGTTCCTCATCTCATCCCTGGTGCTTAAACCTATCCAACATTCTCATTTAGCTGCATATGGGACATGAGTGATGTTCTGGCTAGAGTTACAGCGGATCTTTCAAGCAATGAGCATTATTTCATCCTCTCTTCTGGGTTCAAACCTGCCTTCCCTTCCTGGGCTTACAGGAATAGATTTTTTTTTAAATTATTATTTATTTTTTTCACAATAGCAAAATACCAGGTATGTTTTTAAATGCCAGTACTCCCTTTTAACTGAAAAACTAACAAACAAAAAACTAGGGCCTTTTAAAGCTTTTAGTGTTTTCTTGATTAATTCAGCTCACTGGCATGGTTGTCTCTGATCCTTCATGACTGCTTTTTATTTTTATTTTTTATTTTTTTAAAACAACAACCCCAAAACAACCAACCAACCACACCAAACCAAAACCAACCAACCAAACAAAAACACCCAAAACCAGGAACCACAAAATATAGGAACTAGGTACTTCTACATGTCCCACTCTCCATCTATTTCTTTTTTTCTTGAATGCTTACTTTACACACCAGGAACAGGGAGCTACAGCACAGTAACTAGTGTAGCAAAAAGCCCATGTAACATCAGTGCATGACAGATTTATTTGGACCGCAAAGATGTCTCTAGAGAAAAATCCAAAGACTGCTCCTTTTACCACTGTGCAGCTGTGCACTGTCATTGCTTCAAATACGTGGAGAGGTGATCTGCACTTGCTATAATGTCAAAACTTACATGTGTCTTGTCCTTTTAGTTCTTTACCTTGTGGCAGCTATTCTAACATTAAACATATTTTACTCCATCTTTAAGCAAAGACAGAGCCAGAACTAAACGGCTGGAGAGACTAGAGCAGTGGAGCTGCAGGAAAGGAGAAGAAATAATCAGTCCTGATAAATCCCAAGTATATACCAGCAGGACAAGAAATTAGACAACACAGTCAATGGCAAGGCACCTGCCCAAGTGGCTGGTTCACTAGCATGAAATTATTTCCATCTTGTGCCTTTGCTGCTCTCCTAACATCACCTTTCCAGCAGCCCAGCGGTACTGGTGCCCCGGCACAGGCGGTGGTGTATGGTTCAAGATTTAGATTGTGAAATGACCTATACTTGTGACCCACAACAGAAACTGTTGCTGCAGAGTTACCCACCTCCCGGGATAAACTTGTTTTGGGTCTGAGGAATTACACAAAAATGAAGTGGTATTAGTGGCTGAGCCTTTCACTGCCTCCTGGACTTCAGGGACTTTCAGAAAGTGAAAGGGTGAAGAGCAGTGAGTGCTGCAGTGCCCACCTTTCTTCAGGGGATTTAAATGGTGACTTGAAATTAAAGGACCCCCAAATTTGTACTCACGTAGCATAAATCTGATATAAATGTTTTTCTTTCAGACTGGAGGAAATTTGATACAAATGCCTACTGTTACCAAGAGGAAAATGTTTAATCTGTGCTCTATAAATGCTGTGAATGTTTGGAGGGGGGTTCAAAAGATCAGCTCCTTCTTGAAATAAGGTCAGGGGGAGTTCAGCAATGGCAGGATTCATCCCCCACAATGCTTTCTGAACTATGTGAGTTTTGTTTATCATTATACCAAGACAAAAACTTTCCTCCACCTTTCTAGCCATCAGTAGGAGAAATGTCTCCTCCAGCTATCTGTCCAACTGCTCACAGTGATTTTGAGGAAGAAAAAAACAAATTGACATGTTAGAGAGATCTGCTATAAAGAAGTGGTGGTATATTCAAAAGTAAAATTAAGGAGGGAAATGAAAAATTAAAGGGATTCTTCGAACAGAAAAATTTCAGGGTTCATTCCAATAAGCGTTTTATTTTCCTTGCATTTAGAGTTTACTACTTAGCCAAAAAAAGGGCTGCAAAATCAAAACTGAACCAAATCAGTTCCGTTGTGGAGAAAAAATACCTATGCAAAGCAAGTTTGTTTTAAGTTTGAACAATTCTCTGAATATTTGCAAGACCCAATGGAGAATTTAGGTTGCTGAGAGAGATGAGCACCCTGCGCTGAAGTGAACACAGAAGTAGCTAACAAACAGACGTAGAGAGGAGAAGAAAATAGTTATTTTGTTGTGGTTTTCTTTTTCTGTTTTAAAGGGACTCCATCTTTTAGTACCAGAACAAAAGGATTTTTCAGACTGTGAGTTGATTTTTTGGAGCCTGAGTTTATTGCAGCGTTTACTTTGTTTTTAACTAAAGCACTAAAATGTTTAGGGAATATCCAGATCTTCAAACAAGTTGCAGGCTTAACCTATTGCATCTTCAGCACTGTTTCTTTTGAACCTCCCATCTGAATAGCCCTTCCAGAGAGGAGAGGGTGTTTCCCATTGCTCAGCACCTTCCTTGGGGCTGAGGACACTCTTCTGATCCTGAGCTTTAGCAAAACAACATTTGAATGTCAAGATTGTGTTTCAAATGCACAGAAGAAAATCAGGAGATTATTAATAATCTACTTCAAACCCTAATTTTGTTTTAAATTAAACTAATAGTTTCATAGTAAGTTTGATTCTTATCTAATTTGTCCACTCAAGTTTTAATCAACTGGATCAACTAGATCTTCTTAGATATGAGCTGCTTTTTCCAGTGAAGAATGTTTCCACATAACAAAAACTGAACAGAAGTTGGTTTAAACTGTGATTCCACTTAAGTAAAAGGAAATATTTCCAACTGCAACCCTCACACTTCTTACTCTGTCGAATTCTCACATACATTTTATGGACAGGCTTGCTCTATATTCGGATTATTTCTGTTAGCTGAGGTTTGTTTGAAACAGATTCTATGAAAATAAATTATTTTTTTCCCCTCTGTGACCTATGTGTTTTACTAAAAACTTTCAACCCATAAATATTTCATAGTAACTAATACATACATTCAAACTTTTGAAAATGAAGATTTTTCAAAGTTTCCAGGGTTTCCAAGTATATCTTTAATGTTGCCCAAATTAAACATTAGTGATATCACCAGAGATTAAAAACAAAACCAAACAAAACAAAACAACAAAATAACAACAATATTTTTTAAAACCAAATAACTGGCAGAAAAAATAACAATATATTCTGTTCTATTTTACCACTAATCTGTCATAAAGATTATTTCTATTTTAAATATTTTATGCCTCAGATCAACAACAATACCTCACCAGACTGCAGTAATTATTACCCTTGCATTTGAAACCCACATTTCATTGAAATCTTAGATGTATTATTTACCACCCAGTTTTAACCTTGTACCTTAAAAAAAAATCCCAAAACTCCAAAGTGCCAACAGTGATTATTTGGACTTACAGATAAATTGTAAAAACTGATTAAGAACATTTCTGCATGACTCAAAGATTTAAATCTTAAAGCAAACAACAAGAAAACAAAACCAAAAAATACCCCAAATCCAACAACTTTTGCCCAAATTAGAATTTATGTATAAAATCATAAGCAGCATTATGTTGATACTGAGTGTGGCTATACAATTTGAAAATGCTTGTAAACTTGCACAAAGGAATCAAGTACTCTGAGTGATTTTTACAACTGCAAGAAAATCCTGGGGGAGGAAAAAGGCCACACATGCTTTTAAAATTGACTGTGCCTGGGTGAAAACTTGCTCAGCTCTTCCCTAGCTTCAGATATCCCACTGGATTTTCGGTGCAGTTCCTGATAGCATTTAAATCTGCAAGAGAAGAATGGTTTCCCTTTGGAGATGATTTTGCAGAGCTTGTTTTGCCCTATCTCAGCTGGGGCAGGGGTGAATGGAGTTTGGGTTGGAGGGCAGCCTTCTCCCTCATCTCCTGCCCAGGGATGAATGCAGCTCTATTACCCCCAAGCAGATCAATGATTTAGTCTCTGCTGTTTGCATTCTCTAAATACCTTGCATCTGGAATGCTCTACCAAGGGGAAGGAGTTTGACTGATAGCCTTCTTTTTTCAAATCTAAATTGAAGACTTCCTTCTTTGTTTGGATTTTTTTTTAAAGTTGGTTTCTTTCATTTCATTATTTGAAAGGATTATGTTACATGGGGAAGGTTCTCTGTAAACCAGTAAAAGCAAAACCAAAAGTGGTCTGGTCAAGATTAGAAATAGATCTGAAGCAGATAGTGGATCATTTATTTTAGCTGTATTTGTGTGTGATGTAACTGTGGAAGAAAGTGAATATTCCAGTTTTCAGTCAGGCATGGCTTGAAGTGCAGTTTCCAAGCCGCATGAAACTTACTTCCAAATTTCATTTCTTTATTCTTTTCACCTATGAATTTTGAGCATGGATTATTCATTGGTAGCTTCAGAAGCATGCACATGGACACAGCAGTTCTACAAAAACTCCTCTGGCGAGTTTGGTTTGGTACTTCCAGGAGAGCAAAGTAATGCAGCTGGAAGTATGGGAACCAAATTTCCCCTGGTGAGCAGCACCTATGTGTTTTTAAAGCAAAAACCCCAGTATAGTAGAATGGATCAGATACAGAAGGGAAAGCTAAGGACTCATTGCTCTAAATTACTATTTCCCAGTTTTGTTATTATTCATTTTATTGAGTTTCCTAAGTGGCTGTAGCACAGAGCACATAGAAACGTCCTTGGGTATGCGCATCTATTTTTTAAGGTTTACACAGCAACCGATTCTCGAATAATACCAAATTTATTTACTAACAAATTCTCCACGTGGCTCTTCCCCAGCACTGCCGTGGCTGGCATAAAAATAGTGATAATCAAAAGAACTGTTTAGAAATATAAAGCAGCACAGCACATCTGCGTAGCACTGAGAGAACAACTGAAGAACCCGGGCGTGCTGCCGGTGCCGGTCCCCCCCCGTCCCCCCCCCGCCCCCCCGGGGCCCGGCCCCTCCGCGCGGCCGCCCCGACAGGCGGTGCCCGCCGCGTGCCCGCGCAGGAGGCGCGGAGCTGCCCGAGATAAGCGCGCCCAGAAAGCCCTGAGCCGAGCGTCTCTACAGATACCCGAAGACTCGTGCGTTCGGAAATCGTTTTTCTGTGTCTGTTGTTTCTTTATCGGGGGGACGGGGAGAGCGGGACCTTCGGCCCGGCGGGCAAGGCAGGCAGGAGCGCGTCCCGCCCGGGAGCGCTGCGTTTAACTGCAGGCGCGGGGGGGCCGGCCCGTGCCTCTGCTTGCAGCGCGGCAGGAGGGAGGCGCCCTCCCCGCCCGGCAGCATCCCGGGCACAGCCCCCGGTGCACCGGGGGTCCCCCGCCCGCCCCGTCGGGGGCGGCAGGAAGGCGGCCGGGTGGGTGAATGGGGGAGGGGGGCGCGCTGCTATTTTCAACCCGTCTCAAACCTAAATATAAAAGTCTCCAGAAAAAGCAGGCGGGGAGGGAAAGAGGCAGGGTCTCGGGAGGGGAGTGTGTGCTCCACATAGGTCATTTGGCCGACAGGGCGCGCTCCCCTCCCGGCCCGGCCTCGTCCCCGTCGGGGATCGGACCTTCTCCATCGCGGGGCCCTTTTGTGCCGGGAGGAGCCCTCCCCCCCCGCCCGCCCGCCCGCCCCCGAAGGCTTCCGCAGGGCTGCACATGAAGGGCTTAAAACAATACCGGGGACAATGGCCCCCCCGGGGGGCTCCCCTGTTCACCCGGCCGCGCCGGGCCGCCCCCGGGGGGCGGGAGGGCCATTCTTCCACAACCCCGCTCCCCTGGCGCCAGGGGACCGCCCGGCCCCTTTGATGCCGAAGTTTTTTACACCCAGAAAAATCCCATTGAGGCACCGGAGAAGGCGTGGGGGAGGGGCGCGGTGGGGGAGGGTCGCGGTGGGGGAGGGGGACCGTAGCAGATGGTAAAGTGCCTCCGACGGGACGGGCGGAGTTGGGGGGGGAAAGGGGTGGATGCGCTCCTCATTCCTAAGGGTGTGTGTGCGTGGAGGTAAATAGCGTAGTATTTAAATTAAAATAAATAATTAAGTGGTGGCTGCCCCCTCCCCCCCCGGCCCCTCCCCCCGGGGGCCGGGCCCTCCCGCATCACCACGTGGCTTCCTCCAGCAAACATTTTCACTCATTTTCCAGGTCGGTTTTATTTAGAGGCGGTGCCCGGCTGCCGAGAGGCGTCCGGTGACACTCCAGTGCCACTCCACCGACTTGGGGGCCCCCAGAGCCGGCGCCACCGCCTCCCTGCCCTCCGCCACCGCCCGCCGGAGCCGCCCGCCCCGCCGCCCCCTTCCCTGGGATCCCCCAACAGTCGCCGCACCCCTCTCCAAAGACAAATCCGTCAATCCAACAAAGCAAGCCAAACAAACAAAACCAAACAAAATAAAAAAGGAGGGGGCTTAAAAAAAAAGATCACCGAGCCCCCGCCCCCGCCGTGGGGTGGCAGAGCGCGGCCGCAGTCCGACGGTGCGGACGCACGGTGGAGCCCCCCCGGCAGCCGCGCTCCGAGTCCCGGCGCGCCGCCGCCCGCCCGCCGCCCCCCGCCGCCGCCCCGCCGGCAGCCACCATGAACAAGCTGTACATCGGGAACCTAAACGAGAACGTGACTCCGGCCGACTTGGAGAAAGTCTTCAACGACCACAAAATTTCCTTCAGCGGGCAGTTCCTGGTCAAGTCCGGCTATGCCTTTGTGGACTGCCCCGACGAGCAGTGGGCCATGAAAGCCATCGAAACTTTTTCGGGTAAGCGGCGTTCTCTGGCCCTCTCTCCCCAATCCGCTTTCACCTCCCCGGCGAACTGCGGGCACCCGCGGGTCTCAGCCCCCCGCCTGGGCCTCGCTCCCCGCACAACGGGGGGGGGGGGCCTCGTGCCCTCGCTCCCCGTCGGGGTTTGCAGCGCGGCGCGGCGGGGGCAGCCCCCGCTTTCCCTCCCAAGCGGTAGCGGCGAGCGGCGGGGGGCTGTGGAGCGGGGCCCCCCGCAGCCTCCTGCCCCGCGCCGGCCCCCCCGTCTCCGGGGGCACCCCCTGGGGCAGCCGCGGCGGGGGCAGCGCGGCGCCTGCCCCGGCGGGGCTCGGCGTGGGGGTCCCGTCGCGACACGGGCGGTGGGCTGGGACTTTGGCCATTTTGATTTGAAACTGGGTTTCCTGGGGCATGTGATGTGTGGAGTAGCGCGAAGGTCGCCATGCTGCTCGCAGACAGAAAAAAGCTCCCCGGGAAACAGATAATTTCTAAAATTTCCGAATGTTTCCCCATGCCCAGGGCTCCTCCCGCTAGGCTCTTCCCATCGCTGCTCCCCTCTTCCCCTCCCTCCCCCAAAATAAATAAATAAACGAACGGCAAAGAAAACCACCCCGTTTTCAAAGAGAAATCCATTTCTGCCGTGGAGTTAACATTTCTAGCCTTTAAATGGGGAGGAAGATTTCTGCCTAGAGGAGTTTTGGAGGGATCGAACATACGGAATTAAATACAGACGAAGATTTTTTTTCTCAAAATACTATTCTTCATTTTCTTTTGGTCAAAGCAGACCAGTATGAACTAAGGAATTAAATATTCCTAAGAAACATTGTCCAGACAGCTAACTCACCACTCCCTCCCACCGCTTCCCATTTGAAGCCAGTCTTGTATTTAATAAAATGCACTTGTGAAGAAATCAGAAAATGTATTTTTGTGTGCTTTGTAGTAATTCGATTTAAATCGAAAGTTTCGCATGATAGAATGTTATCCAAAGCTTTCTGACCCCTCCACCCAGATTATAAAAAACAGACACATTTTGTTTTTAGGGAAAGTGGAGCTTCATGGAAAACAGCTAGAGATTGAACATTCAGTACCTAAAAAGCAAAGGTAATACAGTGTTCTATTTTTTTTTCTGCTGGGGGGGGGGGGAAATCGTAAGATAAAGGAGGCAGAAAAAAATATATCCAAATATGTGCATGTGAAATTAGGTACGGTAGAGATTTTACTTTAGGTATGTCCCTAGTGAGATAAAAGGCAGTTTTGACGATGAGCATTTGATTTCTTATCTTTCTTTATTTTTTTTTTTAAAGAAAACTTTCTTTGTGATTAAGCTTTTTTGTTTGTTTTAAAAAATGGTTAAACAATTATCCAGCAACCCACCCAAGGTGATGAGTGACTGAGACGTTTTGGGTTGGGATTTTCAAACTTGTGGCACTGGAAGAATTTCCCAGCGTTGCTCTTGTCCTCCTCTGCAGAATGGGTGAAGTTTGTTGTTTTCTAACAGAATTGTAAAGTTTTTGATTGTTTTTCGTTTTAAAGCAAAATTTGCTGGGATTGATGGTGAAGACTTGAAAAGAAAAAATATGGGGTTTATTGCTCTTTGCCATGCTGGGGAGGGATTTAAACCCTGACGAGGGCAGGGTGCTGGCCTTAGCTTCTGGCTACTGTCAACTTTTCTTTTCGGGGCTGGAGCTGCATTTCTTCACGTTCTCGGTCTACCTGAGAAACGGCTTCATGGGCCTCTGGCCTTGCCTAGTCCAGCCTCTCCATGTTCTTGGCCCTTTGTTGTGTGCTCGGCTCATGTGCAGGATGCCAAGCCCTAGAGCAGCTCTGAAGAGCTCAGAAAGTAAGCTGCGGAGTGCTGGGGGTGCTCAGAGTTTGTTTTTGCGGGGGCCCCTCCATGGAGATGCTGCACCCCTCTCTGCTGGGCGAGTTCATCCCAAACCCCAGTAGTCCACGTTGGACCACGCAGCCCGATTCGCCCACGTGATGAGGCGGCTGCTTCAATGCCTGGGCACAGAAGGAGGTGGAAGAGCGAACTCTTCCTCCTGAAACTTGTGGGGCTCCCTCACCACTGAGAAACCCATCTTGGGACCCCATTTTGGGGTCCTAACCCCCTCAGGGGGCTGTAAAACTCTGCACTGATTCCTTCCTTGGAGGGGCCCCAGTGCCCCGTCAGTGGGACCATGAGTCCTGGAGGGCTGATCCCAAAGGCAAAAATCCATTTAACAATTTCCTCTCCAAAGTTTCTTTGCAGTGAGACCCACCTCGTGGAAGGATGATCGATATTGCTCGTTACAGCACTCAGAGACTTGCTGTGGCTTAAATATCAATGAATGCAGGGGTGTTATTGGAAAGCCAATTACCCTATGAAGGGTAACATAATGACACTCAGAAAAAAGCGGGGGGGGAGCGGCACAGAGGGTCGCTTTTTTTTTCTTTTTTTTTTCCCCTCCCTCTCCTAGTGCTGCTGGATAATCAATAGGTCGGGGGGAGTGGAGCAGATTTCAGGGTATTTCCCAGCTCCCTTCTTCCCCCTCTGACTTTTCCTAAGAGCACTCCGGGAGAAATTCAATGGAAATGTAAATATTTCTTTGGTGGCTGTAATTCAAAGAAATACTGGTTGAAACTTTACAATAGGTGGAAGCAAACGGAAGGTTAGTTAGCACGGTTTAATGAGAACCAGGAGAAATGCAATTCATTATATTTTGTTGCTAAATCCCGGGGTGGGGGGTGAGAGGGTGGCTTTTAATTTTAGCCCCATAGCCCCTGTCTGTTGCCTTTAAAGATACAGGAGACATTTTTTGTTGTTGACTTTCCTCATGTGCTTTGCTTGAAATAACTTCGTTAGCCCAGATTTGGTTGTTCCTTGCTCAGTGATTGCCTGCTGCAATGGAGCAGTTGCTACAGTTACTTTGTCTTAGTTTTGGGAGGCAAGTTTGTATTTCTGGGTCAGCAAAGGCAACTTTGGCAGCAGCTTGTAGACTTTGCTGGTTGTTTGCCCCCATCTTCGGTGGTGTGCGATGTTATGGCGTATTTTGCTATCCTCCCCCTCTGCTCCTCATTCTGGATGAAGGCTGAAATGATGGGATGGACTGCCTCTGTTTTGAAGTTGGTGGCTTCCCCCCCCCCTTTTTTTTTTTAAGACTGGATTTTCCAGTTTAAAGGCACATACGATATGGTTAATTAAGTATGAGCAGTGAGGACAAAATCAGATGGTTTTGGTGTGATCTGAAAAACTGCCCCCAGCCCCCAACCTGATATTATTTTTTCGAGTGTAAAAATGTGGGAAAACAAGTCATGATCTATGGTATGCTTCCCAGATAATTTATAAAAGAAGAGCTTGTCTTTGTGGTTGTTTTTTTTTTTTTCTTTGAAACTGCAAATACAAATGTTCAGGAAAACTGATTTGGGTGCTTTTAGAAATAAACGTGTTCAATGAAATTACATATTGTAAGGAAATCTTTCTTGCTGGTGTATTTCCTTCATTAAATTTTCTCCCATCCTTAACTGTATCGCAGAAATGAATTAAAGAATAGAGAATTTGTTAATATGGCATTAGAAAGAGTGACTGGTGTGTAGCTGCTCCAAAACTCACAGAAGAGTAAACTGGTTTATAGCTGTTTAATTACAGTAAATTCTTCAAATAACACTTAGAGCTGCAAATTATCCTAATGATCATAGGAAACCATTTTGAAGAAATACTTTAAAAGTATTACTGTATAAGAGAGCCATTGATGATAAACATAACATTTGATTAAAACCCCTCAATTTTAAAATTTGTTTAGACTTATTTTAAGTATCTTTTTGTTTTGGAGTTATTTTTCTGTAACTTTGCTGATGGAAAAACTTGGGGAAACCTAAGAATATTTTTTTAACCTGAAAATTTCTACATGTTTTATTCCTCAGAAGGTTAAACAATAAGTTTTAAGGGGGGAAAAAAGTTCAATTTTCCAACTCAAGATTAAAAATCAGTTTGGGGGGTTGGAGCTCCAAAACTGAAAAGACCTCAGTAGATAGTATTAGAACGAATGAATGAAGGAAGGAGGAGGGGCAAGGGGGGAAAAAAGTGAATCCATCAAGCAGACATTCCAAATATGAGGAATGTGGAAGTGAGTCGACCAGAGAGAATGAAACCAAGTAATTGGGGGAAAGAGGCAGTTTGGTTGATAACAGCCAGTAGACTTAAAACTAGAAGTTTTTGTGCAAGGTATTTTTATGTAGAGGTCATTCATAAACAACTCTTATTTAGAAGGGTCAGTGAGTTCCTGAGTAGAGGTGGGAATTATTAAATGTTGTTAATGACATGAAGATACAGTGTAGCACATGGAATCGGATGGAGAAATTTTAAAATTGCCGTTTTTTAAGTCTTTGTTTAAAATTAATGTTTTTGCACTGGAGAAATACTTTGTGTGTGCATAATCATACACTAAATTATTTGTAATGAAATATTTTAAAACTTGATAATAGCTACTATGTTTTCTTTGTATATATTAATCAGAAAATATGCCTTTTTCCCTCGTATCGTTTGGATTCTGTGGACAAAATGAACTGAAAAAAGTTTTTGGTAGTTTTTTCATGTAAAATAAAGACTGTTTGAATACTGAGACAAAAAAATCCCCTTAGGCCATTTCTAAGGGCATTCTCTTCCCCTTAAAACAGGTGTGCTTCACAAGTTATAGTATCGTTACAAAATTAGCAATACCCTTGTACACAGCAGTGTTTGAAAATTGAAACACAGGATGAACGCTTTTTTCTAAGGATGTTTAATGTGATTTGGTTTGTTACTACTTTTCTTGATTATGAAAAAGGGTAATAATACCGAGTTTCTCTATTTATTTTGAGTGCCCATCTTTGAGCTGAACTCTGCAATACTGAATTTACACTGCTCAGAACTGTGATCATTTTGAAATTAATATATTTTAATATTTTCCAGCTATAAAAAATAGAAATAATTTGTCATTCAATGATGGATTAATAATTTGTGAGCACATTTCATCAATTCAGTTTAAAACTGGGATAATTTGACTAATTTTAACAACTTGGGAGAACAACTATATTTAACAATTTGCAGTCTGAAGTTAAAGAAATGCCTTTACTTCCCATTTTCCAAGCTGGAGCAGTAACTGGGAAATAAGTACAAGAAACTGCAATTTAACCATAAATTTTGTAGCCTCAAGTTTTGAACCAATAGAAGATGGATTTTGTCCTGCTCAGATGCCTGCTTCAAGTGTGTGCTGATTTTTCAATTCAGAAGAAAAGAATTAATTTGTCAGAAAAAAAAAAATCACTGCATTGGTGGCAATTGCTAGGGCTCAATCTGCTTCTCCAGTTTAATCTGCTTCTGTCTTTGTCTTTTAGGTTAGAAAACAAGCAAACAAACCACAGAGATGTGGATAAGGGAAGTGGGGTTAAAGTACTCACTTTGAAAATTGAGACCTTTCATAATTAAAAATGTAGAAGATCTCTTCCCCCTCCCCCAGTCCAAGCCCCTAGAAATGTTAATGTTTTCCAGAGTTACCAGTAGGGTTTGGGAGAGTTCAGGAGGCTCAAGAGGCTGCTCAGGATGGCACAAGGTTAGCCCAGAAGTATGAAACTCCAGTCTGGGGCAGGAGGAAATGTCTCCAGCCCCTTTTCCTTCTGGAGATGGCATTACTGACTTGAGCACATGCCTTTCCTCTTGTTTCCAAATTTGCTGAATTTAGCAAATTTGGTATTTCTGCCTACTTCAATGCAGCCAGAAGGGATTTTTCCTGCTTCTCTTAATGATGCTACTGGTTTACAGCTTTCATGGCAGCTATAATACTCTAGAAATGGGGCCATACCTGTATGGCACAGGGAGAAGTGGGAACTTAAAGCAACTGCACAGAGAAGCACCTGGGGGATGCCAGTGTCTCCCCCTTCCCCAAAAGTGAGGAGGACAGCAGATGAGCAGGAGGAAACCCAAATAATTCAGGGGACCTAGAAATGGAGGCTGCAGGTTTCTTTTGAGGAAAAGGCATTTTTTTAGAAGTTGCAGAGACATTTCTGGGGTTTCACCAGAGAGGAAACTTTCAAAAGTTTTAGGTGAAAACTCCCATTTTCAGCATGCCTGAAGGCATTTAATAGGAGCTCACACCTTCACTTCAGCTAAATTGCCGAATCCTGAGCAGTGTTAATGCATGCAGCCAGCTGCATCTTTCAGTTTGTGTGTGAGGGGTTTCCCAACTGATGGTGCTGAGCCTTTGTGCACCTTTAAATTCTTATTGTGCCCAGTGTGAAGTACTCAAATGTTGTGGAAGAATCCTTCACTGAATACCTGCAGGTATTTAAAAACGCACTTGCTCAGGGAAGGAAAACAACCACAACAACATGCAGGAAAACAACTAGCATGGGAGAAAAATGCCTCAGAGATGGCGGTAATGTCCTGCAGCATTCTGCCTCCGCTTGGGATTGCTTTTACCTGCTCCACAAAGTGTTGCAGAGGCAGTTGTGGGATAGTCTGCTCAGTGGGAAAGTTTTTCACTTTTTTTTTTCCAAGAAGTTAGAAGCCCAGACCTGGGCCAGGGGTATGTTTTTCTCCTCTACAGTAATCTGTATGTGGTTTTATCCTGACTGCTTTCCCAGGTCAACTGGTCATTACCAGCACATGGGAATTTAGTTCAGAAATCTTTGCTGGACTTATACCTGACAATTGCCAGCTTATCCTAGATGTTGTGGGGTTGGGGAAAATTACAGAGGCCTCCTCTTTTCCTTGTTTCTGTAAGTGGTGCTGTGGGTGTGCATATGCCTCTCTTCTCTGTTGCGTGTTTTCTGTGATGTGCAAGCCATTCTGCCTTGAGCAGCTTTGAAACCTGTTTACCTGCAGACGGGGTGGCTGGGGGAAACACTGAGGTTGGCCTGGGATATCTCCTGGGTCCCTTCCCACCTGAGTTGTGCTGTGAACCTAGTGAAGATGTGTCAGACCAAAGCGGGCTGGAGGTTTTATACTGCTTGTGTATTGGTAATGCCCCTGGGAAACTGAAGTGTTTCTCTATTGGAAAGTTAGTGTCAGGTGTCGTTTTAAGCTGTTTTTCTTAAAACCAGAGTGTGTATTGTTCTGATTGAATAGCCTGCTGAACAGGAGTGGAAACCAATTTGCCATCTTTTTTATGTCCAGTGTCCATAGCACACTCTTGGAGATGCCGGAGAGGTCTTCGTGATCCTAAGTATAAGGATTAAAAAGAAAAAACATGCTTTAATTGAAACCTGTTCAGTTTTCTCTTCTGGACGGAGGCAGCAATGAATGGGGCTTTCTGCAAAGGGTCTTGAAAGGGTTGCAGCCCTCTTCTGGCTTGATGCCACCATGCTGACTCCTGCCAGCCCTTCCTGTAGGGGACACTGCACAACCTTTCCATATTTCCTGGGGTTTGGCTTCATTTTGAATGTTGTGCGTGACACTGGCATGCCCTTGACTTGTGGACAGGAGGTTTTACAGGGAGCGCGTGGTCTCTGTGGGTGGCTGCTGGCTCTCAGGAGCTGCAGGTTCTGTGCAGGAGCAGTTTCTGGAGCGGGACTCTACCAGACCGCGTTTCTGTAGTACTGTGGTTTCAAGGTGCCTGGGGTTATCCCAGTGGTCTGTGTGTGCCGTGGAGGGCTTCTGTGCTACTTGTGGTGCTTTTGGGAAACCATCGGCTACCACTCACCCTTCCCTGAACTATTGCCTCTGGTCAAGCCTTCTACAGCCCCTGCACTGGAGCTGCTCCCCAGCATGGCTAATAAACCTGAAGAGCAGAGGACACTTCATTGATTCTTGCTCAAAGTGGACCAGGACCTGGCAGAGCCTTGGCAGAGGGGGGCATTACTGAGGACAGGGCAAGAGCAGTCAGGAGGGCACTCTCAGGGCAGTAGCACAAGCACAAATGCACCCCCAGCCTGCTCTGACCTCCTGATGCCAAAGAGCAGGGGAGTGCAGCCTTCTCAGCAGAAAAAGAAATAATAAACAAACATAAAAATCTGTCCATCTGTTCCTCTCAGAGGAGCCCTTGTGATCCATCAGGAAATGGGTCATTTGTTTTATTGTTACTGACACTTGGGAGCTCTGACATGGTCAGACCTGAAACTTCACACTTTTCTGGCTACCTTAATTGTCTGGTCCTTATGCAGGAAAACAGTTTAAGGACATAAAATGTAATCCACCTGCATCTGCGGCAGAACTGGGTCCGCACTTTTTCAAGAGTAAAACACCACATTGAGTTTACTGTGCTATGAACACAGTATGACTGTAATAAAAGTAGCAGCAACCTCATGCACCAGGAACCACTCTGAGCTGACAAGGCTCCATGCAGAGCACAGCTAGATGCAAATCCTGCACCATCCAGGGGGTGCTGTGAAGTGTAAACAGCACTGGAGGTTACAGTGAAACTGATGTGCACAAAAAGGAGAAAGTTTGATTCTGATGCAGGTCCTGCAGCAGCTTCCTTTTACAAAGTAGAAAGTGTAGCCCTTAGGAGAGCAAACTCTTGTACTGGAGTATAAAATGGGAGGATGAGGATCTTGAGCCAAATAAAAGGAGATGGGAGAAAATGTACTCAGAGCCAGATTTTCCAAGTTGTACTTAATCATCTAAATAAAAGCTACGTTTTCAGATGTGATTAGCACCTGATATGCTGAGTACTTTTGAAAAATCTGACTGGTGTGGTTTCTTCTTATTTTATTATTGAGATTTTGATCCACTAGCTCTGCCAGATGATGCATAGGAGGTTTAAGCGGTCACTGTCCCACCAGGTCCTGTGTCTTCAGCCCCTGGTGCTGCCCCAAAGTATCTGAGGTGGGGGGTGAATGCCATCCATGCAGACTATCAAATCTAGAAAAGTTACTTGTCCCCCTGCTCTTGTGCTTCTAGCTGTGTTGAGAACCATTGCAAATAGTGCTTGTGCTGTGAAAGGCTTGTAAAACTGGGAATTTCAGTAGCATGGTTCCTTCTGGTGAGTGTGCATTGAAAATAAATCTGAATTTGTGGATTAAATGCGAAATAAGGGACACTAAGTTGTTGCACAGGGAGGTGGGGATGATTCTCCCGTCTAGCTCTCAATTTTCTCTGACGTGTCACCTACAAAGCATTGCCTTTACTTAAACTCTTTCATGAATCAAGGCTGTGGGATCAGACATTCTGAATATGTTGCATGCAGAGAACTACCTGCAGGTAAATGATAACTATATTGTAATATCACAAACAATAAGCAGCTTTTACCTGAGGTGCTGGGAAACACTGTATTCTCAACAGGAAAGCTAATGGGGTGGGATGACCTCTGCTGTTCTGCCTTATATCCAGGACTGTCAATCTTATCCAAATTATTCCTTGTTTAATATTGGTCATGTCCAAGCAGGCTTGATCACCAGAGTGGGTAGTAGTCGTGTGTACACACATTTATATAAATATACGTGAGAATGTATGTTTTCTTCGCTATGAAGACACTAGCTTGTGTTTTGTGATCTCCTGTGGTTCAAGCCTCTGGCATAAAAGTGTATACAAATTGGTCAAATGAGCAAAGAATAAAAGAAATTTGTGATCTCCACTATAATGAAGAAGATGTGGCTGCTATACTCTTTTTATGGAGTTGTTTGTTAGGGTGTAATTTCATGGAGAGCCATGAACCTCACATAAATTTTCTGCTTTTAGGCTCTTATTCACAAGTCTCCTAAGGACATGCTTTTAAACAGGGAAGTCATCTTTTTGAAGTTAATGGGGCTGCTTCTATGTTAAAATGAGGCATATGCTGAATTTGAGCCTAAGTATAGAACTTTATATGAACTTTATATAGTCATTGTTTAGCGTTCAGTTACAGCTGAACTAATAACAAATTTCTCTGACATCTGTAGCCTATTCTTGATTATGGCAAAGATGCAAAGTAGCTGTGACTTTTATATTTAATACTTTTTGTGGAGAGTGAATTTCTGCAATTTCTTTAAAACTATAGCTTGAATGAAGAGTTTGCATCAATGAGTTTTTATCTGTCTTGTGATATTGTTTCTGTGCCTTACTGGTTGCACATGCCTGGCGTGAATATTTGCACAGTGCAAATTTTATATTTAGTTTCCCCAAAGTTGTTCATGCAACTTTGAAACCTACTCTCTGCTGCTGTTTGTGCCAGTAAAACTTGACTTGTGAATGTTTATGGAAGGCAGACAGGAGAGAGGGCATGAACATGTCTGTGGGGAATTCACGTAGGAAAAAGTCCAGATCAGATATTCAGACAGCTTTGTGCTGGATTCCCCTAAGTGTGCAATGAATTTATTTGGTGTATGTGTCAGTTTGGCTTTTAATGTTGCCTATGCCAAAGTAGTACTGGTGGGCTTTAAATGGCTTTGCTTAGGCATCCCTGTAATAAGATGAATGGCAATCAAGTAGAAAAGCTTTATTTTTGCTGTTTTCAGCTCCTGCTCTGTCCTACCCAAGCTTCAGATTTTTCCTTTTCTCCTCTCAATCCTGACACTCTTGCTGTAAAAACAAAACAAACAGAAAAACAGCAGGACTAACAAATATAAGATGGCTTTCCCTATCTGGAAAGTTTACATTTCTTCTGCTGAATAAATTCTTCCAGCTTTGGGAGAAGGAAGAAGCCAGAGTGGTTTAACCACCCTGTTGTTTAACCTTCTCCCAAACCATTTAGATACCTAAGGAGGAACCACAGCAAGAAACCAGAACATGGCCACATACATGTAGACTCTGTGGGTGCCTCTGGCTTCTCTGTGAGTTTATTGGCATCTTTCCTCCTGCTCCCAAAGGGTGATTTTTGTGGGCTCTGCATGGGAAATCTTATTTTTTAGTGAGAACCCTAGATCATGTTTTCTTGGAAAAGTTTTGCTTTGCTCTCACCTCCTTTCTGAAGAGGAAATACAAGAGAAAGGGAGTGTGGCTTCAACCAGATTTGGTGAAGAATTCTCCTATTTAAAATTTATGTTGGAAATGCAGGAAAAGAAGTCCCACGTGTACTTTGTCATATCAGTTTTTCTTCTCTTTACCTTCCCTTAGAAAGAACAGAAGCATTTTGATTTCACTTGTCAGTGGAAAAAACATAATACTTTTAACCCAGCTCATGCTCAACTGTAGTCTTGGTACCAAACCTGCTCTCATATTTCTCTGTCTTCCTTGCTTGTCTGATCCCTGTACGCAGACCCATGAAAACTCGAAGGGGCTTTGGGAACTTCTCACAGGTCTGTGTCAAACTTCACTGTGATGTGATGGGGGATGTGATGAGGGATGCTCACAGCTGTTTTGCCCTCTACAGGCTGTTGGAGGTCTGAAAAAAACACACCACCTCATCAGCCAAACTGGGAGGACTGGCAGGCCTGAATATGGCATCGCAGGTTTTAACTTGAGTTTTGGTAAAAGATTCTCCACCCTTGAGTTAGGTTCATAAGATAGCATAATCTGTGTTGTAACTTCTGGATTCTCACTAGACTCCCTTGACAAGTTCACTTTGATCTTTGAGATCTTGTCTGTATGCAGTCATTACACTAGTTTAACCTGATTTAGCTTGAAAACAGATTCAGTGCCATTGGCACAGAGCCATGCATGGAGACTCTTATTGATTTTTGTTGCAGCTTTCTCTGACAAATCTGTACCTGCCAGCATGAGGGATACAGAACTGTGCCCCCCTCAGGGAGTATGGCGAAGCGAAACATCAGCTACTGCTGTACTGCCACAACCCTCAAACCTGCACACGCCTGTGCTGCCTTTTCTTCCTCGTGGCACAGACCTCCATCAGAAGTACCCCCAAGTTCTCATGCAGTTTTGCTTCCTCTTCCTTTCTTGCAAGGTACTGGTGTGTGCTTAAGCATCTGAAGTTGTGAGGAGCCTGAATCTTTGCAGCTTCCCTTAGTTGCAAAAAAATAGCTCGAAGTACTCTGAGCCTGCAGTAAGATCTCCAGTAACAGACCAATACCCCACTGTCCTTGGTGGACTGGGAAGCACAGGAAAAAAAAAAATGGCCCTGGCCACTTTCTCTGAGCAAAACTATATGAAACTGGAGTGACAACTGTCAATCACCTGGTAAAGATGCTTAAATATAAAGAAATTAAAATGGTCTGAGACCCACCATAGAGCATGTATTGATGGGGTTTGGGGTTCCCACTGACATCAGCTGCATGGGGGCTACCCTTGGCTGCACTGCAATGTTTGTACTCAAATTGAAGCAGCCCCAAGCCCACAGCACCATTAGAGCCACTGGAAACCAGTTAGAAATGCATCCTGGGAACTGGAGGAGGGCAGATGTGCCCTCTTGTGGCGAAGAGAAGTAGATGACACCCAGTTGAAACCTTGGCCCTAGCACACCAATGAAGGTGGCATTAAAGGGAAAGGGGTTGGTGTGACCATGCTGTAGGTTTCACACCATCTGAGCTTTTAACTTATGCATTGTCAGATTTGAGGGGGATAGCAGGAAACATGGTAGGCTGACACGTGTTGTGTTGGTGGCTTGAGTCAGAGCTCCTGGAGGCACGTGGTTGACTGAGAATCCACGCTTAGTATCTTTTCTGTTCAAAATCAGTCATAGTGGGTAAAGAGAGATGGTCTGAAATGTGGTGTGAAACTGCAGGTCTCAAAAAAAAAAAAAAGGCAGCATATACTTTACCTCTTGTGTGCTTTTATTTTTATTTAGGTGAAGTTGGAAGTGCTTGCTTCAACATTTTGAGGGCATGCAGATGATACCACATGTCCCCTTGCCCTGCTGCTTTGGCAGATGTTGTATTCTACTGTTCTCCAAAGTAATGGTCTCAGAAGTGCTTTGAGATTCACAGATGAAAAATGAGTTGTGGAACAAGACACACTTTCTGTCTCCTCCCCCATATGTAATATCTGCAAGACAATATGCCTTTAAGCATTGTATATATTGGCGTGCTTGTAGCCCAGCTAGTTCTTGATTGATGCCAGTACGAGCTCAAGGGCCAGATTTGATTAAGGTTAGATTGAGATTTGCAGTTTTATATTTTCTTAAGGGATGAAAATCTCTCAACTTGTTTCACTGGCTGCTCAGTGAAGTGGGACTGAGCAGAGCCATGGTTGGAGTCTGCTGGGAAGGAACTAATGTATTATCCTCTGCCTGTTTGTCAGAGGCAGCATGTCCTGGTCAGTTTTGGAGCTGGGTTGCCAGTTGTGGGGGCTTACAAAATTTAGCTGGGTTTGGCTTTGGGTCATGTTCATAGCATCAGAAAGAGCTTTTCAATAAATGGCAACTTGCCAGCAAATTAGAATTGGAAGATAATGGATGCATTGTATAAAACTCATCCATCTTTCCTCTATTACTTACTGTTAAACTTGTCCTGTCTGCAGATACTTGATGTATTGATTTAGCAAGGACTAACCCCAGAAGTCTGGGGGATGATTAGAGTCTTCCTCTGGGTGTGCAGAATATAAAGGTTTTTGAGATTTCTTGCATCTTTTGAAGCATGAGGTGTTGACTCCTCTCGAAGGTTGACACTTAGCTGAGTGGACATGGCATGTGCTTCGTGCCAACACCATCTACCTGGGATCAGTGGGGAAAATGGAAAGGTAGCACAGCAACTTTGTAGAGGAGGGAATTTAAGAGTGTTTTTTTCCAGCACTGGGCATCAACCAATTCTTCCCCTGCCTGAGATTCAGCAGTTCTTTAAAAAACAGGAATGAGTTCTTTTGGTCTTTCAGAGGGTTGTTCGTGGACAACTTCTCATTCTCAGCAGCTCTCTGAAAAATCTTGTCAATTATTAGGTATGATTCTTTGTGTACAAAGCAGTTCCAAAAAAGAGCTAATGGGGTGAAACCAATTAAACAGATTTATTAGTCCAGGATCAAATTCTGTTTGCCGAGATGATTGGTGGAAAGGTTTATCATGTTCTGCTTGCTTGTCAGAGATAACTACTAACCAGGGCAAGTTGGTCTGTATGATATTCGTGCATGGAGGATGCATATGCATTTCTCCAAAATCCCATGGCAGGTTCACTTCTGTGTTCCTACAAGAAGCTGAATGCCTTTGTTGACTTCCTAAAAGCATGATCTCAGAGGGGTGTTTTGGATCATTTCTCTTGGCCTCATTAGCAAATCTTCAAGGGATGAGCCAGGTTTTCTCTCTGCCTTTTATTTTTTTTTTGCTACTGCTGTTTTAATGTTGTCATATATTTGCATATTTCTTTCTCAACCTCCTCTTCCTTTTATTCCACCCCCAAATCTCTCTCTCTAGGTAGCCACCCTGCAGCTCTGGCCTTGCTCTTGCACACACAGCTGGAACTCTCATCTCCTGCCTTAGCTGGGATCCCCAGCTAACAGCAACCACTGGCTTCAGAGTTTTTGCCACCATGTGGTTTGTGGATACGTTATTGCTTTGTGAGGTTTTAGGGTATGAGGACAAGCAAGTCACTGGAGTTGGAAAGAAGCAAGATAGTGGCTCAGAATAACACAAGATGGTTTTAGAAAAAAGGGTGTGATAAGAGATGTGTGTATCGTGATGAAGGATGTTGCAGTGAGTGAAGTTTGCTTCACTGATTACATTAAACTAAGGTCTGGGAGAAGGTGTTGGAGACATGGAGATGGTTTTCCTTTTGCTCTATGGATGTGTGTATAACTGTGCCTCACCTGTCCAACTTCACAGTCCAGGTCATGGTCCAAGTCCACCTCAGTTAGCAACTCCAGCAGTGAAGCCAGGCTTTGAATGAAGGGGCACAAATGTGCACACGGGAACCCTAGCGACGCTGCTACTGGGAGATCCGTGGTGGAGAGCAGCACAGCCAGGAGAGGGCAGTGATGACCTTAACTCTGGCAGAAAAATTCAGCGCTGTGGAAAAAATGCCCTTAATTTGGGGGTCTCCCAACACTTGTCTCCCCCCCACACTCCAATCCAGATCTGCATTTTTTTTTTTAGCTCATGTGCTTCAGTTTAATACACTTAATGTTTCATCTTGATGTTAATGCACTAAACAAATACAGTGCCTCTTAATCTCAGAGCTCTGAATTTAGGCTTTTCGCAAGCTCAAGGGAGGACTTTCCTCTGGTTCTTTCCCATGCCCACATTCCTACCAAATCACAGAGGCTATGAAAATTAAACCTGGACCTCCTGCACCTCTGAGAGGTTTAGATTCAGAAAAAAAAAATCAAATATCTGCCTCTGGGTAAGTATGTCTCAAACTTTAGTGATTCTGCTTCCAAGTAAGGAATTATGATCTCTAGGCTTGCTTCAGCATCATCTGGTGAGTTTTTCCTCTTGCCTTGCTGATGCGTGCCTTGTCTCTCTGGGAAGTCCATGTGTCAGTGGGTTTAATAGTACAAGAACTGACTGGCATGTGGGGAAGCTGAGAGCCATGTTGGATTGGAGGGCGAAGCAAAAGATAACAGGCAAATTGGCTGAAGCCTGGAGGCCGATCCCACCTGAGTGGGTGGACAGCTCCCGTGGTGCCATGTTGTGCTCAAAGGCATGATAGAGACCTGCTGTGGTCTTTGAGCAGTTACCTCCTTTTCTGCGCTTTTGTTTCCTTGTCAGTGAAGTGAGTGTAGGGATGTTTGTCTGACAACTACAACTTTTCTCTGAGTCCCTTGGCAACATTTTTGCCTTAGCAACCACATTTTCCTATTTAAAAATGTTTAAAATGTTAAAAAAAAAAACAACAACAACACATTAAGCACAGGATTAAGTGTTTTCCTGAATCAAAACTTAACTAGATAAATGAAATGCTGTTAATTGAATCAGGGATGCACTGTGTTTTCAACCCCCAAATTTGCATAACATTTCCATTTGATTGAAAAGCCCTCATTAATGTTGTTCAGTTCTAGTAGGTTCTCCCAGTGTCTCTGTCTTTGGCCATTCTCTTGCCTTTAGGAGTTCCAGAAATGGTTTCAGTGGGAGATGGTCACGCTTGGTTGGTGTTCAGGGCTGTGAAGAGCCTGGAGCCTGGCTATACTTTGCTGGAATTACTCGGTCCCTCAGTGCTATTGTGCCCTTAGTCACCTTGGCTTTGAGAAATATGTGGTGAGGTATAGAGAAGATCCAGGAGACATCAGATGTAAGGGAGATGCTGTAGCCAGTATCACACAGAAGCCATGTCTGTTGCATGTGCAGCTCTGGTGTGTCTGTGTAGCTCGACCCACCATTACTGACACTTTAATACAAACAGAGGGTGGAGAGAGCATCAGGTACCATGGCAGGGGGGTGAGAACTAGATGATCTTTACGGTTCCTTCCAACCTAAACCATTCTATGGAAAGCAGCTTTCCTGGGTGTTCACTGCCATACTGGTCAGGTGCCACCTCCAAGTGCTTGTCCCAAGACAGCCCTGTGCTTCAGTGTGACCTGCCGCAGACCACGCGCTAGTACCCACCTCGTCAGTGCATGGCATCAGCATGACAGGGCTCCTCCATACACTCCCCACACCAAACCCTCCAGCTGCCTCCTGCAATGCTCAGGGCTAAATCACATTGGAAATCAATCCAAATCCCTAAGTAGTGTCCCTGTCTGCAGCGCGAAGTTCCATGTGCTGTGAGGGGGGGAAAGAGGTGCGTCTGCAGGTTCAGGTGGGGAGATGAGGGTGTTATTCTAACCTCTGCTGCTGACCTGCACAGTGGCTGTGTGGGTGCAGTGATGCTCCTCTCCAAACATCCAGCTCTTCCCCCTTGAGGGAGAGACTGTCTGCTTCATCTTGGTTGGAGCATGTGGTCAAAAGTTTTTTGGGAGGAGGCAGAAGCAAGTCTCACTGCAGCTCCTTGCAGAAAATACATGCACCTGTGCTGGCAACGCAGCAAGGAGCAGCTCTGCCCCTGAAAGCATCCCCATGAAAATACCCCACAAAGCTCATGCAAAAGTGAAGGGAAACTTTGAGCAAGAAAAGATTGTACCAATTCTGCTGTGCCATCGCTTGCAGCAGCCAGCCCCATCCTCCTGCTGGCGCCCAGCCAGGCTGCCTGCTTGTAACTAGCTGGTGCCCTTTTCTTGGGTCACTGCCACTAGTGCCGTGCCAGTCCACTCCAGGGGAATTGCAAGCAAATTCTTAATTAAGTGGGAGGCTCTGGCCACCCTCTTGAATGCCAAGGGAGATCCCGACAGCTGAATCTGCACTGGGATATTTCCCAGTGAAATTTAAAAACAAACAAACCCATCTAATTTTGGATTGTTAACAATGATTCTGCCTGCGGTGTGATCAGGGTTTTCTGTGAAGGACACAGCGGATACCAGCACTGTGTGCTGAGTGGGATGTGCTGCCCATAGTAGAGATGCTGTGTGACTCAGAGTGCAGCTGCTGCTGTGGCACTGACAGCCAGCAATGCTGTGTGAGTAAGGAGGGCTTTGGGTGTGTTAAAAACAGAGCGTGGTTTCCACCTGGTTTCAGGACTGTCAGAGAACAGCAGTGGGTATTTTCTGAATGAACAGAGCTCTTGTTTTGCTGCCTCTTCTTCAAAAAAATGATCTCTGCATTAGTTTGTCCATTCTGGAAAAGAGGTTGCTGCTGATCCACTTTGTTCTTGAACCATGCAGTCTGTCCAGGTGCTGTATTGATAGGCACAGTATGAGAGGGCAAAAAAATCTCCGTGGTACTGAATATTTCAGGATAGTCCGTACCTTTTCTGGACACTCCAGGTTGCTTCAGGACTCTTTGCTCCATCTCTTTGCTTTTGCCCCCCTGTGAGGTTTAATCTGGTAGTGTGTTCAGCTCTTGAGAGGGAGACAGTTGAAGGAAAAACCCAGGGAAGACTTTGACAGAGTACATCATGATGTCCAGGAGTCACAAATACTAACCCAACTCCATAATATGGAGCCATCTTAGCCTCCTCTTACAGCCTGGTTGCATCAGGGTGGGTTTTTATTTTTCCAGTGAGCCCTATCCACAGCTCAGGAGGATTTGTGGAAAGCATCAAGCTTTTCTGTTTGTGATTTCAAAGATCTTGGTCTGCCTCCTGATTCCTCGAGAGAGCCAGGATGTCTGTACTGGGCTGCCAGGCAGCTTTGCAGGTTTTTGAGGGCTGAAGAACCGACATAGTTGAATGCTAAAATCCCATTATCACAAATAGCAATATAGGCATGAAGCAGGAGGACGGTGACACTGGGATCCGTTCCTGGGACTCACATTTCCTCTCCCCTTAGAGCCCTACAGCTGTTCGCCCTCCTCTTTCCTTTCCCCATTTTTTCCCTTTTCCTTTTTTATTTAATTATTATTTTTATTATTTAAAAAGCTACCAGCGCACGGACAGGAACTGGCCAGACTTGCAAATAGACATTTTTACCAGGTGGTTTGCTCTGCATCAGATCACCCCAAAGGTTTTGGATGTTCCTGCTTTTGGCATAAGGCAAGCAGCACAGCTGGAGGCCGTGGGGACCTCCTGCCATCTCATGCCAGGTTTATCGGGTGATTCCTGCCTGAGGGATGCAAGCACAGGTGGTGCTACATCTTTGTGTTGTACAGAGCCCCTGAGCCAGTCCCAGCTTGCAGCTGAGGTTGCATGCACTGAGTTAGATAGCTGTGCAGAGGGAGGAGCTCCCTGGGTTTGGCACGTTATGAATAAAAAGCTGGGAATCACCGACAAGCAGAGTTATTTATTTGGAGTAAAGCTTAGCACAGGGCAGAGGTTGGAGGGAGCAGAACCAGGCTGTTGCATTCAATGTTCTGAAGAGTGACATTCACAACAGGGTTCAACATACAGTGGGACCTGCTTATAGTAAAGCAAATAAGATGGATTTATTTATTCATGACTTCCTCTGTAATTCTAACCACAGCTACTGCCGAGGGCTTGGAAGGAGCCAAATCCGAGCAGGAGCGGCTCTTCAGACAGGGTGATTTCCACCTGCTGCAGGGAGAGTCCATATCGAGCCAGAACCTCAGATCTGAGTGAAAGGCGGATGGATGCAGTCCCATTTCCACCTGCCTCAGCACAGGATGGGCACTGCAGCACTGATGCCACAAATATTCAGGGTGCTGGCTCCTTGGATGGACATCTCTGCAGTTCTCAGTGCAGGAGAGCATGTGGGCTCACAGGAACCTGCTTTGTGTTTTGCAGCTCTGTCAGTTGGGCTGATAAAACTCATCTCTCTATCCAAGCATGCCCTTGCTGGGATTTAATATTTGTATAATATTATATTTATATATATATAAAATAATAATATTATATATAATATATATAATTGCATATTATTATATAATATTATTTGTATAATATTTAATAATTAACAAAAGATTCTTTTCTCTCCATGGTGCATTTGATTCTGGTCACAAATACGAAGAACGCATGCTCTGCCTGTGCAAATGCTTGTAGGTAGCTAGGTGGAGAAGTTTCTGTGGCAGGGGTGGATGGTTGGAAATGTAGCTTCTCTGTCAGTTCAAATTCTTTTGTCCCTCACTGGACTGTGACATTCTTTGCATTCTGAATTTCTTAATCTCTTTCCTATTCATTCTGGGATGTAGATGAGCATGTAAACAAGAGATCTGATTTCTTAGTGTCTCTACGGTCCCCTTTTTTCCTGCACCCCTCTGCTATACCTTGAATTTTAAGGGTTTGGGTTATCTGTTCATGTCTCCCCCCCCCCCCCCCCAGTTTGCATCCATAGTAGCAACAAAATTTGGTGTTTCAGAGCCTTGCTGATGTTTGAGCTGATGAGAGTGCTGATTATTTATGTATTTATTTCTGTGCTTCATTAGGGCTTTCAGACAGCAGAGCAATCCCACATCTTTCTGGATATTCCATCCCTCCAGTATGAATCTAAATGACTTTGGGAAACATCCAAAGTTGATTTGTTTGAAACCAACCAAACCAGCCCTTTCAGGCATTTTGATATGTGTGAATTTGAATCTGCAGCGTAGATCGGAGGATGAGCTCAAGACAGATGCTTTTACCTGACAGGATAAAGGCGCTTATGAGGAATCTTTACCTGCGTGCCTAAATAATACTGGTTGCTTTTGACCTTTTCATGCTGAGACCAATTTATTCTCATTGACGAATGAGCTGGGCCACCTTCTGAAGTTGTGTAATTAGAAGAAAAAAACCCTAGAATCTCATTTTCTCTCCTTTTTTGGACTATTTCACACATTCACAAATACTTTGGATTTGAAGTTTGGGTCCGTGATGAGCTTGTCCAAGTGTATTTACCCAAAAATAGTGCTGCCAGTGCTGAGCTGCCTGTGATGGTCATGCCATTTAATCTCCCTTTTCTTTAGGGATCTTAAAGTTCCATGTTCTGCTGAGCAACTTGACTGGGTATAGGGGTAGAGACTTTCTCCCACTGCACTTAGACGCTCATTTCAGATTGGGCCTTTAAATTAGATGCTGAACTTTTAGAGGGCTAAAAAGTCAATCCCACAGGGTGTTTTGCAGCAACATAAGCAGGAGGCCAGCAGACATTTGCACCCTTAACTCAACTCTGCTTGGACCAAAGCTAGCCGTGTTTGTGCATTTGCCCTCACAAAGCTTCATCCTCCAAGGGTGTAAGCAGCACTGGGCACCTAAGGGTGTTACTGCTGTGAGATGAATGTCTCACTGGGTGTTGTGAATTAGGAAATCGAGGAGGCTCATCTGAGTGCTCTCCACTTCCCTTTGCTTGTGCACAACGTGTTTTCTTCTCCTGTGGGCTACCAACACTGTAGAAGGTGGCAAAACCATATGGTGGAAATATCACAATGGTGAAGAAAAAAAAAACACATTTCCTGGCATTTACTGTTAGCAAGGGCTCTTGGGGTACCAGCAGCAGCAGTTTGTGTGCTGGGGCTGGAGTGTCCAGAAGGGCTCACAGCTGCCCTCAGCTGTCTGTGGCAGCTGCTGGGTGAGGAGTGGGTGGCAGGCAGCAGCACCTACAGGGTAAATTTGACATCAGAATTAAAAAAAAAAAAAAAAGTTTCTACTTTGGGAAAAGTTAGGTTAGGAAGAGCCAAAAATTTGAGTGAAGTGGCCTGAGACTAACTCGGATGCTGGAGCTGAGTTTCCAGATGCCATGGCCATGCCCTGGAAGCTCCCTCCCAGCATTTTCTGACATCCCCAGAGTCTCCCCTTCATGGCCTGGATTTGTCTCCAGTGTGGGGGGCAGGTTAAATGAATGCATGGTTCCCTTTTTGCTTTCTAATCATTGTAATTAATCTGTCAAATCTATGCATTTCTAGCTATGCCCTTGTTATGGCTACAGTCAGTGCAGAAGGGTTGGGTGGATTTTGGCATCTTCTTCTCAGTAGAAGCTCACAGCATATATCTAGCACCTACCAGGCAGTAAAGCAGGGTGTAATTAACCAAACACCATCAGAAACCCTGGAAGCATGTGGGAATGCAAAGCTTGATTAAATACATCAATGAGGAGCAGTTCAATGTGAGATGGATGAATTTCTGACACCAAATCTGGTTTTAATTGCTTTTCATTTATTTCAGGAGCCGGAAAATTCAAATCAGAAACATCCCACCCCAGCTGCGATGGGAGGTAAGAGGGGCAAGCGGGGAGAACAGCACAAGGACTTGCCGCTAAGAATTTTAGAGCAAATTTAAGGCGTAATTCCCCCACAGGTTTCTGTACTTGGGATTAAAGCTGATTCATCCTTTTCTTTGTTTTTATCTGGGTCTAATTATACTGGATCCTTGTGTCCACATCACTTGTTCCTCTTCTGCTACAAGAGTAAATTCAACTGGTATAAGCAATGTAAGCTACATCAACAAAATCCCCATTTATAATACTGTTATATGATTTATCTATTGTAGGAACAAAATGGATCCTTTCTTCCAGCCAGCTGCTGGGACTTTTCCCTGACTCTTTTTTCTTCCTCTCTGCTCCCCACAGCTGGTTCTGAGGCCCGTTGACCCATTATCCTGGGGCAGACAGGACCTTTTGTTTCTCAAATTGCTTATACTATCTTAATGTTTAGAACTGTCTTTATTGATTGATTGTATTTCCTGAGTCTATCCTGACTGTCCCCATGTAATGTGATTTTTTTCTCTGTTTTCCAGGTCCTAGATGGTTTGCTAGCCCAGTATGGCACTGTAGAAAACTGTGAACAAGGTAATGCTGCAAAAAGAAGCCAACTTGGTGTTACTTAGGTATTTTCTGTCCTGCCTGTTTGGGGCAGGAGGATGGAGAGGACAGACACGTGCTTTTTGTTTGTCAGCTGTATCCCTGGCTAAAGGTGTCAGGAGGTCTCAGCCTGGTCACTGGGTCCTTTAGTTGTTGTTGTTATCACTCTCAACCACTAAGAGGCAAGTCCAGCAGAGGCTGTGGGTAGTGCACATGGGTCTCCCTCGCAGGTTACTGGCCAGCATCATTCTGCACCCTTGGGCCCCCCTTCAGTGAGCCACAAAGGCTGCACAAATGTGGGCCATCAGCAGCTCCTCCAGGGAAGGTTCAGGATCCTCTGGAGGCTGGTGAAGGGACTACTGTCTGTGCTTAGCAGATCTTATCTCAGTCTCTAATGGTAATCAGTTGAGACAGGAGCTTAAATATTGCCCCAGAGATGCTTAATGTGTGTAGAGTTACCATAACCCTCCTAGATATAGAAAGGAGGGCTGGGGGGTGCAGCTTAGACAATCCCTGGGTTCCAGCAAGGGGTGGCAGGAGGATGGATGGAGCTGGCTTTGGCATCTTTGCTGCTTCAGTGCAGAGAGCAAGGACAGCCTGAAAAAGAGGAGGCTGAGGGAAGACCTCATCACAGTCTGCAGCTTCCTCTCGAGGGGGAGTGGAGGGGCAGGCGCCGATCTATTCTCTTTAGTCACCAGCGATAGGACCCGCGGGAATGGTGTCAAGCTGTGACAGGGGAGGTTCAGGCTGGGTATCAGAAAGAGGTTCTTCACCGAGAGGGTGGTCATGCACTGGAACAGGCTGCCCAGGGATGCAGTCATGGCACCAAGCCTGTCAGAGTTTAAGAAGCATTTGGACTGTGCTCTTAGTCATATGGTCTGAATTTTTGGGTAGACCTGTGTGGAGCCAGGAGTTGGACTTGATGATCCTTGTGGGTCCCTTCCGACTCGGGGTATTCAATGATTCTATGACATACTGGTATCCTTTTAATAGAGCAGGAGGGGCTGTGCTGCCTGGGACAGTGTCCGTGGACGTTGTCAGTAGTACCAGTATGGCTCAAAACCTTGGACGATCTTCTCCTTTGCAGGAGAAAAATTTGTACACGTTCCTCACTGGGCTGGGACAGGACAGACCCTGGCCATCCTGAACATGGTGTCTCTGCTTTCCAGGTGTGCTTGGCCTGAGATGCTTGCATTGGCTCTAATTTCTGCTTCTTTTACTTGCAGTAAACACAGACAGCGAGACTGCCGTTGTTAACGTCACCTATGCAAACCGGGAGCAGACCAGGCAGTAAGTGCCCTGTAGCCCACCCAAGCAGCACAAGGCTGCCCTTACGTGGCATGCTGCTGTGGCTTTGTACCCTTTCCTATGTGCAGAAAATAGGATTTTCAGTGCTGGGAGTCACATTAACCCAGAATTCATAAACTTGGGGTAAAAATACGGCAAATCTTTGAGAAACACCCCGTTCCCTGATCTGATTTCTTTTTATTTGCCTTCAGATTAAAGCCCTTTAGAAGACATCCAAGTTGTTAGGCTTTTTTTTCCTGCAGTTCAAAGAGTAAAAACAAACAACCTTTTTTCAAGGAAAACACAGATTTTCTTGTATTCAAACGATTTAAGGAATTGTGGCTCCAGAAAAAAGTAATACTGAGGCCGAATATCATAGAAACTGGTAGGTTCCTGGGTGTGAGGCAACATGCATCCTCTCTGGCTAATGGTTGTGTCACTGGGAGACTTTCAACTCTAATCCTTATCCTGCCTGGGGAAGATTAGGCTTTACACTAAATGCAAATGGAAAATTAGTTGGGTTTTCACCGCTGTGTTTATTTCACTTTCCTCTTGCTCTGATGAAGGGCTCTGGAAAGCTGTAAAAGTGATGGAATCAGCACTTTCCTCGGAGGACAGCCAGGAGGAGCTAATTGATAGATTTTTATCCAGGAAGGTTTACGTCACTGAGTTGGGCATGTCTCAATTGTGGCCACTGTGGTCATGCCACAGTCCCCAGGGACATTGTGTGTGGTCACCCCATGAAAGCATCTGCTTCCAAATCGCTGCCTGGCCTATAACGTTTCAACTGTCAAAGCTGCGGCCACCGTGAACTTGCTGTGGTTGTATGTGTGGCCGCACCAAAGCTTCACTGGAGCACAACCCTTTAGTTGTACTTTCTGTAATAGCATGGGACAGAGTCCAGCACCACGAAGGGGTTGCTCCCATGCATAACCAGTTTGTCCTGTCCAGTGTCCATCTGCACTGGCACTGTGCTTTGCACTTGGAAATGTTTTGGATTTCCCTTGTTAGGAAGCCTGTAGCAAAAGAGCTTTTTGTGAGTAGATTAGCTCTCAGGTCTGCAGCCTTTCTCACCTGCTTTTTTTTTTTGTGGATGCATACACTTTATCAAGTGTTTTCCTCTGGAGCCTCCCCATCCTGCAGGGATGGGGCTACTAGTCTCTGTTCAGCCAGTTGCAGTGCTTTGCTTAGCACCACCACCAGGAGTTGAGTCACTGAGTTTCTGGAAACCTGCAGTTTGGATTGTCTCTGTAGAAACCTTGGGAGGTTAGAAGGAGAGCTGTGGGGAACTGTGGCAAGAGCAGTCACTTTGCTCTTGCTGCCAGCCCCATCTATCGACAGTTTACAGCTCTTGCAGCCAGTACTCAAAATCCCCACTAGGAGATGGGTTTGAAATATTGACAAAAAAATAAATAAATTGTAAGGCAGAGGAGACCTGGAAATCACTCCTTGCACCTTCCTGTCCTGCGTCCATTGCTCTAGTCCCCTGACCCAGGGTTGGGTGCTCGGAGAGAGCCCTCTTAAAACATTTTGCCCTATCCAGGCTGGGTGGAAAGCCCTGCCAGGTCTTCATGGCATCGATGGCTTCTCAATGCACCATTCCCCATGCTTCCTCAATGGACATTTGGTGCCAGGGAGGGTTTGACCTGTTTTGGGTGGTGCTGATACGCTGCTGCTTGGGGAGGGACATCCACCACCCCAACCCCTTCTCTCCTTGCTTGTCTTCCAGAGCCATCATGAAGCTGAATGGGCACCAGTTGGAAAACCACGCGCTGAAGGTCTCCTACATCCCTGATGAGCAGTCCATGCAAGGGCCGGAGAATGGGCGGCGGGGTGGATTTGGGGCACGTGGTGCCCCCAGGCAGGGTTCCCCTGTCACCGCAGGGGCACCGGTCAAGCAGCAGCCAGTTGACATTCCCCTCCGTCTCCTGGTGCCCACACAGTATGTGGGTGCTATCATCGGCAAGGAAGGGGCCACCATCAGGAACATCACCAAGCAGACGCAGTCCAAGTGAGTCTGTTCTCCTTCCCTTTCCCCGTGAGCTGGTTTGCACCTTAATTAGTGGACTGGTCTGCAGTGATTTTTGAGGCTGGATTTCTTTGTGGAGCATGGGCTATTGGAGGATGCTCTGGCACTCCTGCTGTACTGGGTGGTATGTCCAAGAGCCACATTCACATGCTGTTCCTCAGCTCTGCCTTCTGGTTCCCCATGTGTCTCCCTTTGCCAGGATGGCCCTGGCTGAATCAGGGCCCACAGGCTCCTCACTGCTGGGCAGCAGAGCAACTTCAGGGAGTGCATGGGGAAGTCACTAGTTCAGCTGGTCTCATTTAGCACAAGCCTGCTGAGCTTCACCTGCCTGCATTTGGCCTACAATCTTGTGTTGACTACTGCTCTTCTCCAAGGAAGGCTTTTTCTAAGACATGAAGTGATGGACAATGCATCGCATCTCCCAGGAACATGCTTGTTCCACCACTTAATCACTCCTGTTATTTAATATAAATAGATGCTGCTGCCTTATTTGGATTTCTGTGTTTTGAGCTTATAGCTACTGTGTCCATGTCAAGTATTTAGCCCAGAATTAACTCCCCTTGCCTTTCCTGTGTGCATATAACATAGTGCTTGATCTTAGGGCAGTCTGCAGGGATGCTGGGGGAGTAGAGCAGCCAGCACTCACACTGCTGGAAAGCCACAGAGCCTCTCCCCTGTGCCCCACCCCAGCATTGATCCTGTGCTTGCAGGATTGATGTGCACCGAAAAGAGAATGCAGGAGCTGCAGAAAAAGCCATCAGCATCCACTCCACCCCCGAGGGCTGCTCTGCTGCCTGCAAAATGATTTTGGAGATCATGCAGAAGGAGGCAAAGGACACCAAGACGTAAGGTTTCCCCCTTCCCTTCTGTGCATGCATATCCTATCCACAGCTCTTTGCTGGGCTGCATTACTGTCTTAACACCTGGACCTGTGTGGCACTCCAATCTGCATGTTGGAGCCTCGCCTTGGGAGAGCTGGAGTACTTTGAGCAAGGAAACATGAATTTACCCTGTCACTCTGTAGTCAATCTCTCTTCTTCTGGCAGTAGTAATCTTTCTTTTTTTTTTTTCATTCCTCTCTCTAGAGCTGATGAAGTGCCTCTGAAAATCTTGGCCCATAACAACTTTGTGGGGCGCCTGATTGGCAAAGAAGGGCGAAACCTGAAGAAAGTGGAGCAGGACACAGAGACAAAAATCACCATCTCATCGTAAGGCTCCTTGCTGTCTTTGGGAAAACCAGGGCAGAACTTTTCCAGCCTGGGGTGGATGGGAAGGGTGAGGAAGAGATGTGATGAAAGTGGGCGAAGATGCCTGTCCATCACATGGGAAACCAACCTATGGCATGGGTACTTTTGGTTTCCAAAGCTGTCTTGAAAAATCTTGGTATTATGTTTTCTTTATTCACTTCCTCTTCCCCTCTGTGCTGCAGTGGCCCATAGGTCTGGCTGGGTTTTATAGCCAGTGAGAATTGTTTTTTTCCGCTTGAATTGTATTTTTGGGGAAGGCTGGATGGACTTCCCAATGCAAACCATTATTTTGGTCCCTGCTCTGACTGGCACTGGGGCAGGTGCTGCCTTTGCAGTGCCTGCTGTGATGATAGCAGCTAATCTTCCATGAGAAGGAAGGGAGGATGCACACACTGCTGGGAAGGCATGGCAGGGAGATGGTGCTGCTGCTTCACCAGGGTAACACTGACCGCCCCCCTCCCCCCATCAGATTGCAGGACCTGACTCTGTACAACCCTGAAAGGACGATCACAGTGAAGGGCTCCATCGAGAACTGCTGCAAAGCAGAGCAGGAGATCATGAAGAAAGTGAGGGAAGCCTACGAGAATGATGTAGCAGCCATGAGCGTGAGTGCAGCTCGGCTCAGGGACGGCAGCTCTGCTGGGCAGGGTTCCTGCCCTACCTCTCATCTGATGTGCGCTCTCTAAGAGGATGTCTTGGTAAAAGCAATGAGCATTTCTCTCCTCTCACCCTCAGCTGCAATCTCACCTCATCCCTGGCCTTAACCTGGCTGCTGTTGGCCTCTTCCCTGCCTCCTCCAATGCAGTACCTCCTCCTCCTAGCAGTGTCTCTGGAGCCGCGCCGTACAGCTCCTTTGTGGTACGTGAACACCCGGCAGCTAAAATCGCTCTTGTTTCCAGCTCAGAGATCTCCTCTGCATTGGGAAGATCCTTGCAATGAATGGGGCTGTGACTTTAGCATCTCTTGCTGTCAGCTGGCAGGTCAGGTCCAGTGTGGGTGCAGAATCTGGACCTTTAACTTATTGCAAATACAGCAGACAAAGTACTCACCCAGCACCATCGGGAGAGGCATAGCTGTCACTTGGGCTAGCAGAGGGGGGTTCAGGGCCCTTTACTGCCCAGATCCTCACGATGGCATCTGAGCCTGAGCAGTAACACTGTACCTGCAGCCTCCGGAGCAAGAGACCGTGCATGTCTTCATCCCTGCGCAGGCGGTTGGTGCGATCATTGGCAAGAAGGGCCAGCACATCAAGCAGCTCTCCCGGTTTGCAAGTGCCTCTATTAAGGTAGTGTCTCCCTGTCAAGGAGCTCTGTCCTGCCAGCACCTCTCACCAAGTGGGTGCCTTTCTGGTGGTGAAAAACACCTTAAAAGCCCAGGTGATGTGTCTGGGTGCCCAATCCTGCACTGCAGGGGAGGATGGCATGGCCATAATCCTGCCTGTGTAACTCCCTGCTGCAGTGACCGTCTCTCTCCTCCCCTCCAGATTGCACCCCCAGAGACACCGGACTCCAAAGTGCGCATGGTCATCATCACGGGCCCTCCAGAAGCTCAGTTCAAGGTCCCTCCCTTTGCTGCCATCACTGGGAGGGGGGGGGTGGGGGAAGGGGTCTCCCAGTGCCCTCTTCCACTATCCCCTTCCCTGCAAAGCTGGGTGGGGAGGAACAGAACGGCCACCTCTTCCTGGTGTGCACTTGTGAGACTCCCCTGGACTGTGGCTTTTTTTTAACACAGCACCAGCCCTTCTGGGGGCTGAGCTGATACAAAACCCTGAGGAACTGGGATTTGATTGGGATCTGGCATATGTCCCTGGTCCCCAGGATGGATACCTGCCAAGCTGGGTGCACTGAGGTGATGTGCGGGGATAGGACATCTTAAGCTGCACCTGATGCCGCATTCCTTCCCCTCTACAGGCACAAGGCAGGATTTATGGGAAGCTGAAGGAGGAAAACTTTTTTGGACCGAAAGAAGAAGTAAAGCTGGAGACACACATCCGGGTCCCTGCCTCATCTGCGGGGAGGGTCATTGGCAAAGGAGGCAAAACTGTAAGCAAAAGTGACATTTGGAAGGGGATGAGAGAATCGTGGGGTTGTGATGTCTCTGAGAGCGCACCCACTTTGTGCCAGCACCCAGGGGAATCCCAGTGACAGGTTTTCCAGTGGGATGGCTTGGGGGACATGAATGTTCTTCCCACACCATGCAACAGGTTGGTCTCTACCCTTCCGTGCAGGTCAATGAGCTGCAGAACCTGACAGCAGCAGAGGTGGTGGTACCACGAGATCAGACCCCTGATGAGAACGAGCAAGTCATTGTGAAGATCATCGGGCACTTCTATGCCAGCCAGGTATGGTCCTGGCAGCTCGGTGCTGGTAGAACCTTAAGGAGTAGTGAACTCTTAAGAACTCTTAAGGAGTAGTGTTCACCTGTATTTTCTCCTATAGAAGTTTTTTCTGCACTTAGCTGTTGATTTTTTTTTAATTAGGTGTCCATGAGCTGTCCCCTTTGCTGTGGGTGATGGTGTGAGATAGTGGGGGAAGGAGGGAGAGCTGTGGGCTTATGTGCACATGCATTCACAGAGTGTGATGTCCAAAACCCAACTTTTTGAGAAAACCATAGTAAAATAGGAGAGGAAGGGATCTCCAGGAGTTACCTAGCCCACCCGTGCCACCATGAACAATTCCTGCCAGTATTTGATCTCACATGTTCTTGAAACTAACCAGCGACAGAGATTCCTTTTTCCCATCCCACTTTGCAGTCATTGTTGGGTGAAAAAATGTCCTGAACTTTTCCTGTGACGGACTTACCTGTGCTGCCCACATCAACATCTGTCATGACATGCAGTGCCGTTTCCCTGCAGTTTAACAGGACAGGCAGGCAGGGGGAGAGCCAGGGAGTGGTGCTCTCACACCAGCACAGGGACCCTAGCTTCCCTCTTTGCTCTTCTTGTCCGCAGATGGCACAGCGCAAGATCAGAGACATTCTGGCCCAGGTGAAGCAGCAACATCAGAAGGGACAGAGCGGCCAGCTGCAAGCAAGGAGGAAATAAGAGCAGCAATGACACCAATGTGAAAAGTGGAACAAGCCAATGCCGGGCTTAAGAGTGGCTGGGAATCAGTTACCATAGACAGACACAATTTTTTCATTGACTGGTTGACATTAAAAGGCAGTTTGATTGGCTTCCAGGTTAGAGGGCTAGGTTAAGAATCAGACCACGTAATTTGATCCATTTTTAGCTCCCCATGCCAGAACAGCTACTTAAATGAACTGAGAGGTGCTGCAGCGCACTGGGAGGACCAGCTGTGCTGCTGAGGCTGGAGCACTGCGGGGTGCCAGGGATGGACAGTGCAGCAAACCTGCAACTGCCACAGCACTCAGCCCCTCTTCTGTGTGCAACATTTGCCTTCACATTTAAGTAGCTTTTGGAGGTACCACCACCACCCCATCCATCTCTGGCTCCCACCAGGGCTTCCCTGCAGTTGAATCTCCCTGTCCCTCCCTCCCTCTCCTGCCTTGGCAGCATAGCTGATGGATATTTCCAGAGAGCTTTTAAACTTTTTGGAGCATTTAATTTTGATTTTTTTTTTAAGAAACTGTAGCAAACTTACCAACTCCCATTGGTAACAAGTTCCATTGCGAGGGGGATATACAAAAAAAAAAGCCTTAGTGCCAAATGGATTTGGATCCCTTGGGAGCTCTGAACCTATTGAATCTTAGGAACACCCAAGGGCAAGCTGGAGAAGTTCCCTCTCACCTGTGCTGTGTGCAGTGCCTTAGAAGCCAGGACAGCACCTCTGTTTTCCAGGATGACTTTTTTGTTTCATTTGTTTTAGTGTTTCTTTTCATTTTAGGTTAGTTTACTTTAAAGAAGTTTCTTCTGAAGTCTTTGAAATAATGGCAGAAGTGGGATGTACAACTTTAGCAGTGACCGTTTTCTCAGTAATCTTAGCTGTGTAGGTGCCAACCTGTTCCAGAGATGAGGCAAACTGCATGGGGAAGGGAAGGGGTGAGGGAAGTGATTTGGTTTTCCCTCCTCCCTTCAAGCAACAGCAATAAAACAACAATAACTAAATCAAAGAAAACCCTGCTTGGTAGGAAGTATGAATTAATCTGCATCTCTTTAGTAATCAGATTATGTGAACTAAATGCATGCAGAACAGTTCTGGAGTTCAGGAGAAAGCCAAAGGGATTTGGGGGTGTGAAGGAGGACAGATCTTTAAGGCTCTGGATATATCAGGCATTGAAAAAGAGCCTTGGCAGACTTGGCTCTTCAGTCCAGTTTTGCTGCTGAACCAGGGCATGCGTTTGCCCTGAGATCTCTGGTATTCGGCGCAAGGAGGGGCAGCAGCTCCTTTGCAAAGCCCTCTGCAGGTGGCTGGGGATGTGAACTCAGCCTCAGTTTCCCCACCTGGATCAAGAGACTTGTGCCCTGAAATCCTGCTGGTGTCTCCAGGGCTCAGCTACAGGTGGGTGTGTGGCAACACAACTTTTTTGGTTTTTGCTTTTTTTTTTTTTAAATATCCAGGGGAATATTGTTAACAAACTTGGGATGTGCCAGTTTGTTTTAACTCTCCTGGAGTTATTTGATGTTCCCCTCCACCCAAATCTCTCTAGGTGGAGAAAAATATTCTTGAAATGTGGCACATTAAAAGATTTTTTTTTCCTTATTTAAAAACAAAACAACGCAACCACCACCACCCTTCTTTCTGTGGTAAGAATAACTGTTCTCATGAGACAGTACCAAATATATAAGTCAAACGAATGTAAGATGGTTACTGATTCCCGTCACTCTTATGAGGATTTTATATTTTAGATATATTTTAATGGTTTGTTTTTAATACTGAGTATTTGGAAGGGACAGTAACTGCTGTGATTGCCTCTTCCATGCAGGGTAAGGTCTTGTCTCTACACGGGGGCTGAGGCAGGGCTTGGTGTGCATTCCTTGCTGTGGCAGAAGGGCCCTGGTCCTGTGCAGCCCCTGGCCATGGCTCTGACTGGAGCAGGGGGGCTGCATGCCAGGTAAAGCCCCCCCTGTGCCATGTTTCTCTGTAATCCAGCCCAAATGCTGGTTGATGCTGGTTTTCCTGCAAATTGGGGTGGGGGGTGAAAAAGCAAAATTATTTCTGGCTCTGGGGGAAGGTGGTGCAGCCTGGAGCCTGCAGTGTGCTGTGGGGAGAGGGGCAAAGCAGGCGCCCCAGGAGGCAGGAGGAGACCTGGGAGCAGCCTTGGGTGAGCTGATTCAAGGCTTAAAAGGAGGGAATTGGAAATAAACCTCGCACTGATGCTTTTACCATTTCTTTCTGAAATGGAGACCAGACCTCCCATTTGAGCAGACGTTTTCCTGGGTGCATCCTCCAAAGCGAGAACTGGCTTTGAATTTGGATCATGCAGCATCAGGAAGGCGGGTGGTTTATTGATAAGGGAACACGGCAGCAGTTACTGTCCTTTTAGACATTGCAACAACAACAAGGTGTAGGGGAAGGCCAGATATTGCTGTGTGTTTGAGCAACAAGAAAAAAAAAAGAGGGGGAAAAAAAAAGCTACCTCAAGGTATGAAGTTACCTCAGCAATTTTTTTTGGGGGGGGGGGGGGGGCTTGCTGATATTTTATATAAAAGCTGATAGTCTTGAATATTTTATTTTTTTAATGAAAAGAGAAGTTAAGTTTCATAGTTTCTTATGAGCCAGGAGTTATGTGCAGGTAACCAAGTGTTATGAGATCTCTATGGAGAACGACAGAAACTTCAGACATAGTGGAAAAGATGGCAGCAGTATATTATTTTGGCCTTTTCAAGCCAGAAATGAATTTTAGCATGACTCAAGAGCTGTCAGATGTCGTGACTCTTTGAGAACTTGGACAAATTGGAGCCCACCAACTTTTTCAGTTGGAAAGACTTTTTTTTTTAATTTAAAAACAAAAAAGCCACTGGATGAAAGGCCTTTGTCAATCCAACTCCATCAGGAAACCAAATTGTTAAAGTGCTTGGAATTGGAAATATTCTGCTGAAGGCAATATGAGGATAGACTTGCCTTCAAGCACCATTCCTAGGCATCAAGCTGGCTATGCTAAGTCGGGTACATGGGGTTTGCTGATATTTTAACTGTGCCAGCTTGGGCAATTTTACCAACAGTTGTAAGCCATATCTTTCAAAATGCAAATAAATTGTCCTCCTGTGTTGACACAGAGGAAGTCTCAAGCCATCTTCTCCACTATGATTCTGTTAAATATTTTACAGAGATTTACCTCAGTTTTACTGAGGACAAGCAATCAAAAAAAAAAAAGAGAACAACAGAAATAAATGGGAGCCAACTTTTTTATACAAACACTAAGGAGAGAGAAAAAGTGAACAACCCTAATGAATGATAGGTGTGAACCTTTCCCTGTCTGCTTGAGGAGGTTCATGTGCTTTTTTTTTAAAAAAAAAAAGTCCCATCTTGCTATTTTTTCATTATACCTGCAGGAAAACAACCCTTTCTTGAGTGTTAGTTGGAAATATATCAGTGGTGGTAAAGTCAATTTGTAAGCGGCCAGCTGGCTCCCCAGCCTCACTCCTCTCTTCCACTCCTAAACCCCACAGAAACTTTGGGTGCGTGAGGAACACAGGATCAGGCTCACCTGTAGTGATGGAGAAGTGCTGGCCCTTTTCCAGAGAGATGGGAACAAAGGAGCAAAGCTGGACAGTGGCAGCAGGAGGAAACTCCTGCCCACCTGTGCAGCACCTGCACTTGTGCCTCTCCACAAGAAGGTGCTTCTGCCTGTTTTTCCTTCTCTTTCAGAGACTGGCATTTGCCCTAGGAAAAACAGTTTCTTATTTAAATCTCTGGCTCTCTACTTTTTACAGCCTTGCATAAATCAGTGTATTCAGACATCGGTGATTATAATTGTATTTTCCAACAGCAAGTGTTTTTGATAACTGGTGCAAACTATCATTGAGGAAAAAAAAACACGGAACACCCACAATACTGTTAATTGGATTGTTGCAGTGAGAACATCTTGACACATACCTAAAATCTGATGATTCAGGGACACCTTTGATGCTTTTCACCAGCAAAGGGCTACAGGCACAAAGCCACCTCAAGGCTGATCCCTTTGCCACCATTGCCTGAGGCTGTCTTTGTGGCAGCTGAGACATCACTGGTGCTGTCACATAAGAGTGAGCGGTCCTTTTGGGAATATCATTGTTTCCCTGAGGGAAGGCAGCATCAGCTGTGGTTTCATAAGGCAGACCCAGTTGCCAGGAAGAGGCAAGTCTGCTGCTGGCCGTTTCTCTTCTCCCCGTGTTGGGGAAGCACTTAAATACCTGCTTAAATTCCTACTGACGTCCCATTGAGTTCAACAGGACTTCTGGAAAGCAACTTTGCTTTATAAAATTATTCGCAGTAAGGAAGATGCCTCTAAGCACCTCTGTATTTCTCCAGAGCCAACCTGAGCTGGGAACGGCTAAACCAGCATAAACCAGGATCCCCATCCAGACTGGTCATGAGGGCCAGGGGAAGGAGATGCAAGCAAGCTTTGAATTAGGCTTGGAGTGAAGAAGCAGGAAACAAATCTCTAGTAAAACCTGAAAGCAAGCAGAAAGGAGGATAACTGCTCTGCAGTACCTCCTTCCTGATAGCTACTCTGTTTGCACTGGAAAAATAGGCAATTTAGGGTGAACCTCCCCTAGGAGCCCTTTAATAGCAAGAAAATCAACCCACATCCACTGTGCTAAATCTGATGAAACCAGACTGGGACACAGCAGGGACCCAGGGCAGATGCTTGCTTGTGGCTTCATCTTCACTGGGGAGCAGGGTGATGAGCAGCACTAATTGCTCCTCTCCTGAGCTGCTGCCTCGCTTTTGTACTAGCAGATTTCCCCCCCCCCCCCGTTACTTTATACCCACCCCCCCCTTCCAAGGAGGTAGCAAACCCAGCCCTGCTCCTCCTAGGTGCTGGAAGGGGTGCATGGCAGGTCAGTTCGTTTCTGCAAATTGTCCTTTCCTGTCAGTTTAGAAAGCTTTTAATTTGAGGCAGGGGCAGGCATGTAGAGAGCCTCTGGGACAGGAGAGGGAGTTTCTGCTTGCTGTCTTGGGCCTCGCCAGATCGTGCCAGGGTGGTCGCTTCAGGCAGGAAGCAGTACGTGGGTAGAGCACGGAGTTTGTTTCCCAGCTGTGCCACTGGCTGGCTCTGAGGCCGTAGGGCAAAACGGAAAGAAAGCAAATAAATAAATCTCTGTACGTCGGTTTCTCCCCAGTGGGAGTAATACTTCTTACCTACCTCACAGGCCTGTTGTGAGGATTAACAAATTAATGTCTCCGAAGCACTTTGTGATCCTCAGTTCCATATACCGGGGAAAATATTGTTGCCAGGACTAAAAACCATGATGCTATGTGGATTTTGGGGGGGGTTCATCTCAATGCTATCAGAATCTTGTTTTGTCATTCAGCTAGGGAAAAGGAGAAAACAAAAAACAAAGCCAAACAAACAAACAAACACAACCCAACAGTTAATGTTTTTCTCTTCCAAGTTCTGACCACTTTCTCATCCCCTAAGTGTATCTGAGGTAGGGAGGTGAGTTGGGGTTCAGCAGCAACAACCGGGCCATGCTCCCTCCTGGCAGTCATGATTGCAGTCTGACTGCACTGACAGGCTTGAAAGAGTTTTACAGAGTCAAAATAGATGAAAATCCATTGTAAATACTGAAAAGAAACTGCCTCTAACATACACTTTATGTTTCCTGGACGTTACGTTTTGGTTGTGTTTTAAGTTTTGAGTGGGGAAAAAAAAATCAGTATAAGTTAGTCAAATAGTTCATCAGTGCCAGAATAAAACTCTCTCTTAATTTCTAGCTCCAAATATTGTGTTTTCTAGCTTCTGAAAAAAACAGTTCAGAAATGCAGACTTGTTATAAATCAGTTAAAGACACAAATTTAATTTCTTTGTTTTTAGTTCTTCTCTCTCTGTCCCCTGGTGGTTCACAGTACATAGGCTTTTAATATTTTTGGAAGTTTTTTGTTTTCAAAAAAATTAGTAACTGAGATTTTGGGATGTGTGGGGATCTTTTTTTCTTTCCCCCATTGTGGCTTTTGTTTTGTTTGGATGAAATCAGTGTGAGCCTGTGAAAAGTGCAGGCCCCTAAGAGGGCATAGGAATATTTAAACATCCTAATATCATGCTTGCTTCTGGAGGCCCCTTGGGCAGAGCAAATATGCTGGGATGTGCTGTGCCCAGCCTGGCCCTGGGCTTTGCTAACTGGAGGTGAAGAACACAGATTTGCTATGCGAGAAGGGCATGGTGACTGACAGCGTGAATTAGTGCATGGAAGTTTCAATTCCATTTCAATTCAGCCTGATTGTCGAAAGTGGGTGGCCAAATGCTTGGCTGCCCAATGCTTAGAAAACTGCCTCCAAGCAGGTGCTTGGAAATAGACATGTCCAAGGCTCAAATTAATTTGGGATGTCAGATGGGCAGACCTGTGCAGCAGCTCGCTGGGAGCAGAGTGCCACGACAGGATAACTATTGTTAGGCAAAATGAGGGTCTGAAGTTGCAAAACTCTCTTGAAGGACTTAGCTGCCATGGTACGGTGTGTAGGAGATGCACATCAATGATGTGTAGGGAGGGAAAAATGAATCCCAATTCAGCCTTGAATAAGCCTTTCTTACTAGTTTCGGTGTCTATTTTTTGTTTGTTTGTTTTTAATAATTTGTGATTATGGGTAAGATCTGGAGCACAGCAAAACCACCCAGAGGCTCTTAAATTGCAGTTTTTGGAGAACATGCAGATGATGCAAGCTGGAAATGTACACATGCAAACTACCTCAAGGCTGACCCAATTGACGGACAGGGGAGGGTCTGGCACCACTGCCACATGGGAACGGCCTCAGGACAGTCTTCACACACATCAGAAGACACATCCTCCCAGGTGGTGGAGAGGCAGGTTTGGTACCCTGTCCTTCCACCCCACAATTAGGGAGCATTGCAGTATAGAAGAGGAAAGGGATCTGATGAGGAAGGCTCCTGGGACCATTGGTTTGGGATGGTCGCTGGTCAGGATGGGCAGTAAATTGGACTCCTTGAAAGTCAGCCCACTGCTGACTTTAGTGTGTGCATTTGAACCCTGCTGCTTTACTGTACCTTACTGATTTTTTTTTAGTTTTTCTTGAAGGCAAATACCTCTCTGAGTTGTGGCAAGGCATGCCAGGATGCTTTGCCTGGTCTGCAGTGGCAGCCTGTCCCTGCTATTGTGGCAGAGCAGTGGATTATGAACTGTGGAAAGTATTTGTGTGCTGCATTAGCAAAGTATCAACATGAGCTAAAGATGAAAGGAATTTTTTGCTAAAACAACACAAACAAAACCACAACAAATTAAGACCCAGGAGTCAGCTGTATGACAGAATTGAAGCCATTTTTTGACCGGTTTGGGTAAAGGTTTTTGAAAAGCAACACTAAGTCCAGCAGGACATAGTTGGTAAATGTTTTCCATAGGGATTCAGCAGCATGGAGCGGAGAAGGGCTTGTCGAGAGCTGCTGAGCTCCTGTGCAGGCAGAGTATCCTGGAGGATGTGGCGAGCAGCACTGGATGCATCGGGCTCCCGTTGCTGTTGGTGGATTGTCCCAGAAAAGTGGTGGGATTGTCTGGAATCAGTGCAGAAGCTAACCGTCAAAATCACCATAATGTGTTTAAGTGTTCGTTACCAAGCAGTTAAGCATATTGGTTCATTTGAAATGTATTTGGATTCATCATGAGATCAAATTTGTTGACTTCAAGAGGAAATCTGGCCCTAAAACATGACACATACCCCCCCCCCCCCAATGTTGCTTCTGTAACCAGCTCTGTTAGGCTGAATTGAAAAACGACAAATTTTAGGGTCTCTCCAGGTGAGACAAAGCCCCAGATGAAACCCTAGAGTTTCTCGAAAGCCCCAAATGGCTGGTGCCTGTGGAGTCTGCCAGCTTCACTGCATGTCAAACACGGGGGCATGACCTTATATATAACCAAGTCATTTTTGTTTATCTACCTCTTAGCAACAATAGATTAAAACTAGGTAGTGGCAACTCCACATGCTGTAGTGTAGAGGAAAAAAAAAATAACTTTTTCCAAAGAAAAATGTTCTTTAAAAATAGAATTTATGGGCTTTTTTTTCACTTTAAAGTGGTCGTTAGTTGAAAAAGCTCCAGACCTCAGCAGTCCAAACTATTTAGTTGTGACTGATTTTTTTTTTTAATGCTCAATCTTCCATTACTTTTTCCTTTTGAACTTTGATATTTACTTCTGTCAGCAGTAGAATATCCATCCTCCTCAGTTCCCCAGTATAGTGGGGCTGAACCCCATCTTGCATGGGTGGGAGACGCTAGGGAAATCATGCTCAATGTTTTTTTCTCAGTGGCCATGTGTTTATGCATCTTTTTTTGGTGGAGGTCGGTGGCATCAGGTTGATGGCAGTGCAAGGGGTGTCCTGAGCAGCACATCCGCCATGCAAAGCAATCCAATGAATTGCAATGGAGCCAAATATGAGGTCCTGTTTTACTCCGCATCCTGACACCAGGAGCACCCAGCAGCACCTCGTCCGTGGGACGGGTGCACCTAAAAGTGCTCCTCAACCCACTGAGCAAAGCTGTGTCTCTTTCCAGCAGCTGCTCCAATGCAATTTCGAACTATTCCTCAAAAGAAGTTGTATGTCATTGTAATGATACTGGTTTTCCTCCCTTCAGCTGAATGTTTCTTTCCACCTTCCCCCTCTCTCTCCTACTTGCCTCATCTAATCTGTGTTCTTCCCTTGTACTCCGGTGTGAGGCATTTTGTTGGTTTGGATGTGGAGTTGGGATTAGGGGTGGATGTGGGCTCCATTTCTCTTCCAGCAAGGCTTTGCCACGAACTGCTTTACGCCACTGTTTTTCTGGTTGTTTTTGTTTTATTTTTTTTTAATAAAGAAGAAAACAAACAAACCAACCAACCTAACACTGTTCCTGTGTGTTTTTCATCGAGTTGCGGGGAAGGAAGAAAGAAAGAAAGGTGCTGGTGGGGAAACGGGCGTCTGAGGACGCGCACGTGGTGGCAGCAGCAGCGTCCGAGGACCCCTTGGAGGTTGCCGTCTGCTCTTCATCGGCGGTGGGACCCAAACCTGGTCTGTTTCACGACTGGGTTTGTAGGAGCGTGTGCTATACTTTTCTAGCGCCTCTGAGGGGCGCTGGGCACGGGGCTCAGGCCCTTCGCAAAGCCCAAAGCCCCGCTTCGGTTCGGGGCACGGCGCGGCCCGGCCGTGCGGGACCGAGACCCGCGGCCCCTCTGTCCGCGGCCCGCGCTGGGGACAGGGGCGGCCGGGCACGGTGCCCCGGTTTAAAACAGAAGAAACGAGGGCTCGGCGGGAGGCGGGCGCGCCGGCTGCCGGGCAGCTGCCCGGGCACACGGGCACGCCGCGGGCACCGGCGCGAGCGGACTGCAGATTTCGTCGGGTTTGGCGGCGCTGCAGAGCCCCGGCGCATCCAGCCCCTCCCCGGGCCCGCGGGGCGCGGCGGAGCGGTGCCGAGCCACGCGTGCGGCGGCGGGCGGGCTACCTGCGGCGGCGGCGGGGCGGCGGCGCCCAGAGCAGGCCCCGGGGCGGCCGCAGGGGCGAGGCAGGGGCGAGCAACCGGCGCGGCGGCGACGAGAGTCAAGACGCAGCAGCAGAACGACTCCGCAGCGGTCCCATGGTGTAATGGTTAGCACTCTGGACTTTGAATCCAGCGATCCGAGTTCAAATCTCGGTGGGACCTCGCGCCATTTTTGTCTCCGCTGTCCCAGTAATTCAGCGGGAGGCGGGCGCGAATCGGGGCGGCGGTGGCGGCACCAGGCCTGCCCCGAAAGCCCTCCCGTCCTCCGCCGGTTGCGGGCATCCGCACGCCTCCATTTTGTGCGGGGGCGCCGGCTCTCATGAGCGCATGCGCGTGAGCACAGACGGGGCGGAGCTGCGGAGGGCGCTGTTCGGCTGCTGGCGCAGGTTGCGCGCGGGGAGTGACGCTGCCACCTCCCCGCGCTGCTATTGGCTGGGAGAGTCCCGCGTCTGCGCTAAGCGGCGCCCCCGCTCCGGGGGGGTTCCCTAACGCGGGCTGCGGAGCGCTTCCCCGGGCGGCACCATAAATCTGGGGGGGGGGGGTCCAGCTGCGGCCCCTGCGTGGGGTCGGCAGTAGAGAAACGCCCCCCCCCCCCCCCCCCCCCCCCCGGGGGCAGCGCTTGGCTCAGCCCGCCGCGGAGGACGGGCGGCGTGCGGCGGAGCTGGGCTGGCTGTGACGCGGGGCTCGGGGAGCTCAGCCGGGATTAACCGGGCGGTCTGCCCGGGGCTCAGGAGACCCGGGCCTGTTTGAGACCTGCTCCTCCGGGATTAGGAGCAGGGATGGACAACAAAGCTCTGTTTTGGCACAGAAGCTGGTTTTCTTTCCTTTTTTTTTTTTTTGTGGTAAGGGCGTCTGGCCTGGCTAAAGCAGGGGGATGCCTGAGGATGCTTATCGCTAGGTTGGATTCGTGCTGTGTGGCAAGCTTGTCCTTCCCAGACACAAGAGACAGAGGCTGTGCTTCGAGTGCACACTGAGTGGATTTATTTAGCGTAGGCAAGAGAAAGAACAAAACCTTTATCGATTCAGTTATTTATGGCTAGGTAGGTACACAACACCAGATGCGGAGGATTTGTGTGAGTTCCCTCCTGAGCTGCAACCAGGAAGAACCTCTTTGTTGTGTTCAGGTTCCGCAGGGGAGCCCCAGGTTTTGGGCCTTGTCTGACGTTGAACAGCTGAGGACCTCCAGTCCCACGGCCTCCTGCGGGCAAGTGTCAAGCATGACCAGCAGTGACCCAGCAGCCAGGAAAGCACTGCAGCTCCGCATGGGTTCAGGAGCAATTTCCCTGTATGTGCAGCATTTAAAGTAATCCTAAGCCCACCTCCATGCTCTTCTGGAGCCCCATCCGTGGCTGCTTTCTCCACCAGCATCATGAGAGACAAAGGCTATACCCAATATGCAACAGGTACCTTCTGCGCCGTCACCTCTTCCCAAACAGCCATGTCCCACGTGGTGGGAGAGGTTTGTTCCTGCCCTGAATTTGTAGCAATTATCATTGCTGCGTTTAAGTCTGACCTGGTGCATGTACCACCTCTGAGCAGAGGCTGTCTGGGCTGCCAGCTCCAAGTCATCCCTGTCACCAATGAGACGTTGTGGGACAAGACTTTGCAGCACCCCTACCTGTATGGAATTAGTCCATCCTCCCCACCTGCCCACGGCACAGCCTCAGCAGCAGAGGAGAGCAGACGGTAAAGCCAAGGCAGTGTTTGGAGCCGCCACAGCTGCAGGCAGACCCCGACAGCTTGCTCTCCTGTGGCTGCTGGAGGGTTTCCCAGGGAGGAAGCGAGACCAAGAGGCAGGGTGAAGCTTTTGAACAAGCTGCCTGGAGCCTTGCACCTTCGTGCGGCTCACAATGTGTTGGTTGAAGTCCCCAGACATACTCTGACCATCCCATGGCTCTAGATGCATTGTGGATGTGACCTGTGGTCTGTAGGAGCGATGGACAGCATTAATGGGCTGGGAGTATACATTGGAATAAAGAGAATAAAGCTTCAGACCACTGGAAGCCTCAAAGTAGCAACAGTATATTGTCTGCCTGTGCCAGATAGGGAAACAGGGAAATAACTCAAGTGAGGTCCCACTGGGAGCATTCTTCTGCAGTGGGGGGGGGGGGGGGGGGGGGGGGGGGTGCTCAGCTCAGGGCTTTGGAGCCTATGCTGGTGTTGGCCTGCTTGGAGAAGTCTGAGACAAGACACAGCCCTATGGTTTCATTAAAGCCCAGTTTGCTGCTGCCTGCTAAAAATACAGAAGTTTTGCTTGGCGGAAACCGAATGTAAATCAGTTACACGAGCACAAAAAACACACTCTGCTCTGGCTGCTGAGCTGCATCTCCGGTGTTGGGGGGGAGGGGATAGCTTTTTTTTTTTTTCTCTCCTCTTTCTCTTTTTTTTGCTACTTTAGATGCAACTACATATTGGTTCAGGACTCCCCAGTGCCAAGGTCAGACTACAGGAAAAGCAGGTTTCTTACAGTCTTGCCTCCTGCATGAAACAGCCCAGTTCCTGGCCAGGGCAGGGAGGGAGGAGGAAGGGTGTCAGCTTATTGTACAGCCACCCTTTTCCTTAAAGGGGTTCTTGTCCTCAGGGACACCTTTCAACAGTGGGTCCTCTCCTGCCATGGATTCGACGTACTCCTTGATCTCTTTGCCGGTCTTGGAGACCTACAAGGAAGGAAGGAGATGCCCCACATGGGTTACGGGAACAAGCCCTCACTGCAGACGTGCACTCTTGCTCGTGATCTGTCTACAAACTCATTTGCTCCTTTGGGAGAGGAGAACTGTGGAGCTACTCATGGCTGTGGTAGCCCCAAGAACATCCCCAAGGTGCCATGGACACTCCACCGTGGGGCTGCAGCCACAGGACTGTGAGACATGAGGCTAAACCCCAAGGGGATGCTTGTCTCGAGGCAAAAGGTTTGAACTCACATGCTTGTGCCTGTATATGAGGTTTAATTTCAGGGAGTTGGGGTTTGTTTTCCCTTCACAGCACAATCGGGTCAGAACATTACCCCAGGGAAAGCCCATTTCCATTTTGGGTGAAATACTCACCATTTGCCTCTCATTCTTCACCTCCTTTTTCAGCTGATCCAGTTCCATCTTCAACAGTTCCTTCTCTGTCATATCCTGAGCCATTTTGCCCTGTAACCACACATAAACGGCATGTGTTTAAACTATAGATGGGCTTCGCCTAGGGCACATTAGGACTATTACTTTGGCCGTAACACAAATGCTGGTAACATCTCAACTACCCTCATGTTGAGAGAGGGGCTGAAGCTTTAAAAACAAAACAACAACAAACACAACACACATTTCAAAACACTTTGTATAACATCTGCAGTAAGCAGATTTTTGTTTGCTTGTTCTCACTAGACAAATCAAGCAAAATGTGCAGTTTGAGGGCAGCTGAGGAGGATCTAGCCTAGTTTTTAAAGAGGTTTTTGCCTACCACAGAGGCTGTTTCCCAACAGCATGAGGTGGCCAGTTCAGCAGGGCCAGCTGAGCCCAGAGAAAAACTAGGGATGTTGGATTAGCAGCCCCTTAGGAGGACACAGATGGGAGTGCATCAAATTTCTCAGTGTCTCCTGAACAAGCAAAGCAACATAAATGCAAACTAGATCTATCTAATGTGTCCTTTGCTTGGGCAGGAGCAGTTTTGCAGGTTTTCTGAGGAAGTACCAACTCATGAAGATAGTGGCACCTACGGTAGTGTTTGTGCCTGGAGGAAGCAAAGCCACTTACCTACAGGGACAAGGAGCTGCCCCTTCTCAGTGGTGGAAGCGTTCAGAAACCCATATGTGCCGACAAGATGCCGTCCTTTGCACCCTCACTCTCCTGCTGTGGGCTTGAAGACTCCTTTGTATCTCCCAGCCAGTAACAGGGAGCAGATGTCTTTGGTCCTTAAGCTGATAATAGACTCAGGCAAATAAGCTGGTCAGGTGTTGAGTATTAGCCTCAAAGCCCAGGGTAATCAGTGGTAGGGCTGTAGGGGAGGGCTGGGAGAGGGTGAGGATGGGAAAGGAAGGGCAGGGATGGAGAAATGCTTTGTGGAGCTGATGGCTAAGGCACTTGGGAAGCCCCTGATTCCAACTGTGGATGTCTGAGTCTGTGTGGCAGTTAGATCCTGACCTGCCTGGCAGACATGGAGCAATGGGAACATCCCCTGTGCATACAGGGGTGGGCTTCACCTGTTTCAGAAGGGATGAAGGGGAGGGGAGCTGGGGCAAGGAAACCATGAGGGGCTAGGGAGCAGCTTGGGTAGCTCTTGGCTCTTGAGGGTGTGAGAAGCAGAGCCAGTGCTGGAGGAAATTCATGATTTCCCTCATCCTTGTACTCATATGTGAGGAGGGAGGCAAGCGCTCGTGGGTCCGTGGGCTCAGTAAGGGTGTTTTGCTGCCATCTGGCCCACGCAAAGTTGCCGAGGCTGTGAACAGAGCTCAGGAGGCCCTGAGGAAGTGCCTGCAGGAGGAGGAGGAAGAGAGGGCGGAGGGAGATTTTTCAAGCACCCGAGACTGACCTTCCTCAAACAGTGCTGGGAAGCGGGAATTTCATGCCCTTAGCCCTGCTTGGCACAGCCTCTCCCACTGTCCTGTGGCATTGGAAAACACAGTTAGCAAAGCGCCATAGGGGATGCTCTGCCCTTGGTGAGAGCAGGACAGGAGCTTCCACTGGGCCGCTTGGCACATGGGCTCCAGCAGGAATTTGATGGCTAAGAACAGCCTGAGCTGAGCAAGGTCAGGGGGCACAGCTTGATCCCAAATGGGGTGCACAGGGCTTTTCCAGGAAGGCAGACCTGGCAGTTGAAGCACTGCCCTAGGGGGTGTATCTCTTGCCTATCTGATAAAGGCAAGGGGAAGGAACTTCCCCTCCCTGGATGCAGTGGATCTGGGCTTGGCCTCACACCCTCTGGGAAGGCAGCAGCACCTCCATCCCCTGATAGTTGCTACAAGCTGGCTTCAAAATGCTCAGAAATGGGCAAGTTCGGGCTGTCTGGAGCTGAACTGCAGCATTGTCCTGGAATATCACCCTGTTTTGAGCCTGCTGTCTCCAGTGCTGTTTGCTTTCAGGCCTTCTTGCTCCAGAAGCTGTTCCCCCCTGAGAGCCACAAAGAACTGCAGTTTGGAGTCTGGAGGTGAATACAGATATGCAGGTTGGGTGCAGGTGGCAGGGGTGGGTATTGGGGTCCCAGCACACCAACAGCTTTCAGGCTTCCTCAGCTGCTTGCCCCCCCTGCACCGCCGGTTCCTCCATGACCCAGATCCTTCACTGTTGCAGCCACTCCTGTCCACTGCCCCGGTGGGATGGCTGCCGGCTGTGACACTGACACGGGGCTCCCCTGCTAGCCTGTCATCTCCCCACAGGGCCCCGGTGAGCAGAGCTGGGGAAATGCTCGCTTCCTCTCCTGGTGTTCCCCTGCCTCTCCTTGGCTCTCCCAGGGCCAATGCCTGAAGGCGGCTGGAGAGGTCATACGCCTGTGCAGCATGCCGGAGGTGGGGGCTGGGATGTCGAGGGACCCGCAGGCCCTGCGTCAGCACCGCTGCGAGCTTCAAAACCCGGTGCCGAGGCGGTTGGGGAGGAAGTGGGCGCTTGAGCCCGGCACCATGTCGGAGCTGCGGCAGCTGCAGCAGTGTGACATCCCAGCCGCCAGGCAGGTCCTGCGCGACAACCACTGCAACCTCCACCGGGTCGCTGACTACTGCGAGAGCAACTATGTGCAGGTGAGGGCATTGAGGGACAACATGGGGTGAGCTGTGATGTCGGAGTCAGCTAGGAGCCTTATCGATCTTCTTATTGAGATGGTGCTACCTGGGGATGAGGGTGGGGGTAGGGGTAGGGGGGGGGGAGGCTGGTGTGATGATGAAGACTCTTGGTGATGGCAGCTCATGCCTCCCCACTCATTTCCTACTTAGCAGTGAAAGCTCTCAGGGTTTGTCTTGTGCTTTGGTTTCCCCTAATGCTCCACAGATGCTTCTCTGCTCAGGTCTCAGAATTAGGACTAGGACAAAGGGAAAGTCCTCCGAGGGTTTTGATGCCATCAGAGATAACCAGGGAGGGGACCATGAACACCAGCTCGAGCTGTCCCTGGAGTTGTGGAGGTGTCTCCTCACAGGACAGAGGCAAGCTGGGTACCTGCACAGGGTTTGTCCCCACCACATCCTGATGTAGAGTGGGCACAAAGCTCTGCTGCCATCGGCTTCCCTCCTCCTCCTCCCTGCCCTGATCCCCTTGTGACCAGCTGAAGGAAAGGTGCGGCGGGGGCTTTTGGGATGCAATAGAAGGGAAAAGGGTTGTTTTGGCCCTGTTTGCTGAGGAGAGTGTCATGACAACGGGGTCCGCTTGTGCTTTAAAGGATCCTCTCTTGGTGGTACCACTCACGCACGGCAGAACCCTGCATTGTGCCACTGCACCAGGATGGTGCTGTCACTGTCCAGGGAGGATTCACCATGATCTCTCAGTGCCAGAAAAGCTGAGCACTGCTGACTGTCTGGTGTTTGTGAGTCCTGCAGGCTGAGCTGGAGGAACTGTGATGCATTTGGAAAGAAGAAGCGTCTTCACTCCCGTATGACCCCAGCGTGCAGATGGTGGCAGGAGGGTGAATGTGACATGGTGTGGTATCAGCTGACTTAGCTTGGCTCACCAGGTGTGTTTTGCCCTCCAGGCGAGTGATAAGCAGAAGGCGCTGGAGGAGACAATGGCGTTTAGCACTCAGTCCCTGGCCAGCGTAGCGTACCAGGTCAGCAGCCTGGCCACCACTTTTCTCCAGCTGCTAGACCTGCAGGTGACCGAGCTGCAGAAGGTGGAGGCCAACATCAGCTGCGTGGCTCAGGTGTGTCTGTTCTCCAACCACTGACATTTCATGTTGGGTCCATGTTGCTGTGAGATTTGGGCCCTGAAAAGGATGGGGTGGTCTCCAGAAAAAGGGCCTGTTACTGAGAACATTAGGACAGTTTAAAAGGACTGGAGGCCATCCTTCACCACGGTTTCAAGAGCCCATCAGAGCATCTTGCAGTGCTTGATCTCTCTCCCCGGGGTGATGGTGGTCACCCAACAGGTTGCTGAAGGACGAGTCCACCTGGGGCTCAGAAACCGTTGTCTTCTGGGGGTGTGTGTGGGGGGAGGGAGCAGGCGCTGTCTCAGTGTGGGTGTTTGCAAGTAGCAGTGGAGGGGACCGTGGGAGCCACCTGGGAAGCCACCTGCAGTGTGAAGCAGTCATGTTGGTTTAGCTGCTTTCTCCCCTCAGGGGAGACTGGTCTCATCCTCTCGGAGCCTGAGGGCATTGGCGCAGAGCTCTGCAGCCACCCACCTTCTTCCTGCTAGTTGAAAGTTGCCTGGAGCTTTTACTGCCATGGAAGGGACCTGGCAGTCACTCTGGAAGCAGCAGGAAAATGGCTGAAACTTGCAAATCCCTCACCATTGTCTCATGCCTTCGCTCTTCCACTTTAGGAAAGGCCAAATCCACTGCAGGTGGATATGGTGGCGTCAAGGGCATTGCTTGCCTTGATGAGATGTAGAAGAGCTGGTTCTGACCCCGTGACTTCTATGGGGGCTCCACACAGGCCAGCGGGATCAGGCTGAAACTTGAATTAGGCCTGATCTCTGACTTATTTTATAGGCAGGGAGAGGGAGATGTGGGGAGGTCTGTGAAGGCCTGGTGGGACTTGGAGATGGCAGCAGGAGGTGGGGAGAACCCAGGAGGGGATGGTGGTGATAATGCCATCTCCACAGAGGATTGACATGCACAAGGAGAAAGTTTCTCGACGGGAGATTGGGTCATTGACCATCAGCAAGAGGTTTCCAGCCCACCAGAAGATCATATCACCTCCCGGCCCACCCTGCCTGGAGCCCTACTACAGGAAACCCCTCAACTTTAGCATCTTGGATGACATTGGTCATGGCATAAAGGTCAGCCTGGTGATGGGGTCAGCATGAGGAGGATGTCCCATGGAAAGGTGGAGGCTCAGATGGGCTTTCTCAGTCCCCAGTGACCTGGGGTTCTGCTGGTGGGTGCACAGATGGGCTCAAACCCCTCCTGGATGGAGAAGTGTGTGTGGGGGGGTCTGTCTGTACTCTCCCCCAGCCCATCCCAGGACTCATCCCACTGGGGCTTAGTGGTCCTGTCTTGGGGCAGGAGGAGAATAGGGCATGGTCAAATGCAGCAAAGACACACAATGCTGGAGTTGCTTGGCTAAGGCTGGCAGCAATGCTGGGGCCAGGGCTGAGCCACTGTGCTCTCACTCCCGAAGTGCCTTTCCAGCACCGAAACTGCTCTCATCAGCTGCCCTTGCCAGAAGGTGCTGGGGGGTGGAAGGGTGGTGGTGGTGTTCGGCAGCATCACAAGTACATGCACAGTGTGAAACCACCATGGGGCTGGAGGGGAAGTGGCGGTGCTGGGGCTGCTGTTCCCACGGTGGCAAGACAGCACTGGAGCACCAGCACTTTCTGCTGCTTGGCTGTTTCTGTCAGCTGGGGCAGCTCCCAGCGCCACCTGGCAGCATCCCTTGGGGAAGGGTGGAACAAAGACCGCAGGGACGCTGCTGCCCACAGGGACAGCACATCGGGGTGCAGTGTGCTTGTCATGTGTCCATGTTTCCTTATGCCTGCAGGACCACAGCACCCAGCTCTCCCGCACAGGCACCCTGGCTCGGAAAGGGATTAAGTCAGCCACACAGTCTGCAGGCACCCTGGGGTGAGGCTTCCGGGAGAAGGGGGGGAGGGGGTGCAGTGGTGGGGACTTTATCTTTCTGGACCAACTGTGACCATCAGGGCCAACACCATGCTGGTGTCACTGAGCAGGTGACAATGGTGTTTACAGAGTCAGAAGGTGCACTACAGGTTCATGTGATGCTGCTGTCATTGGTGTCCTGTCCCTAACCCCATGCCAAGCCACTTTCTGTAAAGGAGGTGCAGTGGGAGGAGGAAGGGGGTTCAGCGGCTGCTCTGCTTGCAGGAGGAGCACCCGTGTCCCTGAGCCCATACAGCCACCTGTGGTTCCTCCGGGAAAGCTCTCCACAGCCTCGTCCACCTCTTCTCTGACATCGGTCAGGTACAGGCACGGTTCTGAAAGGCCCAGGGCTCAGTGGGCCTGGGGCAGCCATGGTCACCCCACTGCTCTGGGGAGCTTCCACTTGCAGAGAGGTTTTGGTTAAACATATATATATATATATATATATATATATATATATATGGTTTTGGGGAGTTTGAGATTCACTGCTCTAGTCAGTGCTCATCTCTAGAGCAAAAATACCTTTAAAGAGAGAGTACATAATGGGGAAATTGAGGCATGGAATGAGGAAATGGTTTGCATGCAGATGCTGAGGTCCCTGACCATGGTGACCACAGTGGGTGTCACCCTGTGCTGGCACGGGAGGTGTCTGTGTTCAAAGACAAGGGGCTGAGCCACAGATCTGGCCTGGCTCCTCTGACTTGGCATTTCCTCTGAACCCCCCAGCTCAACTGGAGCCCTGGGAGACACTGGTGAAGGCATCCCTGCAGCACCACCGCTCCCGTCCTTCCCAGGGCCACCTCCCCTGGTTGCAGCCACTGTCCGGCCACCCTCACCTCTCCCCACAGACCTACCCCCCCCACCGCTGGGGGACCTGGCCTTGCCCCCACTGGACATCATCCCCCCAGGTGAGTGCTGAGGTGGTCCAGGGGTGCTCGTCATGAGGGAAACAGGGACACAACTGTTGCATGTGGCCCCTGTTCCATGTGGAGCCCTTTTTCCCCCATTGCTTTTTCTGGGGGGGATTTGCAGTTTCTGATGACCTCAAGCCACCGCTGCTGCCACCACCGGCTTTGCTTGACTTTGAGGATTTCACCCCACCACTGCCACCAGATGTGGAGGAGCCCCCCTGGGTCCCAGCAAGCTACCTGGAGAAAGGTACAGCAGCTCCAGGCTCAGGTCCACCAGGATCCACCAGATTTCTTTGCCCCATTGAGCCCCTGACCTCAGTCACAGCACCAAGGGAGCAACTCTGCTCCCCCCAGAGGACAGCATGGAGGGGGCTCACACCTTCTCTCCTGCCCTTCCTGGTGGTGAGTTGTCCTGGAGCTGGCCTTGTCCTGCTCCATGGCATTTCTCTCCCTCTTCTCACAGTGGTGACCCTCTATCCCTATGCACAGCGGAAAGACAACGAGCTCTCCTTCCAGCCTGGGGCGCTCATCTACGTCACGCGGAGGTACTCGGATGGATGGTGTGAGGGCATCATGGGCGAGGAAGTAGGTTTCTTCCCTGGCAATTATGTGGAGCCCTTCTGAGTGCCAGGGGTATGCACCCTCTGCACCCCCAACCCCTGATCACCCACCCGGCTCAGCTGCATCCACTCATGCTCAGGCTCCAGGAGATGGGGAGGGCTCTGCTATGCCGTTGAATTTTGGCTTTGAACACATGGTGTTCTGCACAGCTCAAAGCTTTTGCTGCAGTATGGCAAGGGCAGCCATGCTGGGGCTCCATCTCAGATGCTGCTACCCTCACTGCTGCACCCTGGCAGCCTCCAGCACCAAGCGCATCCCCACTGCCTGCTCCCTGCACCTCTCTCACCCATGTTTTATTTTTTAATTACACCAGAAATCACTGCTGATAATGTGGTGAAGGTTCAGCACTAGGGCAACTCAGCTGTCCCTCATGCTGCCTGAAACACGGAGGGCAGCAAGCCTGAAATCCCTTGGACTGGCCCTGCTGATGCTCCTGGCCCTTTGGGAGGCCCCAGGGTATAGCAGAACCAAAGCTCAGAAATCATGAATGACCATGGGTGCAAGGAGGAGAGAAGCACTCTAGCAGTAACCCCAAAGAAAATGCTTGTTGTGCCCAGCTGTTTGAGTAATGGGGAGAGGGCAGGGGGGGCAGGAGCCGAGCCAAAAGAGGCCCAATCAGCAGAACACTATTTGTAACCCAGCCCCATTCCCCCCATCCCTGCCCCCCATCCCCCCTCACCCCTCTTCTGCCTCCTTCAGCAGCCCAAGGAAGAGCAATGCCATGTACATGCACCTCACAGCCATTTCACACCCAGGTGTACGTTGTGGATGAAAATAAACTGTGTATCTGTAATATATAGATATATATATACATATATATGTATTTTTTTAATTCCATGGCTTCGAGTTCCACACAGTTGAACAGCGTCCAGAAGAGGAAGAACAAAGAGAGAGAAAAATTACATAAATGAGGAACAACTCAGGGCTGCTTTGGTTATTTCTTTACCACTCAGATTTGTTGCCAGGATTTCTATGCTTTGGAGTAGTTACAAATCACCCTCTGGGGCCATTAAGGCTGTGGATAAATCCAGGAAAAGCCAACACCAGAGAGCAACAAATGCTGCAGGTCCCCCCTGCAGAGTGCAATTAGAAGGGGCAATTAATACTGCAGTGGGGCAGGAGGCCACAGGTTTAGCCTCCAGGGATCCAGTACCAGGAGAAATGCCAAAGCACCACACCTCCCTCTCCAGCCGGGGGGGGGTTTCAGCACCTCTTGACCAGGTCACACCTGAGGTCACAGGGGAGTCAATACAATTCAGCAAACGCAAGTAGACAGCTGGTAAGACTGGCTCAGTGTGGAGGAACCTGTCTGCATCAAGAATGCAGGGGACCTTCTGCCCTGGAAGTGAAAGCAGCAGGTGGAAGAAGAAAGTGAAGTCAGGTCCTCTTCCCTGTAGTGGGACGTGGCCTTCGTGCCCATACCCTGGGAGAGTGGGGTGGGGGCAACGGGAGCTAATGAATCACAGAATCATAGAATGGCTCGGGTTGGAAGGGACCTTAAAGACCATCCAGTTCCAACGTCCCTGCCATGGGCAGGGACGCCTCCCACCATATCAGGTTGCTCGGGGCCTCATCCAATCTGGTCTTGAACACCTCCAGGGATGGTGCATCCACGACCTCTCTGGGCAACCTGTGCCAGTGCCTCACCACCCTTTGAATGAAGAATTTCCTCCTAACACCTAATCTAAATCTCCCTCTCTTTTATTTTTTTTTAGTTTAAAACCATTCTCCCTTGTTCTGTCATTATCTGACTCAGCAAAAAGTTACTCTCTATCTTCTTTGTAAGTCCCCTTTAAGTACTGAAAAGTTGCAGTAAGGTCACTCTGGAGCCTTCTCTTCCTTAGGCTGAAGAGCCCCAGCTCTCTCAGCCTTTCTTCATAGGAGAGATTAAAATATATGTATATATATATATAATTTTTTTTCAAGGTACCACCTTTCCACAAGGCTTTCTGCTAGTCTTTTTTTTTTTTTCCCCAGAAAATAGTCTTAAGCAACAATTAACTCCAGCAAAAGGCTCACCAGCTGAGGAAGGCGTGGGGTGCATGGCAAGCTGTGGAGCCTGGGCAGCACAAATTTCATGGATTAAATTTCTAATAGCTTCCTGAAGAGGCAAGGAGCCCTCAGAGCATCAGGTTGAAGGTGACAGCACGCAGTTTCTGCGTGGCAAGCAAAGATGAGCAGGAGGAGAGCAGGGTGAAGTCAAGAGGAAGCATGTGCAGGTCTCAGCCTTCAGGAAAGCTGGCTTCTGGATTTTAAAGAATTGCTCTTGTGAAGTCAAAAGGGGAAAAAAAAAACCACACTGTTAGTGTTGTCAAGCACCGACACTGGAGTTGATGTCCAAGCTGCATAGAGAAGGCGTCATCTCAACACGGCAATGGAAAAGGGAAAGGCTGGGGTGAGGGGGGGGCGGGTAGAGAAAGTGCTTTTACCACCGGGGAGAAAGGAGCGTGGAGAGGAAGGCAGGAAAGCAGCCCAAGAATCGGAGTCCCAGTAGGTAGTGCCAGATGAGCATGGAGTACAGGACCTGACCCTCCAGGACTCTCCTTTCCCAGATGCTTATAGTAAACAAGCCTCTTTTGAGCTATCTTCAACACTTCTTGAGGACCTCCTGGAGATAGCGGGTGACCTCTGTAGCTGACTCCCAGGGAACGACAGTGGCCTGGAAGGCTCCAGGTTGCTTATTCTCCATCTCTTGGGTCATCCGGTGCATGGGGTAGCCCTTCCGTGGGAAAGCAATATCAGCTGAAGTCAAAGTCACAGAAGGGCAGAAGTCATTGGCACCGTCTCCCACATAAAAGACCCTCTCAAACTCCACCTCTTCCTGGGCTCTCTCTGCCAGATACTCTGTTAGGATTTTGCGTTTGCACATGTTGGCTGGGCAGTCAAGGCACTTGTGGCTGTGGTAGGGCCCCAAGGTGAAGTACCCCCTTTTGTCAAAGCTGGATGGGTTGCTGAAGATTTTGCGGAAGAGAGAGTAGAAACCAGCTGCCCTCAGATTGCATTCAATGCCAAACATGTTGGCATCGGAGATGAGGATGATCTCAAAGACTTCATGGTTCTTGGAGAGGAACTGGAAGAGGTCAGGCATGCCAGGGGACAGGGGAATGTTCTCATATACAGTCTTGAAGTCCCCCATCTTGACACCTTGGTCTCCCATGTACGTCAGGACACGCTGCATGTACTCATTGTAGAAACCCTCACAGAAGGTCTGCCGGATGTGCTCTGGAAGTGCCTGCCCTGGTGCTGCCCTGATGATGGAGTCATCACTGTTCTCATTGATGATGGTCTCATCAAAGTCGAAGATGAGGAGGTACTTTGGAGGCTGGGAGCTGGCCATACCAACACCCTGTGAGGTGGAAGAGTAAAGCCCAACAGTTAGTGGAAGGTGCTTTGCTTTGGACCCAGCACAACGAGGGCAATAAACACAATAGCAAGAGGCTGCCAACTCCACAGAGCAATGTTTCCTAGCTAAGTTATCATTGCCTGTCTTTTGCCATGTCGCTTGTTAACCCCACTGAGGGTTGGGGGAGGGGGAGTAGTCCACTGCTGACATACCTTAGCCCTAACTCTAAGGTGCTTGTCCTTCCTACAGAGAGATCATTTTGCTACTGCTAATTCCTTTACTGCAGTCAAGGTGGTCGGTGTGCTAAACTACCGCCATACATGTCCTTCCAAAGGACATGGACAGCATGAGCCTTGGGGAGTTTATGTGCAGCAAAGGTCCTGGGGAGGGGACGGAGGAAAGTTTGCTCCCCATCCCACTCCTGTCACACCTGCAAAAAGGGATTTGTGTCCCTGTAAACCCCTCTTGCTGCTCCTTCTTATAAGCTCACCTGTTCAAGGACAAGTCTAGCTCTTCCTAAGAGGAAAAGACTTTGCAGGTTAATTTTTGCTCTGTTACCTGGATGTGGTTTGCCTCTGGGTTGGGCTCTGCAGGCACCATGGACTCCCAAAAGGCCCAGGGTAACTCAGAGCTGGGGCCTGCCTGTCTCTAAAAACAAAGTAAAACCACGTTGCTGACAATGTGGGAAGCCGGAGAGCCCCAGCCTCTCAGCGTTGAACCCAGCAGCATCTGCTCACTGCCCCCAGCTGCTCTCTGTGCACATCTCATGTGTGTCAAGAGAAGTGCAGGACAGATACTTTACTTTCGCTCCCTGACCCTGACAAGAGACAGAGAGGTCAAAACAGATGAGAATCACACTGACCTTAAACAGGCATGGCAGCCCAACACCCTCACAGCACCTTTTCATTTTAAGACCATCACTCTCCAAGCACCGCTTTGATGAAGGTCCTGTTTAGGGCTCTCTGTGCTGGTCTCCTCACTGCAAACCACAAGGGTGATGTTGGTTAATCACTTTGTTTTCCCTGTCTGTCACCTTCGGATACCACATCAGAAGTCACAATGCACTCAGAAACATGCGGCTCCAGCTTGCCAATGTGGAGTGGCGCGCTGAGTTGTCTATGTCCTGCAGTGAGCTTCCAAGCTCGCGACCTTTTATACCAGGAAATAAACAATTAAATGACTGTAGAGAGCAGGGTGAGTGGGCATGCACCTGAGCACCCTTAATTCTCCCAAGTGCTCAGGCTTTGCCACATATGAAAGGACCCAGCTCAGCAATATACCCTGCCAACATGTCCTGTTCCGTGATTGTCCTGATTTTCTTCCAGTATAATTAGTTTGGGTAGTTTTTTATTTTTTATTTTTATCTTTAAAGGGAGTAATTATCTTGGAATGAAAAAAAGGCTCAGGCAGCTCCAGTAAAGACATGCCAGACTGCTACCCCAGAGCAAAGTCAGGCCGCAGACTACTTCCCCTGAATTGTGCCGACCTCTTGTGGTCCATAGTGATAAAAAGAGAGTGACAGACAAGCTCAGAATGCCAAACCTCACAGATCAACCTGTCTGGGAACTTTGGCAGACAGTCAGAATGAGGAAAAACATACTGGAAAGTGGGAAATTTTAATTGTTTGCTAGTACCTCATCTTAGCTGAAGCTAGGAGGATTTCAATTTTTTTTGATATTAGCATCACAATAGGAAGTTTGTCATCTAAAGGTGATTTATTTGGGATGTGTCTGGTTTTAAGTCTAGCATCAGGCTATTTTGGCCACAAACTGTTCCTGATTCCACTAAAACAAAACATAACTGCAAAGCAAATGTAGCACACTGCAAAAGAAAGTGGTAACTCAAAATTAAACCCCAGCTTGAAATTTTGTAAAAGAAACTTTTTATGAAACCTTCAAACCAAAATCTAGTTACTCAGAATCATAGAATGGTTTGGGTTGGAAAGAACCTTAAAAATCATGCAGTTCCAACCCACCCGCAATGGGCAGGGATGCCTTCCACTAGATCAGGTTGCCCAAACTAACTTCTATGTTAAAATTTTCCATCAAAAGATGATGCTTATTAACAGACACTATTTGAAACAAAATGACGTTAAAGACAGCCTGGAGGTGAAATCAGTCACTGTGATTTTCAGGTCCAAATCAAAAGAGACAGGAAAAAAAAGCATTAAATGTGTGTGCAAGAGTAATTGCATTTTTTTTTTCTTTAAATTCTAAAGCAGCGTCAACAGTGAAAAAATCATTTTGGTTCAAACCATAAGGATGCATTATGGTAGCAAGTCACAGGCACATGGAAAGAGCCCTGGAACAGCTGGTTAAAGCCCCCATGGATGACAGCAGTTACAGGCAGCTATAAGAGATGATGTGGCTATGACAAGTTTATCTGACTCCTGAAAGAGCTTTCTTGGGTCTAAGATTTTTGTGTTTTGCAAAACAGAAAACAGAACAGATCTCAACAGATACCACACATGGGCAGATGAGGTTGAACACAGATATCATATAAATCTTATAGTAGTTTATAGTCCCTTTAGCATTTGTCATCTGAGGTTCCCCAATCCCCTTATATGTAGTCATCTCTCCCAAATTAAAGTTTTGTTATAAATATTTGAAAACAAACAAAAAAACCACAAAACAACAACAAAAAAATCTATGAGCTGGAGAAAAGCCAGGTTGGTTCATTTTAGCGTGGCATCCTTTTAAAGTTGACCAGCATGAGGTCTGAAGGAGCATTAGCCACCCAGGTCTCATGTGAATTTGCCCCATTGCAAGCTCCTTCCTTCCCTCCCCACCTCCAGGACATCACTTCGCTCTCACTGAAGTGCCATGGACATCAATAGCCCCACTGGGGATAAATCTAGCTGTGCCCATCAGCTGGAAAACAAAATCAGTTGTTCCACCAGGCTCATTGCTCCCAGTGTTGCCAGCACTGACACTGCAGTGACGTCCCTGTCACCCTGAAGAGCCTCAGACCAGCCCCAGGGGTCTGAGGTGAGTGCTCAGGCAGCAGCACCCCCCATCCAGGTCCCTCCAACACGCTCGAGCACCTGCAGACATGTTCAGAGATGAAATCTGGCAGACAGGAAAACGAACCATATGGGGACAATGAAATATCCCACCCCTTGCTCTGAGCAAATACTCTCCTTTCCTGGACCGTGCAGGGTTGTGGCGGAAGCACGAGACCACTGGACCATTTTCAGTGCCAACTTGGATTCTTGCTGCCCCCATCTACTGGCAGGAGATATGAGTGCCCCTGCCATGCTTCAGCAAGAGGCCTCTTCCAATCTCAGCCCTCCTTGACACCACTATTAATTGCATCAGTATGTGCATTACTTGTATGAGAGGAGGAAATAAAATCTAAGCCAGCGTTATTTTGTGAATAAAAATCCAGGATGGGACTTCTCACTGCTGGCCTTCAGGGTAAGGCTTGACAAATCATGTTTTTCCCGTGTGCTGTTTTGTCCTTACAATTTGGAAACATGAGATATCAGAATTAGAAGATCTTCTTAAGAAAATGATGCTCTTTCTCTCCATCTAAAGATAACCGGGGTGAACTGTAGCTACACTCCAAGATTTGGCAACAGCCACGTTAAACCCAGACTCTGCCACAAGGTGGAAGGCAGTAGAGACAAGACAAAATACTCAACAAATGTCCCAGCTCTGAAGTACTCTGACAAATACAGCCAGGAGCATGGGGAGGCTGTGGTGCTAGCAGCCAGGGTGGGCACAGTTGACTCTGTATGGGCTGGGGGGCAGCCCAGGCTTCCCCTGTGGTGCTGGGGGTGACGAAATCCCTCCACAACTTTGCACCTCACGGCTCCATGAAGCAGCAAGCCATGGTACCGCTCCCACCAGAGCTATTTATACATGAAGATGACTCACCGGGCAGCTGCTTCCTGGAAGAGTGTCCTTCCACCTTCTGTAAAAAAAGAAGTCCTTCCAAAATAAAATAAAAGTGGCCGTGCTTCCTAACATTATTCAAAGCCTGAATGTTGAAACAGAAAATGAAACACAAAGGGTTAAACAACCAATTCAGGATGAAGGTCAAAATACACCTGATAAAAGCAGTGAGCTCTTGGTGTCACTGACAGAAGAATTTCCCAGGGTAGTTTATCCCTAAAATCTTGATGTTTTCTGTCCCTCCAGTCATCCTCAGGCATCTTTCTGCCCCACAGAGGCCCAGAGTGGAAAGACTGGAAACCAGCAGTATTTGCTGCCCTTGTTATCTCCACAGACTAGTTACTGCTGTGCATCCCAGGGGAACTCCGCCCTGCCATGGGATTTAGGGCTTAATCCCATAACGGGTTCAACGCAGGACAAGTTGCAGGGAGAGGAGCAGCACTGTGCTGCACGCTCACCCTCTGCTGCAGGATCAGGCCCTGTGCGAGCGCGGACAGGGATCAGCACCTGGTTTCAGAGCTGGGTACTTCTGAGCTTTGAAAGCAAATGGGGCACTGGGGCATTTCCCAGTTGTAAGAACAGTCCCTCAAGCAGATTTTAATCACCCTGCTTACTCCGCTCATCTGCTCCTCTGTTTTTGACGTTTTTAAGCTTATCAAACCGTTTGATGTTTCTGGAGCGTACAACCTTTTTTTAAAAATTCAAAATCCAACCATTAACCTTTGGAAGACTTGTTTGACCACCCACTAGAACAGTACGAAAGGAAAAACAGAGTCCTGTTGCCCCAAAAGCAAAGGAGAGGAAAATATTCCTCTCTAGCACAGACGCCGACACCATCGAACATGTCATTGGGATCGCTGGACAGTTTTGCTGCTCCTGGAATCAAACCAGACCTTCCTGTGTCCCTGGCTCGGCCCATTTTTTAAACAGCTCCTGAAACAGAAGCTAATGAGCAAACCAGTAACAAAAAGCCAAACGCTGGAGCTCAGAGCAGCGCATCTCAGCCAGCCCTGACCCCATCTGCACGGTGTGGTGCCTAATTCCTGCCCTCCCCTGCACAGCACCCCGTACCCCACAGCTCTCACTACTCTCCGAATTCCCTTTGCAGGAGCAAACAGGAAAACGCCTTCCCTGCAGCCACTGAGGCCAGGACCTGTCCTCCCAGCTCCCTTCCCGTGTGTTCGGACGGGGCACGGCAGACACTGCAGTCACTCCGGGTGATGGGATGTTCCTTTCTTTCCCCCCTCTCCCCCCCTCTGTCTAGCAGGAAGCAAAACACAGCGTGCCCCCAGCCAAAGGCTCCCGAAACACGCGTCAGGGCCAAAGCACCACTCTCTGCCTCCTGGACTCTGAAAAAAAAGCCGAAGCAGGTTGTTTCGGCCCCGAAACGCTGCACTGGGGAGCTGACGAATGCCAGATCCGGACGGATGGTGGCCGCTTTGCGGAGTCCAAAATCGGCTCCCAGAGCCCAGCCCGGCGCCGCTGCTGCCGCTGGGCACGGCTCGCCCCCGGGGGAGGCGGCACCGGCAGCGCTGCCTGACCCAGCCCGCCGGGACCGACGGCGGCCGCTGCTCCGAGTCCGAGACCGACGCGTCCCGAGGCGCTGCCCGCTGCCGAGGAGAGGGGCAGGTGCCGGTGCCGGCTCCCGTGCGGCCGCTCCTCGGGACCCGCCGGTACCGGCGACAGCCGCAGCAGGGCTGACTCACGCGTGACCGGCGCTTGGAGGCTCCTGCCGGGTACCGGCACCTCCCGGGAGCGGCACCAGCCTCGGCGGTCCTCGGGTAGCCCCACCGGATCGGTGCCTCCCAGGACCGGCACCAGCCATCGGAGACTCCTACCGAGCGGGCACCTCTCGGCACCGGCACCAGTCCCAGCAGGTCGGCACCTCCCGGAGCAGGCACCGGCCTCCCCCGCGCACCGGTCCTCGGCGCCTTCGACCGGAGTCGGCACCTCCCGGTCCCGGCGCCAGCCGTTCCGCTGCCGACTCACGCCCGATCAGCCCCCAGACCTTCCTTACCGGGTCGGAACCTCCCGGGCGCGCCCGGGTCCCGCCGGTGCCCGTAGGTGCGCCCGCAGACCTGCGTACCCGCCGCGACCGGAGCCGGGCACCGGCGGCTCGGGAGCGCCTCGGGGCCAGCGCCGCCGCCGGGGATGCCGCGAGCGCGGCCCCTTTAAAGCGACGCAGCAGAGGCCCGGCGCCGCTCCACGGGACAACCGCAGTCCCGGAACGTCACCGCCCGCGCAGCCAATAGCATCCGCGGCGGCGCACATCAAAGGAGGCGGTGCCCGCCAGAGCCCCGCCCCTACCGGCGCCCTCCCGCACGCGGGACCGCCGGCGCCCCCCCCCCCCCGCGGGCGCGCGGCCGGGCTTTGCTCCGAGCGCCCGGGGACGTCGGCAGCGAGCCGCGGACTGTTCTTCTCTCTCCTAGAAACGGGCAGATTCGCGGGTTTGTAATCGAGCGCTTCCGGGGGCTCTGCCTCCCCAGGCCGACGGGTGACGGAGGCTCAGAGCCGCCGGCCCGGGCGGGACGAGGGCCCGCGCCCCCCCCCGCGCTCCCCGGGACGCTCCGGGTCTGCCGAGCCGGGACAGCGCCGCCTCGCCCAGGGCGCGGCCGGCCCCCTCCGCCCGCAGCCGGGCTAACTTTAGGCGCCCGCCCCGCCGCAGGATCGCAGGGAACGCGGCGGCCACGTCCCCGCCGCGAGCCGCCGCCCGCTCCCGGGGCGGCATCTTGGGTTCTGCAGGACGTGTAATTTGTACGGGAGGCACCCGCGGTTACAGGGGGCGCAAAGCCGAGCTCGGTCAAAGTCTGCAAGCGGAGGGCGTGGGCAGGGAGGGGACGTAACAGCGCGGCCTTCACAAACATGTACTTAGGGGCTGCCTGAGGTTGGGTTTTTGTCTTGCTTTTTAATTAACGACGTCTAAAAAAAGACGGACACGAACCTCGAAAGAGCTGCAAAAAGCACGGCCTTCTGCTGCCTACGTGCGCGCGTGGTACACAGGCTGGATGAGGACCACTGAGACCCCCCGCCCCGGTGCCAGCTGCTCTGCGGAAAGCCACGTTGCCTAAGTGGTCAAGCCTCAGTCCTCAGACCTGTAACATTTCCCCATCTCTCCAAAATTCGGTTCCAGCTCCAACCGACCAGAGCACTGGTGCAGCCCAGCTGTTGGTATTTTGAGACCTCTCCTCATGGACTTTGCTTCCAGTTGTTAAAGGACACTAACCTTCAGGTACTGATAACTGCCAGCGGTCACTGTCCTTATAAAAGAACCCTACTTATCAAGGAAATATTTTATCATCTATTTAGTTAGAGACATTTTGCCTTTTTGATGTAGAGCACACACTGTTTCTTCTGTACAGCATGGGTTTTGATGCTTTTCTTTTTGCATTAGCTCCCCCTTGGAGTTAAACCAGCTTCTATGAAGACAGAAGTCTGTACTCAAAGTGATTTGTCAGTGGGTCTAAGGCAAGTGGGAAACTCAACAAGGGCAAATTCTCCCCTGCCTTCTGTTGCTTTCCTACTGAAAGGCACTAGGGCAAAGATCATTCCAGAAACATCACAGGCAGAGGAGTTTGGCAAGGGTGATCCAGTCTCCCAGTGATTTTCCACTGTTAAGAACTCTGGAGAGCAAGTGAGGACAGCATTCCCTGCACTGGGCTGACTTGGCTCCTGGCAACCCCTGAACAGACAGGCAACCCTCTCATGAGTACACAATTTCCCTGCAATGGGTGTAACATCCCCATGCTGCAGGAAATTCACTGATGTACACTTCTCTCCATGTTTGTCCTCCTGTTTTCTAACCCACAAGTAGATTGCATCAGCCCTTAAGTAACTGTAGGCTTACAAAATCCACGTATTTAGGCTTACAAAATCCACGTATTTGTGTCTGCCCCCCCAATTTCCCTCCTGTGACACACAAAAGTTAGCTTAGTCTTAGCCTTAGTTCAGTGGACGCCATGAAATCCATCCAGCCACCTGCTTCAGATAGGGTCCAACCCTTATTGCACTACGTATTTCGGGGAACCTCGGAGTAAATTTGGGGAACCTCAGAGTAAAACTAAAGCTTTTCTTTATTCACAGGGGGGAGACCACCTCTACAGCTGTCTTTAAGGCACGTGGACAAGGAACCTTCAATTGCAGCTAGTCATCTTGTGCCATCTTCTCAATACAGTATTATCTTACACATTATTTCTAACAATATACTTTTGGTGGCCAAATTATATATATATTTTTCTGATACCCAGCATACAATAACAAAATCCCCACCCTCAAAAAACAAACAAAAAACCCAACAAACTGTACACTCCTTTTGTTTCATTTCACTACTTGGGGTGACCTTCCCATGCATCTATTTCTGCAGTCTCCCACAACGCAGCAGTTGGGACACTGGACACAAAGTGGCCAGCTTCACTCAGTTCAAGGCTAATCCAGTCAAAACTCAGCTCTCCCAAGGTTTCTCCAACTTGGGCTTCAGTTTTGTGCTTCGTAATGATAAGAATCAAGACAGACAGAAAAGACAGAGACAGAAAGACAGACTCCCCAGAGTGGCTAGGTTCACCCAGCAATAGACAGGAACCCCCAAATTTCTGTTTTGTAAATGTTTGTTTTTATGAAAATGAATTATTAAATGGGGTAAGACAGTCATGCTCTGTAGCACTCCAGGCACCTTACTTGTACTCGTGTGGTCAGGGGAAAGGGTATGACTCCAATTTCTTTTTAAAGAAAATTTTATCAAATATCTAACTTAAATCCTGGGCAAGTTCTTTATCCTCTGGCTTACAGACCACAAGGCGATTTATAATTCCCCTCCACCCTGGGAAATATGGATTCCCCCTCCCCAACAGGACTGCCACCTAGTTCTGACAAACTGAAAGAACCCCCCTGAGATAACTTGTTCACCAAAAGCTCCTGTCTCTCTAGTTAAGCATCTTGAGGGAGAAGCCTTATATTAAAAATTATAGTTAAGAAAGCATTTACAAGGCTAATTACCACTAAGGATTCATGTAACAAACAGCTATGATATAAAATCACTACAAGGGATTAAAAGAAGCCAAACTGGAATTATGCAGCTCTATATAAAACAGATTACTTCCTATGTTTGGGTCCATACAACATATAGAAGTCAGGGAACATAGGCAACAAGATAGGGCTTTTATAAGGTGGGCTGACTTAAGAGTACTTAGTGGCCCTAATTAGGAAAATTCATTTTAAATAATGTGAAAATTTGGGGGATCTGAGACATTAGGAGTTAATTGGAAACCAGCTTCAAAATTGGAGAAAAATTCCTAATTCAGTAAATTACTTCATGCAAAGATTCCAACATTGTTATGACTAGAGGAGCATGCTGCTGACTTCATCTACTTCATTTGCTTCTTTGAGTAGCTGTCAGTGATCTGCTTCGCTGCCATCTCGTGGCTAATCCTCCACAAAATGTTCCTCCTGCAGTTCTCAACAGGAAGGCCACAGACTAAATTCCAGCCTTCTGGTGAACAATTTCTCTGTGGGATGGGAAAAATCATAAGATCACAGAACATTCTGAGTTGGAAGGGCCCCATGAGGATTACTGACTCCAACTGACTCCACACAGAACCTAAGAGTTAAACCAAGTATCTAAGAGACTGGTCCAAATGCTTCTTGCACACCAACAGGTTTGGGGCCACAACCACTTCTCTGGGGAGCTTGTTACACTGCCTGACCACCCATTCAATGAAGAACTTTTTCCTAATATCCAACCTGAACTTCCCATGACACCGCTTTAAGTCATCCCCTTGCGTCCTCTCACCGGTCAAGAGATGAGCACCTCCCTTTCTACTCTTCAGGATGAAGTTGCAGACAGCAATGAAGTCAACCCTCAGTCTTCTCTTTTTTAAGCTGAACAAACCAAGCATTCCTCATAAGTCATGTCCTCTAGTCCTTTCACCGTCCTCGTTGCCCTCCTTTGGAAGCATTCTAGTATTTGCATATCCTTCTTATATTGTGGAGCCCCAAACTGCACACAGTACTCAAGGTGAGTCAGCACCAATGTTGAGTATAGTAGGTCTGTGACGTCTTTTGATCAGTTAGCAGTACTGTGCTTGATGCACCCCAGGATATGGTGGACCCTTTTGGCCACCAGGGAACACTGTCAATTCATATTGAGCTTACCATCAACCAACCCTCCCAGAGCACTTTCTGAAGGGCTGCACTCCAGCCGTTTGTCCCCCAGACTACACGTACCACTAGCAATACACAGTCCCAGGTGCAGAATTTGGTATTTGCTCGTTAAATTTCATACAGTTGGTGATTGCCCAGTGCTCTAACCTATCAAGATCTCTCTGTAAGGCCTCTCTGCCCTTAAGGCAATCAAGGGCTCCTCCAAATTTACTATCATCTGCAAACTTACTAAGCCCAGGTCGTTGATAAAAACAATGAAGAGAAATGGCCATAAAATTAAGCCCTGGGGAACACCACTAATGGCTAGCTGCCAGCCTAATGTTACCCCATTTACTATAACTTTTTGGGCATGACCCTTCAGCCATATGTTCACCCACAGTATTGTGTGTACATATCTAGCTGTAGGCTGGACATTTTGTTCAGGATACTGTGAGAGACAGTATCAAAAGCTCTGCTAAAATAATAAAATAAAAATAATAAAATAAATATAAAATAATAAAATCAAACATATCCACTGCCTTCCCTTTGTCTACCAGACAGTCTAAAAACAGGTGAAGAAGGCATTAAATATCCCTGCTTTAACTTCACCCGTTAGCATAACAGACTTATGTTCTCTTTAGTCCTTCTATAACCGTTAACATACTTAAAAAAAACCCACCTTTGTTATCTGCCACAGTACTGGCCAGCTTTGACTCCAATTGATCTTTGGCTGTAAGAGTTTTCTCCCTACAGTGGCAATTGGCATCTCTCTAGTCCCTTGGTGTAGCCTGACCTTGTTTCCTAAGTCAATATATATTCTTTTTCTACCTAAGTTTCAGGAGACCTCTGTTCAGCCAAACCTGCCTTCTGCCTTGCTTGCTTGACTTCCAACACATAGGAATTGCTTGCTCCTTCACTCTTAAAAGATGTCTCTTAAAAAGTAACCAGTATTTATGGACCCCAACACCCTCAAAAGCAGATTTCCAGGGTACCTTACTATTTTCTTGAGCAGCCTGAAGTCTGCTCTCTCAAAATCCATGGCAGTAGCTCTGCTGACAGCTTTTTATCACAAAGGATTTTAAACTCAACCATTTCATGATCGCTGTGGCCAAGACAGCCACCATCATCACTTCACACACAAGACCATCTTTATTTACGAACAACAGATCTGGGAGAACATCCTTCCTAGTCAGCTCCTTTAGTACCTATATATATATATTAAAAAAAAAGGTTATTTCATGTTTCTGGAATTTCCTGGACCTGTTTGTGTCTGCTGTATGATAGTCCCAGTTAACACCGGGGAAGCTGAAGTTGTCCGTAAGGACAAGGGCAATTGATCTAGAGATTTCCCTTAATTCCTTATAGAATAATACATCGGTGTCATCACTCGGGCTTGGTGATCTGTAGTACGCTCCCACAACGACATCCACATTAGCTTTTCTTCCAATCCTTACCCAGAGGCTTTCAACCACATCATTCCTAAGTGCAAGTGCTGCACAGTCCAACCCCTCCTTCACATGCAATGCTACCCCTCCACCCCACCTGCTCTGGCTCTCTCCTGAAGGGCCTGTAAGTGCCCATCACAATACTCCAGTCACAGGACTCTTCCCACCGAGTCTCACTTAGCCAATGGTGTTGTACCTCCGCAACTGAGACAAAGGTTCGAGTTCCTCTTGTTTATTTCTCAAACAGCGTGCCTCGGTCTATAAACATTTCAAATGCACTGCAGTGTACTCAGTACCTCGTGGAGCAGAGTGAAAGCCCTCACCAGCACACCATCCCTCAAACATTATCCTGCTGTTACACACCTGATCACTAAAAAGCCTGATATTATCCTTTTCCCCTTTTGAACCTATGATAGAAACGTGAGGTACCATGAGTTACATTAACTTAAACATCTGAATTTATCTTCTGTGACAATCTAACATGATTTGCCTTTTTTTTTTTTAAACAGGAGGCACAGTGGATGGATTACTGTAAACAATGAAAATGTCTAAAAGGAATAAATGAAAATCTGAGACGCTGTGTAACAGAATACAGTTGTCTTCCAGTAATAACAAAAAGCTTACATTTTCAGACAACACTTCAGCCAAGTATTTTCCTATGAACTAACAACCTTAAACTAGCAAACGTATGATTTCTAAAAGAATCAGAGAATGGTTTATGTTGGAAGCGACCTTAAAGCTTATCCAATTTCAACCCCCTTGCCATGGGCAGAAACACTTTCCAACAGACCAAACTGCCCAGAGCCCCATCCAACTTGTCCTTCGATGCTTCCAGGGATGGGGCATCCACAGCTTCTCTGGGCAGCCTGTTCCGGTGCCTCACCATCCTCTGAGTAAAGAATTTCCTTGTAATATCTAATGTAAATCTACCCTCTTTTAGTTTAAAACCAGTACCCCTTGTCCTGTCACTATACTCCCTAATAAAGAGTCCCTCTCTGGCTTTCTTGTAGAACACCACTCAGGGGGTCTAAGCTCTATGTAAACTAGTATATTCTGACACACTCAGTTTCCTTGGTAGTGGCTGATGAATACTTTTTCCATTACAGACCTGCAACTAGAATGGACAGGTATCTACCAGACTTCCTTAACACCTTCTTCCCTCAGTGCACTGGTTCTCTTTCTACCCCCGGGAATGAGGTCATCTTTCAACTAATATCAAATTCAACCTCTCCGCTGACATACAATAAATTTTATTTTAGCACCCTGCAGAAACTGCTCTGTGAAAGGGAGGTGTAGAATACCTGTTGAAATCACAGATGTTACAGAAGAATCTGAGCAGTTACCAAACTAGAGTTTGAATAGGACACAGGCATTATTTTAAGTGTCATAAGACCTTCAGACTATTAAGGATATCTAAGGTTGAACAGCAAGCTGATACCTTCATGCTTCAGCTGACTTGGAAGGTATAATTTTTCAGTCTAATTTTGTTTATCATTTTTCTGAGACCTCTCCAACAGAAACGCAGGCTATGTTCTTTTCCTTGTTTAGCTTAAGTGATCAGAAACACATTGTGAGATGAGTAAGACTTCTGAGCTGCTATTTTTCCTGTTCACGTTTTGTTTTTTTTTTTTTTTTTTTTTTTTTTGCCAGTATATAGTACCTTCAGTATAACCACAAAGGGGCTGACTGCTCATCTCCTTTATTGCAATATACTCTATCCACTATCTGAAAAAACCTTACGGAGGAAATTATGCAGAAAATCAAAAAAGAACTGAAAGGGGAAACGGTGATCCTGCGGTTATGGCAGTAGTCTGGATCAGAAATAACTCAGAATTCTGTCACCAGCTGTCACTTGCTTACATAATGTCAGTGTCTCAGTTCTACATCTGCAAAACATGGATATTTATTTACTCATCTGACAGTAATATACTAAATTTAATCACACAGGCTGCTCAAGTAGACACAATAGTAAGCACCACTGGAAACCCTTAAATAAGTTATCTTCTACAACAGTTCTCTTTGAATAAACTTACTAGTTTCATCAAAGCTTATGGACAAAGTTGTATTCCCAGTAAAGGAATTAAGAAATTCTCACTTAGTGCAGAAGAGAGGCTGAAGAGTTTTAAGCATGGAGATGAAAGCACGCTAGTGCTTTTGTATCGAAAGCAAGCAAAGAGCACTTCAGTTCATTGCCGTGCACTGAGTTTTCCTTCAGGAAAAAAGGCAGGCTGAATTCCTGTTTGAAAGCAAAACTGGAAGCTACTTTGTAATATGCTGTCTCAGTTTTTCATTTTGCAAGCTCTCTGATGTGCCAACGCACAGCTGCAGAATTATTTTGCAGCTCACAGTTCACAGACATGAACACGTCACATAGTTTTAACTCACATATCCCACTCAAATGTGCAGCACACAGTAACAGCACACATGAAAGACCGAAAAAGATCAAGCTACTGCGGGCACTATCAGCTACCCCTTGATTATTACTCAGACTGTAAGGCAAAGCAGCATGGAGGCAATATGAAAATGAAATTGCAAAATTAAGTGTGTAAACAGAAACAGCACTTATAACATTCAGTTTTGTTCAGGTCACACAAGCAAGAAGTCTAGTATAACCAATACCCATCCTTACTGTTTTTTTCAGTTCAAGGTTGCTGAGGGCAGGATTGTCAGTAATTTGGCTACTTGGTGTATATGCTGTAGCTTTCTCCTGATTTGTTCTCCTGACTTCAATGACCCTTTAGGAAACCAGACACCTAGTTCAAGAAAATTTAGATGTGTAGTTTATTGAAAAAACATCCTCTACTGATCAGTGTCAGTGTTATTACAAATTTTATCTTTGTGCAAAATCAGAATTAAAAAAGAAAACCAAACCAAAACAAAAACAGGGAACCATGCTATTGCTGTATAGGTTGACTAAAAATAAAAAGTAACATTGTTCAGAGTTCTCTAAGCAAAAGATAATAATTAACATTAATAGATCACTTCCACAGGGGACTTCTGGTCTGCTACCACACTCTGCCCAGGAGTTTTTGGCAGGTTTTTCAGGGAAGGGAATTCAAACAAAATAAACAAAAGCAGTATTTCCTTGTTGGCGGAAACTTTACATAATTTCTCAGTTTCAAATGTGTTTGAACTGCATATTATAAGGCTCTTTTGCCACGGTACATGGTGAAGAGCCGCAGATCGTGAAAAATGGCATAAGAATTAGAAATGCAACCACATATCACACAAACCCATTTTCATGCTAAATTAAAGGTATCAGCAAGACATGGATGAAAGAAATAATTAGCAATATAATGAAGTAAGAGACTGTATACTTTTAGACCAACTGGTGTTCTCAGGGAGCTTCATTTGACTACAGTATTTGTGTAACATAAATTCTCAGTACAGAGAGGCCTACATTACTATTTGTATGTACACAGGCCATGACTCAGTACAAAGACAGCTATTCCCAGTATTCAAAGAAATTTCACCAGAAGGTATTTGCTAATTCCAATCTGCAAAGGCAGCAACAGACCAAGAAAATATGAGGATTTACTTGCAAAAATACAGAGAGAGATGAATTTTTAAAATGGAAAAAAAAAGCCAAAAAAATCCCTCTCAAATCTTTATCCTCATTTAAATAGGCACAGCTAACAACACAGAAGAATGCAACTCTGTCTGAAAAAGCACTGGTTACTTCCGAAAGCAGAGGGTACCCCTTGCAATCCACAACAAACTTTCTTAAGCACCAGGATAAATTTGAATAGGTTAACTCGGTCTGAAATTATACTGGAGAATTGGGAAATAATTATGAAAATAATGCAATTCTCATTTCTTATTCAGAATTATATTAAAAGCTTAAAAACTGCAACATTATCCTGTTGCTACCAGGATGAAAGTCTTTATTAAGAACATCTAGGAACCTTAAGACTTTTTTCTAGTGTCTATAAGGAAACAGAAGTGCTTGCCTTCTTTTTGAACTTCTCCTTACATAAGGGTGGATTTTATTTTTTTCTGCCATGTCTTCAATACACATATAATATACCGTACAACTTTTTTTTCAGCACTTTCAATGGGCTTAAATCCAAAAATTAAATAATTTATACCTTCCAAGGCCTGCCAAACACTACTACTTATTAGTATCAGATTACTTCAAAACTGCCTTCTATTTCTGTCTGCTAAAACAGTGAAAGTTGGATTAAGTCCAGTTTTGAACACCCCTAAATCTTCAAATAAAATTACTGCGTTTCATCCACATGCACACAAACTCTGGGAAATAGTGCATAATATCTAAAATTACTCAGCAAAATATCTAGTGCCAGTCTCACTTTCTTTAACACACAAATATAATCCTTTAAAGACACGTGGCTATTGGTTATATCAAGTACACATACCTCCGTTCTATGCTTTTCTAACCAAGATGCACAAGATCACATCCAGGCTTGAACTTTACATGAGTCTTCTGCTCAGCAATAAAAATTACACCAAACAAAAGAATAAAAAATTATATACCCATTAAAGAAAAAGAAAAGAGCGATGAGACTGTAAGGGGAGAGGTCTGAAGAACTTTCATACTCACTCCTGAAAAACAGTAGAGCTCAATGTTCAGAAGCGGGAAAACTATAAGAATAAAGTCACGTTCTCCAATAAGGATCACTCCTATCTTAATCACAGTTTAGTACATAATGGGCTGGAAAAACTGTCGGTTCATTTCTGCATGAAAATGGGCAAACTGTTTATTTAATATACCTCCATCATCTCTCAGAGGTGCCACATCTCCCCAGTTTTAAGACCAAAACCAACTTTAAGAAAAGAAACTTGATCCAACTTCTAATTTACAAGTGAGATGTTCCTCATTGGTGGGTGTAAATAAATCGTGGAGACATATATTACTGTTTGTTTTAATACTGTTAATTAAATGAAATATGAAACCATAAAATAACCATTTAAACATTTTACAACCCTGAGCTCAGTTCCTAAGAGTACAAATTTGACATTATTTAGTGTTCTTAAGTGCCTCATTTGCACACTGCGTACTGTTTTTATCATTTTCTCAAAGGCCTACATACTGCACAAGTAATAATCAGACCAAAAGTGTCACTGCAACACTACCTTTGTAAGCACAGAAACAGCTCTGCACAACAGTCTCTCTCTAAAACTCCTAACAAAATGGTACTCAGTCCCACTGACGGTGACACCACTGCGTACATTATAATGCAAAGAAACAGGCAACAAATCAAACAAATTACAAAAATACTACTCTTTTCAGCTCAGAGGTGAACTTGGTCTTTCACTTATTTGGCTAAAACAGACTAAATCTGTCAACGGGAAGCACTATCTTTTAAACTGCATGCTTGTGAGTTTTACCTTCTCCTCTCCAATAAACTGAAAATTGCTATTAACATGCTCAAGAGATGCAACCGGGCATAGACAAAAACATCCAGATGGACTGCACTGTTAAGATATGAACTAATCTCCCAGTGAACAGAGCCTGAATTCAGCTTAAAGCACTCTTTCAAAAGCCCGTAATTAAAGATGTAGTTGTCACCCATACAAGGTGGGTGACGGTGCTTTTGATGTGCAACAGCAATACAAATTAGGTCATCTAAGAAGCATCTTAGCTGTGTAAAAAGGAGAGTCAATAATTCAGACAGGCATGACAATACAAAACAGGTAATCACACTTTTATCCAAAAAGCTAAATTTATCTTAGATAACACACTGATTAAACAACCTCGCACAGCCTATGCCTTTATTAAGGATAAGGCACTGTCCAAAGGACTAGTGGTTTAAATTGCTCTAGAAAAGATACTGCCCTTTAAACTGCTCATCTTGGAATGCCTATCTCCCAATGATAGCGTTAATTCTGGTGAATTCTCCTTCTTAAAAATCTCATTTTAAAGATTTAGTAAAACTTTGCTTTAGGCGGTAGGATGCTTTGGAAAAAATAGAGATGTTAGTCCCACTTTCCAGAAATATTCAGACCAAACCCAAAGTTTGTGTAATTTGTCTTTGCTCCTCTTGAGGGAAGCATTTCAGCAACACAAACCAATCCCTTAATTTAACAAACCAACCCCTTAATGTACTAACTATAGTAAAGCTAATATAAAACATTATTGTTAGCTTATCAACATATGCAAGAAGTAGTAAATGCACTTGAATACATTCCTTAGCGTTGCACAAACCCTGTAGGTGTGCATACTTACGCAAATTTAAGCAGAAGTGAAATGCCACAGCAAATCTCAACCTTTAATTTTGTGTCTTCTGTAACATCTATTTCCCTTTTTCTCTAAAATATGTACTTTATAAACTACCAGATTGTAACACTTTTAGACCAGTCTATGAGCTTTCAGTATGTTTGTCACAGATGCCTAGTTAAACAGGTTAAACAGTTTAATCTTCTTCCACAGAAAGAATTCCTAAGTACCTAAGTCTTGGAAGGAAAAAATTATAAAGTGTATCATTGCTATGAACTAAAGAGAGAAAAAAGCAAACAAAAACCCCAAGAAAGAAACAAAGAAAGAAAAACCTGCCCCAGATCTTGGAATTCTGAATAGCAGCCTAATACTGTAAATTTATTGAGAAGAAAACCATTTTGCAAAAACGGAATACAACTGATTTACCAAGA